>NC_092376.1:134791500-136041500 GCF_030028105.1 Mobula birostris
TACTTGTTGAATAACTCGCGTTTCGAAATAAAATCAAAGAAAAAAAATTCCAATGGCAATGAATGCAAAACGCAGGAAGGTAGACGCTGAGTGCCGAAAAAGCAGTGAAAATGAAGGAAATACCTGTGCCGGTTACGAAGTCTCAAAACGTATTGCAGAAAAGATAAAGCCTTTTACAAATGGAGAGTTTGTCAAAGAATGTTTACTAGCAGTGGTGGATATTGTTTGTCCTGTGAAGAAATCTTTATTTGCATCTATCAGCCTGTCAGCAAGAATGGTCACATGGCGAGTTGAAGCAATGTCAGCAGATGTTAAAAGTTGTTTAAGGGATGTCTGCAACAAATTACATTTTTTTTTCAATTGCGCTTGATGAGAGTACAGACTTGAGAGACACTGCTCAACTTGTAGTGTTTATGCGAGGAGTGACCTCAACTTTTCAAATTTTTGAAAAGTTTCAATTCCTATGAAGGGCACAGTTACTGGAGCAGACAGTTTTGAAGCTTTGCTGAAAATGATGTCAGAAATGAAACTTAATGTGTCGAAGCTAATTGGCATCACGACTGATGGTGCACCAGCAATGGTGGGACAGAAAAACTAAACTGAGTTCTTTGATTACTAGTTGGCATCCTTGGTTAAGCACAAATGATTTTCTAGCATGTGTTATTCATTAATTTGAGGCAAAACATAACTAGATGTATTTAAATAGATAATTCCCACATTTCAAGTTTTTTATGGCATTTATCTGGCCCACTGTCCGCTCATTAATACGCAATCGGGCCCACAGAGACAAAAAGGTTGCCGACCCCTGGGTTAGTCTGTAGAATACCAACAGAACCACAAACGAGCAACACCACAAGGAAATTTATCCTCTTCAACACAATGACCCCCACTAAGGCACTGACTGGGAGACCTCTTTAAATAATCATAGAATGCAGTAAACATATGCCAGCCACAATTAACTTAATAAGATTAAAGTGAAAACACAAATGCTTAACAACTCTTAGTTAAGATATTGATTAGTAAATACAGATGCTTAAAATCCCTAGAAGCTGAATGCTCTATGACAAGCTGCAGAGCTCATGACAGACATATGAAAATCAGATTTAAAACTGATTTCCTATCAAAATTCTGGGAAGTGTGTAAATTTATCTTGAGAAAATTTGAACACATACTGTATTTGCGCTTAATTTTCCTGCAAATAAATTGATTCAAATATGTTTAATTTGAACAAGTGATGGAAGAAAAATATAGAATTAATTGCAATCCAATAACATGAAATAACACTGGATATCAAACATATGTTTGAACAAATAATATAGTCAATGAATCATATTTCAGATATTTATCATGAATAAATAGTTATTATTTGTAAAACCATCGATAGAAGTACTTCTTTTCTCAAGCTACTGAACAGAAATAGACTTCTGGTTGCAGAATAGAAGTAGTGTTCCCTCTAACTTCAGCCCTGTACTTTTTCACCCATCACCTCCCAGCATGTTACTTCATCCCCCCCCGCCCCGCAAAACCTTTCTGCACCCACCTGGCTTCACCTATCACATTCTAGATTGTACTCCTTGCCCTCTTCCGATTATGGGTCTTACTTTTCAGTCTAGATGAAGGGTCTCAGCTTGAAATGTTGACTGTGTATTCATTTCCTTAGAAGCTGCCTGACCTGCTGAATTCCTCAAGCATTTTGTGTTACTTGCTCTGGATTTTCAGCATCTGAAAAATATTTTGTGTTCCCTCTAAGTTTGTGGGAAATGGGAATCTGTGGGATATATAGGACTGGTCTTGCATTTATTTCTCAATTCATTTGCACCTAGTGAATGCTGATTTTATAAAGATGCTTACAGCTTTGCAGATGAACCTCAGTATTTAGTGCCCTTGCAGATGTTATAGTTCGTGATACAACACGAGGCAGGATTGTGTGTGGAGACAACTATATGAAGAGGCTTTCAGGGCATTTAGGCAAGTTTAATCAATGGGCAAGGACATGATAGATGGAATCTAATGTGAAAAAAATCTGAGATCTGGGATGGCCTTCTCTAGAATTTAGAATAATGAAAGGAGGTTTCATTCAAATGTAAAAAAAAATCTTAAAGACTTTACAACAATTCCATCAGGTTTCCAACAAACTTGGTGACTTAAGGTGAATGTGGGAAACAGGACACCGGTAAGTTTAAAAGGAGCAGGGAAAACAGCCCCATTCGTATTTTAAAGAAAGGTGCAAAATGAGACTGGTATGTTTAAAGGGAATGCGGGAAACAGCGTTCCACGGAGTTTAAAGATAGTGCAGAAAACATAGAAACATAGAAACATAGAAAATAGGTGCAGGAGTAGGCCATTCGGCTCTTCGAGCCTGCACCGCCATTCAGTATGGTCATGGCTGATCATCCAACTCAGTCATGGCTGATCATCCAACTCAGATGATCTCAGTGAATTGAAAGGGAACAAGGGAAAAGGGGTCAGGTGAGGTTAAAGGGAGCATGAGACCAACCTCCTTGTACTTGGACGATGTCATCATCTTCTGCTCTGATTGGAGTTCAGTTCCAAGATTGATCAGTATCTGTGACCAGTTTGAGATGGCATCAGGGGCCAAAGTTAACTACAGGAAGAGTGAGGCCATGCATTTTGACAACTGGCCTGAACGATCCAGGGTCCCCTTCACCATCAGATCTGATTACCTGAAAGTGCTGGGGATCTGGTTTGGAGAGGACAAAGCGTGCGACAAGAATTGAATGGGATGGACTGGGAAGGTAAAACTGAAATAGGGACTGTTGAGAGGATGCTCCCTATCGATAACTGGGAGAAACCCGATCATCAGTTTAAGGTGCTCTCAAGACTGAAGTACTTGGCACAGGTGTGGCCCAACCTTACTCTTCCAGCTTGGGAATCACCCGAGCTTGTCTTCAGATTCAACTGGGGATCCAAGAAGGAGAAAGTCAGACAGGTCACAATGCACAAGACCCTGGACAATGGGAGCAGGGAGGCCATTTAGAGTTGAGGGTAAAAAAATACTTTATTCATAAGAGATTAATCTTCAGATTTCTCTACCCTGGAAGGCCAACGATGCTCACTCATTGAGTTCATTAAAAACAAAGGCTTATAGATGACTGGACATCAAGGAAACTAAGGGATTCATTGGAAACAGTGCAGAAAAATAATGATGCGTTAGAAGATCAGACAACATTCCAAGCTCAAAGGGTCCAATGTCCTCCTCTTCCTTTTAACTCTTGGGTTTTTTTAGCAATAAAAAATGAACAATCATGTCTTGAGAGGGGTGAAAGGACTCCCTCTGCAATCCACACCCCCCAAAAGATGCTGCTCGATTCCCAGAGCTCCTAAAGTAGATTGTTTATTGCTCCAGGTACTAGCATCTGCAGTCTCTTGTGTCTCTTTTATGCTTTTTTCATTCTTGCCATTATACTGTTTTCTTTGTTACTATTTTATGACTTTTACTGAGTGTTCTTTGTACAAATGCATGTATACAAGGTTTCACGCCTTCATTGTTTTTGACTGTGTTATCTAATTTTCTTGGGGACAGCATATTATTGACTGGTACTCCCAGACTGTAAAGGTCCCTTTTTAGTTTTGTAGCTATCAAGTAGAAGTTTCTTAAAATCAAATTATTAAACTCTCACCTAATTGAAAATAAGTTGTAGATGTAATGCAAAAGGAAAATGTTGCAGAAACTGCAAATCTGAAATAGAAGTTAATATAAAAATACATTGCAAAGTTATAGGAGTACTTTTGACTGCAAGTGTTGGTAATAACATTTTTAATATTTTCACTTCAGTTGATTCATCTTTAGATTCCCATTTCCATTTACTCTTGCTTCTATCATCGTCACCTTAGTCATTTAAGATCTCTCGTTTTCCACCTGTTCATATTTACAGAGTAATGGAAGCACAGCACAGCATCACCCTCTCAGGCAGTGTGCTCCGTATTCCAACCATCAGCTGGATTAATATTTTCCCCGAGATTCCCTCTAACCCTCTTCTCCTTACCTAAAACCATGCCATCTGGTTATAGATGTGTAAAGTATAAAGTACGTTTGTACAAAGATGTCCAAATAATGGGAAAATTTCCTCCTATCTAATCTATGTAAGCTTCTCATATTTTAGAGTCTCCCCTTAGCCCTTTTCACTCTAAGGAAAACAAACATTGCCAATCCTAATCCTTTTTCAGTTCTTTCCTTCACTTTCCCTTCATCTCATGATTTATATTGAAAGGAGATCAAACAGAAGCCTTGATCCTGTGTCTCTCCTCTTGTCTATAACCTGGCCAGCTAATTGCTTTCAACATTTTGTGCTTTAATTTATCTTGTGCATTGGTTGCTTGTTACATACACCTGTTAGGGTGCATTCTCCAGTTACCTTATAAGGTAACCGTAGCCTTCAGCCAGGAGCAGATACCATAAGGTGGTCCTCAACCTTCACAGAGTGTTTCGACCCTTAACCACGACACTCTCCAGTTGGTAGGCCAGCAATTTTGGCCAAATCACTGCCCATCTGCTCCTGGCTTCCAGATTCCCTCCTCTCGCCTACTCTAAATCCAACAAGAGGCTTGTTCTGCCTCTTCCCCCATCCTATGAGCTGCTTGTTTTTGCTCCTTTCATCCAGGCCCAGTTCCGACAATAACCGCCATGCTGATTTGGCTGGGAAACCTCTGCAGCCAATCTCCACAGGGAACAACCATGCCTGCCATCCCTTGTCTTTACACTCCTGCACTAAGAGCTGGTACTTCAAGGCCTTTCTCTTGTGGGCCTCTTCCCATCCCTCCTCCCATGGAACAGTCAGCTCAACCAGAATTATTTTCTTATCTTCGGTTGACCAGAGTACAATGTTCGGGCATAGGGCTGTGTAGGGTAGACCACATCCGGGAACTACAACCTCCTTCCCACATTGACCCTCATCTACCAGGACCTGGCCATTAGCAGCAGTTTGGGCTTTGCTTGTTTGGTTACGAAAGGCCCAGCTCCCTCTTTGATGACGGTGATGGTCTTCCTCAAATCTGTGCCGGCTGTCCTCTTCTTGCATCTCTCCCGCTCTAGTGTGTCAGCAAGAGCCAGAAGCACCTTATCATAGCACCACCTATACCATCTTTAAGTTAGAGCTGTTTTACACCCGGACAGTGTATGAGCCAGTGTCCCCTTTTGACCACAGAGCTTACAGTTCAGGTTCTCTCTCATCCCCCATGTGTAGTGATGTAATGGTGAAGGAAGGGTGTCATACACAGATCGCAAGAGGAAGGAAATACGGAAGGGCTCCAGTCTCCATAACTCTGCCCATGAGATCTTGCACTTAGGCAGATCCCATTTTGTCCAGGCACCCTGGGACCCTTGTTCCACTGCCTTTGACATCCGCTTCTCTTCCTCAAGGATCCGTACTTCTGCCTGTATCATGTCTCGCCTGTTCCTTATGCTTGTGTTTCCCCACTTCTGGAAGTGAACTGAGCGGAGGCCTTGCTGCCTGACGCAGAGGTTGCCGATAATATCTCACAGCTTCAGAGAATACACTGCCTGCTCCACAGCTATGTTGGCTGCCCACTTGTGCCCAGATCTGGTTGTAATGCCTGCTTTCTTTACCAAGACATCATTGGAGTCTCTCAAGCTTAATAAGGCTCTGCATCTTGCCACCTTGAATTCCTCCACAACAGATGACAGGGGAATCTGCATTTGCCCAGAACGAATGTAGAGGCCCACTGAAAAAAAAGTTTGGGGGAACTCCCAACCATCTCCGCAGGTGCTTGTTGGTTTTCCTCTCGATGTCCTGTACGGCAGTCATGGGGAACTCATAAAGTGTGAAGAGCCAGAGAAGCCTGGGCAGAATGCCGTATTGGTACAGCCAGGTCTTGAATTTACCCGGAAGTCCGGATTTGTCGATCTTCTTCAGCCATTCGTCTGTCTGCTTCACAGCATTGGTGACATTGGCCCCATCTGTCAGTGACACATTAAACCACTTCCCCAAGCATTTTATCGGGTTATCTTCGATGGAAGGGATGACCTCACCCTGAACTTGGAGGCTAAACTTGCTAGTAACTTTGCCCTTTCTGATCACCATGCACCTGGACTTCTTGGCCTTGAAGGACATCCTCGCCCAAGTGGCTACATTACCCAGGGTTTCCAATACCCATCTTGCTTGGACATGTGACACAGTTGTTATAGTGATGTCTTCCATGAACCCTCGTAGAGCCGGCTGAACAATGCCTGACTCCAGCATCGGGCAGCAGGTTACATCTTCTGAGGCCGATAATAGGAGGTTCATTCCCATAATAAATAGGATGGGGAGATGGTGCACCCTATTAGAATCCCCTTCTGGAGGTCCTGCCAACTAGTTGTGAAATGGGTTGATGTAAATCTGAGTTTGAGTCCTCCTAGGTAGCTGAATAAAATAAAGCCTTCAATAAGCATTCAAAGCAGGAAAGGCTGGAAATTCTCAATAGGTCAGGTAGCATCTGTGTCGAGAGAAAGAAAGCTAACATTTCGCATTAATAAGCTTTCGTCAGAACCAGAAACGTTTGAAATAAGACACATATAAATTTGCCAGGATAGAATAGAGCAAACAAGAGAAAAGATTTATCATGGGAAAGAAAATATGAAAGATTAAATGACAGAGTGGCTAGCAATGCTGGTTGAAAGTGAAGGTTTAAGAATAACAGACAGTTATGTGTAAGTAGGAAGAGATGAATAAAATCTGGCTGCATATCGAAAATTGTTAAATACTGTTGCTGCTTTTCATTATGCAAATGTGAAAATGCAGAAAGGTAAAAAGCAAAAATAAAAAAGCTCCTGCCACTATTGGCAAAACTAGTAAAAGAGGAAGCGAAGAAAATATTTTCACACAGTACTGTTAAAACCACCATCTAAAAGGCAGGTGCAGTCAGATTCTGTCCGATCATTCAAAGGGCAATTGTACAAGCACTTAAAGGAATAACTTTCAGGACTACATTGCAAAATCTGGTTTAAGAAATTAAATTGGTCAGTTCTTTAAAAGAAGTACTATGTGCCACCTTACTGTAATTTTCTTGTATCCTGAAACTTGTCTCAGTTATTTATGGTAATTTACTTTAGAGTATCTGCAGTCTATGATATCCCATATTCAATACCGGACTCCAGTGAATTTGATGGAATCAAATTTTAGAATTTGAGAAAAAAATGGATGCAAAGCACTCCTATGTGGTCATTAAATATGAATGACTGATAAAAAATTTTCTTCCTCATGTTTCTAAGAGCAATTATCCACAAAATGCAAACTGTTCTATGATGACTGATTTACCTAACTTTTAGCATGCTTGAAGCTTGAATGCAGTTACTTACGTGGGACTACGAACATAATATAAAAACCTAAGAAAAGGAAATGGAGCAAGTATAGTCCACATGGCCTCATTAGCCTGCTCCATCTTTCAAAGAAACAATGTCTGATCTTTCATTTCAATCCCATTTTTTTGACAAGACCCTATGCCATTTGATTATGTTAATGTTTAGAAATCTGTAGATCTCATGTTGAAGGCAACCAGAGAAGGATTCACAAACATTTCTCGTATTCCAGTTCTACACAGCCAACCCCTTAATTTTAGACTGTCCTACTAGTTCATAGCCAGGGAAATATCTTCCATGCATCTACCCTCTTCAGCCCTGTGATAATTTAGAATATTTCATTGAAGTCATCTCTTATTCTTTCAAACTTCAGAGAACAGAGACTTAATAGACCCATCATTCTGGGTTCAAATCTGGTGAATCTTCAAATGAATTCCCATATTTTGGGGCAAGTAGGCCAAAATTATGCACAATATTACAGGAGCAGTCTTGCCAAAACTCTATATAATTCCAGGATCCAGATCTTTTTACAATAACATTCAACAAATATTTGCCTTCCTAACCATCTGCAGCACTAGTATATTGCTTTCCAGTGACAGATACAAAAAAAAAACACCCAGATCCCTTTTATTCCACCTACCATTTTATTGCCCATTAATTCAGCTTGTCTATATCTCCCACTATTTACACTGGTTTTGTATCATGAATAAATACTGCATATGGTCCCAACAATGAAATTGTTGAAATAGATTGTGAACAGCTGAGGCCAATCTCAGTCTTGCATATCTTTTAATTTATGTGGTCCCTTGTTAAGACCCATTCACCAGGGATGGTATTTTCCCTGCATTAAACCTGTAAAGCTCCTTAAGAATTTTATAACTTTCAATGAGATTTCCTCTCATTCTTCACAATTGTAAAAACAGTCATCCCAGTCTAGTCAATCTCTCTTTATATGACTATCCCTGGAACCAGATTAATGAATCTTTGTTGGTTTATTTCTGTATTCAAATCCTCTCACAAATAAGGCTATCTTACTACTTTACCTCTTAATTGCAAGCTTCACCTATCTTCAGGAAATTGGGTATGACCACTTCTAGGTCTGTTTGAGTATCAGCATTTCGCAGTCTCTCACCAAATGCTCTATGTACATTTTTTGTCATTTACACTAAAAAAAAGATAATCCTAGATTTTTATACTATTTATTTAGTTTGCCACATTCTTACCCACTGATTCAGTTTATAAGGATGCGTTTAAATCTCTTTACATCCCGCTCCATATTCATAACCCCACCTGCTTTAATACTGTCAGCAAACCTGGAAATGAGATATTTAATCCTCCCAGCCAGATCATTGAAATAAATTGAATAAAACCAGGGCCCCACCCTTGATCTCTTTGGTGTCTCAATAATCACAACCTGCCAATCTGAGACTGTCTACTTCTTGTTTATTCGGTACAAACTAATTCTAGATCTACAGCATAATTTTACATATTAATATTATCAAAAGCCTACTGAAAATCCAAATCTGATAAGCTTAGGTGTTGGTTTCCTCAGCTTCTTATGCATCCAAAGAAAGGTACAAAACAGTTTTTTTTTGTGAAGTGCTGTGCTGTAGCATGTTTGTTGTTTACGATGCTAGACGTGATTCCTTCAGGTCCTAAATGCATCTGTAAGTAGTTCAAAAAATTGAACTGTAGTGTTATATTAATTTTGCCCATTGTCTTGAAACATTTGGATACAGTACAGATATGTGTAGCAAATATATCCTCTGATCTTTTTTGAAGGATATTTACAGAAGAATATTTCCAGATTTTGTACCTACAGGTTTCTTGCATTGAATATCCTTGTAATGGTCATGAAGTTAAGACAGATCTTGATTTTGAGGATTTGTGGATTGGGAAATAAAAATAGTACTTCCTGGTGCTCATTTCTATTGGAGCTTTCACCTCCCTTTTATTGGAGCCCTTGTGTGGTACAATTCTCTGTCTTGTTTGTGCTAAATTTTAAAGTCAAATCTCTAATTAACATTTTATCATGCAGCTCCTGTTTCAGTCAGGTGTACAGGATGATGAAGTGCTTTGTCAGTTACCTATTTGGAAGCTAGTTTATTTCTGGCAATCAAATACAGAATAATGCAAACAGTGGTTGATTTTGCAGAACCTGGGTATAATACTGTATTAGCAATTTATCCCCGTACGTAGGTGTACAAAACTGAAGAAATCTTAATTCAGACATTTTTTTTGAGGTGGCTGGAGTTAATATTTTGTCAAAATAAATTGGAATGTCACGTGTTTCTTCAGAAGTCATGTTGTGTGTCTGTTTATTTGGATCTTCTGCAATGTATTACAAATGTTTGAACTTATATTGTACACAACCAGCTGGAATATGAGATGAGATTTCAGCCCTTGGTATAAGAGCAGATACTGCAAAAGGTATATCTAGTAATTATCAGAAGGTGCCCCAGAGAAATATATGAAACTGCAACAGATGTGATCAAGAGAAACAGGCAGAAGTTGCATCAAGACCTCCCAGACTTACCAAGACTCTTAAATTTTATGAGGATACTGACTTAAAAGAGATGCTTTACATAGAGATAAAAAAAAACTAGCAATTGGATGTGTGGACATAAAAAGGGAGGTAGTTTATTTATAAATGACCATGTTATCAACTCACACATGAACAATGTCACTGAATGTGCTTTGGGTTGAGGCATAATAGCTGTATTTTTTTCTTAATGCGTTACAGTCAATATTGTTCCTGTATGGGCCTGACCTGGACTCCCTGGGCTCAATAGAAACTGGGCAAAGACTTCACTCTTTCATTTTCAACAGGCAAAATTGTTTCTCCCAGAATGTTACCTCTCCATATTTTCATAGAATCATAGAGTCATACAGCACAGAGGTGCCCCATCATGCTCATGCCAAGCATGCTGAGTATCTATGCTAATCTAATTTGCCTGCATTCGGCCTGTATCCTTCTACACTTTTCCTGTCCATTTCCCCGGCAGCTTGTTCACAGACTGTATATGAAACCTTCTGTATTCTTTATATTCACACCGGCTGTATAAAAAATATAACCTCTCTGGTCTCCTTTAAATTTCCCTCTTAAAACTTTGCCCCCTAATCTAACCCACATTTTTGCAGAGATAAATAATTTGATTTCCGGTGTTGTAAATACGTGATCTTCTCAATAGATGACATAGATCTTTTGTTTCATAATGCCATTTTATTTTAACCTTGTAGTTCAAGGTACAGTGTGTTACATTCTCTGTGCACCAGATTATCCAGTCCAATTGTTAAAGTTTTAGATAATTGAATTACTGACAACCATTGCAATCAACAACGAATGTGATTATTGACCTAAATGCATCTCCACAATCAGTTTAAGTTTTCAAAATTCTATGGAAAAAATATCTTTCTGTCCTATATACTCATCTCCACTTTCAGTGCATGCTGCAATTTTTACACAATGAAATGTTTCAATATTTCAAGGAGATTATTATTTAAAAGATAAAACATTCGTTTTATTTGTCACATGTACATCAAAACATTGAAACACACAGTGAAATGAATCATTTGCAATGGGCAGCCTACTTTTGACACCAACATAACATGTGTACAACTTACTAACTCTAAACTGTACATCCTTGGAATGTAAGAGGAAACTAGAGCACCCAGAGGAAGCCCACTCAGTCATGGGGAGAATGTGCTGTACAAACTGCTTACAGACAGCAGCGGGAATTGAACCCAGATCACTAGTGCTAGAAAGCATATGCTAACCACTATGAAATCATGCCACCCTACATATTCACAAATATACAATAGCATATTTGAATACTTTAGAATTATGAAGAGCTAAAAATTCATTTGGTGCCAACAGTGTCTAATTAGTTGGTCACCAGGTAATTCATCAATAACTGTTTTGGTTGTGGTTCTAACACCACCAGATTCATTACCACTTGAGATTTGAGTTGACAAGTCATATGGAATTTGCATTTTGTGAGGAAAGACCTTTCCTTTATGTCCAATGTCTGTTCAACACGTGAAGATAAACAGTTAGACCTGGAGTCAGCAGAGTTCAGGTGTTTCCTAGGAAGGGATGAGAGATTAAAATCTGGATCTGAGCAACTTTAGGCAGAGCTTTCAAGTGGTAATCCTGGAGATGTTGTGGTTGGGTTTTGTGATCAAGGGATTA
The DNA here is from genome assembly GCF_030028105.1 of Mobula birostris. Lineage (NCBI taxonomy): Eukaryota > Metazoa > Chordata > Chondrichthyes > Myliobatiformes > Myliobatidae > Mobula > Mobula birostris. The sequence continues at coordinate 134,803,011 of NC_092376.1, forward strand.
AACGTTGTATGAGGTGATTGGAACTTGGAGTCGGGTGACCATGATCCGTGATTGAGGTCAGATGATTTAGGATGTAATTGCTGGGAGATCCGTAGGAGGAGGATGGTTGCCTTGTGCCTTTGGAAGATGGTTCAATTGGGACCTTCAGTAGTCTAGGCCTGAAGGAAAGCCTGTAGAAAAATAGTTAAACATCTCCTGTCTGAGACAGCTTTCTGGCATCTAATGGGACTCTGATGGTAAAACACCCTTCTTTAACTAGCAAAGCAATCATTACTAGTAAAATCCAATAAGGGAGAATGTGTCCAATGACAAAAATGCCTCTGTACAAACTGAATTAAGTTCTCATAACAGTGCTTAAACGAGCATTTTATGGAGGATGATATCTTAACAAGCACACAGGTATTGGAAAAGGGTGATTCATACAACAGGATTGGCAACAGAAAGTGTGTAACAGACAGCTCGATGTAGGCAGTTCCATCTTGAAACAGCACAATTACTTTGTGCTCTGGGAAATATTGCTTCTCAAAGGTGCTGTTCTGAGAAGGAGAAAGTAGTATGAACATATTTCTTGGCAAAAGTCTTGCTTCATCTGGCTTCTGATATCTTAAAATATGAAACATTGTCCTATGAAGTTAGTGATTAATAATTAGAACAGTTAAGAGATGAGGATTTCAGTTTTTGCAAGACTTATTCAGGATTATTCCAAATAAATTTTGTAAATTAAAAAATAAATTGTCAATAATACTGTCAGCTTATGCCATACTATCACTGAATAATTGTTGAGGATACTAAGTTTCAGTTATCTATTTGGATTAATTTTCTGTCACTTTGCTGCAACTATTCTGAGGTTTCAACAAACAAATTTTTATTTGAAATTCAAGGCTACTAACAGGTTTCACAAGCTTCCACTGTTGAATGCACTGTATTTGCTGAAAGTAAACTTAATATAAACTGTTTTCGAGATATATCAAAATACTCTTTTGGAAGTATCTGTATTGCAGCTCTGACTGTTTTGATTTTATTTGTTTTAGATTTTACTGATTGAGCCACATTCACATTCACAGCAAAGGCACATTTGACCGGATTTATATAATAACAAGGAAGTGTTTTACAATTAGACTATTGGTTGCAAGTGATTCCTGTGTATTTTGAATATCGAACACAAGAATATAAGAAATACAAGCTGTGTAGGCTGTCTGACTCACTGAGTTTGCTCTAGCATTTATTTAAATATTGGCTGATCTTCTACCTCAGCACCATCTTTCAGAATTATCCTCTTTCATTCCCTTTGATTCCCTTAATGTCTAGAAATTTCTGTTTCAACTGAACAAAAATGTAGTTTTACTCCCATAAAGAATAAAGACTTTCAAATGTTTACCATTCTATTTGTGAAGAAATTTCTCATCTGTTTATAAATTATTCAACCAGAGGAAATAACTTTCCTTCATGTAGCCTGTCAAACCCCTAAAATGTTTTGTTAGCTTTAATGAGATCTCCTTGTTGAAATCTCAAAAACCAGTTCCAGTCTACAATCTCTCCACATATTACAAACAAGCTATTTGAGAAACCTGTCTAGTGAATGGGAAATGGGGTTAGCATGGACAGTTGTTTAATGACTAGCCGAGATATAGTGGATCAAAGGTCCTGTTTATTATATTTTTGATTTTATAGCACTTCCTAAACACGAGAGATTCTGGAGCTGCTGGAAACCTTGAGCAACACACACAAAACTCTGGAGGGACTCAGTAAGTCAGGCAGCAGCTGTGGAAGGGAATAAACAGTCAATGTTTCAGGCCAGGACCCCTTCCTTTCCAATCCTGGAGAACGGTCTTGGCCTGATATATCCTCTTCATTCCCCTCCATAAATTCTGCCTGATCGGCTGAGTGTGATGTGTGTATTGATCGCAACTTAGCGGCTTTGCAGATTGTAACATCGAAACAGCAAGCTGTAGGCCTTCCCTCTCACTGTGGCAGGAGTGATCTCCTCGTTAAAGAGAGAGAGAGCCAGTTGAGATTTCAAAGTGTTAGTAGTTTTTGATGGACTCTAGATCATGGTCTCTGGAGGCTTGCTATTGCATGGGTGGATGGTGAAGATGCTGATGCTTTTGCTAGAGTGAGTGGAGGAGGGCAAGGAGGTAGGATTGATGCCTTTGCTGCTGCTTGTGCATGAGAGCGGGAGGAGAGTTTTGGTGTTCTTACATTGTTCTGTCATGCATTTTTGGTCTTATTTTCTCTCTGTTTCGTGGATGTCTGAAAAGAGTTAGAACTGCAGGCTTTATACTGTATAGATTCTCTGATATTAGATTTTTTTTAGATTATGAGGACACATAGTCCTCTTTTATTGTCATTTAGTAATGCATGCATTAAGAAATGATACAATATTCCTCCGGTGTGATATCACAGAAACACAGGACAGACCCAGACTGAAAAACTAACAAAACCACATAATTATAACATACAGTTACAACAGTGCAACAGTACCATAACTTGATGAAGAACAGTTCATGGCACAGTAAAAAAGTTCAAAGTTTCTTGAAAGTCCCACATCTCACGCAGACGGGGGAAGGAAGAAAAATCTCCCTGCCATGCCCAACCACAGTCCGACTCTGAGTCGTCCAAAAACTTCGAGCTCTGATCAGCCCTCCGACACCGAATACCGAGCGCCATCTCTATCTGAACTCTTCGACCTCAGCCTTGGTCTCCAGCAGCAGGTAAAGCCGGGGATTTTGGGGCCTACCCTCTGGAGATTCTCGATCACACAGTAACAACAGTGGCGAAACAGGCATTTCAGAAATTTCTCCAGATGTTCTTCTGCTTCTCACGTCTGTCTTCATCAAATCAGAATTGTCCATGGCCCCTATTTAACAGAAACAATGTCATTTCACCGGAGAGCTGCCATTAAACCAGTAGGTTTCTCTCATCCAAGCACAAGTACAAAAAATTCCAGCTGTTTAGACAAACATGATTGTCCTTTGTGTACCTATTTTGGTTCTGCACAGTCTGATTATTATTTTCAGTTACAGATTAAAGCACTTCCCTGGAAGAATTAGGGTAATCTATGATAATTACATGTTGATAATTCCCTGTATTCTCCTTCCTTATTATTTTAAAGTGGGGTCACATTTAACAATTCCAGAATATAGACAGTGTTAGAAGATGAAACCCAGAAGATTCATCATTCTCTAAAGACACCTTCAAAATTTTGGGGTATGTCAGATCTCAGCTCCTTGAGATTTTCAGCTTTCAATTTCATCAGTTTCTTTAGTTTTATTTTTTGTTAAATACTCATTTCCCTCAATTCTTCATTCTCATTTGACCCTTGCTTCTCTGATATATCCAGCAGGATTCGTGTTGTTGTCTTCCATGTCGGCAGATGCAAAATAAATGCTTAATTTGACTGCCATTTCCTTATTCCTCATTGTAACTTCTGCTGCCTTTGCTTATAAGGACTTGTCCTTGGTAGTCTTCTTCCTTTATTATGTACCTATAAATGTTGTTACAGTCTGGTTTTGTGCTTCTTGCCAGTCTACTCTCTTATTTTGTTTTGCCTCTCTGGACTACTTGATAGCATACCTGATGGATGAGTTTTCTGTGTGCTTGGGGAAATGATGTGCAGAATTTGGCATGATCACCAATGATTTGGAAAGCTATAGTAAAAAGTAATTTATTTAATCACTGTATTTGGCCAGTTTTGTTGCTTGAACAATTAATTTTAATCCTTGACATGCTTTCAGACTGATGACAGGCTGGTGTTTCAGTCACAGAGTTGCAAAAAATAGAATCATACAGACATGCAGCACTTTTGTCCACTGAATTCACGGTGACCACCAACCATATGTGTACACCAATCCTACATGAGTCACACATTCTCACAAACCACACCCCCTATCTACAAACTGGTTGCAAATATTCTTGCCTTTTAATTTGTTTAATATAAAATACTACCCAGAAAGTGAGTTCATTTATATGCACAATCTTATGCACAAGTCGCACATGAAAAGCAAAATTCACTCCCTTTCAAATATTCATACACACCTTGTGTGAAATCAGCCAAACCCTGTTGTGATTAACCTTTAAGAAGCTGCAATTCACTGTTGAATTTCCCACATCTGCTGATGTCACTAGTCTGTTATGCCTGTATAGGGTGATCAGTACAGGACTGAATGTGATAAGCTTGAATTTCCGCAATTAGAGATAGACAGGACGGGCATCACTGAGTCACGGCTGAAAGAAGATCACAGTTGGGAGCGTGACATCCAAGGATACACATCCAAGGTTCTGCTGGTAAAAAATGAAATCAAATCCTTAGAAAGAGATGACATAGGAGCAGAAGAAGTTGAATCGTTGTTGGTAGAGTTAAGAAACTGCAAGGGTAAAAAGTCCCTGATGGGAGTTGTATATAGCCCTCTAAATAGTAGCCAGCATATAGGATACAAATTATAATGGGATATAGAAAAGGCATGTAAAAAGGTCAATGTTGTGAAAATACTGAAGGATTTCAATATGCCGGTATATTGGGAAAATTAAAATTATGCTGGATCCTAGGAGAAGGAATTTGTAGAATGTCTATGAGACAACTTTTTAGAGCAGATTGTGGCTGACCCCACAAGGGGAAAGGCAATTATGAAGTGGGTGCGGTGTAGTGAACCAGATTTGATTAGGGAGCTTAAGGTAAAGGAACCCTTAGAAAGCAGTGATCATAGTATGATAGAATTCACTCTAGAGTTTGCGAAGGAAAAGATAAAGTCAGATCTATCAGTATAATAGTGGAGTAGAGGCATGAGAGAGGAGCTGACCAAAGTTGATTGGAAGGGGGCCCTTGCAAGATGACAGCAGAACAACAATGGCTAGAGTTTCTGGCGACAATTCGGAGGGCATAGGATTGATAGATCAAAGATGAAGGATGAGGCAACCATGGTTGACAAGGGAAGTTAATCGCAGCATAAAAGTAAAGGAGAGGGACAAAATGTAGCAAAACATAATGGGAAATTTGAGGATTCCATAAGGAGAGAAAAGATGAAAAAGTGAAAGAAAGCTAGCCAATAATATAAAAGGGGTTACCAAAAGTATTTTTTCAAATATATAAAGAGTAAAAGAGAGGGGAGAATGGATGTCCGTCTGCAGAAAAATGACCCTGTGGAGGTAATAATGGGGGACAAAGAAATGATGGAAGAACTTAAATAAGTATTTTGCATCACTCTTCACTATGGAAGATGCTAGCAGTATGACATTAGAATTTCTAGCATGTCAGGGGGGCAGAAATGAGTGTTCTTTCTATTACTAAGAAAAAGGTGCTTGAGAAAAAGAAAGGTCTGAAGGTAAGTAAATCAACTGGAGAAGATGGACGATACACCAGTGTTCTGAAAAAGGTAGCTGAAGAGATTGTGGAGGTATTGGTAATGATCTTTCAAGAATCACTGGATTCTGGATTAGATTCAGAGGACCGAAAAATTGCAAATGTCACTCCATTTTTTAAGAAGGAAGGGAGGCAGAAAAGAGGAAATTATGGGTCGGTTAACCTGACTTCAGTGGGGTGGGAAGATGTTGGAGTCCATTGTGAAGAATGGAGTTCTGGAGTACCTGGAGACACATTTTAAAGAAAGCCAAAGTCAGAATGGTGACTAATTTGTTGGAATTCATTGAGGCAAGATAGACAAAGGAAAATCGGTGGATGTTGTTTACTTGGATTTTCAGAAGGCTTTTGTCGAGGTGCCAGATGAGACTACTCAGCAAGCTAATACCCCATGATATTACAGGAAAGAAACTAGCATGGATGGAAGATTAACTAACTGGCAGGAGGCAATGAGTGGGAATAAAGAGGACAATTTCTGGTTGGCAGCCAGTGACAAGTGGTGATCTGCAAAGGTTGGTGTTGCAACTGCTTCTTTTCATGTCATATGTGAATGATTTGGACAATGAAATTGATGGCTTTGTGGCCAAGTTTATGGATGATATGAATAGAGGTGGAGGGTCAAGTAGTGTTGAGGAAAGGGGAAGTCTGCAAAGGACCTAGGCAGATTAGAGAATGGGCAAAGAAGCAGTGGATGGAATATAGTGTAGGGAAGTATATGGTTGTGCACTTTGGTGGAAGAATATTTTCTAAATGAGGAGAAAATTCAAAAATCAGAGGTTAAAATGGGATTTTGGAATCCTTGTGCAGGATTCCCTGAAGCTAAATTTGCAAGCTGAGTTGGTGGTAAGGAAGGCAAATGCAATGTTAGCATTCATTTAGAGAGGTCAAGGCATTGGTCAGGCTAACTTTGGAATATTGTGAGCAGTATGCGTCCCTTATCTAAGAAAAGATCTGCTGGCATTGGAAAAGATCCAGAGGAGGTTCATAAGAATAATTCCAGGAATGAAGGTTAACGGCTGAGGAATATTTGATGGCTCTGAACCTGTACTTGCTCAAGTTTAGAAGAATGAGTGGGGATCTCATTGAAACCTATCAGATACTGAGAGTTGTGGATAGAATAAATGTAGGGAGGGTGTTTCTGTCATGGTCCGGATCGGGGTCCCTTTAAATTTACTTTGTTTATGTTACATTCCGGACCGTTGACTCCCTGTTTCCCTTTGGTTCCCTGTTTTCCCACGTCCCTCGGCTTTGGTGATTGGAGGCAATTTACTCTCGACTGAACTGGTAGTTTATAGTCTCCGGCTTTCAGCCATTCGGCGCGAGAGCGTCTGCAAAGTCACCAAAGGTACGGCATGCCAACGTCATCTGGCCGGAGCAAGCCTTGTTTCCGCCCGAAGCGAGTGCCGGTAATTTGTCTTTCCTCTCTGGAGCAACCCTGTCAAGTTAACACGCCAAAGGGAGCCTGCAAAGTTTCCTCATCATGGTGGGTCCATCAGTTAACCCGCCGGAGGGAATCAAGAACCGCTGTCTACTGTTCCCGGGCCGAGTCGAGAGCTCGCCACTACCCGGAGGCTCCAAGTCAAGTCCTGGCTCCGGGGGCATTCAAGTACCAAGTCAAGTCCTGGCTCCGGGGGCATTCAAGTACCAAGTCAAGGCCCGGTCCTGGCGGCATCCAAGTTCTGAGCCGAGTCCCGGCCCTGGCGGCATCCAAGTTCTGAGCCGAGTCCCGGCCCTGGCAGCACCCAAGTTCCGAGTCGAGTCCTGGCCCTGGCGGCTTCCAAGTTCTGAGTCGAGTCCTGGCCCCGGCAGTCTGTGATTCCTGTGCTACTCCTCAGTCTGAATCCCTCCTCTCCCCCTCTTGCCTCTAGCCCTCGTCTACAGCCCTCGCCTGCACTTCGGTCTAGTTCTATCGCCGAAGCTAGATAGGTACTGTCTGGTGTTCTTTCGTGTTGGTCTTGTCTTATCCTCGCCTCCGTGGAGTAAGTCAGGCCGTCTTGCCGTTGCCCCACGGGAGGGACATGTCTTGTCTTGTCTGGTCCTCGCCTCCGTGGGGTAAGTCTGGCCGTCTTGCCGTTGCCCCACGGGGGGTCATGTTTTGTCTTGTCTTGTCCTCGCCTCCATGAGGTAGGTCAGGCCGTCTTGCCATTGCCCCGTGGAGGGACATGAATCCCAGCCCTATGTCCTGTACCCAAGGAGGGGTCCCGGCTCCCTGTTCTGTGTGTGACTCCCGGCCCTATGTCCTGTACCCAAGGAGGGGTCCCGACTCTGTGTTCTGTCTACGTGTCCATGGTTCCAGGTACCTGCTCTCCCGAGACCGAGGCTCTGTTTTTCCATGTTGCTCCTCTCCCTAGCCCATGTTGTGTCCATGTCTGGTTCTGGGGTCCGAGCCCAAGGCAAGACCCAGGGACAGGGTTCTTGCCAAGTCCCTGGCTCGGAGTCCATACCGTAGCCTCTTCATGTCGCCTCTAGTTTTGGGATCCGATTCCGAGTCCTAGCCCAGACCCTTAGTCCCAGCCTAGTCGTAGTCCTGAGTCCTTGTCCAGTTCGCTATCCCTGCTCCTGCCTTGCTCTCCTGGTATCGAACAATAAACTAAATTTAATTAACCTCACAAGTTGTGTCTTGCATTTGGGTCCACACTTGCTCCCAATGCCCCACCATTGTGACAGAAAGCTCTCGCCAAACATGGACCCAGCAGACACAAACACTGTTTTTCCAAACTCTTGTCAGCCTGAAAGTCAAGGTGTTGTTGTTCTGTTTTGCCCGCCGGCCAAAACCCCCTCCAGCCACCCGGGTCACTGATAATACAAGCAAACCTGTTAGTCACCTGGAGGCTCCCATTGGGCGGTGGGGGGGGGGAGGGAGGGGGCGCGACGGTACTGTCATGGTCCGGATTGGGGTCCCTTTAAATTTACTTTGTTTATGTTACAATTCGGACCGTTGACTACCTGTTTCCCTTTGGTTCCCTGTTTTCCCACGCCCCTCGGCTTTGGTGATTGGAGGCAATTTACTCTCGACTGAACTGGTAGTTTATAGTCTCCGGCTTTCAGCCGTTCGGCGCGAGAGTGTCTGCAATGTCACCAAAGGTGCGGCGTACCGATGTCATCTGGCCGGAGCAAGCCTAGTCTCTGCCCGAAGCGAGTGCTGGTAATTTGCCTCTCCTCACCAGAGCAACCCTATCAAGTTACCTCGCCAAAGCGAGCCTGCAAAGTTTCCTCACCGAGGTGGGTCCGTCAGCCAACCCGCCGGAGGGAATCATGAACCGCTGTCTACTGTTCCCAGGCCGAGTCGAGAGCTCGCCACTACCCGGAGGCTCCAAGTCAAGTCCTGGCTCCGGGGACATTCAAGTACCAAGTCAAGTCCTGGCCCTGGCGGCATCCAAGTTCCGAGTCAAGTCCTGCCCCTGGCGGTCTGTGATTCCTGTCCTACCCCCCAGTCTGAATCCCTTCTCTCCCGCTCTTGCCTCTAGCCCTCGTCTGCAGCCCTCGCCTGCACTTCGGTCTAGTTCTATTGCCAGAGCTAGATAGGAACTGTCTGATGTTCTTTTTTGTTGGTCTTGTCTTGTCCTCGCCTCCGTGGGGTAAGTCTGGCCATCTTGCCGTTGCCCTGCGGGGAGTCATGTCTTGTCTTGTCTTGTCCTCGCCTCCGTGGGGTAAGTCAGGCTGTCTTGCCGTTGCCCTGCGGAGGGTCATGAGTCCCGGCCCTATGTCCTGTACCCAAAGAGGGGTCCCGGCTCTCTGTTCTGTGTGTGAGTCCCGGCCATATGTCCTGTACCCAAGGAGGGGTCCCGACTCTGTGTTCTGTTATGTGTCCATGGTTCCAGGTACCTGCTCTCCTGTGACCGAGGCTCTGTTTTTCCATGTTGCTCGTCTCCCTAGCCCATGTCGTGTCCATGTCTGGTTCTGGGGTCCGAGCCCAAGGCAAGGCCCAGGGACAGGGTTCTTGCCCAATCCCTGGCTCGGAGTCCATACCGTAGCCTCTTCATGTCGCCTCTAGTTTTGGGATCCGATTCCGAGTCCTAGCCCAGACCCTTAGTCCAGCCTAGTCGTAGTCCTGAGTCCTTGTCCAGTTCGCTATTCCTGCTCCTGCCTTGCTCTCCTGGTATCAAACAATAAACTAAATTTAATTAACCTCACAAGATGTGTCTTGCATTTGGGTCCACCCTTGTTCCCGATGCCCCGCCACTGTAACAGTTTCCTACAGTGCATGACTCTAGAACCAGACGGCGTAGCCTCAGACTAGAGGGACGCTCCTTTAAAATGAAGATAAGAAGGAATTTCTTTACCCAGAGGGTAGTAAGTCTGTGGAATTCATTGCCACAGATGGCTGTGGAGGCCAAGTCACTGAGTATATTTAAAGCAGATATTGACTGGTTCTTGGTTAGTCAGAGCATCAAATATTACAGGGAGAAGGCAAGAGAATGGGGTTAAGAGGGATAATAAATCAGACATTATGGAATGGCAGAGCAGATGAGACAAATGGTCTAACTGTGTTTCTGAGTCTTGTGGTATTATTATTAATGTAATAATAAGATCAAAAAGATAGGAACTGCGACCTTTAGTCATAATATAACAAGGTGAATCATACTGAGATTGTAAAATCCATTGCAACTGAAGGACATCACTAGGGCAACCAATGTTACGTCACCATTGAATATATTGTAAATTTCGTATATTAAAACTACCTGTCCATGTGTGATCATAGAGCCCACAGCACACAAGATCAATGCCCAGCCTTATTGGTCTGCATCAAAGCTATGGAGCTCAAAAGTTTACCAAATCTCAACCTCAATTTACCCGTTTTATGAGTACTCACTCTTTTTTGGAGGATAACAAAAGGTTTTTCAGATGTAAAGAAAATAAAAGAGGCAGAAGTAGATATTGGACCTCTGGACGCTGGAGAGATAGTAATGGAGGATGAGGAAATGGCAGATTAGCTGCAAAAATATTTTGCTTCAGTCCTCACTATGGAACACACCAGAAGTATGCCAGAAGTTCAAGAGTATTGGGGGGCAAAACAGAGCACAGTTGCTATTACTAGGGAGAAGGTGTTTGGAAAGCTGAAGATAGATAAGTTACCTGGACCAGATGACTAAATCCCTGGGTTCTGAAAGATGTAACTGAAGAGATTGTGGAAGCATTAGTAATGATCTTTGAAAAATCACTAGGTTTTGGCATGTTTCTGGAGGATTGGAAAATTGCAAATCTCACTCCACTCTTCAAGAATGGAGGAGGTAGAAGAAAGAAACTATAGGCCAGTTGGCCTGAACTCAGTGGTGGGGAAGATGTTGGAGTCAATTGGTAAAGATGAAATTTTGGGGTTCTTGGAGGCACATGATAAAATAGGCCAGAGTCAGCATGCTTTCCTTAAGGGAAAATCCTACTTGCAAATCTGTTGGAATTCTTTGAGGAAACAGCAAGCAGGATAGACAAAGGGGGATTAGTGGATGTTGCGTACTTGCATTTTCAAAAGGCCTTTGACAAGGTGCTACACATGAGGTTCCTTAGCAAGGTAAGAGCCCATAGTATTACAGGAAAGATACTAGCATAGATAAAGCATTGGCTAATTGGCAGGAGACAAAGAGTGGGAATAAAGAGACGCTTTTCTGATTGGCTTGCAGTAACTATTAATGTTCTTCATAGGTGTTCTTTTTACATTGAATGTCATTGATTTGGATGATGGTATTGATGGCTTTGTGGCCAAGTTTGCGGACAATATGAAGATAGATAGAGCAGCAGGCAGTGTTGAGGAAGGAGAGAGGCTATAAAAAGACTCAAACAGATTAGGAGAATGGGCAAAAAAATGGCAGATGGATACTATGTCGAAAGTGTATGGTCATGCACTGTGATAGAGGGAATAAAAGTATAGACTATTTTCTGAACAGGGCAAAAATTCAAAAATCCAAGGTTCAAAGAAAATTGGGTGACCTTATATAGGATTTCCTAAAGGTTAATTTGTAGGTTGAGTACGTGGTGATGAAGGCAAATGAAATGTTGGCCTTTATTTCAAGAGGACTAGAATATAACAGCAAGGATATAATTCTGAGGCTTCATAAGGTACTAGTAAAGCCTCACTTGGAGTATTGTGAGAGTTTTGTGCCCCTTACCTAAAAAAGGATGTGCTGTTATTGGAGAAGGTTTAAAGGAGGTTCACAAAAATGATTCCAAGAATGAAAAGCTTAACATCTGAGGAGAATTTGATTGCTCTGGGCCTGTACTCACTGGAATTTAGAAGAATGAGTGGGGATCTCATTGAAATCTATCAAATGTTGAAAGGCCCAAAAACAGTGTACATGGAGAGAAGGTTTCCTATAGTGGGGGAACCTAGGACAAGAGGGTCCAACAACAGCACAGAAGGACATCCATTTAGAATGGAGATGAAGAGGAATTTCTTTAGATTGATGGTGGTGAATCTCTGGAATTCATTGCCTCAGGTGACTGTGGAGGCCTGGTCACTGATTGTATTTAAGGTGGTCCTTGATAGAAAGGTTATGGGAGGAAGGCAGGACTGAATGGCCTAATTCTGCTCCTATAACATTTGGTCTTATGGACTTTATGGTTTTTCCTGCAAACACCAAAGTTCAGAGTTCAAATTATTTTTTCATTATCTCATGTATGTCACCATCTACAACCCTGAGATTAATTTTCTTGTGGACATACTCAACAAATCCATAGAATAATAGCTATAACAAAATCAAAGAAGGACCATTCAACTAGGGCATTCAACCAGAGTGCTGAAAAAAACAAACTGAGCAAATACAAAAAGAAGAAATGATATAATAAATAAATAAGCAATAAGTTTAACGTTTTAAAGTTTGAATAATTTGCCCCACTTTTCTTCTCTCAGTTGCCTACAAAGTGACACAAGAAAATCATGTATGACTTGTGGAGGGCTATTTCAAGAGTGAAGAAACATTTTATAGTGAGGCTGGAGGTGACATTGGGCGCACGTCAACTCTGCAGGGTTTTCAGGACGTTATTTTCTACAAAATGAAACCAATAGTATGAATGGCAACAATGTTTCACTATCAGATGAGCTCAATGCCTTTTATGTCCACTTTGAGAGGAAGAATATAACCACAGCTGTGAAGATCCCTGCTGCACCTGGTGACCTTTTGATCTATGTCTCAGGAACCAATGTCAGGCTGTCTTTCAGGAGGGTGAACCCCTCGCAAGTTGGCAGACACTTATGGAGTACCTGGTAAGGCTCAGAAAACTTGTGCCAATCAACTAGAGGGTGCATTCAAAGAGATTTTCATCCTCTCATTGCTACAGTTGGAAGTTCTCACCTGCTTCAAAAGGGCAACAATTATATCAGTGCCCAAGAAGACTTGTGTGATCTGCCTTAATGACTATCATCCAGTAGCATTCACATCTATGGTGACAAATTGCTTTGAGAGGTTGGTCATGACAAAAATCAACTCCTGCCTGAGCAAGGACCTGGATGCGCTGCAATTTGCCTATTGCCACAATAGGTCAATGGCAGATGCAATCTCAATGGCTCTTCACATGACCATAGATCACCTAGACAATACAAATACAAGAACTTATGTCAGAATGCTGTTCATTGACTAAAGGTCAGTATTTAACACTATTATCCCCTCAGTTCTGATCGATAAGCTACAGAACCTGGGCCTCTGTAGTTCCCTCTGCAATTGGATCCTGAACTTCCTAATTGGAAGACCACAATCAGTGCGGATTGACATTAATATCTCCTCCTTGCTGACGATCAACACTGAAGCACCTCAGGGGTGTGTGCTTAGCCCAATGCTCTACCCCTCACTATACCCATGACTGTGTGGCAAGGCATAGCTCAAATGCTGTCTATAATTTGCTGAGGATACAACCATTGTTGGTAGAATCGCAGATGGAGATGAGAGGGCAAACAGGAGTGAGATATACCAGCTAGTTGACTGGTCTCACAGTAACAACCTTGCACTCAGTGTCAGTAAGATGAAAAAGATGATTGTGAACTTCAGGAAGGTGAAGATGAGGGAACCAATTCTCATTGAGGAATCAGAAATGAAAAGAGTGAGGAATTTCAAGTTCCTGAGTGTCACGATCTCTAAGGATCTCACCTGGTTCTAACATATTGATGCAGTTATAAAGAACATGAGACAGCAGCTATATTTCATTAGGAATATGGTTTTTCACATAGGACACTCGAAAACCTCTACAGATGTAACACGGAGAGCATTCTGACAGGCTGAATCACTGTCTGGTATGGGGCAGGGCTACTGCAGAGGATCAAAAGAACGTACAGAAAGTTGTAAAATTAGTCATCTCCATCTTGGGTACTAGCCTCTATAGTATCCAAAACACCTTCAAAGAGTAGTGCCTCAGAAAGCTGACATCCATCATTAAGGACCCTAATGACCCAGGACATGTCCTCTTCTCATTGTCACTGTCAGAAAGGAAGGTAAGAAAGCTTGAAGACACAAACTCAGTGATTCAGGAACAGCTTCTTCCTCTCTGCCATCCGATTCATAAATGGACGTTGAACCCATGAACACTATCTCACTTCTATTATTTCTATTTTTGCACTATTTTTAATTTAACTATGTAATGTACATATATACACTTGCTCTTATTGATTTACTTATCTACTTTCTTTTCTATATTATCATGTATTGCATTGTACTACTGCTGCTAAACTGACAACATATGCCTGAGAAATTAAACCTCTGATTCTGATTCTGATATCTCTTTGTTTTCTTCAGTGCCATGCAATTGAAATCAATGTTTTGCCCTGCCCTTCTCCTGTAAAATGCCATCTGTATCCTCTTCTTTTCTTTTCAATACTTGTCCCCAGATTAATAATTTGGCCATTCAGGATTGAGATGTAAAAATTGTCTTCATTTGATCAGTGGAGTACCTTCTCTACATCAGAGAGCTGTGGAGATTGTCTTATGAATTCATTCCACACAGGGATCGATAGATTCCTGGATATCAAGATAATCAAGCAATATTGGAATAACTTGGGAAAATAAAATTGAGATAGAATATCAGCCATGAGCTAATTTATCTTTAGACATATGGGCCCTGTGCACTACTTTAAATTGTATTAGTGTATGTTTAGCACATATAGAGGAAGTACTGACTAATTGAAAAATGTTATCCTATTTCTCTATAGGTAGGCAAAGTTGAAGTTCCCTTTCCCATTCATTTTTAATTTTATCAGATATACCTGGCTGTAATTTCATAATTATATCATAGATAGATGCTATTATTCCCTTCTGAAGAGGATTTAAACCTAAAATTTTATCGATGATATCGGTAGGATATGCGGTCGGGAAGGTAGGCAGCATGGTATTTTAAAAATTTCTTATTTGTAAATATCTAAAAAAATGGAATCTAGGCAAATCAAATTTCTTAGCTAACTGTTCAAAAGACATGAAACAGTTATCCAGAAATAAGTCACGAAAACATGTTATACCTTTCGTGTTCAATATCAAATGGCTTGGTCCATAACCGAGGGTTAAAAAAAAATTAGATATAATAGGGCTTGATAATATAAATTTACCCATTTTTATTCCCATATAAACCCTGTTTGTGACAGATGTCACTCTGAAGTGGCTTCTTTAACTCATATATTTTGGTCCTGCCCTCTTTTGGGAAAAATTTTGGAAATATATTTTTGATATTATGTTCATATTATAGTTCTGTGTTTTGATTTACAACTCCATCCTATTACAGCAATTTTTAGATTGTCAATGGTAGAATATAGATTTTTATCCTCTTCAGCCTGTCAGATGATCGCATTTGTTACTTTAATGGCCAGAAGATCTATTTTATTGAACTGGAAGGAGACCAATCCACCTACTACATTCCAATGGTTTTCCCAAACTATATTATATTTAAATTTAGAAAAATTAGAAGTGACATTTTTGATCCTTCGGTTAAATTTGAAGAGACTTGGAAACCATTTACTCAACATTTTCATATGATGTAATTTGACCTTTCCGAATCCTTCTTATTAACTTAAAATATATGAACGGAGGAGCGGAGTTGATGACATTATTGAACGCGCTTGATTTAAGATAATGGTCTAGCCTTGTTTTGTTCCGTTTGAATTTTTGGGTTTAGTATTTCGTTCTATTTTTTGGGGGGGGGGGTTCTTTGTATTTTTTTTCTTTTTATTTCTTTTTTCTCTATGATTAATTACATCATGAGTTTGGAAGTCTATTATACTTGTATTATTTGAAATCTTTTTTGTATATGCTTATTGACAATAAGATTATTCCAATCTCTCTGTATCAACATTGTTATTCTGTTTATAACTTTGGAAAATTAATAAAAAGATTTAAAAAAAAGAATATCAGCCATGACTCAGAATGATGGACAAAAATTAAAATAGTTTACTTCTGCTACTGTCTTTAAACAGATCAATATTAGTGGAAACTTGGATTACACTGAAAAGAATTAGTGTTTAAAATGGTTATCTTTCAGCGGCACCATATTAAAAATAAAGCTGTAAGAAAGTTCAGCAGAATGAGCATTTGAGGACCCGACAGCATGGTGAGATCTGAAGAACTGGGATTTCCAACTCTAGAGATCATTGGATGCTGAATCGTGGATTTGGATAAAATCACTGGGCAGGACATTGTCTACATTGACTTTAACATGTTCTTTGACAATGTCCTGCATGGGAGGCTGGTCCAGAAGGTTAAATCACCTTGGATTCAGGATGCATTAGTAAAATGGATTCAGCATTGAGAGTGGTGGCAGAAGGTGATCTCGTGGTGTGCCACAGGGATTGGTGCTAGGTCCATTGTTGTTTACCATCTACTGTATATTAATGATTTTGGTAAACTGAATCAGCAAATTTGTGGATGATACCAAAATCAGGGGTGCAGTAGACAGCAAGGAAATCTATCAAAGCTAGCGGTGGAATCTGGACCACTGATAAAAAATATCAGTGAAAAAATAGCCAATGGAATTTAATGGAGACAAGTGTGAATGCTATGTTAAAGTTGTGTAAGATTTTGGTGAGGTCAGATTTGGAGTATTGTGTGCAGTTGTGGTCACCTACTTACAGAAATGATAAGATTTAAAGAGTACAGAGAAAATTTACTCGAGGACCTGAGTTAGAGGGAAAAGGTGAATAGATTAGGACTTTATGCCTTGGAACATAGGAGAATGAGGGGTGCTCTTATCGAGGAATTATGAGGGGAACAGTTAGGGTAAATATGTTAGGGCTTTTTCTCTTGAGATTGGATGGCACTAGAACTAGAGGTCATAGGTCTAGTTTGAAGAGTGAAATATTTAAGGGGAACCTGAAGGCAGTCATCTTCACTCAGAAGGTCATGCAGTTATGGAACAAATGCCATCAGAGGCAGTGGATGTGGGTTCAATTGCAACTTTTCAGAGAAGTTTGGATAGGTACATGGAAGGGAGGACTATAGTCCGGATGTGGGTAAATGAGATTAGGCAGGGAGCAGGGATACATGTTGGCATGGGCTAGATCTGCTGAATGGCCTGTTTCCATGCTGTAGTGCTCTATGACTCTGTGACAAGATTGTTTGTCCCGCTGGCAGAAACTTACAGAAACTGGAAAATAAGGAGTAAGGGGCCTAAGTAAAGGCACAGCTCTCTTTTTTTTTTAATTGCAGTTCCAGTTTAAAGGCATGAGTAGGGTTTGGCCACTGGGGTTGCAATGGGGGCTGCAAAGAAAAGAGAATGTGATCACTTATCTTGTCAAGTAACATTAATGTCCTTTTGTCAGATATCAGGGAAAGTAGGAAAGCAATTATTGGCAGAGCTGGAAAGAATTCAGGGTGTTAAAGCACAGGTCACAGAGAAGGTGACGGTTGTCAGTAAGAATGCCAGTTTTGTCAGTGTAGGGAGATCTTATTTAGTAACAAGGTCAGCAAAAGTCATTGTTATTGTTACACTACCTAACTTAGTTAAACACTGAGAGGAAAATGGATATTACATTAAGTTGTACAGAATTACACATCCAGTCAGCAGCAGCAGTATGAATTTCTAAAGTTGAATATCATGTACTAATGCCACTATATGGCAAGCTTAAAGTAACCATCTGGGGCTGAATTTCTATGCATAGTATTTGCAGCACAGAAATAGGTCAAGCAAGTCAATGGATCTGTGCCAGCATTTCTGCTCCACATAAACAACTACATCTTATTTCATCCCACTGTATCAACACATTCTTCATTTCATTTCTTTCCCATTGAGTTAATTAAGGACTTTCACAGCCCTAATATACAAGCAGTACCTCAGAAATATGAACAACAGTCATCTCCTATCGTGTGACACATTTTGCCACACCATGAAGAATGGTACTTGGTGCTGATCTAACTTAATGAGGTCCAAGGGTTGGTATCACCTCATCTTCTAGCCTAGCTTTAGTGGTGCAGGGATCATTTCCTTCAGTCAGTCTACACTGTTAGGGAAAATGTTACAGCAGTGCTCAGGCAGGACAGATTAGAGGGCTTGTCTACTGAGTCCTTATGGGTGGAGCTGAGAAACAGGAAAGATATGGCCACATTAGTGGGGTTGTATTATAGACCACCCAATAGTCAGTGAGAATTAGAGGAGCAAATCTGCAGAGAGATAGCAGGCAACTGCAGGAAACATAAAGTCGTGGTGGTAGGGAATATTAATTTTCCACATATTGATTGGGACTCCCATACTGTTAGGGGTCTAGATGGGTTAGAGTTTGTAAAATGTGTTCAGGAAAGTTTTCTAAGTCAATATATAGAGGTACCAACTAGAAAGGATGCAATATTAGATCTCCTATTAGGAAACGAGTTAGGACAAGTGATGGAAGTGTGTGTAGGGGAACACTTTGGTTCCAGTGATCATAACACCATTCGTTTCAACTTGATCATGGATAAAGATAGATCTGGTCCTAGGGTTGAGATTCTAAACTGGAAGAAGGCCAAACTTGAAGAAATGAGAAAGGATCTAAAAAGTGTGGATTGGGACAGGTTGTTCTCTGACAAGGATGTGATCAGTAAGTGGGAAGCCTTCAAAGGAGAAATTTTGAGAGTGCAGAGCTTGTATGTTCCTGTCAGGATTAAAGGCAAAGTGAATAGGAATAAGGAACCTTGGTTCTCAAGGGACGTTGCAACTCTGATAAAGAAGAAGAGAGAGTTGTATGACATGTATAGGAAACAGGGAGTAAATAAGGTGCTTGAGGAGTATAAAAAGTGCAAGAAAATGCTTAAGAAGGAAATTAGGAGGGCTAAAAGAAGACATGAGGTTGCCTTGGCAGTCAAAGTGAAGGATAATCCAAAGAGCTTTTACAGGTATATTAAGAGTAAAAGGATTGTAAGGGATAAAATTGGTCTTCTTGAAGATCAGAGTGGTCAGCTATGTGTGGAACCAAAAGAAATGGGGGAGATCTTAAATGGGTTTTTTGCATTTGTATTTACTAAGGAAACTGGCATGAGGTCTATGGAATTAAGGGAAACAAGTAGTGAGATCAAGGAAACTGTACAGATTGAAAAGGAGGAGGTGTTTGCTATCTTAAGGCAAATTAAAATGGACAAATCCCCAGGACCTGACAGGGTATTCCTTCAGACCCTGAAGGAGAGTAGTGCTGAAATTACAGGGGCCCTGGCAGATATATTTAAAATGTCGGTGTCTACGGGTGAGGTCCCGGAGGATTGGAGAATGACTCATGTTGTTCCGTTGTTTAAAAAAGGATTGAAAAATAATCCGGGAAATTATAGGCCGGTAAATTTGACGTCGGTAGTGGGTAAGTTATTGGAGGGAGTACTAAGAGACAGAATCTACAAGCATTTGGATAGACAGGGACTTATTAGGGAGAGTCAACATGGCTTTGTGCATGGTAGGTCATGTTTGACCAATCTATTGGAGTTTTTCGAGGAGGTTACCAGGAAAGTGGATGAAGGGAAGGCAGTGAATGTTGTCTACATGGACTTCAGTAAGGCCTTTGACAAGGTCCCGCATGGGAGGTTAGTTAGGAAAATTCAGCCACTAGATGTACATGGAGAAGTGGTAAATTGGATTAGACATTGGCTCCATGGAAGAAGCCAAAGAGTAGAGGATTGCTTCTCAGAGTGGAGGCCTGTGACTAGTGGTGTGCCACAGGGATCAGTGCTGGGTCCATTGTTATTTGTCATCTATATCAATGATCTGGATGATAATGTGGTAAATTGGATCAGCAAATTTGCTGATGATACAAAGATTGGAGGTGTAGTGGACAGTGAGGAAGGTTTTCAAAGCTTGCAGAGGGATTTGAAACAGCTGGAAAAATGGGCTGAAAAATGGCAGATGGAGCTTAATACAGACAAGTGTGAGGTATTGCACTTTGGAAGGACAAACCAAGGTAGAACACACAGGGTAAATGGTAAGGCACTGAGGAGTGCAGTTGAACAGAGGGGTCTGGGAATACAGATACAAAATTCCCTAAAAGTGGCATCACAGGTAGACAGGGTCGTAAAGAGAGCTTTTGGTACATTGGCCTTTATTAATCAAAGTATTGAGTATAAGAGCTGGAATGTTATGGTGAGGTTGTATAAGGCATTGGTGAGGCCGAATCTGGAGTATTGTGTTCAGTTTTGGTCACCAAATTACAGGGAAGATATTAATAAGGTTGAAAGAGTGCAGAGAAGGTTTACAAGGATGTTGCTGGGACTTGAGAAACTCAGTTACAGAGAAAGGTTGAATAGGTTAGGACTTTATTCCCTGGAGCGTAGAAGGATGAGGGGAGATTTGATAGAGGTATATAAAATTATGATGGGTATAGATAGAATGAATGCAAGCAGACTTTTTCCACTGAGGCAAGGGGAGAAAAAAACCAGAGGACATAGGTTAAGGGTGAAGGGGGAAAAGTTTAAAGGGAACATGGGGGGGGGGCTTCTTCACACAGAGAGTGATGGGAGTATGGAATGAGCTGCCAGTCGAGGTGGTAAATGCGGGTTCTTTTTTAACATTTAAGAATAAATTGGACAGATATATGGATGGGAGGTGCATGGAGAGATATGGTCCGTGTGCAGGTCAGTGGGACTAGGCAGAAAATGGTTCGTCACAGCTAAGAAGGACCAAAAGGCTTGTTTCTGTCCTGTAGTTTTTCTGTGGTTTCTATGGTTTCTACACCGACAATCTTCTGCTAATTCATCCACAATGTGCGTTCAGTTTGTTTGTGAGCAGCATACCTTTGTTTTTAGAACACCATTGCATTCACCACTGGCAGTTTTCCTTTAAGAAGCTCAATGAAAGGATTCTTGGGATGACACACAACTCAACAGGTTCAAGATGACAAAATTGTTTTACAATGACTTTCTTGAGAAAAGAAATAAAGTCAGAGAGTGAAATATGAAGCTCACATGTCACATTTGTCTCCAGGATGATTCTTTCTGGCCTGCTTCAATGAGTTCAAAGCCATTCATCCTTCTCTTTGGAAGATGATCAACAAATAGGTAGCTGATCAGTAACACAAATAACACTGAGTCTTCCTTCTAAACAAAACGTAAAGCCTCGGTGCTGAGGAAGCCTTTAATAATTGGTTGCTTCAGGTCTTCAGGTTGACTGGTTATTGAAACAGCCAGTGCTTGAGCTGAACTTAGTCATTAGAAATACTACAAATAAAAGAAAATGGACATTGAAATTGTTAATCAAAGAGGAGCACTTAAATTGTTAAAGTATATTTAAAACAAAATCCATTTTGTAGTTAAGTGCAATTTTTTTAATGCAAGCACTTAGAGCTTAGTTATCTCTTGTATTCATTTTTCTCTGCCAAATTAAGCAAGTTACTGAACTTAAAATGTGTTTAACTTCGTAGAGGATCCGTTCCAGAATTTCCTTCCATAACCGCTAGGACACTGCAGATTGCAGGCCTCCTTGAAAAGTCAGAAAGCTATTGAATCAACAACAATAGGGTCCTCAGATTGTTTGAGACTTTTCTATTTGCACGTGTAATCTTCAGAAGTGATTTGAATTGCCAGTCTTTCCTTGCCACAGAAGATACACAAAGAAACATAAAGCACACTGTATATAAATGATCAAGATCTTCTGGTCATGATGACGCTGAGGTGTGGTCTCTGTTGAGATCATGGCTCAGACTTAGTTGTTTTTTATGTTCACAGTGGTGGTTTTGGGGACAGGGAGTAGAGTTAGAGGTCAGGTTATGGTTTAGGGACAGGGATATAGAGGAGCTGGAGGTCAAGCCTCTACTCCATGTTAAAACTCCAGCAACAGGGATGGTTAACAAAGAACTTCTGTAGAAGTCAGTCTGTCCTAGATTGGTGGGTCTCTGAATCAGCTGTCCGTACAAGCAGGAGGCATGATCAGGCTTGAGAGCCTGTCGGGCAGCAAATCCGGAGTTCGATCCTGGAGTTCCAGTTCTGTCATCAGCTAGTCTGGGAGCTGATAACAAATATGGAAGCCCAAAGTTCGATTGGAAGTCTGGAATTCAAAGCCTGGTGGCAGAAGTCTGGAGACTGGAGGCCGGAGACAGGAGGCTTGTTCTGGAGTTGGAGGACTTGTTCATCCGTGTGCGTGGGTGGGAGAGAGGAAAGGGGCTTGTTTTGCTTTTGTTGTTTTGTTGCTTGTTGTTTGTTGTGTTCTGTTTTGTTTTGCTGAGCCTTGTTGACACGTTATGTTGGTACAACACTAGAGGGCTGCCTCCAGCAAATCCCTATGTATGTTGTTTTGTTAATATAAATGATGCATTTCACTGCATGTTTCCATGGGTAAGTAATAAATAAATATGAATCTGCTCTGAATGCTTCTTTTTTTCTTTTCCTTTCGTGCTCTGTCTTCTATTTATAGAACAGACCATCAGAAGACAAAAGGTTGGAATGTATAATTTTGTGTAGAAGATCACTATGCTGTGAAGAGCACCAAGAAGTGGCGCTGGAGAAGAAACAGGAACCTAAGGATAAGAGCCAAATACTTGCCACTGATAACGCTTTGTTATGAGTTTGGATGTCACATGCAAAGGTGTAGTGCTCTGTCATTCTGCTAACTTGCTTCACAGGAAAAAGAAATAAAAGGGCTTGCCTTGATAAGCCAAATATTTGTCACCTGTTCCATGCTTTGGTGGATTGCTTGGCAAAAACAAAATCAGCGAAATAGCCCTTAGTTTTAGTGCACCACGAGCCTACAGGACTGACCGATAAAACAAGCTTGTGATTTAGCAGGCAGTTTAGGATGGATAATAATTGCTAGCCTAGCCAACAATGCCTACGTCTTGTGAATAAATAAAACCCAGTACAAACATATCACAGTCCTCAAGAGATTTATGGCATCGATCCACATGCAATCCAAACCTTTTTAAACATGGTGGAAAAATAGAAGCAAGTAAAAAGGAGAGACAGAAATAAAATAAATCAGAATTAGGCTTAGTGATAAATGAGATTCTGATCTTTTTTAAAGCTTCTGGTTCCCAAGTCGCTGAATCTCTTGGTTCCTATTCCCAAGACTTTAATTTGCAATGCTCTTTTTCTAAGTCTTTGTGTTTAAAAACACTTCAAGTGCCCTCTGATCTTATAGCAATTCCCTGCACATAAGACCACACAACTAGTGTCTATAGTAGATGTTGACTTTCAGAAAGAGCTAAAGACTTAGATAACAGGACAAACAAGAGGTCATATTAGTCAATCCATTTGTGCAGTTAATGTAATATAATTAAAAGATGTGGTAAATTATACAAAATATTTTATAGAACATAGAATAGTACAGCACATTACAGGCCCTTCGGTCCACAATGTTGTGCCAACCTTCAAACCCTGCCTCCCATATAAGCCCCCACCTTAGATTCCTCCATATACCTGTCTAGTAGTCTCTTAAACTTCACTAGTGTATCTGCCTCCACCACTGACTCAGGCAGTGCATTCCACGCACCAACCACTCTCTGAGTAAAAAACTTTCCTCTAATATCCCCCTTGAACTTCCCACCCCTTACCTTAAAGCCATGTCATCTTGAATTGAGCAGTGGTGCCCTGGGGAAGAGGCGCTGGCTATCCACTCTATCTATTCCTCTTATTATCTTGTACATCTCTATCATGTCTCCTCTCATCCTCCTTCTCTCCAAAGAGTAAAGCCCTAGCTCCCTTAATCTCTGATCATAATGCATACTTTCTAAACCAGGCAGCATCCTGGTAAATCTCCTCTGTACCCTCTCCAATGCTTCCACATCCTTCCTATAGTGAGGTGACCAGAACTGGACACAATACTCCAAGTGTGGCCTAACCAGAGTTTTATAGAGCTGCATCATTACATCGCGACTCTTAAACTTTATCCCTCGACTTATGAAACCTAACACCCCATAAGCTTTCTTAACTACCCTATCCATCTGTGAGGCAACTTTCAGGGATCTGCGGACATGTACTCCGAGATCCCTCTGCTCCTCCACACTACCAAGTATCCTGCCATTTACTTTGTACTCTGCCTTGGAGTTTGTCCTTCCAAAGTGTACCACCTCACACTTCTCCGGGTTGAACTCCATCTGCCACTTCTCAGCCCACTTCTGCATCCTATCAATGTCTCTCTGCAATCTTTGACAATCCTCTACACTATCTACAACACCACCAACCTTTGTGTCGTCTGCGAACTTGCCAACCCACCCTTCTACCCCCACATCCAGGTCGTTAATAAAAAGCACGAAAAGTAGAGGTCCCAGAACAGATCCTTGTGGGACACCACTAGTCACAATCCTCCAATCTGAATGTACTCCCTCCACCACCACCCTCTGCCTTCTGCAGGCAAGCCAATTCTGAATCCACCTGGCCAAACTTCCCTGGATCCCATGCCTTCTAACTTTCTGAATAAGCCTACCGTGTGGAACTTGAAAAGATAATCGTCTGCAAGGTTTAAACATGACTGAGTAGTTTGCATTAGAAATCATTACTAAATGAGATCAAACCAGTATGAACTGGGACAGGAGGGTACATGGAGTAAGATACCTGGGAACAAAGGAGTGATAAAGTAAACTTTTTGTTCTCTCTATACTTATTCTTAAACATAAACTATTAAAAATATGTATTGTCAGCTTGATCTCTCTGGGAGCATTCCTGCCTGACTCAGATGAGTTAGGCTTCACTGTAAAATCAGATCTTCCAGAAGAGGTGTGTGAATTGTTCAGGATGCCATTTTTCAGGGAGACATATCTACCTATCCTAGTAGCTTGACCGGACTGTAATTATCCCCACTGGGAAGAATTGAAAGTAAAGCAGCTGTCTTTGAATTCCTTTATCAACCAGCCGCACCAAAACGTGATTTGGATATTTATCTTTTAAAAATCTTGCTACATGCAAATGGTTTCCACTATTTCAAATACATATAAATCGAAAAGGGATCTCGTACTTTCCGGGCGTATATGATGAATAAACTCTTCTTAGGCTTCCATCCGAGTACAGTACAGGTATCAATTATAACCAACGTTTGGATGACAAACTCTGCCATCTAAGGAGTCCAAGAAGAGTGTATTTGTACAGACAAATTGTTCTCTTATTGGAGGATCAGTATGTCATGATGTACTCTAACTGAAAAGACATCTGTACTACTTAATGAAACAATTATAGAATTTAAAGGAGGTTCTGTGGACGAGAACAAGATTCCCGGATGGTATGTTGCCTTCCAGGTGCGAAGTCTAGGATATCTTGAATTGAGTCCCCAGCATCCTTTAATGTGAGGGTGAGCATCCAGAGGACGTGGTCTATAGAGATACTGATGATCTAGGTAGGAAGAGTGACTAGGTTCTGCAGAATAGGTTCAGGGAGTTAGGTGCTAATTTAAAGGGCAGAAGCTCAAGAGTTGAGATCTCAGGATTGCTTTCCTTACCATGTGCTAGTGAAGCCAGAAACAGGAAGATCATACAGTTTAACATGTGGCTACAGAGTTGGTGTAGGAGGGAGGGCATCAGATTTTTGGATCATTGGGCTCTCTTTCAGGGAAGGTGAGACCTGTAGATAAGAGGTTTGCACCTGAACTAGAAGGGAACTAATATCCTAGCAGGAAGGTTTGCTGGTGCTATACGAGGGGGGTGTCTCAGCAAGAGTTGCAGGGGGATGGGAACCAGAGTGCCAGAACAGATAGTGGAGAGGTTTTGGAGACAGATATGGTTAAAATCTCAGACAAAATCAGGAATCAAAAGGTTGAGCATGAGGTGACTAATGTCCTGACCTGTGTGTATTTCAATGCAGTAAGTATTGTAGGAAAGGCAGATGATCAACAAATGGAATTATGATAACATGATATTGTAGCCATTAGTGAGAATTAGTTGCAAGAGGGGCAGACTGACATTACTAATTAGGGAAAATGACGTGGCAGTGCTCAGTCAGGACAGACTGGAGAACTCATCTAGTGAGGTGTTACAGGTGAAACTGAAGAACAAGATAGATATAACCATGTTAATGGGACTATATTTAAGACCACCCAACAGTTCATGGGATTCAGAGGAAATGTGATAGAGATATACAAAACTATGAGGGGTATGGATAGGGTAAATGCAAGCAAGCAGGTTTTTCCACTGAGGTTGGGTGGGGCTACAACTAGAGCTTATGTGTTAAGGGTGAAATGTGAGCAGTTTAAGGGGAACATGAGGGAAGCTTCTTCACTCAGAGGGTTGTGAGAGTGTGGAAAGAGCTACCACGGGGAGTGGTGGATCTGAGCATGATTTCAACGGTTACGAGAAGTTTGGAATGGTACATGGATGGTAGCAGTATGGAGGTCTGTGTTCTGGTACAGCTCGATGGAAGTGGGTAATTTAAATGGTGTAGCATGGACTAGATGGGCTGAAGGCCCTGTTTCTGTGTCTATTTTTCTAAGATTCTATAACTATAAAAAGTTTTTAAAAACGCAGTAAATAAAAAATAGTGGATTTTTTTTTTGATTGTGAGCACATCAGTTGTATCAGTCTAAAATGCTAATCACAGCAAGGCCCATCATAATTTGTTAATAAAAAAATATATATATAGTTTGCTGTCAGAGTAAGCCTTTTAAAACAGATTGTAGATACTTATGGCACAGAGTAGCCACTCGATTCACGATGTCCATGCTGGCAGTGAAGTCAGAACCTGCTTTCCTTCAACTCTGTTCATAACCCTGTAGAAGTTTTTCTGTACAGTGAGTTTGAAATTGCTGGATTCTTATTGGAGATATCAATGATTGAGCTGAGAAGGTTTCACTGAAAATAGGCAACAAATCCAGATCTATGATTCAATATGATCTGAATTGAAAATGAGATAAATGTGGTCTAATACACATCTTTTGTGTTTCCATAGACCAGGCAGCAGGGAAATCTATGACATAAAGGCCACATTGCATTCTATGCTGGCAAACAGGATCTTTTCAAATTAGTGACATTTCACACACCTCAGTCTGAACAAAATGTTTCTTTTTATTTATTGAAGAGAACATTATTCTGCTCTATGCTTTATTGAAAATTTTACATTATTTTTGACAGTTTATGTACATGCATTCTCAAAACTTAATTTATGTAAAAATGTTGCTTTTCTATTGATAAAGTATATTGAAATTCATGAAGAGAAATAAAACTGCAAACATTAGAAATTTAAAATAAAAATAGAAAATTCTGGAACTGCTTCTCGGGTTAGGCAGAATGTGTGCAAAGAGAAGTAGAAATTTTGTTTTCAGATTGAAGAACTGACAGACCTCAAAGCTCAAAGTTTGTTTATTACAGGTTTCCCCTGCCATCCAAAGGTAAAGCGTTCTTATGAAACAGTTCGTAAGCGGAAATGTCGTAAAGCGAAGAAGCAATTACCATTTATTTATATGGGAAAATTGTGTGAGCATTCGCAAACCCAAAAATAACCTACCAAATCATGCCAAATAACACATAAAACCTAAAACAACAGTAACATATAGTAAAAGCAGGAATGATATGATAAATACACAGCCTATATAAAGTAGAAATACTTTTCCACAATCATTACTGCACTGTTTTCTGTACCGAAAATCTCACGCAAGCGCCGTCGGCAGAAAATCTCACGCAAGCGCTGTTGGCATAAACACGCGCAAGTGCTCTCCAGTAACCTTTAAGCTATGAAGCTGCCAAATCATACCAAATAACACGTAAAAATACACAGCCTATATAAAGTAGAAATAATGTATGTACAGTGTAGTATCACTTACCGGAATTGGTTCAGCGCCGAGCACACTGATGATGGTGTGTTAGACTGAGTTGTCGCAGGCTGGGGTGGTGCAGTGGCTCCCACCCTCCAGGCCACCGACCGATAGATTGCCGCGAAGCATGCAAGGGTGCAGCGGTAGCCCGGAAGCACACAGCACATCTTTAAGAAAAAAGCCGAAACAAACAGGCAAATTAATTAGGTGCCACCCAACATGTAGTTTTCAGCCCAGATCAGTGCCGATTTCCGATTGTGTCGTCTCTGATCTGGGCCGAAAATTACGTGTTGGGCAGCACCTAATTAATTAACATGTTTATTTTGGCTTTTTTCTTAAAGATGTGCTGTGTGCCTCCTGGCTACCGCTGCATTCTCCACGAATGGGTATCTGTCCATGGCCTGGGGGTTGGGGTGGTGGGACACTGGGGTGTCACCTCGTCATCATCTGTTTCCGTTAGGGCAGGCAGCTCATCTTCTATCTCTGCCCGCCTCGATGTCGAAGGTTGAGGTTCGTCGTCTGCTGTGGCTGATGTGGAAGGCTTGCTTGACTGCTGAGCCGCGCACATTTTTCTATCACACCGTTCTTTGAAAGGACTCAAGCCATCTTGCAAATATCCCTTAAACCTACATACCCTTTCAAAATTAAAGTCATACTTTATCATTGCAGCGAAAATCTCACACAGTTGCTTCACGTTCAGTTCGCTATTGCATTCGGTTTCGATTGTTATCCTTTTTTCTTCCAATTGCATCAGTTCTTCATCTATCAGATCTTGGTCATGGGATGCCAAAACCTCTTCAAATCATCTTCGTCAGCTTCCACAAGCCAGACTCACTTTGTCCTTGCTTCATTCACCACGATAGAAGCACTTAATTATGTCTAGTTTTACGCTATGTGTAACACCATTACGAGCTCTTTTAGGCTTTTCCAATACCATAGAACTCACCTTGCAAATGGTTGCTCACAGGCACGCGTTTAAGCAATGCTGGTGAGAATGCAGGTCCAAATCCGGAGGAGAGCGGCTGCTTGAGGCACACACTGCCTTTTGTTGCGCACTGATTTTTTTGTGCGCTGATTTTTTATCGCGCGCTGCTTTCTTTTCGTAACAGTGAAAACACCTTCTGAAAGCGAAAACAGTGTACTAAAGTAGGTCTTTCGTAACAGTGTGGTTTCGTAAAGCGAACATTCGAAAAGCGGGGGACACCTGTATCTTAAAACTTATTTTCTTGCAGGCATTGACAGGAAAACAAAGAAAACAAAGAAATACAATAAAAACAATGAAAAGAAGAGTGTTTTCAACCTGCAAAAAAAAGAATATCTTTCCATAGATGTAGCCAGAGCTGCTGAAGATTTCTAGCATTTTCTGTTTGTATTTCATTAGAATTCATGGAGTATGATAGCTTTTGAAAGGCTTTTGTTTCAAATTAGGTACTCAGAATGAAACGTTGACAGTAATATTCAAACTAAATTTTACCTAAGAATTAGAAGTAGAAGTGAGCCATTCAGTGCCGTGTACTTGTTCTGCCATTTGATGAGATCATGGTTCAGCACACTCTCCTGCACTCATCCTATATTCCCTAATTCCCTTAACATCCAAAAAGCAATCAATCTCCATTTTAAATATACTAAAAAACTGAACTTGCACAGCCCTCTAGGGTGGAGAATTCTAAAGATTCACTCTTTCCTGTGTGAAGAAATGTTTTCCTTAGTCTATCCTGAATTGTAGTCTCATTATTCTGAGCCCCAGGATCAACATATCCTCACTCTTTACCTAACCTGTCATTTGCACCTGTTGACCAAGGAGGCCGAATTTTATTCAGGATATGCTATTAATTCTTAAGTGTAACCTGTTGAAGTTGTGAGTATAAAAGTGATTTAAAAGCAAATTATCTATCGAACCATGAGACAGATAAGTGGTTGTTGAGACACTTGCTGCTGAGGATACCGATTAGTGCTGCAGCCAACAGAATTCAAATTAACATTTTTCTACTCATGTTTTGCTATTTTTATTGATTGTAAGAAAGGCAGATATATTGTCATTTTATTAGCTAAAATCTCCACAGAGAACATGAAATCTCATATTTACTTACCAAACATAATAATTCTAAAGAAAAGGATTTCCTAATCACAGTATTATTTTACTTTAAGATGCCTGAATGGATGGTACGTTTGCCAGTGTGTTCTGTATATATTGTGTTACAGACATTAGAGACTGATAGCAGATTACGTTTGTAATGTCAACTTTTGGATTGAAAATGGTGGGCTAGGAATTCAATCATTTGCTACAAGTTTTTCAAGCACAGTGGAATTGATCTTTTGTATGAAATCGATCAAAAAATGCTCTCTGCACAAACTGCAAACATCTATCAGTATAGCCATGAATGCGAGAACCAATGCAAGGAGCATGTGGAGCATGTGTGGGTGACATTAATTATGTAAATACCCAATTACCAGTTCATCTGTAGAACTGGATCACAAAAATGTAAATAGCACAATTAGCACAGTGTGTGAGCAATATAAGAGAAGAAAGACTTAACAGCATAAACATTCTCACACCTGAGCTATTGAAAGCAATCATCAAGTCATTGTATAATGTTGGGAGTTATTAGAAAGACAATGAAAGGTATGCATGGTGGAGAGCATTCTGGCTGGTTGCATCATCCCTGGATCCAACACGTAGGATCAAAAGAGGCGGCAGAGGGTTGTGGACTCAGCTGGCTCCATCATTGCACAAGCCTTCCCACCACCAAGGACAGCTTCAGTGCCTACAGAATGCATCATCCATCATTTAGGACCTGCACCACCTGGGACATACCTTCTTCTCACTACTACTATCAGGGAGGAGGTACAGGAGGCTGAGGATCCACACACATTGTTTTAGTAACAGCTTCTTCTCCTCTGCCATCAGATTTCTGAACGGTCTGTGAACCCCCCAACATTACCTCATTATTCCTCTTGCGCACTGTCCATTGATTTATTTTCATTGCAACCTATACTAGTATTTTATGTCTTACACTGTACTTCTGCAGAAAACATCAAATTTCAGAACATATACCCATGATAATAAACCTAATTCTGATTCTGCAGAAGTGTTGAACGCTCAATACTGCTGATAAATGGGTGTTTGAGTAGTAGAGTCAGTATTAGGCTCAATATCACTGCCATATGTCACAAAATTTGTTGTTTTATGGCAGCAGTACTTGCAATACATAATTTAAAAAAAACTGTAAATTATAACAAGAAATGTATTTAAAACAATTAAATTTAATTAGTGTAGAAAGAGTAAAAACAACTTGTGAGGTAGTGTACATGGGTTTATTGTCCATGCAGAAATTTGATGGCGGAGGGGAAGAAGTTGTTTCTGAAACATTGAGTGTGTATTTTCAGGCTCCTGTACCTCCTCGCTGATAATAGCAATGGGAAGAGGACATGTCCTTAACACAGATTGTGCTGCTGCTTGTGTCAGGGAGATGTCAGAGACATCGGTGCAGAAAGGAAGTGTGAGTGATTGTCTTTGTCACTTTTCTTGTGATAACAATACCACAAGCCCCTGTTGGACATTGTTAATGTGGAATCATGCAAGTCTTAATGGTGGGCAGCAGGGGAACTAACTGCCCGGCCTCAGTCGTAGCAAGGACTCAGTCTCAAGCCCCAGTGTTGCCGACTTGCAGCCACCCAGGAGAGAGGCATTGGAGTTGGTGCTTTCCACTGGAGGCAGTGTGTTGCGGCGTTGAAGCTGGAGTCGGTGGTGCCCCCTAGTGTTCACTCGGCAGAAGACAAGCCATATTGTGTTTGCAGATTTTTGCAGCATTCATAGACCCAGGGTCTTGGATGTTTTTTTGTGTGACTGTACTTTACTGATATTCTATATGTGCTTTATGCTGTTGTGGCAGTTGGTACTGTGTGTTGTACCTTGGCCCCGGAGTAAAGCTGTTTCTTTTGGCCGTATTCATGGGTATGGTTGAATGACAATTAAACTTGAACTTGTACTTGAATTTGCTTCCTGCTGTTCAAAACTCAATGCCACCAGATATTATTGTTTCCTGAGACAGTCATGTCAGAGCTTTAGACATGCACCCATGTCTGGACAACTGGGCCTGTAAAGGTGAAGGTCCCTATCGCAATACCTTAATACCTGCAAATATTATGTCACCAGTTTCCTTTGACACTGAACAAACCATTCTCCTAACAATCATGTTGAGTATCACAGGTGTCAGGAGATGATCTGAGCCCAATGTACTGCAGCAGCTATGAATACTACTGTGGTTAACACAATTCATTTTGCACCAAGCCATTTCACCATCCTGAAGGCTCAAGTCTGGGTTATGGGTGGAGATCTCTATTGCTAAAAAAACAGTAAAGAAAACTATTTGGAACCAAGAATGCAGCTCTAAATGTGTCCTTCTTCTACCTTAATGAGTTCAGCTCTGAACTCACTAAAGAATACTCTGCCAATTTGCTGCACTAACAACCAATTTAACCACCCTGAGCTTTCACTGTATTTCAAGCATTGATGGAATGTGTGTGAGGGCTATTTCCTAACTAGATAGGAACTGGAACAACTAGGAGAAGTATGACAGCAGTTTGTACTACACATATTGAAGTGTCCTCTGCAAAACTTGGAAGTTGGTTGGCTTGAATTGTATTGAATTGACTTTATTTCTTACATCCTTCACATAAATGAGGAGTCTTTACGTTACGTCTCCACCTAAATGTGTAATACGCAATCATAGTAATTTATAATAATTTATAATAAATAGAACAGTCTATGTAATATAGAGTACGCTCAAATCAGCGTGAGTTCATCAGTCTGATGGCCTGGTGGAAGAAGCTGTCCCGGAGCCTGTTGGTCCTGGCTTTTATGCTCCGGTAGCGCTTCCTGGATGGTAACAGCTGAAATAGATTATGGTAGGGATGACTTGGGTCCCTAATGATCCTATGGGCCCTTTTTACACACCTGACCATGCAAGTGTCCTGAATCATGAGAAATTCACAACTACAGATGCGCTGGGCTGTCTGCACCACTCTCTGCAGAGTCCTGTGATTAGGGAAGGTACAGTTCCTATACCAGGCAGTGATGGAGCCAGTCAGGATGCTCCTAATTGTGCCCCTGTAGAAAGTTCTAAAGATCTGGGGGGCACATACAAAACTTCCTCAACCTGTCTGAAGTGAAAGAGGCGCTCTTGTGCCTTTTTCATCCCAAAGCAGGCGTGTACAGACCATGTGAGGTCCTTGGTGATGTGGATGCCAAGATCCATTGATGTCAATAGGGGTTAGACCGCCTCCATTCCTCCTGTAATTCACAACCAGCTCCTTTGTTTTTGTAACATTGAGGGAGAGGTTGTTTTCTTGACACCACTGTGTCAGAGAGATGACTTCTTCCCTGTAGACCACCTCATTATTGTTTGAGATAAGGCCAATCACAGCCATAGGTATACGGGGAGTAAAGGAGGGGACTCAGTACGCAGCCCTGAGGGGCTCCTGTATTGAGAATCAGAGAGGTGAAGGTGAGGGAGCCCACTCTTACAACCTGCTGGTGATCTGACAGGAAGTCCTGGATCCAGCTACACAAAGCAGGGTCAAGGCCAAGGTCTCTGAGCTTCTTGTCGAGCCTGGATGGAACTATGTTGTTGACTGCTGAACTGTAGTCCAAGAACAGCATTCTCACATAAGCATCCTTCTTCTCCAGATGTGCAATGACTTTATGTAGAGCAGTGGCCATTGTGTCATCTGTCTACTGGTTGTGTTGGTAGGTGAATTGTAGGGGGTCCAGTGTAGGTGGTATCATGCTGCAATGTAGTCCTTGACCAGCCTCTCAAAGCATTTGCTTGGTATTGAGGTGAGTGTGACAGGATGACAGGATGTCAGTCATTCAGACACGTTACCTCGGTTTTTTTTGGTACAGGGACAATAGTGGACAATTTGAAGCAGGAGGGCACTCTACACTGAGAGAGGGAGAGATTAAAAATATCAGTAAACACAGCTGCCAGTTGTGCTGTGCATATCCTGAGTACTCGCCCTGGGATGCTGTCTGGTCCCATAGTCTTGCGACTGTCCACTCATTGGAAACATCCACTACCGTTGCCGGCAGCCCATTCCATGCACTCACCATTCTCTGCGTAAAAAACGTACCCCTGACATCTCCTCCCTACCTACTCCCAAGCACATTAGAACTGTGCCTTCTTGTGGCAGCCATTTCAGCCCTGGGAAAAAGCTTCTGCTTATCCACATGATCAATGCCTCTCATCATCTTATACACCTCTGTCAGGTCACCTCTCATCCTCCGTCGCTCCAAGGAGAAAAGGCCGAGTTCACTTAACCTGTTTTCGTAAGGCATGCTCCCCAAACCCAGCAACATCCTTGTAAATCTCCTCTGCACCCTTTCTATGGTTTCCACATCCTTCCTGTAGTGAGGCGACCAGAACTGAGCACAGGCTTCTGTTTGCCCTGTAATGGAGTCTTTGACCTCTTGCATTAGACACAGTCTCGGGTTGAATCCATAAATGTTGGCAGAAATCTGATTGTTATTCTACACTAGAAAGAATGGATTCCAGACTTTGCACAAAGACCTGTGAATGATTTCAACTGTACCCTCCCATGCTCTTAAGTGTTTCACATGGGCTTTCAACAAACTTTGTCAATTCCATAACATTCCCTGCATACAAAGGTAGAAGCTTCATTTATAAACTCCTACCCACCCAACTCACTCACACCTATGTCTGAGGTAGCATTCTTGTTCAACTCTGCTGTTAGAGAAGCACAATATGGTCTAATAAACCCCTTCTCCTTAAATTGGCTGCTGTCTGTTCTTGTCCACGATATTGACCTCACGCAAATTTTCCCTTTAATCCACTCCTAAGTGTCAACAAAGTGCCAGGTCTGAGCTGGTGGGTGGGATTGACTGATGCAATAATGGTGTGTTGTTGACTTTGTCTGAATTTGGAGCTCTACCTGGCCACATGCTATTTCTTGTGAGTCTAACATAGGAAAGGCAGATGTGTATGACTTTGACAAGGACTGAAGGTTACTAAGCAAAGCAATTTGAGCTTCTCAAAGCTGTAAAACTGAAGACATTGTAGGATGAAGGGTAGGTGAGATTTAGAGGATGAATCAAATATAATAATTTTCAATCATTTGCAGAGCAGCACAGCTACTATCTCTACAATACTGTGCAAAAGTGTTAGGCACATACCATATTTAGGATGGCTAAAACCTTTGCACAGTACTGTATTTATCAATGTGGAGTAAAGAGCAAATTTGTGAGGAGGAGCAAAGAGAGGATGGTGCCCCAAGGGAGGAGTGGGGGAGAGATGGCAGAGAAGGAATAACAGAGGCTGGGGGTGGTGCAGGGGCAGACACACCCAGCCCTAAGACACAGGCAAGGTCATTACTGATCACTACAGAATGTCTGTCTGGTGCTTCCCACTCCCTCCCCTCTCCTTTCCCTTGCCCTAACCATGATTCCCTTCTCACCGCTCTCTTCCCACTCCCACTCCACAATAGACACTCTTATCAGAATCAGGTTTATCGTCACTTGCATAAGTCATGAAATTTGTTTTTCTTTGCCCTAGCAGTGCCATGCAATACATTAAATTGATACAGTACTGTCCAAAAGTCTTGGGCACCCTAGCTACATACATGTGCCTAAGACTTCCGCATAGTGCTGCACGTAGACAGAAGGTGGTGTGAGGGTGCATGTGTCCGGGCAATGCTGAGTTACTCCTCTGCTGCTGCACACTGGGGCAGTATGGTTGTGTAGTGGTTAGCATAATGCTTTACATTACCAGCGACCCCGGTTCAATTCTCTCCGCTGTCTGTAGGGAGTTTGTACATTCTCCCCACGACTGTATGGGTTTCCTCCAGATGCTCCAGTTTCCTCCTCCAGTCCAAAGGTGTACCAGTTGGTAGGTCAATTGGTCATTGTAAATTGTCCCGTGATTAAACTAGGGATGTGCTGGGCGGCATGACTCAAAGGGCTGGAATGGCCTATTCTGTGCTGTATCTCAATAAATAAACATCAGATGTGTGCGTCCTTCTGCGTGTGATTGTGCTGCAACGTGAAAGAATGATATTCTGATCATAACTGAACACCTGGTCAGGCACAAGGTATGAGTTATATATGTAAATGGTAGAATGATCTAAAAGTGGAACTTGTAAATTTGTTGTAAACACAAGAGGTTCTGCAGACAATGAAAATCCAGACTTAACACACACAACATGCTAGAGGAACTCAGCAAGCCAGGCAGCATCAATATATAGGAATAGGCAGTATATGTTTTGGGCTGAGATCCTTCATCAGGACTTGTTGCTGATAAAATGTTTCAGTCTGTTTGTTCCCCACCATAGATGTTGCCCAACTTGCTAAGTTCCTCCAGCATTTTGTGTGTTGCAAATTGGCTGATAAGTTTTGCAGCATTTTTTTAAAACTAACCTTGAAAAAAAAGTGTGAGGACTTTATTTTTCTGTGTGGTACAGGTCCTGAAGGCACCCCTGGACAACAACTCCACTGCTGCTTCATTTCTGTTGGCAAAGTATATTTCTGCTTTCAATCTCTTCCTTGAAGATTTTGGGTCCAAGCAATAAGGCTGACTAACAACTCCATCCAGTAACCCACCACCACTACTCTATTATTTGCTGCATTCAACTTGTATACAGTCACTTTACGCACATCCAATCAAAGTACCTATATATGCTATCTTATATATTTATATTTATGGTTTTTTTATTATTGTGTTCTTTATCTTTTTATGTTTTTTTTGTGCTGCATCAAATCTGGAGTAACAATTATTTTGTTCTCCTTTACACTTGTGTGTGAGAAATTAAATAACCTTGAATCTTCCACATCCATGATAACATCAGCTGCTCGATGACGGAATGGCCATTTCCCTTTTAAAAAGTGCAGGTTTGTTGCCAATTAAATTAAATTATTTTCAGTAGTGCATGGAACTCCTGAAATTACTCATAGCCAACACATGCTGATAAAGGAAATATGACAATTGATTCCCCTTCCCACTAATGCTAATTGAACTGTTGAGTGCTTCTAGGTGTTTCTGTATATCTTTGGATTTCCTGCACCTGCAGGTACTTTTTTTTTTTGCTGTAATCCTGGTTAGCAATTGATGGTTATTTATAACTTAAACAACCTCATACAAGAAGGGGAAATTTATGTACTGAGACTAACCAGATGATATTTTTACAAGCAGAAAAAAAATGATTAAAAGCTTCACACTTTCTTTTTGGGCTGAAGGAAAAAGTTGCAATGTGGCTGTGCAAAATCAAATGTTGATATCTAGTTTAATTCACAAGAATCTATGGTGATAGAGGAATCACATTTTTCTGGCAATGCTGACAACCTTCCAACGTCACAAGGGAGGATTCTCCTGTGGGTGATTTTTAATCCATTACATTTGGGCTTCTTTTCTGTTAAATTGAACTGGGGGCAATTACTGCATTTTTTCCGCAACCATTTTGGCACACACTATCTTTAGGGAGCCATAGGGATATCATGACTGCAGTTCAAGGCTTCTGATTTTAATAGCTTCTCTGTAGAAAGAGTGCAAGTTGCCAGTTAATATGTGTCTTTTGAAGAAGTTGTAAAGATGTATATGAAACTTTAAGCTGGATCATGCTGGACAAGGTGCAGCTTTGTGTTCCAGCTCCATGGTTGAATTTACTTTGCATGCCCTCGTGGCTTCTAATATCTTTCTGGAGTCTTGCCAGGGCCCTTCCATGTGGTGTAAAGCTTGCAAGCAATTGCACTGGGCAAGGGGTGAATAATAAGAACCTTCCCCCAGCTTTTCCCACTGAAAATCTGATGATGGGTATTTAGAAACAAAAGGAAAATACTTCAGTGATTTTTCAAGTGAAAATTTAAAAAAGTAAAAATTATTTGATCACAATTCATGAAATTAAGTAAAAATCATTTATAGACCATAAGATATAGGAACAGAATTAGGCCATATGGCCCATTGAGTCTGTTCTGCCATTTCATCATGACTGATCCATTTCCCTCTCAGCCCCAATCTCCTGCCTTCTGCTCATATCCCTTCATGCCCTGACCAACCAAGAATCTACCAAACTCTGCCTTAAAAAATACCCAATGATTTGGCCTAACAGATGGCTGTAGCAATGCATTCCACAAATTTCCCACTCTCTGGTTAAAGGAATTCCTCCCCATCTCCAGTCTAAATGGACATTCCTCTGTTCTGAGTCAGGGTCCTCTTGTCTTTGACCCCACCAGAGGAAACATCTTCTCCACATCCACCTTATTGAAGCCTTTCAATATTCAATATGTTTATTTGTCTTTATTTATCTTTTTTGTGAAGATGAGCAGCCTAATTCAAATGATGAGAGACGTACCAGGCTCTTCAACTCAGTACATAATGGATACACCTGGACTCAACAAAGCACGTGGCTACCAATTCCTGAATTCTGTAAGCAAGTCATCGATTAAATACAGTCCAATGCAGCATTCTTCCAATGCTGAGTGGAAAGGGAGCCATGTGCTAAAGAACAGAAAAAATAGTTGCAGTATATGGTTGAGTTTCAATCTGCGACAAATAGGCTGAGAATGATTTACCAGGTGTGGAGTAGGGTGAACTGGTGGTCATCAATCACGGCTTGGCTTCGCGAACGAAGATTTAGGAAGGGGGCTGCCCATGTCTTCTTCAGGCTCGCTGGTGGCTGACGAGGCCAATACAGGACAGCCAGGCCCGGCCACAGCGGCTGCAAAGGAAAGGATAGTCAGAGACGTGGGCGTGTCCTTCGGCCTACACAATGGTATTTTAGGTGGGGTGCAACGTGCGCGGTACTGGCCCCACCCTTTACACACGGGGTTCATCTGCCATAGCCCAGCAAGCTGGGACAGTGACAGCGAGGTCCTTGGGTCGTAGGAGTTATGTTGGAGTGACCTTCTCCTAGGTGGAAGGCCTGACAAGGCTAACGAGCCCCACCTGCCCGGGTTTGGATTCAGAGTTGTCCTTCTCTTAGGCTGGCTGCCAACCAAGGCTAACGAGCCCAGCCTACCCGTCCAATTATTCCACCGGACACTCGGTCGTGCCATGACGTAGCAAGCTCGGTGGAAACTGGGGGCACCGAAGAGGAGGTGTTGCTACAGATGCAGTAATGTAGGAGAGGCCATTTGCAGTGGCCTCCTGCCTAGCAGACCAGACAGTGACCACGTGGCGATCACTACACCAGGAAAGGAGAGGTGATGTATTGCGCGTTCACTTTCCCTGGGTGAGCAGGATGTCAGGCCCAGACCTCACCCGCCCACCTGGTGGTAAAACAAAGTAAATTGACGGCACCTTAGGAAACTGACTTCAATTCAGCAACATTTGTTTTTAACTGCACAGCATTAGGCTGCTTCAGCAGAGGAGGCTGTCCATTTCTCAATTTCAGTAGATAGTTAATCATTTTCAGAGATTTAACATTGCCTGTATAATTTGACCATAGTTTTCCTGGCTTACTGGAACTTGCCTGTGAAAGAAAAATGAGCACACAATTCCAGCTGATGGTCTGAGACATGGCAGGAAGATATGCTCATAATACTGACACCTCACAGCTGCTTTCTTGACTGCCTCTGTGAAATGCTATATTTGCAGCACCTGAACTCAGACATTGTATTGACAACTTTGGAGGTGTGTATATCCTATCTGATATTTGAAATGGATCTACCTGATGACTTAATCCAATGATACTATAAAAACTGCAAAGGCCTTAACCTAGGGAACTAAACAGTAGGAAGCTAAAAGAATCAGCTACAGAGTTAATGAATATATTCAGAGTGGTTTCTCAACACTCTGTAGATTTTGAAACCATTCCAATGAGTCAGTAAGTAGAAAATCTAAAACTACCATTCAAGAATCAGGTCTATTATCGATATGAAATTTGTTAACTTATAAGCAGCAGTTCAATGCAATACATAGTATGGAAGAAAATAATAATAATAATAAATAAGTAAATCTTATTCAGTATACTTTATACAGTGTACGTATATTGAATAAATTAAAAATCATGCAAAAACCAGAAAGACTGTATACTTTTTAAAAAAAGTGAGGTAGTGTCCAAGTGTTCAATGTCCATTTATGAAACAGATGGCAGAGGGGAAGAAGCTGTTCCTGAATCACTGAGTATATGCTTTCAGGCTTCTGTACCTCCTACCTGATGGTAACAATGAGAAAAGGGCAGGCCCTGGGTGCTGGAGGTCCTTAATAATGGACACTGCCTTTCTGAGACACTGCTCCTTGAAGATGTCCTGGGAGATTTGTAGGCTAGTACCCAAGATGGAGCTGACTAAATTTACAACACTCTGCAGCTTCTTTCGGTCCTGTGCAGTAGCCTCCTCCCACCACAACCCCCCCAAAAAACCAGACAGTGATGCATCCTGTTAGAATACTCTCTATGGTACATCTATAGAAGTTTTTGAGTGTATTTGTTGACATAACAAATCTCTTCAAACTCCTATCCTAAAAGGTGGACGGAAATAAAGGGAACTGTAGGCATGAAGAAAGAAATAATAGGATTCACTATTAAGGAAGCAGTGAATGGATATTTAGCAAATAATAACAGCTCATTAAATGAAACAATATTTGAAAAATTTCACAATTTTTGAGGATGTAATCTGTTAAATTGATGCATAGAAGAAAATGTTAACATGCGAGTAGAGCAAACAATTTGTGTTTTATTGGAAGGGGTATCAAGTCCAAGAAGGAAATCCTGCACCAATTACAGATTCTCCTCTAAGTTGCCTATCTTGACTTACTAACACATTTGCTAGTCCTTTAACATTTCTGATCCAAATGCTGGATCTCCTTACTGTTGGAGTACCTTCTCCGGAAGGATTGCAGCAGTTCACAAAGGTCTTTTCAATGGTCTGGCCTTGCCAAAGACAATCAAATACTTGAAAATACATTAAAGTACTTTCAAATATTGAACAACCTTTGATGAGACTTAACCAAGGGTACATTCTTCAGTTTTGAACTGCATATTGGAAGGGCGATATACCCACCCTAGAGTTGGTGTATATATGTTTATGAGATTCCTTTGTGTGATGAAGAATTTCTCATGTGAAGAAATGAAGTGAATATATGATGAATCAGCTCCAATACAACTATGAATAGTTGCTATACATTGTATAGTGTTCAGTAAATCTGTATACTTTTCCAGTAATTTTTCTTGTACCCCTGTTAACTGATGCATTAGTGCCCATTTGAGATGAAAACATTGGCTGCAGAATTTCTGAGAACCTCAGAACAAAATTGTGTTCCCTTTTAAGAGGTGCTAACTGACAAATGTGATAGAAATTTCTAAGCCTATAACATGGTGATATATAACGTGGCCTGACTAAAGCATCATTTAAGTTTACATCATTAGGAGGACATTTCAGACCCACTACTGATTTGATCAATGTCAGAAACAAAAACCAGCACCATGAATGCCTGTTGATTCAATAAGCTGCTGTATTTTACTCAAATTTCACATTTCATAAAAATGTAAGTAATGTTTAATTAATAAGCCTCTTGCACAGTGAAATATGGTAAATAACTAATAATGCATATTTTGACTTTGCAATCTTTGTAATTTATTTAGGTTAGATAGTATCTGCTTCATAACTTTGATTTTTATATAATTCTGGGGGATGAACAGCCTTTCTGGAAGCAGTTTTCTTGTAATACCTGATGTACTACAGGTTGGAATGTTGCAAAATAATGATCAGTTGACAAGAAAAACATAAGTGAATTTTCAATACAGATTGAAATTTTGCACTATTGAATTGCCATAATCATTTCTTTAACTCAGTATTCTAGTTTTTTTTTATTATCAGGAGAATTTCTACACATCAAAGGTGCAAACAATAGAGATTCCCAGTAGTGCATCAAGTCTTTACAATATTATCCTGATATCTTTTAAAATATGTAAAGCTAAGAGGACTTTCAGGCAAGCTCAGTGTTGAATTTAGTTTTATTGCAGAACATCAGTGGGGCACCAGAATGATTGGAATACGAATAGCATAGACGGTAATGAAGGAATGATCTACTAAAAATGATGTGGAAGTATGATCATCAAAATGCAATTTTCTTCTCCACAAAATGAAATGAGGCAAAAGTCTAATTTTCATATAATGGCCAATGAGCAATTTTCATTACATCTGTGACCTCTCATTGCATGTTGCAGCAAGTATGCAGTAACACAATTTCAAGCTAAAGCAAAACTGGCTTGTGCTTTGGAACTGATTAACGTAATCGAGCTACCATCTAATCTTTTTAAAAAAAGGCAATAAGAGTTATTGGTTTAAAATATATCCTTTGTAGCTTATTTACCCTCAGTTGACTTTCCAACAATATTGCAACATAATTAATCTTAAAACACACAACTTCTGGTTACTGTTAATAAGTCAGAAAAAATGCATCTAATATACCTTGAATAGCTGTTTCTGTCCTACTCTTAACTTATAGATGCTTTTATTTTTCTTCCCCTTTGCCTTCAAATTTCTGAAAAGTCCATGAACCCATGAAAATTATCTTGCTATTTCTCTTTTGCACCATGTATTTATTGTTATTGTAACTTAAAGTAACTTGTTATGCCTGCAATGTACCACCACCACAAAACAACAGATTTCACGAATAATGTCAGTGACAATAAACCTCATTCCGATTCTGATTATTCTTTCTTACACCTGAGTGTAAAGTGAATCTCTAATGGCTTCCACATGCCAAAGGTTATTGTTTGCCTTTTGAATGTATGTAGCCAGGTAATGATAGGCCTAGGGGCACTGGCTGATGAAATGCCTCTCTGAGTGTGGGTTTAGCTGAATG
Organism: Mobula birostris; assembly: GCF_030028105.1. Taxonomy (NCBI): domain Eukaryota; kingdom Metazoa; phylum Chordata; class Chondrichthyes; order Myliobatiformes; family Myliobatidae; genus Mobula; species Mobula birostris. Next base: position 134,845,254 of record NC_092376.1, read on the forward strand.
GTATTTGCTTGAACTCCAAGCCTATAAAATGTGCCCTAACAGCATATTCAAAGAAGACCTTCTGATGTTGTTATCTGTTACCCTTCTCCCCCCTCCTCCCACCACGCCATCCTCCTCCTCCCTCTGCTGTTGCGGTTCCTGCTCCTCACTCATCATAATAGCCAGTTTATAGAATATGGAGCAGGCAAAAGTAGAAAACAATTTCTTAAGAGCACTACAGAATGTTCACCTATCTGTCAATGCACCAGAACCTCATCTAAAAGGTTGAGGTTCTTCATGAAGCCCTGCCTGGCCTTAAGGATTCAAATGTAATTTTGCTCACAATATCAGTAGGATTGAAATGAGAAACCAGGTCCACACTGTTGTCTAATTCCCAAAACTTCAATGAGAACAAAGATGGCCATATCATTATCAGTGTAGCTAATAGATGCCCAAGGAATCAAAGGGCTCCTATGAGTTCCTCAGATAAATGGTATTGACCATGAGGAATTTCTGGTTGTGTTTACAGTGAAGCTATCAGAGAGAGAGACAACACAATGATCCCTGTGAAACTAGTGATTCAAATAGAGAGTTTGGGCATTTCCTGAAATGTATCATTCCCTGGTCCCTAAAGAAACCTGATGATATTCACATGCCTGTTACCTGAGCTGGTTTATACTGAGATAGTCCTTGCTCCTCAAGTAGGGGTCAGCTATTATGTTTCTAGTTCAAAGTGTCTGTGGTAATCAGTGAAATTTGACAGAGGCCACCCACTGCACTCAAGAATGATTAACTAAGTAGTACAGAATCTAGACCTCAAGAGACAGTCCAATCCCAGCTCTGGCTAATGAGGGTAATAATTGCTTTAGACAATGACTACCTCTTGATACACTGTACCCCAGAGGGCTAGAGATAGCAAAGTGACTATATTCTTGAGATATAGAGAGCACAGATTAGAGATTCCATTCCTCTGTCAAGGCAAATCTGACTTGTCTTCGTGCTGCAGGCCAAGAAGGAGCACCAGCTTTTCATGCATGGTAAGGAATTAATAAAAGCATCTTAGTTCACAGCTCAACCAGACTCTTCCCACAGAGTGGTAACAAACTTCTCACAGGCACCTGACTCCCCAGCAAAGCTGCATGCGAGTGATTACATCTCCAGATTAATGGTCACAGAAGATGCTCCTGCTATGAAAACCTGTTTCCCTCTGAGAAGCCAGCATTGTGTTAAGTATTAGTCTATAATAACTTCTCACAGGAGGCTACCACAAAAGGAGTGCACTAAGATTGATGTCACACACGTTTTCTCTACAAGCTCCATGCTCCATTTGCTGGTCTGTTCCACGTCTGGAGGTGGTTGGCAAGAATTCTCAATAATGCTTGAAGTACATTACTTCTCCATATTCACGGGCAAGTGCTTAGAGCATAAAAGTCAATCACTTAGCAATAAAAAAGGCCAGCTTCATATGAAATAATTTCCAGTTGAAGGTACATTAACTGAGTTGGATTTGACTATAGTTGTAGCATTGTACTTAGAGTGAAATATACATTCAGTGGCCACTTTATTATATATGCCTGTACATCTAATTAATACAAATATCTAATTAGTCAATCATGTGGCAGCAACCCAATGCATAAAAGCAAGCAGGCATGATCAAGATGTTCAGTTGTTCTTCAGACCAAACATCAAAATGGGGAAGAAATGAGATCTATAGTGAAGAAATGTCATCAAAGTGATTTTGACTGGGTAATGATTGTTGGTGTCAGATGGGGTGGTTTGAGCATCTCAGAAACTCCTGAATTCCTAGGATTTTCATGCACAATAGTCTCTAGAATTTACAGAGAATGGTACAAAAAAAATCCAGTAGGCTGCAGCTTTGTGGGTGAAAATGCCTTGTTAATGAGAGAGTACAGAGAAGAATGGCCAGACTGGTTCAAACTGATAGGAAAGTGACAGTAACTTCAATAAACACATACTACAACAGTGGTGTACAGAAGAGCATCTCAGAATGCACAACATGTTGACCTTGATAGTAGATTTCTATGCTTTAAGGTAATAAATGAATATATTATACACTTGAACTGTAGCATAACATGTGATTGATTTAACATTGACTAACGGCTCAGCTACCAAAAAGCCGAAGATGTTTATAGAGGGTTATTATATACATCAGTCTATATTTACACCTTAGAAACTGAACTGCCTTGTGGATATTACCTCTAGCCTCAGGAGGATAATTTTAACTTTGTGATATACCAAATATCAAGTGACTGAGAGCTTTAGTGGTTCATTATTATTCTACACATTACAGATTGGGAGTCCATTGGTTTTGGATCAATTACCTCTATATCTACATTTTAGATATGCTTAATATATTTATATTATTAAGATGTACATTTTGATTTATAATTTTTACACTTTGGTTCTCTTGCAAATAGCATTCCGCTACATTTGAACAGAATTTCCACTTTATTGTAAATGTATCTATATTTTTAAGTACAGTGTATAACTCTATTCATTGTTAACAACCATCCTGTTTTCAAATCAAATTATTTATATTGATTACAGTAGTAACTAAATGTAACCAATGGCTGTTACATAACTAGTTTAATATGATAATTGAAAAAAAAAGCTATTTTAAATTCAGTTTGTGTCCCTGCATTTTCAGCAGAACTGAAATCCCTGGAGGGGGATTCTCACTACAGGAACATTTGGATTATGATTTTTGAGCTGTTTTAGAATATTGCTGTTGACCTTTTGCAAGCTAAATTTCTTGATGCATTCTTAGAACAATTAGCTTTAAATATTCAATGCAATCTGCCTGTGTTATTTGTATATACAATAGCATGCCTGAATGCCTGACTAATCGTAATGAAGATCACTACTGCAGTAAATATTAATGACCTGAGAGCAAAGTCCATTCCTATTCCAATAGTGAGTCATATTTAAACATTTGGAGGCATGCAAGTGTCATATGCATTCACCTACTGTATAAAAATATGTTTTCAGTGCCATATTCAGGGAGCACTGCACAGCCAGTGGGCATTGTCTTTTGAGAGTGAAATATAGACTTAGGCTTTCAATTCTCTCAGGTGGGTATAAAAAGCTTCATGGTGATATTTCAAATGTCATTAAAAGAAGTTCTTGCCTGGATCTATTTTGATATTTTCTTAAAACAGAAAAGGCTGTCATCATGAATATCAAGACTATTTCAGCTCTCAAGCAACACATCAAACCATTCCCCACTTATTTAATTGTAACCTATTCTCTCTCAAGCCTATTAACTCTGCTTGATTCTTCTACCACCTACTCACACCAGGGGTAGCTTACAGCAGCCAATTAGCCTACACTCCACCACGGACTCAAGATGTGACAAGAAACCAGAGCATTCAGGAGAAAAACTCATGTAGTCACTGGCGGAATATGTAATTTCCATACAGCACTGGAGGTCAAGACTGAGACTGTGTCCCAGAAGTTGTGAGGCTATAGCACTATCTGCTACACTATTGTGTTGCCATTATTGTGTGTGTGTCTATATACATACATATATACATACATACACACACAGACACACATATATGCATACACACATACACACACACCAGAATTAATTTTTATATTTTCAATGAAGCAATCAAATTATGAGCTAAGTAGTTAGTTACAATTGTAAGTAGATGATTATGATTAAAGTAGTTCAGCTATGAGAAAAGCAATGACTGAAAAGTAACATGGTTCTGAAGACTTTGCCAATCACTTTTCGTAATGCATGTCCTTTATAGAAATACGTGCAAAGGTCTGCAGAAAATTAAATGTAAATTTCCTGTCTGGCAAGATCAGCAAAATAAAAGCAGCTACCTTCAAATATAACCATAAAGTTACAGAACTTCAAAGAATTTGCACATCTCAGCCTGTCTAATACTTTGAATAGAAGAATCTGTTCTCATCATTGAAAATGTCTTCATTAATCTCCTGAGAACTCAGTTGGATTCCAGCATTGTATTAAAAGTGCTCCAAAATGTGGATGTTCATAATTATCAGCACAATACATACAGTATATATATACTGAAACAGAATGGAGTTTCTTTACCTACAGATTGTGATAGGAGATTGGGATCATGCAATATGAAATAAAATGCCCAACGTTTTCCTTCTACGTCCCTTTATCTGTCTGCTAAAAGAACACAGGAACACTGGTTATAGAGTAACACCCAAAAGCATTTACTCTTGTTGGAACTTCCCTCAATGTTCTCTGGCCTCTACTGTATTAGGCCTGTTTCCACATGGCTTATGACATATTTCCCTAAGCAGATCCAAGCTCAATGCAGAGAATGCAACACAGGGAGGCCCCTTTTAAGAGTTTCTTTGATTTACTCAGCTTTCTTATGAGTCTTCTATACCTTAATACTAAGAGCATTGGACCTCTTCTCTACCATTACATTCAGGATCCTAGTCTAAACTAATCATCTCATGCGTCAAGCATCCTCCCCCACTGGCAACAACAGTCTAATTTATCACCTCCCACCACCCCCTCTTCTGAGAATTGCAAGGAATTCCTCCATCATCAATTGCCAAAAGCTGATCCTTCCTCTAAACACTTTCTAATTCCTGGACTCTATTCAACCCATTGACCTTTCTTTCTCTGTGTCCCAGTTATGCTCCTGGACATAAGTGATTCGTTCGCCTGCGGTGCAGCAGCATAGTATGCTTTTGTCACAAATCAGACAGGTAGAACTTGCTATCTTGGTTCAAATGACTGACCCATGACTTTTAAACATTACTGTCCTGCTCTGCAACTATTGCTTAACTGCATATGTTGAGCACATTCTTGGTAAAGTATTTGTATTTCTAGGGTCCCTTGCACATCATGTTAGGGATATACAAAAATACATTTTAATCACAGAAGTATTTTTGAAAGGTAAGCTGTGCAAGGACATAGGAGTCAGAGCTGTAAATCTTTCCACAACAAGCTCTTGGTCTCCACCCTAAAATAGGCATTCCCATTTTTTTCTCCAACTCTCCTCTTCTTTATGTAATGCCCTGGTTAAGATTTTTACTGCTGTGCTGTAGGTATTTCATTTTAGCAGTTCTGTAAGAGCAGTCTGTTCTGCTTTCAGATGTTTGGATTTGAGCTAAGATAAGAGGCTTGTTATCCAATTTAGGATTGTGCTGTTAGCCAATCAGGACAGTGGAACTGGCAGAAGGTTCTGGAGAATGTTGGGTCTTTGTTGGCGGGGGCTGGAGGAAGACGGGGAAAGGATGTCTGAGGATGCTGTCCCTGTTGCACAAGGTGCTTTGTGCAGATGAATAGCTTCAAAAAGAAAGAACTAATACTCCCATGGGAGACCCACTTGATTGAGATGGATCTTGAGCGACATTCAGAAGATGGTGTGTGCTTTCACGCAGACTGAGGCTCCAGCATGTGAGTGACAGACAAGTTCAAGATGAGCTCCAACTTGTCTGCACATTTGACTGTTTAAGAGTAATGGGCCCTTTTTGTTATTTTTTCTTTCTTTCATTTAATAACTGTTTGCTTAAATTAACATTCTTAGTTATACTTTATAAATTATATGCAGTCATTTCTGTTATTTCTTGCTGTGGGCAATAACTCACTCAGCATTCAGACAAACAACAGGAATTCTGCAGATGCTGGAAATTCAAGCAACACACATAAAAGTTGCTGGTGAATGCAGCAGGCCAGGCAGCATCTCTAGGAAGAGGTGCAGTCGACGTTTCAGGCCGAGACCCTTCGTCAGGATTCAGACAAACCAGGTTTTGGGTGAGCGAGACACCCCAATTTCAGGGATTTGGCGGGACCAAAGTTGTATGCATCCTAGATGTATGAAGCCACAGAAAGTTGGGTTTATCACTGCAGAATCTAGTGGCAGTTAGCGAGAGGCTAATGAGATGCCCAGAAAAGGGGGAGGGAGTTTCATTTATAATATTGAGACATGCTTAGTTTGTAACTTTTCACAGTTTTGCTGAAGTCACCACAATGAAATAATAATTCTCTTACTACAATGGCTGCCTGGCATGCTTTGTATGTTTAATATTTTATGGGTTTTATGAAAGTTAATTTTTCTAATATAATTCAGAATTTTAAAAAAAATCTGCTGATGCTGAATGTAGACCGGAGTTGAGGAGGAATTTCTTTAGCCAGAGAGTGGAGAATCTGTGGAATTCATTGCCACGGGTAGCTATGGAGGCCAAATCTTTATGAATATTTAAGGCAGAGGTTGATAGATTCTTGATTGGTCAAGACATTAAGGGATATGGGGAGAAGGGACAAGATTGGGGCTGAGAGGAAAAATGGATCAGCTGTGATGAAATAGTGGAGCAGACTCGATAGGTCGAATGGCCTAATTCTGCTCCAATACCCTATACCTTATCTTATGTTGGAAGTCTGAAATATAAACGTAAAGTATTGAAACCATGTAGCAGATCAGACAGTATCTGTGGAAAGAGAAACGGAGTTAACGTTCCAGGTCAAATTCACTTCATTGGAACTGGAGAAGTGAGAGGATAAATAGGTATCAAGTTGCAGAGAGTGTGAGGAGAAAAGGAGAAGAGAAAGGGAATTTTTCTGCTGAGGTGAGGTCGCCGGTGTCCTGAAGTTGTCTGGTTGCTTTGATCAGTTAGAGCGTGAGGGAACAGCTGTTGTAGAGAACTGCAGCCAAAAGGAGAGAGAGTCAGGCAGCATCTATGGCGATAAAATACTGAACTAATATTTCAAATGGATAACTTGCAGCAGAAGTGACCATATCATGGTTTTGTTTCTCTCTTAATGCCCTTATTAACCTGATGATTTGTCACAATAACTCAGGCCTCATTCCATCAGAAATATCAATTTGTCGCGCCATCTCTCCTCAACTCTTTCTGTACCTAACTTTATTCCTTACCCTCTCAGTTTGACCTGAAACATTAACTCTGATTTTGTATCCACAGATGCCACCTGAACTGTTGAGTAGTTGCAGTATTTTCCTTCTCTGTGTTCTAAGCCTGAGAGAATTTATCCTGGACAGGACTGCCAAGCTCCATTTGTCTCAGTAAATCCTTAATTCACTTGCTAAGATTTTGGAAATAGTAACTTAATTTTAGCAGCAAAGAAACTTCATTCGTGAAATTATTTACAGACCCAGCAGGAATCTTTTTGCTGCTTTCTTTTAACAGGTTTTCTGTTGCAAGTTTTCATCCACAGCCAATCAATAACTTGAAAAAATCCTTGAAGGATCTTTATTACATTATGGATTCTTGGAATAGTAAAGAGGCATCACATCACATCACTCGCCACTAAGTTTTCCTGAAAATACTAATTAATTTCAGTAAAATATCTTGAAACATAGCTACCCTGAGTTGAAAATAAAGATAAAGGAAAGATTAATTGAAATATTCCACAGATATTTGATAAACAGGGAGCTTTAAGAGAATATAATATTGAGTTAAAATGGTACATAATGATTTTACCTTTAATTAGCTTTAATATTGAATAAGTTTTATGTAGTTTATAGATGTAATTGTTTCATTGAGTTCCTTGTATATATTTCATAATTTAAAAATACATATGTAATAAGTTAATTCAAATGTCAGATGTCAGAACCAAGGATGTAATCCCCCAATCTTTATCTAAGGGGTAGGCAGTATATCTCTGCCACGATTATCTCAGCAATGGTGTCTGACAGGATTGTATCCTCAGCTCTCTGATTGACACCCTATACACACAAAACTGCATAGGCAGATTTGTTCTAACTCAACTGTATTTCCAAGTTGGCTGATGATACCACTGTAGTGGGATGTATCTCAAATATTGAGAAGTCAGAGTACATGAGAGAGAGTGAGTGAGTAAGAGAGAATAAAATGTCACAGGCATGTAAATAGTTAAGGCAGAAGAACTGGCACGTATGAGTTACAGCCTGCCAATCTGAAAAACACCTACCCTCTTCAATTTAATGTTAGTTAGTAAATCTTCAATCGCCATCTTAACTAAACTTCTGCAACACTGGCTCCTGAATCTCTGTTATTTCTCTGACCAGAACTTTCATGTACAGCATTTTTTGCAATACTATCATAATTGTATATACCATATCTCAACCATTAAACCAAATTGACTTTCTAAAACTTGATGAGCACCCAGGGCATGGGGTGATAATAACTGAAGGCAGTTGAGGGGAAGTTCACTGAATAGGTTGTGGGGGAAAGGGGTTATCTTTCTTATGAGGAAAAAAATTAGAATAGAATGGTCTGAACTTCTACTGATAAGCTGTGATCTACTGAAACATGTAATATTCTGTAGGGCGGGGCAGGATAGTTGCTGGATTCCCTCAAATGGCGAAACGTAGTACAAGGTGATATTTTCAAGATCAATTATTTGCCTGTTTAAGATTGAAGTGATGTTGAATTTCAGTGCTTAATCATTCTACCTGCAGCAGATGCAATGGTAAAATCAACATCTGTACAATCATTGTGAAGCCAAAGTCCCATACTGTGGATGCAATCTACCACCTTTGTGATACTGCAATAATGCCAAAAGGAATTAACCCAGAACAAATCTGGCAACTCGAAACTGAACGTGTATGAGCCCATTAACAGCCCGTGATTTCTCCCTCAGCCAGCCACACTCAGTGTAATGGAAGGAAATCGGAGCACCCAGAGGAGGCTTACGCAATTACAGGGAGAGTGCACAAACTCCACAAATGGCATTGGAGGCTAGAATTGAACCCTGGTCACTGGAACCGTGAAACCACTGAAAGAACTATGGAATCATCATATTCAACAGCATAGAAAATTGCCCAAAAAAAACCTAGAAATATCCAATTTGCCCAATTACTGACCAGTTAGTCCAATGTTAATCATCAGCAAAGTCTATCAAATGACACTTATTCAACAATAACCTGCTGACTGATGCCCTGCTTGATTTTCAGCTCATGAACTCAGCATACTGTAATGATGGCCAAAATGAGCACTAAAGAGATGATTTCCAAAGATATAGTGAAGGAGACTACTACTGATATCAAAAAGCCATTCGAAAAAGTTTGTCTTCCCAGAATCCTGGTAAAATTGAAACCAATGGATATCAAGTGGAACAAAATCCAAAGACTGGAGTGATACCTTAAAAAAGGAGAATTGTGAAGGACCCCACACACCTCTCGTACAAACTCTTCTCCCTCCTGCCATCCGGCAAAAGGTACCGAAGCATTCAGGCTCTCATGACCAGATGATGCAACAGTTTCTTCACCCAAGCTATCAGACTCTTTAATACCCAGAGACTAGACTGACATCTACATCATGTATTATTATATTGTAATTTGTCCTCTGCTGTGTCTTTTGTCTTGTTTATTATTTATTGTACTGCCCTGCACTGTTTTGTACACTTTATGTAGTCCTGTGTAGGTCTGTAGTCTAGTGTAGTTTTTGTGTTGTCTTAAGTAGTCTAGTGTAGCTTTGTTGTTTCATGTAGCACCATGGTCCTGGAGAAATGTTGTTTCGTTTTTACTGTGTACTGTACCCGCAGTTTATGGTTGAAATGACAATAAAAAGCGACTTGACTTGACTTGATGATACTGAAAAAGATCCCAGTTCCTCTGTCTCTGCTACATCTGCTCCGAGGATGAGGCTTTCCGTTCTAGGACATCTCAAATGTCCTCTTTCTTTAAGGATCGTGGTTTCCCTTCTACCATCATCAATGATGCCGTCACCCGCATCTCCTCCATTTCCCGCACTTCGGCCCTCACCCCATCCTCCCACAAAAACAACAGGGACAGAGTTCCCCTTGTCCTTACCTACCACCCCACCAGCCTCCGGATCCAGCACATTATCCTCCGCAACTTCTGCCACCTTCAACAGGATCCCACCACTAAGCACATCATTCCCTCTCCACCCCTCTCCGCTTTCCGCAGGGATCGGTCCCTCCGCAACTCCCTTATCCGCACGTCCATCCCCACTGATCTCACACCCGGCACTTATCCCTGTAAGCATAAATGCTACACCTGTCCCTACACCTCCTCTCTTGCAACCATTCAGGGCCCCAAACAGTCCTTTCAGGTGAGGCAACACTTCACTTGTGAGTCTGTTGGGGTCACCTATTGCAACTGGTGCTCCTGGTGCGGCCTCCTCTACATCGGTGAAACCCGACGCAGATTGGGGGACCGCTTCGTTGAGCACCTCCGCTCCGTCCGCCAAAACAGACAGGATCTCCCGGTAGCCATCCACTTCAACTCTGCTTCCCACTCCCATTCAGATATGTCCATACATGGCCTCCTCTACTGCCATGATGAGGCTAAACTCAGGTTGGAGGAGCAACACTTCATATACCGTCTAGGTAGTCTCCAGCCCCTTGGTATGAACATAGAATTCTCCAACTTCCGGTAATTCCCTGCCCCTCCCCTCCCCTATCCCTATGTCACTCTGCCCCCTCCCCCCCCACAGCTCTCTCATGGTTCCACCTCCTTCTTCTACTACCAATTGTTTTCAGGGCTATGACATCAATGCTTCCCTTCCCCCACCCCTTTGTCTTTCAAATTATTGGTCTTTCAACTGAAGCTTCAAGCATTCTTCAAATCCTTCCCCACCTTTCATTCTTCAGTCCTGACAAAGGGTTCCGGCCCAAAATGTCGACTCATCGTTTCTGACTGATGCTGCCCGACCTGCTGAGTTCATCCAGAGTACTGAAAGTGTTGCTTTGACTTGACTTGACTTGGTTGGAGATGTTAGAGGTTAATCATCCCTGTCCCAGGACATCACTGCCAGAGTTGCTCAGGGCAGCATCCAAAGTCCAATCATCTTTAAATGCTTTATAATGAATGCCTTTTCATTGTAAGGTCAGAAATAGAATGGTACCTGATATTTGAGCAATATTCCATGCTGTTGCAACTTCTCAGTATATAAAGCAACCAACGCCAGCATACAGCAATTTTCAGGCATTGGCTGATAAGTGGCGTGCCACATATGTCCCACAAGACATTCATAAGGCTATTCACAAAACTGTCTCCATGAAAGTTACGGTTAAAATTACCTACTTGATTACTTTTATGGTGGAACAGTGTGAAAAGCAAGTTGTTTGTTTGATGGTGGTTTGCTGTGCTTCTGATTAACTCCTACTCATATTTTGAGATAGGTTTTACTGCAAATTCTGCTTTAACATGATATAAAACGGTGTTAAAATAATGTAAAGTAATTGATACTTCAACACAATTTGGGTATCTGTTTCTGATAAATTTTAAAGTATAAATTCAGCTTTAAGATTCACTGTTTAATGAATTAAATACCCATATAAACTGTCCATTTCACCCAGTAAGCAAAATGCTTTATCTTTTGGATTATACAATCATTCTTGAGATCAGCTGAGGATTCATATTGTATGCCAGCTTTAAGCTCCACCTTGTAATGCCATTTCATAGAGCTGAATTCAATAAGGAAATAAGGAAAGTTGTATGCAATAAGATGAGAACAAACATAGAATCGAGCTCATGCAATTTCTTATGTTCTGATAACCGGAACAGCTGTTTGTTCTACTTTCATTTTATTTCTGAATATTCCTTCTAATGGTCATCATGTGCCTGGCAAGAACAGAAGCTCTGCTGGTGAATTGAAAAAATCTTGAGATTGACAGTATGGCACCACTGCTTCATGATGTATCAACGTTTGATGCCTATCCAAAGTTTGTTTTAATAGGATTATGGAATCTGAAATAACACAAATTAAAATATGATGCTCATTGCCAAGCAAAAGCCATTCGTCTGTAAAGTCTGTATTAATTACAGCTTTTAAACTGAATATTTTGAAATGTGTTGATTATATATTTTGACCCAGCTTCTCTTGCACTGATGGGGAATTTCACATTTTTTATGGTGTTGTTTTAAAATTTGGTAGCATATTCCCTTGCTATTTTTAAATCTTACTGTCTGACAGTGAATATTGATAAAAAAGAAACATATGCTGACATTGGTCCATATCATGCAAGGAAATAGGTAACTTGTGTACAAAGACAGAAGAGCCAATCTTTAGATTCAAGAAAAATGGTCCTTCTAATTTATTCTTATTTTTTCTCTTTTTGCTTAGATATGTGTATTCTTATTTTTGAAACACATTTTACTTTAAGAACTCAGTCAAGTATATGAAATAACTTTATTCTACTTCAGATTTACAACAAACAAATGTTAATTAATGATTTGTTCCACCACTAAGGTCCTAATTTATGTTGTTTGTAAAACGACTTTCATACTTTACTGTGTTTTCTATTTGAATTTTGTTTTCTCAGCTTTCGTCTCAAGGCTAATTTTAATGCAATTAATTCTTTCTTGCATTACGTTTAAAAATTATCATTAATTAACAACAAAGAAACCTTGCATCAGGATAATGAGCTGTGGAATAGAATATCCAAAACACATTATGGCTAAAACCCAATATTTACTGACAATAAAAATGCACATTATGGGGAAAGTTATTAGGAGAACAGCGAATGAGTATTTGAACAAATATGAATTGTTCAGAGGAGACAGTACAGATTTGTGAATTGTTAAAGTTGGACCATTTGCAAATATTTTTGGAGAAGGTGACTAATCTCTGAGACTTCCTAATGATTTCAATGAAATTTAATCCAAAGGAATAGGGAAAATAAAAGTGCATAAAATTAAAGCCACCTTTTTTGTAAAAGAAGTGAATAGATTAGAAGATACAGAGATGTGATAATAATACATTAATAATACATACTTCATTAGTTGGATGCAACCAGTTGTGTCACTCAGGGATTGCAATGGGGCTTCAACACTTCAATATTTGGAAGGGAACTTGTGAAAGTCTTGCATTTCCATGTTTATTGGCAACATTAACTTACATGGCAAAGTAAATAGTGTAGTTGCTATAGAAGTTGTAAAAGGTCATTGATAGACTAAGTAAGTGGGTGTAAATGCAGCAGATGGATTTAAAAATGTGGGAGTAGAAGTGCATCTACTTTCGAGCTAAGGAATATAAATGACAAGAACACATGATCTATGAGACCGCAGAGAAATTTTCTTTAGTAGACAAAAATGTATCCATAAAACATTAATGGAATGTTAGATTTCATATCAAAGTTCCTACAGTGCAAGAGGATAAAAGTTGTGTTTAATTGTGCTGCAAGTTGTGTTCAATTTTGGGCAAAGGTTCTGTGTGGATTCATCGGAATTATATTACAACAATTTACGTCATTTTGACAAGTTGTAGAAACTATGCTTATTTTTTCCCTTGAGAACAGAAGTTTAAGTGAAAAAACTTGTCTTGCATAACACTCGTACAGATTGCTGTACAAATACAGCAGTGCATTGAAGTAGTACTCTCTGGACACAGATCAGCACATCGTAGAAACCAAACTCTCCTCCATGGACTTTATCTACACTTTGATAAGCTGCTTAAAAATTGATCAGCAAGTTTTTGGTGGTTTTGTGTACACTAATGATTGGTTTCAGTTGCAGAATTTGTTATGTAGTGGACAAAAATTGACATGGCTGCATAGTAAAGATTGTCACTCTCAAATACTGCAGTGGCTTGAAATTGCCTGGGAGGCTAGTGTTAATGTGTACTATGAGCAATCTTTCAAAACACTTCATGCTGGTGGCTATCAAAGCAGCCAGGCAGTACTCATTAAAGCACATGACCTTGTTTTACATAGGTGTTGAGATGAGTCATCTTTGTAAAGCAGGTGGGAAACTCAGAATGAAGCAGAAAAATCTATATCAATATATAAAACAATTTAATTGTTTTTATGTAATAAATAAAGACTTCCTCTTGTAGCATAATTCAATGCACTTCTTAAACATTGTACTAAACTACTGAGAGATCATGTCTAAAGCACTTCTTCACACAGAGATAGTATAAATGTAAAAATTCTGTAAAATAGCTGTTGATACTAGGTCAGTTAAAAATTTCAAATTTGAAATTTAAAGATTTTGCTAAGGGTTTGTCATCAAGATGGGTTAATAAAATTATGTTACAAACTGCTTATGACCTAAATAAGTGACTGGAGTAAAGTAGTTAAGTGGCACAGTTCTGTTTCAGTGAACATGTTTTAATCAAACTATTTTATCAAAAGATAAAAGTGCTAAATTTAGTATATTTATGTTTTAAATTTTTAAATAAGTGAACTGATCATTGAATTTTCATTATCAGATTTTGAATTCAAATATGATTTTTGTTTGTTATTTACGTCTATTTTTGCACAATTGATTGCGTTCCACTTCAAAACAACTTTTTAAAAATTGATCAACATGTTTTTGGTGGTTTTGAGTACACTAATGATTGGTTTCAGTTGCAGGCTTGTCATTCAGTGGACAAAAATTGACATGGCTACATAGTAAAGAATGTCAAGTATTAAACAGAATTTTTGAAGCAGACAAAATGCATGGTTTCTCACAAAACCAGCGTCTTGAGATGCCAGTAGTTGTACTAGATATTGCCCATTTCTGTTCAATAAAGATTGTCTGGAAAAATTAAAAGCCTGTTGGAAGGGTATATTCAACATCAAAGGCACTTTTGGGTATACTATTGTTGAACTATGATGCCATTTTTAAAGATAGTCACACAGAAATCATTGAATCTGTGTCTGAGGTACAATCCAGTCTATAGCAAGGTCCTTATTCTTTGTAGGATTGAATAGAAAAATTGCTTCTGAAATTCGAAATAAATTGAGTTTTCTTCAAAGTTATTAGGTACTACCAGCAGTTATGTTGGACAAAAACTGCTTCATGTTCTCTTAAGAAAAGTGAAATAAGTTAACTGACAAGAAGGAAACATTAGTTATTATCCCCAGCATATAGAAATTACTTCATTTCATTTTGGGAAGATCCTATGCTTTTATTACAGATTGTTACATGTGATGGATGATTCTAGGTTCTTCAGCAGCAATTTCAACAATTTCTGCAATGTAAGGGCACATTATTTTGTTGCTGTGGCATTTTAAGTGGTTGTTTATTGGTCAATAAAGTAAACTTAATTGCTGATGGTCTGTCCAGATTAATACATGAATCATCTCGGTATTGGTAGTGAAGCATGATTTTGCAATTTGACATACAGACAAGGAGCTCTGTTGAAGTCAGGCTTCAAACACATACTGAGGGTGTGGATCAGCTGAGCCAAATGCCCCAAACACGAGGAAATCTGCAGATGCTGGAATTTCAAGCAACACAAATAAAAGTTGCTGGTGAACGCAGCAGGCCAGGCAGCATCTCTAGGAAGAAGTATAGTCGACGTCTCGGGCCTGACGAAGGATCTTGGCCCAAAACGTCGACTGTTCCTCTTCCTAGAGATGCTGCCTGGCCTGCTGCGTTCACCAGCAACTTTTATGTGTGTTGCTTGAAATACCCCAAAGGTTACTTAGAGAGAAGAGTAAAGAGAGAGGAATAATTCAAGGCAGAGAAGTAAATTTGACAAAATGAGTCAGGGTTACCAGACATATAAGATATTCTGATCTTGCTGAAACAATTCAAGTCTGTAATCCAAAGAGGAATTTGAGATGCATTGCAAAAAAGGCCTGAAGCTCCATTAGGTGATCATAACAAAAGACATATCTGAACACATTGTGTAATATATGTTGGTACATCTTTTCCTTATGTCAGGATATTGTTTATCAGTGGCAGTGAATTAAACTTAAAGATTGCAAGTAGTCTAGTTCAAGGAACTAATACATTGGAGCAACTACACTATTGAAAAGTCCAAAATGAAATACAATCAGTTGACAGTCTATAAAGAATATGTATTCATGTGAGGAGTGAAAGCAATTTGCTGCATTTGTGAATATAATGTAAGTACATCTTAAAACGATGCAACATAAGGACCTCATGCATTTGTGCACCTTACAAGTTATACATTCTGCTTTAGGAACTCCTGGTGTGCTATAGATCTCGTCATAGTCAGAGTCAGCTACCAAACCTAGCATGGTGCAAAATTAATCACCAATAACATTAGAGAGGCCCCTAAGTACTTGCTGTCTTTGTCCTTCCTAAAGATCGAGGTTTGAAAGACGGTTTTGATGTTGCCTGGATAGTTAACTAGTGAACCTGTAAACGATGAACATCACACACAAAATGCTGCAGGAACTCAGCAAGTCAGGCAGAGGCAGTGTACATGGAGGGGAGTAAAGGGTTGATTTTTCAGGTTGAGACCCTTCATCAGGACTGGAAAGGAAGGGGCAAGAATGGGGAGAGAAAGGGATTGCATACAAACTGGCATCTGATAGGTGAGACCAGACAAGGTGAACACGTGGGAGAAGGGGGATTAAGTAAGAAGCAGGGAGGGAATAGATGGAAGAGGCCAAGGATGAAGATCTTTACACTGTCATGTAAACATAGGAACATAAGAAGTAGGAGCATGGGTAGGAACAGTATATTTTGCCCTTCAAGCATTCTTCACTGCTTATCAGGACTATGGCTAATCTTCTTTCTCAATGTCAGTTGCCTGCACATTCCAATCCCTTTAAGATCCAAATTTTGTTGACATCTTTATGAGTGAATTTAGTGACTGAGCCTTACAAACCTTTACCATCCTCTGCAGGAAGAAATCCCTTCACATCTGTTTCAATGACCTAGTTCCTACTCTGAGACCGCAGTAAAATAGAACACGATGGAAAACACTCAGTGAGGAGGTATCCATGGAGAGAGAGACAGAATTAGCATTTAAGGTTGAAGATCTTTCATCAAAACTGAGAAAATAAGAAAACAAGTTGATTTGCAGAGAGGGTGAAGGAGGGATAGGACTATAGGAATATCTCTGATTTTCATTGTAAATGGAGGCTGATTTGCCCACCTGACCCCATGTTCTTACCAACTTACTTTTCTACATTCCTTGAAACCTACTCCCCATTAATAATTTCACCTTTTACTGTATCATCAGCAACTTGGAAATATGACTTTATTTTTCTACATTTCTTATGGAGATCATATTGTGATTTCTGTACCACCCTCTACAGTTGAATCCTCGATCTCCTAACCGGAAGAACACAATCTGTGCAGAATGTTAGTAACATCTCATCCTCCCTGACGATCGACACTGGTACACCTCAGGAATGTGTGCTTAGTTCACTGCTCTACTCTCTCTACACCCATGTCTGTGTGGGTACGCATAGCTCAAATGCCATCTATAAATTTGCTAATGATATAACTATTGTTGGCTAAATCTCAGATGGAGACGAGAGGAGATACAGGAGCAAGATATACCAGCTAGTTGAGTGGTTTTGCAGTAACATGCACTCAATATCAGTAACACCAAAATACTGGTTGTGGATTTCAGGAAGAGTAAGACAAGGGAACATGAACCAATCCTCACAAAGAGATCAGAATTGGAGAGAGTGAGCATTTCAAGTTCCTGGGTGTCAATATCTCTAAGGATCTAACCTGATCCCAATATATTGGGGCAGCTACAAAGAAGGCAAAACAGCAGCTATGTTTCATTAGGAACTTGAGGAGATTAGGTTTGTCACCTGAAACACTCAAAGACTTCAATGGATGTACTGTAGAGAGCATTCTGACAGGCTGAATCACTGTCTGGTATGGGGGGGGGTGGTGGTGATGCTACTCCACAGGATCAAAAGAAACTACAGGAAGTTGTTAAATTTGTCAGCACCATCATGGGTACTAGCCTCCATAGTATCCAAAACATCTTCAAGGAATAGTGCCTCTGAAAGGCAACATCCATCATTAAGAACTCCAGTGACCCAGGACATGCCCTCTTCTCATTGTTGCCATCAGGAAGGAGATACAGAAGCCTGAAGGCACACATTCAGCGATTCAGGAGCAGCTTCATCTCTGTCATCCGATTCCGAAATGGACATTTAACCCATGAACACTACCTCACATTTATTATTTCTGTCTTTGTACTATTTCTAATTTAACTATTTTTTATATATATATATACTGACTCTATTTATTTTTTCTATATTTATCATGTATTGCATTATACTGTTGCCACTAAGTTAACATTTTGCATGGTGTATGCCAATGATATTAAACCTGATTCTGATTCCTTGTCTAGGTTATGGAGGTTATATTCTTGTGTACACTGGAGCCAGGTTTAAAAAGCAAACATGGCCTGTTGGGACTTTCTACAGAGCTTGAGATCACAGGGAAGGTTATTTGTAGAGAGTAGTTCCAGAATTATAAAGTGAGAGGGGCCTGTTGGAACTTCCTGCAGGGCTAGAGATCATTTAGTTTGTAAGGCACTTTTGGCAAGAGCCAATAAAATGAAGCTAGGTTTAAGCAGAGCACCATTGTGGGAACAGCCATTGTGTTAATGGGACAGAGTTAGAGTGAGAAACATTGGTTTAAGAGGGTTTGGTGAGGAGAGGCTGAGAGTACATTAAAGTTTCTGTCAAGTTTCTCTTTCTTTATTTATTATTGCCTAATTATAATGGTGAGAATGGATCCCAAGTCAGTGTTGTTTGATCTGAGAGACCTTCAGTCTCCCTGATAACTATATCTGGGTGATGCTCCCTTCTCGTAAGGGAGCTTGAACCGAATGGATCATTTGGGAGAATGAAGAGGTGATAGATAGGAGCTGCAGGGAGCTAATTATACATGTGGCAGGAGGCAAGTAGCTGGGTGACTGATAGGGAGCAGAAAGGGAATAAGCAGATAATCCAGAGCAGCCCTGTGGCCATTCTCCTTTATGACAAGTATAGCACTTTGGATACCTGTTGGGGGAATGGATATCCTACCAGTGGATAACCCCTGACAAGTTCTCTGGCACTGGGTGCAGCTAAGTAGCTCAGAAGGAGAGAAAAGAGGAGTGTGGTAGTACCAGGGGACTCAGTAGTTAGAGGAGCAGACAGGAGATCCTGTGGACATGAAAGAGAATCCCAGATGGTATATTGCCTCCTGTCTGCCAGGGTCAGGGAGGTCTCAGATTGGGTCCACAGTATTCTTAAGGGGAGGGTGAGCGAAATAAGTTGTGGTACACGTTGGTACAAAGTGACATGGGTGGGAAGAGGGATGATGTCCTGAAGGTCTATTCAGTTAGGTCGGAAGCTGAAAAGCAGAACCTCAAGAATAATCATCTCTAGACTGCTGCCTGTGGCATGCATCAGTGGGGGTAAGAATAGGATGATATGAAAAATAAATGTGTGGCTGAAGAATTGGTGCAGAGGACAGGGTTTCAGATCTGTGGATCATTTGGATGTCTTCTGCAGAAAGTTTGACCTGTACAAAAAGAAAACTCAAGGGGACCAATATACTTGCAGGCAGGCTTACTCGTGCTGTTGGGGAGGATTTGACCTAGGTTAGCAGGCAGATGGGAACCAGAACGATAGGTTACAGGATGGAGTAGTTGGTGCAATGGTAGATGCAGTGTGCAGAGACTGAGAGGAAAGATAGGCAGAGGATAGGACACAATTGCAGTCAGTTTGATGGGTTGAACTATGTCTATTTTAATGTGAGATGTATCAGGAACAAGGACAATGGAGGTAGAACATGGATCAGTACTTGGAACTAAAAGTTCTGGCTATTACAGAGACATGGCTATCACAAGTGCTGGAATGTCTGCTGGATGTTCTGGGGTTTAGATATTTCAAAAGGGAGAGGGAGGGAGGTAAAAGATATAGACACCGTGGCGCAGATTTGGAGGCAGATTTTGGAAAAGTGCAAAAGTAACACGTTTGTTCTCATAGGGAATTTCAACGTCCCTAATATTGATTGGCATCTCCTTAATACAGAAGTATTTTATTTATTTACGTGTACAGCACAGAACAGGCCCTTCCAGCACAATGAGTTGCAAAGCCCAGCAACACACCTTTTGTATTTAACCCTAGCCAAATCACAGGACAATTTACAATGACCAATTAAATTACTAACAGGGAGCGTGGGAGGAATCCGGGGAAAACAACTGAGTGATCAAGTGATCACAATTCTATCTCCTTTGGAGAAGGATAGAAACAGACAAGTTAGGAAAGTGTTTAATTGGAGTAAGAGGAAATATGAAGCTATCAGGCAGGAACTTGGAAGCATAAATTGGGAACAGATGTTCTCAGGGAAATATACGACAGAAATGAGGCAAAAGTTCAGGGGTTATTTGCGTGGTGTCCTGCATAGGTACATTCCGATGATACATGGAAATAAAAGTAGAGTACAGGAACCGTGGTGTACAAAGGCTGTTGAAAATGTAGTCAAGAAGAAAAGAAAAGCTTAGGGAAGGTTCAAAAAGCTAGGTAATGATAGAGATCTGGAAGATTAGAAGGCTTGCTGGAAGGAGTTTAAGAATGAAATTAGGAGAGCCAAAAGGGGTCATGAGAAGGCCTTGGTAGGCAGGATTAAGGAAAATCCCAAGGTATTCTACAAGTATGTGAAGAGCAAGAGGATAAGATGTGAGAAATTGGATCAATCGAGCGTGACAGTGGAAAAGTGTGTATGGAACCGAAGGAAATAGCTGAGGTACTTAATGAATACTTTGCTTCAGTATTCGCTACAGAAAAAGATCTTGGTGATTGTAGGGACGATTTACAGTGGATTGGAAAGCTTGAGCATATAGACATTAAGAAAGAGCATGTGCTGGAGCTTTTGGAAAGCATCAAGTTGGATAAGTCACTGGGACGATACAAGGTGTAACCCAGGTTACTGTGCGAGGCGCGGGAGGAGATTACTGAGCCCCTGGCAATGATTTTTGCATCATCGATGCGGACGAGAGAAGTTCCAGAAGATTGGAGGGTTTCAGTTGTTGTTCCCTTATTCAAGAAAGGGTGTAGAGATAACCCAGGAAATTATAGACCAGCGAGTCTTACTTCAGTGTTTGGTAAGTTGATGGAAAAGATTCTGAGAGGTAGGATTTATGAACATTTGGAGAGCCATAATATGATTAGGAATAGTCAGAAAGGTTTTGTCAAAGGCAGGTCATGCCCTGTATGAGCCTGATTAAATTTTTTGAGGATGTGACTGAACACATTGATGACGGTTGAGCGGTAGATGTAGTGTATATGGATTTCAGCAAGGCATTTGATAAGGTACCCTACGCGAGGCTTATTGAGAAAGTAAGGAGGCATGGAATCCAAGGGGACCTTGCTTTGTGGATCCAGAATTGGCTTGTTCACAGAAGGCAAAGAGTGGTTGTAGAAAGATCATATTCTGCATGGAAGTTGGTGACCAGTGGTGTGCCTCAGGGGTCTGTTCTGGGACCCCTTCTCTTCGTGATTTTTATAAATGACCTGGATGAAGAAGTGGAAGGATGGGTTAGTAAATTTGCTGATGACACAAAGGTTGGGGCTATTGTGGATAGTGTGTAGGGCTGTCAGAGGTTACAGCAGGACATCGATAGAATGCAAAACTGGGCTGAGAAGTGGCAGATGGAGTTCAACCCAGATAAGTGTGAAGTGGTTCATTTTGGTAAGTCAAATATGATGGCAGAATATAGTATTAATGGTAAGATTCTTGCAAGTGTGGACAATCAGAGGGATCTTGGGGTTCGAGTCCATAGGACTCTCAAAGCTGCTGCACAGGAGTATGGTTAAGAAGGCGTACAGTGCATTGGCCTTCATCAACCATGGGATTGAGTTTAAGAGCCGTGAGGCAATGTTATAGCTGTATAGGACCCTCGTCAGACCTCATTAGGAGTACTGTGCTCAGTTCTGGTCACTTCACTACAGGAAGGATGTGGAAACTATAGAAAGAGTGCAGAGGAGATTTGGAAGGATATTGCCTGGATTGGGAAGCATGCCTTATGAGAATAGGTTGCGTGAAATCAACCTTTTCTCCTTGGATGGCGGAGGATGAGAGGTGACCTGGTAGAGGTGTATAAGATGATAAGAGGCGTTGATCATGTGGATAGTCAGAGGCTTTTCCCAGGACTGATAGGGTCTTTTAAGAGACTCCTGGATAGGTACATGTAACTTAGAAAAATAGAGGGCTATGGATAACCCTAGGTAATTTCTAAAGTAAGTACATGTTTGGCACAGCATTGTAGGCCGAAGGGCCTGTATTGCGCTGTAGGTTTTCTATGTTTCTAAAACCCACACACTCATGAGAAGGACATAGAAACTTCTTACAGACGGCATTGGAATTGAACTCTGAGCTCTGACGCCTGAGCTGTAATAGTGTTGCACTAACCACTACACAATTCTGGCATCCAACGGATTGAGATGGAGTGGAATTTGTTCAGTGTGTACAGGAAGGATTCCTGGCTCAATTTTCAGGCCAGCTGGAGGTGAGGCCATAATAGATCTTGGTAACAGGCAAAGAACCTGGTCAGGTGACAGATCTCATGGTAGGTGAGCATTTCCAAGAAACTGATCTTTACCATAGCATTGTGGAGGGATAGGACCAGACAGTATGGGGAAATATTCAATTGGCAGAAACTTGGGAACGTAAATTAGAGAAGATATACTCAAGGAAATGTGCAATAGAAATGTGGAGGCTGTTTAGGCAGCTCCCCTGGGGGATCTGGAAAGGTTTGCCCCATTGAGACAGGGATTGTATGGTAGGTGAAGGAACCATGAGATGTGGACCATCTTAAGAAGAACAAAGAAGTTTACTTAAGTTTCAGAAAGCAATCATGAGATAGGGCTCTAGAGAATTACAAGGTAGCCAGGAAGGAGTTTAAGAATGGCCGTAGGAAGCTAGAAGGGGACATGAAAATGCCTTAATGAGTCAGATTCTGGAAAATCCCATGCATTCTACACGGAGTTGAAGAACAGGAGGATGACTAGCTTGAGTGTAGGAAGGATCAGGGATAAACAAGGAAACATGTCCTGGAGTCAGCAGAGGTCGGGGAGGTCTTTAATGAAAAACTTCCTTCAGTATTCTACAGTGAGAGGACCTTGAGGACATCTTAATGCAAGCTTATATGCTGGAACTTATTGATGTTAAGAAAGAGGATGTGCTGCAATTTTTGAAGAACATTACGATTGTTAAGTCCCTCAGACTGAAAGGGATATACCTCTCAGCTTACTACCAGAAGTGAGAGAAGAAATTGGTGTGCTTTTGTTAGTGACCTTTGCGTCCTCATTAACCACAGGAGTAATAGCAGTAGATTGGAGGATGTTTGTTCGAGAAAGTTAATAGGAGTAATCCTGGGAATTATAGATCAGTGAGTCTTACATCAGAGGTGGGCAAACCATTAGAAAACATTCTTAGAGACAGGATTTGCAAGCATTTGGAGAAGCATACTCTGATTTGAGATTGTCCGCATGACTTTCTGAAGGGCAGGTTATAATTCACAAACCTGATTGAATTCTTTGAGGATGTTACATAAAACATTTGTGAAGGTAGAGCAATGGATGTGGTGTATATGGATTTTAGTGAAGTGTTTGACAAGGTTGCCCATGTTAGTTAGGCTCATTCAGAAAGTCAGGAAGCCTGGGATCCAGGGAAACTTGGCTGCATGAACTCAGAATTGGCCTGCCCACAAAAGACAAAGGCTACTCATAGACAGAGTGTACTTTGCCTGGATGTTGGTGCCCAGTGTTTTTCTGCAGAGATTTCTGGGACCCCTGCATATTGCAATTTTTATAAATGGCTTGGAAGAGGAAATGAAAGTGTGGGTTAATAAGTTTGCAGAATACACAGAGATATTGTGGATAGCGTAGAAGGTTATCATATGTTACAATGGGACATTTATAGGATATAGAGCTGGGCTGGTAAGTGGCAGATAGAGTTCAATAAGAAAATATACTTCATTTATTTATTTAGTGATAGAGTGCAGAGTCCAGCCCTCCAAACTGCTCTGCCTCAGCAACCCCTGACAACCTCGATTTAACTCTAACCTAATTGTGGGGCAATTTACTATGATCAATTACCCTATCTCATACATCTTTGAAATGTTGAAGGAAATTAGAGCACCCAGGAAAAATCCATGCATTCCATGGGGCAAACATGCAAAGACTCCTTACAAAGGATGCCGGAAATGAACTCCAATGCCCCAAGCTGTAATAGTGTAACACTAACTGATATTCTACCATGGCAAATGTGATACAATTTGAAAAGTCGAGTTTAAGGGCAGAATACAGGGTTAATGCCAGGATTCTTAGCAGTGTGGAGGAACAGAGGGATCTTGGGGTCTACCTCCATAGATCCCTTAGCTACACACACAAAATGCAGGAGGAACTCAGCAGGTCAGGCAGTATCTATGGAAATGAATAAACAGTTGATGATTTGGACCAAGATCCTTCATTAGAGAGTCATGCAAGTTGACAGCGTGGTTAAGAAGTCATATGGTGTGTTGATATGAGGCATAAGCACATTTTATGGGGATAGATTCAGTGAGCTTTTATCTTTGGAGCAAAGGAGTATGAGATGTGGTTTGATATAGGTGTATAAGATGATAAAAGGTATAGATAGCATGGATAGCCAGAGACTTTTTTTCGAGAGCAGAAATTGCTAACATGAGGGGAATAATTTTAAGGTGATTAGAGCAAAGTGTAGGGGAGATGTCAGAAGTAGGTTTTTAACACAATGAGTAGTGGGTACATGATACACACTGCCAGAGGTGGTGAGAGAGGCAGGAACATTAGGGACATCTAAGAGACTTATAGATTGGGTCATGCATGAAAGAAAAATAGAGGGCTCTGCTGGAGGGAAGGCTTAGATTAGGATACAAATTCAGCACAGCATCGTGGCCCAAAGGGCCTGGAATGTGCTGTACATTTCTGTTCTCGATGTTCTATCTTCAAAGACATTTCAACCCCTTATATGACTCATGAATAGCTCAAACCCAGGACTGAACTTTGTGGTGTCATTAATCACAGCCTTTAAAGTTCTATTTATTCCCACTCTTTACTTTCCTTCTAATAACCAATTCTCACTCTGCATCCATGTACTGTCTCCAACTTCATGTACTTTAACCTTATTGAAACAAGCAGTCACGGTATTGACCATACAAATATACAACTTACACCTCTTCTCTTTCATCTATTCTACTAGTTGAATTTCCAAATATAATTTTTCTTTCTCAAATCCATGTTGATCCTGCTCTTCTGTCATTAGCTACTTCACTAGAGACTCTAGCACTGTTCCCTTCATTTCCATTTGGCTAACAGGGAAGTAGCTCCCTGTTTTTACTCTCCTCCCTGCTTAAGTAGTTTGGTCACGCCTGTTATCCTCCAAATGTCCAATAACAATTCCATAAGATAATAACTAGAGCATTTACTATCTCATTCAAATGTCTGGGATGGAGATTACTTGGATTTATCATATTTCAGTCTCATCAACTTCTTTAGCATTTTGTCTATCAATCCTTATTCATGTAGTTTCTCTTCTTCAGTAGACCAATGTTCTCTGATAGTTCTGGCAGAGTGTTAGATATTATTTTGTGAAGTGGACACAAATTAGCTAATAAATTTGACTGCCATTTCCTTTTTCTGCACTGCATTTTTCTCATCTTTGTTTATAAAGACCCTCATGTGACCTAGGTAATCTTTACCCTTTTTCATAGCCTTTGTCTTGCCAGTTTACTCTCAAATTCTATCTCACCCTCTTTATTAATTTCCTGAAATCTAAAATGCTCCTAATCGTCAGTGTTGCTCTTTATTTTTGGTAACTGTAGAAAAATCTCTCTTGGATTCAAATTCTCCTGTCTGACAAGGATGGATCACATTTCTTGTTGGATTTTCATGACCTAATGGTTTTTATTTTTACAAATATGGGCTATGGGTAACCCTAGGTTATTCTAAAGTAAGTACATGTTTGGCACAGCATTGTGGGCTGAAGGGCCTGTATTGTGCTGTAGGTTTTCTATGTTTCTAAATAGTGTTTCTCTCCTTTAAATTCTAGCCATTGCCTATTGATCATCATTTCTTTCAGTGTAATTTCCCAATCTACCAAACCAATTCTTCCCTCGCAGTTTCCTATGTTTAGATTTAACAGCCTAATTTTGGATTGAACCACATTATTTGAAAAGTCATGTAAGAATTCTGTCCTGTTGTGGTTACACTTCCCTAACAGCACATTTCCCACAAAGATATCAGATTTACGTGATTGGTCACTTTCTTTTTGGAGATGGACCTGTCCGGCAATTGTGCATTATTTTCCACATAACGGCTAAAGCCTGTTTGTTGTCTATGTCTTTCCATGTGCAGGCATAGTTTGCTTTATTTTTCTGGAAGACTTGTGATTGGAGTTCAGTTATGTGCAATCGTCAGAAGTAACATCACCTACAAGACAGTTAAAGATACTTGAGCCTAGGACATTGCTCTGAAAAACTCCTGCAGTGATGTCCTAAGACTTATTATTAGACCTACTACAACCAGTACTACTTTTCTTTGTGTGAAATGAGAACTTTCCATTTGATACCATTGACTTCAATTTTACCATGACTTCTTGATGCCTTGATATCAAAGGCAGTTATTTTCAACTTATCTTTGGAATTTACCTCTTTGGTCCATGTTGGACAAAGGCTGTGATGAGGTCTGTAGCAAAATGGTTTTAGCAAGGTGGCATCCGTGAGTAAATCATTGCTGCTAAAGAGCACTGTTGACTACTTCCATCATTTGCCAATTATTGAAAGAAGATTGACTCAGTGACAACGGGCTAAATTGAATATGTGCGCTCCAGAATTCATGAAATATTATTACCATTATATGTGGATATTTAGCAAAAAAAACAACATTCCAGGTACAATGCGAATTGATAAACTATTTCTGTGATGCAAGTTTTACTAAAAATAATAGAATATTATTGTTTAACTGATTTGTTTGTTACAAATATATTAAAACCTCAAACCTTTTTACATTAGATCGCTTCTATGGATAATTTCATCTGAGATTAATTTTCAGCAATTTTGTTGTCAATCATGCTTAACACTTGACATTCTACATGTGTATTGAACAACAGAATGCTCCATTCCATCCTTACAAAGCCCACAGATACATTCATAACAGCATAATTGCTTTATAAACACAACCAATTTTCTTGAAATTTGCATTGCCTCAGTATAGTCACTGTTTGTATAAAATCAAAAAGCTAAACCCAGGTGGTACAGACAAATGAAATTCTTGTGTTCCAAATACACTGTGCTGTTAAGTGTTCAGAGGAAGTTTAGTTCATGTTTACTTCTCAGTCTCAGGTGTGCCATCTGTGCTGATTGGAGCCTATGCAAAGAGCTTCCCAGGGAGAGGGAAAAATAGAGTGTGTCATGAAATGTTGTGCAATGTAGCTGGTGGCCAACTCAAGAGCATTATTGGCAGAAGCCTGGGAGTAGATTGACTTTGCTGGTTCACAATCCAGGGATGAAAGATATTTTCTGATGGAAAAAAGAAAATTAGAAAGGAAGATTTTCTTTGTGACTCTTTTTGGAGGGCATTTAATTATATTAAGACTAAAGTAATTGTATATCTGATCCATGGAGACAAATAAAAAACATCAATTACCCTTATTAAATGAAGTTGTACAGTCTCAGGTTATAATATGGTGAAGTGGACCCAATCTACACCAACTGAATTTGCCAGATCCAACTGACTGATTTATCAGCATGTAGGCTATATGGCAACTGTTGCAACATGGCTTGTTGAGTACTTTCATCTATGGAAAAGCAAACAGGGTTAATATTCTAGCAGCTGACTGAACAATTCCTTTCGTTTTGTATCCAAGAGCAAGTTGGGACTTTATTTTGATTCTTTTCAATGACCATCATTGAAATCCCGAGAACCAGTTCCTTCTAAATTTTTCGCCTGAGCTTGTTTGCTAATATGTACAGTATATATTACCATATAACATTTATTATATATTGTATGATATGGGAAACATGGGATACATTTGTCCTTCACAAATGTTTACAAGTTTCCTTAGATGGAGATGGAATTCACCAGCCTAAATCTTTTGCTTGCTTAATGAAAACTGGAAAGCCAAATCTTCGCAATAAGAGAATTCATTCTCTGAACCTTATCATGACGGAACAGTTAATAAAAGCTTATCGCAAATTTATTTATTTATTGGTATCCAGCACAGAATAGGCCCTACCAGCCCTCTGAGCCGCGCTGCCTAGCAATCTCCCTATTTATCCTAGCCTAGTCATGGGACAATTTATAATGACCAACTAACCTACCAACTGGTATGTCTTTGGAATGTGGGAGGAAACCTGGGCTTTCTTGGGGAGAATGTACAAACTCCTTACAGGCAGTGACGGGATTTGAACCTGAGTCGTTGGTACTGTAAAGCGTTGTGCTAACCACTATGCTACCACACCATCCCAATTGAAGAGGATTAATATGAAAACTATTTTTTCAGCTCTTCTGATAATATTTGATATGTCAGTAGAAATAACAGTAATAACCAGTCTTTTACTGCAGCAAAGGCGAGCCAATATTTAGAAGCCTCTTATAGGGGCAGGAGCACAATAAAGTGGCGGTAGTTACAAACTGGGTCCACAGGAAAGATATAGTCTGCTTTGATTGTGTTGTAATGTATCTGCTGCTAATTACTCATCCCCTCCTACTAATACTTGCAAAGTTGTCCATAGGGTTTTTGTGGCAAGGTTTGGAAGTAGGTTGCCAGGCCTTT
Organism: Mobula birostris; assembly: GCF_030028105.1. Taxonomy (NCBI): domain Eukaryota; kingdom Metazoa; phylum Chordata; class Chondrichthyes; order Myliobatiformes; family Myliobatidae; genus Mobula; species Mobula birostris. The sequence goes on from NC_092376.1 coordinate 134,873,663, forward strand.
CTTCTGCGCAGATAGTTGGGTCCTGGCTAGATTCGAACACAGGACTGCCTGCCTCAAAGTTCAGTGCTGATGTCACTACACCACTGACTGGTCCAACTTGATGTAGATATGATTACATAATAATTTCTTGTTACTTATCCAGGAATTCTAACCATCATCAAAGTGAAACCACAAATAGCCCTCTATGAGAAGACAATGGCATGGAAACATCAATGAAACTATTTTCTGTCTGCAACATTAAGTGTTGTGGTTTGTTCATTTGAAGAAATGAGACAAATATAGTACATATGTCTAAATTCACAGTCTCATATTTGAGTTCGACTTCCAGTTCAATACAATCCAATTTGACTTAGGGGCAAAATTGTCACAGGAGAAAGACATGGGGGCATTGTATTGATTTAAATTTTTTTCTCTCACATTTTTTCTTCATTTTCTGACAAAGTTAACTAATACTTGCACTCCTGAGCACTGTACTTTAGAAGTGAATTGCCTAATTTGATTTCTGAAGTGATGTATATGCTGTGATTAGGGAGGAAGTCATTGAACAACACAAATGTGACAGTGAATATTTCAAAAGTACACACTGCCAACATGGAACAGCAGTGTGGTACATCTCACAAAAACAGTAAGTGCATGAAATAGTGAAAACATTAAATGATCATAAAATTAGAATAAATTGTCTGACATTTTAAAACATTCATTTTGGCACTTCTGTGAATTTTTCATATTAACCAGAGTGCCCTTCAGAATCTCTCTCTTTTATGAAGGCAAGCGTGAACACAGAGAAAATAAATATCCTTAGACCTACTGACTGGTGAAAGGTAAACAGTGGTATTCACAATTTTTGTATTTCTCATGATGCCCTGCTGTCTTCCTGCAAACTGCTGAACATACATTTTCTTGCCACTAATTCTAGGTTTCTCGCTCTGATTTGGCCATAGGCTGAAATTGAGCAGCGTCTACATGCAAATATACATATTAGACCATAAAACATAGGAGCAGAATTTGACCATTCAGCACATCAAGTCTACTCCACTATTTCACCATGGCTGATGTATTATTCCTCTCAACCCTATTCTGCCTTCTCCCATAACCATTGATGACCTGATTAATCAACAACCTGTCAACCTCAGCTTTAAATATACCCAATGATTTGGTCTCCACATCTGCCTGTGGCAATGAATTCCACAGATTCATCAGCTCTGGCTAAAGAAATTCCTCCTCATTCCTGTTCTAAATAGACGCGCCTCTATTCTGAGGCTCTGCTATCTGGACCTAGATTCTCCCACTATAGCAAGCATCCTCCCCATGTCCACTCTATCTAAGCCTTTCAACATTCAATATTGAGCACTGTACTTCCGAAGTGAATTGCCTAATTTGATTTCTGAAGTGATGTATATGCTGTGATTAGGGAGGAAGGCATTGAACAACACAAATGTGACAGTGAATATTTCAAAAGTACACACTGCCAACTTGGAACAGCAGTGAGGTACATCTCACAAAAACAGCAAATGCATGGAATACTGAAAACATTAAATGATTGTAAAATTACAAAAAATTTGTATGACATTTTAAAACATTCATTTTGTTAGTTTTCTGAATTTTTCATATTAACCAGAGTGTCTTTCAGAATCTCTCTCGTTTATGAAGGCAAACACGAACACACAGAAAATAAATATCCTTGGACCTACTGACTGGTGAAAGATAAACAGTGGTATTCACAACTGATGTATTTCTCATGATGCCCTGCTGTTTTCCTGCAAACTGCTGAACATACATTTTCTTGCCACTAATTCTAAGTTTCTCGCTCTGATTTGGCCATAGGCTGAAATTGAGTAGAGTCTACATGCAAATATACATATTAGACCATAAAACGCAGGAGCAGAATTTGGCCATTCGGCACATCAAGACGTTTCAGCCATTCCATCATGGCTGATTTATTATTTCTCTCAACCCCATTCTCCTGCTTTCTCCCATAATCTTTAAAGCCCTGACTAACCAAGAACATATCAACCTTAGCTTTAAATATACCCAATAATATGGCCTCCAAGGCCATCTGTGGCAATTAATTCCACAGATTCACCACCCTCTGGCTAAAGAAATTCATCCTCATTTCTATTCTAAAAAGGCATCTCTCTATTCTCAGGCTCCCACTACACTCTCCCACTATAGGAAACATCCTCTCCACATCCACTCCATCTAAGCCTTTCAATATTTAACAGGTTTCAATGAGATTTGCTTCATTTTCCTAAACTTCAGTGAGTACAGGTCTGGGCCATCAAACGTTCCTCGTACATTAACTGTTTCATTGCCAGAATAATTTTCGTGAACTTCCTCTGGACCCTCTCCAATGCCAGCACATCTTTTATTACATAAGGGGCCCCAAAATGCTCACTATACTCCTTGTGCAGTCTGACTAATGCCTTATAAATCTTTAGCATTGAAACCTGGCTTTTATATTCTAGTCCTTTTGAAATGAATGCTAATATTACATTTGTATTCCTTACCCCCGACTCAATCTGCAAGTTAACCTTTAGGGAATCTTGCATGAGGAATTCCAAGTCCCTTTACATCTCTGATTTTGAATTTTCTCTCCTTTTAGAAAATAGTCTACACCGTTATTACTTCTAACAAAGTGCATGATCATACACTTCCCTACACTATATTCCATCTGCCACTTCCTTGCTCATTTTCCTAATCTGTCTAAGTCATTCTGGAGACTGCCTGCTTCCTCAACATTACCTGCCTCTCCAACTATCTTCGTATCATCCACAAGCTTGGCCAAAAAGCCATCAATTATATCTTCCGAATAATTGAAATATAATGTGAAAAGAAAGCAGTCCAGTACTGACCCCTGTGGAACGCTATGAGTCACCAGCAGCAAACCAAAAAGGGCCCCATTATTCTGACTCTTTGCCAGGCAGCCAATCTTCTATCCATGCTAGTATCTTTCTTGTGATACCATAGACTCTTATCATATGTGGTACGTTCTCAAAGGCCTTCAGAAAATCCAAATGAACAAGATCCACTGACTCTACTTTGTGAATATTGCCTGTTATTTCCCCAAAGAATTCCAACGGAATTGTCTGGCAAAATTTCCCCTCAAGGAAACAATACTGACTTTGTCCTTTTTCATCATGTGCCTCCAAGTACCCAAAGCCTCAATCTCAATAATGGACTCCAACATCTTGCCAACCACTGAAGCCAGGCCCATAATTTCCTGCCTTTTACTTCCCTCCCTTCTTAAAGTGTGAAGTGACATTTGCAATTTTCAAGTTCTCCGGAACCATTCAAGAATCTAGTGATTCTAGAAAGATCACTAGTAGTGCCTCCACAATCTTATCAACTACCTCTTTCAGAACCCTGGGGTGCAATCTATCTTGCCCATCTGACTTAACTACCTTCAGAACTTGCAGGTTCCCAAGCAACTACATTCACTTCTGCCCCTGACATGCATGAATTTCAGGCATTCTGCTAGTATTCCACAGTAAAGACTGATGCGAAATACTTATTAGACTCTTCTGTTATTTCTTTGTTTCCCATTACTACCTCTCTAGCATCATTTTCCAATGGTCCAATACCCATTCTTGCTTCTCTTTTACTCTTTAAATATCTGAAAAAAACCTTTTGTATCCTCTTTTATATTATTGGCTTCATGCTTCATCTTTTCTCTCCTTATAGTTTTTTAGTTGCCTTCTGTTGGTTTTTAAAAGCTTTCCAATTCTAAAACTTTTTGTGATATTATGTGCCCTCTTTTTTTGCTTTATGCTGTCTTTGAGTTCCCTTGTCAGCCACAGTTGCATCATTTGTCCTTTAGAATACCTTTTTCTTTGGTATGTATCTATCCTGCACTTTCTATATTGTTCCCAGAAATTCTTGCCATTGTTGTTCTGCCATCATCCCTGCTAGTGTCCCCTTCCAATCAACTTTGGATAGCTCCTCTCTCATGCCTCTGTAATTTCCTTTATTCCACTGAAATACTAATACATCTGACTTTATCTTCTCCCTCTTCGACTGCAAGGTGAATTTTGATTCCTGCCTCTTAAGGGTTCCTTTACCTTATGTTCATTCCCTAACCAGATCTGGTTCATTACACAACACCCAAACCAGAACTGTCTTCTCCCTAGTGGGCTCAAACACAAGCTGCTCTGAAAAGTCATTTTGTAGGTACACTACAAATTTCCTCTCTTGAGATCCAGCTCCCAAGTGCATGAACAGCGGCAAGTCAGAGATCGGGAGCAAGAGAAGCAGTGACTCACTCAAATCAGTGAGTGTGATTAAAAAACAGTGTTTTGTCTGAGTTTCAGTGTCTGAACAGTGGCCCAGTCAGAGATTGAGATCCATTAGTAAGTGTAAATTAAAGTAAGGCCAATGCAATGAAGCGGACTTTGTTGGAGTGAACAGTGTTAGAGTGGGCATTTTGAGGCTTCATCGTTGAGAAGCGTGAGTGAGAGAAGGTGAAAAGCTGTAGGCAGATTTTTTTCTGTGTATTTATTATTTCTTTCTTTATAATTGCACAGTTAGGCCAGTAGAGTTGCCAGGCAGGATAGTTGAATGCTCCTCTTGCAGGATGTTGGAAGGCAGGGAGACCTCCAGTGACAATAACAACTTCACCTGCAGGAAGAGTATCCAGCTGCAGCTTCTAACACTCTACGTTAAGAAGTTGGAGCTGGAAGTGGATGAACTCTGAATCATTCAAAAGGCTGGGGGCAGGGGGCAATGATAGACAGGACATACAGAGAGATAATTACACCCAAGGTGCAGGACACAGGAAACTGGGTGTCAGTCAGGAGGGTGAAGGGAGTTAAACAACGAGTGTAGAGTACCCCTGTGGTCATCCCCCTCAACAACAGGCATACCACTTTGGATACTGTTGGGGAGAAAAAGTCCCAGTGGTCAAGAGTCTGGCACTGTGTCTGGCTCTGTGGCTCAGAAGGGAAGGGGGAGAAGAGGTAAGCTGTGATGATAGGGGATGAGGTTCTGTGGACGTGTATGAGATTCCCAGATGGCATGTTGCCTCCCAGGCGCCAGGGTCTGGGACATCTGTGTTTGAATCGTCAGCATTCCTAAGTTGGAAGCTGAGCAGCCAGAGGTTGTAGTTGAGTTGCTACAAATGATGTAGGTAGGAAGAGGGACGAGGTTCTGCAAAGTGAGTTCAGGGAGTTAGGTGTGAAGTTAAAGGACAGGACCTCCAGGGTTGTGATCTCAGGGTTGCTATGATGCCACATGTTAGTGATAAGATTAGGAAGATAATAGAGTTTAACATGCAGCTAAGGAGTTGGTGTAAGAGGGAGGGCTTCAGATTTTTGGATCATGAGGGCTTCAGATTTTTGGATCATAGAGCTCTCTTCTAGGGAATGTGGGAATGGTACAGAAGAGACAGTTTGCTCCTAAATTGGAAGGGGACTAATATCCTAGCGAGAAAGTTTATTTGTACTGCTTGGGAAGGTGGGGGGGGCATAGTTTAAACTAGAGTTGAAGGGAGATGGGAACTAGAGACCCAGAATAGATAGCAGAATGGTTTTGGAGACAGATGTTGTTGAGACACCAGACAAAATCGGGAAGCAAAAAGTTCAGCATGGTGAGTCTAATGTTTTGAGTTGCATATATTACAATGCAAGAAGTAATTCAGGAAAGGCATAATAGCTCAGGGTATAGATCAACACATGGAATTATAATATTGTAGTCATTAGGGAGACTTGCTTGCAGGAGGGACAAGACTGGCAGCCCGATATTCCAGGGTTCCGTTATTTTAGACACGACAGAGCAGGATGGGTGCCATTTCTCGTCAGGGAATATGTTGTGACACTGCTTCATCAGGATGCACTTGTCTAGTGAGGCGTTATGAGTGGAAGTGAGGAATAAGAAAGGTATGACTACGTTAATGGGTGCTATATTATAGACCACCCAACAGTATGTGGGATTTAGAGGAAGAACTTTTTAGATAGATTGCAGACTAATGCAAGAAACTTAAGGATGTTATAGCAGGTGATCTTAACTCACCAAAAATTGACTGGAACTCCCATTCTATAAAAGGACTAAAAGGGGTAGAGTTTGTCAAACGTGTTCAGGTAAGTTTCCTTAATCAGTACATAGAGGTCCCAATGAGAGAGCATGCAACATTAAATCTCCAATTGATGAATGAGAATAGAGCAGGTGACAGAAGTGTCTGGAGAGGAACATTTTGCATCTAGTGATCATATGCCATTAGTTTCAAGGTAATTATGGAAAATGATAGATCTGGTCCCCAGTATGAGATTCTAAATTGGAGAAAGGCCAATTTTGATGATATCAGAAAGGATCTGGCAAGTGTGGACTGGGACCCATGGTTTTCTGACAAAAGTGTACTTGGTAAGTGTGAGACCTTCAAAAGTGAAATTTTGAGAGTACGGCGCATGTATATGCCTGTCAGTATAAAAGGCAAGGATAACAGGTGTAGGGAACCTTGGTTTTTGAGAGATATTGAGGCCTTGGCTAAGAAAAAGAAGAAACTACATAGCAGGTACAGGCAGGTAGGAACAAATGAGGTACTTGAGGTGTATACCAGAAGACCAAGGAGATCATTGTGGACTTCAGGCACGCTAGGAGCCACACTCACGTCCCCATCTACATCAACAGAACTGTAGTGGAACATGTATCAAGATTCAGTTTCCTTGGTGTCCACATTTCTGAAGATCTCACCTGGTCCCTGAACTCTTCCATCCTGATCAAAAAGGCGCAACAACACCTTTATTTCCTGCGGAGCATTAAGAAAGCTCACCTCCGTCTCAGGATACTGACGGACTTTTACCGCTGTACCATTGAGAGCATATTCACCAACTGCATCTCAGTGTGGTATGGCAATTGTCCCATATCAGACCACAAAGCGTGTGGTGAAAACTGCCCAACGGATTATCGGAACCCAAATGCCCACCATTGAGAACATCTACCATAAGTGCTGCCTGGGCAGGGCTAAAATCGTTATCAAGGATGCATCTCACCCTAACCATGGACTTTTTACTCTCCCCCCATCCAGTAGGTGCTACAGGAGCCTCTGCTCCCGCACCAGCAGGCACAGGAACAGCCTCTTCCCTGAGGCTGTGACCCTGCTGAACCTCACATCGCAGCACTAAGCAGTATTGCACCCATATTGTACTGTCTCAGTACTTCTATATTTGTGTGCTGTAGCACTTACTTTATATTCACAGTTATTTTGTAAATGACACTATTCTTTGCATTTCTGGTTAGATGCTAACTGCATTCCATTGGCTTTGTATCTGTACTTGGCACAATGGCAATAAAGTTGAATCTAATCTAATCTAATAAGAAATACAAGAAAACACTTAAGGAAGAAAGCAGGAGGACTAAAAGAAGGCATGAATTTGCCGTATCAGACAAGGTGAAAGAGGATCCTAAGGGGATCTAGAGCTATGTTAAGAGCATATGGACTGCAAGGGACAAAATCAGTCCTCTGGAAGATCAGAGGGGTGTTCTATGTGTGGAACCAAAAGAGATGGAGGAGATCTTAAATGGATATTTTCATATCTCTACTTACTTGGGTGATGGACACATAGTCTAGAGATGTGAGGCGAAGCAGCAGTGAGGTCATGGACCCTATACAGATTACAGAGAAGAGATGTTTTCTGCCTGGAGACAAAACAGGGTGGACAAATCCCTAGGGCCTTACAAGGTATTCTCTCAGACTCCATGGCAGGCAAGTGCAGAAATTGCAGAGGCTCTAGCAGAGATATGTAAATCATCCTTAGTTACAGGTGAGGTACCAGATGATTGGAGGTTTGCTAAAGTTGTTCCATTGTTTAAGGAAAGTTCTAAGAACAAACTATGAAATTAATAGGCCAGTGAGCCTGACATCAATAATTCAGGAAAGTTATTTGTACGTGGTAGGTCATGTCCAGCCAGTCTTAAGAGTTTTCTTTTAGGAAAGTTGATGAAGGCAAGGCAGTGGATGTTGTTTACATGAACTTTAGCATGGTCTATGACAAAGTCCCACATGGGAGGTAAGTCAAGAAGGTTCAAGCACTTGGCTTTCAAGATGAGACATTGACTTTGAGGGAGAAATCAGACAGTGGTAGTAGATGGTCGCCTCTCTGACTGGAGGCTTGTGACTAGTGGAGTGCTGCAGGGACTGGTGCTGATCCGTTGCTGTTTGTCATCTATATCGAAGTATTCAGTACAGAAAGTGGGATGTTATGTTGAAGTTGTAGAAGACATTAGTGAGGCCTAATTTAGAGTATTGTGTGCTGTTTTAGTCACCTACCTACAGGAAAGATGTAAATAATATTGAAATAGTAGAGAGAAAATTTACAAGAATATTGCTGGGCTGGAGGACTTGAGTTATAAGGAAAGATTGAATAGATTAGAACTTTATTTCCTAAAATGTAGAAATTAAGAGGAGATTTGATAGATGTATACACAATTATGAGGGGTATAGATAGGGTAAATGCAAGCAGACTTTTTCCACTGTGCTTCATGCCCTTTGTTTCTTTGGAATTCGACATTCTGAATCAATAATTTCATCAATAAACAACACTTGATTGGGTGAGACTGCATCTAGAGGCCATGGGTTAAAGGTGAACAACAACGTTCTCTCTAAGGAGTACATGTGTACACATCCTTTGCTGCTAGTGCATTATGGAAGTTAAACTGTACACAAAAGGTTGTCACCCTCTACTTTATTGGCATGTTAAATATATTTTACTATCGTACACAATCACATTTCCTTTTTAAGTTTCTGACGCGGATGGTATTGACAATGTGGAGTTTGTGATGATTTCTCTGAAGATTTTAGAACTGGCTTATATATAGTGTTTTTTATCGAAGAAATTATTGATTCGCTATGTCAAATTCCAAAGAAACAAAGGGAATGAAGCACAAAAGAACTGCTAGTTCACTTAAATCAGAATGGCTTAATTAAACAATAGAAGCTGCTACACCAAAACCTCATGAGATCAGGAACTTAAAGCTACGAGAAATACTTGTGTACAATATAGAAACTGGTGTTACTTGTGTATATTGTCACAATGCAAAAGTTGCTGGAGAATTTGCAAGTTGGAAGAAGTGGAGTGATATTTACAAACTTGACTTTTTAAAGGGTCTCGGCCTGAAACATCGACTGTACCTCTTTCTAGAGATGCTGCCTGGCCTGCTGTGTTCACCAGCAACTTTGATGTGTGTTGCTTGACTTTTTAAAGCATCATTTAGCAAGTAAATATCATATAGACAGTGTGCAAAAGCTCTGCCAAGAAAATTCTTCATTACTTGCTACAGGCCTGTTACATATGTTTTGTTAGAGTGCAGATGAACAAAGTGAAAACAATTAAACCCAGAGGAGATCAAAGTTCTTATTGACAGTGTTTTGCTGGCTGCTAAAATGAATACCTCTATATATAAAGTTCAATGTGTACATGTTGTTGTCACTGGACAAAACATTGCACAGCACAAGATTTTTGTGCACAGTGGTCATTACAAATTAGAGAGAACATTGGTGAGTGGTGAACTGTTTAAGGAGAACACAGGGGAAATTTCTTCACTCAGGGGGTCATGAGAGTTGGAACAAGCTGCCAGTACAAGTGGTGGATACAAAATGAATTTCAACATTTAAGGGACATTTGGATAGCTACATGGATGGGAGTGTTATGGAGGGCTATGGTCCTGGTGCAGATCAATGAGACTAGACAGTTTAATGGCTCAGAATGCATATGCTGTAGTTTTCCGTGACTCTATGACTCTGTGACCAACCCTATATTTCCAATCTACCTGCATAGTCAAATCCCCCATGCACTTTCTATCTCCCATTGTAATTTGTATCCCGCATTCTGGCTACTGTTTAGAAGTTTGTATATAACTCCCATCAGTGTCGTTTTACCTTTGCAGTTTCTTAATTCTACTTACAAGGATTCTACATCTTCTGATCCTACATTACCTCTTTCTAAGGATTTGATTTCAACTTTACCAGCATAGCCACCCCACCCACTCTGCCAACCTGCCTGTCCTTTCAATAAAATATGTATCCTTTACACATTATATGGGATGTTATGCTCTCAGTTATGATACTGTTTCAGCCATGACTCAGTGCTGCCCATAAAGTCATACTTGCTAAACTCTAAATGCACTACAGTATACAGTTCTGTATACTGCATACATTCAAATATTACACATTCATTCTTGTATTCATCATGCTTTTCAAATTTTCCCCCATGTTACACTTCAACTCATCCCACTGACTGAAATTTTGCCCTATCATCTGCTAGCCTTTCTCCATGGTCTCTTTACACACCACATCTATTTCTATACCAGCAGCCTCCTCCTCAGCCCTATCATTCTGGTTCCCATCCCCCTGCCAAATTAGTTTAAACCCTCTCTAACAGCTTGAGAAAACCTGCCTAGAAGGATTTTAGTCCCCCTAAAGTTCAGATACATCCTGTACTTATTGCACAGGTCATACCTTCCCCACATTAGATCCCAATGATCCAAAAGTCTGAAACTCTGACTGAAAAACTAATTCCTCAACCACACATTCATCTACTAAATTATCCTGTCCTTACCTTCACTGGTGCATGGCACAGGCAGCAATCCAGAGAGTACTGCCCTTGAGATTTTACCTAATAACTTATATTCTTTCTTCAGGACCTCCTCCCTTTTCCTAGCCATGTTACTGATACCATGACATCCAGCTATTCCCCCTCCACATTCAGAATGCCGTGGACCTGATCTGTGACATTCCTGACTCTGGCACCTGGGAGGCAAAATTCCACCTGCATGTCTTTGACACATCCTCAAAATCTCCTGTCACCTCCTCTAACTATGGAATCCCCATTCACTACTACACTCCTCTCCTCCCCACTTTCTTTCTGAGCTATAGCCAAACTCAGTGCAAGAGACCCAGTAGGTATCCCCCCTCAACAGTATTGAATGTGGTATATTTATTACTGGCCACAGGCGTACTCTGCACTGGATGCCTGTTCCCTTACCCTCTCCTGACAGTCACCCATGTAGTTGCTTCCTGCAACGTACAGGTGAATGCCTCCCTGTGTCTTATATCTATCATATCCTTGTTCTCCTGTATGAACTGAAGGTCAGCGAGCTGCAACTCCAGTTCCTTAACATAGTCTCAAAGGAGCTGCAAGTCGATGCTCTTCATGTAGATGTAGTTATCAGGGAGACTGGAGGTCTCCCAGAGTTCCCACACAAAGAACATACCACTAACCCTGGATCCATTCTCACTGCACTAATTATGTACTGTCACATACCCCGTGATGGGTTAAAGATCCAGCAGAAATGGAAAACACTTTTGAGTCCAGTATTGCAATTAACTAATGGTATTTATTAGTAACTACGGAATACAGTAATATAAATGCAGATATATCAAACAGGTTAGCAATGATTATATATAAGTGAGTGTGGAAATATATGAAAACCAAGTGTAACCCCCCTGGCCAGCCTCAAGGTTGCTCGGGTCGCTGTCGTCTAGGGAAATAGCCTCGGCCCCGCCAAACTGGGTAATAGTTTGTGTGGATGCTGTGTGATGTACCCCACCCCGCCCAAATAACAGACAATACACCAGATACAATTAAATGATTTACAGTTTATAGATATTAATGGAACTATATCATCAATAGAGAATAAAATATACAAGGAAAATAAAAGGCGGCACACTTATCAAAGTTCAATCTCTTCGTGCACAAGCTGTTGGAGCTCAGGACCCGTCTTCTTCACCCTGCGACCCCTCGGACCACATCAACCGGCCACCTGGGACCAACAACGGTGGTCGACCAGACGCTTCACCCGAGTCCGTCTCCATCTCCTCGCCGAACACCCTCCTTGGGGTCCGACCCCGTTAGCAGACATCACAGCACCTGGTCCATCCTCTGTCTCTCTCTCTCCCGCTTTCTCCCTCCAAAACCCCACACATACAAATCTTCCAGATACACCGCAAGCAGAACAACTATCCCAATTGGTTCGTAACATCTTCTTATCACCGCCTAACCCAAACAAGCTGCTAGTGCTAAAACTTTCTCAGCGTTTAACATAACAAAGAAGCTATTTTAATTAGCCTACGCAGTATCATAAGAGACAAAACTCCCCCACCACTCTCCCCCCCACCAAATAAAGTCATGTCCTCATGACTTCTAAATAACTCGCCAACCAGTCCTGCAGACACACAACACACACATACACAGATACACACAGTGACAGTGCTCCCCAAACAGTGGGCCCTATGCCCATCCCACGGGCACTACATAGGCCAACCTATCTGGGAGCTTCTTAACCCTCCGAGACCTCCGTACCCCCTCACCTAAACCCAAAAGGCTCAGACACCACTAGGAATACCTTGGGCCTGCTTGCCAACTCCTCTCTCACTCAGGCCACCATTACAACTCGGAGCCCCCTGTCCTGTGTCCGGGGCCCCGCTTCTTTTCCTTCCTGGTCCTGCCGCAACTCAGACTGCCCTCAGCTAGCCCTCCCCACTACACCTGACTCAGTGGGAGAAGGGCCAAAGGTCTCTTCCTCAATCATGGAGAAGTTAGCGAAAGGCAGCATGTACCACATGTCCAGCACATCATCCTTCGAATCTGTACTCTTCCTCATTCCCTCGATCGGTAGCTGCTGCTTAGGTTTCTCCAAACTGAAACATTTAACCGGGGCTACACCTTCAGCCTCCTGCAGTCAATACGTCAGCTTCTTCGGGGACTCCTTCAACCCTCGCCACAGCCTCCGCAGCTCTGACTCAGGGTTCTTGGCCATCTCAATCTGGGACGCAGTTACCCCACCAGCTTCTCCCACCCTGACCTGAAAAGCAGCAGTTAAAGGATGTTCAGCCTCCAATTTTTTCTTCCTGATGACATCTGCCAGATCAACTTTTAGTTTTTCCACTTCATTTAAACTGGTGATAGTCATCTTCAGGTTCCCTTCAAGCGTACGTCTCCCTTTTCTGAGATTTGTCCTCCATTTCTTCACCTCCTCGGGAGTGTAGTCAAACTCCCCTCCCTGGGCTCTCGGTTTTCTGTTGGTCTTAGTCAGAACACTTCCTTGATCTTTCCCAACTTGTAAGTCTTCCAATCTTTTCTGAATCGACGTCTTGAGTTTCTGCTGATCCCTTCGAAGGTGGGTCATTGTTTCTTCTCGCTGGATTAATTCATCAGTACATTGGCTCAGAATTCCGTTGCTCCTTCTCCACGTTGACGAGGGTGAATTCCAAGGCTGCAATGGTCATCCCACAAGCACAGCACTCAGTTCAGTGGTGCAAATCCCCTGTCTCCCGTGTCTCATTCAGGTTGACAACCTGGGTTTCCATCCCCAGGTCCACCACCGTCTGTCCCAACACCAGGAAGTTCAACTGGTATTTCGGGTCATTTTTCTCACATTGCACCAAACTCCTCTGGCCAAAAACTCTTCCACATTTGCCACTTCGCTTCTGTCGCCTGGGCTCAGCCACTCACTTTGCCTCATAGTCCCCCCAGGCAAATCCAAGCTCTAGGCGGTCATCCACATACGCCAAAACTCCACACACCTTCACTTCCCCCATGGTCTTCCTCATGCCCCGCGGGAAGGATGCAGGGGCTCCGGATATGCCCTTGGGCATCTTTTCGGATTGGAAGAATCCTAGGGAACTAATAATGGCCATCTTCGGCTCGACAGCTGCACTCCTTGGGATCTGGCAACATCCACTCCTCAGATCCAGCACATTAAACCACGTCGCATAATCCACAAACACGTTGCCTCCATCTTCCACAGCGCCAGGGTCCAGTGGCCGTGATCTCTCTCTCACCGAGGTGTCTTCAGTGGTCAACTCCCCTCCCTCATGGTAGTTCGGAGCGTCTACTAAGAGGGTCTCACCCTCGGCTACTTTCCCCAGGCCGTACCACCGCTGGGTCTCGCTTAAATTCAGTACTGGCTCAAGGCTGCTACACATGTCCTCAGAAGCAACTCAACACGCTGGGTACCCAGACAATGCTCCCATGAACTTCAGGGTTATTATCCAATCATCGTCTTCTGGATAACTACTGGAACTGGTACCCAAAACCTCCGGTGCCCTTGCGGTTGTCAAGGGTAAATGCTTCAGACACTGGTTGTAAAACGAACTGTACAATAACTGGACCTGCGCCCCGGGGTCGTGGATAGCTTTAGTATTGCTTCCCTCTATCCATAACGACACCCTGGGGCATGGTCCCTCTAAGCCTTCAGGAATAGGGTCTTTTTCTTGCAGAAGTTCATTAGTATATTGCTGGGAACGTGCTTCCCCAGAGACCCCAAGCCGTTCCCCCACTGGGCCTCCACTAATTTTCCTGACACCTCTCTGATCAGCTGAACAACTGAAGGAGGGGCTGATCCCCTGAAATGATCCCCCTGGCCTTGCAAGCAATTTAGCCGCCCTCCTAGCCAGAGAAGACACACTGAAAACTTTCCCCCCTCTTTCAAATAACTGACAGCTGTCACTACAGTGTAAGTGAACCTGACAGCTCTAACACTGTCACCAGCCCACCTACTCAAACTTTCAACCAATCCCTGTTGCTGTCCCTCAACCAAGCACTGCCACTCATCTAACAACTGAGAGATCCGCTCCGCCCACGTCTCACACGCCTCTGCCCCTCTTGGGGTGGACACTATCCCAAGTGCCAGGCGGAGCCTGCCAGAGCTAGAACGTTTATTCACAGACACTACCTCCAAATCAGACCACTCTTTCCTCTCTCTCCCAACTGCATGGACAGCCCCGAGTGCCATCTTCAACTTGTCAATGCCAGCCTGAACTTGACCAAAGACCACACCCACCACACATACAGCAATAACCAGCAAATAACCCACAGAGACACACATTACAGATTTAAACAAGGCACCCACACAGCATACCAGTAGACCCAATCCTGGACAAGAGCCCACACAATGTAGCCTCCCTGGCCAGCCTCAGGGTCGCTCGGCTCGCTGTCGTCTAGGGAAACAGCCCTCGGCCCCGCCAAACTGGGTAATAGTTTGTGTGGATGCTATGTGATGCACCCCACCCCGCCCAAATAACAGACAATACACCAGATACGATTAAATGATTTACAGTTTATAGATATTACTGGAACTATATAATTAATAGAAAATAAAATATAAAAGGAAAATAAAAGGTGCCACACTTATCAAAGTTCAATCTCTTCGTGCACAAACAGTTGGAGCTCAGGACCCTTCTTCTTCACCCTGCGACCCCTCGGACCACCTCGACCGGCCACCTGGGACCAACAACGGTGGTCGACCAGACACTCCACCCGAGTCCGTCTCTGTCTCCTCGCCGAACGCCCTCCTTGGGATCCGACCCCGTTAGCGGACATCACAGCACCTGGTCCATCCCCTGTCTCTCTCTTCCGCATTCTCCCTCCAAAACCCTGTGCATACAAATCTTCCAGATACACCGAAAGCATAACAACTATCCCAATTGGTTCGTAATACCTTCTTATCACCACCTAACCCAAAACAAGCTGCTAGCGCAAAAACTTTCTCAGCGTTTAACATAACAAAGAAGCCATTTTAATTAGCCTACGCAGTAACATAAGAGACGAAACTCCCTTACACAAGCTTCTTCAAGTCTAGGGGTAAATAAATAGTCTTACGATGATGAGTAAAGTTCAGTTCAGTTTGTGGTATTGAGTTGAGTAGTGATGAAGAGAGAGAGAGGGGGAGAGATTTGAGTCTTCTGGTGAGATGATGCCGTCAATCTTCCCGTTGTTCTCCGAAATCCTTTAGAAGTCACTGACTGTGACCACAGCAAAGGAGACCGTTCTTCTGTGGTGGAATTATCAACTCAGGCGAGGGTCAGACACACAAGTAACTCCCCAGTGGTTACACCCTTTTCACACTGCGAGAGCCACTTATCGATCCTCCAAAACCTACCTTTTCTGTGGGCACAACAAAGCTCATTCAGTGTCCAAAACCATGTGTCTGTAGGTCTAACAGCTGACCTTTTACTTATCTCACCCTGCTGATCACCAGCTGTCCATCAAGCAGCTCCTCCCTTCTCTCTCTGTAAGCACTTGGAAGCTGCCAATGTCCTTGCAAAGTGTAAACATGCTGCAGAGAAACCATAACACCATCTCCAAGCAGTCTTCGTCTCTCTCTCTCTTAATAACAAGGTGTCTGGTGTTGAATAACTCTCTCTCGCTTTTTTCAAAAGCACAGTTCATAGGGGTAATTCAGGACCCCATCACAGTACTAATTGACAAAGAAAGAGAAAAAAGTACCTTGCTAGAAATTTATGTAGAGCCTCCAGCTGTTCACATTGAAACATCTTGAGCCAATTCCACTCACACAATGGCTGCTCCCACAATAGCTACTCCACATAAACTTCACTTCCTTTTATTCGCTCATATAAAACTTATACCTAGTTTTTAAATTGTTTCCACTCTGCTCAGATCCTGCTCTCTCACTCGTTGCTTCAAAGAATTACTTTAGGAGCAGGGGCAGACCACGAATTTCCTCATGCCAGTTTTATCGTTAACTAAGATCATGTCAGATCTGACTGCCTCATGTCTGCATTCCCATCCACTCACAGCAAACCTTCACTTCCATACTTATCAAGAATATATTGATCTCAACCTTACAAATATTAAACTATTCTGCTCCCACTGCCATTAAGGAAGAGATATTCAGAGACTCATAATTTTCTGAAGAAAAAAAACATCTAATTTCTTCCATATTCCCTTCTTTTTAAACAATATTACATTTTCCATAAAGGAATTATTTTCCCACATCTGTCTTGTCAAAGCCCCTCTGAGTTCTGTATATTTCCTTCAAATCATCTGCCATCTTTCTAATGGATACAAAACTTAGGTTGTCCATCTGTTCCTCATAAGACAACTTCTCCCATTCCTATATCAGTCAAGTAAACCTTCTCTGAATTATTTCCAATGCATTTGCACCCTTCCGGAAACAAGGAGATCATTACTGCTCTTGAGTTAAGGTAATGCTACAGCTATATAAGACCTTAGTTTGACCCCACTTGGAGTACTGTGTTCAGTTCTGGTCACCTCATTACAGGAAGGATGTGGATACCGTAGAGGAGATTTGTAAAGATGTTGCTTGGATTGGAGAGCACGCCTTATGAGGATAGGTTGAGTGAACTTGGCTTTTTCTCCTTGGAGTGATGGAGGTTGAGAGGTGACCTGATAGAGGTGTATAAGGTGATGAGAGGCATTGATCATGTGGAAAGTCAGAGGCTTTTTCCCAAGGCTGAAATGGCTAACACAAAGGGGCATAGTTTTAAGGTGCTTGGAAGTAGGTACAAGGGGAATTTCAGAGGTATGTTTTTCACATGTGAGTGGTGGGTACATGGAATGCACTGCCAGTGAAGGTGGTGAGGTGAATACAATAGGATCTTTTAAGAGACTCTAAGATAGGTACATGGAGATTAGAAAAATAGAGGGCTATGTCGTAAGAAAATTCTAGGCAGTTTCTAGAGCAGGTTACATGGTCGGCACAACATTGTGGGCTGAAGGGCCTGTAATGTGCTGTAGATTTCTATGTTTCTATGTTTAGTACTCTAGATGTGCTGCATACCTGTGAGGTTTTGCCTCTTCTGTGTGTCATATCATATTTGTATGCATATGATCGATTATCAGTAGCTCTGTGTGTGTGGGTGGAGAGATGCTGCTCTTGACATCCATCTGAATTCTCTTTTGCTTAAAGTATGTTGATGTTTAACTATTTTGGTACCTCTGTTTCCCTACTCATGCTGAAGTGCCTGAGTTCAAATCAAATCCAGTTTTCTCTGATATAGCTTCGCTACCTTATAATTTTCTTGCTACACAGATTAGTAATAATAAGAAATTAGCTCAATTCTGCATACAATAAATACCCTGAAACTTAAAGGAAACAATTTTTGAAAAACAAAGATTCTCAGTATAACTGATATTTTTTCCTCCTCTTGAACTGTAAATTAAATCTTTAGATTATTGTCTTCATCAAGGAAGGCTGATGATGTTAACTGTTTCATCAGAGACACATTTAACTTCATTATTTAATGAAAATCAGTATAACACGTCAGCACAGCTTGACTGTAGGAGACTGAACCACAGCATGTTTTATTTGCAGGACAAATCTTTCTAACTGCAGGTGTGAAGTCCATGGTCAGGACTCAGTATTATTCGAAATAATTTTTCAATTTTTACACTTGATTATAGATCAAAGAGCTCTTTCTTTTCAGTTGAGACTCCTAATCCATGAAATAGCAGAAGCTCAGATATCTTATTTTTATGATTTTTTTCATAATATTTAAATAATTTTAATAATCTCTTTTATCAATGTTTTAATAGTTTTAATTTTATTATGTTATTATTTAACTTTATTTTTCAGTTTTATTAAATAAATTTTAATTTTTTTCAGCATTCTTGAATGACAAGATATTTTAAAAAGATTAAATTCTCTTGCAGACTTTGAAAAGTGACACATTTCAGCCTGAACTTTGCCTTCTGTTTAGTCCTGACTGTTGCAGGTACTCATGCACAGCAGTAACATTCAGTTAGGCGAAGTGCAAATCTGTATTTCCTGACAAACAAATACCTTTAATGGATCAGTTAAAAACAAGCACTTGAATTATACAAACCTTACTAACTGCATGCACACACACCCACTAGGTTTTCCTGTCCTTCTGTATACAATCAAGGAATAGACAAGGTAATACCCAAGAAGAGGAGTTTATGCTAGGCTGGTGAGCCTCTTGATCCAGGTGTAATCTCCACATCTCCACTTCTGTGATTGTTGGCCTCCTGGGTTGTTGCTGGTGGTACTCCTGAAATCCTCCATTCTTATCCTCTTTCCTGTTAGATTAAAGTCAAAGTCAAGGCTAATTTATTATCTAAGTGCACATACTGTATGTTGCTATGTACTACCTTGAAATTCATTTTCTTTCAGGCATTTACAGAAAAATAAAGGAATAGAATATAATTTATGATAAACAATTCATTAGTGAAGACTGCATATATATAAACATAACTTGAAGAGTCCTTGAACGTAAGTCTGTACGTTGTGGAATCGGTCCAGTTGTATCTTCTACCTTCTATTGACTTTTCAGTTTCTGGGCATTAGTGTTTCCATACTGGGCTGTAATGCAACCAACTTGGATACTCTCCAATGTGCACCTGTAGAGGTTTGTTATTGTTTTAGGTGCCAAATCTCTTCAGACTTCAAGCACAAGTTTATTGTCATTTGACTGTACATTTACAACTAAAGGAAACAATGTTCCCCTGGACCACAATGCACCCACAAAACATATAACACACTCAGCACAAAAACCAAAATATTACCATAAATAAGTTGACAAAATATAATTCAAAATGCACACAGTGCAGGTAAACAGTAAACAGTACAGAATATAGTAAACGGCATCCTGACCTAGTGGGAAGACCTTGGTGGTGATAGGTATTCATTACACTCACAGCCTAAGGGAAGAAGCTGTTATACAGGCTGACATTCCTAGTCTTGATGCCTCTGTGCCTCCTTCCTGATGGTAGAGGCTCAAAGTTATTGGTGGATTGGTGGCTAGGGTCCTTCACAATGCTTTGGGCCTTTCATCTGCGACAATCCCTGTAAACGTCACAAATAGTGGGGAGAGAGACACTGGCAGTCTTAACTATTCTCTGTAGGGTCTTGTCATGTGATGCCTTTTAAACTCGGTACAACACAATGATGCAGCCAGACAGGACACTCTGAGGGGTGCTCCTGAGGAAAATTGTTAGTATGGGGCTGGGCATCCTCGCACACCTTGGTCCCCTCAGAAAGTGTAGACACTGTTGTGCCTTCTTGACTAATGAGGAGATGTGATAGGTCCAAGTTAGATCATCCATTATATGCACACCAGGCAACTTTGGTGCTCTTCACTCTCTCCACAGCAGAGCTATTGATGTGGAATGGAGCGTGGTCAACCGGCACCTTCCTGAAGTTCACAATCATCTCTTTTGTCTTGTCCACGTTGAGGCTCAGGTTGTTCTCCCTCCATTTGACAAGCCTCTCAGTCTCCCCTCTATATGCTAACTCAGCATTGTTGCTGATGAGACCAACCACTGTTGCATAATCAGTGAAGCTGATGATGTGATTTGAGCTGAATCTGGCAGTGCAGTCATGGGTCAGCAGAGAACTCAGCACACAGCCCTGGGGAGCAACAGTGCTCAGCGTGATGGAGCTTCAGATGTTGCTGCCACCTTGGACTGACATGGACATTTCCATGCAGAGCCTCAAGATCCAGTTACAGAGAGGGTGGTGAGTCCCAATGAGGACAGTTTACCCACCAGCCTCTGAGGGACGATCATGTTAAACACCAAGATGAAGTCAATAAACAACATCCTGGTGTATGAGACATTGTTTTCTAGGTAGGACACCACAGAGTGGAAGTGGGGAGGCTATGGCATCATCAGTGCACTTGTCTGAGGGGTAGCTAAACTGGAAAGGATCAAATGTAGCTGGAAGAGGGCATTTTATATGTTCCATTGCCAACTGCTCAAGGCACTTCATTATTGTTGAATTCAGTGCCACTGGGCAGTAATTGTTTAGGCCAGTTACCATTACTCTCTTGGGCACCAGAATGAGGGTGGCTGCCCTGAAGCCTGTAGAAGCAGTGGATTGTTTCAAAGAGATGCTAAAGATGTCCATTAAGACCTCTGTTAGCTGTCTGCACAGTCCCTCAGTACCCGAGCATGTATGTTGTCCAGCCCTGCAGTTCATCTTGGGGTTACCTCCTCACCTCAGCTATGGCCAGAGACAGAGCCTGTTCCTCAGGGAGAGAGATGGCTTTACTCAGTGCCACATCCTTCAATGCATCAAATTGTGTATAGAAGGCATTCAGCCTGTCAGAAAGGGAGGCATCAGAGTCACTGATGGGCAGGACAGACTTGTAATATGTTATGGTTCGAACACCCTGCCACGTGAGCTGCATGTTCCTCTTGGCACAAAGGTGTCTGTGAATTTTCTGTTCTTACCCATGCTTTTCCTGGGAGAGCAAGGCTCTTCCTTGCCTTAGAAGCATCCTGACCCCTAATATGAAGGCATTGGCCTGATCCCTAAGCAGAGCACGAATCTCTGCAGTTAGCCATGGTTCCTGTTTTGTCCTGGTAGTGTAGCGTTTAATCATGGTAACATCAATGCAATATTCTATGTCTCCAATCAACGATCCCACATATTGATCAACGTTGACGTGATGATCATTTGTAACCACCCCTCTGAATAAGCTCCAGTCCGTGCTTTCAAAACAGTTCTGCAATGCTGAGGTGGCTCCCTCTGGCCAGGTCCTGTTCTCCCTGTAAACCTGTCTACTTCTAAGAAGGTAGAGGCACTGTTATGCCTTCTTTGTGACGGATCTTCCATGCTGGTCCCAGGACAAATACTTCAATATAATAATGCCGAGAAATTTCAAATTACTGACCCACTCTACCTCTGATCTTATAATGAGGACTGGCTCCTCCTGTTACTTCCTCCTGCACTAGATAACCAACACTTTGGTTTTGCTGATGTTGAGTGAGAGATTATTATTGTGGCACCCCTCAGATGGATTGTCAATCTCTCTGCACCACGCCGATTCTTCACTACCTTTGGATTGGCCAATGACAGTGGTGCCACCAGCCAACTTAAATATGGCAGTAGAGCTGTATTTAGCCACACAATCACAGGAATAAAGTGAGTAGACCAGGGAGCTAAGCATACAACCTTGTGATGCACCTGTGCTGAATGTGATTGTGGTGGAGAAGTTGTTACCAATGCGTACTGACTGGGACCTGCAACTGAGTAAATTGAGGATACAGTTGTATAGGGAGGTGTCCCAGCCCTGATCCTGGAGCTTATTGATTAGCTTTCAGGGGATGACAATGTTAATTACTAAGCTGTAATCAATGAAGAGCATCCTGATGTATGCACCTTCATGGTCCAAGCTTTCCAAAACTGGTTAAAGGGCCAATGAAATAGCATCTTAAAACTATAAGACATAAGAGCAGAATTAGGCCATCTGGCCCAACAAGTCTGCTCTGCCATTCAATCATGGCTGATCCTTTTTTCTATCTCCTCCTCAACCCCAGTTCTCAGCCTTCTCCCCGTAACCATTGATGCCATGTCCAGTCAAGAACCTATCAATCTCTGCCTTAAATACTCCCAACAACCTGGTCTCCACAGCAACAAATTCCACAAATTCACGACCCTTTGGCTAAAGAAATTTCTCCACATTTCTGTTTTGAAAGGGTGCTCCTCTATCCTGAGGCTGTGCCCTCTTGTCCTAGACTCTCCCACCATGGGAAACATCCTTTTCACATCTACTCTGTCTAGGCCTTCCTACATTCAAAAGGTTTCAATGAGATCTACCCTCATCCTTCTGAATTCTAGAGAGTACAGAGCCATCAAACATTCCCCATATGATAACTCTTTCATTTCTGGAATCATCCTTGTGAACTTCCTCTAAACCTTCTCCAATGCCAGCACATCTTTTCTAAGATGAGATGTTCACAATACTCAAAGCCTCAGCATCACATCCTTCTGTTGACCTGTGTGACATTAGGCAAATAGAATGGATCTAATTCACTCCTCAGGCAGAAGTTGATATGCTTTGTGATCAACCTTCATTCACAGCAGATGTAAGTGTTACTGGTCAGTAGTTATTGAAGTAGCTTACTACATTGTTCTTGGGCACTGGTATGATTGAAGCCTGCTTGAAGCATATGGGTACCTTAGACAGCCAATTGATTGTACTTGGCCAGGTACACTGTCTGGGCCAGATGCTTTTCATGGATTCACCTTCCAAAATAATGCTCTCACATCGGCCTCAGAGACTAAGATCACAGGGCCGTCAGCTGCTGTGGGAGTTCATGAAGTTGCCTCCATGTTCTCTTGGTCTAAGTGAGTGAGTTCATTAGGAGCAAAACCTTGTTGTCACTTATGATGTTTTTCATTTTGCCGCAACTCTGCCACAACTGTCGAGCACCCTCCATGTTTCAAGTTTAGTCTGAAATTGCCACTTTGCATGTGATTTGATTTTCAAGAAGTCATACTTGGATCTCTTGTACTTTCCTGCATTGCCAGTCCTGGATACCTCCGAGCTAGCTCTTAGCAGATTGTGAATCTCTTGGTTCATCTAGGGCATCTAGTTTCAGAAGATCATGAATAATTTTGTGGTGCCACACAAGTGTCTTTATAAAGTCTGAGACAACCTTGGTGTATTCATAGTCCCAGTCCACCAACTCGAAGCAGACCCGAGCTGCTCCTCTAACTCCTGCGATCACCTTTTTATTGTCCTTACCTCTGCTTCCTTGTTCTTTGTTCTCTTCCTATGTGCAGGCAGGAGAAGGACAGCTGGGTGATCAGATCCCCAAAATGTGGTCGAAGGATAGAACTGTAGACATTCTTGATGATAGTATAGCAGTGGTCAAGTAGTCAGTCTGTATATTTCAATTTTGTTCGCTCAGGCTAATTTGACTGGCCGTGTGAGCTTTTCATTCGATCTGGCCCAAGGTTAGAAGCAGTGTTACTTAATTCTGAGTCACGCCTCAGGTGACTTCCTTAGTTTTTTTTAACCAAATCAGACCACTTCAAATCAGTTCAGTCGGGTCAGTCAAAGACAAGCCTTAGACTTCTTCAGATCACAGGCTGTTCTATTCACAAGCCAACAATCCCTACATAACCAAATAAATTGTTTCTTATTTTGAAATGTTCTCGAGATAAGCAGATCATCTGCAGAAACTTCATTTTGTTCATTTTCAATTGCTCTGATAAAGTCATCCCTGATCAAGAACCAGTTCACAAAATGGTGGCTACATGAAAATACCTACAAAATGGCAACCTTCAGTCCTTTAGCCACATGGCAAGAACACAAAAAACGTTTGGTTTGTCTTCTTCCATTGCCCATGCCTCATTCCTGTTTGCTGATTTGTAGGTTTTCATTACTTTTGGGCAACACTGACAGAGGTGTTCTGGGGGCAACACCTCAGCTCTATGTCACTTGAAGTTTGGATGTCCTTTGAAGCCTACTGTTCAGTTCCTGGACATGGATACCTTCTGCATCTGAACAAGATAAGTTTGGGTCGCTGAAGCTAGATCCAGTCTATCACATCTGATATTATGTATTCCCAGTGTAGTCGTAGATTAGTTTTGTTGTGCTTTGTTGTACCTTTTTTGTATGATGCATAGCCAAAAGAATACATTAGGGAAGCTAATAAGGATTACAAATTATTCTATTTAGCTTTCATGCGAACTGCAGGATGTAAGATGTACCGGATAAAAATACTTGAGATATTCATGCAAATGAAAGAACCAATGTGAGTAATTTTGCCACATCTTTTTAGCTAGTACATCATATTAATAGTATTAGAAAGGATTAGCTGGGAAACAGACAGGCCCTAGTGCCACCTGGCTATGTAACTCAATGTATCCAATATATGTGTGGTTTGATTTAGTTGCCAAGCAATACATTTTTGCATGATTATACTAAGGAGATTGGAAGCCAGTGATAGCACAAGTTTTAAGCGGATTGCTTCCAAATTATTACTTATGGAGCAAAGGAAAGCCTCTGCCAATGTGTGTGAAGTCCAACAATGCAATGTCATGTTGGCCTTCAGCCATTATTTAGTGGCTGGGTTTTCAGAGTGTTTAATATTCCTGGGAAGTAGTGATAAGCACAGCTTTGATATCAACATGGACAACTATTAGGTGGGTAAGATAATAAAATAATAATTATGCCTTATAGTGCAACATTGTTTTTCATTTGCAGTATCTCCTACAGAAGTGCTACTCTTGTAAAGTGGTTAATAACATGTCATCAGCTGAAGTTGAGCTCAATGAAATGCAGTAAATCCAATTAAAGGACAAAATATGTTTCTTTGATAATAAATCTGCATTCATTTTTTTTCAAGAAACTTCTAAGTTCTGTTTAATTAAACCTTGAAGCATTTATATGTTTTGCCATGACATGTTTTTAACATTAAGTTATAAAATATTATGTGGTGATGGATTTTTTTTTAACCATTGCTAACTGTGGCCCACCTGAGAAATATCAAATGCAGGTGTAAAAGCACTGTTATGGTTGCTAAGCAGCAGCAACCAGGCAGAAGTGTAGTTCAAGGCCCTCCTTTGAAGATTGTTGCTGAAAGATTCAGAGCAATCTCTGTTTTTTCCTCATCTTTTTCACTTCAACCTTGGAAATTAATTCAGTGTTGCTCCTGGGGCTACATACCTACACTTTTACCTTCTGAACCTTTTCACTGCATATTAACAGAACTTTTTCCTGAGACATTTCCAATATTTCTATTAAAACAAGAAAGAAAGGGAGAATGAGGAAAAGATTTCCATAAATGTTGCGATCATCCCTTCAACGAGACCTGGTACTGACTTGCATGCAGTGATCCATAGGTTGCAACAAATATTTGCTCTGGACTTGAAGTTCATATCTAACAACCCTACATTAGACATTGTATGTGAAGTGTATAGATTAATTGCAATTTTTATGGCAAGGTGCATTCTCTGTCACTCTAATTCTGACAGTGTAAAATAGATGGTTTTTCAAGTCAATGGTCCTTTTATCCGCATTGGAAGTAATTCAAAATGAAGCCTATAAAGCTCCAGAGAAATTCGAATAGGGTGTAGATTACAAAGATAAAACGTTAATTTTTTCTCTTGCTTTCCTCCTTTTTCTTTGGTCCTGTTCCTCTCCCTACACAGTGGCAGGCAGCTTGAAGATCAAATTCATTTTTGCAGAATGAATAGACATAAAACCATACGACCATAGGATATAGGAGCAGAATTAGGCCATTAGGCCCATCAAGTCTGCTCTGCCATTTCATTGTGGCTGATCCATTATTCCTCTCAGCCCCAAACTCCTGCCTTCTCCCTATATCCCTTCATGCCCTGACCAAACAAGAATCTATCAACAAACAAGAGAAAATCTGCTGAAGCTGGAAATCCAAGGTGATAGATGAAACCTGAAGAGGGAAGGATGAAGAAGAGAGCTGGGCAGTTGATTGGTGAAAGAGATACAGGGCTGAAGAAAGGGGAGTCTGATAAACGAGGACTGATGGCCATGGAAGAAAGAAAAGGGGGAGGAGCACCAGAGGTGACAGGCAGGTAAGGAGATATGGTGACAGAGGGAAAAGGGGATGGGGGATTCTTTACCAGAAGTTCAAGAAAGTGATGTTCGTGCCATCAGATTGGAGGCTACCCAGACGAAATATAAGGTGTTACTCCTCCAATCTAAGTGTAGCCTCATCACAACAGTGGAGGAGGTCATAGATAGACATGTCAGAACGGGAATAGGAAGTGGAGTTAAAATGAGTGGCCACTGTGGGATCCTGCTTTTTCTGGCAGACAGAGAGTAGGTGCTTGGCAAAGTGGTCTCCCAATCCACATTGGGTCTCACCGATATACAGGAGGTCATACCGGGAGCACCAGACACAGTATATGACCCCAACAGACTCACAGGCATCTCCAGCAGGATCCCACCACCAAGCACGTGTTACCTCCCCCCACCCACTTTCTGCTTTTAGCAGGGATCACTCCCTATGTGACTCCCTTGTCCATCCATCCATCCCCACTGATTGCCCTTCTAGCATTTAGCCTTGCAAGTGGAACAAGTGCTACACCTGCCCCTACACTTCCTCCCTCACTAACATTCAGGGCTGCAAACAGTCCTTCCAGGTGAGGCAACACTTCACTTGTGACTCCGTTGGGATCACTTCCGGTAATGCAGGACACCCCTTCTCCAGCCCAGTATCTCTTTCACCAATCAACTTCCCAGCACTTCACTTCATCATTCCCCTTCAGGTTTCACCTATCCCCTCCCCCCACCTTTTAAATCTGTTCCTCATTATTTTTCCGCTGAAAAATCTATAAACCTCAGCCTTAAATATACACAAGGACTTGGCCTCCATAGATGCCTGTGGTAATGAACTCCACAGTTTCACCATTCTCTGGGTATAGAAATACCTCCTCTTCTCCATTATAAAAGGATGCCTCTCTATTCTGAGGCAGTGTCCTCTGGTCTTAGACTCTCTCATCATTGGAAACATCCTCTCGACATCCACTCTATCAAAGCCATTCACCATTCGATAGATTTCAATAAGGTCACCCCTCATTCTTCTGAATTCTGGTGAACACAGGCTCAGTGCTATCAAACTCTCTTCATATGCCAAGTTATTTAATCCTGAAATAAGTTTTTGTGATCCTCCTTTGAGCCCTCTCCAGTTTCAGCACAAAGGGTCCAAAAATGCTCACAATACTCCAAGGGATGCCACAGTGGTGCTTTATAAAGCCTCAACATTACATCCTTGCTTTTGTATTCTAGTCCTCTTGAAATGAATGCAGCATCACATTTACCTTCCACACCACAGACACAACCTGAAAATTAACCTTTAGGGAATCCTGCACAAGCACTCCAAAGTCCCTTTGCACCTCAGATTTATGTATTTCCTCTCCATTTAGAAAATAGTCTAGCCCTTCATTTCTTCCATCAAAGTTCATGACCATACACTTCCCAACAGTGTATTCTGTCTACCACTTATTTGTCTGTTCTCCTAATCTAAGTGTTTCTACAGCCTCTCTACTTCCTCAAAGCTACCTACCTGTTCACCTATCTTTGTATCATCTGCAATCTTTGCAACGAAGCCATCAATTCCATCCTCCAAATCATTGACATATAATGTATGTCACGAGTCACCAGAAGCCAATCAGAAAAGGCTCTCTTTCTTACCACTTCTTGCGTCCTGCTAAGTAGCCACTGCTTTATCCATGCTAGAATCTTTCCTGTAATAGCATGGGGTCGTAGCTTCTTCAGCAGTCTCATAGTGGCACCTTGTCAAAGGCCCTCTAAAATTCCAAGTAATCCTCTTTTGTCTATCCTGCTTGTTACTTCTTCAAAGAATTCCAACCAATTTCTCAGGACGATATTTTCCCTTGAGGAAACCATGCAGATTTTGGCCTATTTTTAATCATGTGCTACAAGCAGCTTGAAACCACATCCTCATCAATCAACTCCAACATCTGCCCAAATGCTGAGTTCATATTTACTGGCCTACAATTTCATTTCTGCTGCCTCTCTCCCTTCTTGATGTGTGGTGTGACACTTTTGGAATCATTTTCCAGTCTTCTGCAACCATTCCAGAATCGAGTGTTTCTTGAAAGATCATTATTAATGCCTCTACAATCTCTTCACCCAACTCTTTCAGAACTCTGGGAAACACACTATCTGGTCCAGGTGACTTATCTACCTTCAGACCTTTCTGTTTCCCAAGTTCCTTCTTCATGGTAATGGTAACTTCACTCACTTCATGATCCCTGTCACCACCATATTGCTAGTGTCTGCCACAGAGAAGACTGACGCAAAATACTTTTTCAGTTCGTCTACCATTTTCCAGTCCCCATTACTACCTCTCTAGCATCATTTTCCAGTTGTTCAATATCCACCCTTGCCTCTCTTTTATTCTTTTCACTCTATGTCTAAGAAAACTTTTGATATCCCCTTTGATTTTATTGGCTAGCTTACCTTCATATTTCATCCTTTTGTCTCCCTGTGCATATTTATTTGTCTTCTGGGATTTTTAAAAATTTCCCAATCCTCTAACTTCCCACTAATTTTTATTATATGCCCTCTCTTTGGCTTTTATGTTGGCTTTTACTTCCCTTGTTAGCTGTGATTGTGTCTTCTTGCCATTAAAATACTTCTTCCTCTTTGGGATGTATGTATCCTGTACCTTCAGAATTGCTTCCAGAAGTTCCAGACATTGCTGCTCTGCCATTATTTCTGCCAGTGTTCTTTTCCAATCAATTTAGGTGAACTCCTTGCGAATGCCTCTGTAATTCCCTTTACTCCACTGTAGAACTGATACATCTGATTTTAGCTTCTCTTTCTCAAATTTCAGCGTGCATTCGATCATATTATGATTACTTTTGCCTGAAGGCTCTTTTAGCCTAAGCTGTCTGATCAATTCCGGTTCATTGCACAACACCCATCTAGAATAGCTGATCCTGTAGTGGGATCACTAAAAAGCCATCTCACAGGCATTCCAGCAGCAATCTGATTTTCCCAATCTACCTGCATATTGAAATCCTGCATTGTAATATTGCCCTTTTGGTTTGCATTTCCCATCTCACATTGTAAATTGCAGACCACATTGTTACTACTGAATATAACTCTCATCAGGGTCTTTTTACCCTTAGCTCTATCCACAACTATTCGCCACCTTCCGACCCTATGTCACTTCTTTCGAATGACTTAATTTCACTTTTTACCAACAGAGCAATGCCACCCCCTCTGCTTTCCTGTCTGTTCGTTTGTTACAATGTGAATCTTTGGACATTAAGCTCCCAGCTACATGTTCTGAAAAATACTCACCCAATCATAGAACATAAGAAATAAAAACAAGAGTAGCCATTCTAGCTATCTCTATCTGGCTATCTGCACTGTTTTGGCAAAGTTCAGCCTAAGCCCAAGCAATATTACAGCTTTTAGTATTCAGTGGTGCATTAAAATATTACATGTAATTAGCCATTTGAGCCTTCTATCTTTTATTTCCAGAATAAGTTTTCATTACACCCATCCCTTGTGGTAATTTTTGATTTAATTGCTTCCAAGTTACAAATCCTCTTCTGTTATTCACTATCCACCGCTCACCTCTTTCAACAGATGCCAAAGCCCTTTAAGTTAGTCAGCCTTACTTTATATTATGATTGTTGTTCACTTCCCAGAGGCTGGGAGACCCCCTTTTTGTCAACCTCAGCTTTCTAGCACAGCAGCTAACTCTTGCGGGTTAAAAAAGTTGATTTGAGTAAGGCAAATTCCCAACCAATATTCCTTGTTCAGCTTCCGGCCATAAACAAGAACAAGTCTTCAGTTCTTTATGTAAATTGCAAGCAATAATCAATCTGAAGTTAAAAGGACAACTTTGCAAGCAAGCATCACTTTTTGTAAAGCACAGGTTGCTGGCTCACAGCACAGGTCTGGCTGCTGAAGAGATACAGTGTAAGACAATGGGAAAATGTTGGTTGGACCTTCATCAAACCAGACATCATTGGCTAAGTTAATTATTTCAAGGAAGCCTGCTGACCAGACTGATACTATCACTTAGCATATTAAATAGCTGATCTATCAATAGTTGAGAGATTTGTTTACTCAGAGAGTCAGCCCTCACAGCATTAATTTTGGGCATCTGGAATCTCTATCCCCAAAAGCTTTTGGACTATCTGTGTGTATTTCCCAGCAAAGAATTCTGAAAACCTATCACATGCACGTGAAGTCACTAAGTAGCAAAAAAATAGTATAATTGTAAGAAAGCAGTCAGGTGTTAGAAATGGTTAAGGAACAAGAAGAATGACAAACAAATGTGGTGTCTAGAATCAATTCCCCTGCCTTCAATTTCTGTGGCAGACTCATTTGTCTGTAACTCGTCGGTATGTCTTTTTAGCTTATAGGAATTTTACCTGTGCTTTGGAATCCTTTGTGTATTAGAGTTCATTTGTAATTTGGGATTTTTTTACAAGATAGAAATCCCCTGTGGTTTTAAACATGTTTTAAGAATTTTATCTAAATTTAAACAAGAAGCAGTAAAAATAAATGAACAGTGTTTACGCTGCTTTGATAGCTGTAAGTATCTCCTTCTTGGTAGGGAGATGGGACCCACTGCTCAGATAGTGGATATTGGCAGCTGAACTCACCATGAAGAATAATCAGAGAAGTGATGTAGCCTTTGAAGAATCCAGAGCGATCTATATCAGATATGGCTTAATATCTTCATCTGAGTTCAGAACTTCACAGAGAACAAGCCCAATTCCATCATGATATCTGCCCTATCATTGATCTTCTCCTTTGACCCCCTTGCCCTTCCCAATTTTCATTGCTGCTGTAATTAATTCAACTACAATTGTTTTATTTTAAATTTATTCCAGTTTTGATGAACTGCTGATGTTTTTCACTCTCTGTAGGCGTCACCTGACTCACTGAAAATTTCCTCCATTAATGTTTTTTATTTGAAATTGTCAACATCTGCAGTATTTTTATTTAGACTTCAGCACAAATGTTTACAGCCCTCTCTAAATGTTTATTTATGTGTTTTAAACAGTTTATAGCACTTCAGATATACAAATGTATTCCTGGTACATGCAAAAACTTTCACAATCGAACTACATTCCAACACCTTACCGTGAAATAATCTGGCATGCAACATGCCCAAAGGCAAACAGCGGTCTCATGTGAGTACTCCAAGATAAGAGAACATTTATTATAAAGTAAGGAGACAACATTAACTCATTGGTAACAATTTTGTTTCTTGGCCTGAGATTTGTGAGTTCAAATCCCATTCCACAGATTTCAACACATTATCTTCATTAGAAGATCAGTCTTATATTAAGTGAATATTGTGTTATCAAGAATACCTTTAGAATGAGATGATAAAAACAAGGCACCATCTCCCTTTAGAAGCATGAGAGTGATTTCTAATCAAATTTGTCCCACAGCCATCAGATTGCTTGTTTATCATCTCGATGGTCTTTGTGGTACTTGTTTTTATTTAATTCTTCTTTATTATATGAGTGATTTTATATCAAAAATAAAGTATTGCCTTTACAGCATGTGAAACATCCTGGAATTGGGAAAGAAACCATATAAGTTTAAGTCTGTCTTTTATCTTCCGTTATGAGTTCATTTTCATGACTCTAGACTTGACATGCTAAGCATGATTAACAAAATGCTTGGTCCAAATTTCCTGCTTATTAAAATTAATGACTAAAAGCTCTGTGCCAGGAGCTTGGTGAAATTTATAATTATATTTCAACAACTTCCTATGATTATGCTTATTAAAATGTATCATTAATTGGATGAAAGAGCTAACATTATTTAACTAGATTACAATTAGGAATGATTTGCTTCTTGTCAGCAGTAAACTGGTCTCAAAATAACGTACCTTAAAACTTTAATCATTTGTGTAACTTGGAACATGTAACTGAGTAAAAAAAGAGTTTATTAGGCATCATGCAGCTTTGTGCTTTCAGTTGGAAGCTTTGCATATTATGAGTAAGAATAGAAAATTTAGGCAGATATGCCACATAATTTACTGACCATTAATTTAAATGAATGTAAATATTATTATAATTATTAATTATAATGATTGCAGCATGGGGTTTTGACTATCAAGGATCACTACTGGAATCCAAAATATGGAAGACGTATTTTTTATTAGTGAATTAGGTCTTCAATGTGTTTTTCCAGTTTTACCACCCTGCTCAAAGAGAAAGTATGAGATGGATTTGATAGTTACGGCTAAGGAAAATCCCAGGAAGTTCTATAGCTATACTAAGAGTGAAAAGGTGGCAAGCAATAGAGTAGGTCCCCTTGGTGGTGGATGAGATTTTTTAAAGTATTTTTCCTCATTGCTTAATGAGGAGAACATTATGGTTGTTTAAAGGATAAGGGAAACGTCACAACCAGGGGTCATTTTTAGAAAAAAAGAAAAGATTTTTTCCAGTTAGTATGTGTTTTCTCACCGTGACCTCGTGGATATACAATTTTCCTTGGATTGCTTATCTTTTATACCTAATACTTTGTCTTTGCACTGGCCCTGGGTTTTCACTTTGTGTTGCACGTGTCTCATTTGGTATCATGGGGGTTGTTAAGCTCTTTTTGTATTTATCACTTTTATTCTATTTGGGGTGATTGAATTAGCACAGGATTTTCAATCTCTTACATTGTACTTGTTGTCATTGGGGGTTAATGCTTCATCTGAGCACTGGGGCTGTCTGTTTGGTCTTGAATTCCTACATGCTCCAGGGCATATTTCAAAGGGGCATCCCAACTCCACTTTGCTCAGACATTGTGGATTGTTGTCTGGTGAAACTCAGTCCGTTCTTCTGTGTATTGTGAGTGACTTCAGTTCTTGAAGACTCTGTGTAGTTTGCCTGAGTCATTGCTAATTTTGCTGGTTGGTTTATGTAATAAGTCTTTTGTTTTGTTTGAATTGTCAATGTCACTGGGATTCCTGCACGTGGAGATGATTTGGAGGACATACACGTTCAGGGGAGGAAGTATTTGCGGCCGTACAATGAAATCAGATGGATAAATCTACAGGATCCTCAGATTTTGTGAGAGCCTAGGGAAGAAATTGAAAAAGCTCTTGCAGATATACTTGTTTTATCATTAGCCACTGATGAAGTTCCCAAAGACTGAAGAGTGGTTAATATTGTTCTGATGCTTCAATAAGGCAGCAAGAGTAAGGCAGGGAATTATCAGGCTATCAGCGTGACAGTGGAAAGTTATTATAGAGGGAATCTTAATGAACAGAAGCTACCAGGATTTGGATAGATGAAATCTGATTAGAAAGACTCAATGTGGCTTTATATGTGGAAACCCATGGTTGATGATTCTTTTCAAGGTTTTTTGAAAAGGTTAAAAATAAGGTAGATGAGGTTATGGCAGTGGATAAGGTCCATTTGGATTTTAACAAGGTATTCAACAAGGTCCTGCATGGTGTGCTGGTCTAAAAATTTAGGTCTCATGGGATCTACATGGAGCTAGTTAGGTGGATTCAAAATTGGCTCAGAAAGGAGAATGGTGACTAATGATGTGCCACAGAGTTTTGTGTTGAGACCATTGTTATTTATTATTTATATTATTTGGATTCAAATGCACAAGGGTTGATAGTAAGTCTGTGGATGACAAATTGTTAGGAGGTGTTGATAGTGAAGAAGGTCATCATCAGTTACAGGGAGATCTTGATTAGTTAGGAAGTTGCCCAAACAGTGGCAAATGGATTTCAATACAGACAAGTTGAGGTAATACATTTTGGAAAGTCAAAACGGCATAAGACCTATACAATAAATGGTAGTACACTAGGGAGTATAATGGAGCAGAGGAACTGAGGGGTATGAATGCATAGTTCATTGAAAGTGGCATCAGATGTAGACAGTGTGGTAAACATATTCAGCATACTGTCTTTCATGAGTCATGGCACTTAGTATAGGATTTGGTACATTACAGTATGTTGCAATTGTGTAAATCATCGGTGAAGCTGCACTTGGAGTATTGTGTACAGTTTTGATCACCTATTATTGGAAAGACATGGTTAAACTGAAGAGAGTGCAGAAGTGATTTGCCAGGACAAAAGGGCCTGAGTTATTGGGAGTGGTTGGCCAAGATAGGTCTTTAATCCTTGGAACTTGGGAGAATGAGGGGCAACCATATAGAAAGGCTTAAAGAAGATGGATGTTAAAGTTTTTTCCCTTATGTACGGGAGATCAAAACTCAGGAGTGTAGATTTAGATTGAGAGTGGAAAGGTTTAAAAGGGACCTGAGGGGCAACTCACATAGAGGATGGTGAGTGCATAGAATGACCTGCCAGAAGATGTGGTTGAGGCATGAACTACAAAATTATTTAAGAACCACCTGGATAAATACATCAAGTAGTAGAGCTTAAGACAATATAGGCCAAACACAGGAGATTGAGACCAGTTAAGTAGGCTCTATGGTTGGCAAGGATTTGTTGGACCAAAGGATCTGTATCTGTGCAGTATTGCTATATGACTCCAGAACAGGATGCAAGAGCATACAATTACAATAGAATACATTATGTTATAGTCATTGAAACTGAAATATTTGATTATCATCAACCTGAAGGACAGGTTGCTGGGCTGTTTGCGATTGCGTAACTTCAGTGATATCCTTGAAAATTTGTCGTGATTGCCAGCCATGTTTCCTGGTCGTACTCTATATAGAGGATTATTTACACTTTTGACAGATTTTCAGGAACTGGCCTGAATATCCCAGTGCCTGGAAAAAGTATTTAGCCTCCAACACTTTGTTCACATAAATGAGTATTGCAAACAGGGATTTTGATCAATTTCTTCACAGTAGTGCCAACCTTCCCAAAAATAAACGGGGAAAATTGTTAAGTAAGAAATACTGAATTTCAAAAGCTGAAATGTCAGCAGTTCAAAAGTGTTCATCCCCCTTTGTTCAGTACTTAGTTGAACCACCTCTTGCAGCTATTACAGCTATTCATCCTTTTGGATAAGTTTCTATTAGATTTACTCAGTGTGGTGGAGCAAGACTTGCCCATTCCTTGCAGAATTGCTCAAGCTGTGCCAGGTTAGGTAGGGAGTGGCAGTGGAGAAGAATCTTGAGGTCAGAGATGTTTCACTGGGTTCAGGTCAGGATTCTGACTGGACCATTCAAGGAGATCAATTTTCTTTATTTGAAGCCATTCTGCAGTTGTCTTGGCAGTATACTTTGGGTTGTCGTTCTGTTAAAAGACGAACTTCCTCCCCAGGTTAAGCTTCCTGGTAGAGGCTAGCAGGTTATTATCTAGGTTCTCGCTGTATTTCACAACATTCATCTTCCCATTAGCCCTGAAGAGAATTTCAGTCCCTGCTGCAGAAAAGCTTCAACATAGCATAATGCTACCTCCAACATACTTTACAGTAGGGATGGTGTAACCTGGCTGATGCGTGGTATAAGTTTTATGCCACACGCACCACCTAGTATTGAGGCCAAAAAGTTCCACTTTAGTTTCATCCAACCATAAGACCTTCCTCCACATCCTTACTGTACCTTCTTCAAATGGAGAAAATGGACGTACTTGAGTGGCCCAGTCAGAGTCCTGATCTAAACCAAATTGAATATCTCCGGCAAGACCTCAAAGTTGCTGTCCATTGGCATCCCCCAAATAATCTGGAACAGCTTGATCAATTTTACAAGGAATAGGCAAATCTTGCTCCATCACGTTGTGCAAAGCTAATAGAGGCTTATCCAAAAGGGTGACTAGAGGGTGCTCAGTGTACTGGTATCTCTGCTGAGTTCTGAGGTGGAGAGCTACCTGCTGAGTACATATGCATAACAATGACTGACTGCCCTTCGCATTCGGAAGACTCAGGACCATAGCAGAGATGCAGTGCCTCCTATTTCTCCAGAAGAAGTCCATCAACTTGCCCTAGGTCCTGGCAACAAGTTCATTAGGTGGGACTAAAGTGACCAGCCGGTGCCAAAGCATGGAGACTACCAGCTGGATAATTTCCCTGGTATGAGATTAGTGACATCGACCCAACCAGCATTCCAGCCAGATGAAGAATTTTGTCTCCAAGTCCTACCAGTTCACTGGCCAAGGCTCTGCGGTGAACTCCCAGATAGAGGAACTGCAAGGTGCTCCACACAAATGGTCTTAGCTCTTCTGGCAGCGAGTCTATCCCCCACTGACCCACTAAAAGACCAGTTGACCCTGGCAGAGGACTCGGCTGAGAAGACCCCCTGGCAGTCTCATATCCTCTGTAGGTCAATAGGATCTGAGATCATGAGGAGGACCTTGCACGGAACCAGACCTGTCAACTGCTTCCGAAGAAGGCATAGAAAAGGCTCTATGTAGACTGAGTACAGCTGCCCCAACATCAGGTAACCTGATGTACCACTCCCACAAGACAAAAGGAAGCCATCAAGGATCCATTAACCTTTACCTGGCACTCCGCAGCAGCATGCATCAGACAGACACAGGCAACAAAATATGTTCCTAGTTCCAACATGCGCAGATCCACCCATTCAAACGCCTTCTCCTGATCAAGACAGAGAGAAAGGTTACTGAAAGGCTAGCCTCGTGGGATCAAGGTTTTAGATGTTTCAGAAAGGACAGGGAGGGAGGCAAAAGAGGTGGGGGCGTGGTACTGTTGATCAGAGGTAGTGTCACAGCTGCAGAAAAGGTGGACACCGTGGAGGGATTGTCTATGGAATCTCTGTGGGTGGAGTTTAGGAACAGGAAGAGGTCAATAACTTTACTGGGTGTTTCTTATAAGCCACCCAATAGTAACAGGGATATTGAGGAACAGATAGGGAAACAGATCCCGGCAAGGTGTAATAATAACAGAGTTGTTGTG
The DNA here is from genome assembly GCF_030028105.1 of Mobula birostris. Taxonomy (NCBI): domain Eukaryota; kingdom Metazoa; phylum Chordata; class Chondrichthyes; order Myliobatiformes; family Myliobatidae; genus Mobula; species Mobula birostris. Next base: position 134,910,494 of record NC_092376.1, read on the forward strand.
ATGGGAGATTTTAATTTCCTAAATATCGATTGGCATCTCCCTAGAGCAACGGGTTTAGATGGGGTGGAGTTTGTTAGGTGTGTTCAGGAAGGCTTCTTGACACAATATGTAGATAAGCCTAGAGCAGGAGAAACTGTACTTGATTTGGTATTGGGAAATGAACCTGGTCAGGTGTCAGATCTCTCAGTGGGAGAGCATTTTGGAGATAGTGATCATAATTCTATCTCCTTTACAATAGCATTAGAAAGAGATAGGAACAGACAAGTTAAAAAAGCGTTCAATTGGAGTAAGGGGAACTATGAGGCTATCAGGCAGGAAATTGGAAGCTTAAATTGGAAACAGATATTCTCAGGGAAAAGTACGGAAAAAATGTGGCAAATTTCTAGGGGATATTTATGTGGAGTTCTGCATAGGTACATTTCAATGAGACAGGGAAGTTATGGGAGGGTACAGGAACCATGGTGTACAAAGGCTGTAATAAATCTAGTTAAGAAGAAAAGAAAAGCTTACAGAGAGCTATGTAATGTTAGAGATCTAGAAGATTATAAGACTAATAGGAAGGAGCTTAAGAAGGAAACTAGGAGAGCCAGAAGGGGCTTTGAGAAGGCCTTGGCAGACAGGATTAAGGAAAACCCCAAGGCATTCTAAAAGTGTGTGAAGAGCAAGAGGATAAGATATGAAATTATAGGACCTACCAAGTGTGGCAGTGGGAAAGTATGTCTGGAACTGGAGGAAATAGCAGAGGTACTTAATGAATACTTTATTTCAGTATTCACTACAAAAAAGGACCTTGGCAATTGTAAGGATGACCTGCAGTGGACTTAAAAGCTTGAGCATATAGACATTAAGTAAGAGGATGTACTGGAGCTTTCAGAAAGCATCAAGTTGGTTAAGTCACCAGGACTGGACGAGATGTACCCCAGGCTACTGTGGGAGGCAAGGGAGGAGATTGCTGAGCCTCTGGCAAAGATCTTTGCATCATCAATGGGGACAGGAGAGGTTCCGGAGGATTGGAGGGTTATGGATGTTGTTCCTTTATTCAAGAAAGGGAGTAGAGATAGCCCAGGAAACTATAGACCAGTGAGTCTTACCTCAGTGATTGGTAAGTTGATGGAGAAGATCCTGAGAGGCAGGATTTATGAACACTTGGAGAGGTATAATATGATTAGGAATAGTCAATGTGGCTTTGTCAAGAGCAGGTCGTGTCTTACGAGCCTGATTGAATTTTTTGAGGATGTGACTAAACACATTGATGAAGGAAGAGCAGTAGATGTAGTGTATATGGATTTCAGCAAGGCATTTGATAAGGTACCCCATGCAAGGCTTATTGAGAAAGTAAGGAGGCATGGGATTCAAGAGGACATTGCTTTGTGGATCCAGAAATGGCTTGCCCACAAGAAGGCAAAGAGTGGTTGTAGATGGGTCATATTCTGCATGGAGGTCAGTCACCAGTGGAGTGCCTCAGGGATCTGTTCTGGGACCCTTACTCTTCGTGATTTTTATAAATGACCTGGATGAGGAAGTGGAGAGATGGGTTAGTAAGTTTGCTGATGACACAAATGTTGGAGGTGTTGTGGATAGTGTGGAGGACTGTCAGAGGTTACAGCGGGACATTGATAGGATACAAAACTGGGCTGAGAAGTGGCAGATGGTGTTCAACCCAGATAAGTGTGAGGTGGTTCATTTTGGTAGGTCAAGTATGATGGCAGAATATAGTATTAATGGTAAGATTCTTGGCAGTGTGGAGGATCAGAGGGATCTTGGGGTCCGAGTCCATAGTACGCTCAAAGCAGCTGCACAGGTTGACTCTGTGGTTAAGAAGGCATACAGTGCATTGGCCTTCATCAATCATGGAATTGAATTTAGGAGCCGAGGGGTAATGTTGCAGCTATATACGACCCTGGTCAGACCCCACTTGGAGTACTGTGCTCAATTCTGGTCACCGCATTACAGGAAGGATGTGGAAACCATAGAAAGGGTGCAGAGGAGATTTACAAGGATGTTGCCTGGATTGGGGAGCATGCCTTATGTGAATAGGTTGAGTGAACTTGGCCTTTTCTCCTTGGAGCAAAGGAGGATGAGGGGTGACCTGATAGAGGTGTATAAGATGATGAGAGGCATTGATCATGTGGATACTCTAAGGCTTTTTCCCAGGGCTGAAATGGTTGCCACAAGAGGACACAGGTTTAAGGTTCTTGGAAGTAGGTACAGAGGAGATGTCAGGGGTAAGTTTTTTACTCAGAGAGTGGTGAGTGCATAGAATGGGCTGCCGGTACGGATAGGTACATGGAGCTTAGAAAAATAGAGGGCTATAGGTAAGCCTAGCAAATTCTAAGGTAGGGACATGTTCGGCACAACTTTGTGGGCCGAAGGGCCTGTATTGTGCTGTAGGTTTTCTATATTTCTAAGTCCCAGAGCAAATGGATATTGTCCTGAATGGACCAGCCCAGGATCATGTAGGACTGGTCTGGGTGGATCATTTGAGCCAGCTGGGAACCCAGGAGATTAATCGCTGCCTTGGCTTAGATCTTGCACTCAGTGCATGGAAGGGACACTGGGCATCAGTTGCTCAGGCAGCAAAGATCCCCCTCCTCGGGCAGTAGGACCACAACCATCATATGCCAAGACAGGCATTTCACCGGTATTGGTACTGAGGGAACAGTGGAATTCACGTTATATATTGCAGGCCCAGGGTCAACATAGTTAAATGATATTTGTGCAGAGACAACGAAGTGCAAGCTTTGCTTAATTAACAGTTGTGTAGTGAATTGGCTAACCTAGATCAGTTGATGATAGTCAACAGCTTGGATCGCAGGAGGAGAGAGAGAGAGAGAGAGTGTGACCTCGGAGTGGAGTGGTGTTCCGAAGGAGGTCTATCAAGCAGTTGTGTGCTCTGTGAGGCAGCAGAGTGCTGGCTTCCATTTTACTGAAGGCGATGGTGAACTTGTGGTATTCCTGTGGGAGTTTGGTGAGGTCAATTGTTTTCTCCATCTCCATGCATTTACCGGGTGAAGTCCCCACTTCAGCAGTGAACCAGGTGACCAGATGAATTAAGGATTATGAGTGCAGAGCCAGGGGTAACCCAAGATGAGAGGATTGTTGTGTGAGTCGATAAGGAGGAATTGGATGTACTCAGGGTGCTCTCTGATGCTCATGTGCCACACTCTGACTATCCCAGACCCCAAGGGATATCCATCAAAGGCTGTGATGCAAAAAGGATGACAGACAAGTTCCGCAGGGAATCCAGCTGCATACACACAGTCCAGAAAGATGCCTGCTGTACCACCAGAGCCTCCTGTGCACATAGAGCTGTGGTGTGGAGAAGGACCAAGGTAGTGTTTTGGGTTATGGTGCTGGAACGAAGATGGGCTGGGGTGGGTGGGTATCTTACCAGAAGGGAGACCCCTTGTCTCTACCAGGTGGTGCCATTTCCTGGATGCAGTGGGTATTGGATCTGTGGGTGATCAGCGGCTCCACAGTAAGCATACATGTTGTTTTTCCATCAACACTCACTTTCTTAGGAAGCTAAGGGAGCATCCCTACCAGCTTCTGTACCTCCTACCTGATGGTAACAATGAGAAAAGGGCATGCCCTGGGTGCTGGGGGTCCTTAATGATGGATACTAACTTTCTGAGATACAGCTCTTTGAAGATGTCCTGGGTACTTTGTAGGCTAATACCCAACATGGAGCCGACTAAATTTATGACCCTCTGCAGTTTCTTTCTGTCTCGTGCAGTAGCCCACCACACCGCCCCCCCCAGCCCCCATACCAGACAGTGAAGCAGCCTGTCAAAATGCTCTCCATGGTACATCTATAGAAGTTTTTGGGTGTTCTTGTTTTTATACCAAACCTCTTCAAACCCATAATGAAGTATACTCGCTGTCTTGCCTTCTTTATAGCTGCATTGATATATTGGAACCAGTTTAGGTCCTCAGAGATCTTGACACCCAGGAACTTGAAACTGTTCACTCTCTCCACTTCTGATCCCTTGATGAGGATTGGTATGTGTCCCTTCATCTTACCCTTCCTGAAGCCCACAATCAGCTCTTTCATCTTACTGACATTGAGTATAAAGTTGTTGCTGTGACACCACTCCACAAGTTGGTATATCTCGCTCCTGTACACCCTCTCTCCTCCATCTGAGATTATACCATCAATGGTTATATCATCAGAAAATTAACAGATGGTGTTTGAACTATGCCTAGCCACACAGTTACGGGTCTAGAGAGTGGAGCAGTTGGCTAAGCACACATTCCTGTGGTGCACCAGTATTGATCGTCAGTGAAGAGAAGATATTATCACCAATCCACACAGATTGTGGTCTTCCAGTTAGGAAGTTGAGGATCCAATTGCATAGGGAGGTGCAGAGGACCAGGTTCTGTAACTTATCAAGCAGGATTATGAGAATGGTGTTGTTAAATGCTGAGTTATAGTCAATGAACAGCATCCTGACATAGAAGTTTGTATTGTCTAGGTGGTCTAAGGTCATGTGAAGAGTCATTGAGATTGCGTCTGCCATTGACCTATTGTGGTGATAGGCAAATTGCAATGGGTCCCAGTCCTTACTGAGGCAGGAGTTCAGTCTAGTCATAACTAACTTCCCAAAGCATTTCATCACTGTAGATGTGAATGCTACTGGATGATAGTCATTAAGACAGCTCGCATTACACTTCTTCGGCACTGGTATAATTGATGTCTTTTTGAAGCATGTGGGAATTTCCAGCCATAGCAGTGAAAGGTTGAAAACCTCTGCCACAATGGTGCCATAACCCACGGTGTAATCCAACAACGATCTTGAGTGTTGACACAGGTGAAGTATTTGATTCACTGCCTCGCTTCTACTTCCGAGGTAGTCAAAAACCTGGCATATATCAGATGAATTACTCATATTTTTTATAAATGGTGGTTTTAGTGTCCCAGCTAGTAATGAGCCAGGGCAGAACTCACCCAATCAAGAGAGAGATGATGAAGGTAAGATTGCCTCGGTCCGTAGAAAACAGAGATGGTGGAGGTTGGTCTAAGATTCACTGGGACAGGAAGTTGCAGCAATAGGTGGGGGATCCATTAAAGTGTTCGGGCACTGGAATCCAGAGCTCGGAAGGTGGTGGTTGACTGTCACAAGGTTGCTGTACCAAGACAAACAGTTGGAAGAGAGTGAAAAACAAGTGGTCAGCGTTTTCATGCTGCTTCTGGATCAAGTGCTCAATGTAAGAGAAAACGTCCCTTAGGCAAGAGTACTCTGCGAGGTCGATCAATCATTCACACATCCTGTCAGGAAATGTGTCAGAGGGTTGACCCAAAAACAGAGCTGCGGAAATAATTTAGTGGTGAGCGATAACTTTAACAATAAACTGCCATAAAATGAGTCAAAAGGGGCCACAAAACAAGAGAGAACAGATACTAAATTCATAGGCTACTAGGTAACTGAAGGCTGGGAGCAACTGGTTGCGAGTTGGGTTTAAATAGGCTGCAGGTGAGGAGTTGGAAAGGAGTGGCAGGTGATTCCTATTAGTTGAGTGGAGACTGGAAGCTGCATGCCTGTGCAGGTCTGACACGAAGACTTCGAGGCACTGGAAAGTTGGGGAGAACAGTGGGAAGTGTGAGATAATGCACTTTGTGATGTCAAGTTCTGATAAGACAGAGCATAAATGGGGGAACATTTGGAGCATTGATATACAGAGGGAATGTGGGGTGCAGGTCTTCATGAAAGTGACAACTCAGGTAGATGAATGGGGGTGAAGCACAACAAAGACTTTCCTTCATAGGTTGAGGTATAAAGTTGGGACATCACACTGCACTTGCACGAGACATTGATTAGACCACATCCTGAGTATTAGGTACACTTCTATCATCACACTATAGGAAGGATGTAGTAACAATAGAGAGGTTGCAGAAATGTTTCACCAGGATTTTCCCTGAATGGAAGGCTGTTGAAATAAGGAGAGACTGGATAGGTAGGATATATTTTAACTGCAACAAAGGAGAGTGAAGTATGACCTTTTAGAGGTATGAAATAGAGGGGAAGGGTTAAAGGTGGGAGAGGAGAAATTTAGAGGAGATCTGAGGGGCAAGCTTTCTCAGAGAAGGTAGTAGTTAACTACAACAAGCTACCAATGGAGGAGTTTGAGGTCAATTCAATCACAACATTTAAAAGACATTTGGATAAATAAGAAATGGATGCATAGAAGACTAATACAGGCAAATGGGATTAGAGTGGGATAACCATCATGTCAGTTTGGGGGAAGTGAGCTGAAACAAGCCATATAGGTGTTGTTCAATTCTGATTCTATGAATTAACATCAAGAGCTTTGCCTTATTATTTGGATGCGTATTGTGAAGGCTGGCTAGAGTTTGTTTATATGTATGCAATACACTGTCTAGTCTTTCATCTATTCATTCACAGTAGCCTGGAGCCAACATTATCCATAGAGCACCTTTCCATATGGTGATTTGCTTGTCATAAACTACATCCAACCAAAGTAGTGCTGTTCAGTATCTGCCCTTCTCAATCTTGGAACACTACATATCAGCAGAAAGTACAGAATTCCCAAGGATGGATGAATTATATGCTCTGCCTTCATCTGCATAAATTAGAGTCGTATTTTTATTGTTGAGCACGACACTGTGACAAGGCATGGAAGAAGAATTGTGACAATTATTCTTTAGCATCAAAACACAAACACAATTCACTACTGCAGTTTTATTTACCAAACCAAAAGCAGGTGGATTTGGAAAAGAAAATCCTGGTGTTATTGTTCAGATTTGAATAGATGAAAAATGATGGATTTCCATTTAATGCAATGTGCAATAAAAGCATACAAAAGTAGGTTCATGGAGTGTTTTTTTATGATCAGAGGACTGTTTTCCGGTACAGCTGAGACAGACGATTGTCCTGTTCAGAGAATGCATCTCCACAATTGTAATCCATTATATTTCTGAAATGTAGTTTCAAAATAAATGGAATATTCAGCTCAACATCTAAAATTCTTCTTAAATTTTATCAAGCACAATAATGTTTCAAAGGTGGAAGAGCAGGTATTTTGCATGATATTCATTTATTCCTCAATTAGTTCACTTTTAGTATACGGATTGAGAAATTGCAATCCAATTGTCCTCTATGAGAAATTTATCAGCCAATTTGTGAGGGTATTGGTTACTCACTGATATCCGAGAAGAAAAGGAAAATGAAAGGAATACAGCTAGTCTCTGGTGTAGATTGAAAAAGCAAAATAGAACTACAACCTTCAAACATTTATAATAAAATACCAACAGTAATCACAGGACAGGAAATTAAATTATTGAATTTCCTCCCATTACTTGCCATGAATTTTAGACCCAAAATACCATGGAGGGTGGAATGAAAGATTTGGTACTTATTCTGTATGTTATAATCTTTCTTTGAAAGGAACCGAGATAAAGAAAATGAGATCAATCTGCTCTCAGCTGGAATGGACTCCATCTGAGAATATCATAAGCAGTTGATAATGATGCTTCAGTATGGACTGAGAGATGCTGAAAGCATCGAAGCTTAATGTATTATTTGCCACTTAAGCTCCTTTGAGAGGCCTGTCAATCAGATCTAGTGTTTGAAGATGACACTGGGGATATGTAAAAAAAATGGAAGATTCATGAGATAATGAGAGGAATATTTACTTAATTATACTTGCTCTACCTTGTAAAGATAATGGTAACATAGGCCATGGCTCTGGATAATCTACAGGCTGGGGGTTAACTCTCTTTGCACAAGAAATGTGCACTATGATTAATCTCTGTACTGGAATTTGAAAATGAAATATTTTTACTTGTAAGGAAAGGTTTGCAGGCAACTGAAATCAGACAAAACCCCACAGGAATATACTAACCATGCTCAATGAACATGCCTCACTCATAGCATAACTCCAATCTATCTTGGCTGACCTGTGTATCGTTGACCAGTGGCTGCATTGTCAAGAATTGAGGTGTCATCTAGACTACTGAGAAATAAAGTAAACAGCGAAGGCATTGGTAAATACGATCACTTCCTTCAAGAATGCCTTGAAATATTGGCTTTGATCATCTGAGTCTGCAATCCCTTCTTGACATAAGTAATCTCTCCTATAGATGTTAATCTTTGGTATTTTCGTTTAGGATCCATTAATATTAGATATTGCTGATCTATTGGCAAAATACTCAGCTTTTGAAAACATCTGACATTTTTTTCTCTATTCAACCAGTTCTCAACGATTAACTGCTTTAATAATTAAGACACGTTACTGGGGCAATCAAAATTAACCAAATATTTATGACCAAATTTATAACTTTGTACAAAAGATACTAGTTTATCAGCTTCTCACAGGGAGAAGCTCAACAAGCAGAGTCAAGCAAGGATCTTACAATGTGGGAAACTTTCCAAATATACCAGGAGCAAAGGATTTACATGCACATGGAAGAGGATTTATTATGGCAATGAAATAGGAATATGATTTATATTCCATCAGGGATGTTAACTAAAGGAGGAAATGACAAGTGAGTTATGAGCAGTGTCATGGATAGCATTAAAATAATTTCTTGCCAGGAAATGGGGCTTTCTTTATACAGCACATATTATTGGAAGTATTTTCAGTGACAGCTTTAACTTTTCCTTAAAAAATAATTATAATGCAAAGGTGAAATAAAATTGTTCCATATCATTGTTATGATGTTATTTATTTCTGATCTGTCTAGAAATGATGGTCTTGATCACTTGGAAAACAAAGAACAAAGTAAGTAATGGGAATGAGTAAACCACTGGATTTTTTAAAAAAAATATATAATTCCACAGTTAGTCAATAACTATAATTATTAAGACATTTTCAAGAAATTATATCACGTTAGTAATGCCAGCTGGGGTATATGAGGCATCCAGGGAGGGCAGCACCTCCGGTGAAGGGTGCTTGTCGTGTTCATTCTGGGCAGCTCACTCACCATCGGACACTCAGAGCTTTCACCTGTGGCTCCTATAGCTGTTTGCATGTGACAGCAGTCACACCCCTGTACACCATTTTAAACCAAGTGAGGATGACCGGTAGGTGTTATATCCCCAGTAAGATAGGGTCATACCTGTTCCTAGTATGCAAAGTCAGTTGCAGTAGACCGGGCAGATGAGATCATTCAGTGAGATCCAATGCCCAGGAACTCAGTGCTGCAATGCTTCTAGGAGAGCAAAGGCATGACAAGGCACAGAAGAAGTCATGGTCAACCACTGCAACCAAGGAAGCCCGCAGTTATGACAACTACACATACTACTGGACCAGGACATCTGATAGCAAGAGAGTGGAATTGCCCCAGTTCAATGACTTTGCATTTTAAAAACCTTTCCTCACAGGTTTCATCATCATTGGGTTTGACAACCACCACCAATGACAACTGCAGCTGTCAGGAAGCAATACCCAACTCTGCCAATTATAGAAGCAGTTTTCTTGGAAAAGAAGCTGCAAAAAATTCATCCCAGTTAAATCATAATGTTATTTCCACAATGAACATGGTAAGGTCAAATCCCATGCACCCAAATATTTCATAATAATTACCTTAATCTCTAAAACAATGTTAATTTAATTTTCATTACAACATTTAGCCATGGGTATTTACCTTAATTGAGATAATTAACCAGAGATGAACTAAATGCATTTGGGTTCTCAATGTGTGGAAATTATGCAGTGTAACAGCTCTTTATCTATTATTATGACTCTTAACTTATTATTTTATAGGAAGTTGCCGATTTTTGTTATAGCAATTTTTTTTAAACATGATACAAAAGTGATTGAAAGTTGGTAATAATTGCTTCCTTATGAATTGGGATGGATCAGTAAATGAGGCTTGTTAGAACCTATTTCTAAATCAGGTAGGTTATCTATTGAAAAGATAGACAATGTGTCACATTATGCATGAAAAGCATAGTAAACTAGTCAATTCTAAGAATTATAAAATAAATAAAATAATAATGGAAATTGTGAAGGTAGAAATTTAAGTATATGCTCTAGGGTATGAAGTAACTAGCAAATATTTCCATCTTTAATATCTATATTTTTCCCTTTCAGGGTTCTTTTGAAGACCCTGATCTGGAGTTACATGCTGACTACAGTCCTTTGCGGAAATGGGACCTGCTCCCAGGGTTTCACAACTGGTCGTTGTTCAGCACACCAAGGGCTCAGCCCAAGAGCTCAGCTCGTCTTCGGAGAACCGAGTTTTTGTGGCTCTAGAGATGGGAGGATCAGAGGTTGGTGTCTGAGCAGAAGACTGGTGTTTCGTGGGAGATGGAAGATCTAAGGCTGTGTGCCCAGAGACCCAAGATCTTTGGGGGCACTTCTGTTTTCGTGGATGTTTGTGGAGAAAAAGCATTTCAGGATGTATATAGTATACATTTCTCTGACATTAAATGTACCTTTGAAACCTTTGAAATATAGTAAAGAGGAGTCTGTGAATCCCTGATTGTTGATACTTCTAGGACTAACATATATATTTTACAAGGAGATTTCTTCAATATTTTATGGTAAAAATTAAATCTATGATTAGTAGGTCAGTTACAGTTGACACCATTCTGCCATGCTATTGTCTATTCCATTTAGTCAGAATCAGTGTTATTATTAAGGAAAGAATGGGAATAAATGGATTTCTTATTTAAGGAAAGTCACTGCAATTGTAGTAATTGTAAACTCACAATATTTGATTTACAAAATAAAGTTTATTATTTATGGCCTTATCCTTGTTTTTACTCATGTCAGGAAAGGGTTAGTTGATTGTATTTTGCTAATAGATTTGAGTATGAAAGACTCATAGAATTCATGGTTAGGAACAGCAGGGCTTCTAAATAAGTTTTTCATTATGAATTGCCAGAAATATTCCTGGAATTCAGCTGGTGTTCTCTCTATTCTTTTATATTTAATGATTCTCAAAGGCAATTTGACCAGAGTTTTGTCAGAAAAGGAGTATGCTGTGTAATTATTTGAGATGTTGAAAATTAACTGAACTTACTACTTAGATTGGGTATAAATACTCAAATGAACATTGCTGTTCGGAAATGTGAATTCCAGAAAAAATTGCAAAAATGTACAATGCCATTGATGTTCTGTTGCATAATTGCAATGTCAGGATGTGATAGCTGAATAAAATAGGAACAGATTTATAGAACTAAACAGCATAATAGAAAATGCATCATTTCAAAAGATGTGCACAGTAGTTTTCTGTATTGGGCCCTAATAGTCATAACATCTGTTATCAATAAACCTGCTTCTGCTATAGAGGCCTGAAGCTGCATTACAAGGGTACTATAGATCTCATTGAGAGGAAGCTAGCTTCACTGATCTTATTAGCGTTAGCATGGATGTAGTTTTGCAGAACTCCGTTTATAATTGAAGAATACTACTGATCAATGTAGGTCAAAACAAGCAGAGCCAGTAGCTAAAGTACTCAGAAGGGCTCTTTTTGGCTCACATTAACTATCTACGGAAGAATTCAGGCGGCTTTAAGCCACTTTTCTATCCTAGATATCTGTATCTTTTTTTTTCCTTCAAATCTCTCCCCATTTGCTTTTGGAAATCACTGCTTCCCCCACTGTTGTAGGCAGTGAGTTCCTGTTCATTTTCCCTCATGACATTAAAAATATTCCTCCTTACACTTTCCCTGTATCCCTTGCCAAATCTTACATGGGAGTCCCCTCTTTTCTGAACAAAGAAGCAACTTTACTTTGTTTATATTTTTTAAATTTTATGCATTTTTGTCATATTTTTCCTCAACTTCCATTGCTTCAAGGAAAATCTCAGTTTTGACAACTTAACTGTAAGATCCATCATTTCTGTAATTATTCTGGTAAATCTCCTCTGCAGCTCCTCGAGGGCCTTCACATCCTTCTAATGGATTTAATACTTAAGACGTGGCCTAACTGAAGTTTTATAAAGGTTCATCATAACTTCACTGCCATAGGACACTCAAAACTGCTACACCGGTTGACTCTGTGGTTAAGGAGGCATACGGTCCATTGGCCATCATCAATTATAGGATTGAGTTTAAGAGCCGAGAGGTAACGTTGCAGCTATATAGGACCCTGGTCAGACCCCACTTGGAGTACTGTGCTCGATTCTGTTCACCTCACCACAGGAAGGACGTGGAAACCATAGCAAGGGTGCAGAGGAGATTTACAAGGATGTTGGTTGGATTGGGGAGCATGCCTTATGAGAATAGGTTGAGTGAACTTAGCTTTTTCTCTATGGAGCAACGGAGGATGAGAGGTGACCTGATAGAGGTGTACAAGATAATGAAAGGCATTGATCGTGTGGATAGTCAGAGACTTTTTCCCAGGGCTGAAATGGCTAGCATAAGAGGGCATAGTTTTAAGGTGCTTGGAAGTAGCTACAGAGGAGATGTCAGGGGTAAGATTTTTACGCAGAGAGTGATGAGTGCTTCGAATGGGCTGCTGGTGGCTGTGGTGCAGGGGGAAACAATAGGGTCTTTTAAGAGACTCCTGGATGGATACATGGAGATTAGAAAAGTAGAGGGCTATGAGTAAACCTAGGTAGTTCTAAGGTAAGGACATGTTCAGCACTGCTTTGTGGGCCGAAGGCCCTGTATTGTGCTGTAGGTTTTCTACGTTTCTGTGTTCCATTCCTGTATTGTTAAAGCTCAAGATCTAGTCTGCACGCACAGAATGCTGGAGGAACTCAGCAGGCCAGGCAGCATCTATGGAAAAGAGTACAGTCAATGTTTCGGGCCGAGACAGCAGCTCTAGTCTACTTAATTAGCTGCTGCTCAGTATGTTCTGTCATCTGCAAATGAACATTCTTTGATTTTGCAGCATCTTTAGAACTGTGACATTACCTCCATATTTCACCTCCCCAACTATTCTGCTTAAATGCAACTGTTGTCACTTCTCTGCATTAAATTTCATCTATTGATTGTCTGTCCATACCTTTCTATGTATTGTTATAATTGGTTGGTGTGTTATTATCTGTACATAATAAAGAACTACAGTTCCCAGTGGACAACATGGTGGGTTCACCCGGAACTATAAGCTATGACAATGACCTATTTGCACACACACAGGGTTGAGCAGCAGTTGGGTAATAAAGTGTTCTAACGTGAACCCATACCAAGTTTGTCTTCATTAAGAACAAACATAACGTGGTCTCAGAAGACAGTGAGGTCTAAACACAGAGAAAGCGACTACATGAGTACTTAAGGAACAGCAGGTGAGGTCGGATACAACAGAGAGAAGCTGGCCAGTGAGGCAAGAGAGCACATTGTTCCCAAAGTTCAGCAGTCACTGGATTCACCAAGAAAGTTTCAGGTGAGAGGCTAAATGTCTGTGTCCTGAATAAGCTAAGTTCTCCAGCACCTAAGCAGTTTACCATCAATCTAACTCATAACTGGAAACACTTCAAACAGTGATTCAATATATATTTAGCTGTTTGCAGAGTGGAAGGCACTGATGAAAAATTGAAAGCATCTACTTTTCTGCATGTAATTGGTGAAGATACTTTGGACATTCATAACAGCTTTCAAATTGATGAGACAACTTTTACATTGGACACTCTGATGACAAAATTTGAGGGGTATTTTGTCCCAAGTAAAAGCATCATGTTTGAGAGATGTAAGGTTTTTTCCAGCGACCAGAACCAAGGTGTTAGCTTTGACTAATACTTAGCCGTGCTTCACACACTGAGTAAGTCCTGTGAATTTGGAGATTTGAGAAACTCACTAGATACAGACAGAATAGTTTGAAGAATTATCCATTAATGGAGGACTCAGAGAAAGACTGCTACATGAAAACGATTTGACTCTAGAAAAGATTGTGAATATGCGTAGGGCAGTAGAATCCACATGAGCACAAGCTAAGGTGTTGCAGGGCAGACATGCAGAGTTAATGTGAAAACAGAGGTGCAGCAGACAAGGTGATCCCAAAGCAACAGCAAAGTAAAGAAGAAGGCTTAAACAGCAAATGTGGAGGTAGTCGCAATCCAAAGACATGTCCTGCTTGTAGAAAGTCCTGCAATAATTGTGGGAAGAAGACTCATTTTGCAATGTGCTGCAAAGTGGCAAAGAGAAAGATGCACATGGTTGATGAGGAAATTGAGGAATTCTTTGTGGATTTTCTAGACTGCTGGTGCTGGTGAAACAGAATGGGTCGTTCCAGTGATCGTGAATGAGACAATAGTTCCATTCAAACTGACTCCGGAGTTCAGGTGAATCTGTCGTCCATGGATGATTACAAGACTCTCACAGTAATGAACAAGATTTACCAAATGAAGTTAAATTAATAGGCTACTCTGAAGAGAACATTCCAGTAAATTGAAGCTGTATAGTACCATTCAAGCACAAGGGACAGCACCTCAAGGCACAGCTGCTGGTTGTTGAAAAGAGAGTACAGCCAATATTAGGTCTGGGTGCTTGTGAAAAGCTCAACCTGGTGAAAAGCATTTCCATAGTAGCTTCACAGACCAAAGATGCCCACATGACACTCATACCTTTGAAGGGCTCGCATGCTTATCTGTTGTACACAAAATTCATATAAATGAGACAGTGGCTCCTGTTGTCCATGTATGCAGGAGAGTTCCGTTTCCACTTCGAGTCAGACTTAAACAAGAACTAGCACATATGGAACTGATGACTAATTCAGGAAATTGAAAACCAATAGACTGGCAAACTTACTGGTCATGGTGCAAAAGATAAATAGAGCATTGTGGATATGTCTAGACCCAAGAGATCCCAATAAAGCCATCGAGAGAGTGCACTTTAAATTGCCAACACGGGAGGAGATCAGAATCAGAATCAGAATCATCGGCAGGTGATATTATCACCGGCAGGCGATGTGAAATTTGTTAACTTAGCAGCAGCAGTTCAATGCAATACATAATCTAGCAGAGAGAGAAAAAAAATAAATAAAATGAACCATAATTGATTTACTTGTTTATTTATTATGTATATTGAATAGATTTTTTTTAAATGTGCAAAAACAGAAATACTGTACATTAAATAAGTGAGGTAGTGTCGAAAGCTTCAGGAAGGAATCAGATGGCACAGGGTAAGAAGCTGTTCCTGAATCGCTGAGTGTGTGCCTTCAGGGTTTTGTATCTCCTACCTGATGGTAACAGTGAGAAAAGGGCATGCCCTGGGTGCTGGAGGTCCTTAATAATTCCCAGTTTGTAGGTGCCAAGTAATTTAGCAAACTTGACGCATCATTTGGGTTTTAGCAGGTGAAGCTTGCTGAGTTTGAGATTGTGTAGTTAACACACCACAGGGAAGGTGTCACTTTCTTTGACTACCATATGGGATTCTGCCTATACCAGAAGTCTACCATAAAACCACCCACATGATGTTTGAGGGACATTCCTGGTGTCAAAACCATGATGGATGACATCATCGGTCTGGGGGTCCACCAAAAATGAACATGATACACAACTAAGACATGATCTTGACGTGGCACAGAATGTCAAATGAAATTAAATAAAGAGAAATGTGAGTTTGGTGTTAAGACATTGACCTTCATAGGAGATGTCATGTCTGTAAGAAGGAGTGAAGCCTGACCCAAGAAACACGTCAGCCATCGAAAACATGGAGAGGCCCCAAAACAAAAAAGAAGTGGGATGTTTCTTGGGGATGGTGACCTACCTGGCTAAGTTCATCCCTCGACTGTCTATTGTGTCAGCAACACTGAGGCCAGTCCTTGAGCAGTGAAATAAGTGAATTTGGTCTAATGAGCAGGAAGAATGTTTCCAGACACTGAAAGGAGTCATAACTGAAGAGACCAGACTGAAGTTTTATGATCTGGAAAAGTGTACTAGAATCTCGGCTGATGTGTCCCAGTATGGCCTTGGAGCAGTACTACTGCAGCAGCACAATGACACGGAGCAACCTGTGGTCTGTGCATCAAGGGCTTTAATGAGTGCAGAAGCCAAATGTGCACAAGGAGAGAAAGAGCTTCTCGTCAGCACATATACATGTGAAAGGTTCCATCAGTACATCTATGGGCGAGATTTTGAAGTGGAGACGGACCATAAACCACTGTTCTCAATTATGTCCAAACCACTGAATGACTGTCGCATGAGGACACAACACATGCTGCTAAGGCTGCAGAAACATGATGTGAAGATGATCTATACACTAGGAAATTATTCTGTATGGTTGCTGCTGATGTGCTGTCTTGAGTGGTTGACAAGAAAGAATAGAGTGACCGAAAGGTTAATGCAAATGTACAGGCCTATGTTGACAACGACTGTCACTTCCCTTCCAGTATCTCCTGGTAGAACAGAGAAGATTAGGAAAACAGCAGGATCAAATGAAACAATGAAAGAATTGATACATACAATATGGAAAGGATGGCCAGCAGTTAACAATGACTGTTCAATGTGTATTTAGTGTAATTGTTCATGGAGAGCTGAACTGTCAGTAGTGAAAGATATGGTCTTCAAGGGAACAAATTTGTGATTCCAGTATCACTTCGCAAGGAAATCCTCCAGAAGATACACAAAATGCATCTTGATAAGGAAAAATGTAAACGTAGAGCTTGTGATGTATTGGCCAAGAGTGTACCAAGACCAAGAATGAATCAATTAGAAAGAGGTGACATAGTGTCGGAAGGTGTTGAATCATTATGGATAGAGCTAAGGAACTTTAAGGGTAAAAAGACCCTGATGGGGTTTATATACAGACCCACAAGCAATGGTAAGGATGTGGTCTACAAATTACATTGGGAGATAGAAAAGGGCAAAGATGCCAAAAGGGCAATGTTACAATACACATAGGAGATTTCAATATGTAGGTAATAGGAAAATCAGGATGGTGTGATATTCAAAGTGGGGAAATTTCTAGAACGCCTAAAAAAATGACTTTTTAGAACAGCTTGTGGTTGAACCCACTAGGGGATCAACTATTCTGGGTGTGGGGCAATGAACCAGAATTGATTAGAGAGCTTAAGGGAGAAGAATGCTGGGGGAGAAAGTGATCATTATATGATCGAATTCACCCTGAAGTTTGAGAAGAAGAAGCTAATGTCGGATGTATCAGTATTATGGTGGAGTAAAGGAAACTACGGAGATATGAGAGAGGAGTTGGACAGATTTTATTGGAAAAGAACTCTGGCAGGAATGACAGCAGAGCAGCAAAAGCTGGAATTTCTGGAAGCAACTCAGAAGGCACAGGATATATATATCCTATAGAGGAAGACGTATGCAAGTTGACATAACCATGGCTAACAAGGGAAGTCAAAGCCACCATAAAAGCCAAAGAGTGTGTTACAAGGTTCAGATATGGCCCAAGTGCTGAGTGAGAGACATTGAAGCAGGTCGATAGTTCACAGATTTTAATATAAACAGTGTTAAAGGGAAAATAAAACAATAAACGATAAGCCAAACAGGGCCATTAACTAAAACTCTCAAAAGGAAAACGAAGCCTACACTGAGGCTGAAAAGAACATCTAAACATTAAATGAGTACCGCTAGGCCTCACAGTCAGGTGACTTGACAGTCCAAGATCTTAAGGAAGGCCGAAGGCAAACAGCAGCTCTGCTCTGTCCAAGTCTTGTCAAGCACCACAACGACAAGTATGGAGTTAAATACTACCACGATTAAATAATAATTAGCAGACACGTGCAAATTCACAAGTGCAATTGCTGTATTTGTTGTTGTTGTTCGTCCATCATTGACGTCGATGAGGACCTCGACACCATAATGATGGTGTCGAGACTAGCGCGTGATTTGGATTTAAGTGAGGGAGAGTTGCACAGCGTCAGCCCAATTCCCATCTGGGTCCAGTGGCAATACAGAGTCTAGACGGCTGGAGATGGGACTAGGCGCATTGGATGACCAGGACATCTTCTGTGTCTTGTCCTGCTCTACATGTTCCACGACGCTTGCAGAGACCGCCTTCTTGACCGTTGGACCTTCCATTGGTCTCGTCCGCTCAGTCCGCTGTATTTACTGTGCTGCTGAATCCGTGATTGTGACAGGGCCCCCTTCTCTACGCATAGGCCCTGAGGCACCACAGATCTGTTTCTGCTGGAAGTCCTGTATCAGCGACTTGTTCAAGATGTCCTTCACTGGGATCCAATTACGTTCTTCTGGGCCATACTCTTCCTAGCCCACAAAGTACTGAACCTCACCATGTACCCAGTGAGATGCCAGGAGGTGCTGCACTGTATAGACAAGGGAACCATCTACCAGGCAGGGAGGAGGGATGACTGGGGCCAGGGAAGAGGTAGTAACCGGCTTGAGCTGGGAAACATGGAATACTGGGTGGATCTTCAATGATGCTGGTAGACACAATCTATAGGACACCTTGTTGACAGCCTTTTCCCATGTAGCGCGGTGCCAATTTCCGGTTGTTGATTTTCAGGGCAAGATACCTTGATGCCAATTGGACCTCCTCTCCTGGTTTGAATGGCCTTACCTGTCGACGGAGCCGATCAGCCTGCCGGGAATGTCGTTTCTGGGCGCGCAGCAGAGAAGCCCGGCTCGTCTCCAGGTGCTCTTGTAGCGCTGGATCAGCTGTTCAGCAGCAGGAACTCCTACATCGATCTCCTGATCCGGGAAGAGCAGGGGCTGGAATCCCTTCTGGCATTCAAAGGCAGACACACCGGTGGAGGATGACTGGAGATTATTGTGGGCGATCTCTGCCCAAACCAATTGGGAGCTCCAGGACGTGGGGTTGGAGAAGGCAAGACAGCACAGGGTTGTCTCCAACTCTTGATTCACTCTCTCAGTCTGGCCACCAGATTGGGGGTGGAAGCCAATAAGATTAAAGAGGATACCAAATGTTTCCTCAGATACATAAAGTGTAAAAGAGAGGCGAGAGATGACAGTGCATATTGGAGCACTGGAAATTGATGCTGGAGAGGAGTAATGGGGGACAAGGAAATTGCAGACAAACTGAATAAGTATTTTATATCTGTCTACACTGTGGAAGACACAAGCAGTATGGTAGACGTTTCAGGTGTCAAGAGTCATAAAATGTGTAAAGTTACCATTACTAGAAAGATTTGTGGGAAAGTGAAAGGTTTGAAAGTAGATAAGTCACCTGGATCTGATGATGTAAACCCTAGTGTTCTGAAGGAGGTGGCTGAAGAGATTGTAGAGGCATTAGTAATGATCTTTCAAGAATCACTAGATTCTGGAATGATTCTGGAAGACTGTAAAATTGCAAATATCACTCCAATCTTCACGAAGGGAGAGACACAGAAGAAAGGAAATTATAAGCCAGTTAGTCAAACCTCAGTGATTGGGAAAATATTGAAGGTAAGGATGTCGTTTCTAGGAGGCATGTGATAAAACAGGCCAAACTCGGCATGGTTTCAATGGAAAATCTTCCTTGACAAATCTGTTGGAATTCTTTGAAGAAATAGCTAGCAGGATAGAGAAAGGAGAATCAGTGGATGTTGTGTCCTTGGATTTACAGAAGGCCTTTGACTAAGTGCCACACACGAGTCTGCATGACAAGCTGCAAACCCATGCTATAACAGGAAAAATTCTAGTATGGATAAAGCAGTGGCCGATTAGCAGGAGGCAAAAAGTGGGAATAAAGGCAGCCTTTTCTGGTTGGCTGCTGGTGACTAGTGATGTTCCACAGGGGTCTGTGTTGGGACTGATACTTTTTACATTAATGTCAATGATTGGATGATGGAATTGATCATTGCTGCCCTGTGATGAAGATCTGATGCACAAAGGGGCCGCTTTGCTGAGCATATCTGCTCCATTCAACATGAGTGGGACTTCCTTTGTGCCCAAACATTTTAATTCCCATTCTAATATGTCAGTTCATGACCTCCTCTTGTGCCAAGCTGAAGTCACCTTCAGGGTGGAGGAGATCACCTTATATTTAGTCTGGGTAGCCTCAAACCTAATGGCATAAATATCGATTTCTCTTTCCGGTAAACAGACTTCACCCATCCTCCCACCACCCCTCGCCCTCATATTCCCCTCTCTGACATTTTACCTCACTTATTAGTTCCTGCTGGGTGTCCTCCTCCCTCCCTTTTTTCTATGGTCCACTCTCCTCTCCTATCAGCTTCCTTCCTCTCCAGCTCTTGACCTTTCCCACCCACCTGGTTTCACCCATCACCTTCCAGCTAGGATCTTTCCCCTCCTCCCACCTTTCTATTCCAGCATCTTCCCCCTACTTCTCAGTCTTGAAGAAGGGTCTGAGATGTTGACTGCCTCTTCACTTCGATAGATGCTGCCTGACCTGCTGAGTTCCTCCAGCATTTTGTATGCAGCAATGATGTTAAACTGGCTGGACAGTTGTTACTTGAAATAAATTTAAACCCTCCCTTGAACAAAGATACTCTCTTGGCTATTCTTAGTGGAAAATTATGGCAAGTTATTTGACTCTGTCTGCCTACTCTTTCCTTAGTCATCCATTTCAGGCGTAGGCAATCTTGCTTGTTCTGCCTCTGGGTCTTGTATTGCTCCATCTAATACCTCGCCTCTCCACATACACTGATGTTTGGTCAGCAATTTTTGCTGCAATTAATTCACCAATATAAAGCAACGGAGTGGTCTACACCATCAGACATTATTCTTAGTGAGGAAACATTCAGATGCATTTAAGTTCACTTGGGTCCAAATAATGTTTTTTTTGTTATGATGTTGAATATTAAGTTAACAGTTGCCAAAAATGAACCCTTCATTGTTGCACTAGAATGAAAGACAAAATCTTAAGGAAGGGAATTTAGATATGGTATGGTACAATTGGTGTAGCATTCTACCATCAGTTAAGAAAAAGTTTCATTATTTTGGTCATACAGTCCAACTCCAGACCCCTACAACTTTTTGTTGATTTCTCTGGTCTTGCTGAAATTAGTTTTCATCTTCCTCTGGATTCTCTATAAGTACACCACAGTGGATCAAAAAGTTGTGTAATATTTGCTCAGGGCACTTTATATTGAGGATTTTAAAGCAGAGCTTCAAGATGCAAATGCCATGGTCATGAACTAATGTGATATGATATGAAATCATAGACTTCTAGTTTTAATTTAGGCTTAAATTTCTCTGCATAAAACACCAGATTATTTCAGTGGTCCCGGGTACAATCAATGAACACATGTTCGAGTAGTTTGAAAGATATTTTATGTTTAATACTGCTACCAGTTTCTTCAGAAATAACAGTAGTTGCTTAGCTCAGACTGAGCAGAATAACATTTAGCTAATGGGCATCACATTGAAAGTACTTTCCGCATTTTTCTATCAACAGTGCTGCACATTAGTTGAGTGGCTTCTTAAATTGTGCTTAAGATCAGTGAATGCTGGATTATTTAGCACAAGAGATGTGGAAGTTATTTAATGTCATTTATAAAGCACAACATTTGCCACAGGTGCTAGAGACTGAAACATGATGAGAAACTTATTTGTGCTAAGCGTGTTACTTCCTATAGTTCCAGGAGGTTCACAATATGGTGTATGTGGCCATTACATCCTGACTCAAAGGCTCCTGCTGCACTGGCTTAATACCAGTCAATTTTCAGATGCAGATACTGCAGTTATTCCAAAGAAAACATATTTTTGTTATATGTTAATGATATAACAGATTATTGAGTTAATAAAACTTTACAAATGAAATATACACAAGAATATTTTCTAAAAGCTTGTAGTAAAAGTAGAAAATATTGGAAACACTCAGCAGGTCAGACAGCATCTGTGGAAAGGAAAACAGAGCTAATGTTTCAGGTCTTTAAACCCATTATAAGAAGTCAGAAATAGAAAAAATGAGATTTATTTACAGTAGCAGAGAATGTAAGGGAGGAATGAACATAACAGAAGGTTAACCAGCAAGTAAGCTACGATGGATTACTGGGGACAAATAAATGGAGGGGGAACCTGAACAAAGAAACATAAAGGCCCCAAGGAGCAGTGTCTCAGAAAGGCAGCATTCATTACTAAAGACCTCCAGCACCCAGGGCATGCCCTTTCCTCACTGTTACCATCAGGCAGGAGGTACAGAAGCCTGAAGGCACACACTCATCAATTCGGGAACAGCTCCTTCCTCTCTGCTTTCCAATTTCTAAATGGACATTGAACCCAAGAACACTACCTCACTTTTTTTATATTATTTCTGGTTTTTTTTGCACAATTTTTAATCTATTCAATATACATATACTGTACTTGATTTATTTATTTATTATTATTATTATTATTTTATTATTTTTTTCTACTACTTCTTCCTTATTATGTTTTGCATTGTACTGCTGCTGCTAAGTCAACAAATATCATACCGGTTATAATAAACCTGATTCTGATTCTGATGAGCACAGTTAGATCATGAGAACAAATAATTATACAAGTTGTAAAATGCAGATTTGCTGGATATACCCAGCAGGTTGGGTTGTGTTACTGTAGAAAGGGAAAAAATGATGAGCCAATGTACCGGGCTGAGAAGTGGCAGATGGAGTTCAACCCAGGTAAGCGTGAGGTGGTTCATTTTGGTAGGTCAAATATGATGGCAGAATATAGTATTAATGGTAAGACTCTTGGCAGTGTGGAGGATCAGAGGGATCTTTGGGTCTGAGTCCATAGGACACTCAAAGCTGCTGCGCAAGTTGACACTGTGGTTAAGAAAGCATACAGTGCATTGGCCATCATCAATCATGGGATTGAGTTTAGGAGGTGAGAAGTAATATTGCAGCTATATAGGACCCTGGTCAGACCCCACTTGGAGTACTGTGCTCAGTTCTGGTCGCCTCACTACAGGAAGGATGTGGAAGACGTAGAAAGGGTGCAGAGGAGATTTACAAGGATGTTGCCTGGAGTGAACTCGGCCTTTTTTCCTTGGAGCGACAGAGGATGAGAGGTGACCTGATAGAGGTGTATAAGATGATGAGAGGCATTGATTGTGTGGATAGTCAGAGGCTTTTTCTCAAGGCTGAAATGGCTAGCACTAGAGGGCACAGTTTTAAGGTGCTTGGAAGTAGGTACAGAAGAGATGTCAGGGTAAGTTTTTTACGCAGAGAGTGGTGAGTACGTGGAATGGGCTGCCAGCGACTGTGGTGGAGGCAGATACGACAGGGTCGTATACGTTGGGTAACCCTAGGTAATTTCTCAGGTAAGGACATGTTCAGCACAGTTTTGTGGGCTGAAAGGCCCGTATGGTGCTGTAGACTTTCTATGTTTCATTGTTTCAGCTGGAAGGACTAATTGGGTTACTGGATTGCAAAAGGAAAGAGGTAAATAAATACATAAACATGAGGAATTCTGCAGATGCTGGAAATTCAAGCAACACACATCAAAGTTGCTGGTGATTGCAGCAGGCCAGGCAGCATCTCTAGGAAGAGGTACAGTCGACGTTTCGGGCCGTAGTCCTGACAAAGGGTCCCAGCCCGAAACATCGACTGTATCTCTTCCTAGAGATGCTGCCTGGCCTGCTGTGTTCACCAGCAACTGTGATGTGTGTTGCCTAGAGGTAAGTAAATAGGCATTATTTCTCCTGCAATGCATGGGGTAGTTTAGACCATCAATGGACTGCTTGATTGAGGCAGATGAGCAAAACAGAGAGAAAGTTGAGGGGAAAGAGAGGTGCCTTGAATGATGGAATCTCATTGGAACTGGCTGAAATTGCAGGGGATGACCTATTGAAAGCGGAGGCTGATGGGGTTGAAGCTAAGCATCAAGGGAAGTCAATCAATGCTCTGGAGAAGGAATCAGAATAAAGGTATGGTAAAAAGAGAAGTGATCAACTGCTCTGTCACCTATGGTAGGGGGGAAGCTATGGTTCAGAAAGTAGGAACATTTGTGATGAGCTTCACCACCGCACTCAATCCAAAGGAGATGAAGGAGTGAGGATAATGGAATAGAGTCCTCAGAGGAGGCAGGATGGAAGGAAGTTAACTTAATTTCTCTTTGCTACCTGCCCTGTTGAGTGTTTCCAGCACTCTCTGTTATTCTGCGGGTTGGATTCAGGAGTTGTGAGTTGTTGTTGTGGCTTTATGCAACTCTGATTGACTGCTCTTGGAATATTGTATTTAATTCTGGTTGTTTCATTATAGGAAGGATGTGAAAAATTTTGAGAGGGTTCAGAGGAGATTTAGCAAGATGCTGCCTGTATTGGATAGCAGGATAGATTGAGCGAGTTAGGTCATTTTTCTTTACAGTAATGGAGGATGAGGTGTGAGTTGATAGAGGTATACAAGATCATATGAGCCGTAGACTGAGTGGACAGCCAGAGACATCGTCCCACGGTGGAAGTGACTAACACGAGGGGCATAATTTTCAGGTGATTGGAGGAAAGTATAGGGGGTGTCAGAGGTAAGTTGTTTTTACACAGAGAGTGGTGGTGCAATTAGAAACACACCTCACCGACATCAATTGAAAAACAACTAATTAGTCATTCAAATAATTAGCACTACATGTAATATTAAAGTAAAATTCAGTTAACTAGTTAAAATGTATCAGTGAAGATTTCCAGGGACTTGGTAGTTAATACTTATTTAAAATTACTATTGTGTATAACAATTGGCATCAAAGCATATGGTATATCATCCCTGAACAAATCCAGCTACGTGTGTCTAACTGCAAGCACTAAACCTGCTGTCATAGTTGTGTAGGCCTGGAACGATGGCAATGAGAAAATAAATAATAGTGTGCTCATCACCATCAAGTTAAATCAAGAGTTAAAATTGGCTTGTCGCAAAGGTAATTCTACGGTTGTTATGGGGGATTTCAACATGTGGGTAGACTGGGAAAATCAGGTTGGTACTGGACCCCAAGAAAGGGAATTTGTGGAATGCCTCAGAGATGGATTCTTAGAGCAGCTTGTATTAGAGTCTACCAGGGAGAAGGCAATTCTGGATTTAGTGTTGTGTAAGGAGCCAGATTTGATAAGGGAACTCGAGGTAAAGGAGCCATTAGGAGGTACTGACCATAATATGATAAGTTTTAATCTACAACTTGAGAGGGAGAAGGGAAGATCAGAAGTGTCAGTATTACAGTTGAACAAAGGGGACTATGGACCCATGAGGGAGGAGCTGGCCAAAGTTGACTGGAAAGATACCCTAGCAGGGATGACATTGGAACAACAATGGCAGGTATTTCTGGGAATAATACAGAAGGTGCAGGATCAGTTCATTCCAAAGAGGAAGAAAGATTCTAAGGGGAGTAAGGGGCGACCGTGGATGACAAAGGAAGTCAAGGACAGTACAAAAATAAAAGAGAGGACGTATAACATAGCAAGGATGAGCGGGAAGCCAGAGGATTGGGAGACTTTTAAGGAGCAACAGAAGATAACCAAAAAGGCAATACAGGGGGAAAAGATGAGGTACGAAGGTAAGCTAGCCAAGAACATAAAGGAGGATAGTAAAAGTTTCTTTAGGTATGTGAAGAGGAAAAAATTAGATAAGACCAAAGTTGGGCCCTTGAAGACCGAAATGGGTGAAATTATTATGGAGAACAAGGAAATGGCAGACGAGTTGAACAGATGCTTTGGATCTGTCTTCACTAGGGAGGACACAGACAATCTCCCAGATGTAATAGTGGCCAGAGGACCTAGGGTATCAGAGGAACTGAAGGAAATTCGCATCAGGCAGAAGATGGTGTTGGGTAAACTGATGGGACTGAAGGCTGCTAAATCCCCAGGGCCTGACGGTCTGCATCCCAGGGTACTTAAGGAGGTGGCTCTAGAAATCGTGGATGCATTGATAATCATTTTCCAATATTCTATAGATTCAGGATCAGTTCCTGCAGATTGGAGGGTAGCTAATGTTATCCCACTTTTTAACAAAGGAGGGAGAGAGAAAACAGGCAATTATAGACCAGTTAATCTGACATCAGTGGTGGGGAAGATGCTGGAATCGATTATAAAAGATGAAATAGCGACATATTTGGATAGCAGTAGAAGGATAGGTCCGAGTCAGCATGAATTTACCAAGGGGAAATCATGCTTGACTAATCTTCTGGAATTTTTTGAGAATGCAACTATGAAAATGGCCAAGGGAGAACCAATGGATGTAGTGTACCTGGACTTCCAGAAAGCCTTTGATAAGGTCCCACATATGAGGTGAGTGGGCTAAATTAGAGCAAATGATATTGGGGGTAGGGTACTGACATGGATAGAAAATTTGTTGGCAGACAGGAAACAAAGAGTAGGGATTAATGGGTCCTTTTCAGAATGACAGGCAGTGACTATTGGGGCACCGCAAGGCTTGGTGCTGGGACCGCAGCT
The DNA here is from genome assembly GCF_030028105.1 of Mobula birostris. Classification (NCBI taxonomy): domain Eukaryota; kingdom Metazoa; phylum Chordata; class Chondrichthyes; order Myliobatiformes; family Myliobatidae; genus Mobula; species Mobula birostris. The sequence continues at coordinate 134,936,643 of NC_092376.1, forward strand.
ATTTACAATATACATTAATAATTTAGATGAAGGGACTAAAAGTAACATTAGCAAATTTGCAGATGACACAAAGCTGGGTGACGGTGTGAAATGTGCGGAGGATGTTATGAGAATGCAGGGTGACTTGGACAGGTTGGGTGAGTGTGCAGATGCAGTTTAATGTGGATAAGTGTGAGGTTATCCACTTTGGTGGGAAGAACAGAAAAGCAGATTACTATCTGAATGGTGGCAAGTTAGGAAAAGGGGAAGTACAACGAGATCTAGGTGTCCTAGTTCGTCAGTCACTTAAAGTAGGCATGCAGGTACAGCAGGCAGTGAAGAAAGCTAATGGCGTGTTGGCCTTCATAACAAGGGGATTTGAGTATAGGAGCAAAGAGGTCCTTCTGCAGTTGTACAGGGCCCTGGTGAGACCACACCTGGAGTATTGTGTACAGTTTTGGTCTCCGAATTTGTGTAAGGACATTCTAGCTATCGAGGGAGTGCAGCGTAGGTTCACGAGGTTAATGCCCAGGATGACGGGACTGTCATATGTTGAAAGATTGGAGCAACTGGGCTTGTATACTCTGGAATTTAGAAGGATGAGAGGGGATCTGATTGAAACATATAAGATTATTAAGGGATTGGACGTGCTAGAGGCAGGAAACATGTTCCCGATGTTGGGGGAGTCCAGAACCAGAGGCCACAGTTTATGAATAAGGGGTAGACCATTTAGAACGGAGTTGAGGAAAAACTTTTTCACACAGAGGGTTGTGGTTCTGTGGAATGCTCTGCCTCAGAAGGCAGTGGAGGCCGATTCTCTGGATTCTTTCAAGAAAGAATTAGATAGAGGTCTTAAAGATAGTGATGAAGGGATATGGGGAGAAGGCAGGAAAAGGGTACTGATTGTGGATGATCAGCCATGATCACAGCGAATGGCTGTTCTGGCTCGAAGGGCTGAATGGCCTACTCCGGCACCTATTGTCTATTATCATTTGTCTGAACTTTATGATGGCAGTCAGTAACAGTTATGGAGGGGAGGAACAGTGAGGAAGGGAACTGAAAATTGTATGCTATGTTCTTCCTGTTTGCTCATTGGTGTTTCTGCGAAGGTTACCACTGAAGTAGCTCAGTGTCCAAACGTGAAGGTTTCAGCTCTAAGAAAATTCTTTATGATGTGCACTGTTTATCATTTTGAACCTTGTAAATGCCTGGGGCTTGTAATGATTTGAGTGAATCTACCTTCTTTTAGCAAATATATGGAAGTTTATAACCAAACCCAAGAATAATTTCAGATGTTGTATAATGTTGTACAGTATTTATTTATTTAGAGATACAGCATGGAATAGGCTCTTCTGGCCCTTCAAGCCTCACCACCCAGCAATCCCCTACAACTGCAATTTAACCTGAACACAATCACAAGATTATTTACAATGACTGATTAACCTACCCAGTTCATCTTTGTGTCATAAGGTCGTGGCTGGGAACGGACCCAAGTGCATGACACAGACACTGAAGTACTAGGGACAGGACTAGGATACAGAGTGAGGGCTAGGACATGGACACAAAAACCCGGGAACCCGGAACAGGACTGGACAAGAGAGCTAGGAGTGGGTTTGGACTCCGAGCCAGAGACCGGACAAGGACCCAGAACCTGGGTCTTGCCTCTGGCTCAGACCCCAGAACTAGACAAGGACATGACTTGGCTGACAGGCAGGATGAGGCTGGAGTCTTCAGACTTGAGGGGAGGCTGGAGGCCAGAGACCTGAGGCTTGGGGTCTTGAAGCTTGGCTCGGGGCGAGGCTTGGCTAGAGACTTGAGGCGAGGCTGGAGGCCAGAGACTTGAGGCGAGGCTGGAGGCCAGAGACTTGAGGCTTGAGGTCTTGAAGCTTGGCTTGGGGTGAGGCTTGACTAGAGACTTCAGGCGAGGCTTGACTAGAGATTTGAGGCGAGGATTGGTTAGAGGTTTGAGGCGAGGATTGGCTAGAGGCTTGGGGTCTTGAAGCTCCTCCTGGGCAGGGCACGGATCCCCACCCGACAGAGGCAAGGGACAGGAAGGGACAGATCCCACCACAGGGTAACAGCAATCTGGCCTGGCTTACCCGATGGAGGCAAGGGACAGGTAGGGACAGGTGGGGACAGGACCCATCGCAGAGTAATGGCAATCTGGCCTGATTTACCCGGTGGAGGCAGGGGACAGGAAGGGAGCTAGGTACAGGGTGGCTCCAAGACAAGACTTCAGGTGAGAATAGGCGAGAGTTACCAGCAAGATAAGGCAAGGCTTCAGGCATTGCAAGGCCAGACAAGAACTTCAGGCGAGGTGAGAGTTACTGGCAAGACAAGGCAAGGCAAGGCTTCAGGTGAGGAAAAAGAAGGCAGGGGAAGGGATACAAGGGGTAAGGACAAGAACAATCCAGCAGCCACGCCCTGGTCTCTGGAGGTATTTATGCAGCCAACCCCAATGAAAATCAGCTGCCTCAATTAGCTCAACAGGCACAGAAACAGGGTAGACAGGAAAACCTGGAGCAAGGGTTGATGGACTGGACCGTGAACCGGAATGCGGACTTCATGGACCGGACCGTGAACCGGAATGCGGACTTCATGGACCGGACCATGACACTACCCGCCCCCCCCCCCCCCCCCCCCCACGGGAGCCTCCTGGCGACCAAACAGGCTATCCAGACTATGGATGACCTGAGCAGGTGGGAGGGTATGTAACAGAAAGGAACCCTGGGTGGCAAGAGGAAAACGACAATGTCTGTGTCGCTGGGTCTATGGTTGGCTGGATCGTTCTGTCATAAGGTGGTGGCTGGGAAAGGACCCAAGTGCAAGACACAGACACTGAAATACTAGGGACAGGACTAGTATACAGGGTGAGGGCAAGGACATGTACACGAAAACTGGGAACCCGGAACAGGACTGGACAAGAGAGCTAGAAGCCAGGGCTTGGATTACGAGCCAGAGACTGGACAAGGACCCAGAACCTGGATCTTGCCTCTGGCTCGGATCCCAGAACTAGACAAGGATGTGACTTGGTTGGCAGGCAGGACAAGGCTGGAGTCTTCAGACTTGAGGTGAGGCTTATGACCAGAGACTTGAGGCGAGGCTGGAGGCCAGAGACTTGAGGCTTGGGGTCTTGAAGCTTGTCTTGGGATGAGGGTTGGCTGGAGACTTGAGGCGAGGCTTGGCTAGAGACTTGGGCTCTTGAAGTTCCTCCTGGGCAGGATGCGGTACTCCTGTGCAGGGCACGGATCTCCAACCGACGGAGGCAAGGGACAGGAAGGGACAGAACCCACCACAGGGTAACAGCAATCTGGCCTGGCTTACCCGACGGAGGCAAGGGACAGGAAGGGACAGGATCCACCACAGGGTAATGGCAATCTGCCCTGGCTTACCCGACGGAGGCAAGGGACAGGTAGGGACAGGTAGGGACAGGACCCATCGCAAGGTAATGGCAATCTGGCCTGACTTACCCAGTGGAGGCAAGGGACAGGAAGGGAGCTGGGTACAGGGTGGCTCCAAGACAAGACTTCAGGCGAGACGAGGCGAGAGTTACCAGCAAGACAAGGCAAGTCTTCAGGCAATGCAAGGTGAGACCAGAACTTCAGGTGAGGCGAGAGTTACCGGCAAAACAAAGCAAGGCTTCAGGCGAGGAAACAGAAGGCAGGGGAAGGGATACAAGGAGTAAGGACAAGAACAATCCAGCAGCCAAGCCCTGGTCTCTGGAGGTATTTATGCAGCCAGCCCCAACGAGAATCAGCTGCCTCAATTCGTGCTCAACAGGAACAGAAACGGGTTAGACAGGAAAACTTGGAGTAAGGGTCGATGGACTGGACCATGAACTGGAATGCGGACTTCACGGACCGGACCATGACACTTTGGACTGTAAGAGGAAACCAGAGCACTCGGGGAAAACCCACACATTCCACACAGAGGACATACAGAGGATGTCAGGATTGAACTCTGACGCCCCAAGCTGCAATAGCACTATTCTAACTGCTATGCTGCTGTGGCACCCCAATGATCTTTTGATGTGGTAGAAATGAACTGTAAAATAATGAAAATGAGAAATCAAAAGTAAAGTGTCTGATTCATTTTCCTGTTTCATTGATTCAGTCAACTTATGAAATTGCTGCTGTCTCCTCGTTATAGCATGATAGATATGTAGCTACTACCTGTGCTACTTGTTTACTGCCTGGATATTATGCAGAGCAACTACCTAATAATGCCAGAGGGAATCGTGGCTCTTACTGATTACAAATATATTATTTTTACAAATACATTAAAGTTCAGAACCAAACGTGAATACCTACTGAGCTCCCAATCCTATAGTATCTCATGAGGTGGTGAAAAATAGAACATCAAAAGCTGGGACATTTTTGCACCAGATTTCTGACATCCAACAGTTGTGCTAATCCACATGTACTGATCTTCAGATAAGCTTACTTTGATTGGGATCTAAATGAGTGAAAAGGCTTAGCAGTTGCATGACTCTTTTAGAAACCAAAAGAACTTTACCATACCTGTTGAGCTCATGGCTCTGATTTGACACTTATTATTTAAGGCATTTTTTAATTATATCATCAGATATTGCTGCCTGGTGCCTTCACAGTCTACTCTCAGTTGTTTATTTACTTAAATTAGCTTTCAGATCTCCTATGCCTGACAGAGCATTGATTTGGAGAGATTATTGTTACCCTTGCTTTATTCTGGCCAACACATTGGATATGTCAGACCTAGTAAAAGATGGCAGAGACAGAGAACTGGGTCTGGAAAATGGGTGAGAGCAGAATAAGATCCATAATAAATGTATTTACTTCACTTGCACTCTGATTGAATTCTTCTTCAGGAATACAGGTGGAAAAGGCAGTTAAAAATAAATGGTACTTTATAAACAATGGTTTTCCTTGTGCATATATAAATGATGATATTTGATCTCCATAAACTATAAGAACTGCCAAAATTGGAGTATTAGATGAAATTTCATCCATTTTTTCTCTCTCACCAGCTGGTATTTCCCTATAATGTGAAGAGTAGTATAGATGATGAAAGGAGTTGGAGGATAGTTTCTATGAACAACACTAAAAGTGAATGGAAATAAATTGGTTTAAAAATTGGCTTGATAGATTTCATAATACTAGAAAACATAAGACAGACATTGGAGAGCACATAGTGTGGCAAACATGGCATCTATAACAACGAGGCATCTATTTTATGGTTTTATGAGAATTAGGAAGGGAAAGGGCATGTTCCTTCAGCCAGAGCATGATTAGAACAAGGAATGGGTCTCCACAGGTATTTATTGGCTTCTTTCCTACTACCAGCAAATAGCATAGAAATGCCCACACTGACATATCTGCCACCAATCTTGATTGAGATATATCCTCTCTGGTGAAGTGATGAATTCCATCAATGATTATGGGCACTTGTTTATTTAAAGATTTTCTCCAATTGAAATTTAACACCAGTGGATAATTTAGCAGAGACTCCTTGTAGATTGTTTTTTTTGTGCCTTCTTCCAATTTACATTTGCTTTCCCATCAAGCTGGCTTTAAAGTACTCCCTGTTGCTGTTAAACAGTTTCAATCTGTCTTGCCTGCAGTCTTGCCTTCTCATGCGTATGGTTAGGGCTCACTTGAAGCATTTTCGGCAGTTTATCATTTTCCAGACCAGCTACATTGTAATCATGTTTTCCTGAGTTAGTTAACTGATACAAAGCTGTGACAAAATTGCTCGCAGATTCTATTTCTTATTTCCTTTGTATAACATTTCCCATTATGACAATTATATTTATAGTCCTTACAAAAATCTTAACATTTTCCCAAAATATTTTCAGTTTAAAGGAGGAGAGGTTATGTTTATGAATCCCATTGTCATCAATGGTGAAATAGATATATTTTGTTTTTAAAGCCTGGAAGCTCTTCTGTATTTTTCCATTTTTTTTTAAAGAAAAAGCTCCCTCAATATGTTTATATTGACATTTAAAATTTCTTTTGAAAGCAAGATTCCCTGGATTTTCTGTTTTTTCTTTCACAATCACTTATCAGGTACAGAAGTGATTTAACTCCAACCCAATTTGCTTTTGAGAGTCTTGCTTACACATTCTGATCTGTTAATTTAAGATTGTTAACTCATGTTTGTCATACTTGTAATGTACAGTGTAGCTGCTGCAAAAAACTTGTTTTCATGTGATTTACTGTATATCCTGGGTGTGTATGCCTATGACAATAAACTTGAATTTGAAGCCTTCCATATTTCTGTGCAATAGAACAATGTTTATTGCCACTGTAGGGAAATTATTCAGATTACTTAACCTGCAGTGTAGAAAAATGAATGTTTTATAACACTAAGCTATTATATTTTCTGACCCAACTCCTTGCCTATAGGAAATACCCTGGTGTTCTTCCTATTTCCAATGAAAATACAGGGAACCTATCTATATGTACAGTGCTGTGCCAACGTCTTAGGCATATGTATGTGTGTGTATATATATATATATATACACACACACACACACACTGCCTAAGGCTTTTACACAATACTGTACTTGTCAATGTGGAGCGGAGCGTGAATTTGTGAATCTAGCAGGATCAAAGGATATCAGGACTGGCGAGGGTGGAGCGACACAGGAGGGTGTGAGACATGTAGCAGAGAGTGAGCGCCAGGGGTGGGGTGTGGTGAGAGTGCAGATGCACTCAGTCCTGAGATACCAGGCAACATCATTAAATGTCAAACAGTTGACTTATTGTCATCACAGAATATTGCTCTGGTGCTTCCCTCTCCCTTTTTTTCCAACCATTATTCCCCTCTGCCTGCCCATTTACCATTCGCAGTCAACTACAGAAAACCACATCATAATCACTCATGTATGCCATGAAATTTGTTTCCTTTTTGTGGCAGCAGTACAGTGCAACACATCAAATTATTACAGTACTATATGATTACTGCATGTATTAGATAGCCAGGGAGTCTAAGAATTTGTCACAGTACTGTACATTAGGACAGAAGCAGCTCTTAAGAATTCCTGACAATTACCTCTGTAATCTGTCAGAGGTGGGAACTTTATTATTTTTGCTAACTTCAAACCCGCATAACAAGACTTAATACGGCTCTGTAACCTGGATAATCATGCAACACATTATTTACTCATAAAAATGAAAATGTAATTAAAAATTATCTACTAAAGTATAAGGCCACTTGGCAGACAGTCATGCATTTGGACCACTGTAATCATCTAAACTCACATCACTAAGAAAACTCACATCACCAGTATTTGGATGAATTTTTCCACCAAGTCCCTTGTTTTCGGAGGGAACAGCTGATTGTAGTTCAGTTGAAGTTTTGGGCTGAAGCTCTTCGGCAGGACTGGAAAAAAAAAACTGATGAGTAGAATTAAAAGATGGGTGGAGGGGAGAGAGGGACACCAGGCGACAGGTGAAACATGGAGGGGGAGGGATGAAAAATGGAGCTGGGAAATTGATTGGTGAACGAGACAGAAGGCCATGGAAGAAAGTAAAAGGGGGAGGGAGGTGATGGGTGGGCGTGGAAATAAGGTGAGGGAGGGAAAAGTGGATGGGAAAGTGTGAAGGAGGGGTTTTGGGGTTATTACCGGAAGTTTGAGAAATTGATGTTTCTGTCAGGTTGGGGGCTACCCAGACAGAATATAATCTGGTGTTCCACTAATCTAAGTGTGGCCTCATCACGGAGGTGGATGGGCATTATCGGAATGGGAATGGGAAGTGCAATTAAAATGGGTGGTCACTGGGTGATCCCGCTTGTTCTGGTAGAACAAGTCCCAGAACAAGCAGGATCTCCCAATGGCCACCCAATTTTATTTGATTTCTCAAACTTCTAGTAATGCCCCCCATCCCTTCCTTCACCACTCCATCATCTTATCTCCTTGCCCACCCTCTGGTGCTCCCCCCTTTTTCTTTCTGTGGCCTCCTGTCTCTTTCTCCAATCAACTTTCCAGCTCTTTACTTCATCTTTCAATCTCCAGGTTTCACCTATCACTTGGTATTTCTCTCTCCCTTCCCCCACCTTTTAAATCTACTCTTCAGCTGTTTTTCTCCAGTCCTGCCGAAGGGTTTTGACCTGAAACGTCGACTGTACTTTTTTTCCATAGATGCTGCCTGGTCTGCTGAGTTCCTCCAGTATTTTGTTGCTCGAATTTCCAGCTCCTGCAGATGTTCTCTTGTTTGTGATCTGTTTGCAGTGTTACTCTGTTAAAATACATCCTTTGGATCACTTTTTCTTACTTTTATTGTTTCTAATTTCCTACTTTTTAAATTCTATTTCCGATTTGGAAGGACAATCAATTCACCTTTTCTAATGAAACCATATTCAGTGAACTATTCTGGAGGCCAAGTATAAGGTGCAAATATTCTCTCCCTCCACAGAATCTAAATCCATCATTTTACGCAATCAGAATGGGTAACTCTGACTGACGTCCATGCATCTTGACACATAGTGACATAAAAATACCAACAACCATGTGCCATACAATTACATCATCATAATCCTGTACTCAACTATCATCATTTAGACTACAAACATTATATCTACATTGGGGGTCAGCTGGAAACGCTTGCTGAGACATAGGATCAGCTGTGATCTTCATGATGGAGGAGTGGGCTCAGGGCGCACATTGTCTATAGCAAAGTTCAAAGTTCAAAGTAAATTTATTCTCAACATTCATATATGGCACCATATACTACCCTGAGATTAATTTTCATGCAAACACTCATAGTAAATAGGAGGAAACACAATAGAATCAATGGAAAACCGCACATGACAGAGACGAGCAGACAACCAATGTGCAAAGGATAACAAGCAAAGATAAAAGACAAAAGTAATAATGATAGCAAAAAATGTAATAAATATTGAGAGTTGTAGAGACCTTAAAAGTGAACACATAACTTGTGTAATCGGTTCAGCGTTCATGTGAGTGAAGTTATCCCCTTTCCTCTGATGGCTATGGGGTAATAATTGTTCCTGAACTTGGTGGTGTGGGACTTGAGGCTCCTGTACCTCCTTCCTGATAGCAGCAGCGAGAAGAGAGTATGACCTGGATATTCAGTGTTCAAAGTTATTAGCAAAGTACGTATGTAATATATAACCCTGAGCTTCATCTTCTCCAGGAAGCCATGAAACAAAGAAAACCATGGAACCTGTTCAAAGAAGAACATCAACCCCAACCCCCATGTGCAGAAAAAAAACCAAATCACACAAACGACACAATTTGCTGCCTTGACGTCTCAATAGGCTGTACTGCATATGAGACAGATGCAAAAGGCCTATTCTGTTAGGCCTGGCCGCCCTTCCCTGCATTCTTTGGAATCTAGTAATGAGTTGCCTTTAGCGTCAGTTAGCAGAGTGGGCTGTTCTAGTGTCATCCATGATGACCTCTGACAGCAGACACGACTAGAGGTGAAGTATTATCTTCAACCAAAGCTGAAAAATACACGAGAATTGCAAAAGCATATTTTAAAAAATAAAACAAATATATAATGCTTCTGTTAATGCATTGAAATATGATATTTTTTTTCATTTGACAAAAGCATTAAACTGGTTACCTATTATGCCAAGTCTTTAAGGAGCTCGTGCAGGCTCAGTGTTTCAGACAGACAGTGAGAACACTATATTGTTGCACAGTAAACATATCACATGACCCAATAACATCACAGTATGAACCTACATGGCTACAGACAGAAAATCACATTCATGCTTGGAGATACAGCACACTCTTCCACATTTTTTTAAAGCAACAGTAATGTATTTACAATATGAATATGCATCACCAACAAATAACAATGATGAACTAGTTTAGTGATTAATTAGTCAAGTTTTCTAAATCCTACAATTTTTGGTATTGAATAAAATTTTGGAATGCTTGGTTCAAAATTTCACTCAAAGGAAGTTCTGTTGCTTTGTGAGATTTGCTTACGTTTTGTATTTAACTTCCCAATATTTGCAGTAGATTCACCTTAGCTGTAACTTCATGATCAGTGTTCACATTGAGATGTGGTTCAACTCTAATGAAGGTAATTTGATCTACTTGTTCACTCAATTATGTCATTAGTTTAAGCCAAACACCTCCTGGTTCTATAAATGGCGATTATGCTTCCTCCTTTCCAACATTAAGGAATTCACCTTCTTGATGTTTTTCTGAGTTTCAAGGTTTCAAAGGTACATTTATTGTCAGAGAAATGAATACAATATACATTCTGAAATGCTTTTTCTTGATTGTAATGTCACAGTCATATTATCAATCATTTCTTTCTGTTGAATTCCAGAAATGAAATTTGCTTGAACAAATATCAGGTGTGTTTCAAACTTAGTTTAATAATTATGCATATCTACAGTACATCATGTGCTGATTTGTTCTATTCTTCAACAAGGTATTGTCCAAATAATTATCCACACTGATTTTTGAATAAATTCATATAAATACATTAACAATTCAGATTGAACTTGTGGATTTTTTCATTTGATTTGAAGGAACAGCCATTCGTTTGATACCATCCCATTGTGTGAAGCGTGTGAACAGAGCAGATCAACCCTGACTGTCATTGACAGAGACAAGCTCTCTACTAAGCTATGACATACACATGAAGCTGTTAGTTCAGCTTAAGTATATTCAACAGTAGTAAATAAACCAATGTATTTTACTTGAATACACTTTACTCATTTGAATGGTTGTACATTGCATGCTTGATATTGCCATAGTAGATGTCACTGACTCAGGACCCTCTCATTATCAGCTGTGGATTATAATCTATATCTAGGCACTTTCTGCAGTTGGTTATTTAACAGGCTTCAGTGGTATTAATTTCTGTGCCAATGCCTGGTTACTCATTAAAATCTCCACAGAGGTATGTCTGTAAACTGCATCTCTGCCTGTGGTGTAGTTACTATGCAATATCAAATATTACATGAAATGACATCTGAACTTTTAAATCTTCAAATTGCCACTGAATTGCTCGTTTCAGCCTTGGATGCACGGTCCATCAAAATGTAATATTTATTTCCTGAACTGAACCAAGTGTGTTAAGTAATAGCTATTACAACAATTGCAATTTATGGAAAAAATGAGAAAACATCTAAAATACAAAAGGAACAGCTGGAAATATTCAGTAAGTCAGTCAGCATATGTTAAGAGAGAAAAAGAAGGTTAATATGCTTTCATCTAAACTTGGAAAGATGTATCAAGTTACGCAAAAGGGGGACAAGTGGAGAGAAGAAATAATAATATTTATGATAGGGTAAAGATAATGATTGAATGACAGAAAAGTTGATAGTGCAAGAAAATAAGAATGCTGAAAGATCATTAATCATGCTGACAATTCAAATAGCAATGAATGAAACATGAAACTGTTACACGAAATACAATGGGTGTTAGTTACGTTACAGATCCCGCAACCCACCTAGCTGGGTCATGGGATGCTGTACAGATGAGCGCTGCACCAGTTGCCTCCATCTTTTACGCTTGTGGACAAGTGCCTGGGTTGCGACAATGCTCTCTCAAGTCCACCCTGCAATGTTGCCTGTCCATTTCTTCCACTGCCTGGCCCTTTTTATATTCCCCAGTATCATTTCCTGAAGAATGGTTTTTGACAATCCACTTGATCTTGTTATATGGCCATACCATCTCAGTTTCCTCTTCTTTACTGTGGACAGTAGATCTTCACAGTGTCTCATGTGTTGGGTGATGGTTCTTTGTACTACATAGTTTAAGACATGGTCTGTATAGAAGATGCCAAGGAGCATTAAGAAGCATCTTATTTCTACTGCCTGGATTTCCTTTTGCAGATCTGCTGTCAAACTCTTTGACCCGCATGCGTACAAGAAGATGGAGAGTACAAGTGCATGCAGGGGTTTCAAATTGGATCAGAGAGCGATGTTATTGTCTCTCCAGATTAGTTTTAGTTCAGCCAGCATTGTTATTGTTTGGGCTGTCCTTGCAACAAGTTCAGACTTTGATCCATCTTGGTTGATGATAGTACCAAGATACTTGATCGGTTTGACAATCTCTAATTCTTATCCACTGACTGTGATTTTTGTCGTGATTGGATCCTCACTGTTTCTCATCAATTTGGTTTTCTCTGCACTGATCTCCATGCCTTATCTGGTAGAGGTATTGGCCAGATGGTTCACGAGGCAGGCCAATTCATCCTCACATCCTGCCAGCCCATCAATGTCATCAGCAAACCTGAGGTCAGGTATGATCTGTCCTCCAATGTTGATTGTGCCGATATGGTCTTCCGGGGTATCTGTCATTATTTGCTCCAAAGCTGTTCAACTGTGCATGTAGGAACTCTTAAATAGAATTAAAAGTTCTCAGGAAGTCTGGCAGCATCTATGGAGAAAGAATCTGAGTTCATCAACCTGTACTGTTAACTATCATCAGGCTTAGCCTGTTCTAAATCAAACTGAAAAGGCTAGTGAACTAGAAATGTTAAATTTAGTTTTGAATCCTGATGGCTGTAATCTTGTAAATATTAGATGAAGTGTTATTTCAGTTTAGGTTGAGATCCCTTGGAACAGATTACGCGGTCAAAGGGAGAAAAGATAATGGGAGTAGTACATTAAAAATTAATTCTGCTTAAATCGGATTAGATTAGATCTATTAATCACATGTACAAAGAATCATGAATCATTCGTGTAACAACCAACACAATATGAGGATGTGCCTATACCAACCCACAAGTATCACCATGCTTCCAGCATCAACATAGCGTGCTCACAATGTTCAGAGAACAACACACAGCCAAAGTACAGTAAATCAGACAGAACAACTGCAAAATAAGCACTTTCCTACTTCCCTGCCCCTATCAAGGATCATCAACCCTCATCCTCTGATCTACTGGCCACAATCTTTGAGCTTGGGCATTGTAGGTTTTCATCATCGATGCCTACCGGCCTGACCTCCATACTTGGAGATCACTAGAATCCGACATCAGACCTGCCAAATGAACCCAGGCTTCTACACGCCCCATCTGGACCTCCATCCCTGAGATTCACTGATCTTTGAGACATCAGCCCTTGTTCTAAAGCCCGCTGACCTCAGTCCTTGGCCATGGGGGATCATTGGTCTACTTCGTCAGCTCCTACTGACCAGATCTCAGGGATCACTGGCCTTTGACTATGGAGTGCTCCCTCCATCCTGGGTTCCGACTGCCAGCTTCTGCCCCAGGTTTTTATTTACTTCGTCTGACCTCTAACTCTCCCTCATCCCTATCCCTAAATCCTAACCCAACACCTCTCCCTTTGTGCTGTACTCAAAACCATCCCTATGAACCTAAACATAACTAAATCTGAGCCACAACCTCAACGGACATCACAGCTCAGTGCCATTTTGACGAGAAACCCTTTCCCCAAGAATGCTTTCTGCCCTACTTACGATAGAACATTTCTATAGCATCTAACTCTCGAGTATACTTAGGCCAGAACTTCATATCTTTGTACTTTGCCACAGCTGTCTTATTCTGGGCTATGGCTACACTAGTTACTTGTGTACCAAAAATCTCAAGCATTTTTAGTTGCTTTTCCATTAATCCAACAAATGTACATACAAGTTCACATGTCTGGTGTTGTGTGCACAACAGCTTTGGCATTTTTAACCAAACCACATAATAATCTATTGCATTAAGGACAAAAATGCATCTAGTCGCAAGGAACTCTTAAATTTCTTATGAACAATGTAACTGGAGTCTGTGATTTGCAATTTGGAGATCATTTGGGTGATCCAGCATTTTGCTGTCTCTGAAAGAATTCCAACAGGCAGCGAGTGTGAGCCTCGAGCGAGAAGGCTGTGGAGGGGAGGGAGGATGTGTGAGCTGATGTTCCATTCCATTTTGTTGAATAAAGCTTCCATTGTTTGCCAATTAAAGCGATGGGGGAGATTGAAACATCAAAGCGAATGCGGAAGGTGAATGCCGACTGCCTCCCTTTTGATCGCTGGTGGAATCGCTCTGCTATCGGAGAGGGGAAATTGTGTGGCCCTACTACTGTGCCTGGAGGATGTTGTCAAAGTTTTCTGTGTTGTGGATACTGATATGGATATGGTTTCAGACGATTGACTATGGACTTTTTCTCAGTCTTATAGTTTTTTGTACATTCTGTGTTTTTTGCCAATTCTTTCTCATTTTTTTTGTGTGAGGAGAGGGGCATTTGGAGGCTGATGTTCTGGTGGTGTCTTGTGCAGGGGACGTGGGGTGGGGGGGGTGTTGATCATTGTGTTGCCATTGTCTTTTTTCTTGGTCTGTAGCAATCTGGAGAAGAATAATCACAGGGTTGTATACTTTGATAATAAATGAACCTTTGAATCCTTTGAATCACTTTGTTTCTTACTGTGCTGTACTTTAGAAAACAGGTAAAGCCTGCATCACGGGAAGGAGGAGTTCAGGTTAATTCCAGAAATCGGTCCTTACAACAACTGAGGTGCTCCATGGTTGTTTTGAGGTGACAGACTGGCAGGCACTGTGTGAGCCACCTGGAGAGGATATTGATGGGCTCACAGAGTGCATCACTGATTACATCAACTTCTGTGTGGACTGCAATGTTCCGACAAGAACTGTCCTTTGTTATTCAAATAACAAGCCATGGGTGACAAAGGACATAAGGACATCGTGAATGCTAAAAAGAGGGTATTTAGAGATGGAAACAGGGAGGAGCTGAGGGCAATACAGAGGGACCTGAAAGCCAGGATCAGAGAGGCTAAAGACAGGTACAGGAGGAAGCTTGAGTGGAAACTCCAGCAAAACAACATGAGAGAGGTCTGGAGGGGGATGAGGACCATCACTGGGTTCCGGCAAACTTGCAACAGAGGAGCGGAAGGCGGTGTGGACAGGGCCAATGAACTTAACCTGTTCTTTAACAGATTTGACATTGTGACCCCTGCCTATCCCCCACATGAGCCATCTGTTGTCGGTCCCCAACCAACACATATTCCACTCTCCCCTCCTACCCCTCCTCACAGTCCCCCACCCTGTTCTCATGACTATACCCCTTCCCCACATGAAACCACCACAGTGGGCTTCACAGCTGAACAGGTGAGAAGACAGCTGAGACGTCTCAACCCAAGCAAGGCTGCAGGACTGGATGGTCTCAGTACCAGGGTGCTCAAAGCCTGCGCCCCTCAGCTATGTGGAGTACTTCGCCATGTACTCAACCTGAGCCTGAGGCTCCGGAGGGTTCCTGTACTGTGGAAGACATCCTGCCTTGTCCCTGTGCCGAAGACACCGCGCCCCAGTGGCCTCAATGACTACAGACCGGTGGCATTGACCTCCCACCTCATGAAGACCCTGGAGTGACTTGTTCTGGAGCTGCTCCGGCCTATGGTCAGGCCACACTTAGATCCCCTCCAGTTCGCCTACCAGCCCCAACTAGGAGGAGACTGAGGTCCTTTAACATCTGCCGGACGATGCTGAGGATGTTCTACGAGTCTGTGGTGGCCAGTGCGATCATGTTTGCTGCTGTGTGCTGGGGCAGCAGGCTGAGGGTAACAGACACCAACAGAATCAACAAACTCATTCGTAAGGCCAGTGATGTTGTGGGGATAGAACTGGATTCTCTCACGGTGATGTCTGAAAAGAGGATGCTGTCTAAGTTGCATACCATCTTGGTCAATGTTTCCCATCCACTACATAATGTACTGGGTGGGCACAGGAGTACATTCAGCCAGAGACCCATTCCACCGAGATGCAGCACAGAGCGTCACAGGAAGTCATTCCTGCCTGTGGCCATCAAACTTTACAACTCCTCCCTCGGAGGGTCAGACATCCTGAGCCAATAGGCTGGTCCTGGACTTATTTCATAATTTACTAGCATCATTTACATATTACTATTTAACTATTATGGTTCTATTACTATTTATTATTTATGGTGCAACTGCAACGAAAACCAATTTCTCCCGGGATCAATAAAGTATGACTATGACTATGAACTTTTCATAATGACAGGCCACGTCATCTGCACGTGTCAAGAAACACAAGCTGAAAATTTATTGCATTTATTTATTAATTTTTAAACTTAAATTCTGGAAGAGCAAACTTTATTTCATATCTCAGATGCTTGTGTCGTGTCTTTTGAATTCTGTAAGTGTGAATTGCTATTACATAAACAGCCATAACATGTGGAGCGCTGGTATATAATTCAAAAGAGGTGCTGATTTATTTTACTTGCATTCTTAAACTATTTGTATGGTGCATTTTTAGTATTTTGGTACAGATAAAATGTTCTTGACCAACTGTGACAATGTTACATTATTGAAAGACTTGCAAACCACATAATTTTCTCAACCAACAGGGTCTCCAACTCAACACTTACAAACGTTATATTGATAGATGTTGAAACCATGTTCATGCCCTCTGACACCTTCTGTAACATTAATTGAAAACCAAAAGTAATGAAAAAACAAGCTAAAATAACTTAAAATTTTCACTTTGCATTTGCCTTCTATCTGCAGAATCAGGATATTCATATTTTTTATGATTTGCCCAGTTTGAACCATCATTGTACAAACTATTAGTTTAGTTTTTCTTTCCCCTTATCTGTATACTTAATATGTGCGTTCTTCTCTGTGTCCTTATTAATTACCTGTTAACGGTGCTCTTTACCATGACCCGTTTCATCTTGGGTCTTTACTCCTTCTGGCTTTAACTATCACATTTTATTTCTCCTACACGATGAACTTCTATCCCCAATGGATATCACAACCCAACTGAGGTTTCTTCAGTACTTTCTCTGTTATTCCTCCAGGTAAAGCTGAATGTTTCTTCTCCCTTAAGATATACATGACTCTCTACCCACTTTCCCAAGTAGGCACTTCCTCTGTAACTATGATCTCTGCAATTTTGCTTTGGACTTTAGTTTAAAAAACACATCTGGGATCTTGCTATTTTGCAGAGCTTTGTATATTGCATCTGGATTCTGCTGGCAGTGCATATAAACTTTCTCATAAACTCCTCACTCAGAATGGTCAAATCTATTCCGAAAAGTTAAGTATACAATAGCAATACAAATTATTTTAGAAATGTACTTCCTCCAATGAACTTGAAATTTGTATTGTGAATTCTTATAGCTTCCAAGTCCACCTTGCAAATTAATTATCATACTACATTACTGTATAAATATATAATATATAAACATGTAAAGGTTACAACAGTGGTTACTCCATGTGTTAGCCATTTTAGGTTCGTAAGAATTCATCCTGATTTAATATGATCTCTAAAAACCAAGTTTGATATTCTTTACAATATGGAAGATAAGTTATTTTTTAAATATACTTGAAATGGAGGTAAAATGGAAAATGATGTTGAATATGGTGTGTGATATGATTTCCTTTGCTATATATCTTTCTGAGAAGATAGTAATTATAGTATTTTTCTCACAAAGGAATGCTGGAACAACTGATATACAAAATATCAAATTGAGCATATTTCTTTCTAACAGAATAAGTGTTTTGGGGATCCACTGCTCCAATACTTGGTTGTTTTGCAATTTTTTCACTTGATCTACCTATCAATTTAATGCCAGTAGAATCTTTTTCCTGGTATCTTTGTGCAGTATGTATTTGGTTGATTTAATTCCCTGTTGGCCTCAATCTTAAACACCTTTTGAAATGTAGCTTAAGACCTCATTTTCCTTTGCCTGCATATCACTTTGCTTTGATTAATGAAAATACATTTGTATCATTTACCAAAGCTCAAGTCATTCTATACCATCATATTAAACTATTTATATGGTAAAATCACCATTAAAGATTAATTTATTCCAGATGGAAAAGTTGAAAAGAAATAGCAATGCATTCTTGTTATTTTTAACCTGTAATTTCTGTGGATTACACCATACTTATTGCTTGACTAACTATCGCAATCTGACAGGAATCAATTTGTTTCTTTTAATGACGCCCTTTATGAAGAAGTTAGAAGCAAACTGGAGAGTGATGTTAAGCAACGAGAGCAATCTCACTTCATCAGCACTGCAGAAGTCATTTCAGAATGTGAGTACTGAAGTGTTTTTTCCTGCTTGACCTTCAACACATTCTGGGAGTTTTATTCATGAGGTTCATCACTTAATTGCTTTGTGATGATGATTTTCCTAATATTTTCTCAAGCACACTTCAGCATCAACCCTCAGCATATTGTTAGCAAACTTTACTCTGAATTACTTCACATGTTTTGTTGAGCGGATTTCACTTAATTCGACCGATAATAAATCACTTCTGAACTCATGGCCATAGCAGCAGAATCTATTTATCAATGAAGCCTCTTTTCATGAAAGTTGATTTTCCAGTAGGAATTCTCAGCACGCAAAATGAGAAAATGTAAAGAGTAATCTAAAATGATTGAATTTGAAGGATACAAGAAACTACAGATGTTATAATCTTGAGTAAGCGCAAAGCAAATTGCTAGAGAAACTCTGTGGGTCATGCAGCATCTGTGGAGCCAAAAGGGTTAAGACCCTGTAGCAGTACCTGAAGTGTGGAGCGGAGTTAGCCAGTATAAAGAGGTGAAAGGACAGGGAGAGGCAGGAGCTGGTGAATGGTAAGTGTAACTCCATGAGGAGGGAGATGATGAGCAGATAGAGCCAGAAAATTGAGGGTTTGAGAGACAGTGGAGGAACAGTGGCTGGTGGATGATGAATGGAGACAGATGAGAAAAAGAGGGATAGATGGAGGCAGAGGGAGGGGATGATGGAAGTAGAGACAGATGCTGGAGTTGACATGAAAACATGAGGGGCTGCAGGTGCTGGAATCTGATAATTCAAGAAGGTGTTAAGTGGATCCAGATAAGGGAGGGATGATGGACAGATGGAAGCAGTTGTTGGAAGGGAGAGGAGACCTGACAGCTTAAGGTTGTGGGTTATAAGCAAGCAAAACCATGTGGAAGAGGAGAACAAAACTGGGAGACAGGGCTGGGGTGCTGGGTGAAATGGTTGGATGAACTTGGGTAGATCAGAAGGAAAAAGAAAAGGGCACAGGGAGTGTGTGTTACCTATAACTGAAAAGAAAATCAAAGACTATACCATTGAGTTGTCAACTATCAGGTGTTGCTCTGCTAGATTACAGTATGCTCCACCCCGGTATTGGGGAAGGCTGAGAAGAAATGGTTCAGTATCAAAATGGGAAGGGAGGATAAAATAACCTACAACTGCAGCGGGTAAAGATGTCCCACAAAATGTTGCCAAGTCTGCACAAACCTGCAAGGAAATCAGTATGTCAATGAATTGCCACTGATTATGCCAACCAGCAGTTCTCCAGATTCCATTACCTGTATCTTTAGTATCTCTGGTGGATACTTGGGCTTGCTGATGCAGAGGAATCCATATCCAGAATATGAGGTGCAGTAGGGAAGAATGGAGGAGGTCCCTGTGAACATTCCTTCAACATCATATGGAAACGATCCTGGATGGTGATGAGGGAGTAGGTGCAGAGATAAATTTTACATCTTCTGTGTTTGTAGGGGAAAGTGCCAGAGATCAGTGAAGAATAGATAGGCAGGGATGAGTGAAACAGGGACGTAGCGAGAGAGTGGATACTATGGAATGCAGAAGAGGATAGAAATAGCAAAATGTGACTGGAAGTTGGATCCTGTTGCAGCAGGATGAGGAGGCTATAAGGTGAGCACTAATGCAATATTACCTCTCTTCTGCCTGGGCAGGTGGGATTGAGCACAGGGCGATTGGAAATAGAGGAAATAAGACCATAAGGCCATTAGATATAGAGGCTGATTTAGGCCATTTGTTCCACCATTTCATCATGGCTGATCCATTTCCCTCTCAGAACCAATCTTCCGCTTTCTCCCTGTACCCATTCACACCCTGACCAATCAGAATTCATCAACCTCTGCCTGAAATATACCCAATGATGTGACCTCCACAGCCACCTGTGGCAACAAATTTCACTGATTCTCCACTCTCTGGCTAAAGGAATTCCTCCTCATTTCTATTCTAAATGGGCATCCCTCTATTCTGAGGCCATATCCTCCAGCCTTAGACTCCCCCACCATAGGAAACGTCCTCTCCATAATGACTCTAACAAGCCCTTTCAACATTCAATAAGTTTCAATGAGATACCACTTATTCTTTTAGAGTACAGACCCAGAGCCTTCAAACACTCCTTATATAAGATTTTCACTCCTGGGATCACTTTCGCGAACCTCCTTTGAAATCTCTCCAATGTCAACACATCCTTTCTCAGATAACTGACCCAAACAGCTCATAATACTCCAAATGAGGCCTCAACAGTGTCTTATAAAGCCTCAACTTCACATTCTTGATTTTAAATTCTAATCCTCCTGAAATGAATGCTAGCATTGCATTGCCTTCCTCACCAGTGACTCAACCCAGAAAGTAACCATCAGGGAATCCTGCAAGAGAACTCCCAAGTCCCTTTACACTTCAGATTTTTGGATTTTCTCTCCATTTGGAAAATAGTCTATGCTTTTATTTGTTCAACCTAAATGCATGACCAGACACTTCTTGACACTGTATTCCTTCTGCCACTTCTTTGCCCATTCTCCTAATCTGTCTAAGTCCTTCTGAAGCCTCTCTACTTCCGCAAATCTACCTACCTTCATATTGTCTACTAAACTTGGCCACAATCCATCAATTCTGTCATTGAAATCTTTGACATATAATGTAAAAAAAAAGTAGTCCTCTTATAGACCTATGTGGAACACCACAAGTCCCAGCAGCCAAACAGAAAAGGCCCCTTTTATTCCCACTCTTTGCCTTCTACCTATCAGCCAATGCTCTATCCATGGTAGTATCTATCCTATAGTACCATGGGCTCATAACTTGATAAGCAGCCTTATGTGTGGCACCTTGTGAAAGACCTTATGAAAATCCAAGTACAAAATATCCACCAGTTCTCCTTTGCTTATCCTACTTGTTATTTCTTCAAAGAATTTTTCATAGATTTGTCAGGCAATGAAACTATGCTGACTTTAACCTATTTTATCATGTGATTCCAAGTAACCCAACACCACATCCTCAACAATCAACTCCAACTTTTTCTCTAACATTGAAGTCAGACTAACTGGCCTATAATTTTCTTTCTGCTGCCTCTCTCACTTCTTGAAGACTGAAGTGACATTTGCAATGTTCCAGTTCTCTGGAACTATGCCAGAATCTAATGATTCTTGAAAAACTATCACTAATGCTACCACAAACTCTTCAGCAATCTCTTTTAGTACCCTACGGTACAGACCATCTGTTCCAGGTGACATCTATCTTCAGACCTTTCAGTTTCCCAAGCACTTTCTCCACAGTAATGGCAATTTCACTCACTTCTGCCTTCTGATACTCTTGAATTTCCAGCATACTGTTAATGTCTTCAGTGAAGACTGATGCAAAATACTTATTCAGTTTGTCTGCCATTACCTTGTCCCCCATTACTACCTCACCAGTGTAATTTTCCAGCAGTCTGATATATACTCTCACCTCTCTTTTACGCTTTATATCTCTGAAGAAACGTTTGATATCCTCTTTAATATTATTGGCTAGCTTACCTTCATATTCCATCTTTTCCTTCTTTATAACTTTTTAGTTGCCTTCTGTTGGTTTTTAAAAGCTTCCCAATCCTCTAAATTCCCACTAATTTTTTACTTTCTTATATGTCCTCTCTTTGGCTTTTATCTTGGCTTTGACTTTTCTCGTCAGCCACAGGTACATGATCCTGCCTTTTGAGATGCTTCTTTTTTGGGATGTATCTACACTGTGCCTTACAGGTTTCTCCCGGAAACACGAGCCATTGCTGCTCTGCCGTCATCCGTGCTGTTGTCACCTTCCAGTCGATTTTATCCAGCTCCTCTTTCATGTCTTTGTAATTCCCTTTACTCCACTGTAATGCCGAGGGATCTGACTTCAGCTTTTTCTTCTCTGGTTGCTGGTGAATCCTCTCATACTGTCTCATATCATTGGCCCCTAAGGGTTTCTATACCTTAACCTCTCTAATCAATTCCAATTCATTGCACATCACTGAATCCAGAATAGCTGATCCTCTATTGGGCTCCAACAGTGAGCTGCTCTGAAAAGCCAGCTCATAGGCACGATGCAAATTCCACCTCTTGGGATCCAGCATCAACCTACATTTCCCAATCTATCTGCAAATTGAAATCCCTCATGACTATTACCACATTGCCCTTTTAACATACATTTTCTATTTACCATTTTAATCTGTAGACCACATCTTTACTACTGCTTGGGGGTCTGCATATAATTCAAATCATGGTCTTCTTACCCTTACAGTTCCATAGCTATACCCACAAGGATTCAATCCTTCTGATCTTCTGTCACGTCTTTCCAAAGACTTGATCCATTTTCTTTCTTCTTCAATCTTTTTATTAATTTCAAAATATAGAAACAAAACATAGCAATAATACAGATAATATGAGATGTATTGTTACATTTAAAAAAAGAGTAATTGCAAAACCAAATAGTGGAAATTACCAAAACTCCCATACATGTAGAACTGATCACGGATAATATAAAGCAAAAAAAAAAGAAAAAAGAAAGAAAAAGAGAAAAAAAAACCCATCCCAAAAGAAAAAAAAAACTAAACTAAACTAAAAGACTTGGGCAAAACTAACAACTTAAAAATGGAAAAGAAGAAAACCTCAGCGTCGACGATTCCATTCCCCTCCAACAACAGTACAGAGAAATAAAACAAGTTTGGAAATGATCAAATTACATCAAATGAAAATGCTGAATAAATGGCCTCCAAATTTTTTCAAACTTAATAGAAGGGTTATAAACTGCACTTCTAATTTTCTCCAGATTCAGACACACCATAGTTTGTGAAAACCAATGAAATACTGTAGGAGGGTTGATCTCTTTCCAATTCAACAAAATGGACCTTCTAGCTATTAAAGTAATAAGTGCAATCATCGTTCGTGATGAAGAGGTTAAATTATTTGAGTCTATCATTGGTAGTCCAAAGATAGCAGTAATTGGATGAGGTTGTAAGTCTATATTTAGGACCGTTGAAATAATATCAAAAATATCTTTCCAATATTTCTCCAACAAGGGACATGACCAAAACATGTGAGTTAGAGAAGCAATCTCAGACTGGCATCTGTCACATATTGGATTAATATAAGATTAATAACGAGATAGTTTATCTTTGGACATATGAGCCCTGTGAACTACTTTAAACTGTATCAACCTATGCTTAGCACATACAGAGGATGAATTCACCAACTGAAGAATTTTTTCCCATTTTTCAGTCGGTATATTAATCTCAAGTTCTCTTTCCCAGTCAGCTTTAATTTTATTAGAGGCATCAGGACATAAATTCATAATTATATTATGTACAATTGCTACTACACCTTTCTGAGAAAGATTTAAGTCTAAGATTTTTTCCAAAGTGTCCATTGGATATGGGCGTGGAAAATTAGGAGAAACAGTAATTAAAAAGTTTCTAATCTGTAAATATCTAAAAAAGTGAGATCTGGGTAAGTTATATTTATTAGAGAGTTGATCAAAAGACATAAAACAGTTATCCAAGAATAAATCGCGAAAAGATATTATACCTTTGGTTTTCCAATCAAAGTAAGCTTGATCCATCATGGAAGGTTGAAAAAGAAAATTTGATATAATGGGACTTGCTAGAATGAATTGATTAAACCCAAAAAATCTTCGGAATTGAAACCATATACGTAAAGTATGTTTAACTATTGGGTTATTCATTTGTTTATATGATTTAAAAGAAGTAAAAGGAAGTAAAGTTCCTAAAACCGAACCCAAGGAAAACCCTTGTAATGAATTAGATTCAAGATTTACCCAATGAGGGTTTAAAGATGCGTCCAAATCTTGTAGCCAAAATTTTAAATATCGAATATTAATTGCCCAATAATAGAATCTAAAATTTGGGAGGGCAAGTCCCCCCTCCTTCTTGGATTTCTGTAAATATCTTTTACCTAACCTAGGATTTTTATTCCGCCAAATATATAAGAAAAGTTTTGAATCTACGTTATCAAAAAAAGATTTTGGGATAAAAATTGGAACCGATTGAAATATATACAAAAATTTAGGCAAAATGATCATCTTAATAGCATTAATCCGACCAATCAAAGACAAAGAGATTGGGGACCATTTGGTAAATAAAAGTTTAATCTGATCAATTAAAGGTAAAAAATTAGCTTTAAATAAATCTTTATATTTTTTGGTAATTGTTATCTCTAAGTATATAAATGAATCAGTAACCAATTTAAATGGTAAACGTCCATAAATAGGTACATGCTTATTTAAAGGGAATAATTCACTCTTACTAAGATTCAATTTGTAACCAGAAAAGTTACTAAATTGAGCTAACAGATCTAAGATAGCAGGAATTGACTTCTCCGGGTTAGAGATATATAACAACAAATCATCTGCATATAATGATAGTTTATGTATTTCATTTCCACAGGTAATACCAACAATATTTGGCGAGTCACGGATAGCAATTGCTAAAGGTTCAAGAGCAATATTAAATAGTAAAGGACTAAGAGGGCAACCTTGCCTAGTACCGCGAAAAAGACGAAAAAAAGGAGATCTATAATTATTTGTACAGACCGAGGTTACCGGGGAGTAATATAACAATTTAATCCAAGATATAAATGTCAAATTAAAATTAAATTTCTCAAGAACATTAAATAAATAAGGCCATTCAACTCTGTCAAAGGCTTTCTCGGCATCTAATGAGATAATACATTCCGGGGTAGTAAGTGAGGGGGTATAAACAATATTCATTAACCTCCTAATATTAAAAGATGAATAGCGATTTTTAATAAATCCGGTTTGATCCATGGAAATAATTTGAGGTAACACCTTCTCCAGTCTAGTAGCTAGAATTTTTGAAAAAATTTTTGAATCTACATTCAGAAGAGATATCGGTCTGTAGGATGCACAATCCGTAGGATCTTTATTCTTTTTAAGAATTAAGGAAATAGAGGCTTCATAAAACGATTGTGGTAATTTACCTAAACTAATTGCTTCCTTAAATATTCTAGACAACTTAGAAGAAAGAATGGAGGAAAAAAATTTAAAAAATTCCACTGTAAACCCATCGGGACCGGGTGCTTTACCGGAATTTAATGATGAGATTGCAGTTATTATTTCTTCCTCTGAAATGGAAGTTTCTAATGATAGGCAATCTTCGGGAGATAGTTTCGGAAAACTCAATTTACTTAAAAAATCATGCATGAAATTAGAATCATGAGGAAAATCAGAATGATATAAAGAGGTATAAAATTCTTGAAAGGTTTGGTTTATCCCAACATGATCAACTGTGAAAGTATCATCCTGTTTGCGGATCTTAGTAATTTAACGTTTAACCGAATCAAATTTCAATTGGTTAGCCAGTAATTTACCCGATTTATCACTATGAATATAAAAATCACTTCTAGTTCTCATTAATTGATTTTCGATCAAGGATGTTAATAATAAGCTATGTTCCAATTGGAGTTCAACCCTGTGTTTGTACAGCTCCTTGCTAGGAGAAATAGCATATTTTTTATCAACTTCTTTAATTTTATCAACCAGTAGAAGTATTTCATTGTTAATACGTCTTTTCAAACCGGCCGAATAGGAGATAATCTGACCACGGATATAAGCTTTAAAGGCGTCCCAAACAGTTCCGTTGGAAACTTCATCTGTAGTATTAGTTGAAAAGAAGAAATCAATCTGCTCCTTTATAAATTTGACAAAGTCCTGATCTTGAAGCAAAATAGGGTTAAATCGCCATTGTCTGGTAGTACAAAAGGTATCCATCAACTTGATGGAAAGTTTCAATGGAGCATGATCTGAAATAGCAATAATGTCATAATTACAATGAACTACATATGGAATCAAACGAGAGTCAATCAGGAAATAATCAATTCGGGAAAAAGAACAGTGAACATGTGAAAAAAAGGAGAATTCCTTATCATTTGGATGTAGAAATCTCCAAATTTCTGAAATCCCAGCATCCAACATAAAAGAGTTGATAATAGTAGCCGACTTATTCGGTAAAGCCGGACTACTTGTGGATCTATCCAACATGGGATTCAAACATAAATTAAAATCACTGCCCATTATCAACATATACTCATTTAAATTAGGAAGGGAAGTAAGTAAATGTTTAAAGAATTCAGGATAATCCACATTCGGAGCGTAAGCATTAACCATAGCGACCTTTTTATTAAAAAGTACCCCCGTAATTAACAGAAATCTGCCATTAGGATCTGAAATGATGTCTTGATGAATGAATGTAATTGAGGGATCAATAAAAATTGAAACGCCTTTAATTTTGGCTGGAGCATTTGAGTGGTATTGTTGACCTTTCCAAAACTTAAAGAAGCGTTGACTGTCCTCTTTCCTTACATGAGTCTCTTGAGCAAAGATAATATGAGCATTCAGTCTTTGGAATATTTTGAAAATCTTTTTCCGTTTTATTGGATGGTTTAAACCATTTGTATTCCAAGAGACAAAATTAATAGAATGAGCCATAACTAAAAATTAACCCTTTTGTGAGTAAGGGGTTAACCATAATGTGAGCTCATGAAATCGGAAGAGGAATACATGATTAGAGAGGAACCGGAAATCTCGACACTGGGGACATCTTTGATCCATTTTCTACCAATACACCCACCCTACCCCCTCTGCCTACCCAACTGTCCTTTCAATACAATGTATATATTTGGACGTTAATCTCCCAGCAATAATCTTCTTCCAACCATGATCAGTGATGTCCACAACATCATACATGCCTATCTGTAACTGTATTATGAGTCTACCTACCTTACTCCATATACTGCACAGGTTTAAATATAAATCCTTCAGTGCTGTATTCATTCTTTTCAATTTTGTCCACTTTTTACATTGCAACTCATCCTGTTGACTGCAATTTTAACCTATCATCACGCTCTCCTTGCTAAGAGCCTCACTACATACTTATCCTGTTTTCAAACCAACTATCCTATCCTCAGCCCTATCACTCTGGTTCCCATCCCCCTGCCAAATTAGTTTAAATCTTCCCGAACAGCTCTATCAAACCTATTTGCAAGGATATTACTCCCTCTTGGGTTCATGTGTTACCTGTCCCTTTCGTACAGGTCATACCTTCCCCAGAAAAGATCGCAATGATCCAGAAATCTGAAACGCTGCCACCTGCACCAGTTTCTCAGCCAAACATTCATCTGCCAAATCATCTATTCTTACCCTCAGTGGTGCATGGCATAGGCAGCAATCCAGAGATTACTACCCTGAAGGTCCTGCTTTTCTGCTTTCTACCTAGCTCCCTAAAATCTCTCTTCAGGACAGCCTCACCTTTCCCACTTATGCCATTGGTGCCAGTATGTACCAAGACTTCTGGCTGCTCACTCTCCCCCTTTAGAATGCCATGGATCTGATCCGAGACATCCCTGATCCAGGTATCTGTGTGGCGGTATACCATTTGAGTGACTCTATCACGTCAACAGCATCTCATCTTTATTCCTCTAACTATGGAATCGCCTATCACTACTGCAGTCTTCTTCACCTCTCTTCTCTTCTAAGTCACGCGCCAGACTCATTCCCAGAGACCTGATCGCTGTGGCTCCCCTGGTAGCTCAATCCGCCTCAACAGTATCCAAAGTGGTATACTTATTATTGAGGGAATGGCCACAGGGTTACTATGCACTGGCTGCCCGTTTCCCTTCCTTCCCCCATCAGTAACCCATTTACCTGCATCCTACAAGCTAGGGGTGATTACCTCCCTGTAGTTCCTAATCTACCACTTCCTAAGTCTCCGGTATGAGCTGAAGATCATCGAGCTGCAGCTCTGGTTCCATAACACATTCTCTGCAGAGCTACAGCTCCTGACAGATGTGGTTATTCAGGAGGCTGGAGGTCTCCCAGAATTCCAACGTCTCATACACCGAACAAAGCATAGTCCCTGAAGTCATTCTCACAACACTAACTTTACCCGAGGAATGAAGAATGAAAAAGAAGAAAAAGGAACTTACCAGATACCTCCCTCGCCTAAGCCTGATCCCTCACAAGACTACTGAGCCAAAGCCACTCCAACACCAGCCCACTCACACAATAACCACTCTATTTGCCCCTGTCTTATTTTTAGTCTCCCATTCTAATGAATCCTCTTCACTGATTGGGCATGATCCATCTCAGAAAATTGCTGCAAAGCACTGCCTTTTTAAATCTTCAATCACGGATCTATGTGAAATTGCTGCTTCTTCTCTTGCTCCTGATCACTGATTGAGTGCAGTCCAACACCAAAATCTGCCGTGTTCATAGGATTGATATTGGGGGCAGCGCAGGGAGTTTGTGGTCAAGGTATGGTTTGGGACAGGGATGGATGGAGTTAGAGATTGGGGTTATAAATGAAGAGTCTGGGCAGGAATTCAAGTCTAGGTTGACGTGCTCCACAGCTGAACATCAGCAATCTTGTAGGTCAGGTCATAGTACTAAATATATTAGCATTTCCCAGGTGGGAGGACATTCCCAGGTCAGAGGTCCATACAGGGCAGTGAGCCTCAGATGGGATTTGGAGGTCCATGCAAGTTTAGAAGTCGAGGCCTGTCTGAGTCTGGAAGTTGAAGCTCGAAGGTTAAACTTAATGAATTCTAGCAACATCTGCAGGCTGCATCCAGCATGTCCTTGAGTGTGCTGGGTGTTAATGTAAATGATGCATTTCAAAATCTCTTTCAATGGAAATGTGACAAATAAAGCTGAATCTAAATCTATGTTAAAGCTTCCTTGAAGAATTGCAATGTTATTCTACTGAAAGTCTCCTAAGAACATTTAGATCATGACCACTTAAAGTGATGAAAGAACAGTTTAGTATTGAGAACCTCTGACCATGGACAGTGACTTGCAAATGAACGATATTAAGCATATAATTATTGAGAATTATGGTCTTCTTTTGATCTGGCTTTGCAATCTATGAACAATATCAACTATTTCACTAGTTCAAAATGTATGCATATCACGTTCCTTTGAAATTTTAGTAATGATTTTGTTTTGTTCCATCTTGTGAGACACAAACCTTGTTTCATGGAATAGCATCTAATTATTCATTTCACAATATAAATATACTGTCAAATGAAATCATTATAAGCCGTTGACTCTGACAGCAGAGCCTCACAAGTTGTCAAAGACTTTCAGGGGCAGAGCCAACAACCTGCTCTAAGAAAGACCCTAATATGAATAACCAGAAGGTTCATATAGAAGATTGCTTCCAAGATCATGTTGGAAAAAACACTGTGGCCTCATTACAGGTGACACTGGAAAATCTTGCTCTTATTCAGTTCTTTCTGTTGTTGCCCCACCAAGAACCTTTCTACTTCATCCTTAAAATTGGTTCCTAAGCCCATCACTTCAAAGGTTCAAAGGTCAAGTTTAATGTCAAAGAAATGTATATAATACACATCCTGAAATTCTTTTTCTTTGCAAGACATCCACAGAAACAGAGAAGTGCTGCAAAGAATGAACGACAGTTAAACGTGAGAACCCCAAAGTCCCCCGAGTTCCCCACTGCAAGCGGCAGTGAGCAACAATCCCCCCCTCCTCCCACCGGCAAAAAGAAACGCACATCGATACAGTCACCGAGCCCAACCATGTGCTAAGCGATAGCAAAGGCACAGACCTTGCAGTTACCCCAAAAGCTTCGTATTTCATCCCACAGGCTCTCTGTCTCCCTGGCAAGGGAGAGAGAGGCGTCCCCCATTTTCACAGCAGGTGGAAGACATAACAACAACCCGCTGGTTTACAATGTTAAAAGGTCAAACAGAAATAAGAAACCTCCTTCTAATCACCTCCTGTTCACTCCTTTACCTAGTTTATTGGCTCTCGCTATCCTGAACAGCATATGGATGAAGGCAAAAAACAGTAAGGCCAGAATGTATATCCAACACCAAGTGGTAGAGCTGCATCCACAAACATTCCCTTACTCCACCAACAATGGAAAGTAGCAGCAACTTGTACCATCTACATGATGCACTGCCGCAACTCACCAAGTTACTTCAGACAATGCTATCCACACCCCTAGCATCTAACAATTAGAAGACAAGGGCAGCAACTCATGGGAATACCATCTGAAAGTTGCCCTCCAGGCTGCATTCCATTGTGACTTGAAGATATATCACTGTTCCTTCACCACAGACATGTCAAAATCTTGGTACTCTCTTGTTAACAACATTATATCTCAAGGACTGCAGTAGTTCAACAAGTCAACTCACCACCTCCTTCTCAAGGACATCGAAGGTTGGGCAATTAAATACTGGCTCAGATTATGAAGCACACATACATTGAATGAATAAAAAAAACACAGCAATATTTATGGAAACACAAGTTAGATACATATTATCAAATAATTTGTATACAGCATCTGAAGTAGAAAGAACAGAGAACATGTACGAATTCACACTCCCCTGTGGGTTTTCTCTACTCAAGTGTATCATTATGGGACACAAAGTGACTTCCTTCACGCTGAAGCGGTGCTGTCAAACTGATAATTTTTTTGTACTTATGAAAAAGGTTATAAATATTGTTAAATTAATGGACTCAGGGTGCTTGTCACGTTTTGTGGCTGAGAAATTATTTCTGATGTATTATCAGTCCCTGGATGCCACCAGTTGTTGTAATGTTTTGTTAAATTGCACTGTTCATTCCATTATCAGACCTTCTTCAATCATGCAACAAAAAAAGAGATACAGCATCTATCCAATATTATTAGAACAGTCCCTTATCTTATAATGCTGATGCATACCCTAAAATTACTAACTTCTCCACAAATAAGCTGAAATTAATGAAAGGCTTTATGTTTTCATTTGGTACCTTTTACCTATTATAAATGAATTGCATGGATTTCCTGCAATTAAAATTATAAGTAAAAGTTATATCTTTATATTTGACTGTCAAATCATATTAACATTGACAATGTAATATCCACTAGTTTAAGAAAGTATATCACATATACAATTTTGCAGAAGTGTTAGCAATTTGAATGTTTTTTCCAATTAAAATTGAAATAGAGGCAACAAAGAATTTAATTCTGGTAAGTACCCAGACAAATGTATAGATGGCAATTAAAATATTAGAGGTTATTGAGAGGTTCAAAATTTAAAGTCAAAGTAAATTTATTATCAAAGTGCATTTATGAACCACATCCCCAGCTATAGGTAAGAAGCCCCATTATCTTGTGGGCAGCCTCGGGACAGACAAAGGCTATGGGAGTAAACCAGGCAGAAAATCTGTCGTGTAGTTTCAAAGGCAGCTGGACGTCACTGACTATCCTTCCAACAGCTCCTGCAGCCAAGCTGGTGCCAAACATATTGCTTCGTTTTCCATTGGACTGCACCAGGGAGGCCGAGGGGGGGGATCTTGATGACTGGGCATCCTAGGGTCTCCATCCCTTCTGCCCAAGCATGTGCCCTGGAGAGGTTTACTCCATTGACCTTCGAGACAGACGAACCCCATCATATTATCCTCACGTATATGAGAGTCATTTCCTTGCAGGCATTCATAGTAAATTGAAGCACAATAGAATCCATGAAAAAACACACACGACAGAGAAGGACATACTATCAATGTGCAAAGCACAACAAACTATGCAAATACACCAAGAAAAAGTAAATAATAAATAAATGAGCAAAAAATATCGACAACGAGTTGCAGAGTTCTCAAAAGTGAGTCCATAGGTTGTGGAATCAGATTCATGTTGGGATGAGCGAAATTGACTGCACTTATCTAGACTGGTTCAAGAGCCTGATGACTGAGGGATAATAACTGTTTCTGAATCTGGTGGCGTGGGACTTGAGTCTGCTGTACCTCTTTCCTGATGGCAGCAGTAAGAAGAGAGCATGGCCTGGATGGTGGGGTCCTTGATGATAGATGCCGCCTTCCTGCAATTGTACTCCTTGTAAAGTGCTCAGTAGTGGGGAGAGGTTTACTTGTGAAGGACTGGCCTGTATCCAATACCTTTTTGTAGTTTTTTTCAATTCAAGCGCATCAGTATCCCTATATTATGCAACCAGTGAGTATACTGTCCACTGCGCATCTATTGAAATTTGTCAAAGTTTTAGGGAACATGCTGAATCTATGTAAACTTCTAAGAGAGTAGAGGCACTACCATGAAAAAACACACATGACAGAGAATCCATGAAAAAACGCACACGACAGGGAATCCATGAAAAAACACACATGACAGAAAAGGACATACTATCAATGTGCAAAGCACAACAAACTATGCAAATACACCAAGAAAAAGTAAATAATTAAAAATGAGCAAAAAAAAATGGTAGTTACATGCTGAGAAATTTAAAGTTGCTGACTCCCTGCATCTCTGACCCATGATGAGGACTGACTCATGAACCTCCAATTTCCTCCTCCTGCAGGCAATAATCAGCTAAGGACGGATTTCGTTTTAGTCATCACTTGCCTGGTAGTTGCCACTCTGGACTTGCAGATTACAGGTACTATACATCTACAATTTTTCAAACAGTGCTTATCCTTAGTCAAGTGTCTCATTGCCGACTTTCACCGTATATTCGGATTTAACTCTTTTGGTGATTATAATAAACTTATGATCAGGAATTAATAGCAAAATTTGGGCCTCAGTTCTTATATTAAAATACTATTTTAGAGAGAACAAGTTACAGAGTTTTGAATTTTAGGGAATAGTGATAGGGTTGATTTGTGTATTTTAGTGTTACATGAATTAAAACAAGTTAATTATCTTCAATTCCTTGTTCCTTACCAATTACGTAATGAAAATATCCTGATGACTGTTTTCCTTTCCCACCATCAGTCCTCATCAGTCCTATTCCATATTTCTTTATAGCCCCACAACTTACTTACCTGGATACAGTATGTCCATCTTTTGATTCTGAACCTTTTGATTCTTTTTGCTGCTTATCAATACTGATAACAAATTTCACATCACATGCCGGTGATAATAAACCTGATTCTGATTCTGACGAGTGACTTATATGAATCAGTTAAACAGCAAGACATTGGTGGCAGAGAATGAGAATGTTAATTTTTATTTGAGTGAAGAATTTGCATTGTTTTATTGTTATGATAATTGAGAGTATTAGAGTGTCATATTTTGATTTTAAGAGAGCTATTTGCTGGAAGTTATGCAACAGCAATCAGAATTCATGATTTTATCATTTCTCTACTTTCCTTTTTTAATGTCCATCAATTGGGTAATCATGTGTTAAAGTAATAGCAGATAATATTGGGAATAAAAACAAACACCTCTGGAGAGAAAAATGCAGAGTTAATATTTGAGGTCAATGACCTTTCACTAGAACTGGGAACAGTTGGAGGCAAACAGACTTTAAGATGCAGGAAAAGGGAGGAAGGTGAGTAAAAAGTAAGATCTTTTGTCAAGTGGGAAGCAGGGAGATGAATGAACAATTTAACATGTTTGGGCAAACGTTATGAAAATGTTGAAAACAAAAGGTTACTGACAGAAATCCTACACAAGATTCAGAAATAGTTCAATTCTTCATAGCCAAATGTCTAGGAATTTCTGCTGTCAATACTAAGGAGAATGCTTGACAAGCTTATGTGATACTTTTCTACTTTAACTGCGACATTAGCCCATTTTTAAAAGAAATAATGGGGTATCATCTTCATTAAAGCAGCAGGGGAATATGGTATGATTGCATTAAATATTCATTACTACTTCCAAGTATAAAGTCATTTCTATACTAAAGTTACAATATCAAGTAGAATATATGGCATTAATACACAGTAAGTGTCAATTTGCGTTGACAAATTCTGTTAATTAGAAATAGACTCCCACTGTAATTCAAGTATGTTTGCTAAGAGAACATAAAGGAAAATGGTGTTTCTATTTACAACTGTAAATTAGGTTGATCACACAACTAAATTTTTGATTAGATCATAAACCAGAGAGGGGGCAATTTTACCTTTTTGTTTAATGTGCAACCAATTCTGTAAACCTGTTACATTTGAATGAGTTTATAATTTTGTTTCATACAGTGCTTTTTAGTTGTTTACTAATAATGCTTGTGGGCACGTGGCTAAGTGGTTAAGGCATTGGACTAGTGATCTGAATGTCGTGAATTCGAGCCCCAGCTGAGGCAACGTGCTGTGTCCTTGAGCAAGGCACTTAACCACACAGTGACTCTGCGATGACACTGGTGCCAAGCTGTATTGGCCTTTGCCCTTCCCTTGGACAACATCGGTGTCATGGAGGGGGGAGACTTGCAGCATGGGCAACTGTTGGTCTTCCATACAACCTGCCCAGGCTTGTGCCCTGGAGAGTGAAGGCTTTCCAGGCGCAGATCCATGGTCTCGCAAGACTAACGGATGCCTTAATACTGCATGCTGTTGCATATTCCAAATTTCACTCTCTGCTTTAAAAAGCATTTTGAATCATTTTTTTTCCAAAGAGATTTTCATCACTCTGACATCTTCAAGTTTGGAAGCAATACAATAAGATCTATTGGGAATCAACTCTGATAATTGGAAGGCAATCATAACTTTTATTTAGTTTTTATGTATAACTGCTTCTTCCTTAATCTTTACAAATTTGGAGTAAAATATTACGCTCAGTATCTCGTAAATGTAAACCAAATTCACTAGCCTTAGTTACACTGTATGTACCTCTAACAACATTTAAGAACACTGCAATACTCTTAAGTTATTTTTTAATGTAGCCGTAAAATGTATTTGTCTTTTCCTGGGGAATTTCACTCTCCCCAAAGTAACAGATGTTTGCCATAGGAAATCAAATACTTATTTTTATTTCAAGCACCTGGTGTAAAAATTGTGTACTGCTGAATCAAGTTTGCCACTGTAAAATGCAGTGTCAAGCTCACTCCGCTCTGTCCCAAAGATATTCCTCAATACAGCTTCCGAAAAGATCCCTTGAAGCAGAAGTATGACATTTGGCCTTTCCAGTACTCAGGCATTTCCTTTTTAATGTGTGAAATGATAATTCATGGGGTGGTATGTCTGCTGCATGTGTTCTGTTGTGAAGCACTGCAAGAGAAAAAGCAAAGTGGAATGAAGTATGTTTTCATGTTAATCTGCAGCTGTATTTTTGAAAATAATCATATTGTTACATTGTTGCACAATTTATAAGGAAATTGTTAAAATGTCTTGGATGGTCTGATTCACCCAACTTGCAATTCAGTTTATTTTCATGGAGTATTCTCTGCTCTACTCTCACTATACACATGACTGTGTGGCTAGGCACAGCTCAAACACAATCTATAAATTTGCTGATGACACAACTGTTGTTGGCAGACATTCAGATGGTGACATCAGGCATACAGGAACAAGATAGATCAGCTGGTTGAATGGTGTCACAGCAACAGCTCTGCACTTAACATCAGTAAGATCAAGGAATTGCTTGTGGACTTCAGGAAGAAGACAAGGGAAAACACACCAGTTCTCATTGAGGGTTTGGAAGTGGAAAGTATTAGTAGTTGCAAGTTCCTGGATGTCAACATCTCTGAGGATCTATCCTCAGCCCAAGATAACGATGCAACATACCACCAGGAATCGAAATTGTCTACAGAACAGATGGCAGACTTTTCAATCTTGCCTGTCTCAAGTCCAAAACGAAGACATCCATGAGTTTCCTCATCGAGTTCCAATACCCACAGATGACAACAGTGTTGCATCTCTTTCAGAAAACCACCTACAACATATTCTGACTGCCTTCAACAGTGCATACACGAAACTTGGACTTACCATCAATTCCAAGAAGACTCAGATCATCTATCAACCGTCACTAACAGAGACAAATCGGATAGAACCATCAATCCAACTTGGCAAAACAACCCTGGAAAACGTGGACCACGTACCGTATCTTGGAAGTCACCTCTCCTCCAATGTCGACCTTAATGACGAGATCCAACATCGTCTTAAATGCGCTGGAACAGCTTTTGGACGTCTTTGAACAAGACTCTTTCATGATCATGACATCCGAACAGACAAAAAAATGTTAGTGTACAAAGCAGTGGTAATCCCAACACTCCTGTATGCATCAGAAACCTGGACAATATACCGACGACATCTGAAGGCACTTGAAAAGTTCCATCAACACTGTCTTCGAAACCTCTTAAATATCAGCTGGGAAGATAGAGGAACCAACGTCAGCGTGCTAAATGAAGCAAAAACAACAAGCATTGAAGCCTACATCATCAAGAACCAATTAAGATGGAGCGGTCATGTTGTTCAGATGAAAGACGAACGTCTGCCAAAAAACAAATCTTCTACTCCCAGCTTAAAGAAGGCAAACGTAAAAGAGGCGGACAACAGAAGAGACTCAAAGACATCTTAAAAGCCAACATGAAGAAATGTAACATTGACATCAACAATTGGGAAACCAATGCCAAGGACAGGAAACTCTGGCAAACCATCATGTGAGAAGGAACAGCAACTTTTGAAGCCAACAGATGTGCAAAATTAGAAGAAAAGAGAAGAAAATGGAAAGAGAGGCAGCAACAACCAAAGCCCGATCTGTCATCTGGAACTACCTGTCCTGAATGTGGAAGAACTTTCAAAGCCAAGATTGGATTCATAAGCCACTTGACAGCCCATAAGTAGATCAACAGAATGAAGAAGATCATCCTCGACCTCAAGGGATAGCCACGACGATAACCTCAAGAGGCACAAGCTGAAGGTTTTGCCATGGCCCTCACAGTCCCCCGACCTAAACATCATTGAAAATCTGTGGATAGACTTCAAAAGAGCAGTGCATGCAAGACAGCCCAAGAATCTCACAGAACTAGAAGACTTTTGCAAGGAAGATTGGGCGAAAATCCCCCAAACGAGAATTCAAAGACTCTTAGCTGGCTACAGAACGCATTTACAAGCTGTGATACTTGCCAAACGGGGTGTTACTAAGTACTGACCATGCAGGGTGCCCAAACTTTACTTCGGGCCCTTTTCCATTTTTGTTATTTTGAAACTGCAAAAAATGGAAATAAAAAAGTAATCTTGCTTAAAATATTAAAGAAATGTGTCATCTTTAACTTTATGCCTTTTGGAAATCAGTTTATCTTTTACTCGCTTAGCTGTTCACAGTAACAGAGGTACTTGGAAGACCTTGGCACAGTAATAGAAGTTTTGACCAGGGGTGCCCAAACTTTTGCATACCACTGTATATACTTCTTATTGTAATTTATAGCTTTTATTATTATGTGTTGCAATGTACTGCTGCTACAAAACAACATGACAGATACCAGTGGTATTAGAAAACAAATCTTTTCCCTAGATACTCCCTGGCCTGGTGAGTTTCCTCCAGCATGTTGTGTGTGTTGCCAGTGATATTAAACTTGTTTCTGATTCTGAACACGACAGAGCAACATAATGCCACCTCATGTTTTGTTTTCTTTATTTCTTTTTCTATTTAATGAACTTTCCATGCTGCAGCAGAGCCTCCAGCAAAAACACAGTTATCTCACAATGAACTAACATTAAAGGGGACCGAGTAATGTAAATACGATTATTGGCTTCAGATGTAAGAAGCTCCATAATCAGCATGTCATCAGGAACAAATAGCATATTTGAATAAATTGTAAGTTGAAGGAAAAGCAGGAATTATTCCTACAGAAAGACATACATTGACTCATGTTTTAAATACATTAAGATTCAAAATGCAAAGTGTATTTATTATCAATGAATGTATAAATTATACCACCTTGAGATTTGTTTGCTTAACAGGCAGTTGCAAAGCAAGGAACCAGAAAGAACCCAATTTAAAAAAAACCAAACCCCAGTGCATACAGAGAGGAAAAAAAAGTCATGCAGACAGTAGAAGTGAGCAGCAATAACAACAGCATTCTGAACCAGAGTCCTTAGATCCAAATCCCCAGAGCAGCTCGGAGTAGGCCCAACCCTCAGTATTCACTTCATCATATTGGCAGGCAAGTCGCTGCATAGTTCTATACTTAAGGCACAGCAGCTGGGAGCAGTCTCACAGCCTCTCTGGGCCAGGAGTTGATTTGTCCGAACCTCACACTAGGAACCGGGCCCCACCATGGCGAATCGCTCTGGGCCTAGATTCTGTTGCTGGAGAAGCCGTTCTCAACCTCTCCAAATCGGCTCAATGCTTAACATGATCCAACCTCGCCTGACTCTTGCCTGTCTTGGCCAGTGTTTAGATTGTCCAAACAGTGTATTATACCTCACTTTAGGATTCAGTCCTCACCGTAGCTAATCACTCTGGGCATGGATCACACCACCCAATGATTCACTTCAGACCTGGATTTTGCTGCCGTAGAAGCCATTCTTGACATCACCAAACCTAGCACTTATAGTGATCTTCGCTAACCTCTGGGTAAATTAGATATGCATCGGAAATCTTCCAGCATGTCTTCTCCCCTCTGAATCATCCAATTCAACCAGCAAGGCTCCAACTCCAAGCGAATCAATTTTGCAGCGTTCCAGCAAGGCCCATCTCTCGAGTTCACTTTGGCCTCACTTGTCTCTTCATTATTTGTGGTTATGGTCCACAAGACCATAAGAATGTAAGACATAGGAGCAGAATTAGTCTATTTGGCCCATCAATTCTACACCATCAGTCAATCCTCTGATTTCTCTCTCAACCCCAGTCTCTTACTTCTCTCTGTGACCTGTGATGCTCTTAATAATCAAGAAACTATCAATCTCCACTTTAAATATACCCAATGACATTGCCTCCACAGTTGTGTGTGGCAAGGAATTCCACAGATTCACCATCCCCTGGCTAAAGAAATACCTCCTCATCTCTGTTCTAAAGAGACATCCTTGCAATCTGAGGTTGTGCCCTCTGGACCTAGAAAGGACTTAAGTAACCAGCAACATAATGGTATGAGTTTGTACGGTACCTATCATACTCACTGAATTTCTTTGGTCAAACTGTTAACATAACAGATAACATCCATAGTTCTACAGAGCCGTGATTTCTCCACACAACTTTAGGAGATGCTACATTAGAGCAGTTGTAAAAACAATTCACTAATATTTCAAATTGCAGATAAAGCTATGGTTTGTTTCAATCAAAGCATTGTTTTTTTGATGACAGTCAAGCGTCAAAAACAATGTGATTGCCATGAGGTGACAGAGAATTAAGTCATTAAATTGACTTTTATGGAGTTAGCAAACAGGATTCAGATAATGCAATCAAAAAGTGATTGCATCAGTGAGTTATCACAGGTGTGATTCTTACAATGTAAGAAAATTTGCAAATTCTGTCCATTGTACAAATGGAAAGAAGACTTCTCTGCGTGATCACTGGGTGAGTGATACTTTTAATTTAATGGGTTTATTGAGATCTCTGTGTGAGTAATTTAAATTTAAAAGATAAAGGATACATTACAGGGGATAACATATGAGTATATGAGAGTTCACTACGAGCTCCAGTTTCCTCCCAGACCCCAAAAAAAGGTGCTGGTTATTTAACAGGCTACAATAAATTAACCTTTGGTTCAGGGAAGTGGCAAAAAATTTAAAAAGAGGATGTGCATGTGTTAAAGAGGGTAAGTTGCGGGCTACAGGGAAATAAAGGGAAAAAGAAGGGGACTGACCGGCCAAATTCATTCCTTCTGTGAGATGATAAGTGAAGAATGAGGTTTAATATCATTGGCATATGACATGACAATTGTTGCTATGTGGCAGCAGTACATTGCAATGCATAATAATATAACAGTAAATTATAGTAAGAAGTAGATATATATATTTTAAAAGTAAAAATAAATAAGCAGTGCAAAAAGAGAAAAATTAGTGTGTTCATAGGTTCGATGTCCATGGGGAAATCTGATGGCAGAGGGGGAGAAGCTATTCCTTTATCATTAAGTGAGTGCCTTTAGGCTCATTTACCTCCTCCCTGATGGCAGCAATGAGAAGGGGGCATGACCTGGGTGATGTGGTCCTGCCTTTTTGAGGCATTGCTCATTAAAGGTGTCCTGGATACTGGGAAGGCTAGTGCCCATGATGGAGCTGACTGAGATTACAATATACTGCACTTTATTTTGATCCTGGCAGTGCCCTCACACTCCAGTACCAGGTGGTGATTCAGCCAGTTTGAATGCTCTGCACAGCACATCTGTAGAAATTTGCAAGTGTCTTTTAGTACAAGAAATCATTCAAAGAACATTGAAGTGCACTGTTTAATCAGTCAATTCACGAATGGACAGCACCCTGCTCAATTCTGTCTTTATAGATTTAAGGATAGGTATGGATCACATACCTACATTGTTGATCACACAACTAATAATTTTTCCTTCTAAAATCAGTTACTAGTGATTTTTGGCACAATTTTCCTGAAATTATTTGGAATGTAAGCCCTTCTACGTATGAGTTTGAAACGAGATAAATAGATGTTGTGTAATTCATGTGTCCCCAGTGAGATTCTGGATCACAAATATTTGGTACATCAGTCACTGAAAGCAAGCATGCAGGTACAGCAGGCAGTGAAGAAAGCTAATAACATGCTGGCCTTCATAACAAGGAGAATTGAGTATAGGAGCAAAGAGGTCCTTCTGCAGCTGTGCAGGGCCCTGGTGAGACCACACCTGGAGTATTGTGTACATGGCTTAGTAATGCACCAAAAGATTGTTTCGTTTTGTGTGAGTATTGTGTGCAGTTTTGGTCTCCAAATTTGAGGAAGGACGTTCTTGCTATTGAGGGAGTACAGCGTAGGTTCATGAGGTTAATTCCCGGGATGGCGGGACTGTCATATGTTGAAAGATTGGAGCAACTGGGCTTGTATACACTGGAATTTAGAAGGATGAGAGGGGATCTTATTGAAACATATAAGATTATTAAGGGATTGGACACACTGGAGGCAGGAAGCATGTTCCCACTGATGGGTGAGTCCAGAACCAGAGGCCACAGTTTAAGAATAAGGGGTAGGCCATTTAGAAGAGAGTTGAGGAAAAACTTTTTCACCCAGAGAGTGGTGGATATATGGAATGCTCTGCCTCAGAAGGCTATGGGGCCAAGTCTCTGGATGTTTTCAAGAAAGAAATGAGTAGAGCTCTTAAAGATAGCGGAATCAAAGGTTATGGGGATAAGGCAGGAACTGAATACTGATTGTGGATGATCAGCCATGATCACAGTGAATGGTGGTGCTGACGCGAAGGGCTGAATGGCCCACTCCTGCATCTATTGTCTGTTTTATCTACACCACTTAATGCATGTTAGGACAAATCCAACATACAAAATACTTTCCTTTATAACTTCCAATTATTGGGAAAGATTGTTGTGTATTTAATATTTCAGTAATATTTGAGTAATCTTGTAAATGTATTGTTTAATTAAGCATTCTTTGTTATTTATATAATTCATTATGGATATATGTAAAAATATATGAATTGCAAACATCATGACATTACCACGTGCCACGAGCACACTTTGTTTAAAGTAAAGAACAATCTCTCGGCTTTCTTGTTTTCCATTGAATTGGTTTGATGTTTTGGAGTTACAAAACATAACAGTGTCAATGAGGTATTTTTCAAAGAACCCAAGATGGCTACCAACCTGTTGAATTGTAAAGAGATGTTCAATTAAAAAAAAATGCAATGAGGTACTGTCAAGTTTTTTTTAAAAAAGCAGCGCAGCACGTGTTCTTTGGAAGAGAAGACAAAATCGATTTTCAAAAAAAGGCAAGAAATGGAAGAATTCACAAGCTCCTAAAGAGTGAATATCAGATGATAATAGTCATAAAAAAAGCAGAATTAGCTGGCTACATCAGAAAGATTGGCACATTTGATTACACAACAGATAACTGGATTTTATATACTGAATGGATTGAACATAAATTTAAAGCAAATTAAATAGCCAATGAGAAGTGAGTGTCAATTTTGCTGAATGTATTGGAATTAAAGGCATACAGTTTGCTTAGAAACTTGACTGCTCCAACCAAACCAGCCTAAATGAGCTTTGCTGATATAGTGAAAATAATGCAGAAACATTTAGAACTAAGACTATTGCTGAATGTAGAATGCTTTAGGCTTCATAAGTGGAATCAAAAGGAAGGCAAATCCATTTCAGACTACATGGTTAAATTGAAGAGATTGAGCCCTGTCAGTTCAATGAATGGCTTAGTAATGCACTAAAAGATTGTTTTGTTTATGAAATATTACAAGAAAGCATTCACAAATGGCTCCTAAATGAAACACAGCATACATTTAAAAGAGCAGTAGAAATAGCTGTATCAATAGAAATGGCAGACAGTGACACAATTGAGCTGCAGCCAGGAATGAAAATAAGCATGAACCAATTGCAATGTCTATACAGAAACCAACCTGGCTGAACAGATTGTGTTACTGTTGCAGCAGAGGTTTACCAACACCAGACCAATGCAGGTTTAAAGATGAAACTTGTAGAAAGTGCAACAAGGTAAGCGCATGCAAAGAGAATATTGTGCAGACAAAAATAAATGCACTTCACAGAGAAGAGAAAAAGATAAAAAGTCAAACTGCAGTTTCAAAGAGCACTAATCTGCATGCTGTTGATGAAAAATCTGGTAATGATGAGAGTGAAGCAGGGCTGGGTAACCCTGAGATTTACAATGTGAAAGCTGACAATAGACAAGCAATATGGCTTACACCAGAAGTGAATGGCAAATTAATTAATTAACAGTGAAATACAACAACCAACAAGCCACATTGAGCTTGTATGTGGTAAAACCAAGAGGGCCAGCATTGTAGGGGTGTGATTGGCTAAAACAACTGCAACTTGATTGGAGATCCAACCAGCATTTGCTTGCCATTACCCCTGTAATAGCATCCACTGAAAGTGATTTAAGAAAGGCCTGGCAGTGTTCAAGCATGGCATTGGATAACCCAAACACATCAAGGGTAAAATAGTGTTAAATGAAAATACCATACCCAAGTTTTGCAAAGCCCGCCTAGTTCCTTATACCATCCGTGATAAAGTAGCCAGTGAGCAGATTGAAAGGAAGCTGAAAGAATTTTTTTTCAAGGTTGAGTGGAGCCTATAGACATTGTCAGCTGTCCCAGTAGCCAAGGAGAATGGGTCTGTCAGGATCTGTCGTGATTTTAGGGCTATCATCCACCCAGTACTGGAAGTAGATCAATACCCTCTGCCAAGGATGGAGAATATCTTTGCAAACTTTTCTGGAGAAAAATATGTCAACAAAGTGGACTTAGTTGAGGCTTACTTACAGATGGAGATGGAAGAAGGGTCCAAGATGTTCTCACCATAAACATTGGCTTTATTGCTGTAATAGGCTTATTTCTAAAGTAACATCTGCACCTGCACACTGGCAGAAAGCTATAAACCAGATGCTGCAAAGCTGCTCAGGCACACAGTGTTACCCGGATGACATAACTGTGACCA
The DNA here is from genome assembly GCF_030028105.1 of Mobula birostris. Taxonomy (NCBI): domain Eukaryota; kingdom Metazoa; phylum Chordata; class Chondrichthyes; order Myliobatiformes; family Myliobatidae; genus Mobula; species Mobula birostris. The sequence continues at coordinate 134,979,918 of NC_092376.1, forward strand.
GTAAGGATGATAAAGAACATCTCCAATAAAGTGTTAAAAATATTAGAAGATTATGAGATCAGAGCACAAAATGACAAGTGTGAATTCTTTAAATCAAACATCACTTATTGTGATCGCACCACTGATGTACAAGAATTGCACAGGTATGCTGAGAAAATTCAAGCAGTGGTAGATGCCCCAAGGCCAAAAAACGTACCACAGTTGCAGTCCTTTTTAGGATTTGTTAACTACTATAGCAGGTCCCTGCCATACCTGGCTACTGTACCCCTTGAACTCATTAGTGCAAAACAGGAGGGGATGGCAATGGTCAAAATAGTCTCCGATGGCCTTCACAAAGGTAAAGGAAACGATAACATCAGACACTGTACTCACACGTTATGATCCACGTCATCCAGTGAAGCTTGCCTGTGGCGCCTCACCTTATGGTATTGCTGGAGTCAAAGTAACACCACCAGCCTCTGGGTCCAACATATTATTCTCCGTAACTTCCGCCACCTCCAACAGGATCCCACCACTAAGCACATCTTTCCCTCCCCCCCCCCCTGCATTCCGCAGGGATCGCTCCCTACGCAACTCCCTTGTCCATTCGTCCCCCCTATCCCTCCCCACTGATCTCCCTCCTGGCGCTTATCCGTGTAAGCGGAACAAGTGCTACATGTGCCCTTACATTTCCTCCCTTACCACCATTCAGGGCCCCAAACAGTCCTTCCAGGTGAGGCAACACTTCACCTGTGAGTCGGCCGGGGTGATATACTGCGTCCGGTGCTCCAGGTGTGGCCTCTTATATATTGGCGAGACCCGACGCAGACTGGGAGACCGCTTTGCTGAACACCTACGCTCTGTCTGCCAGAGAAAGCATGATCTCCCAGTGGCCACACATTTTAATTCCACATCCCATTCCCATTCTGACATGTCGATCCACGCCTCCTCTACTGTAAAGATGAAGCCACACTCAGGTTGGAGGAACAACACCTTATATTCCGTCTGGGTAGCCTCCAACCTGATGGCATGAACATCGACTTCTCTAACTTCCGCTAATGCCCCACCTCCCCCTCGTACCCCATCCATTATTTATTTTTATACACACATTCTTTCTCTCACTCTCCTTTTTCTCCCTCTGTCCCTCTGACTATACCCCTTGCCCATCCTCTGGGTCCCCCCCCCTTGTCTTTCTTCCCGGACCTCCTGTCCCATGATCCTCTCGTATCCCTTTTGCCTATCACCTGTCCAGCTCTTGGCTCCATCCCTCCCCCTCCTGTCTTCTCCTATCATTTTGGATCTCCCCCTCCCCCACCAACTTTCAAATCCCTTACTCACTCTTCCTTCAGTTAGTCCTGACGAAGGGTCTTGGCCTGAAACGTCGACTGTGCCTCTTCCTAGAGATGCTGCCTGGCCTGCTGCGTTCACCAGCAACTTTTATGTGTGTTGCTTGAATTTCCAGCATCTGCAGAATTCCTGTTGTTTACCTCATAATCTTTGCATCATGTTCCCTTACTGCTGCAGATTGACAGAGAGGCCTTGAGTCTGGTTTGGGGTGTAAAACATTTTAACTGGTACTTGTATGGGAGGGAGTTTACCCTCATTACTGATCTCCAAGCACTGGTGTCCCTTTTCAATCCACAGAAGGGTGTTCTACTAATAACAGCAGCATGAATGCAGAGTTGGGCTCTGTTTTTGGAGGACACAATTACAAGATTAAATTCAAGAGGATGATTAATCATGGAAATGCTGATAGATTTTCCTGTATACACTTGAAACATTTACAAAAAAGAACAACATACTCGACATACTCTCCCTAGCGCAAATTGAAAGTCTCCCTATTATGGCAGAAATAATCCAAAGGGAAACCAGAAAAGACACCACACTGGCTGGAATGTGCATTAGAAACTCCAGTTTCCCTGTTTTTACCTGTGCCAAGATAAACTTCCCTAGACAGGGGTTGACTTATATGGGGAGTATGCCATCCAAGCTGAAAACTAAAGTGCTGGAGGAGTTATTTGCCCGTCATCTAGACATGGTTAAAATGAAAGCATTGGCTAAAAATTTTGTCTGGTGGCTTACAATGGATCAGCAGACTGAGCAGCTTGCCACTGTATGGGATGCCAAGGCATCCAAAAAATGCCAAGAACAGTGCCTCTTCATTCCTGGGAACAGCCATTGCCCTGGCAGGGGATTCATGTTGATTTTGCCAGATCATTCATGGACACAAATTTCTTGGTAGTGGTGGATGTAGCTACAAAGTGGCCAGAAGTGTTGCCAGTAGCCTCCAGTACAGCCTCTCATACTGTCAATCTATTAAGAAGCCACTGTGCAAAGACTGAAGTTCCAGAACACTTTGTCAGTTACAATAGACCACATCTTGTAGTGGAACAGTTTCAGCCATTCCTAAAAATGAATGGAATAAAACATATTACATCTGCACTATACCATCCGGCTACAAATGAACTAACAGAAAAATTTGCCCAGAGCCTAAAGAACGCACTGTGAGCAATGTTAGCAGAATGCACTGCAGTAGCACTGCACCAGCAGCTCTCTAATTTCCACCTTGCATATGGAAGTGCAGCACACTGCACAACCAATTACTCACCAGCCGTGCTGTTCCTGGGTTGTTCCTTGTGTTCACTCTTGGATCTCTTCAAACCCAGTCTCAGAAGAAGTAGGCAGGAGAAATCAAAGGCTCCGCAAACAAGAATGTTCAATGTTTCACTCCTGGACAAGCAGTCTGAGGGATGACCGAGGTGATCAAAAGTGGGTACTCAGAAAGTTTAAGAACTATACCACTCTCCTACATAGCGAAGATTGCACCTGATGTCATCTCGTGATCACATATCAATCAGTTGAGGAGAGTAAAGTCAATTGTGAGAGAAGAAAGGTGATTAATATTGTTAGAACCACTTCCAGAGTTTCAGAGTCAACTCTTACATCCACCACAGAGAAGGCCTCAGAACCTGAGATTCTTTCACAGCCACAAGTCTCGCCTGCCAAGCAAAGTGGTCCTCCTTGTCAGGAAAGGAGTTATTCCACAATCCTCAGCAATTAAATCATTAGGCCTGAATGTGACAATTTAAAATATACTACGCTGTGGATGTCCATATAGTAGTTGTATTATACTATATGACTACTCTTAGTTGTATAGAATAATATAGTTGTATATCGTTGAGATACATTATATATTGTGCTGGAGTTTATAGCTAAGCAGGAAGGAATATTGTGCATTTAACATTTTGAAAATATTTGAATAATTTTGTAAATATATTCCATGATTAAGCATTCTTTGTTGTTTATATAATTCACTATGATTATATGCATGTAGCCTGGGAAAAATACACACTCAACAACAATTCCTCTTCAGGTCTTTAATTCCTTTATGTGTTTTAGATGTTTTGATGCAGAAAGAGGGTATCAAAATAAAAATAACAAAATGAATTTAAAATACACAGTTGCTGCTGTTACAATCTCAGCTTAATTTCAGTCTACACACTTGTGTATCAAAAAGTAATGTATGCAGTATGAATTTAAATGAAACAAAATATACAAAACCAATATGGTAGTGGCGATTCTAAAAACAATGCAAACAACATTAGAATCCCACCAACCCTGTACCTTATACACAACATAAAAAATGAATAAATACTCCTCATTTTAATTAAGAGATTATACTCACTTTGGCACACACGTGCTTAACTTCCAAACGTGTAGGATAGACCTTGAAACAAGTTTTCCTCGCTCACACTACGTGAACAGAGATTAACACATTCACCTTCCTCCGTTACATTCGCATTCAGTCGTGAAACAATAAAGTAAGACAAAAATAAACTTTCACAAAAACTTTTGCAATATATTGCCTTATAGTTAAATTATCAAGAAGACTAACCTACTTGGCTGATAAGGAATTTCGCACAACCACACTATCCAGCCTGAAAACTTACTCGCAAAAATCTAAAGCAGCCACACGTAAAACATGTCAAATTACTGATATTCTAGATTTACAATCAAGTATAAATAGATTTACATGGATATTATTAAATATTATTCACGTTTCCTCACCATACCAGGAGAAAACAGCTCCCAGCACTCGATGTTTGTCTAAAACATTGTAATTCTTTTTTTGACTCCGCACGTGCATGATATCACCATTTCCTCTTAAAGGCATAGGCAGCCATTGTAGCATTTCAGGGTGAATACATAAGTGTACTTTAACAATAAAAATTAATATTCAGTGGTTACCAGGTTACATGTAAAAATTGCATATGTTATGACACAACCACACTGGCTCTATATTTATATGCTAAACACAAAGGGCAATCGTTATTTACAAGGTTATAGACAATGCATAGACAATGTTTTCTTTTGAAGCTACATACAAAACATCACACCTTCTGACTTCATCCTTTCCTCCCGACACCAACATGTCTGGGTTGGTACTCACAGCCTTTAGGAGTGCAAGTCAAATCCACAATGCATTTATTTGGTATTTTATGTGCTAACATAGAGGACAATTAATATTTATATAAATAAGGCTGTCTTCGAAACTACCTGTAAACTCCACACTTCCATCCGCAGAGTCTGGCTAGTACTCCGATATTCACAGCTTTTAGGAAATGCATTGTTATGAACTCAATCCACAGTTCTTTGTTAAGGAACAGAAGACTGATAGCCAGAGTCATTTATGTGTAAATGAATCATCTACCCAAAAACTCACTCTAACACTTACGACACATATGCACATCACTTAAAGTTAAAAAAAACAATCTTAATACTCACATTTCTCAGCTTCTTTGTTTGCCTTTGAATTGGTTAAATGTTTTTGAGTTCCAAAACATAACAAAGTTGGCTAGTAACACACATCAAAGTTGCTGGTGAATGCAGCAGGCCAGGCAGCATCTCTAGGAAGAGGTACAGTCGAAGTTTCAGGCCGAGACCCTTCGTCAGGACTAACTGAAGGAAGAACTAGTAAGAGATTTGAAAATGGGAGGGGGAGGGGGAGATCCAAAATGATAGGAGAAGACAGGAGGGGGAAGAATGGAGCCAAGAGCTGGACAGGTGATTGGCAAAAGGGATATGAGAGGATCATGGGACAGGAGGCCCAGAGAGAAGGAAAAGGGGGAGGGGGGAAAAACCCAGCGGATGGACAAGGGGTATAGTCAGGGGGACAGAGGGAGAAAAAGGAGAGAGAGAGAAAGAGTGTATATAAATAAATAACGGATGGGGCGCGAGGGGGAGGTGGGGCATTAGCGGAAGTTAGAGAAGTCAATGTTCATGCCATCAGGTTGGAGGCTACCCAGACGGAACATAAGGTGTTGTTCCACCAACCTGAGTGTGGCTTCATCTTTACAGTAGAGGAGGCCATGGATAGACGTATCAGAATGGGAATGGGATGTGGAATTAAAATGTGCGGCCACTGGGAGATCCTGCTTTCTCTGGTGGACAGAGCATCCTTGCAGGTGAGGCAACACTTCACCTGTGAGTCGGCTGGGGTGATATACTGCATATGGTGCTCCTGATGTGGCCTTCTACATATTGGCGAGACCCGACGCAGACTGGAAGATCGTTTTGCTGAACACCCATTCTCCGTAAAGATGAAACCACACTCAGGTTGGAGGAACAACACCTTATATTCCAGCATCTGCAGAATTCCTCCTGTTAAAGTTGGCTAGTGGTGGGTTGGTGTGGTCCATTTGTCATTGAGGATATCAGCAGAGAACAGTGCAGTGTCAATCACATTGTTAGAGAGTAATTTGAATTACCTTGGGCATCCTTAGTACTGCTGCAATATCCATCCATCTGAAAAATATAAATGGATCCTAGCAAAGCATGTTTGCAAAATGTTAAGACCTTGTTGATACTGTTGAAAAAGCTTGGGCTGCACTTTGTAACTATAACAAATTCAAAGGGAATATTTCATTCTAGGTCAGGTTGGCATTGCATGGATTAGGAATATAAAAAGACTGAAATATACTGGTAAGCATAAAATGGTAGGACACAGAAATCTTTGATATTAAGTTCTTTCACCGAGGAAAACCAAACATCATTGTATATAATCTGTAATGTAAACACAGAAACATCTGTCATTTTATTTCTAAATCAGGTTACAAATTTGATATTGGATGAAATTTATTTTGCCATTACCATCAGGATTTCCTTAATATGGTTCACACATATTTAACTGGAAATATGTACATCCTTGGTTAAGTAGACCCAGGGACATGTACTCGACTTATCGTTGCAGTGTCTCAGATAGATGTGTTTAGTTCTAATACGATTATATCCTGTGATGCTAACTTGAGTATAGGTATATAGAATCATGTTAAACACAATCCTAAGTTTTCAATTAATAATGGAAATTTTGATTTAATTGTTTGATTCTCTTCTCAAACAATTGGAATGGTAGTTGATATACTATAATTTCAACAGTTTTAGATCTATACCATGTTTCAGATATTAATATTCAGTATCAGTCTGCTCCCCAATTATCAACTGTTAACTCCATTAGAAAGCGGCAGGTCTCCAACCGCAGGTGAAACTGTAATTCAATTTAGTTTAAATCCCTATCCTCTGTTGAGCAACCTGATAATACTCCTATGATTTCTCAGTCTTCTTTAGCTCAGTGAGTCAAACTAGCACTTCATGGTGTGCAATTAAAACTGTTGGAAAAGCTCAAGTAGAATCATACACAGTGAGACCTACTTTTAACTTCAATCTCATATATCCTGATTCATGACAATAGATATCCCTTTGCAGTGCTGTCTGTCTCAAAAATGTATAAAGGAAGAAAATTCAAATGTATTGATTTACCGTTAACGCGTTCAAAATCCTAGCACTCATCTTCCAAGCCTTCAACTGCCTTGATAAACTTACAGCTTTCTTTTTTGTTTGAATCTTCTCTTACACCCTTTACAATGTTTTCTAAGAGCTCTTCACTTCCAAGTTGACCCTGTTTCCTCCCTGAGCTCCTTTGTCTCTTCCTCAGTGAAAAATCATCCCAAAACCCATCCTTTTTAATTTGGAATTAGCATTCAACTTGGTTCTGACTTTGATACCGGTTAGAACTGCATGTAAGAGCAAATGCAATGTGCTACGATTTGCTATGATTCCTTGTTAGCACTAATACAATTCTTTTCTTAGAAATTATATACACAAAATTTTGAATTTTGCTGTAGTTTAAATATGATATCATTAATTTAACAGAATACATTATATTATCACAAATTGTCCCGAGTGAATATGGTTACTATGGGTGGACAATAAAGTCACAGCCAGGGCAACATACTATATTTTTTAAGAAATGATAATCATTTGCATCTTCTGTAACACAGACAAGAAAGTAAACAAAAATACATGATATGCTGGTTTGCATGCATATTGTCAACAATTCTGATGATTAGCAGACATGTGATGAGGAGAGATTTTGGAAAAACATTTTCCTAAAATAACTAGTAATCAATCAATAAGAAGAAAATTATATATCAGTTCTGACACATTGCTGAAAAGGTAATGTCTTTTTATTAATTCTTTCATGCCAGAAGGGAGTAAATAATAGGTGCTGAAAACAACACAACTTGAATTTATATAGCCATTTTAAAGTAATAATATCATTGCAGATTCTTCGCAGTGAGTAATGAGACAAAAGTTAACACCAATCCATGGAAGTGCTATTTTGACAGATGATTAAAACTTTCATCAGAAAAGTAACATCCTACCTTGAGAAAGAAACTAGAACAGTGTGGGCATTTTCAGAATTTAGCACCAGTTCAGGCCAAGGCATGGTTGTTAATGAGGAGACTCAGGAATCAGATGCTCGAGGTGTAGATAAGTAATTTATTGGATCCTGGAAGATCATAGGAAGTACAGCAGTGGAGTGATTTTAGCACACAAAACATTGGAATATGGACTCTTGTATTTCCGTATTTCTTTCACAACCTCAGTATTTCTTGGCTTTGGAGTCAATAAAGTATTTTTTTATTTTATAGTGTAGCAAAATACAGTTACACAAAACAATAAGTTAAATGTTTAACTATTTACAGCATTGGTTATAGGTAATGTATTGACCAGAAAACTGAAGAACTCCCCTGTTTTTCTTCAGACAGTACTTAGAGACCTTTTGTATTCACCTGTGGGAGCAGATGGGATCCCAATTTAAATTCTCACCTAAACTAACTAATCTCCACCAATATGCAAAATTCTCTCTCAGAAATGCATTGAAATGTCAATCGAGATTATGTGCTCTAGGGTGAGTTTGAAACCAAAAGCTTCTGAACCAAAGGTGATGATAATAATACTAAACTAAGGCTGATGCCTTAAGGCAATTGAAATGTCAATGTCATGCAATAAAGACTGCTTACCATTTTGTATTGATTCATTGTACCTGATGTCAGTCTGTAAGTTCCAAATTAGGATACCAAATATATGAATTCACCTCACAGAATCAATGAAATATGCCAATTATTTTTTTTAGTGTGGTGTAATTTACTGCAATTCCGACAAACGGGAACTGGCAGCCAAATGATTTTAAATGGACTCTGTATATTTTTAGATTCCAGCAGCATGTTATCTGTTGCTCAGGAAAAAAAATGAATCATATTTCTACTGACAATTACTTATTGCCGAAGTTCAGGAAGTTAATATATCTTATTATTACTTAAACAAGATCTCATCTATTCTGCCTTGGCCTGATTAGATTCTTTGTTCCTTAATATTTCTAGATAGTTCCTTGTGTTCTCTTCTGGTAAGCTGCATTCCCTCTATAAATAATATAAGAAGACCAAAACTACACACAATATTCCAAGTGTGGTCTTATCCAGGTTCTATATATTTCTTGAAAATAAAAAAAAATACAGGTGCTGAAAATCTGAAACAGGAACAGAAAATGCTTGAAAAACTTAGCATGCCAAGCAGTATCTGTGGAAAGAGCAACAGTAAACATTTTTGGTTTTGCCACCCTTCACCAAAACTGGGAAAGACAGAGATGCAAGTAGGATTTCAGTATGAAGGAATATGGGGGAAGGATGTGTAAAACAAACATGATTGAAATGCCTAGCACTACAGGTGGGGGGGGGGGGGTGCAGTTCAAAGGAGATATCTAGCTTTAGACACAAAGAGTTGTGGGTGCCTGGAATGCATTTCAGTGGTAGTAGTGATGTAGGCAGGTATAATACAGGCATTTAAGAAGCTCTGAGATGGGCACAGGAACATGCAGAAAATGGAGGGGTATGGAACATGTGCCGGCAGAAGAGATTAGGTGGCACTTGCTTAATTAGATCTGCGCAATGTAGTACCGCTGAAGGGGCATGTTTCTGTGTTGAATGGTTTTGTGTTCTTTCCCCCTGGATATGGGAGTCCAAAGTTAGAAAGCATAGATTTGAAGTGATTCTGTTCCCTGCAGGTTTGCTCTCAAATTCTATTTTTGTTCTCTGTGACAGAGTGGCAAATTTAATAGAGCCACTGCCTCAGCTCCAATGACCTGGTTCATTTCTGACCCTGGGTGCTTTCTGTGTGAGTTTCACCCAGTGGGTTTCTTCCAAGTGTCGTGCATTTTTTTCCATATCCCTAAAGGTGTCAGGTTAATTGTCCGCTGCAAGTTGTCGACCTGCGTAAGTTTGTGGCAAGCACTTGAGGTATATGTTGGGATCATAGGTTACATGAAAAAATAATAGGAAATCAAGATTTCTCCATAAACTTGCATAAAACTGGTGAATTGAAATAGCCTCCCATATTATAAGGAAACATAGAATTCAATTTATTTTTTTCCTCCTTTGTTGTTCCCAATCACTGGGTATTCTTCTTTGTCTAGCAATCCTACGTGACTCCATTCTAGATTTACTATTAACTTCCTTTGTCAGCTATGGTTGTCCCACTTTTTATTTTGTATTTTTATATCAGATGGAAATGTGTAGCCTGGGGAAAAGTACACACTCAGGACAACAAAGATTTTTTCGGGTTTTAATTCCTCTATCGGTTTTCGATATTTAAGTGTCAGAAGAGGGTCGTGAAACAAAATGAACGAATTTACAACCAGTTCTCGCTATTACAATCTCAGTTTGACTTTCGATCCACACCCTCGTGTATGGACAGAATTGTGTATGCAGTATAAAAATACGCCAGAACTAATACGGTACTAATACGATAGTGGAAATCCTGAAGGAACACAATATAAACATCATTAGAATCCACCCACCCTGCATCTTATACATAACAGTGAAAAATGTAAGCGAATACATCTCATGTAACATGTACACATGTGCTGAACTCCCGAACAGAGACTAAACATTCACGTTACACGGTTACATGCACAATCAGTCCCGATACAATAAAGTTAGGCAAACGGTAGACTTTGGCACAACTTTTAAAAGGTATTGTCTGCCAGTTAAATTGCAGGAAGACTGACCTACTTGGATGGTGAGGAACTTGGTATAAGCCACGCTACCCAGCGTTGATTTCTTCATTCATGGAAATCTAAAGCATCCACATGTAAAACATGTCAAATTACCGATATTCTCACCCACCAACAAGCATAAACAAATTCACATAGCCTTGTTGAGGGAAGTGCCTTGCGAGAAAAATGGCGAGTCTTCGGCGAGGAGGCTGAGAGAGGAGACTACGCCACAGTTGGAGAGGGTGAGAAGTGGAGAAGAGATGACGCTAGGCTGATTCAGTGTGCTGCGTGCATGATGTGGGAGGTCAGGGACACTGATGGTGCCTCTGGATCCTACATCTGCAGAAAATGTATCCAGATTCAGCTTCTGAAGGACCGTGTTGCAGCACTGGAGAGGCAACTGGATGACGTTAGGTTCATATGGGAGAACGAGAGTTTTCTGGACAGGACCTACAGTGAGGTCCTTACACCCAGGATACAGGAAGAGAGAAGGAGGACGACGATGAGCAAGGAAAGGATGCTTGAAGTACAGGAGACCCCAGGAGATGTGCCTCTTGTATACAGGTTCTCCCTCTTGGAAGCTGTCGGGATAGAAGACGGTGCCAGTCTGAGAGGCAGACGGGTCTGTGAGTCAACAATTGGCGTTGAGGCAAAGCCGAGGTGACAGACGTCAGGCACAGCCGTGGTGGTAGGGGAATCCATAGTGAGAGATACAGAAAGGGGTTTCTGTGGCAACAGGCGAGATTTAAGGATGGTGTGTTGCCTCCCTGGTGCCGGGATCCAGGATGCAACGGACCGATTGCAGGGAATCCTCAACGGTGAAGGAGAACATCCGGAAGTGGTGGTGCATGTCGGCACAAATGACGTGGGGAAGAAGAGGAAAGACATTCTACAGCGCGATTTCAGAGAACTCGGAAGAAGACTGAAAAGCAGGACTTCCAGGGTGGTTATCTCCAGTTTGCTTCCAGTTCCCCGTGCTGGAGTGGTCAAGAACAGGGAGATAATGGATCTGAATGTGCGGCTGAGGAACTGGTGCAGGAAGCAAGGATTTACATTCTTGGACCGCTGGGGTATGTTTCGGGGTAAGGATGAATTGTACAAAAGGGACAGGTTGCACCTTAATAATCGGGGCACCAGCATTCTGGCAGGCAGGTTTGCCTCTGCAACACGGGTGTGTTTAAACTAAGTTGTGGTGGGGAGGGGACGAACTGGAAGCATAAGGATGGAGATAAAGGGAAAGTGAGAATAAGAAAAGTTAAGAATGACAGCAGAATCAACAGAGCAGAAAGTTCAAGAAGGGATCATACAGTATGGCCAAGTGAAATAGGAATTGATATGGGAGGTGAGGGGAGTAATGAATTAAAAGTATTGTATATGACTACACGGAGTATAAGAAATAAAGTGGATGAGCTTGAGGCACAGTTGGAAATTGGTAAGTATGATGTTGTGGGAATAACAGAGACATGGCTTCAAGTGGACAGGGCCTGGGAAATGAATATTCAAGGGTATACGTCCTATCGAAAGGACAGACTGATGGGCAGAGGGGGTGGGGTGGCTGTGTTGGTGAGGAATGATATTCAGTCCCTTGCGAGGGGGGACATAGAATCAGGAGCCGTAGAGTCAGTATGGATAGAACTGAGAAATTCTAAGGGTAGAAAGACCCTAATGGGAGTTATCTACAGGCCCCCAAACAGTAGTCTGGATGTAGGGTGTAAGTTGAATCAAGAGTTAAAATTGGCATGTCGCAAGGGTAATGCTACAGTTGTTATGGGGGACTTCAACATGCAGGTAAACTGGAGGAATCAGGTTGGTACTGGACCCCAAGAAAGGGAGTTTGTGGAGTCCCTCCGAGATGGATTCTTAGAACAGTTTGTACTGGAGCCTACCAGAGATAAAGCAATTCTAGATTTAGTATTGTGTAATGAACCAGATTTTATCAGGGACCTCGAGGTAAAGGAGACATTAGGAGGTAGTGACCATAATATGATAAGTTTTAATCTACAATTTGAGAGAGAGAAGGGAAACTCGGAAATGTCGGTACTACAGTTGAACAAAGGGAACTATGGTGCTATGAGGGAGGACTGGCCAAAGTTCAATGGAACAATACCCTAGCAGGGATGACAGTGGAAAAGCAATGGCAGATGTTTCTGGGAATAATGCAGAAGGTGCAGGATCAGTTCCCTGACAAGGGAAGTAATGGACAGTATAAAAATAAAAGAGAAGAAGTATAACATAGCAAAGACGAGTGGGAAGCCAGAGGACTGGGAAACTTTTAAAAAGCAACAGAAGGTAACTAAAAGGGCAATATGTGGAGAAAAAATGAGGTACGAAGGTAAACTAGCCGAGAATATAAAGGAGGATAGTAAAAGCTTCTTTAGGTATGTGAAAAGAAAAAAAAATAGTTAAGACCAAAATTGGGCCCTTGAAGACAGAACAAGGAAATGGCAGACGAGTTGAACAGGTACTTTGGATCTGTCTTCACTAGGGAAGTCACAAACAATCTCCCAGATGTAATAGTGGCCAGAGGACCGAGGGTAATGGATGAATTGAAGGAAATTTATATTAGGCAGAAAATAGTGTTGGATAGGCTGTTGGGTCTGAAGGCTGATAAGTCCCCAGAACCTGATGGTCTCCATCCCAGGGTACTTAAGGAGGTGGCTTTAGAAATCGTGGATGCATTGGTAATCATTTTCCAATGTTCTATAGATTCAGGATCAGTTCCTGTGGATTGGAGGGTGGCTAATGTTGTCCCTCTCTTCAAGAAGGGAGGAAGAGAGAAAACAGGGAATTATAGACCGGTTAGTCTGACGTCGGTGGTGGGAAAGATGCTGGAGTCAATTATAAAAGATGAAATTACAACACATCTGGATAGTAGTAACAGGATTGGTCTGAGTCAGCATGGATTTACAAAGGGGAAGTCGTGCTTGACTAATCTTCTGGAATTTTTTGAGGATGTAACTATGAAAGTGGACAAGGGAGAGCCAGTGGATGTAGTGTACCTGGACTTTCAGAAAGCCTTTGATAAAGTCCCACATAGGAGATTAGTGGGCAAAATTAGGGCACATGGTATTGGGGGCAGAGTACTGACATGGATTGAAAATTGGCTGGCTGACAGAAAACAAAGAGTAGCGATTAACGGGTCCCTTTCAGAATGGCAGGTGGTGACCAGTGGGGTACTGCAGGGTTCAGTGCTGGGACCGCAGCTGTTTACAATATATATTAATGATTTAGATGAGGGAATTAAAAGCAACATTAGCAAATTTGCTGATGACGCAAAGCTGGGTGGCAGTGTGAAATGTGAGGAGGATGTTATGAGAATGAGGGTGACTTTGACAGGCTGGGTGAATGGGCAGATGCAGTTTAATGTGGATAAATGTGGGGTTATCCACTTTGGTGGTAAGAACGGGAAGGCAGATTATTATCTAAATGGAGTCAAGTTAGGAAAAAGGGAAGCACAACGAGATCCAGGTGTTCTTGTACATCAGTCGCTGAAAGCAAGCATGCAATTACAACAGGCAGTGAAGAAAGCTCATGGCATGCTGGCCTCCATAACAAGGGGAATTGAGTATAAGAGCAAGGAGGTCCTTCTGCAGCTGTACAGGGCCCAGGTGAGACCACACCTGGAGTACTGTGTGCAGTTTTAGTCTCCAAATTTGAGGAAGGACATTCTTGCTATTGAGAAAATGCAGCGTAGGTTCACAAGGTTAATTCCCGGGGTGGCGGGACTGTCATATGTCGAAAGGTTGGAGTGCCTGGGCTTGTATACTTTGGAATTTAGAAGGCTGAGAGGGGATCTTATTGAAACATGTAAGATATTAAGGGATTTGACACGCTGCAGGCAGAAAGCATGTTCCCGCTGATGGGTGAGTCCAGAACCAGAGGCCACAGTTTAAGAATTAGGGGTAGGCCATTTAGAAAGGAGTTGAGGAAAAACTTTTTCACCCAGAGAATGGTGGATATATGGAATGCTCTGCCCCAGAAGGCTTTGGAGGCCAAGTCTCTGGATGCTTTCAAAACAGAGATGGATAGATTTCTTAAAGATAGTGAAATCAAAGGTTATGGGGATAAGGCAGGAACTGGGTACTGATAGTGGATGATCAGCCATGACCACAGTGAATGGCGGTGCTGGCTCGAAAGGCCAAATGGCCTACTCCTGCACCTATTGTCTATTGTATATTGTCTATCGTCAATTAATGCTCACCTTTCCTCACCATGCCCAGCACACTCTGGGAGGAACCCGATCCCAGCGCCCCACCAGCGCCTTCAGCAGAAACAAAATGGTCTCCCCACTATCCCGCACATGCGTAATAACATCACTGTCTCCCTTAGAGGGCATTCTATTCTAGCATTACCTGGATGGATGCCTAAGTACACTTTTAACGATACTGAATAAGATCTGACGGTCACCCGGTTACAAATGTACAACTTCTGTAGTTCTCATGTTTGTTCCTATGTATGAAAGTGGTTGGCACATTCTTATGAGCACAACTCAATCTTAGATATAGACTTCTGAATACTGATAAAGAATCATTACATCTTGTTTATTGAGGCCATCTGCTGGATAAATGGCACTGTTGGACAAACTTCTCATGGGAGTTCCTTTTGATATGATATCTCCCTCTGTACTTGCTGGTGGATTATACACCAGTAGATACAACATTGTCCTTGGCAGTAGTTTTTGTTTCAGGTGCTAAAACATCATTTTCGAGAATAACCAGCCTGTTCACCTCAATTGATACCCATCTCATGCTGCACCACATCCACTTCATCAGCCGATAGAGTGTTCAAAACAGTGTTACTTTATTACTGGAACAAAATCAGATACTCTAAATGGTTAAACCAGAACTATTGTGAAGGAGGTTTGAGGTCAAGTCTGACCTGAAGTTTGTGTTTTAATATTGAAAAAAAATAATTTTTAATAGCCTGGATCATCTATGAACAGTTAATCTGAAAAAGATGAAAAAGTCATCAATTTAAAATGCTTCTGAATGCTACATAAATTCATAAGTTACATGGCTTTATTTTAGTAGAACATCATTACAATCATTATCATCATTATAATTCATTGCAACTGCTGTTGCTTTTAATATTATGGATCATTTATCAAATAAACTTAAATATATTACAAATAACAACCATGTTACTTTTTTAATGCTTCATAATTGTGTCTTTAAAAGCCCTCCTTAATTTAAAAAAACATCTTCTTCAGTAAGTTTGATCTTTGTTGCTAATGGCAACATAATTGCATACTTTAATTTTCTGTAAATAATAGCTCCAATGTAAAAATATAAATTGCTTAATTGCTGATTTTTATACTCCATTGCATGCAAGCCTTTAAAGCAATATTTTTAATAAAATATGAATGTTCTTTTAAATTATTTTATATTCATATATTAAAAGCAAATCCTTCGAAAAGCTTTTTCTATTTTAGTTGTTACGTGTTTCATTTTGTTAGGAATTATGAAGTTTATTCTAAATTGAGACAGATGAATGGCTGCAGAAGGTCAACAAATCCGGACTTCCTGATAAATTCAAGACCTGGCTGTACCAATACGGCATTCTGCCCAGGCTTCTCTGGCTCTTCACACTTTATGAGTTTCCCATGACTGCCGTAGAGGGCATCGAGAGGAAAACCAACAAGCACCTGCGGAGATGGTTGGGAGTTCCTCCAAGCTTCTCTTCAGTGGGCCTCTATATTCGATCTGGGCAACTGCAGCTTCCCCTGTCACCTGTTGTGGAGGAATTCGAGGTGGTAAAACGCAGAGCCTTATTAAGCTTGAGAGATTCCAATGACGTCTTGGTAAAGCAAGCAGGCATTACAACCAGATCTGGGCGCAAGTGGGCCACCAACTTAGCTGTGGAGCAGGCAGCGTGTTCTCTGAAGCTGCGAGCTATCATCGGCAACCCCTATGTCGGGCAGCAAGTCCTCAGCTCAGTTCACTTCCAGCAATGGGGGAACACAAGCATAAGGAAGAGGCGAGGTATGGTACAGGCAGAAGTACGGATCCGTGAGGAAGAGAAGTGGATGCCAAAGGCAGTGGAACAAGGGTCCCAGGGTGCCTGGACAAAATGGAGTCTGTCCAGGCGCAAGATTTCATGGGCAGAGTTATGGAGACTGGAGCCCTTCCGTAGTTCCTTCCTCTTCTAATCCGTGTATGACACCCTTCCTTCGCCATCTGTACACATGGGGGATGAGAGAGGACCTGAACTGTAAGTTCTGTGGACAAAAGGCTCATATACTGTCCGGGTGTAGGTGGCGCCATGATAAGGTGCTTCTGGCTCTTGCTGACACACTAGAGTGGGAGAGATGCAAGAAGAGGACGGCTGGCACAGATCTGAGGAAGGCCATCAGCGTCATCAAAGAGGGAGTCAGGCCTTTCGTAATCAAACTACCAAAGCCCAATCTACTGCTAACGGCCAGGTCCTGGGAGATGAAGGTCGAGGTGGGAAGGAGGTTGCAGTTCCCGGATGTGGTGCACACAACCCTATGCCCTGACATTGTACTGTGGTCAACCGAAGACAGGAAAATAATTCTGGTTGAGCTGACTGTGCCGCGGGAGGAGGGATGGGAAGAGGCCCATGAGAGAAAGGCCTTGAAGTACCAGCCCTTAGTGCAGGAGTGTAAAGACAAGGGATAGCAGGCATGGTTGTTCCCTGTGGAGATCGGCTGCAGAGGTTTCCCAGCCAAATCAGCATGGCGGTTGTTGTCAGATCTGGGCCTGGACGAAAGGAGCGAAAAACAAGCAGCTCATAGGATGGGGGATGAGGCAGAATGAGCCTCTTGTTAGATTTGGAGTAGGCAAGAGGAGGGAAGCTCAAGCCAGGACCAGATGGGCAGTGATTTGGCCGCCACTGCCGGCCCATCAGCTGGAGAGTGTCGTGGTTAAGGGTCGAAACAGTCTGTGAATGTTGGGAACCACCTGATGACATCTGCTCCTGGCTGAAGACTACGGTTACCTTATAAGGTATCTAGAGAATGCACCCTAACAGGTGTATGTAACAAGCAAACAAGTCTGGTGAACTAGTAGCTATAGGAACAGAAGAACATATGAAATTAGATCAGAAGTGGGCCATTTGGTCGATCAAACCTACCCTGCTGGACATCAAGTTCAAAGCTGATTTACTTTAGTATAAATTTTTTGGTACAATCCCCACATTCATTGATTTCCTTAACATCTAGAAATCTGACAATCTGCATTTTTAATGAGTGCAATAAATGAGGCCCACATCCCTGTGCTGTAAGAATTCCACAGAGTTAACAGCCTGTGGACAAGCTAATTTCTCCGCAGTCTATCCATTGTGGTCTATTCATTATTCTGAGGTAGTCATCCTGGTTCCCAGTGCCTTAGCTACAGAAGCACCCACTTTGCATCCAGCCTGTAAAGCTGTGTATGGATTTTGTAAGTTTCCATGAGACCATAAAGTTGCTTGGTTTGGCTGCGAGAAAATTCCTTCAGTTTGCTGCTGAGTGATGAAAGCTGTTGGAAAGTTGTTGACTGGCAATGAAGCAAGAATAAAATGGGTTAGGGTAGAGTTGATACAAGGACCGGTGATTGATGGTTGGTGCAGGCTTGGTGGGTTGAAGGCCTGTTTCCATGTGGTATTTCTCTATGATTTCACTGACTCTATGTTTCATTTTTCTACAGTCCGACTACATTCAATCTTCCCTCATATGGCAAATGCACCATCCATAGAATTAGCCTGATAAGTCATTATGGCAAGAATATTCTCATTTTAGACAAGGGGATTAAAGCTATATGCCATACTCCTGGTGTGGTCTCATCAAGACCCATATAACCGCAGGAAGATATCTTTGCTTCTGTACTCAAATTGCTAGTGTGATAAGATAGATTCTTGACCACAGAATCTATCTTGTTATAGAAACATAGAAACATAGAAAATAGGTGCAGGAGTAGGCCATTCGGCTCTTCGAGCCTGCACCGCCATTTATTATGATCATGGCTGATCATCCAACTCAGAACCCTGCACCAGCCTTCCCTCCATACCCCCTGATCCCCGTAGCCACAAGGGCCATATCTAACTCCCTCTTAAATATAACCAATGAACTGGCCTCAACTGTTTCCTGTGGCAGAGAATTCCACAGATTCACCACTCTCTATGTGAAGAAGTTTTTCCTAATCTCGGTCCTAAAAGGCTTCCCCTTTGTCCTCAAACTGTGACCCCTCGTTCTGGACTTCCCCAACATCGGGAACAATCTTCCTGCATCTAGCCTGTCCAATCCCTTTAGGGTTTTATACGTTTCAATCAGATCCCCCCTCAATCTTCTAAATTCCAACGAGTACAAGCCCAGTTCATCCAGTCTTTCTTCATATGAAAGTCCTGCCATCCCAGGAATCAATCTGATGAACCTTCTTTGTACTCCCTCTATGGCAAGGATGTCTTTCCTCAGATTAGGGGACCAAAACTGCACACAATACTCCAGGTGTGGTCTCACCAAGGCCTTGTACAACTGCAGTAGTACCTCCCTGCTCCTGTACTCAAATCCTCTCGCTATAAATGCCAGCATACCATTTGCCTTTTTCACTGCCTGCTGTACCTGCATGCCCACTTTCAATGACTGGTGTATAATGACACCCGGGTCTCATTGCACCTCCCCTTTTCCTAATCGGCCACCATTCAGATAATAATCTGTTTTCCTATTTTTGCCACCAAAGTGGACAACTTCACATTTATCCACATTAAATTGCATCTGCCATGAATTTGCCCACTCACCCAACCTATCCAAGTCACTCTGCATCCTCCTAGCATCCTCCTCACAGCTAACACTGCCACCCAGCTTCGTGTCATCTGCAAACTTGGAGATGCTGCATTTAATTCCCTCATCCAAGTCATTAATATATATTATAAACAACTGAGGTCCCAGCACTGAGCCTTGCGGTACCCCACTAGTCACTGCCTGCCATTCTGAAAAGGTCCCGTTTATTCCCACTCTTTGCTTCCTGTCTGCTAACCAATTCTCTATCCACATCAATACCTTACCCCCAATACCGTGTGCTTTAAGTTTGCACATTAATCTCCTGTGTGGGACCTTGTCAAAAGCCTTTTGAAAATCCAAATATACCACATCCACTGGTTCTCCCCTATCCACTCTACTAGTTACATCCTCAAAAAATTCTATGAGATTTGTCAGACATAATCTTCCTTTCACAAATCCATGCTGACTTCGTCCGATGATTTCACCGCTTTCCAAATGTGCTGTTATCACATCTTTGATAACTGACTCCAGCAGTTTCCCCACCACCGACGTTAGGCTAACCGGTCTATAATTCCCCGGTTTCTCTCTCTCTCCTTTTTTAAAAAGTGGGGTTACATTAGCCACCCTCCAATCCTCAGGAACTAGTCCAGAACCTAACGAGTTTTGAAAAATTATCACTAATGCATCCACTATTTCTTGGGCTACTTCCTTAAGCACTCTGGGATGCAGACCTTCTGGCCCTGGGGATTTATCTGCCTTCAATCCCTTCAATTTACCTAACACCACTTCCCTACTAACATGTATTTCGCTCAGTTCTTCCATCTCACTGGACCCTCTGTCCCCTACTATTTCTGGAAGATTATTTATGTCCTCCTTAGTGAAGACAGAACCAAAGTAATTATTCAATTGGTCTGCCATGTCCTTGCTCCCCATAATCAATTCACCTGTTTCTGTCTGTAGGGGACCTACATTTGTCTTTACCAGTCTTTTCCTTTTTACATATCTATAAAAGCTTTTACAGTCAGTTTTTATGTTCCCTGCCAGTTTTCTCTCATAATCTTTTTTCCCATTCCGAATTAAGCCCTTTGTCCTCCTCTGCTGAACTCTGAATTTCTCCCAGTCCTCAGGTGAGCCATTTTTTCTGGCTAATTTGTATGCTTCTTCTTTGGAATTGATACTATCCCTAATTTCCCTTGTCAGCCACAGGTGCACTACCCTCCTTGATTTATTCTTTTGCCAAACTGGGATGAACAATTGTTGTAGTTCATCCATGCGATCTTTAAATGCTTGTCATTGCATATCCACTGTCACACTTTATTGTTTACCCACACTATACTTTTCACTGTATTTGTGACACTTCATTTTGCATTCTGTTATTGTTTTACTCTGTTCTACCTCAATGTACCATGTAATAATTTGAACCATGTGAGCAATATGCAAGACATTGTATCTTCATGCATGTGCAATGATAAACTGATTTCAATTCCAAATCCTGTCAATTTAAAAGGCAAACGTACAGCTTTCTTTCTTTATCATTTGTTTCACCCGCATGTCAAATTTCAGTGACTTGTAAACAGGAAACCCCGAGGTCTCATTTAGGATCAACATTTCCCTTTTTCTTACCATTAAAGAAAACTGAATTTCTTCTTTTTATCAAATGACGTAACTTCAACCTTTCCCCACATCAATTGCAACTTCTGACAAACTTGGTAACTGTTTATTGATACAAATTTATGATCTACTTTCTTTGCAGATAATAATTATGGTTTTATGCCAGTCATCTAATAAAACTTGATATTAATATATTGTTGTAACACAGAATATTGTGGATTTTACAATTATATAAGATTCAAATCTACAGTAGATATTTCATTAGCAACAATCTGTCAACATGCATGCTTTATTTTTAAGGCAGTTAACGCTTCTTATTATAGATCAATTTGTAGGTTTTCACAGATAAAACAACAGAAGATCTTTAAGTTTAAGGGAAACCGTAACATCACCTTTATTGCCAACCAAACACAGAGAAAACACAGTAAAACTCATCAGTAGATCATCATGTCAGACTGGCCTCTTAAAGTGAACCCACCTTGACGTCGGTGCTTGTGAATTAAGAATTTTTTTTACCCATTATGCTACCCTGCACAGGCACACCCCCCCCCTTCCCACCTCTCCCCCCTCCAAATTTTCTAGAACCAGCATTGTGAGCCTGTCTGGAGCTCAGATGAGCCACCCACCTTGGGTTCTACGTTCCTTGTGCGGAAAAGCGTGAGTGCATCTCCCTCATCCAGAGGTGTGTGGACTCGCTCATGGTCATGTTGTGATGCCAGGGGCAGGGTAGCAGAATCCACTGAATCTTGGTGGGCTGCTTTAAGGTGATCAACTGAAATACATTTAAACTTGCTTCTTCTATCTATGATAAGGGTCTTTTTCTCTCCATTCCAAAATGCGGAATGGGCCCAGGGGAATATTGGTGTGCATCATGGGGCACAAAAGCAAACAAGGTGGAATGTAGGTCAACAGGAACCCAAGGGTGCTGTACTACATGATGGATGTAGGATTAGTTGCAAAGGAATTGAATTTACTGAGGAGGGTAGAACACTGTTGAGAAACTGACCAGATAGTCTTGGCATCAGGAATTAAATCACCTGACACTTGTAATGGCTGCTGTATTCAAATTCAGCCTTGGACAACTGTAGGTCCTCTTTTGGAGCCGTTCTGAGCCCCAGCAAGACCTGCACAAGACGAACGTAAGGCCATAAGACCATAACATATAGGATTAGAATTAGGCCATTTGGCACATCGAGTCTGCTCCGCCATTTCATCATGACTGATCCATTTTCCCTCTCAGCCCCCATCTCCTACCTTCTTCCTGTATACATTCATGGCCTGACTAATCAAGAATCTATCAGCCTCTGACTTAGTTATACCCAATGACTTGGCCTCCACAGCCATCTGTTGCAATGAATTATACAGATACACCACTCTCTCAGTAAGGAAATTGCACCTCATCTCTGTTCTAAAATAACGCCACTCTATTCTGAGGCTGTGTACCCTGGTCTTAGACTTCCCCACTGTAGGAAACATCCTTTCCTTATCCACTCTATTCTAGGCCTTTCAATGTTTTTCAACAGGTTTCAATGAATTCCAGTGAAATCAGAACCAGAGCCAACAAATGCTCTTCATATGGCAAGCCTTTCAATAGCAGAATCATTTTTGTGAACCTTTTTGAACCTTCTCCCGTGTCAGCACATCCTTTCTAAATAAGGGGCTCACAATACTCCAAGTGAGGCCTTTATAAAGTCATAAGATTACATCCTTGATTTTATATTCTGGCCCTCTTGAAATGAATGTGAGCATCACATTTACCTTCTGTACCACTGACTCAACCTGCAAATTGCTCATTAAGGAATCCTGCACAAGGACTCCCAAGACCCTTTGCACTTCAGATTTTTGAATTTTTTCTCTATTTAAAATATATTGTACGCTTTTATTTCTTCAACCAAAATGTATGACTATACACTTCCCAACACTGTATTCCATTTGCCATTTCTTTGCCTATCCTCCTAATTTTTCTAAGCCGTTCTGTAGTCTCTCATCTTCCTCTAGATAACCTGCCTCTTCACCTATCTTTGTACCATCCCGCAAACTTTGTCACAAAGTCATTAAAACCTTCATCCAAGTCATTAACATATAGCGTAAAAGGAAGTGGTCAACACTAGTCACTGGCAGCCAACTAGAAAAGGCTCTGTTCATTCCCATTCTTTTTCTCCTGCCAATCAGTCACTGCTTTGTCCATGCTAGTATCTGTCCTGTAATACCATGGGTTCTTAATTTGTTAAACAGCCTTGTGTGGCATCTTGTCAAAGGCCTTCTGAAAATCCAAGTACACATCATCCACCAATTCTCCTTTGCCTATCCCGATTATTTCTTCAAAGAATTCCAACAGATTTGTCAGGGAAGATTTTCTGTTGATAACCACATTACCTACAATCTACTTTATCATGTGCCTTGAAGTGCCCTGAAACCACATCCTTAACAATTGACTCCTACTTCTTCCAAACTCCTGAGGTCAGATTAACTGGCCTATAACTTCCTTTCTTCCACCTCACTCCCTTTTTGAAAAGTGAAGTGACGTTTGCAATTTTGCATTCCTCTGGAACCATGCTAGAATCAGTTGATACTTGAAAGATAATTAGTAATGCCTCCACAATCACTTCAGCCATCTCTTTCAGAAGCCTAGGGTGTATGCCATCTGGTCCAGGTGACTTATCTATGTTCAGATCTTTCAGTTTCCCAAGAATCTTCTCCATAGTAATGACAACTTCACACACTTCTGCCCTCGATACTACTGTCTTCCACAGTGAACACTGATGCAAAATTATTCAGTTCATCTGCCATTTCCTTGTCCCCCATTACTATCTCTCCAGAATCATTTTCAATCAGTCTGATAACTTCTCTCACCTCTCTTTTATACTTCATGTGTCTGAAAAAATTTTGAGATCCTCTTTAATATTATTGGCGAGCTTACCTTTGTATTCCATCTTTTCCTTTTTAACGCAAACATGAGGAATCCTGCAGATGCTGGAAATTCAAGCAACACACATCAAAGTTGCTGGTGAACACAGCAGGCCAGGGAGCATCTCTAGGAAGAGGTACAGTCGACGTTACAGGCCAAGACCCTTCGTCAGGATAAAGGGTCTCAGCCTGAAACGTCAACTGTACCTCTTCCTAGAGATGCTGCCTGGCCTGCTGCATTCACCAGCAACTTTGATGTGTGTTGCTTTTCCTTTTTAATGTATATTTAATTGCCTTTTCTTGCTTTTTAAAAGCTTTCCAATTCTTTAACTCCCCACTAATTTTTGTTCTATTATTTGTCCTGTCTTTGGTTTTTATGTTGGTTTTGACTTCTCTTGTTAGCCACAGTTGTGTCATCTTGACTTTAGAATACTTCTTCCTCTTTGGGATGCACATATCCTGCACCTTTCAATATGCTTCCAGAACTTTCAGTCATTGCCGCTCTGCCGTTATCCCTGCCAGTGTTCTTATCCAATCAATTTTGGCCAGCTCCTCTCTCATGCCTCGGTAATTCCTTTTCCTCTACTCTAATGCTGATACGTCTGACTTTAGCTTCTCCTTCTCAAATTTCGGGGGAAATTCTATCATATTATGATCATTTATCCCTAAGGGTTCCTTTACCTTAAGTTAATCAATTACAGTTCATTGCACAATATCCAATCCAGTTTAGTTGAATTCCTAGTGCGCTCAGGCATGAGCTACACTGAAAAGCCACCTCACAGGCATTCTAGAAATTCCCCCTCTTGGGATCCAGTACCAACCTGATGTTTCTAATCTACCTGCTTACTGAAAGCCCCCATGACTATTGTAACATTGCTTTTTTGACATGCATTTTCCATGCCTGTTGTAATATCTAGACCACAATCTTACTACTGTTTGGGGTCTGTATGTAACACCCATCAGGTTTTTAAATTGCGGTTCCTCAGCTCTATCTACAATGATTCAGCAGCTTCCAACCAAATGTCACCTGTTTGTAATGCTTAGATTTTGTTTTTCACCGACAGAGCCAAGCCAACACTGCTGTCTACCTGTCTGTCCTTTCAACACAGTATGTATCCTTGTACATTAGGCTCCCAGCTATAATCTTCTTTCAGCCTAGATTCAGTGGTATCCACAATGTAACACATGTCAATTTGTAGCTGTGCTACAAGTTCGTCTACCTTACTCCGTATTAGCGTAATTGCAAGTATAACACCTTCGGTTCTGTATTCACCCAGTTTAATTTTGTCTGCCTTCTACATTTCAACTCATCCTGTTGACTACAATTTTGCCCTATCGTCAGCCTCTACTTGCTAGCAGTCTCACTACACATTGTCTGTTTCTATACAAACAACCTCATCCTCAGCCCTATCACTCTGTTTCCCACCCCCCTGCCAAATTAGTGAAAACCCTTCTCAACAACTCTAACAAAGCTCCCAGTATGTATATCGGTCCCCCTCGTGTTCAGGTGTAACCCATCACCTTTGTACAGGTTGTATGTTCCCCAGAAGAGATTCTAATGATCCAGAAATCTGAACCTCTTCCCCATGCACCAAATCCCCAGCTGAGCTTCACCTGCCAAATCATTCTATTCTTGCCCTCACTGGTGCATGGTATGGGCAGCAATCCAGAGATTACTACACTGGAGGTCTTGTTTTTCAGCTTTCTACTTAGCTCACTATAATCTCTCCTCAGGACCTCCTCAACTTTTCTACTCATATCATCAATAGCTCGCCCTCTGGCTGCTCCACCTCTCCCTTTAGAATACCATGGAGCCAATCTGAGACATCCCTGACCCTGGCACCTGGGAGGCAACATACCATCCTGGTGTCTCTATTGCACCCATTGAATCTTGTCTCTGTTCCTTGGACTATGGAACCACCTATCACCACAGCAGTCCACTTTACCTCTCTTCTCTTCTGAGCCACAGCGCCAGACTTAGTGTAGAGACCCATTCGCTGTGAGTCCCCCAGTCGGTTATCCCCCTCAACATTATCTAAGGTCGTATACTTATTATTAAAGGGAAAGGCCGCAGGGATAAGACAATAAAATCATGAGACATAAGAGCAGAATTAGGCCATCTGGCTCATTGAGTCTGCTCCACCATTCAATCATGGCTGATCCTTTTACTTTCTCCTCTTCTACCCCAGTTCCCAGCCTTCTCCCCATAACCTTTAATGCATGTCCAATCAAAAACCTAACAATCTGCTTTAAATACACCAAATGACCTGACTTCCACAGCTGCATGTGGCAATAAATTCCACAAATTCACCACCCTTTGGTTAAAGAAATTTCTCCGCATCTCTGTTTTGTAAGGGCATCCCTCGATCCTGAGGCTGTTTCCTGGTGTCCTAGACTCTCCCACCATGAGAAACATCCCTTCCACATCTACTCTGTTTAGGCCTTTCAACATTCGAAGGTTTCAATGAGATCCCCCCTCATTCTTCTGAATTCCAGTGAGTACAAACCCAGATCCATCAAACGTTCCTTGTATGATAACCTTTTCATTCCTGGAATCATCCTTGTGAACCTCCTCTGGACCCTCTCCAATGCTAGCACATCTTTTCTAAGATGAGGGGCCCAAAACTGTTCACCATACCCAAGGTGAGGCCTCACCAGTGCCTTATAAAGCCTCAGCATCACATCCTTTCTCTTGTATTCTAGACCTCTTGAAATGAATGCTAAATGACATTTGCCTTCCTCACCACCAACTCAACCTGCAAGTTAAACTTTAGGGTGTTCTGCACATGGACTCCCAAGTCCGTCTGTATTTCAGATTTTTTGATTTTTCTCCCCTCTTAGAAAGTAGCCCGCACATTTATTTCTACTACCAAAGTGCATTGCAATGCATTTTCCAACATTGTATTTCATTTGCCACTTTCTTTCCCATTCTCCTAATCTAAGTCCTTCTACATCCTACCTGTTTCCTCAACACTACCTGCTCCTCCACCAATTTTCATATCATCTGCAAAACTGGCAACAAAGCCATCTATTCCATCATCTAAATCACTTATATACGGTGTAAAAAGGAGTGGTCCCAACACCGACCCCTGCGGAACACCACTAGTCACTGGCAGCCAACCAGAAAAGGATCCTTTCATTTCCACTTGCTGCCTCCTACCAATTAGTTAATGCTCTAAACATGTTAGTATCTTTCCTGTATTACCATGGACCCTTAACTTGGTAAGCAACCTCATGTGTGGCACTTTGTCAAAGACCTTCTGAAAGTCCAAATATACAACATCCACTACATCCCTTTATCTATTCTACCTGTAATTTCTTCAAAGAATTCCAACAGGTTCGTCAGGCGGTATTTTCCCTGAAAGAAACATGCTGACTTTGTCCTATCTTGTCCTGTGTCACCAAGTACTCCATCACCTCATCCTTGACAATTGACTCTAACGTCTTCCCAACCACTAACCACCAAGGTCAGGCAAACTGGTCTATAATTTCCTTTCTGCTGCCTTCCTCCTTTCTTAAATAGTGGAGTGACATTTGTAATTTTCTAGTCCTCTGGCACCATGCTAGAGTCCAATGATTTTTGAAGGATCATTTCTAATGCCTCCACAGTCTCTATCGCTACATCTTTCAGAACCCTAGGGTGCAGTTCATCTGGTCCAGGTTAAGGCATTATCAGGGATGCATCTCACCCTAACCGTGGTCTTTTTACTCTCCTCCTATCCGGTAGGCACTACAGGAGCTTCCACTCACACACCAGCAGGCACAGGAAGAGCTTCTTCCCTGAGGCTGTGACACTGCTGAACCTCTCATCACAGCGCTAAGCAGTATTGCATCCATATTGTACTGTCTCAGTACTTTTATATTTGTGTGCTGTAGCACTTTTTTTATTCACAGTTATTTTGTAAATAACACTATTCTTTGCATTTCTGGTCAGATGTTAAATGCATTTCATTGGCTTTATATCTGTACTCGGCACATTGACGATAAAGTTGAATCTAATCTAATCTAATTTTATGTACCTTTAGGTCTTTAAGCTTTTTGAGCACCTTCTCTCTTGTATTAGTAACTGCATCCACTTCTCTTCCTTCACACATTACATCATCAGGCATACTGTTAGTGTCTTCCACAGTGAAAACAGATGCAAAATACTCATTCAGTTCATCAGCCATCTCCTTCTCCCCCGTTATTATTTGTCCTGCTTCACTTTCTAGCGGTCCTATATCCTCTCTCATTTCTCTTTTATTTTTAACATACTTGAAAAACTTTTACTATCCACTTTGATATTATTTGCTAGCTTGTTTTCATATTTCACCTTTTCCCTTCTAATGATTTTTTAAATTACTGTCTGCAGGTTTTTAAAAACTTCCCAGTCCTGTATCTTCCCACTAATTTTTGTTTTGTTGTATGCCCTCTCATTTGCTTTTACATTAGTTTTGACTTCCCTTGTCAGCCATGGTTGTACTATTTTATTATTTGAGTATTTCTTCATTTTTGGAATACATATGTCATGCACCTTCCTCATTTTTCCCAGAAATGCATGCCATTGCTTCTCTGCTGACATCCCTGCCA
Source organism: Mobula birostris (assembly GCF_030028105.1). Classification (NCBI taxonomy): domain Eukaryota; kingdom Metazoa; phylum Chordata; class Chondrichthyes; order Myliobatiformes; family Myliobatidae; genus Mobula; species Mobula birostris. The sequence goes on from NC_092376.1 coordinate 135,008,093, forward strand.
GCTGTTTCTTCCAATTTACTTTGGCAAGCTCCTCTCTCATACCACTGTAATTTCTCTTACCCCACTGAAACACTGCTGCATCAGACTTTACTTTCTCCCTATCAAATTTCAAGTTGAACTCAGTCATATTGTGATCACTGGTCCCTAAGGGTTCTTTTACCTCCCTAATTGCCTCCGGTTCATTACATACACCCAATCCAGTACAGCTGATCCCCTTGTCAGCTCAATGGCAAACTGGCTCTAAAAAGCTTATCTCTTAGGCATTCTACAAACTCACTCTCTTGAGATCCATTACCAACCTGATTTTCCGAATCAACCTGCATGTTAAAATCTCCCAGGACCACCATAACATTGCCCTGGGTACTTTGCACTAGCAACACATTTCCCTTCCTTCTCCTGACAGTCACCCTGTTACCTGCCTCCTGCAACCTAGGTGTGTCTAGCTACTCTGTAGCTCCTATCTATCACCTATTCATTCTTCCATATGAGCTAATGGTTTCCGAGCTGCAGCTCCAGTTCATTAATACACTCTCTAAGGAGCTGCAGCTCAGTGCACGTGGTGCAGATGTGTTTATCCAGGAGACTGGAGGCCTCCCAGAATGTCCACATCTCAAACACAGTGCAATCACCACCCACGGAGCCATTCTCACTGCCCTGCTCAGCCCTAACAGACAAAGAATGAAGGATTAAGAATTGAAAGGGAAACTTACCAGGTTTTTTTTTCACTCGCCTAAGCCTAATGAGCCAATGCCGTTCCAAAAGCTGACCCACTCACAAGAATGTCCTCTCTACTTGCATTTATGTTATTTTTATTCACCTTGTCCAATGAATTCTGCTTGGTGATCGGTCGCAGTCAAACTGCAAAACATGGCCGTGAATTTTTGCCTTTCCAATCTTGAGTGATGATCTGATTGAAAAGTTAGTTATCTTCACATACAGTGGCTGGGTGCAGTCCAACTCCAATCATGTCTACAATCATCCAACAGGGAAGTGGTGAAACCGCTCACATAGGTCATAGGACTGGGATGATACAATGTGGTGTGATGTAGCCTTTTTCCGAGCTTCTGGGTCATCGCAGCCCATAGGTCTGATATGAATTGGGGACAACGGTCAAAGGAAATATCAGATGGAATGCCAAACTAAGTAACCCAGATGCTGATGAATGCTCGAGCCACATCTATGGCCGTCGTTGATGCTAGGGGAATGACGTCCGGCCAACTGGTGGTACGGTCCACCATGGTAAGGAGATTTTTGAAACTGTGGGAAGGGAGAAGTGGACTGACCAGTTCCACATTAACATGGTCAAGCCATCACTCAGGGATCACAAAAGGTGCCAATGGCGCCCGAGCATGATGGTTAATTTTTGCCCACTAACACTTAACACAGGCTGTAGTCCAACCATGTATGTCCTTTCTACACTCTTGCCACCCAAACTTTTGTGCAACCTATTTCTGGTAGTGCAAAAACAGAAGTAATATACTAAATAAGGAAAACTAAGAGGCAGTGCTCATGGGTTCAATATCCATTTAGAAATCAAATGGCAGAGGGGAAGAAGATGTTCTTGAATCACTGTGTGTGCCTTCAGGCTTCTGTACCTCCTTCCCAATGGTAACAATGAGAAGAGGGCATATTTTGGGTGATGAAGGCCCCCATCACCCTGAAAGGAGGAGGAATTATGCACCTCAGTCTGACTAAGTCTAGACTATCAGGATTTGAAAAAAGAATGAGTAAGATAGTTGGGGGAGAGGACGAGGAGGGGTGGTAGGTGATAGGTGAAACTGGGAGAGAGGGAAGGGGGTGAAGTAAAGAGCTGGGAAGTTGACTGGTGAAGGATATAACAGGCTGATGAGGGGGAATCTGATAATCTGATAGGAGAGGGCAGAAAACCATGGAAGAAAGGGAAGGAGGAGGAGCATGGTGGGGGGGGGCATTGCTGAGCAGGTAAGGAAAAAGTTGAGAGAGGGAATTGGGAATGGGGAATGGTAAACGAGAGTGGGAATGGGAGCAATTACCGGAAGTTTGAGAAATCGATGTTCATGCCATCAGGTTGGAAGCAACCCAAACAGAGTATAAGGTGTCGCTCCTCCAACCTGAGTGTACTTTTATTGCAGAGTGGAGGAGATCAAGGATTGACATGTTGGATGGGAATGGGAATTAGAATTAAAATGGGTGGCTACTGGGAGATCCTGCATTTTCTAGTAGACAGTGTGTAAGGTGCTCAGCGAAGCGGCCTCCCAGTCTAGGTCAGGTCGCATTGATATACAGGAGGTCACATTGGGAGCACAGGATGCAGTAGATGACACCAACAGACTCACAGGGGAAGTGTCGCCTCACCTGGAAGAGCTATTTGGGGCCCTGAATGGTAGTGAGGGAGGAGAGCAGATGTGACATTTGCAAGGATAGGTACCAGAACAGAGATCAGTGGGCAGGGATGAGTGGAGAAGGGAGTCACATAAGGAGCGGCTCCTGCAGAAAGCAGAAAGTGAGGGGGAGGCAGAGATATGTTTGGCTGTGGGATCATGCTGAAGATGCTGGAAGTTATGGAGAAATATGTGCTGGATGTGGAAGCTAATGGGGTGATAGATGAGGACAAGAGGAACCCTATGCCTGGTATTGTGGTAGGAGGATGGGGTAAGGGCAGACATATGTGAAATGGAAGAGATGCGGGTGAGGGCAACGTTGATGATGGAGGAAGGAAAGCCCTTTTCTTTGAAGAAGCAGGACATCTCATTAGTTCTGGAATGAAAAGCCTCATCCTGAGAGCAGGTGTGGTGGAGTAAGTGTAGGTAAGAGAAGGGGATGGCATTTTTACAAGTGACAGGGTGGGAAGAGGTTTTGTTGGGGTAACTGTGAGAATAAGGGGGATTATAAAAGGTATTGGTGGTTAGACTGTCTTCAGAGACTGTCTTCCACCAGTTACATTACCATACATCTTCGTCTATGGTATTACAACTGTAGGTGTTCAAAAAAAGACTTGTTATGGCCTGAACTAGATTTTCATGTCTTCAGTAATCCTGGAGTTGAACTGAATTAACTATATATGAGGCAAAGATTGTTTCACAGCACTCTCTGAATTCAATTAGCATAACATAGCTCCAAAATAATATTAATGGTGGTGCATATCATGTAATTCTGTATTTTATCCTGCTGTTCTTGGGAAGGATGTCATATCTTTTAAACTGCTGTATTTTAGATGCATTTGGCCATGCAGCTCAATTTCCAGAAAACTTTAGATCTCTGTACCCTTGTCCATTTAAATTGCTGACTGTGCTGTCTGCTGCTGTTAACAATGCAGAGTCTGGTGCTGCTATTTCACCAAGACAAACTGCCAAAAGTGACCAGAGTACTGGCAGATATGCAACCTCAATTAATTTTCTGTTGAAAATGCATTTTGATGGAAGATTATCTCTTCTATTTTGACAAGTGAATCTCTAACTACTATGCAAGAAGGCTATGGGACTGTGACCTTAATGTCCTCATAGATGGTATTATCTTGGTGTTTGAAGATACATCTACAAATGATAAAATCGGAGTGTTTGAGGTTATGAACAACACAGATATAGATTGGTTCCACTGACAGTGGTGCTTATTCTTTGAAGTTTCTCTTAAAAGAGCGGACACATGAAGAGAAGTTAACTCTCAATAATCCAATTGTACAGCCCCAGTTCCCATGATACTGCATTCCATCCCTTCCATTAATCTACAAGAGGGTAGATGCATGGATTTTTTTCAGTAGTTTGAAACTAGCTATTATTGATGTCAATAATAGTTTTTTTTTAGCCAGGGTTGAACCTACACTAATGCTGCTAAGGATGTAAATATAATTCATGTTATAGCACCGGTATCTTGTTTCCAAAGAGGGAATTAAAATTTAACGAATTCAGCAGAGCACCAATGGTGATTAAGATAATGCCATACTGACTGAAAGCAAACTCTTCCATATGTGGAGAAGAAAGAACTGACAGACAGACTTGAGTGAAAGAGCAAAGTGTTTTGTCAAATACTTTTGGGAATAAAGGAATAAATAGCCAGACTTTTTCTGTTCCTATGAAATAATCGAATATCTGTTGGCATTGAATCCCAATGCTGACTGTTATGCCTTTGACACTGAGAACCAATGCTCATGACTTGTCCACTCTGTCATCTATTTCTACTGCAGCTGCTGGGATGATAAGCCATCATTTATTTAAGGTAACATCCACTTATTGGCCACCATATTAAGCACACCTGTAATAATATTTAATCAGCCAATAATGAGGCAGCAACTCAATGCAGAAAAGCATGCAGACATAGTCAAGAGGATTAGTTGCTGTTTATACCAAACTTCAGTATGGGGAGGAAATGTGATCTAAGTGACTTTGATTATGGAATGATTGTTGGTGCCATATGGGGTGGTGTGAGTATCTCAGAAACTTTGTACCTTCTGGAATTTTCACACATAACAATCTCCAACATTTACATAAATGGTGTGATAAACAAGAAAATCCAGTATGCAGCAGTTCTGTGGGCAAAAATGCTTTGTCAATGAGAGAGGTCAAAGGAGAATGGCTAGACTGGTCCAAGCTAAACAGGAAGATGAGAGTAACTCAAATAATTATGCTTTACAACCGTGGTCTGCAGAAGAAGATCTCTGCATGCACAACACATTGGACCTTGAAGTGGATGGGCTACGGCAGCAGAAGACCATAGACAAATACTTAGTAGTCACAGTTTTAGTCTGAGGAGGTACCTAATAAAGTGGCCACCGAGTAAACACGGTCCATCTTTGGTTTATCTACTGTAGATACACCAAGTGAACTGAATGTATCACTCTATCGCTAAGTGTTCCACAGCTCTCCAGTTTTTTGAGTTGCATTTTACTGTAAGCGTGCTAATACCACCACTAAGCACATCTTTCCCTCCCCCCCTGCATTCCGCAGGGATCGCTCCCTACGCAACTCCCTTGTCCATTCGTTCCCCCCATCCCTCCCCACTGATCTCCCTCCTGGCACTTATCCATGTAAGCGGAACAAGTGCTACACATGCCCTTACACTTCCTCCCTTACCACCATTCAGGGCCCCAAACCGTCCTTCCAGGTGAGGCAACACTTCACCTGTGAGTCAGCTGGGGTGATATACTGCGTCCGGTGCTCCCGATGTGGCCTTGTATATATTGGCCAGACCCGATGCAGACTGGGAGACCACTTTGCTGAACATCTATGCTCTGTCCACCAGAGAAAGCAGGATCTCCCAGTGGCCACACATTTTAATTCCACATCCCATTCCCATTCTGACATGTCTATCCACGGCCTCCTCTACTGTAAAGATGAAGCCACACTCAGGTTGGAGGAACAACACCTTATATTCCATCTGGGTAGCCTCCAACCTGATGGCATGAACATCGACTTCTCTAACTTCCGCTAATGCCCCACCTCCCCCTCATACCCCATCTGTTACTTATTTTTATATACACATTCTTTCTCGCACTCTACATTTTCTCCCTCTGTCCCTCTGAATATACCCCTTGCCCATCCTCTGGGTCCCCCCCCCCTGTCTTTCTTCCCGGCCCTCCTGTCCCATGATCCTCCCTTATCCGTTTTGCCTATCACCTGTCCAGCTCTTGGCTCCATCCCTCCCCCTCCTGTCTTCTCCTATCATTTTGGATCTCCCCCTCCCCCTCCAACTTTCAAATCCCTTACTCACTCTCAACGAGTCCAGTGAGATGGAGGAACTGAGCGAAATACATGTTAGTAGGGAAGTGGTGTTAGGTAAATTGAAGGGATTGAAGGCAGATAAATCCCCAGGGCCAGATGGTCTGCATCCCAGGGTGCTTAAGGAAGTAGCCCAAGAAATAGTGGATGCATTAGTGATAATTTTTCAAAACTCGTTAGATTCTGGACTAGTTCCTGAGGATTGGAGGGTGGCTAATGTAACTCCACATTTTAAAAAAGGAGGGAGAGAGAAACCCGGGAATTATAGACCGGTTAGCCTAACGTTGGTGGTGGGGAAACTGCTGGAGTCAGTTATCAAGGATGTGATAACAGCACATTTGGAAAGCGGTGAAATGATCGGACAAAGTCAGCATGGATTTGTGAAAGGAAAATCATGTCTGACGAATCTCATAGAATTTTTTGAGGATGTAACTAGTAGAGTGGATAGGGGAGAACCAGTGGATGTGGTATATTTGGATTTTCAGAAAGCTTTTGACAAGGTCCCACACAGGAGATTAGTGTGCAAACTTAAAGCACACAGTATTGGGGGTAAGGTATTGGTGTGGGTGGAAAGTTGGTTAGCAGACAGGAAGCAAAGAGTGGGAATAAACGGGACCTTTTCAGAATGGCAGGTGGTGACTAGTGGGGTACCGCAAGGCTCAGTGCCGGGACCCCAGTTGTTTACAATATATATTAATGACTTGGATGAGGGAATTAAATGCAGCATCTCCAAGTTTGCGGATGACACGAAGCTGGGTGGCAGTGTTAGCTGTGAGGAGGATGCTAAGAGGATGCAAGGTGACTTGGATAGGTTGGGTGAGTGGGCAAATTCATGGCAGATGCAATTTAATGTGGATAAATGTGAAGTTATCCACCTTGGTGGCAAAAATAGGAAAACAGATTATTATCTGAATGGTGGCCGATTAGGAAAAGGGGAGGTGCAACGAGACCTGGGTGTCATTATACACCAGTCATTGAAAGTGGGCATGCAGGTACAGCAGGCAGTGAAAAAGGCAAATGGTATGCTGGCATTTATAGCGAGAGGATTTGAGTACAGGAGCAGGGAGATACTACTGCAGTTGTACAAGGCCTTGGTGAGACCACACCTGGAGTATTGTGTGCAGTTTTGGTCCCCTAATCTGAGGAAAGACATCCTTGCCATAGAGGGAGTACAGAGAAGGTTCACCAGATTGATTCCTGGGATGGCAGGACTTTCATATGAAGAAAGACTGGATGAACTGGGCTTGTACTCGTTGGAATTTAGAAGATTGAGGGGGGATCTGATTGAAACGTATAAGATCCTAAAGGGATTAGACAGGCTAGATGCAGGAAGATTGTTCCCGATGTTGGGGAAGTCCAGAACGAGGGGTCACAGTTTGAGGATAGAGGGGAAGCCTTTTAGGACCGAGATTAGGAAAAACTTCTTCACACAGAGAGTGGTGAATCTGTGGAATTCTCTGCCACAGGAAACAGTTGAGGCCAGTTCATTGGCTATATTTAAGAAGGAGTTAGATATGGCCCTTGTGGCTACGGGGGTCAGGGGGTATGGAGGGAAGGCTGGGGCGGTGTTCTGAGTTGGATGATCAGCCATGATCATAATAAATGGTGGTGCAGGCTTGAAGAGCCGAATGGCCTACTCCTGCACTTATTTTCTATGTTTCTATGTTTCTATGTTTCCTTCAGTTAGTCCTGATGAAGGGTCTCGGCCTGAAACGTCGACTGCACCTCTTCCTAGAGATGCTGCCTGGCCTGCTGCGCTCACCAGCAACTTTTATGTGTGTTGCTTGAATTTTCAGCATCTGCAGAATTCCTGTTGTTTGATGCTAATACAATGATTGGTTTTTGGCCACTCAGTATGTTACACCCCATTTTATTCCACTGGATTCCAGAATCTTTACCAATTACTCTCCTACTACACCTGCCAGTACTTCCTTTGGCCACTAAAGTTCTCTTAATTAGTTGAGTACAATTCACCTCTATTTCATTAAAAAAAAATTCTTTGGAATTAGAAGTACTACCTGTCTGAGGGAAGAGCTTTAAAACACAAACCTATTGCTCTCCTGCACTGCACTCCCATTTTGAAGCTTTGCTGGGTTTTGGCTGGGCATTTGGAGCGGAAGTACATTTATAAAGAGAAAGCAGTTGCTTTTACATTCCGTCTCAGCTCATGTATTGTCTAATATATTGTATTCTCAGAGCCACATACACAAGTCTACTTTATATTTAGTATCTTGACATTAAACGGAGTCATGTATTCATGCTCATAGACAAGTGTTCTTCATCGTGACATATTTTAACTTTGTAAAAGCAACATGATGTCATGTTACTAATTCAATAATTTTACTGCTGAATTATCTGAAGATTATTCCCTGTCTCCCAGAGTTGCAGCAGCGTGCTCTTTACCACTAAACATATCAGATTAGACGTTTCACTATCAATATTTTTTTAAAAGTCATTTATCTGAGATTCTTAGAGTGATGGAAATGAATTGAAATGTTTAAAACAGATCTGTAACAATCATATCAGTTGGTTAACCATTTTTGTGTGTTTCACCTAAAGCTAAAAGTGAAACAAGTATTGGAGACTGCATGCAAGCCATTTGGTCTAGCCTATACCATCGATGCAAGTATGTCTTAATTGGTCACAATATCCTAGCCAGAAAGTATTAGTGTTCCTGGGGTAGAGGAAGCATCCACCTTTATCTTCACGGTAAGTTATATGAATGATGATTAATACACCAGGATTTCTTCTAGGAACTTAGAAATTGGCATTCTCCCTGCTTTGGTGTGATAAGCATGTGTGATCAAACGTTTACACATACTTAAAAAATTAAATGAAATTTGTGAAATAAAATGTGAAAAGTTATACAATGGTGTTGATCACATGAATTTATGTTGTAAAAACAAGACCTCAGCAGCTCCTGTTGAAAACTTAATGCAAAGTTTATAGCTGCATTTTCACTGATGCACTGAAGTGGAAAAAATGTGACTCCTAATGTCATGGAAGGGCAGTAAACCAGGAGGTGGAAAATTCAGAGGGAAAATCTATTTTCTATTTTCCTACATCCTATCTCCCCAGTTTACTGAACTGGTTAGAATGACTTTGGTTCTGCAAATGATCTCAAGCCACAAGGCACCATAGGTTAATCAATATGCCACAAATATGTGCAGGATAAAACAAGTGCTTTTTATCTGTTATCTATTTATTAGATATTCCATAATAAGTCCTTAATTTTCTGAGGTTAATAATTTCTTGTTACATACACCTGTTAGGGTGCATTCTCCAGTTACCTTATAAGGTAACCGTAGCCTTCAGCCAGTAGCAGATGACATCAGGTGGTTCCCAACCTTTACAGAGTGTTTCAACCCCTAACCACGACACTCTCCAGTTGGTTCGCCGGCAGTGGTGGCCAAATCACTGCCCATCCGCTCCTGGCTTGAGCTTCCCTCCTCTCGCCTACTCCAAATCCAACATGAGGCTCATTCTGCCTCTTCCCCCATCCTATGAGCTGCTTGTTTTTTGCTCCTTTCGTCCAGGCCCAGATCTGACAACAACCGCCATGCTGATTTGGCTGGGAAACCTCTGCAGCCGATCTCCACAGGGAACAACCATGCCTGCCATCCCTTGTCTTTACACTCCTGCACTAAGGTCTGGTACTTGAAAGCCTTTCTCTGGTGGGCCTCTTCCCATCCCTCCTTCCATGGCACAGTCATCTCAATCAGAATTATTTTCTTGTCCTTGGTTGACCACAGTACAATGTCCAGGCGTAGGACTGTGTGCACCACATCCGGGAACTGCAACCTCCTTCCCACCTCGACCCTCATCTCCCAGGACCTGGCCATTAGCAGCAGATTGGGCTTTGGTTGTTTGGTTACGAAAGGCCTGGCTCTCTCTTTGATGAAAGTGATGGCCTTCCTCAAATCTGTGCCAGCTGACCTCTTCGTGCATCTCTCCCGCTCTAGTGTGTCAGCAAGAGCCAGAATCACCTTATCATGGCACCACCTATACCATCCTTGAGTTAGAGCTGTTTTACACCCAGACAGTATATGAGCCAATGTCCCCTTTTGACCACAGAGCTTACAGTTCAGGTCCTCTCTCATCTCCCATGTGTACAGATGTAATGGTGAAGGAAGGGAGTCATACACGGATCGCAAGAGGAAGGAAATACGGAAGGGCTTCAGTCTCCATAACTCTGCCCATGAGATCTTGCGCTTAGTTTGTGGGTTTTCCTCAAAGATTCTGGTTCTGGAATTGTGTACTGTGCAACCTATGATATGATGGGCCTGATTTTTTGGCAGAAGTACAAAATAAACACAAGAAATTCTGCAAGTGCTGGAACTCCAAAGCAACATGCACGAAATGCTGGAGGCACTCAGCAGTTCAGGCAACACCTATGGAAATGAATAAATTGTCAAAGTTTCGGGCCAAGACCCTTCTTCAGGATGGAAAAAAAAAAGATGAGAAGTCAGTATTTTATAATCTGGTGATTAACAATACACTTTTTAATACTAGTTTGGAAACATCTGTTCACCTCCAAACTCAGAAGGTAAAAGAGACTCAGACAACTCAATGGGACAGCGTCTGAGAACAACCTGTGAATCAGCTGGATATGGAGAGGAGTAGGAATAGAACCGCTGGATGAGCTCAGTGGGTCAAGCAGCATACAACATACAGTACAGAGAACATAGCCACAGAAAAGTGAAGCACAGGAATATTATTCTTTCATCAATCTAAGAGCATATCTAAGAGTCTCTTAAGTGTCCCTAATATATCTGCCTCTACTATCACCCCAGGCAGCGCACTCAACACAACCACCACTGACATATCTCCTACAGTTTCTTCTAATTCCCTTAAAATTATGCTATTGTGTATTAACCATTTCCATCCTGGGAAAAAAGCACTGATTCTCCACTCTACCTATGCCTCATCGTCTTATATATACATCTCTATTAAGTCACCTCTCATGCTCCTTTGCTCCAAAGAGAAAAGGCCCTAGGTTGCTCAACCTATACTCATAAGATATACTCTCCAATCCATGCAACATCCTGGTAAATCTCCTCTGTATTCTCTCTAAAGCTTCCACATCCTTCCTCTAGTGAAGCAATCAAAACTGAACACAATAGTCCAAGTGTGGTCTAACCAGAGATTTATGGAGCTGTAATATTACCTTGTGGCTCTTGAACCCAATCCCTCAACTAATGAAGGCAAGCACACAATACATCTACTTCACGTCCCTCTTAAGATTTATGGGAACTTTGAGGGATCTATGGATGCAGACCCCAAGATCCTTCTGTTCCTCCACACTGCTAAGAATCCTGTCATTAACCTTATACCCTGCTTTCAAGTTTGATCTTCCAAAGTGTATCACTTCACAGTTTTCCAGACTGAATTCCATTTGTCACTTCTCAGCCCAGCTCAGCATCCTATCAATGACCTGTTGTATTCTATAACAAGTTTCTACACTATCCACAACACCAGCAACCTCAGAGTCTTCTACAAGCTTACTAACCACACTTTCACTTCCACAGTACCGCAGCATAAAAGTCAGGACTAACAGGCTCCGGGACAGCTTCTTCCACCAGGCCAACAGACTGATTAATTTATGCTGATACAATTGTATTTCTATGTTATATTGACTGTTCTGTTGTACATACTATTTATTATAAATTACTATCAATTGCACATTTCCCGAGGAACCAAATTTCCCTCAGGATTAATAAAGTATGTCTATCTATCTATCTATTGCACATTTAGACAGAGACATAACAAAGGGTTTTACTCCTCATGTATATGAAGGATGTAAGAATTAAAATTAATTCAATTCAAATCAGTTCAAGTCTTTTAAAAATACACAAAGGGTAGGAGTCCCAGAACAGATCTCTGTGGAACATCACTGGTCACCAATCTCCAGTCAGAACACAGGGCAGGCCAATTATGTATCCACACATCTAGGTTTCCCTGGTTTCCGTGCCTCCTGACTTTCTGAATGAGCCTACCATGGGGAAACTTGTCCAATGTCTTACCAAAATCCATATACACCACACTCAATGGCTTATCTTCATCAATTTGTTTTGTCACTGCCTCAAAGAATTTAATCAGACTTGTGAGGCATGACCTGCCCCTCACAAAGCCATGCTGATAGACTATGTTTCTCCAAATGCTGTAAATCCTATCACTAAGAATCCCCTCCAATAGTTTTCCTATCACTGACACAAGAATCACTGGTTTATAATTCCAAGGATTATCCCTTATTTTTTGAACAAAGGAATAAGACCTTAAGAGATAGGAGTGGAATTAGGTATTTTTGCCCAAGGACTCTGCTCTGTCATTCCATCATGGCTGATCCATTTTTCCTCTCAGCCCCAGTTTCCTGCCTTCTCCCCATATCCCTTCATACCTGAACCGATCAAGAATCTATCAACCTTTGCCTTAAATGTAGCCTGGGGAAAAGTACACACTCAGGACAACAAATATTTTTTTGGGTTTTAATTCCTTTATTTGTTTTAGATGTTTCAGTGCCAGAAGAGGGTCTCAAAACAAAGCGGACGAATTTACAACTAGTTCCTGCCGTTACAATCTCAGTTTAACTTTGGATCCATACTCTTGTGTATCGCCGAATGGCGTATGCAGTATAAAAATACATAAAGCAAACTGCACAAAACTAATACAGAACTAATACCTAACTAATACTATAGTGGTAATTCTGAAGGAACACAATACAAACAACATTAGGATCCCATCAACCCTGTACCTTATACATAGCAGTGAAAATGTAAGCGAATGCATCTCATCTAAGACATCTACTACTTTTTAGTACACGCGTGCTGAACTTCCAAACAGAGACTAAACATTCACGTTACGCAGTTACATGCACAATCAGTCCTGATACAATAAAGTCAGACAAAAGGTACACTTTGGCACAACTTTTACAAGATATTGCCTGATTGCCTGGTAGTTAAATTACAGGAAGACTGACCTACTTGGCCGGTAAGGAACTTTGCACAAGCCACGCTGTCCAGCGCTGATACCTTCACTCTTGAAAATCTAAAGCATCCACATGTAAAACATGTCAAATTACTGATATCCTCGGTTCACCAACAAGCATAAACGAATTCACATGGATATCGTCAATTAATAATCAACTTTCCTCACCATGCCCAGTATCTCAGGGAGGAACTTAATCCCAAAGCCCCACCAGCTTCTTCTGCAGAAAACAAAAATGGTCTCCCCACTATCCCACGCATGCGTAATGACATCAGCGTCTCCACTTAAAGGCACAGACAACTATTCTAGCATTACCCGGATGATGCCTAGGTACACTTTTAATGATAATGAGTAAGATTCGACGGTCACCCGGTTACATTCTCCCCTGCATTCAAGTAATCATCCTCGATTACCCGCTCACTACAAGGGTACTTTTAACCTCCTTAACTGCTTCTCTAAGGAGAACTGAACTGAGACTAGCCAGGATCTCAGACACTGCTGCCGGATTTATGGAGGCCTCATCAAGGACTGACCTTGGTTCGCGATGTGGGTTAGGGTGCTGTCCAGCATTTATTCATTTATTCCTGTGGGGTGCTGCCACAGGAGGGCTACCGACCTCTGCCCCTGCATTAGCAGTCGTCAGCTCCCCAGTCTCAGTTCCAGAAGGTGTCATATTTTCGGAAGATATGCTGTCTAGGTTAGGGTCAAGACTCTGTGCACCCTGTTCTGACATGTCTTCTACCAATATCACACAATTTTCTGAATCCTCAGAATCTGATTCATGCCCCAGGGGTGAGGTGGCCTGAGTTATTGGAGTTTGCAATCTCCTTCAGGTAGCTGGAGTGGGATGGTTCTCACAGGGCCTGATGTCTACCCTGTTCACCCTCTTGCTAGGCCCACCTTCCCAAGGTTCCACAGTGTATGTGTTGCCTAATACCTCTACCACCCTGTGGACGGTTGAGTTCCAAGCATCCTGGATCTTATTACGGCCTAATGGTCTGTTCCTCAGGTAAACCAGCACATTCACATCAACTTTCGGACAGTACACTTTGTCCTCCTGCCAGGCAATATGTTCAGCCGCCTTCTGTTCAGAGTATTCTTTTGCTCTGGCAGGCACATCCCTCAGTTGGCTCTGGTGTAGAGCTAGCCAATTATGTTTCCGGTCCACAGTCTGTTCTTGCCCCAGCAGATCATCCACGGGCGAGTAGGGATCCACCCCAAACAACAGATAGTAAGGTGAATACCTGGTGGTTGTGTGAGCTGTCGCATTAATATGCATACACCAACTCAGTGAGATGTTCTGGCCATCTGCGCTTCTTTTCTGGAGGCAACATACGCAACAAATCATGCACCGTCCTGTTGAAATGCTCACACTGCACATTGCCAGTAGGATGATGAGGTGTGGTACGGCTTTTCTTTACCCCATATAGTTTGCAAAGCTCAGCTATGACCTCACTTTTGAAGTTACGGCCCTGGTCAGAATGCAATCTCTCAGGAACATCGTACTTCATGAGCCATTCCCTCAAGAGCATCCTTGCTGTGGTATCCGTCTTTTGATCCCGAGTCGGAAATGCTTGGGTGAACTTAATGAAAACGTCCATGACCAGTAGGACATTCTCACACCTGTCAGTTACTGGCTCCAACACAGTGAAATCTACAGCTACAACTTCAAGTGGCCTAGAAGCCAGAAACGACTTCATGGGGGGATGGATCATAGATTGCGGCATCTTAGTTAGCACACAGCGTGGACAATTTTTGACCCACCATGCCACATCCTCGTGTATACCCACCCAAAAACGTCGGCTTCTCAACAACTGCAGAGTACGTTCTATGCCTCGATGGCCCACAGAGACATGTACATACTCTAACACTTTGCTCCTCAAGCTGATAGGTACCAGGAGCTGGTAACACTCCCCAGGCTTCTCATCCTCAACTACCCTATACAGTAACCCTTTACGCTCCCTGATACTGTCCCAGTGCCTTAACAGAGACAAAACGGGTTTAGGCAGAGTTTTACACTCCTGGCCACTCAGCTTTCTTTTCTGATCCTATAAGTCTCTTAACACAGGGTCTTGCTGCTGAAAAGTCTGCGAGTCCCTATTAGAATAACCTGGGAGGGTTGGAGTGTTCCCTTGCATTGGACCACTTACATCACTAGTACCAGCTTCCCAGGCTCGAATCTGCTTAACCCTACAGCTGTCAAGACCAGCGGTAACCAGTGCCGGGTCAAGAGCAGTGGCACGATTGCTCAAACTACAGATCGCCACAGACCCATCAAACTCGACATCCTCTGAGACAGGCTCAGGCTCCCCTGCAAATGGCTGCCTAGACAGTGCATCAGCCATGGTATCACTCCGACCCAGATGATACTGGACCTCAAAATCAAATACTCGCAGCTGTGAGATCCATCTCTGCTTTACTGCTCCCAACTTGGCAGTTTTCAAGTGGGATAGGGGGTTATTGTTAGTGATTACAATGAATTTGGAACCCAACAAGTATCCACAATACTTCTCTACTACAGCCCACTTTAAGTGCAAGCAGCTCCAATTTCATGCTGCTATAATTCCTATCATTCTTCTTGGCACTCCTTAATCGCTGGCTTGCATATGCAATAAACCTCTTCCCCGCTCCCTGCTGTTGGTATAACACAGCTCCTAGCCCATGATTGCTGGCATCGGACTCCACTATAAAGGGCCGGGAGGAATCGGCAAAGCCAAGGATGGGGGATCTGGTCAGTTTCTCTTTGAGCAAATCAAAGGCAGTTTGGCATTCTTCCATCCAAGACTGCTTTAACAGCTGGTTTGTTTTATTTGGACTCCCTGCATTACTACACAGATTTGCGACATTATGCAGTGGACCTGCAATCTTTGAGAATCCCTGAATGAATCGTTGATAATAACTGCAAAAGCCAAGAAACAATCTTAAGTCCTTAACTGTCAATGGTACTGGCCACTGCTGAACAGCTGAGACCTTCTCAGGATCGGTGCCTATCCCCTTGGCTGATCTCTGGTGTCCTAAGAACTTGATCTCTGACTGCAGAAAATGAAACTTCTCCAATTTTACCTTCAGATCAGTCTCCTTGAGGCACTTAAGCACAGTGTCGAGCCTCTCCAAGTGTTTCTGGGAAGTCTGAGAATATTATCCAAGTACACAAGCATGGTTTGGAAGACTAAGTCATTCATGGTTGCCTGCGTGAGCCTTTGAAAAGCCGCCGGTCCATTGCAAACCCCAAACGGCATGAGAAGGTATTCATACAGACCAAACGGGGTCGAAAAAGCAGTCTTATGCCTATCATACTCCTCTATCACCACTTGGTGGAAACCATTTGCAAGGTCTATTGTCGAGAAAAATTGCGCTCCCCGCAGGGCATCAAAACTCTCATCAATACGCGGGAGCGGGAACGCATCCTTTCTTGTCTTAAGATTCAGTCTCCGATAATCTACACACAGTCTTATGCTACCATCCGCCTTCCAGACCAACACCACAGGTGAGGCATACGCACTATTGCTCACCTGAATCACACCCTTCAACAACTTTGAAATGTGCTCTTTCACTTCATTGCACTGATTCGGCAGAACGCGACGGTATGGCTATGAAACAGGCTCGTCATCAATTAACTGAATTTCATGCTTGACCTTGTCAGTGTACCCAAGGTCTTCCTCTTCAACTGCAAAGATATCCAGGTAGTTAACCAGTAAAGTTCTTAGCTGAGCTTGTTGTCCTTCACTACCCCGAATGTCGAGCTCATCTAGAATTGACTTTAACTTGTGATTACTGCACTCCTCCTTGTCACGTGATCAATGCCAGCCAGAGATCCGCTGAAATCCTACCGCACATTGTAGATCACTATCCATGCACTCCACCTTTGATAGGGTACCCAGCCGGGTCCTAGGTGTGAGCCATACATCCTCTCGAGAGAGGTTTAAAATCTGTACTGGCACTATACGATTACCAGAGTCAGTGAGCGTAGGAATGACTACGATACCTTCTGGTAAAGGGGTGTTAAATGACTCAAGTAACATTTTATGGTCACTACCAGCATCGCCAGTGGCCTTGCTGGCTGCAATGGTGACTACAGATCCAGCAGATATGTGCTCAGTATCTTTTCCCAATACTCGGACTACTGCTTTCTTTTCAGTAGTATGCATCTGCATTTTCTGGAAAACATCTCTCCAATCAGAACCAGCTTCCCTTCTAGGGTTGTGTCAAACTCTGCGTAGACAAGTTGTCTACACTGGCTGACAATGTTCATGCCTACAATACAAGGGATAGATGGTTCAGTGCTAACAGGATCCCTGACTACTAGAAAGCCACAATTTGGTATCTTCATGCTCATTGCTTGAACCTCTAGCTCTAGATACCCAAGGTAAGGAATATCAAGACCGTTTGCAGCTGTTAGCCTAAGCCAGCCAGCAGTGGACAACATATCCTCGTCTTCTCCATTCAAGTGTTCTCAAAAGAACTGCTCAGTCAGGGTGCTTACCTGACTACCTGTGTCCAAAAGACAACGGACAGCGACACCTGATATTTCAAGCTCAACAACTGGACATGTTCCTATGGTGTGTTGCAGCAACTGGGCATGGGATAGCTGTACATTATCTGTATCTATGAGGTTCCGCCGAATTGCCCGACTCCCAACCTCTTGAGGGCAGGAGGATGCAGACTCCATTTCCCTTGCAACCCGCTTCCGTGGGCAATTCTTGGCCAAATGCCCTCCCACCTGATACTTGAAACATATTGGTTGCCTATCTTCTGTGAACCTAGGCTGTAACTTATGTCTGCCGCTAGTAGCGCGTTTAAAATCCCTCTGTATGGTGAGATCTTTCACTGCTTGAGTCAATTCACGAAGGGCTTTGCCCTGCTCTGCGACTACTTTAAGCACGTCATCTAGTGTGACCGACTCAGATTCCCGAGCTTTAAGAATCGAGCACTGTGCCTGGCTCCTGCTACACTTCGACCTTCCAGACTTTGTATTTCCAGGGGCTCTTCTACGAGCCACAAATGAGCCTCCTCTCGCACTTCTATCATTGAGGACTCAGGGTGGCCCCGCACGGATCTGTGGTGCTCCCTTCTGAGGGAAGGATCCCAGATCCCCTCTATAAATTGATCTCTTAGCACCACCCTCTGAATGGTCACGGCATCAGGGGAGTGTTTCAGTATCAAGTTAAGAGCTTGGGCTAGGGCATGTGAAAACTCTCTTACATCTTCATCCTCACGTTGTTTGCGACTGTAGAAGCTATGCCACAGTTGGGGTGCACTACGCTTGTCTCTAAAAGCTTCCCTGAGATAGGTGAACAAGTCATTAGTCTGATATTCCACAGCATCACTGCGCATACATGCTTCCTCTAAGGCTGCAACCCTGAGCAGGGACAAAACAAAGTCATACTGATCCTGGTCAGACTGATTTCTAGTATGAAGTGCACATTGTATTTCTTCAATAAAGTCATCAACAGACCTCCCATCTTTCTCAACATCCCCCATAAATGGAACAAGGTGTCTTTCCCTTGGGACATATACATTGGATCTTTTGCTTAATTTATCTATGGCTGCCCTGGCTCCATCATATCTACTATGCAATTCCCTAATTTGTTCATTCAAATCAAGTTCAACTGCTGTGTCCTCTGTGTGTAACATAGTAAAAGCTCAAGACTTTAAAGTTTTCATAACAAGCCTGCAAAAGGAGTTGCTGCCATCCTTTGCTGCAAATGCGATGGCTTCACAGCCCACAGTTCCCTGGATCCATGTCTCCGCTCTGGGTCCTGACATCAGTCGCTGACGTCTCAGCCCATTCCAAGGCTCTACCGCGCTCTCCATGAGGCAACAGGTGATCGCTCCTTCCGCCAGATGGGAACAGAGGTCCTGGTCCTCGTCTTCACCATTACCGTATTGGATATTGTATATTATACTGCATACAACAATCAGAGACCCTCTAAACTGGCTTGGAATTAGCCCCACTCCTGGTACCAAATTTTGTAGCCTGGGGAAAAGTACACACTCAGGACAAAAAGTACTTTTTTGGGTTTTAATTCCTTTATCTGTTTTAGATGTTTTAGTGCCGGAAGAGGGTCTGAAAACAAAATGAACGAATTTACACCCAGTTCCTGCCATTACAATCTCAGTTTAACTTTCGATCCACACCCTTGTGTATCGACGAGTTGCATATGCAGTATAAAAATACATAAAGCAAACCGCAAAAAACTAATACAGAACTAATACAGAGTTAATACAGTCGTGGCAATTCTGAAGGAACACAATACAAACAACATTAGAATCCCACCGACCCTGTACCTTATACATAGCAGTGAAAATGTAAGCGAATACATCTCATCTAAGACATCTACTACTTTTTAGTACACACATGCTGAACATCCAAACAGAGACTAAACATTCACGTTACGCTGTTACATTCACAATCAGTCATGGTACAGTAAAGTTAGATAAAAGGTACACTTTGGCACAACTTTTACAAGATATTGCCTGATTGCCTGATAGTTAAATTACAGGAAGACTGACCTACTTGGCCGGTAAGGAACTTTGCACAAGCCACGCGGTCCAGTGCCAATGCCTTCACTCTTGAAAATCTAAAGTATCCACATGTAAAACATGTCAAATTACCGATAGTCTCGATTCGCCAGCAAGCATAAACGAATTCACATGGATATCGTCAATTCATACTCACCTTTCTTCACAATGCCCAGTATCTCTGGGAGGAAATTAATCCCAAAGCCCACCAGCTTTTTCTGCAGAAAACAAAAATAGTCTCCGCACTATCCTGCGCATGCGTAATGACATCACCGCCTCCACTTAAAGGCACAGACAACTATTCTAGCATTAACCGGATGATGCCTAAGTACACTTTTAACGATAATGACCTAACGGTTTGATGGTCACCCGGTTACATAAATATACATACAGACTTCACTTTCAGAGATGCCTGTGGCAAAAAATTCCACAGATTCACCACTGTCTGGCTAAGGAAATTCCTACTCATCCTCATTCTAAAAGTACGCCCCTCTATTCTGAGGCTGTGTCCTCTGGTCTTAGACTCTCCCACCAGAGGGAACATCCTCTCCACATCCACTCTGTCAAGGCCTTTCACTGTTCAATAGGTTTCAATTAGGACCTCATCGTTCTTCTGAATTCCAGTGAATACAGGCACATAGCTATTGACAAGCCATTCAAACCTGAAGTCATTTTCATCAACATCCTTTGAACCTAAAATTTCAGCACATCCTTTCCAAGATAAGGGCACAGAACTGCTCACAATACTTCAAGTGAGGCCTCACCAGTGCTTTATAAATCTCAACATTACATTCCTGCTTTTATATACTAGTCCTCTTGAAATGAATGCTAACATTGCATTTGCCTTCCTCACCACAGACTCAACCTGCAAATTAACCTTTAGGGAACCCTGCACAAGTACTCCCAAGTCCCTTTGGGCCTCAGGTTTTTTTTGTACTTTGTCTTCATTTAGAAAATAGTCAACCTTTTCATTTTTTCTACCCAAATTGCGTAACCATACACTTCCTGATACTAATTCCATCTGCCACTTCTGTGCACATTGTACTAATCTGTCTAGGCCCTTCTGTAGCCTCTTGACTTCCTCAAAACTATCTGCCCTTCACTTTTCTTTGTATTGTCTGCAAATTTGGCAACAAAGTCAACAATTCCATCATCCAAGTCATTGATATGTCACGTAACAAGAGTCACTCCCAACGCAAACCCCTGTGAAACTCCTGTAGTCACCGGCAAGCAATCAGAAAGGCTCTATTTATTTCCATTCTTTGCCTCCTGTCAATCAGCCAGTGCTTTATTCATGCTAGAATATTCCCTGAAATACCGTGGGCTCATAGCTTGTTAAGCAGTCTTCTGTGTGGCACCTTGACAAAAGCCTTCTGAAAATCCAAATTGACATCAACTGATTCTTGTTTGTCAATCCTGCTTGTTAATTTTTCAAAGAATTCCAACTGATTTGTCAGGCAAGATTTTTGCTTGAGGAAACCATGCTGACTATGGCCTATTTTATCATATGACTCCAAGTGCTCTGAAACTACATCCTTAACAATGGACTCCAACATCTTCCCAACCACTGAGTTCTGACTAACTGACCTATAATTTTCTTTCTTCTACCTCTCTCCCTTCTTGAACAGTGGAGTGACATTTGCAATTTTCCAGTCTTCCAGAACCATGCCAGAATCGAGTGTTTCTTGAAAGATCATTGCTAATGCCTTCACAATCTCTTCAGCCACCTATTTCAGATCCCTGACATGTACATCATCTGGTCCAGGTGACTTATCTAGCTTCAGACTTTTCAGTTTCACAAGAACTTTCTCCCTAATAATGGTAACTTCACACATTTCATGACCCCTGATACCTGGAACTTCCACCAGCCTTTAATCAAGAGACAGGGAGGAATTGAAACATGTGCAGGGGAAGCTAAAGAAGAAGATCAAGGTGGCTAAAGAGGAATACAGGAGAGAGCTGCAGAACAAGCTTGGGCAGAGTAGCACACAGGAGGTGTGGAGAGGCATGAAGAACATCAATGGCTTCAAACAGCTTAGATGTAGAGCCTTGGAATGCAGGCATAAATGGACCAATGAGTTAAACCTATTTTTCAATTGTCCTCCTGTTTACACCCCCCTCAGCATAATAGTCGAGGTGCAGAGTCACCCAATGACCCCCTCTTCCATCTTCCTCCCTCTAATTCAACACATGGATGAACAACACAGGCTACCACTGTTTACGTCCCTTCTCTACCATCCACACCACCACATACCAACTGCTATCATCCCAATCCCAATCTTCACCTCCCCTAGTCCCCAACTTCTATCAACTCCCCAGCCATCATGGAATGGATCATCTTCACTATTAAGCAGGTGAGAAGGACTCTGTGGAATCTCAGACATCTCTGTTCTGTCTTGGGAGTGCGGATGTCAGAGCAGATGTCCAGGAAATGAAGAAGATATATAACCATATAACCATACAACAATTACAGCATGGAAACAGGCCATCTCGGCCCTTCTAGTCCATGCCAAACTCTTACTCTCACCTAGTCCCACCGACCTGCACTCGTTCCATAACCCTCCATTCCCTCCCTGTCCATATATCTACCCAATTTAACTTTAAACGACAACATCGAACCTGCCTCAACCACTTCTGCTGGAAGCTCATTCCACACAGCCACCATTCTCTGAGTAAAGAAGTTCCCCCTAATGTTACCCCTAAACTTTTGCCCTTTAACTCTCAACTCATGTCCTCTTGTTTGAATCTCTCCCACTCTCAATGGAAAAAGCCTATCCACGTCAACTCTATCAATCCCCCTCATAATTTTAAACACCTCTATCAAGTCCCCTCTCAACCTTCTACGCTCCAAAGAATAAAGACCCAACTTGTTCAACCTTTCTCTGTAACTTAGGTGATGAAACCCACGTAACATTTCAGTAAACCTTCTCTGTACTCTCTCAATTTTGTTGACATCTTTCCTATAATTTGGTGACCACAACTGTACACAAAACTCCAAATTTGGCCTTACCAATGCATTATACAATTTCAACATTACATCCCAACTCTTATACTCAATGCTTTGATTAATAAAGGCCAGCATACCAAAAGCTTTCTTCACCACCCTATCCACATGCGATTCCACCTTCAGGGAACTATGCACCATTATTCCCAGATCCCTCTGTTCTACAGCATTCTTCAATGCCCTACCATTTACCATGTATGTCCTATTTTGATTAGTCCTACCAAAATGTAGCACCTCACATTTTTTAGCATTAAACTCCATCTGCCATCTTTCAACCCACTTTTCTAACTGGCCGAAATCTCTCTGCAATCTTTGAAAACCTACTTCATTATCCGCAGCACCACCTATCCTAGTATCATCTGCATACTTACTAATCCAATTTACCACCCCATCATCCAGATCATAAATATATACGACAAACAACATTGGACCCAGTACAGATCCTTGAGGCACACCGTTACACACTGTTCTCCAATCTGACACACAGTTATCCACCACTACTCTCTGGCATCTCCCACCCAGCCACTGCTGAATCTATTTTACTACTTTGATATTAATGCCTAACGATTGAACCTTCTTAACTAACCTTCTGTGTGGAACTTTGTCAAAGCCTTACTGAAGTCCACATAGACAACATCCACCGGTTTACCCTCGTCAACTTTCCTAGTAACCTCATTAAAAAATTCAATAAGATTTGTCAAACATGATCTTCCACGCACAAATCCATGTTGACTGTTCCTAATCAGACCCTGTCTATCCAGATAATTATACACACCATCTCTAAGAATACTTTCCATCAATTTACCCACCACTGATGTCAAACTCACAGGCTGATAATTGCTAGGTATACTCTTAGAACCCTTTTTAAACAATGGAACCACATGAGCAATATGACAATCCTCCAGCACCATCCCTGTTTCTAATAACATTTGAAATATTTCTGGCAGAGCACCTGCTATTTCCACACTAACTTCCCTCAAAGTCCTAGGGAATATCTTCTCCGGACCCGGAGACTTATCCACTTTTACATTCCTTAAAAGCGCAAGTACTTCCTCTTCTTTAATCGCCATACTTTCCATAACCACCCTTCTTGTTTCCTTTACCTTACACAATTCAGTATCTTTCTCCTTAGTGAATACCGAAGAAAAGAAATTGTTCAAGATCTCCCCCATCTCTTTTGGCTCCGCACATAGCCGTCCACTCTGATTCACTAAAGGACCAATTTTATCCCTCACTATCCTTTTGCTATTTATATAACTGTAGAAACCCTTTGGATTTATTTTCACCTTACTTGCTAAAGCTGCCTCGTATCTTCTTTTAGCTTTTCTAATTTCTTTCTTAAGATTCTTTTTACGTTCTTTATATTCCTTGAGCACCTCATTAACTCCAAGCTGCCTATATTTATTGAAGATCCTTCTCTTTTTCAAAACCAAGTTTCCTATATCCCTTGAAAACCGTGGCTCTCTCAAACTTTTAACCTTTCCTTTCAACCTAAAAGGAACATAAAGATCCTGTACCCTCAAAATTTCACCTTTAAATGACCTCCATTTCTCTATTACATCCTTCCCATAAAACAAATTGTCCCAATCCACTCCTTCTAAATCCTTTCGCATCTCCTCAAAGTTAGCCTTTCTCCAATCAAAAATCTCAACCCTGGGTCCAGTCCTATCCTTCTCCATAATTATATTGAAACTAATGGTATTGTGATCACTGGACCCAAAGTGCTCCCCAACACAAACCTCCGTCACCTGCTCTACCTCATTCCCTGACAGGAGATCCAACACTGTCCCTTCTCTAGTTGGTACCTCTATGTATTGCTGCAATACAGCAAAGATGGGCTGCACCAGCTTAGTTCTCTCTTCCCAGGAATCATGTAAGGTGCTCCAGTTATCATCAAGGTCCACCTAATTATTGGATATGCTGGTGATGCTGATTCAGTCACTTCAATAGTTTCAAATTAGCCATTATTGTTTTGCAAACACTTTTCAGGAGAATATTGGCTCGAACCTAAAACAGATCACAATTCGAAAGGAGGTGATAAAGCCCAATTAATTGTGGAACCTATATTTTGCTTTCATGCAGGTTTGGAAAACACCTGGTTGGATAATGGGTGGGGTTATTTTTCAGTTGCCCTTGAAAGGATAATTATTTTTAAGGCTGGCTACAATAAATTGCACAGGACATTAATAAAACTATAAGCTGCACAAATTGGCAGATGAAGTTCAACACAGTGAATGCAAGCTAATAGTATATTTTGACTCAAAGTATAGATAGTGCCATTATTACTGGCATAATGTGAGTCCAATTGGGATAGAGGAATAAAGGGATCATTAAGTGAAAATGCATTAGGAACTAAAAATTGCTTCATTGGACAGCATGGTAACTAAAACTACAATCAACTCAAAGTTTATTTCTGGAGGGAAGAATTGAAAGCTAAAAAGAAAAATATATTAAACTTGTATTGATCATTGGTTAGAACGAACATGGGCAAAAGTTCTGGTTCATATGTTATAATAAGAATACAGAAACAATGGAGATTATGAGTGAAATTTTATATGGATCATATCAGAAATGTGATGGTAAGTATATAATAAAACAGCAATCTGAAAAGAACTTAAGATCATTAAAATTTTGAAGGGTTTAATGAAGTGGACACAAAGAGAATATATCCACTTATGGGTAACACCAAACTAGAAGACATAATTGTAAAAGAATCACTAGGAATTGCAAAAGAGAATTCAGGAAAAATAATTTCCAAATCTGCAGCATTATATACATGCAAGAAACAGACTACTAAAACAAAATCTGCAGGTGATAAAATGCTAATTGGAGATACTCATTTGATAAGTTAATGAAGAAGTGGCTTGTGAATAAGTGATATTTTATGAGTCTATGATCTGGCCTCAGAAAGATTTTGAATCCATCAAGATTACAAAACCATTTTTTATGGGGTGCTTGTCAGACATCTAATCAATTTTCAAAGTCAAACCAGAGCTCCAGAAGTGAAAATGCCTACTGACGTATTTTGTGTTGTAGTTTTGTCCTGCTTGCAATTCAGTGGCAATTTTTTGAAGTTCATCCTGCACTTTAGGTAGGGCTTTAGTGACAGATCAAAAACCTGCCTTTTTATTGTTGTAGGATTTATAAAAATGTGAACTACTTTTATACAGCCTTGATTTAGTCTTGCTTGTTGAAATCTGCACAACATCAGAAAGAGGGCCACAAATTGGCTATGCCAAAAAGCACTGAAGCTTTGTTATCCGCAAATCCAGATAATTATTGTCTTTTATTGAGAAATGAAAGTGGTTCCTTTGTTGATTCTGCCCCAGAGTAGGGAGAATAAAAGTAAGACAGGTGATGTGCAGGATAATGCAGCACAAATAGAGAGGACATCCCAATTGCAAGCTCCCAATCTAAACAGTATTCTGGCCATGACCAATATTCCAGGGATAACTGAAGAGCTGACAGTTTGACAAATCCAGTTTATGGATCAAGTCATCAACCTGGCCTGTCAGCTGTTCTACAGCAGCAAAAGGCTTTATTTAAGTGGAACATGGCATTTGTTGAGGAAATTAATGCCATTGTGGCCTCATACTTTACAAGTCTGGATTTTGCTGGTAAATTCATTGCTGTATTTGGGATTGTTAAATTTCCTGAGCAATTTAATTGATTTGAATTCAAAAAAGGAAGACTAACAATCTGTGATTAATTTAACAGTTAAATATGTATCAGATTTTAAGAAAAAAACATAGAACGAAAAAAATTCCCTTAGCTAGCCAGAATATTAGACTGTACATAATGAAGAAAAAGATAACTAAAACATTAAAAATGGAGGAAAATTGGGATGCCTGAGATAAAGAATATAAGACAACTGTTGTTCTTTTTAAATAGATGCCTAAAATAGAAAGCTTAAGACAAGTCCTCAAGAAAGTGAATTTGGAGATACTAAAGGAAAGCAGGAAAATAGCAAATAAATTAAAAATGTATTTGTAATCTTTGTTGCAAACTATTCAAGTAACATCCAAGAAATAACTGTAAGTAAGGGATAGGAAAGAAAGGAAGAACATGGGGATATTACAATTATCAGGAAAGTGACATTAAGTCAATTCTTTCAATTAGTCCTGACGAAGAGTCTCGGCCTGAAATGTCGACTGTACCTCTTCCTATAGATGCTGCCTGGCCTGCTGCGCTCCACCAGCATTTTTTTGTGTGTGTTGCTTGAATTTCCAGCATCTGCAGAGTTCCTCGTGTCTTGAGTCAATTGTTGGAGTTGGCATTGGTACTGATTTGTTATTGTCATGAGTGCCAAGAAGTCGTGAGAAATTTTGTTTTGTGTGATGTGCCATCAGATCATGACAAAAGTACATCAAGGTAGTTAAAAGAAAAACAGATTGAGAATATCGTCTTGTAACTACAGAGA
This sequence comes from Mobula birostris, assembly GCF_030028105.1. Lineage (NCBI taxonomy): Eukaryota > Metazoa > Chordata > Chondrichthyes > Myliobatiformes > Myliobatidae > Mobula > Mobula birostris. The sequence goes on from NC_092376.1 coordinate 135,034,713, forward strand.
AAGTGCAGAGCAGGTAAACATATAAAGTGGAACGGCCACAATGAGTTATGTTGGGAGATCAAGAGTGCATTTTTAGCATATGAGAGGTCTATTCAAGAGTCTGAAACAGTACGATTTGTGGCTGTGAAGTCCCCAGGTTCTGAAGAACATCATCCCAGGATACTAAAAGAAATGACTAGTAAAATAATTAACAAAGTGGATGTGGAGAAGTTTCCTTTTGTGGGATCATCTAGAACCAGGAATTTTAAAAAATGGAACTGGCCATTAAGATGGAAATAAAGTTTTTCTTCTAAGAAGGCTGTGCGTTTTTGGAAATTACTTCCTCAAAAGCAGTGAAAGCAGTGTTTTGAATATTTTAAGGCTGAGTTAAGCAAATTCTAATAGACAAGAAGGTTCATCCAGCGAAGTGCAGAATCAAATATCGCTGTGATGGTTGTACGCTCCAGTATCAATTGTTTGGCAACAATAAAGTATAAAGTATAGATGTACATAATGATGTTTTAGTCAGACTAAATAGATTACTTTAAATGGCAGCTGGTTATCAACTTCAGCAGAAGGAAATCGGAGGTCCATGTGTCAGTCTTCATTGGCGGCTCAGAGGTAGAGTGGATCAGAAATTTTAAATTCCCTGATGTTATTATTTCTGAGGACTGGTCCTGGTCCCAGCATGTATGTGCAATTATGAAGAAAGTACAACAACACCTCTACTTCCTTAGGTGTTTGTGAAGACACCTAAAACTTTGACAAACTTCTATAGATGTGTGGTGGAGAGTAGATTGACTGGCTGCATTACACCCTGTATGAAAACACCAATCCTCTTGAACAAAAGCTGCTACAGAAAATAGTGAAATCGGCCCAGCACATCATGGGTAAAGCTCTATCCAACATTGAGTACATCTCCACTAAACTCTGCCTCAGGAAAGCAACATCCACCATCAGGGACACCCATCACCCAGGACATACTCTCCTCTTGCAGTTTTATCAGAAAGAAGGTACAGGAACCTGAGGACTCACACCACCAGGTTCAGGAACAGTTATTACCCTTCAACCATCTGGGTCTTAAACCAAATTTCACTTGCCCCATCATTAAAATGTTCCAACAATCTCCTTGTGAAAGTTCCTCACTTTCAAGGACTAATCATCTCATGTTATTTATATTTATTGTTCATTTATTTTTTATTAATAATTCTTTCTTTTTTGTATTTGCGCAGTTTGTTGTCTTTTGCATATTGGTTGAACTTCCAATTTGGTGCGGCTTTTCATTGATTCTGTTATGGTTATTATTCTATGGAGTATGCCTGCAAGAAAATGAATTTCATGTACTTTGAATTTACTTTGAGTTTACTTTGAATTTACTTTGAACATTGAACAAGATTAAAGGACCAACCAGCTTTTTCCTGCTCCTGATCTGTGTGTTTATATGTGAGCAACTACTGTAGTGTAATTATAGAAACATTTCGGTTTCTATGGAATGCGATCATTCACATCCACTGAATGTCACTTGAGAGACCACGAGTTAAAGGCTAAAAGGAAGGGAATTGTCTCAGTATTCCTGACTGAGACTGTGAGAGCATATGCAACTTAAATTGATGTATTCAGTGATACGTAAGTACATAGTCTGAAAGTTGGTTAGCATACTTGGGAACCAACAACTGTTGGAGGATCATTTGTCAAGTGGTTCGGGCACAGGGGAACCGATTTGGCTTTTGCATCTGAAGCCATTAGCACACAGCATCTGACCGCCATGCATCAAACATTTCCCTCATAGCTGTTTAGACTGAATTTACATTTGGCTCGCTTCATCTTTGAGATTCTTTTAAGCAGTATACCGCTATTCCAAATATACCAATCCTTCAATGTGAGACCACCGGCAGAGCAGTGAAATTGTTAAACTTTCTAACATTTTCTATCTCCCCCTCAGACACTGGGTGTTCCTGGCTAGATGCTTAAGGGCTGGCTTTGAAAAGAAATACTTGTACATTGTGATAGAAGATCTTGGCTTCTGACCGTGCTGACAGGACAGTAGCCTCAGGGAAAGCTTTTCAGATAAGCAAATAAATGCACCTCAGTGTCGAAAGAAATCGTTGAGAAAGTCAATGAGAAAACGTCTTAAAGAAAAGATTTTGAAATTCAAAAACCTGACTTCTAGAGAAGTTGCTTAATGCTGGTGATATATGCAAATAATTTGATAAATAAACATCACTTCTGTTTCATTATTCACTAAGGCTCAAATGATTAACATTAGCAAGTGTAAGAGTTCCTCTCCACAGCATACAGTTATTTTGTCAATAATATGGAAACAATATCAAGTTTAGTGCACCAAATGTGAATACTTTTAAAAGTATGTTATTCTCATTAGGTTTTGGCTTGGTTCAGAAATTCCCATCTTTGATTTATTTATCTACTGACTTGGGAATTGAACCTCTTTCATTAAAATGCTCAATATTTTTACTTTCTGAATATTTCATGAACTGCTCCGAAAGAGAGATTCAGAAGAGTGACTAGACCTGGAATATAAATACACTTTGAGCTTCTTAATCATGGCTACTTTGTAGTTTGTTTGCAGCACAGCTGATGGTCTTGTGTGTAACTACAACACAGAATGAAAGCAATTCTCACCAGTTTACTATCAATTAAAAGAATACAAAAATATTTTTCACAGACAACTTGGAAATTTTCCAAGTAAGTACGCCACTGATGGATGATCTAAAAGCTGATTATAAAGAGCTTTATTTTACTAAGGTTTACAATCTTTATTGGGCTTATCATGCCAAAGTAAAAATGTAATAGATATTCACAATTATGATATTGTAATCAAGAAATCTTGGAAACATTAGGACGGAAGGCTCTGACAGTAGTAAAGTATAACATCTTAATTCAACTATTTCGCAACCAGTCTCAATGGGGTAATTGATTTTTGAGGCTCAGAAGATTGATGTCTTGGGATATTCCCTGATCATCTGAACATATTCCTTCAAATTCTCTCTTGATTATTTCTTGTCCGTTTATGTTCTTCACACTTCTACTGCTTCCTGAATTTCACTAGTTATGTTGATTATTTTTTATTGGCGTAGTGTTTCCAAACGTTACTTAATTTCTTTTTCATTTTAGTAAGGTCCCAACAATGGAGATGATGTGTACATTAATTTACAATATTGCAAAATGAAATTTGCACACTTCTAACATATTGGGATGGTAATTTATCGACTTAAGTAAAGCACTTGATATGGTCCCCCATGGTAGATTGGTTCAGAAGATAAAGGTGCATGGAATCTGGGGTCAATCGCAAGTTTGGATCCTGAATTGGCTTTCAGTGCTATAAGGAAAGGTAAGACAAACTTGTGTGGTTCTCCCTAGAGCATTGGAAGCTAACAGAAGACTTGATGGAGGTTTTTAAAATTATGAGAAGCATAGGTGGTGCAGAGAGTCAGAAACAGTTCTCCAGCTTAGAAGTCTGGACCAATGATCTATGAAAAAATATGAGTTTGTGAGTCTAAGCTCAGTTAAAAAAAATCTAGAAATAAGATAGTAGTCTCAGTGAAAGAACCATGAAGTGGCAGAATGTTGAGAAAAACCCACTGAGGAAACGGACCTTTCACACAATTTCAATCCCAAAGCATTATGGCTGATACTTGACTGCCTTGACTGCCAGGATACATTTATCCAGAAGTAGTTCTAAAAGCTATAGAGTGGTGTTAAAACACAACAGGGCATAAATGGAATCATTTTAAGAAACAACTCAAGATAACCAAGCAGGAGTGTAAAAGATATTTCTGCGTTTGCTATACCCCAAGAATAATTAAAAATGCACAGTGAACTGATATACTTTTTCTACTTTGCTTGTTAATTTATCTGTACCTCCTACAATTATTTTTTGGTGGAGGGTGAATTAATAATTAATTCATAGAAGTCTAGTTTGAAATTAATTAATTCATTTTCTGTTGTGCTTATGTTTCATTATTAATTTATGGTAGCTTGGTTTTTTCATTGACATTATTGATTTATTAGTTAATGTTCTAATTTACTCACTTAATGCTGTAGTGAACTTTTTAGAAATTATTGCATTTTTGGGGCTTGCACTATATTCAATCAGTGTTGCAATAATTTACTGGAATCTATTAATAAAGGTGCACACATGGTTGTAGAATATAATGGTAGTGCTCTATTAAAATACTCTTTCATGCAAACACACTGCATTGCATTAATTTACTAATCTGCATTTGCAACTATATTCTTTTAAACATGACTTGATTCAATCATGCAGTATGACACTACATTTTGAATTTGTTGTGTATATTTTTATCTTTCTTATAAAATGGAGATTGCTTGTGTATTTTGAGCTGATTGGTTGGCGAAGAAGGGGTGTGAAATGACAGGTAGTAAAAGGTAGGGGTGGTGAGCAGGGGTGGATGGAATTGTTCTGGACTATTTCCTTCTTTTGCTGAAATGAAGCAGTGGATTTGCTAACAATGTATTGGTGTAAGACAGAGGCAGTAATTCGTGCATAGAGCCTCTTCTCAAATTTTCCTTGCCATTGGATCATTTCCTTACTCTGTTTGGCCCAAGTGGTGCCTGTTGTGCATGTTAAAAGAAGCTAAAGATCTAGCAGAAAGCCCAGAACCTAAGGTATAAATGGTTAATGGACTAGAAGCTCAGCAACTCACTGAGATGACTAGTAGGTTCTTCTGCCTGGTTAAACCATCTGTGGCCCAATGCCCAATCACCTTCCCTACTGAGAGATAGAAATGGAGGTTAATTCTTCAGAGGTAAAGAGATACAAATTCTCATCTGTAAGGAATACTGTGAAGACTTCCTCAACTATGATTCTATCCTTTCTGTGTGAGCCATTCCGTGGCAGCCTAGAAGACATCCACTCCATACTCACAAAAAGCTGAGAATTCAAGTAAACAAATCAAAGTTACAAGGCCTTGGGAGCAAATGACATGCTGGTAAAACCTAGAATTGGTAATGAAGCACTTTACTCATAGCCTCATCTCACAGTTTGAAAAGAGCATCAGATTCCATGGAACATCAGTGATGATACTGACACGAACCTCGAATACTAGAATCTGAAGCAACAAGCAACCAGCTGGAAGAACTCAGCAGCTCAAGCTTCAGCTGTGAGAGGAAAAGAACCCTCCATCAGGACTGAAAGGGGAGAATCAATGTGGCTCGTAGGAATAGGAAAAGGGGAGAAAATATTTTGAGGTGATTGGTTGACTAAGAATGGGTGTGATACAACAGGTAATGGTAGGTAGGGGTAGTGAACGGGGGTTGGATTTGGAAGACTGTGGCAGGTGAATAGATGGAGGCAGACAAAAAAAAAAGATGAAAAAGAGGATAGGAGACAGGGACATAAATTGCTACCAGTTCTAGATTCCAATATGCAAAAGAGGTGAGAATGGGAACTATAAGGGGAGAGCCAAGCAGGAGTTGGAACCAAGTGGGTTTGGTAGAGGTCAGGGGGTACTTATGTGTGAAGTGGGTGAATGTACCCAGATGGATGAAGGGGAGGAAAATGGGTGAAGGGGCCTCAGGTTGTATGAGCAAGAGAACATAAATCAGAGGACCTGAGGGAGGATCAGAAGGGGAAGGGGACAAAGGGGAAAATGGTGGGGGTATATCTAAAATTGGAAAGATCCACATTCATAGAAATATAGAAAACCTGCAGCACAATACAGGCCCTTCAGCCCTCGATGCTGTGCCAAACATGTACTTACTTTAGAAATTGCCTAGGGTTACCCATAGCCCTCTGGCTGGCTGGTGGTGTAGTGGCATCAGCGCCGGACTTTGGAGCGAGGGTTCCTGATTTCGAATCCAGCTGGCTCCCTTGCATGCTTTCTATCCATGCTGGGTTGAGGGTCGAGCCAGCAACTCGGCCTCGTAAAAATAAGAAAGCCTGCTAAAAAAACTCTGTCACAACGGTGTGCCAACGGCTTTGTGGCTAAGTTTGCTGATGATATGAAGATAGGTGGAGGGGCTGGTAGTGCTGAGGAAACGGAAAGTCTGCAGAGAGACTTGGATAGATTGGAAGAATGGGCAGAGAAGTGGCAAATGAAGTACGATGTTGGGAAGTGTATGGTTATGCACTTTGGCAGAAGAAATAAACGGGCAGACTATTATTTAAATGGGGAAAGAATTCAAAGTTCGGAGATGCAATGCAACTTGGGAGTCCTCATACAGGATACCCTTAAGGTTAACCTCCAGGTTGAGTCGGTAGTGAAGAAGGCGAACGCAATGTTGGTATTCATTTCTAGAGGAATAGAGTATAGGAGCAGGGATGTGATGTTGAGGCTCTATAAGGCGCTGGTGAGACCTCACTTGGAGTACTGTGGGCAGTTTTGGTCTCCTTATTTAAGAAAGGATGTGCTGACGTTGGAGAGGGTACAGAGAAGATTCACTAGAATGATTCCGGGAATGAGAGAGTTAACATATGAGGAACATTTGTCAACTCTTGGACTGTATTCCTTGGAGTTTAGAAGAATGAGGGGAGACCTCATAGAAACATTTCGAATGTTGAAAGGCATGGACAGAATGGATGTGGCAAAGTTGTTTCCCATGATGGGAGAGTCTAGTACGGGAGGGCATGACTTAAGGATTCAAGGGCGCCCATTCAGAACAGAAATGCGAAGAAATTTTTTTAGTCAGAGGGTGGTGAATCTATGGAATTTGTTGCCACGGGCAGCAGTGGAGGCCAAATCATTGGGTGGATTTAAGGCAGAGATTGATAGGTATCTGAGTAGCCAGGGTGTCAAAGGTTATGATGAGAAGGCAGGGGAGTGGGACTAAATAGGAGAATGGATCAACTCATGATAAAATGGTGGAGCAGACTCGATGGGCCGAATGGCCTACTTCTGCTCCTTTGTCTTATGGTCTTATGGTCTTATGTTCACTTCCAATTTAGTTGCCCACAGAAATTCTCTACCTTATGCTGGTTCCATGACAGTATGTAAGCTACAACATCTGTCAATGAAGTCTACAACAGAACTAGTGAAGACGATGCCAGTTGAGACTCTGTCGTTGTGGCAACATTCTTCTCAATCTTTCCTGTCATGATATTACACCACATTTCCATGACACTTTCAACAGGAATCCAATTAATCTTCAGGACTAACGAGAAGCTGTGAAACTCAAGGAGACTACCTTCCAGAACCAAGCCAACACAAACCTTACTTGTCTGCATTAGCTTTCCACATGCTCAGAAGATAAGCCTTCAAACCATTATCAGCACTTTCACTGAAGCATCTGGTTGATGAGGCCAATTAAGGAAATGAGCATTTGATGATCAAAGCTTCAGACCTGGAACAAAACTCATGGCCTGCCATGTAGCAATGATCTCTTTTCTCCCAGGTGCTTCGGAGATATGAAATACCAGTAGCAGATATCTCAATGTACTGGAAAAATGCTACAACTGCTTTCCCCACAAAACTCTCCAAATGCACTGGGAGAACAAGTGAATCAAATCAAAAAAGTGTGAAGAAATTCATTATAGAAGGTCAAATTTAAAGACAGAATACAGGGTTACTGGCAGGATGCTTGGCGTTGTAGAGAAACAGAAGTATCATGGGATCCACGTCTCTAGATTCATCAAAGTTACTGTGCAAGTTGACAGGGTTATTAAGAAGTCATATGGTTTGTTGGCCTTCATTAGTCAGGAAGGAAAATAAGTTCAAGAGCCACAAAGTAATGTTGCAGCTCTATAAAACGCTGGTTAGACCACACTTAGAGTATTACGATCAGTTCTAGTTGCCTCATTATAGAAAGGATGTAGAAGCTTTAGAGAGGGTGCAGAGGATACTTATCAGGACTCTAACTGGCTAGAAGGAATGTCTTATGGTTCAATGGTTCAATTTAATATCACATAATGTTTACAGTATACAACCTGAAATTAATTCTCTCTGCAGACATCCACAAAACAGAAACATAGAAACATAGAAAACCTACAGCACAATACAGGCCCTTCGGTACACACTGCTGTGCCAAACATGTACTTACTTTAGAAATTACCCAGGGTTACCCATAGCCCTCTATTTTTCTGAGCTCCATGTACCTATCCAGGAGTCTCTTAAAAGACCCAGTCATATCTGCTTCCACCACCATTGCTGGCAGCCCATTCCACACATTCACCACTCTCTGTGTAAAAAATGTACCCCTGACATCTCTCCTGTACCTTCTTCCAAGCACCTTAAAACTGTTTTTCTGTCATTCATTCTGGTATTAGCCATTTCAGCCTTAGGAAAAAGCTTCTGACTATCCACACGATCAATGCCTCTCATCATCTTATACACCTCTATGAGGTCACCTCTCATCCTCCGCCGCTCCAAGGAGAAAAGGCCAAGTTCACTCAACCTATTCTCATAAGGCATGCTCACCAATCCAAGCAACATCCCTGTAAATCTCCTCTGCACCCTTTCTATAGTTTCCACATCCTTCCTGTAGCGAGGTGACCAGAACTGAGTACAGTACTCCAAGTGGGGTCTGACCAGGGTCCTATATAGCTGTAACATTACCTCTCAGCTCTTAAACTCAATCCCATGGTTGATAAAGGCCAATGGATCGTATGCCTTCTTAACCACAGAGTCAACCTGCGCAGAAGAAAAAAACCAAAAGAATAAATGACAGAAAAACATTAAGACCACAAAATCCCCCACCCTTCCCATGCACAAGCAGCAGCAAAGCATGAAGATACATTGAGTGAGTTAGGGCTTTTACCTTTAGGGCGATGGAAGATGACTTGATAGAGGTTAGAAGTAATAAGAGGCAAGTACCATGGATAAGCAGAGACCTTTTCCCAGGGCAGAAAGACTAAAATAATGGGGCAAAATTTGAAGGTGATTAGAGAAATTGGGGGGTGGGAATGTCAGAGGTATGTTCTTTATACAGAGAATGGTGGATGTGTGTAATGCCGTGCCAGGAGCAGTGGTAAAGGTAGACATATTCGGGGCATTTATGAAACACTTAGGTAGACACATGTATGATAGAAAAATGGAGGGCTATGTAGGAGGGACAGATAGAATGACCTTAGAATATAATAAAAAGGTTGGCACAACATTGTGGTCTGAAAGGCCAATACTGTGACATTATATTTATGTTTGGTGTTCTATGAATCAAAGTCATTCTCCTCTTCCATGCCATCATCCCACTACAAAAATTCTATTATCTCTTTACAACATAGATACAAATTATTTGGCCCACTCACCCTGTAATACCTCTCAGAGAAACCCTATCACTCCTATTCAATTAGGTCCTGTGTACCTTAATCTCTCTCTCTCTCTCTCTGACACCCATCAAATGCACAGTGATGATCTTGCCATCCCTATGCTAATGGGTAACTAAAAGTAGCCAACCCATCAGTGTGTCTTTGGAATGTAGCAGGAAACCAAAACATTGGGGTAGAGACTAGATCTAGCACAAGAGGTCAGGATCGATCCCAGGTTACTGAGGCTGAGCAGCAGCAACTCTGGCTGCTGCATCTCAGTGGCCACCATTGTCATAGTTAGTCTGTTCCATGAATTTGCATGCCCAACACCAGACTCTGCAAACAGACACCCTAGTCTGAGTTCTGACCCAGGAGGAGGTTACCAGCTGGAGAGGTTAAAGGTTCAAGGATGTCCTGGTACCTCTACGAAGAAATACAGCATCTACACAGACCTGAGGGAATACATGGCCTTTAAAATAGAGAAAGATCTTTCAAGACGGTATTCGGATGCCAACAGCCATGAAGCATGAGGCTGAACGTGAGTGGTGGAATAAACAGACTTTCTCACAAAGTACCCACCTATCCCTATTATCAGTCTGGAAGAGATTGTAGTTCCCAAATTGCACCTCATTTGTCATAACCCACTAAACTGGAGTCAATATCAATCGCAAGGGACATCCAAAGAAGAAGCTGCAAAATTTGAGTCATGTTTTGACTAAATCAAGGAAGAACTACTGGTTTACTTCTCCAAAAGGTGCCATGTTATTGACAATTCAACAATTTTGTGTTAATGACACCGATCCTTTCAATGGTTATATTTCCTTAATGGGATTAAAACTAGTTTCTTTCGGTTTCAATCTGGATTGTAGATTAGTGATTCAGCTATTCAGTTTTTTTCTTCTGGATTATTTTTGATGATTCTGAAATAATGCTTTCACGTGTCATTTTTTTGCCGTGTAAGTGTTCATGTGTTATTATTGAACAAATGCAATAGCACATTTTGTTACATTTTAGGTACACTATTTTATTCCATTAACTTTTAATCTTCATAACATTATTGTTGTAGCTTCTGTCACCTTCTTCTTTTGTACATGCCATCATTGTATTCTTTTAAATCACAAAGATAATTCTTTTGAAAATTATATGGTCTTAACTTCCGGCTGTGCACCACTACAAGAGATTGACTGGTTTATTATTAAAGTTCTTGTGTATGACATACATCAGGATGACAAATTTTGCTTATTTTCAGGATATTTGATAAATCTTTAATGTCAACTGTTGCCTGGGCAAAATTATCCCCAAGTTTCCCTACGGCTGGGATTTATCTTCAGATACATACTAACTTGTATGGGTGTACAGGACCAGTTGTCCCGGGCCTCCCAATCTCAGAGAGAGACACCAAGACATAGCTCTGCTTCAGGTATTGTACCCGGAGGCTCCACATCCAAGATGACTTTTGGCACTTCATCATTGCTAAAGCCTTCAAAAGCTTTTTAACTCTAAATGAGATAGAGCAATTTGAAAAAAAATAAAATGAATACAAAAGATTAAAAAACACATTAATTTAAATACATTCAAATAACAAAACTATAATTAAAAACATTAACATAATGTAAATGTGAAATAACTCAAGCACTTAGATTTTAACAGAGGCCTAGCTATCGAATTCAAAGGAATGGGTCACTATTTGCTACTAACACTGTTGTAAAGCTAAAGGGTCTTGGACTTCTACATTTGAACATTCACATATTGAATTCTGCAACAGACTGGATATAGTAAGGCTGAGTTCTGGCAGTTTCCTACTGTGCTGGTAGTTGGAGACGTACATGACTTAGCTTTTGAATACTTAGACACAAAGGGCACAGCCAAAAGGCTTAACTTGCACTTTATATTATGGAGGATAGGAGAATGTTAAAAATCTTTGCTCTTACTGATATCTCTTATCCCACACACAGTTACGCAGTCAGAGCCTTGTCTGCACAACTGAGTATGAGATAAGCAATATCAGGAGGATCATGTGAGAAATGTGACAATCGGGGATGCTTGTCTGATCTAATAATATCACCATGGCAACCTAGACCTTTCATGATCAAGATTCAAGATTCAAAATTCAAGTACATTTATTATCAAATAATGGATAAATTATACAGCCTTGGGATTTGCTTGCTCAAATGGATATTTTGGGCAGGAGACCACCATAGGATAACATGAGCATAAGACGACTATGCAGAAAAGAAGATATCAGAAGCAACTGCTCACATGCCTTTTAGCCTTCATCAAGAAGTGAAAACAGAAGTCCATGCATTGGTGAAGATGCTTTACCGAATTTATAGATTTATCTGAACATGCCATACTTTGTACAATCAAAAAGACTGTATGCAGATCACATCAGTAAAGTGAAACAATTTTCTCCCTCCCTCCATGATGCAAAGGATCAATCAAATAAATATGCTTCCATTAGATTGAGATTAGATTGCATGTGCTTCTCTTGCTCTATAATTAGTGTAGTTAGGAGGATCTTTCTGTCAAGTAGACACATGGTTAAACTGCAATATCATTCAGATGAGTGTTATTTAAATATCACCCATGAATTTGATGTAAAATGTTTGATCTTTACCTGGCTGGTGAGATATACTTACCTGGGAATTCTTTAATGACCCGTATATTAAAACAGTGTGTATGCTGTAAAAGAAGGCAATGGTTACAGATACCATCATTTACTGGATAACTCGTGAGTTGGACAGAAAGCTCCCAAAGACTAAATGAAGAAAGATGGGTGGGACTCGAACTATGATGCTGAAACCCATAAACAATGGTAGTCCCAACAGCACAAAATATATCAAGCCGGAGATTATGTTAAGAAGGCAAAACATAAAGCGTTTAGATAGGTTAGAATCCACATAAAAGGACATGATTACCTTGAAACCCTGGTAGTGCTGAATTCAGGCAGAAGTTGGAAAAAATTATGCACATCTATAATATTGAAGCATTTAATGGAAGGTTTGATGGTTACTCAAATTCATTTATTTGTAAAAGTGCAGTTGAATATTTCCTGCTGGATTTCTTTTATGAGAGCAGGTCCTAAAAAAGAATCTACAACCCTAAAAATGGAAGCTGTTATGCAGTCCTGTCTGTTCGTTGACTTCTCTAACTTTATCAATTGGGTCTTAAAAAGTATTTTGAACTAAAGACCAAAGATGAGTATGTCAATTGCAGGTATTAATATATCATATTTTATCAACGGAATTTTTGACAGCTGTGGAGAATGAGAGATAAGAGGTCTCCTTGAGATAAAATTTGGTTATGGTGTCGAATTCAAAGTCAATGAAGCTTTTGAAATTGGGTTCTTAGTATTGGTACAGTGAAGAATTGCTTTATTTTTTCATTCAAACTGAATGGGTATTGTGTGAGCTTTTAAAAGTCAAAGGGAAGAAAAAATTAATGCCAGACTTACACTCCATTGTTTGAAGTGCTGCCAAGGTGGATAAGTGCAGAGAAGTTAGCCCTTTCCGCTGACATTTCTCTTGTTTTTGCATTCCAGAGGACAAAACTTTAATTGGGAGAATGGAGATGAACTTTGACAATACCTGCCATTCTAAAAGGGATTTTTTTTCTGGTGCAGCAATGAAAAAGGAAAAAAAAACCCACAATGAATCTAAATATATAAGGACATTTCTCAGATTATTTTCACCAATTGATAATTGATTCTGAAGCTTATCTCAGGAAAATTGTGAACAAGAATAGGTATGATTGGAAAAGTTTGCATGTGAAATCAGAAGGATGAGTTTCATTGAATATCTCCTGTGCTGCAGCACTGGGATGCCATAACTGGTGGGCAAGTATGAGTAATTGCAATCTGCTGTGGAAATTTATGATAAGCATGGACAGAGGAATAGGTCTCAAATATTTAATTATACAACAACAAGTTAATGTGAAAGAGAAAGAGGGAGAAGGGGTGGTAATTGTCCAAAGATTAAAGCATTATGGTAATATTAAACCAAATCTACATTTAGATTACAGGAATGTAGATTCTGGACCAGAAAAGCTGGAGACGGGAAAGAGTTAATAAATGCTTATAAAAAAGGAACATAGAAAATCCTTCATAATATTGCAAGTAAGTATTTAAATCAGAAATAGTTAATATGATTCCACTTTTATTGTAGTGACTCAGGGGGATTATACAGTGTGTACAGTATGTTGTGAAAGTGTTGGCCTAGGAAGTGGTAACCTCACAGAGGGTCCTCATAACAAGAGACTGACGAGCAGTCTTGCTTCTTAAGCAAAATCATTAAATTAATGAGAATAGAAAAGTAATCCCCTATCATCCCAGAGCATAGGAATGGTTGCAGCAAAATAATTATATGTTAAAAGTAACCTTAAATAACCTTCAGGGAACAGGTAGGTATGGGTAAAGTTATTCTTGATGTTTCTAATGATACCAGGACAAAACCCAATCAAACTGCTTGACTTCCTCCCCCATCCTCCCCATGAACTGTCGAAAGGGCAAGTTATGAAGTTGCTAAATGCAATGGTTAGTTGGGGAGGAATTGTGGATCTCTGAAGGATTGAGTCAGGAAGCATATTCCAGATGAATGCAACCAATTGCAGATGGTATGGAAAAGACAGTAAGCTTGTGTGTTTGCAAAGGAAAGGGGGCATGGATACTGGTGGTATATATTCATTAATCAACATCAGGTGAGCAGGAGGACCTCATTTTTTAAAAATAGCCATGAGATTGATGATTGGAGGAGCCTTTAGAGTTCCCAGCGGGAACTGGTGAACACTGCATGAGGAGGTGATTCAATTGATAGAGATCTACAGCCAGAACTGGAGATGGCAGAATGGAACCGGTGCTAATCCACAACTTAGTTTTGAATACTATCTCGTATTTATAATCACATTGGTAAGAGTAATCAAACACAATGACGTGTTAGGGTGCTATTGCATTGATTAAGTATGTAAACTTTTTTGTAATTCCTGATGAAAAGCAGATGGAACATGGTCATATGGTATGTTGCTAGGGGTCTGGCTTACCCTGGAGACGGCATTGTATTGTAGTTTGTGGGATACAATGTACAAGACTGTGAAACTTCTTATTATATAGTACCAGTAATGCTTCAAATAACTATTTAAGATTATCAGCGAATGAGTAACAGTAATATAGTAAAGTTTGCTCTACAACATTCCTCCATAGGGCAATAGATTCAATGGGGTGAGTAGTTACCAACACTATTAATGAAATAAACACACGCTGATAAAAGCTGTGGGGACAGGATATCTCTGGTGAAAATAATGCATCTTCATGGTATCCAGATAGGATTTAGGTGTTGAGAAAGTTAACAAAGTACGGCCTAACCTGCGAACAAGAAGCACTGGAGTTTCAAAGGTCCAAATAAACATTCTGTTGATTAAGGTGATGGAGTTATTTGAACACCTGATCAATCCTAAATATGAGGATGTGACCGGAGTAACTCAAAGCAGTACTAGCCAGGTTTATGGAAGCTGGGGGATTGGCCAAATGAATCCAAAGAGATAAAGTCGAGGGTGTATCTCTGCTGGATTCACTGCTGAAGGGCCTAACCCAAATGTGCACAGCAATACATAGCTGCAGGTCTTAACACTCTATAGGAATGGTTTTGCTAATCTCAGCAATGGGTAAGGAAATCTTCTTGTTGCCACAATATGAAGCAGTCCATATAGATGAAAGGATAGCAAGTCATTTCACAACTCTGGACTTCTGTACTGTAGGTGTAGAGTGACAATTTTTCTATCTCTAATGGAAGCTGTTTTGTGTTGCATCCCCAGCCCAGGCAATGTGGTGGAGATCAGTCTTTGTGCTGTAGAACTGACTCTGCCATGACAAGGGAGACAGGGAACTGATTGAATTATTTGAGGAAGTAGCAAAACAAATTGATGAAGGTGGAGCAGTGATTGTGGTGTACACTCAGTGGCCACTTTAGTAGGTACACCTGTACTCCTCGTTAATGCAATTATCTAATCAGACAATCAAGTGGCTGCAACTCCATGCATAAAAACATGCAGATATGGTCAAGAGTTTCAGTTGTTCAGACAAAGTATCAGAATGGGGCAGAAATGTGACCTGAGTGACTTTGACCATGGCACGATTGTTGGTGCCAGACCGGGTGGTTTGAGTATCTCAGAAACTGCTAATCTGCCGTGATTTCCATGCCCAACAGCTTCTTGAGTTTACAGTGAATAGTGTGATAAACGAAAAAAAAAAACATAGAGTGAGCTGTAATTCTGAAGCCAAAAACACCTTGTTAATTAGAGAGGTCAGAGGAGAGTGGCCAGTCTGGTTCAAACTGACAGGAAGGTGACAAGTAAATCAAATAACCATGCATTACAACGGGAGTGTACAGAAGAGCATCACTGACTGCACAACATATCAAACCTTGAAGTACATGAGCTACTGCAGCAGAAGACCACAAGCATACACTCAATGGCCACATTATTAGGTACAGGAAGTACTTAATAAAGTGGACATGAAATAAATATGGATTTTAGTGAGCTATTCAACAAGGTTCCCTATTGTAGGCTCAGTCAGAAGGTCAGGAGGGGTGCGATTCAGGGAAACCTGGTTCTGTGGATTCAGAATTAGCTTATCCACAGAAGGCTGAGGGTGGTAGAAGATGCTATGTATTCTGACTGGAGGTCAGTGACCGGTGGTATTCCACATGGATCTTTTCTGGATCCCCTGTTCTTTGTGATTAGTATAAATGACTTGGATGAAGAAGTGGAAGGGTGCGTTAAGAAGCTTACAGATGACATGAAAGTTGGTGGTGCTGTATACGGTGTAGAAGGTTGTTGTAGGTTTCAAGTGTATATGGATAGGATGAAAAGTGGCAGATGGAGTTCAAGATAGAAAAGTGTAAAACAGTACACCTTGGAAGGTCAAACCTCAAGGCAGCTTAAAGGATTTGTGGCAGGATTGTTAGCAGTATGAAGGAACAGATTGGATTCCACATCCATTGAACCCTTTAAGTTGCCATGCAAGTTGATAGGGTAGTTAAGAAGGCATACTATATGTTATGGGGGGGGGGTCGAGTTTTATAAAACTGGTTATGCAACACTTGGATTATTGTGTTCAGTTTTGAGTTACCTCATTATAGGAAGGATGTGGAAGCTTTAGCAAGGGCGCAGAGAAGATTTACCAGAATGCTGTCTGGATTAGAGAGCATGTCTTATGAAGCTAGATTGTGTGAGCTAAAACATTGTTGTTTGAAGTGACGGAGGATGAGTGGTAGCTTGATAGATTTATATGATAAGTGGCATAATTAGATAGAGTCCACAGCCAGAGACTTTTTTCCCAGGGCGGAAACAGCCAATACAAGAAAACATGTTGAAGGTGATTGGAGGAAAGTATAGAAGTGATGTTAGAGATAGGTGTAACTCTATCACTGTAGGCTCATAACGTGTTAGCTATTACTCTGAATACAAGCTAACAGCAACATAACTTAACTATGCATGGGAATAACAATGAAAAGACCATTTGCAATGAATAAACACATCTAGGGTAATTACAGTTTGGGTAAACACAACACATAAAAGTTTGAATGTCAGGTTAAGAGTAAGTAGGAATGTTACATGTATGAATACTGACACACCCATGTAAATTTACTGTTAACTAGGAAGCAATAATTTAACTTGCACCAGTATAAATTTAAATTGATATTGTTTTAACAAATAATTTAATCTATAACAAACAAAATAAAGAAAAAGGGCCCATTACATATACTGTATATTAGTTCATGGTGATCACATAATCATTGAAGCTCATTGTTGCATAATCAATCCGGTTTGCTTCATTTTGTTTACTCAGAGTACCAAAGAATTCTGCCTAAAAATCCAGTCCAAGTGAAACATAAATAAATTTCCATGCAATGTTCAAGGACAAGGTGTTGAACTTTCTACAATATCATGTGATAAATAGCTAACTAAAAGTTATCTGTGCATTCTCTGTGAGACTCTGGTCTGCATAAGGATTTTCCTGACAGCAGGATTTGTTGTTCTGTGAGCGTTTCTCTATGTTCTTCTGCTATATTCATTGTCCATTTCCATTTTCCTTCTTTCTCCGTCTCCATTCCCATGCTCTCTCTAGAAAATACTTTCCCCTTTCTTTTACCCATGCTCTCTCTAGAATATTCCCAAAACAAATACTATTGGCTAATTTAACAGGCCTAAATTATCAATCCAGCAAAAATGAAATACTCAATTGTATAACATAATTAAAGGAACACATTGCATTTTGAGAAAATCTGCAGAAAGTAAAATACCCAACAGCATAACTGTATTGATAAAATAAAGCATGGTCTTAAACCAGGGTAATTCATAGGTTTTTTACACAGGGAGTCGTGGATGTGTGGATTGGTCTGCCAGGGGTGGCGGTAGAGATATTTAAGAAACTCTTGGGTAGACACATAGATGAAAGAAAAATGGAGATCAATTTGGGAAGGAAGGGTTAGATAGGTCTTGGAGTAAGATGAAAATTTGGAACAATATTGAAGGCCAAAGGGCCTGTACTGTTCTATGTTCTATGTTCTGACTTTGAGAATTGTCTGGTGTAGCTTCTGAGAAGCGCATGCTACTGGAAAATAATGAGGGCAATATTTGGAACCCCATTTGAAGGTGATATCAATAATATCCTTATATTAAAAATTCCTGTATATTAAGTAAGTCTGACCTGTAAAAGAGTACAATATAGGATAAACCAAAAGTTCATCATGATAAATTAGTTAATTAAAGATACTTGCCTGATGCTAATATCATCAGAACAGTAACCAAAGCTTAATTGAACAAAGGGCCAATTTTGGATTGAGATCACTAAACCAGGGAAATGATCAAGAAGAAAATCGATGACAGAGACGACTTACCAGCAACTTTTTGTCTAATGAAGGGTCTCGGCCCAAAATGTCATCTGTTTACTCTTTTCCATAGATATTGCCTGGCCTGCTGAGTTTCTCCAGCATTTTGTATGTATTACATTGATTTCCAGCATCTGCAGATTCTCTCTTGTTTGGGCTTCTTGTCTTAATTAGTTAAGACATGATAAATTGAAGTCTATGTGTTGGTGGAAGTTTTTCAACTTATCTTTAAAATCAGAAGCAGATTTGTGGAGTATTAATGTGAGCAGACATCTCTATCCCTTTTTGAGGTGATTTGAGCTGATAATGGAGAATGTGAATGCCACCCTTTCTCCACTGTATGCTTAGATCATAGACCATAAGACATAGGAGCAGAATTAGGCCATCTGGCCCATTGAGTCTGCTCCACCATTCAATCACGGCTGATCCTTTCTCTTTATCTCCACCTCAACCCCAGTTCCCGGCTTTCTCCCCGTAACCTTTAATGCCATGTCCAGTCAAGAACCTATCAATCTCTGCCTTAAATACACCCAATGACCTGGCCTCCACAGCTGCATGTGGCAACAAATTCCACAAATTTATCACCTTTTGTTCTAAAGACATTTCTCCACATCTCTTTTTCTAAAGGGCATCCCTCTATCCAGAGGCTGTGCCCTCTTGTCCTAGACTCTCCCACCATGGGAAACATCCTTTCCACATCTACTCTGTCTAGGTCTTTCAACATTCGAAGGTTTCAATGAGATCGCCCCTCATCCTTCTGAATTCCAGCGAGTACAAGCCCAGAGCCATCAAACGTTCCATGTATGATAACCCTTTCATTCCTGGAATTATCCTTGTGCACCTCCTCTGAACCCTCTCCAATACTAACACATCTTTTCTAAGATGCAGGGTCCAAAACTGTTCACAATACTGAAGGTGAGGCCTCACCAGTGCATTATAAAGCCTCAGTATCATATCCTTGCTCTTGTATTCTAAACCTCTTGAAATCAATGCTAATATGGCGTTTGCCTTCCTCACCACCGACTTGACCTGCACAAGATCTCCCAAGTCCCTTTGCATCTCAGATTCCTGGATTTTCTCCCCATTCAGAAAATAGTCTGTACATTTATTTTTACTACCAAAGTGCATGACTGAAGTAGAAAATTACAGTGTGAACATTTATTTTCATGCAAGCATTTATAATGTGTGGCTTGTCTGGGTGTAGTTGCTGACATTCCTTTATCCCATCCTAATTAGTGCCCAAATCACTGTTGTGATAAGAGGATATAAGGTGCCTCTTTCTATATTCTATTTAACACTGCACTCTCCCTCTATTATCCTGCATACAAAGACTGTCTGTATTTTTGCCTGTTTATTGAACCCAAAAGACAAATATGGCCTATTGCTTCATACTGAAGCTTGGTCCCAGTTCAATTCACATTTAGTTTAGATTCAGGTAATCCCACGCTTGAAGCCTTCCATCACTTTATTCTGCAACACATTCAGAATAGTTCTTGTGCTATAATTCCCTATGGAAAAATATGACTCATCTGATGAACTACACCACAAATTTAAGTATTTTTCCTGTAATATTTTTCTCTGCTTGTCTGTTCATGCAAACCACTTCACGCTATGTAACATATTTCACAAGTGAGCCTCATGAGTGTTCTCACTACTCAACCTTTCCACGTCAATGAAAACTTTTTGTTTTGCGCACACAAGTGGTCTTTCTCAAAATTGCCTTGTTATATTTCCCTGGTTATTTAGAATGAAAATAATTATATTCCAAATACTTAAATTTTGGCCAATTTTCTACTGAATAACACTTTAAAGTTTACAAAGTATTGTTTATTTCAGTAACATGTCATTTTTTTTAGATTGCCATAAAGTATGCCCTATTCAATGTACGAATTTGAGGTCTGAAGTGCATTGGTAACAATCTGAATATTTTGGTTTAGAAATTCTATTGTACTACAAAATTTTTCAGTGTTAGATAATTTAATTCAAACTAAAAAATGATTGTAATTGTTTTAATGTGAGGGTTACGTAAGTCACTAATTTTGTCCTGGATCTGCAAGAGATGTAATGCATCTTTTAGTAACATAACTGTAAGCACTAAACTTCTCTGGGTCAGAGGGCTCAAGATGTAAAGTAATCACACTGTAGATTGTCAGTGGCTCAAAAATTATTTTATAAAATGTTTCACCTAAAATTCATTGAAGTAGAAAGGAATATTTTACTTAAAGGACAGTTTCTGGAGCAAACACAGCAAAAACTGTTGACTCCACTGCCTTTGCATATGTATATGCAGTGAGTTAAACACCTTCTCAAAAGTAACCCTAGTCGGAAGCTTACTTAAGGGTTTTTAATGAGATGTTACTTGTGAAGCTGCAGAAAACTGAGTAAAATATATAATAAGTTCATTACAGGATCATCACGTGCGTGATTATACTAATACTGTTGATTATTCTCGCAATCAGTGTTAACCAAGGTAACACACGCACACGCACACACACACACACACACACACACACACACACACACACACACACACACACACACCATAAATGTAAACTCATGGTGCAACAATACTTAATAATGATAAATGATGAATATAATGTCCTTCAAAATACATCTACTACATATTTACCAATATTAATAAAAACGTAAGACTCAGTGATATTGCTGTTTCAAAGGCAAATAAAAAGAGGATGGAGATTAATGTCTTTTCACCAGGTGATTCAAAATGAAATCCATATTAACCCGTACAGCAAGTGATATAAAACACAGCTTATGTAACAGAAGTAATGTTCATACAAAACAAACTGTGCCTCCAGAGGCCAGAACACTCGCCTCTTGGCAGCCATAGGCTAAAATGCTGAAATTAGAAGCCAAATGATCATTTCATTAAGTCTTTGGCAAAAGATGGATAGTTTCAGAGACCAGCCTTGAAAACAGTCTTATTACAAACTGTGCATAGTCATTAGCCATTCTCACCTTGAAAATACCAGCCTTGATGGTGTTCCTGGTGGGGATTTGCAAGAAGTGTTGGGCCAGTTAGCCACGAGGAGAGGGCGAGCTGTTTAGGTTAGAGCCCTCTTGTGCCATGATCAGCTGGGTTGCAATCAGTGGCTCTTCTGGGTTGGTTGTCTGATGCGTTGAACCCTATTATGTACAGTTTGTACATAAGTATAGTATCTCATTGTTTCATAAATATGTAACCTAACACAAACTTGCTGTCGGTAAAGAACTTGTTATCATCTAGTTCTGTGTCCTTCTCTTCGGTTATCATTTCTGCCATCTCAAATGCTCAAAGAGCAGCACCGAGTTCAGGTGTTGTTATAGCGAGATCCAGTTTGGGAGCAAGCTTTGCCTTGCCCAAGATGAATTCAACTTCACTATATCCAGCAGTATCTGTTGCTTCCAAATACATACGTGTTTCAGTCCCATATTCCTACTCTTTCTCAATAGCTGTCCTCTTAAGTCCTTTGATTGCCATAGCTGGCTAGGGGCAGTTACTAATTACATAAACTCTCATGTGGTACTTCAGAATCTTGGTGCCCAGCTGGCGATCATGAAACCACGAGACTCTGAATTCAATAGTTCAATAGTTCCATTTAATATCATTGAATGTAGACAATATACAACCTGAGAAATTCTGGATCTTCAAAGACATTGGCAGAAACTGAATAGTACCTCAAAAAATGAGTTATAGTAAAAATAATAGAACCCCAATTTCCCCCTATTCCATTCTCCTATGCACAAACAGCAACAAAGCATCACCACTCCCCTCCCCCATTTATCTCAGCAAAAAACATCAGCACCCATCACCACCAAGTAAGCAATAGCAAAGCCCCCAAGTAAGACCATGATCTACAGTGCAACAAAAACTAATTGTTCACCCATCAATTCAATATGCCACAAGCTCTCACCCTCCCTAATAAAGGGCCACAGAGATGTTACACAGCAAGCGGGGAGACCAACAAGAGCAGAACAACTTACTTATTATGATGTTAAAGTCTGCTGTGTCGTGTTTTCTCGAGTTCTCTGACTGAAGAATCAACAGCAAACTGTTCCCCACTAATGAGAGAGAGAGAGACAGACAGACAGACAGAGAGCAATTCATCAAGTACAGAGACCACTGACAGCTGATCTGTTGTTCCCAATATTCTGTTTTCTCCTGCGACACTTCAGTCAATGACAGTTGCACAGAACTGGATTGTCCACAGGGCCGCAAAATGTATTCTTGATGATCCTCTCTCACTAGGAAGCTGTGGAACATTTGTTCGATGTCTGCCATCACTGCGATGTACTCAGTTCTGAAGTGCATGAGGGCTCAAGCAGACTGTTGTGGAGGTCTGGATCCAACAAGGGCACAGGGTCAATGATATGCCTTTGAATTGCCCACTTCACTCAAATTCAATTCATATTTGCGCAGGTTCTGGGGTGTGGTAAACACTGAAGTTGGGCAAATACCGGTTTTCTTTGTTGGGATCTGGTGGAGACATTAAATCAATATGATTGATTCTGAAGAGTCTCTCCACGAACTCCATGTAATGATCTTTCATTTCTGGTTATCTTCTCAATGTGCAACTGAGGGTTATGAGTTGAATGAGCTCTCTGTTATTTTTGTAGGTGTTATCATGGAGGGCAGAAAGGAAGGGAGCTACACAACCATTTGACTCATCTTTGCTAAACTCTAAATTCATGGTAATAAAATAATTGTGAGCATTAAACATTTCTAGGTTAGAGGGCATTGTCATGACAACATTACTGTTTTATGAGCAGCTCGAATATAACCTAATGGTATGATTCACCAAAAATCTAAGAATGTAACAATAAGTTTCTTTTTTAAATGTGTTCCAGATTTCCATAAAACCTGAGATCTGCTTCTGTACATGTTAAAAGGAATGGAGTGTACCTGGCTACTACCATGATGCTCCATCTCTGGATCCTTTTGCTGGTTAATATTTTAGCCTAACTCTCTCCCCTATCCACAAACTCTTTGCTGCAGATTATGTTCAAATACTTCACCTTGCAATCAAACTCAATTTATCCCAGCAATTTTTAGATTGTATGTGGGATTATATTAAATATCATCGTTATTAGTTTGACTTTTGTTCTGTCATATTACTTCTACACTTCTTTTCCTTCTAGCATCAAAGAACTGTTCATGATAAGTGAATTCACAATCATAAAATACCATTCCCAAATTTTCTTTCTTTTTCAGGCCAGTTTCTGTACTTCTTGAAAAATTAATCTAATCTTCATCATAAATGAAAGAAAACCCTTTGCAAAAGATTACCAGGTTTGTACTCTGTAGATCGCTACCTCACTTGTAGAGCAAAGGATACATCTTTGTTAGCAATTAGTACAAAATCACAGGGATTCAATTTAATTACTTATCTCCAGCTTCTGATTGCTTGACATTCTGTTGGGTCTTCAGACATAATTAATATTGTTAACTTCTATTTTCATCACGTCTTCACTGCCTGAACTATCACAACTGAGGGAAACATGTTATGATCATGTCCTTAAGAAAGCTGTACTCTTTCTACTTTCTTTCTTATCATCAGCATAACCAAACCTGCCGTTATTTCCCTTTCACTGCTTTTTCTTTTTGAAACAGAATTCAGAGTCAATTGTATTTTCATTCTGTGCAGTGAGTCCCTTAGTAAAACATTGTTGCTCAGAAGTTGCATTGTGCAGTTTAGCGTTTTTGAAAAAATCATGTGAAAAGAGAAATTGTGGACTTTCTATGTTTTCTACAATATCTGAGATATTCCTTTTGGGTCCTTTCCATATCTGACACACTAATGCACAGAGGAACACAGCGATATTTAAATACCATGCAATGCACACATGGATGCTTCTCACAGTGTTAAATTAGGTAGCCTATGGATATCACATCTGGTGATTACGTGTGCTTCTTCAGCATTACTTTAAGAACATCTCTTGAATGGACTCCAAACTGTGGCTGGATGCTGGGAACATACAGCTTTCACGTTCTTTAACCCTTCCTGAATACCAGCTTAGAAATCTCATATAATTATTTCCGTCCAACCACCTATAACTTTGTAATGCTACACAATCATCCAGATCCTGATTCCATGCTGAATGATACCCTAATGCTGTGATCCCCACAATGATCTGGACCTTTGCGTTAAATGACTTGATAACTTCATTAGGAGTTTGACAAACTCTTAAAAAAAAAAGACTCCAGCAAATTTCTACAGAGGTACAGTGGAAAACATACTAAAGGGTTGCATCACCACCTGGTATGGGGGCTCCAATGTGCAGGATTGAAGGAGGTTTTAGAGAGATGTAGGCTCACTCATCATAGGAAAAGCTGTCCACCACTGAGGACATCTTCAAAAGGAGGTAGCTCAAAGGCAGTATCCATCACTAACCACCTTCACTGTCCTAGACATGCTCTCATCTCGTTATGACCATCAGGAAGGAGGTAGAGAGCCATGAAGACCCAATGTTCTGGGACAACTTCCTCCCCTCCACCCTCAGATTTCTGAGCAGTCCATGAACCCATGAACGCCACCTCAATATTTCTCAGCACTTTTTATTTGTAATTTACAGTATTTATTATGTCTTGAACTGCACTGTTGCCACAAAGCAACGAATTTCATGACGTCTGTCAGTGATAATAAACATGATTTAGATTCTGATTCACACTTTCAAGGCCTTTCAGCTCCACACGTCGCTTTCACGTCACTTGCTGCTGAATATTACAGCTCTGAGCCCTTGAACAAATTTATTGTTCTACTGCTGCATGCCATCGCCAGTAACATACCTTTGCTTCCACATCTGAATTACAAGATCTGGATTCTAAAATTCAACATTATTAGAAAAATAAAATTAATTAGATGAAATTAAAAGTAGTGGAAGTTCCTAAATTGCTTACAAATTATACTCAATATCTTGCTGTTTTCACATAATAAATATAATACTTGAGTTAACTTCAATTAATAATATCATTAAGAGACTCCTTGCACACCCTACATATCATTTTTTGCAAAATGTCACTTGTGAATATGTGGCCTCTTAGGCCTAGAAATTTAACATTCCTGTATAATGTTGTTTGGGTTAAAAAAGAATATCTAAGACAAAGAACTCATTTATTTTAACTTTTTTTTGGATCATTAGGATCTCTTCAGGGAATGGTATGGTCTATACAAGTTACACCCGAACTTGGGAATCAATTTCCTTGTGGGCAGGTTTGCTAGAGTTGAAAGTGAGGGTTTAAACTAATTTGGCAGGGGGATAAGAACCCGATTGATTATATGAGGAAAGACAGGCATACTGGGGCAAAATTGCAGTCTGTGGGATGGATTGAAGTGTAACATGGGGGCAAAATTGAAAAGGATAATGTAAACAGGTCTGAAGATGTTATATTTGAATGCACGCAGCATAGAGAATAAAGTAGATAATCTAGTAATGCAGTTAGAGGTTAGCAGGTACAACATTGTGGGCATCACTGAGTCATGGTTGAAAGATCACAGTTGGGAACATAACATCCAAGGACCCACATAGTATTGAAAGGACAGGCAGGTAGGCAGAGGGGGGTGGGGTGGTTCTACTGGTAAGAAATGAAATCAAATCTTTAGAAAGAATTGTCATAGGATTGGAAGATATAGACGGCTTAAGGTTAGAGTTAAGAAGTTGCAAGGGTTAAAAAGACCCTGATGGGAGTTAGCCTTTGAACAATGGCCAGGATGTGAGATACAAATTACAATTGGAGATAGAAAAGGCATGTAAAAAGAGTAATGTTACGATAATCATGAACAATTTCAATATGGAGATTGAGAGAACATAGCTGGTACTGGATCCCAAGAAAGAAAATTTGTAAAGTGCCTACAAGATGGATTTTATGAGCAGCCTGTGCTTGAGTCCACTAGGGGAAAGGCCAGTCGGGATATGGTTTTGTGTTATGAAACAGATTTGATTAGGGAGCTTAGGAAGAGGTGGTCATAATATCAATTTCAAGTTCAAGTTAAGTTTAATCATCATTCAACCATACATGAATACAGACAGACAAATCAACATTCCTCCAGGGCCAAGGTGTAAAGCATGTACAGGACAAGACACACACAGCACAGACAAGATAGCAAACAAACATATAGTTATGCAAAAAAAAAATATCGCCCAAGTCCCTGAGTGACATGTTCCACACATTGATGGTGCATGGGTGCCATCGGCAAGAGAAAGCAGCTATCGGCAGTTCACAGACAAATGCACGCATACAGCCAATCCAGCTTGTCAGTCCACCAGTCAAACACTGGAGGGCACTGACAGGAGAGGCTAGATCCCAAACGAGCATGGGGGCTACACTACACTGCCTCTGACTTCTCCACTCCTGGACAGCAGAAACTGACAACCCTGCAGCCTGAGGCCTAGTCCTCACCACGTAGTTCTTCCACCATCCATCACACCAACAAACAAGGTAAACAAGCCTGGGGCATCAATGTCCAATAGGACCTTACGATCATAAGAGAAACATCCAAGAAAATCACCCACCATTGCACTGCACGCTGCCTTCACACACCAACACTGAAACCTTTGATACCTTTCTGCTAAAGGTTCTACAACAAGTCCAGCTTCTCCAACTCCTCCACCAACAAGCAACTTGCCGATGGGTTTACCTGCGATACGCAAATTATTAGAGTCCAGCATTGTCTTGTGATCATAAAAAAGACATTTAAGAAATACAAAAGAAACTTTAGCTGGCCCCCGAGAGGTCGCTGCATCCAAGCATACTGCCATCTTACCGGAAGGCAACCAAATGATAGAATTCACCCTGCAGTAGAATGTGCCTTGACAATAAACTGGACTGGTCAAAGAGCACTGAGGCTGTCTACAAGAAGGGTCAGAGCCGTCTCTATTTCCTGAGGAGACTGAGGTCCTTTAACATCTGCTGGACGACGCTGAGGATGTTCTACGAGTCTGTGGTGGCCAGTACGATCATGTTTGCTGTTGGGTGCTGGGGCAGCAGACTGAGGGTAGCAGACACCAACAAAATCAACAAACTCATTCGTAAGGCCAGTGATGTTGTGGGGATGGAACTGGACTCTCTCACGGTGGTGTCTGAAAAGAGGATGCTGTCCAAGTTGCATGCCATCTTGGTCAATGTCTCCCATACACTACATAATGTACTGGTTGGGCACAGGAGTACATTCAGCCAGAGACTCATTCCACTGAGATGCAACACTGAGCGTCATAGGAGGTCATTCCTGCCTGTGGCCATCAAACTTTACAACTCCTCCCTTGGAAGGTCAGACACTCTGAGCCGATAGGCTGGTCCTGGACTTATTTCCTGGCATAATTTACATATTACTATTTAACTATTTATGGTTTTATTACTACTTAATTAGTTATGGTGCAACTGTAACGAAAACCAATTTCCCCCGGGATCAATAAAGTATGACTATGACTATGACAGCCGTAGAGGGAGATGCTAAAGTCAGATGAAGTAAAGGGAATTTCAAAGGCATGAGAGAAAAGGTGACTAAAGTTGATTAGAAGGGGATATTTACAATCAACTTCTGGCACTGGCAGGGATGACAGCAGAACAGCAATTACTGGAGTTTCTGGGAGCAATTCAAACAGCGAAAAAGAAGAAGTATTCTAAAGAGAGGATGACGCAGCCGTTGCTGATGGTCAGCAATTGATGGCTTTGTGGCAAAGTTTGCAGATGATACAAAGAGAGGTGGAGGAGGAGGTGGTGTTGAGGAAGGAATGTGATTGCAGCAGGGTTTAGACAAATTGGAAGAATGAGCAAAAATGTGGCAGATGGAATACAATGTTGGAAAATTATGATAATGCATTTTGATAAGAGGAACAAAGGTGTGGACAATCACCCAAATGGGGAGAAGGTGCAAACGTCAGAGGTACAGAAGGCCTTAGGAGTCCTTGTACAAGACTCCCAGAAGATCAATTTACAGTTTGAGTCCGTGGTAAAGAAGGAAAATGCAGTGTTGGCATTTATTTCAAGGGGAATAGAATATAAAAGCAAAGAGATAATGCTGAGCCTTTATAAGACACAAGTCGGGCCACACTTGAAGTATTGTCAACAGTTTTGGGCCCCATATCTCAGAAAGGGTGTGTTGTCATTAGAGAGAGTTCAGAGGAGATTCACGAGGATGATTTCAGGAATGAAGGGATTAACATATGAGGAGCGTTTGGCAGCTTTGGGCCTGTACTCACTGGAATTCAGAAGAATGCCAGGGGATCTCATTGAAGCCTACCAAATGTTGAAAGGACTACATAGGGTGGATGTGGAGAGGATGTTTCCTCTGATGGGGGTATCCAGAACTAGGGGCCACAGCCTCAAAATTGAAGGGTGACTCTTCAGACCAAAGGTAAAGAGGATTTTTTTAGCCAGGGGATAGTGAATCTGTGGAATGCTGTGCCACAGAATGTTGTGGAGGCCAAGTCCATGCGTATATATAAGGTGGAAGTTGATCATTTCCTGATTGGTCAGGACATCAACGTATATGGCAAGAAGGCAGGTGTATAGAGTTGAATGAGATCCAGGATCAGCCATGATGGAACAGTGATGCAGACTCAATGGGTTGAATGGCCTAATTCTGCTCCTAAATCTTAGGACTTATGGTTTAAGTCAAAGACAGCATAAAAACAAAAGGGAGAGTATATAATATTGTAAATAATTGTGGGAAGTTAGAGGATTGGGAAACTAACAGAAGGCAACTAAACAAACAAAAGGAGTGAAAAGATGAAAAATGAAGATAAGCTAGGTAATAATATGAAAGAGGATCCAGAAAGTTTTTTTCAGATAGATAAAGAAGAAAAGAGAGACAGAAGTGGATATTGGACCTACCACTGGAAAATGATAATGAAGTGGTGTTCTGGAGGACAAAGCAATGACAGATGAACTTAATAAGTATTTTGTGACAGCCTTCACTGTGAAATACACTAGCAGTATTCCAGAAATTTGAGAGCATCAGTGGGCAGAGGTGAGTTCAGATGCCATTACCAGGGAGAAGGTACTTGGGAAGCTGAAGGGTCTGAAGGTAGATAAGTCACCTGGACAAGATGGACTACTCCTCAGGGTTCTGAAATGGGCAGCTGAAGAGATCATGGAAGTATTGGAAATGATCTTTAAAGAATCACCAGGTTCTGGAACAGTTCTAGAGGACTAAAAAGTTGCAATTGTCACTCTAGTCTTTAAGAAGTGACGGAGGCAAATGACAGGAAATTATAGCCAACTAGCCTGACTTCAGTGTTTGGCAAGATGTTGGAGTCCATTGCTGTAGATGAGATTTGGGGATACTTAGAGGTACATGCTAAATTAGGTCGTCATCAGCAAGGTTACCTCAAGGGAAAATCTGTTGGAATTATTTAAAGAAATTGTGACGACAGTACTTGATGAGGATAGTTTGGACCCAAATGCTGGGGTATCTGAAGCAAGGTTCGAGACATGGTATCAAACTGGATCTGAGCACAAACCTAACGCTTGATGATATAATTAGAGGGCTTTCAATAGAGCACAGAACCACAGTTCAGGTGTTCCTTAGATATTCAATTCTTCGTGCTCGAAACATGATTACCAATTAGTGGGACTATACTGAATCCGTAAAAGGGCCACGCCAGCTATTCATACTCCGGGGAGATTGAGCGCCTAAATCCCAGAAGCTGGCGTGATTGGGGGGGGGGGGGGGCGCCTCATCACAGAAATAACAAGCAGGTTAGACAAAGGGGAATGGGTTGATCTCATGTACTTGGATTTTCAGAAAGCCTTTGACAAAATGCCACACATGAGGCTGTTGAAAAGATAAGAGCACATGCTATTACAGGAAAGACACTCTCATGGGTTTAAAATTGGCTGACTGGTAGGAGGCAAAGAGTGTGAATAAACAGGGCCTTTTCTAGTTGGCTGCCAGTGACTGGTAGTGTTCTGCGGGGTTTGATGTTTAGATTGCTTCGTTCACGTTATATGTCAATAATTTGGATGACAAAGTTGATGGCTCCATGGCTAAGTTTGCAGATGATATGAAGCCGGGTGAGGGGCAGGTAGTGTTGAAAAAATAGGGAGTATGCAGAAGGACCTAGAGTCTTAGAAGCAGATGTTCTTAGACAGATTAGGAGAATGTGCAAAGAAGTAGCAGATGGAATATAGTTCATGGAAGAGTATATTCACGCAATTTAGTAGTAGTAATAAAGGCATATAAATGGAGAGAAAATTCAAATATCAGAGGTTCATTCAGACTTGAGTGTCCTGGTGCAGGATTCCCTAAAGGTTAACCTGCAGGTTGACTCAGTGGTAAGGAAGGCAAATGTAATGACTGCTTTCATTTCTAGAGAATGAGATTATAAATTCAAGGATGTAATGCTATGGATTTATAAGACATTGGCCAGACTGCACTTCGGGGATTTTGAGCAGTTTTGGACTCCTTATCTAAGAAAATATGTGCTGACATTGGAAAGGGTCCAGAGGGGGTTCACAAGAATGATTCAGGGAATGGAAGGGGTAATAAATAAGGAGTGTTTGATGACTCTGGGCCTGTATTCGCTGGAGTTTGGATGAATGAGGGATAATCTCATTGAAACCTATTGAATATTGACTGGCCTAGATAGAGTGGATGTAGAGAGCATATTTCCTATAGTGAAAGACCAGAGGACACAGCTTCTGAATAGAAGGCTGGTGAATCTGTGGAACTCATTGCCACAAATGGCTGTGGAAACTAAGTCATTAGGTATATATAAAGCGAAGTTTGAAAGGTTCTTGATTAGTCAGGGTGTTACTGGTTATAGGGAAGAATAAGATTGAGAGGGATAATAGGTCAGCCATTATGGAATGGCAAAGCAGAATCTATAGGCTGAATGGCCTATTTTGCCCTCGTGTCTTATCGCCTGTGGTCTTATATCCACACATCATGAGATTTGATGAATAAGAGCCAATGCATTTATAAGTAAGCAACAGATAAATATTCAAATAACTCACTTTCTTCTCAAAGCTATCAGTTCACAAAAGATTAATGTTAAAATGAATTTAAGCCATTTTCTTTAGCAAGCAGTGATAATTAATGTCAATGTGACTCACCTGATTTTAAAAAAAAAAATATATATATATATATATATATATATATATATGAATCAGACATTTGCATA
The DNA here is from genome assembly GCF_030028105.1 of Mobula birostris. Taxonomy (NCBI): domain Eukaryota; kingdom Metazoa; phylum Chordata; class Chondrichthyes; order Myliobatiformes; family Myliobatidae; genus Mobula; species Mobula birostris. Next base: position 135,065,913 of record NC_092376.1, read on the forward strand.
TTCTAGCTTAAATTATCATTTAGTATATTGGTACACGACTAAAGTTATGCACTTTGTTGGTCCATCAAAAGAGCATTTAAATTGAATTCCCATATTCCGCTCAAGCGCATGTGGAATTTTAATGCTGTACTAATTGAAGTAATATGATGTCTGGGTCAATATTCCTTCCTAAGCAATGGCATCTCATTATCTGACAAATCATTTTGTATTTCCTGGTTTTGTAGTCACATTTTGGAACAAAGCCATTAGCAATAAAATGACAAGATATGCTGGAAATACTCAATAGTTCAAGCAATATCTGTAGATAGAGAAACAGGTAAAAATCTTTAAAGACCTTTAGAATGCAGAGAAATGTAGAGTTGAGAGAAACAGAGAACTAAAAAGAAAAGAAAAACATCCTGCCAGAGGAGATCTGTAAATTAAATGGCATCTGTGGGAGGAAAGGAGCCCCATATCAGGACAAAATTCAAAACAGGAGGAAAAGTCTAGAATCTGCTGGAGATTGGAAGAAACATATTAAAGTGCAAGGTGAAAGAATGTGGAAATCGAGAAGTAAAGTAGGAAAAGTTTTGAATAAGAGTGGTAGAATCTGTTCTGTATTTAATATTTCAGTAATAGTTGAATACGATTGTAAATATATTGTTTTTTAGCCATTCTTTGTTGTTTACATAATGCATGTACAAGTATATAAATGGCATAAATCATTACGCCACCAATCCAAATGTGTGTGCCCCAGTAAAAATGAAATTAAGATACGTAATTCCAGGATCCATGTTTTTTTTTCTTTTAAGTAGTTTTATGGTTTGGAGTTACAAAACATAACAGAAACATTTTCTAAAATTACCAAAAGCTATTTTTATTACAAATATGGAATAAAAACTGGAATACTGGAAATGTTAGTAATCTGATCCTTCCTACTCAGTTTTGATTCTTGAAGGTGGGGAAAAGGGAGTTAGGAGAATAAGAGGAATTAACAGTTGGGACCGTGACAAACAGGCTCTGAGACAACTTCTTCCACCAGGCCATCAGACTGATTAACTCACGCTGATACAATTGTATTTCTTTGTTATATGGACTGTCCTGTTGTACATACTATTTATTACAAATTATTATAAAATTAACATTGCATATTTAGACGGAGGTGTAATGTAAAGATTTTTACTCATGTATGTGAAAGATGTAAGTAATAGAGTCAATTCAATTCAACCCTACATTTGGGTTCGCCCATTCCACGTGACACTGTTGCTCTTAGCTTTTATGCTGCAGGACCATTTCCCCGATTGTAGCAGCTGTAACAGTTTGTGGTTGGGGTGACTTGGGTCTCCAATGATCCTTTGGAGCCTTCTTACACACCTGTCTTTGTAAATGACCAGAATAGTGGGACAATCACATCTACAGATGTGCTGGGCTGTCTGTACCACTCTCTGCAGAGTCCTGTGTTTGAGGGAAGTACAGTTCCCATACCAGGCAGTGATGCAGCCAGTCAGGATGCTCTCAATTGTGCCTCTGTACAAAGTTCTTAGGATTTGGGGGCCCATACCAAACTTCTTCAACCGTCTGACGTGAAAGAGGCGCTGTTGTGCTTTTTTCACCGTACAGCCAGTATGCACAGAGCACGTGAGATCCTTGATGATGCGTATGCTGAGGAACTTAAAGCTATTTACCCTCTCAACCCCAGATCCATTGATGTCAATAGGGGTTAGCCTGTTTCCATTCCTCCTGTAGTCCACAACCAGCTCCTTTGTTTTTGCGACATTGAGAGAGAGGTTGCTTTCTTGACACCACTGTGTCAGGGTGATGACTTCTCTGTAGGCTGCCTCATTATTATTTGAGATTAGGCCAATCAGTGTAATGTAGTCAGCAAATTTAATTAGCAGATTGGAGCTGTGGGTGGTGACACAGTCATGGGTATACAGAGAGAAAAGGGGGCGTAGGACACAGCCCTGAGGGGCACCTGTGTTGAGGATTAGAGGGGCAGAGGTGAGAGAGCCCACCAGGTGAAAAGGGGAATGAGTAAATTCATTGATGAAGAAGACAGTACTTCCATCCAGAATTTTGAGACATTTGTTGTACTAAGATATGCCTCCATTTTTTGACTGGATAACTTATTTTTCAAAATTTAAGTTATTCCAAAGGTGTTTCTAGGAAAATAAGTTCCCAGCAGAATTGTCATCAATATTCTAATTGTTATCGGTATTTGATAAAATCTCTGTATTTTAATATCCAGTGATTTTTATGTCCATCTAACATATTGAGCTAAGTTCTGATGAAGGGTTCCAGCCCGAAACGTCAACTCATCGTTTCTGACTGATGCTGCCCGACCTGTTGAGTTCATCCAGCGTACTGAAAGAGTTGCTTCGATCTTTTACAGCATCTGCAGATTATTTTGTGTTTAACATATTGAGCTCCTTACATTATCTATAAATCTCTGCTGAATTACAACTTTAATGCAATCTAATATGACTAGCTTACATTCCTGTTAGATCTACCTTACAGTCTTGTTTTTCTTGTTAACCCATTGGTCTCTAATTCTATCTTAAGCCCACCCTCTGCCCGTTTCACTGGCTTGAGGTAAGTGTCTAGTAAAGAAAGAGACACAGGCTGTTAGTTAGAATATTAAAAAAATTAGAAAAAATGTAGACAAATGACATAATTACATTGAGATTAAGGACAGTCAGTCATTTGTTGTATTGTTTCAATTGTATGCCTCATTACCTTTCACCACTTATTTACGTATTTGATCTTGTGCTGTATTTTAGAGTCTGATCAGGTGTTTATGTGAACATCGCAGAATCAGCTGCTAAGTGTGCTAAAGAAATTAGGGATTATGATTTATTTGAACCTATTTTATGTTCAATCACAAACTGTCTCTAATGTGTGGTGAAGCCAAAATCATGAATTCAGTGGAAGATCTCTCTCAGGGTTGAAGATAACTAACTTCCATTTTTGTTTGGTGCATTCCAAGGTTCTGGTTGAGGCCAATCTGAGCATCACAGACACTGTCAGAAGAAGACTAGAAGATGTGTGTTGGGACAGGCAGGTGCAGAGGTTTTACCAAGTGCCAATGATAATTAGTTTGGAAAGTGGCATGCGCCTTCTGCCATATACTGTGTGCTTCCTGAAATTGGACTTGCAGGTCAGTCTCCAAAAATGTACAGATTTCAAGTATCATTGTCATCATTCTGCACTAGAGTGAGTCCATCGCGGACGCTTTAGTTAATATCATGGCTTGCATCCTACCAATTGACAGATAAAAGATGAAGGCAGCCAGATTTGAGAGAAATGTTTCATGCCCCTCTTCATTAACCTAATCATATGTTTTTCTAAGAGCAAGAAATCCATATACAATATTTGATGCCACCCCTCCAATTTATTGTGGAGTAAGAGAATCATTCATACAGCTTACTCTCAGGTGAAGTAGAAACATATTTATTTGATACATCTTTCACCTTGGCCAGGGGAAGAGAAAGAGACCTATACTCCTAACAGATATGGTCCATGCACTCTCTGTTTGTTTATACAAAACTTTGGCACTTTTACACACATTTTAGCAAATAGGTAGAAAATCTTCGGCAGAGTACAGTCATTTAGTATCATTCCCTGATCATGATGCAGGATCAGTTGCTTCTGACATCACTTTACTGCATTATCATCTTTTGCCTTCAACTGCTCTCTCTGGTCAAGGTTCAGTTATCTCTTAGTGGATTGATGCATTTACATCCATCTGAAAATGAGAATAGCAATTTTTTTCTTTGTATATGTTAATTATTTATCACAGAATGCCAAATCTCATTTCAAAATATTTCAGCAAATGACCTATCAATTTAATCCAGTTGCCCGACCTGCTCAATTAAATTTGAAGTACTGTGCATGTAAAAAATATCCTCTTCCAGCAACTATTTCTGTGTGTCAATTAATTTAGTAATCAGGAGAATACACATTAACTACAACTTTGGACTCAACATCCAAGTTATTATCTCTGGTCAGCCCATAACTTCAAAGAGTATGATCAATCTGACTTATTCTACTTGCTGGAAAACCAGGTATCTAACCTAATAATCTGATGACTAACAACAGCAGAATCATATTGCAATCAACATCAAACTAATTAACTATGTTTAACCATCTATTGCATGGTTATATAGCTCAAATTTGAACTTGCGTGGTTAATTGCATTTTATTGCTGATATACGTAGATTGAGAAGAAACCAATTGAAATTTATTCTGAATGGAAAGATGAATCTGAATATTGCAGTTAGAAAAGAATAAATATATCACTGTCTGAGGCAATGAAAAGAAAGAGCATTTTGAAGATCCAGTAGAATTAGTGTTGTAATAATAAAATTAACTCTATTCAAATGGGATTCTTTTTCATGTTGAGAAATGATTTTAGATTGATGCCAAAAAAGCTGTTAATCTTTCATGCATCACATAAGTGTCAGGTAATTTTGATGTGATCTGTATTGTAGTAGAGTAAAATGTAATTGATAAATTCTCTTCATTTGTTTTAAACTGAAGTGAAAAATGAGATCCAGGTAAATCATAGCTGCTTGGCTTAAATTTGAACAGATTGAAAATATGGCTTCCATTTATAAAAATGAGGTTTACTTTTTCAGATATTATTAGAAATGTTATTATATCAGACATTAAAGTATATACAGCTAGTATAAGTTTTCACAGCACTTCTTTCTCCAATTCTGTTGGTATTGTAGATTTGTTTGTACTTTCAAAATACAGTTGTAAACAAATTATTAATGTCTTTTATGCTGAAGAAAAATGACTATTTTATGAAGTTTACAGGAAATTTAATCAGAATAATATATTTTGAATTATTTGGATAAACTCAATATCAAGGCAAAAGCAGTCACTACCAACACACACAACTTCCAAGCCAAAATTGGCAAGGTATTGTATGATAGCAGTGTCGTGGATAAGATAATGCAGTCATACAGATGGAAAGAAAAACAAAGGCCTGCCAGCAAGTTATGGACCTCTGTGTGAGCTGCAGGTTCCAATTCATTGGCATTTACGCTTGGTAAATATTACTGGTTCATTGTAGTACTACTAGACTTTCTCAGCAAGTTCTAGCCCTACTGCTCTGTGCAATTTAGATCACCTATTTTATTTTTAAATAAATTAAATTTAATAAAACTCTGCTTCATCCTTCTTGTCAATCTGAACTGCACCTTCGCATGAATACTTCAGGTTACCATCATAAGTAAATGCTGATTAATTTGGAATTGTTTCTGTGCTGTAGTTTCTATGGTTCTATGGTTCTATGGTTCTATTTGTATCTCCCACAAAAGCCCTTATCCTGCAGGTAGCTGCTGTTTTGAAAGTTTATGATTTCAAAATGGTTAGTGGAGTTACATGAAGGCATAATTTTCACCAAGTACATTTTAATGTTTGTGTGCTCATGAATATCATGATTAAATACATTGGCTTTGCAACAGCAATTGCTATATCAAGTTCTATGAAAAATTTGGTGCAATATTTTCACAATGATCTCAGAGGCTTTCTAATATAAAAATGCACTGCATGTGATTTGGAAAAGGATTAGTTATTCATATGCAGTATCTTCTCAACTGTTCTCATCTGGATTAATGTGTTAGCTGCTTCTGGACTGTAAAGAGACACTGGTTCTCCGCATTTACCATTCACATCTACCCCTTAGGTAATGGGAATCTGTAGAATCCCCGCCTTCGGGTACTTGTAGCATTGTGTACAGTTCCGATTGCCACACTGCATTTTATATGTGACAGTAATAGAGTACAGAAGAGATCCACCGGAAAGTTGGCCGGAATAGAGGGCTGTTATTATAAGGAGAGATAGATAGGCTGGGTTTATTCTCACTGGAACATAGGAGACTGAGTGGTGATCTTACAGAGGTTTTGAATTTAATGAACGGTATAGAGAGGACAGATAGTCAGAGGGGAGTCTAGAACTAGAGAGCACAAGCTTACATCAGAGGAGATAAATTTAAAGGTGACTAGAAGGTGTGGTTATCTGAAATAAACTGGCAATGCAGGTGATAGAAGCAGAAAAAAAAACAACAATTCAAAGACATTTGGACAGATACTTGGATAGGAATGGAGTAGAGGGATGCAGGACTAATGCAGGAAATTGGGACTGGAGTAGAAAGGCATTAAAGTTGCCTCGATGAGGAAGATTGAAAGGGTCTAATTCTGTGCTGTATAGACTATTTTCTAAACTAGGAGAAAATTCAAAAATCAGCGGTGCAAAGTGTCTTGGGATCCTTGTGCGAGATTCCCAGAAGGTTAATTTACAGATTGAATCGGTAATATGAAAAGCAAATGCAATGTTAGCATTCATTTCGAGAGGACTAGAATATAAGAGCAAGGGTGTAATGCTGAGCCTTTGTAGGGCATTGGTCAGACTGTACTTGGAGTATTGAGTGCTGAGAGTCCAGAGGAGCTTCAAGAGAATGATCCAGGAATCAAAGAATTAAAATGTGAGGAACATTTGATAGCTTTGTGCCTGTATTCACTGGAGTTTAAAAGAATGCGGGGGATTTCTTTGAAACCTATTGAATATTGAAAATCCTAGAGAGAATGGATATAGACAGGATGTTTCCTTCTATGGGTGAGTCTAGGTCCAGAGGACACAGCCTCAGAATAGAGAGGCATCCATTTAGAACAGAGATGAGAAGGAATTTCTTTAGCCAGATGTGAATTAATCTGTAGCATTCATTGTCCCAGATGACTGTGGAGTCTAAGTAATTAAGTATATTTAAGGCAGAGTTTGATAGGTACTTTATTAGTCAGGATGTCAAAGATTACACGGAGAAAGGAGGAGAATTGGATTGAGAAAGATAATAAATCAGCCATGTTGAAATGGCAGAGCAAATGCGATAGGCTGAGTAACCTAATTCTGCTCCAATGTCTTATGGTCTTGTTTACCACTGGGAAAGTAACAGCACATCCTTCTCAAGTACCTTCTCACAATGCATTAAAGAGCTGCTTCTCAAGTTGCATTGTGGGCTCTGTCCATAGAGCAAAAATATAAAATAAAATTAAAAGACCAACAAGTCTTGCTTTGAGAGCAAGAGAAACACAAATCATGCAAATAACTGAAGCAAACAATTGATATAGAAAATACAAATTGATAAAGAAGCAAGGAAGCTAACTAAAATATCTTCTAGAGATGAGAAACCAGTGAATGCTGATGGTCAAATAGATTCTGATATTCTTGCACATATAACAAGCAGATATATCAAAGAATTAAAAAGGAAAATAGTGTGTCCAGAATCTAATAGTAAGAAGCCATGTAACTTTGCTTTTTAATGCCTGTTGTTTGGGTTTTCCTGCCTGATGCAGGCTTATTCATAGTATGATCCTTATTTGAAGTTCTGATACTACATTCATTGCTTGGACATACTGAAATTATATAGCAGATTACGACATCAATCTTCAGATAACAACAACAATAATAAATTAGACCTATCTCTGTATTTTATTTAATGGATAATCCAGTGTTTGCCAGCTGGAAGAACCCTAAATGCAATGTTGAAACATCATCAGTTATTTTCACCATTATTAACATCTTTAAATATCCTGACTATGAGAAATACTGCTTTACACTTGCAGGTTCATTCCAAGGTTTTGATATCTGAAGGGAGGTGTGACAGATGCAAGAATTTTGCCCTGAATTCTAGCTTTCAGCCTATGACCTCTCGGTTTTCAGCAAGACAGGAAGAGTAAACAGTGATGGTTATTTAGATTTGTATATTATATCTATTTATTAAAATATGCCTCTACTTACAAGGATGTATGTGTGCTACTGTTCCATCGTTGAATCAGAGCAATATCCCAATGGGATCTGGAGAGCCCCAAAATCAGCCTTAGAAAGTTAGTGTAAGGGAGGTATCACTGCGGGTACAAATATGCACCAGGTAAAGTCCAAGGACTATTCTAGATCAGACTGAAGGCAAAATACTAGGGACCAATTTTTTTTTCTCCATTTCAGTTTCTCGGGTATCATTTAGGAGAGTGGAGGAAAGTAAAATTGCCTGTTTGCTCTAAGTAAAATGATTAAGAGCTCAGAACATTATGTTCTCACTCTCTTTCTGGCAGTTATTTGAATTAGATTCTGGGAGCAGTCATACAGCTAAGAGTGTTCCTCAAGATTTTGTTAATTCAGATAGTGCAGCAAGGCATGCAAGATGGTTTCAGCTGATAATATTAACAGGGTTATATGCCAAAGAATTGATTCGATAATTGCAAAACGGCAGGTAAACTCAGGTCAGTGAGACTCCAGTCATATATACTCCCCACCCCAAAGGCTGGTTTGTATAATTGCTGGCAGCATTTATAATGTGATTCCCAGGGCTGAATAAATATGAAAGTTAAATCACTGGGCCAATGATAGGAGGGTCCTCAGCATGAAATAAATGGAAGTAAGGCTGCCGAGGAATGGGATAATGGAGAAAATATAAACTTTCATTTTGTTAGTATCTAGCAAAGATTAAAGATAGCCTTAGCTGGAACTGAAGTGTCAGAAGACTGAGCCAATTTGTGACCCCTGGGAGTTCATGAAGCAAGGAAGGTATGACAACTTAAGTTGACTGCAAATTGTGGAACTGTCTTTCAGAAGAGCTGATGTTCTGATTGCCCTGGGCTCATTCATACCAATTATAACTGATTGTACAGAGCTTGTAAATAGAAACTAATTGAAAGCATAAGTTTGATTCTTATAGCAATTGTTTAACTTGGAAATCAAAGGTATGAAACAGAAGTAACCAAGAAGACACTGAAAGCATAAATAAACAATAATTGAAATTATAAATGCTTGAAGTTTTCCTTAATTTAAGAACTGAATATACTTCACTATTGCTAAATGCTGTACCATTATAAATAATATTATAGGAGCAAACAGTCCTTTAAGACATAGCCTAATAATTACTGCTAATGAAGAAACATTCATCAAAATTTTGTAATTTTAAAATGCTACCTATTTGCTGTTGTGGAATTTTGGGAATTGCTAACTGCATGAAATAAAGATTGAAATGTCATTGGAGGCAAAAGCCAATCTCTAATCCAAGGTCTGTGAAAACAGAAATGTTAATCTTAGTGAACATCATGTTGAGATAACCCATTGTGGATGTCATATGTTGAAGAAATAAAATGGACTGCAGATCAGCTGCTGAGCTATTAAAGCTTTGCACTCACTGTTCATTTGACCGCCAGCAGATACACAAGTGTATTGGTAGTAGCATTTCAGTCACTACACATTGTAACTCTGCAAGCCATTATTCAACAGAAATATAGTTAATTATACAGTAAATTTCTTTCAGACAAGCCACTTTCCTTTATGGAAAACAGAATTAATATGCAGATAAAGAAGAGAAGATTCACTGGAGATTGCTGTGGGATTGTTTTCTTTGGGGAGAGCAAAATGTGGTATGAAATTAATATGTGCAATGTCTTAACTGAGAATGGTTGGCTTGAATAAAAGTGCAATTTGTCGAAATGTTCCAAACCCTTTCATTGCACCTCAACCAAAAAAAAATATTCTAAGATATTTATATAACCATGAGTAAATTGAAAAATAGAACAGAAATAGACAAATATAATTAATGGACATATTATGGAATTGTTATACTGGCTACCAACTCATTTCCTTTGAAATTAAAGGATGGGAAATGGCTGGAGACATGTTCCCAAAAATATATGTCCAGCAATGATGGTTACAATTGCACATGTGTAATATTGGAAAAGACAAAATTAAGCCTGTGCCCACAGCTCCCAATGCATAAAACATTTACCAGTATTCATCATCATGATTCACACACTAAGAATATATAACAATACTAGCTGTAAAATGGTGACTGGCACTGAGCAGTCTCTGCAACAATAAGGAGTCAACAGGCTTTGAAGAGGAAGGAAAAGGAAAAAAAATCACTGAGAGATGAAATATTTGGAACATGAAATTAGAAAAGCTGGAACTTATTGGAACCTGAGGGCTGGGAACTAGAAGTTTCATAATATAATTTCTTGTGGAAAGAGAAAATGTATCTTCACGAACATACACAAATTATTGAAAAAGCATCATAATCATTAGACCAGTAGTATAAAATGAAGTGCCTTCAGCAAATAAACATCAGAGAACAAAATAAGAAAATCAAGCTTTGATATTATGTGTGCACATTCACACAATCGTACTAGATAAAAACAAGTTGATAATTTCACATTCCTCAGGCCATAATAACTGCTGATGTCATGCATTTGAGATGAAGGAAGAAAGGAGAAGTCAATTCAGTTTGTGCAAAACTGTAAGACAAAACATTATTAAATTTAATGTAAAAGATCTGTCTCAATGATATTGCAATAGGTGCACTGTTTACAGATCAAATCTGTTCTAAATTTATCCTAAATACAGTTTTAAGAATTTGAATATTGTGTATCAAGAGGAACTAAGTTTTATACAAAATATCATGCATATATTCATCTGGATATACTTACGGAGAATTAATTTCAGAAGAGCTTTTAAAAGGAGTCTGTGCATGTAACATTAATAAGTAGATATGTTGCATAATCAATGGTGCTATTGCATAAGGAAGAACAAATCCACATGGGTATTATGATATGTACAGATTTATTGTGCAAATTGAGTCAATGTTCTGTTCTCCAAGCTGCAGTGGATGATGTTCTGACAAAACAAGAGATACCAGTCTTTTTTAACAGTTCACTTAATTGGATTTTGATACTGCTTATGGTAAATAAAATGATTTATGAAACATCAGCATTGCTGTCCATTATGGGAAAGTGTTCAAAAGTATTTTCACATTAAATTTCTCTTTTTTTCAGCTTTAGAGAACATCTTAGTTCTTGTTTCCATATAGATTTAAGGCTGTGGACTGGTATTGCAAATTATGGAAGAAAATATCATAGCAAAGTAGCACCTTTTCATTTCTTCAAAGAACTGCTGGGTTCCAGCCTCAAACTTTACACGGATGCATATAGAAATAGGAGGAAATACTGTACCTATAATCCTTCTCTGCCTTTCAATGTTTATCTACTTTAATGCCATATTCCACTTGATTACTTTCGTGTTTAATAACATATTAAGCTTGGGTTTGGAAGTGCTATAAATTTACAAGTTTCAAAGAAATATCTCCCAACGTTAATCTTAAAAATAATGCACGTAATCTGAAATGATAACATTTAATATAACTTCTCTATTCATGGGGAAATATCTCTCAACATATTTCTTATCTGCTTCTGCTTCTTTAGAATTTTAATTGTGTTACTGAGATTATAGTTCATTCTTTTAAAATTGATAGGTGAGGAAAGACACAATATCTTCCCATGTCCTCTCATCAGTAAGCGAACCTCTCTGGCATCTTCTCCAAGGCAAAGCTTGTGAGCTAAGGAGTCCAAAACTACATGCATGTCAATTCCATTTGGTGCTTCTCTGATCATAAAGCAATCTTTGCCTGCGTGTAGAAAGACCAGAGCAATATTAAGACTTGAACTAATGATTGGTATCCGAGCAACAGAGTTGAAATGTAATAAGTTCCTTCTTCAAGTGAACCCAAACATCTCCTCTTGGGAGGAGTTGTTACAAGCACTGTTTTAAACAGTTCCTTCACTGACTGTGGCAGTAGAAAATAATGGGTACCATCTGTAATTTATACTATCCCAGCTCTGTTGTTGTTGCTGCCATCAGGTAGAAGGTAGAAGAGCCTCAGGACTCACACCAACATGATCAAGAACAGTTACTACCCCTCAACAATCAGGCTCTTGAATAAAAGGAGAAAACTACACTCACTTGCCCATCATTGAAATGTCCCTACAATCAATTATCTCACTCTAAGAACTCCTTGCCTCATTATTTCACGTGCTCATTATTTATTTGTATTTACATTTGCACAGTTTGTTGTCTTCTGCACTCTGGATGATATTTCATTGATACTGTTATACTTACTGTGTAAGAGATTTGCTCTATATACCCACAGGAAAATGAATCTTAGGGTTGTATATGGTGACATATATGTATTTGTTGTAGGGGATTCGCAGCCCGTTCCTTAGTTAGAGCCTTCAGCATTTTGGGCATCGAGGGAGAGAGGAAGAGTAGAGCCATCCGCAGTACCACCGATGTGGCAGAGAGGGCCTCAAGATGGCTGTGGCTCAAAAGAGGGGAGCCGTGGAGTCATAAGTAGCTAGCCATCTGGACACAAGCTGGGGTCTGATCAGCACCGGCTGGGTCACCTGGAGGAGGTTGTATGCTGTTGAAAGACCCGAAACACCCAATGATTCCAGGAACATCACTGAAGATGTGTCCAGAAGCATCAGTCAATGTATGTCCACAGCATTTTGGTTAAACATTTTCTTTGAATTTTGACCACAGCAAAACCAAAACTGCTTGGATTCTAAAATGGATATTGTTGAAAGATCGCTGTTTTGGTTACAATGTCTGCCCAAATGACACTCAAAACTGCATTCAAAATTTAGGTTCTGGTCTCATGAGGAGGGGAGGAGAAGATGGCGGTGTGGCGCAGCGCGCGTGGCCGCTCTGAAATGATATCGTATTTGTGAAGTAGGTACCGTGCAAAATCCTGATTTGATGGAGACAGCCCTGAGAAGCACAGAGGAACATCTGGAGAAACCTCTGAAATGCCCGCTTCGCTGCCGCTGCTACTGTGCAATCGAGAATCTCCAGAGGGGAAGGCCCCAAATCCTCGGCTTTGCCTATTGCCTGTTGCCGGGGCCAGGGTTGAAGCGCTGGGCAGAGATGGTGCTCTGTGCTCGGTGTCGGAGGGCTGGTCAGAGGCTTGAAGTTTTCAGACAGACTCAAGAGTAAGCTGTGGTCGGGTGCTTCCAGGATGCTGCATCGGCAAGTTTGCGGCACTGGGAGCTCATGGCAGGGAAAGTTTTTCTTCCTTCTATCATCTGCGTGAGATGGTGGGACTTTTGAGAGACTTTGAGACTTTTTTTTACCGTGCCCATGGTCTGTTCTTTATCAAATTACAGTATTGCTTTGCGCTGTTGTAACTATATGTTATAATTATGTGTTTTTTGTCAGTTTTTCAGTCTTAGTTTGACTTGTGTTTCTGTGATATCATTCAGGAGGAACATTGTATCATTTCTTAATGCATGCATTACTAAATGACAATAAAAGAGGACTGCGTGTCCTCATAATCTAATCTAATCTAATCATAATCTAATTATCTGGAACTCAGCCACCAACTTGATTTCTCATTCTACAGTTGCTGCTAGATCTGCTGATTTGTTTCCAAAATTCCTGTTTTCATTTTATTTTAGCCTCAGAGATTCAGGATAATGGTGCTCTTACAATTCTGGTTGTACCATCGTACCAAACATAATTGCCCTCTTCTCAGGGGCCATGATTTTGCTCTGTTAACCTGCAAGATCTGGAGTTGTCTTTCTAAACACCTCTACCATGCTGTGCCTATTTCCTTTTTTATACTGGTCTTTGTAAACTATCTCTAAGCAACACAACTTTTGGTCTTCCACCTCAATGTCTGCCAATGTGGCCTGGCAACATTTGTTGATATTCTTTGTGTGAGGAGCCTTGAGATGCCTTAATATTAAAGACCTCACATAAAGCTGAATTGCAATTGAATTTACATCAATACTTCTTTCTTTTCATCTTGCAACAACAGATAATGAGCAGATTTGTAGTCTACCCCTGCTTCTTAAAAGAGTAACTTTTTTTTGGGAGATGGAAAGGGATGCATTGATGGTTGTTAATCTAAGGTATGCAAAATTCATAATACATGCAATGGATGAAGGTCTTCAATTCAGAAGATTGCTTTGTATTGATTAAAGTTGTTGCTAAATTATTTCAATTATATAAAGAACTATAAGTCATCAATTTTATTGGTTTGGATTTCATGGCTGCAGTGATGATGACATTGTTAATCTTCTATGATTTCTCCTAGTGCTGCAATGTTTTGCAGCCTTCACAATCTTAAACATCTACAATTAGAATTGATTAAAGTTATTTATGAAACATTATCATCAAAAGGTACTCCAACTATGTACACCTCCTTGCATAAATATCATGTGAAATAATACAGCTGTTTTAACCTGGTATTTAGTACTGTATTTAGCATGGTCTAGTACTGTGCATTAGTACTGTTTAATATTTATTCACATAGTATTCAATTTTTTTTTAGTGGCATACTATGCTAAATTATTACTTTTCAAACTCTCTGTCCTAAGAACCTAAGGCACTGAGTACAGGAATTGGGATATTCTGTTGCAGTTGTACATGATGTTGGTGACACCACACCTGGGGCATTGTGTAGAGATTTGTTCACCCTGTTATATAAAATTCAACATTAAATTGGGAAGGGTGCATAGACGATTTACAAGAATATTGCCAGGAATTAAGGGTTGTGTTTTGGGGACGAGTTGGGCAGGTTAAGTTTTTATTCATTGAAGCAGAGATGATTTTATAGAGGAGTTATTACTCCTGGGGGTACTAATTTCTGGATTGCTGCCTGTGCCACGTGCCAGTGAATGTAGAAACAGGAAACACACATCAAAGTTGCTGGTGAACGCAGCAGGCCAGGCAGCATCTCTAGGAAGAGGTACAGTCGACGTTTCAGGCCGAGACCCTTCATCAGGACTAACTGAAGGAAGAGCTAGTAAGAGATTTGAAAGTGGGAGGGGGAGGGGGAGATCCAAAATGATAGGAGAAGACAGGAGGGGGAGGGATGGAGCCAAGAGCTGGACAGGTGATTGGCAAAAGGGATATGAGAGGATCATGGGACAGGAGGTCCAGGGAGAAGGAAAAGGGGGAGGGGGGGAATACCCAGAGGATGAGCAAGGGGTATAGTGAGAGGGACAGAGGGAGAAAAAGAAGAGTGAGAGAAAGAATGTGTGTATATTAATAACGGATGGGGTACGAGGGGGAGGTGGGGCATTAGCGGAAGTTAGAGAAGTCAATGTTCATGCCATCAGGTTGGAGGCTACCCAAACGGAATATAAGGTGTTGTTCCTCCAACCTGAGTGTGGCTTCATTTTTACAGTAGAGGAGGCCGTGGATAGACATGTCGGAATGGGAATGGGATGTGGAATTAAAATGTGTGACCACTGGGAGATCCTGCTTTCTCTGGTGGACAGAGCGTAGGTGTTCAGCAAAATGATCTCCCAGTCTGCGTCGGGTCTCGCCAATATATATTGGCGTTCTATATATTGGCGAGACCCGACGCAGACTGGAAGATCGTTTTGCTGAACACCTATGCTCTGTCCGCCAGAGAAAGCAGGATCTCCCAGTGGCCACACATTTTAATTCCACATCCCATTCCCATTCCGACATGTCTATCCACGGTCTCCTCTACTGTAAAGATGAAGCCACACTCAGCTTGGAGGAACAACACCTTATATTCCGTCTGGGTAGCCTCCAACCTGATGGCATGAACATCGACTTCTCTAACTTCCGCTAATGCCCCACCTCCCCCTCGTACCCCATCCGTTATTTATATACACATATTCTTTCTCTCACTCTCCTTTTTCTCCCTCTGTCCCTCTCACTATACCCCTTGCCCATCCTCTGGGTTTTCCCCCCCTCCCCCTTTCCCTTCTCCCTGGGCCTCCTGTCCTATGATCCTCTCGTATCCCTTTTGCCAATCAACTGTCCAGCTCTTGGCTCCATCCCTCCCCCTCCTGTCTTCTCCTATCATTTTGGATCTCCCCCTCCCCCTCCCATTTTCAAATCTCTTACTAGCTCTTCCTTCAGTTAGTCCTGATGAAGGGTCTCGGCCTGAACCATCAACTGTACCTCTTCCTAGAGATGCTGCCTGGCCTGCTGCGTTCACCAGCAACTTTGATGTGTGTTGCTTGGATTTCCAGCATCTGCAGAATTCCTTGTGTTCACGTTTTAAAATGTAGAAACAGGATGATTTGGCAGGTTAATGGATGGCTGAGAACTTGCTGCAGTGGATAGGACTTGCTTCAGGTTTTTGGATCATTGGGATCTCTTCTGGGAGAGGTTCAAAAGTGTTCAAAAGTGACGGATTGCACCTGAACCTGAGGTGAACCAATATTCTGGCGGGTACGTTTGTTAGAGTTGTTGGGGAGGCTTTAAACTAATTTGGCAGGGGTTGGGAACCGGACTGACTGGACTTAAGATAGGACAGATTGTATTAAATCAAAAATAGGATGCAGTCAAAGTATCAATGTATTAGGGATGCAGAATCAGAAATAGTACCAAATACAATATTCAAAGTGTTACATCTCAATGCACAGAGTATAAGAAGTAAAGTGGATTATCTTGTTTCGCTATGACAGCTTGTCAGGTATGAAGTTGTGGCCATCACTGAGTCGTGGCTGAACGATGGCTGTAGTTGGGAGCTAAATATCCAAGGTTACACATTGTATCGGAGGGAGGGAAAGGTAGGCAGAGGGGGTGGCATGGCTCTGCTGATAAAGAATAGCATCAAACCAGAAGAAAGATGTGACATAGGATCAGAAGATGTTGAATCCTTGTGGATTGAGTTAAGAAACAGCAAGAGTAAAAGGACCCTGATGGCAGTTATATAACAGCCTCCCAATAGTAGCTGGAATGCAGTTTGTCATTCAGCTTACTGGAGATCAGCTATACTGGATTGGGTGTTATGTAACGAACTTGACATGCTGAGGGAGCTTAAGGTAAAAGAACACTTAGGAGACAGTGATCACAATATGACTGAGTTCAACTTGAAATTTGATAAGTAGAAAAAAATGACTGATGTAGCAGTATTTCAGTGGAGTAAAGGAAATTACAGTGGTATGAGAGCAGAGTTTGCTAAAACAAATTGGAAGGAGATACTGGCAGGGATGACGAAAAAGCAGCAATGGCATGAGTTTCTGGGAAAAATGAGGAAGGTGCATGATATTGTAGATGTATTCCAAAAAAAAAGATAGATGGCAAACTAGTATGACTGTAGCTGATGAGGGGAGTCAAAGCTAATGTAAAAGCAAAAGAGAGAGCATACAACAAAGCAAAAAGTAGTGGGAAGACAGAAGATTGGGAAGCTTTTAAACCCCAAGAGAAAGGAAATAAAGGAATCATTTGGAGGGAAAAGATGAAATATGAAAGCAGGCTAACCAGACAAAATCAAAGTGGATAGTAAAAGCTTCTTCAAGTATATAAAAAATAAATGAGATGACAGTGGATACGGGACCACTAGAAAATGAGGCTGGAGAAACAATAATGGGGGAGAAGAAGATAGCAGATGAAATTAATGAGTATTTTGCATCAGTCTTCCCTTTGGCAGACACTAGCAGTGTGCCAGATGTGGAATGGTGGAAGAGAAGAGAAATGAGTGCAGTTACTATTACAAGGGAAGGTGCTCAAAAAGCTGAAAGATCTAAGTGTACATAAGTCACTCAGGCCAGATGAACTACATCCTAGGGTTCTGAAAGAGGTAGCGGTAGAGATTATGAAGGCATTAGTAATGATCTTTCAGAAATCATTGTACTCTGGCATGGTGCCAGAGGAATGTAAAACAGCAATTGTCACTCCACTTTTTAAGAATAGAGGAAGGCAGCAGAAAGAAAATTATAGACCTGTTAGCCTGACCTCAGTGGTTGGGAAGATGTTGGAGTCAATTGTTAAGGTTGAGGTTATGCAGTACTTGGTGACACAGGCGAAGATGAAACAAAGTCAGTACATCGTTCTTTTAAGGGAAATTCTTGCCTGATGAACCTGTTGGAATTCTTTGAGGAAACTACAAGTAGGAGAGATAAAGGAGATGCAGTGGTACGTCATCTGCTGAAGGCTAGGTCTGTGGCATTCAACTCTGGCAACCCCTGCCTGTACCAGAAAACCAGATTTGATTTGTGGAGGGCTATTTCAAGGGCAAAGAGACAATTTCGAACGAGATTGGAGGCAACATCGGATGCACGGCAACTCTGGCAGGGTCTGCAAGACATCACTTCCCACAAAGCGAAACCCAATAGCATGAATGGCAGCAATGCCTTACTACCAGATGAACTCAACACCTTCTATTCACACTTTGAAAGGGAGAACACAACTACAGCTGTGAAGATCCCTGCTGCACTTGATGACCCTGTGATCGCTGTCTCAGAGGCTGATGTTAGGCTGTCTTTAAAGAGAGTGAAGCCTCGCAAGTTGAAAGGTCCCTATGGAGTACCTGGTAAGGCTCTGAAAACCTGTGCCAACCAACTAGCGGAAGTACTCAAGGACATTTTCAAACTCTCACTGCAATGGGTAGAAGTTCCCACTTACTTCAAAAAGGCAACAATTATACCAGTGCCTAAGAAGAATAATGTGGGCTGCCTTAATGACTATCGCCCGGTAGCATTCACATCGACAGTGATGAAATACTTTGAGAGGTTGGTCATGGCTAGACTGAACTACTACCTCAGCAAGGACCAAGCACCTGGACCCATTGCAATTTGCCTATCACCACAAAAGGTCAACGGTAGGGCTGGATTAAGCTAGTGCAGGGACTGTAGCATATGTTATAAAGGGGCCCTAAATTTTAAAAAAGCATGTAAGTATAAAAACATAAATTATTTACTTGCATAGTAAAGTAATTCATTTTTTTTCATTTCCTATACAGCCAGATAGTAGGACAAGTGTGTGACACTTCAGTAATAGTATTACTTACATGTAGGTGTTAATTTCAAATGTCAAAAGTAACAAAACTACAATTTACAAGTTACATTTTCTAGATTTAGCATGAGCAAATTTATTGATGAAGCTGGAAATGTCTATTTCACGCAGAAGTTCATGTTCAATGCTCATGAGAGTAAGATTGTTCAATCTGTTTTGACCCATGGTGCTCCTTAGTTCATTTTTAATCCTTTTCAGTTTTGAAAATGAGCATTATCCACTGCAGTTGGTAACAATGAGTGACAAATAGATGCGCAAGGCATTTTCTACACTTGGAAAACATGACTCCAAAGAACTGTCAGTTATCAAACGGTACAACTTTAATTCTACAAGGTCTCGTTTGGCACCAATATGAGAAGAAAGATCAGTTTTCAATAGTTCAGTAAACTGCACAAATTCTTCATCAAGACTTTCTTCCATATCTTCTGGATATGATTTAATAAGATTTGATTACCTCTTTATGATCTCTTCAGGTGTAATGACTGTAACTGATGAAGGAATCCAAAAACACCATTCACCTTTAGATAAGCTTTATGCTTTCTTGACAGGGCAGAAGGCAAGCTGTCAATAATGGCAAGAAATGTTCGGCTTTTAAACTTCTGAGGAGGTGTTTGAGATTCAACAAGTGGATCAAGAGCGCTGGAAACACTGAAATCATCATACGCGCGATTTTGCTTGTGTTTTCTTCGAGTTTGCTGTTGATAATCTTCACACTTAGTCAGATCCATGGCTTTTTGCTCAATGTCTGAAAAAATAGACCGCATAGCTTGAAAATATCCGTGCAAGGATTCATAGAGTGCACAAGCTGTGTTCAAGTCTTGGCCAGAAGATCGCAAAGAAGCACTAGTCATTTGAAAATGCTGTAATACTTGATCCCACAATAGACTTGGCATGTCAACAAATACCCTCAGAAACTTCTATAGATGTACCATGGAGAGCATTCTGACAGGCTGCGTCACTGTCTGGTAAGGAGGGGCTACTGCAAAGGACCGAAAGAAGCTTCAGAATGTTGTAAATCTAGTCAGCTCCATCCTGGGAAATAGCCTACAAAGTACCCAGCACACCTTCAGGGAGCAGTATCTCAGAAAGGCAGCATCCATTATTAAGGACCTCCAGCACCCAGGGCATGCCCTTTTCTCACTTTTGCCGTCAGGTAGTGGGTATAGAAGCCTGAAGGCACACGCTCAGTGATTCAGGAACAGCTTCTTTCCCCTCTGCCATCCGATTCCTAAATGGATATTGAAACTTCGGACACTACCTCACTTTTTTTAATGTACAGTATTTCTGTTTTTGCACATTTTTTAATAATCTATTCAATCTAAGTAATAGATTTATTGTTTATTTATTGTTTTATTTTATTTATTATTATTATGTTTTCTCTCTCTGCTAGATTATGTATTGTATTGAACTGCTGCTGCTAAATTGACAAATTTCACGACACATGCGGTGATAATAAACCTGATTCTGATTCTGTTGTCTTATGGTCTTATGATCTTTATAAAAGGATATACGTACAGAGTATTTTTTCCCTAGAGGAAAAGTTCTCAAAGGCAGAAGGAGGGAGGCTTGATATGAGAAGAAAAAGATTTTAGGGGATGCAATAGGCAACTTTAGTGTGTTATTAGACACTCTAGAAAATTTCTACAGATGTAACTTGGAGAGCATTCTAATTGGTTGCATCAGTGTTCGTCATTGTCGACGTCGATGAGGAGCTCGACACCATTATGACGGTGTCAAGACTAGCACGTGATTTGGATTTAAGTGAGGGAGAGTTGCGCAGCGTCAGCCTCACTCTCTTTTCCCAATTCCCATCTGGATCCAGTGGCAAGACAAAGTTGAGATGGCTGGAGATGGGACTAGGCGCAGTGGATGATCAGGATGTCTTCTATGTCTTGTCCCGCTCAACACGTTCCACGACGCTTGTAAAGAATGCCTTCTTGACCGTTGGACCTTACACTGGTCTCGTCCGCTCAATCCGCTGGAGTCTGTCTTCACATGCTGGGGTAAACAACTCCCTATCTCACTGAGAGTTTGAGACCCATCGGCTACCCTCACCTGGTTTAGTTGGCTTGTCAAAGCCGTTGCCTGGGGTGTGGCTGCTGTTGCATGCAAACATCTACAGGGAGCCACAGGTGAGAGCTGAGTGCCAGGTGGGGACCAAAGGCGGACTAACCGCCTTGAAAGGCACGCAACATATTCCCCCACCAGAGGTTCTACCCCCTCCCTGACATCCCATACACCCCAATTGGTTGCATCAACAGCTCCTCTGACCCTCAACCCAGGAGCCCCTCAGGGCTGTACTAAGTCCCCTCCTTTACTCCATGTATACTCATGACTATGGTGCCACCCACAGCTAATCTGCTAATTAAATTTGCCGATGACACTACATTGATTAGCCTAATCTCAAACAATAATGAGGTGGCCTACAGGGGAGAAGTCATCTCTCTGGCACAGTGGTGTCAGGAAAGCAACCTCTCTCTTAAGGTCGCAAAAACAAAGGAGCTGGTTGTGGATTACAGGAGGAATGGAGACAGCTAACCCCTACTGACATCTGTGGATCTGGGGTTGAGAGGGTAAACTGTTTAAGTTCTTTGGCATCCACATCACCGAGATCCTCACGTGATCTGTACACAACAGTTGTGTGGTGAAAAAGGCACAACAGCACCTCTTTCACCTCAGACAATTGAGGAAGATTGGTATGGGCGCCCAAATCCTAAGAAATTTCTACATGGGAACAATTGAGAGCATCCTGACTGGCTGCATCACTGCCTGGTATGGGAACTGTACCTCCCTTAATCACAGGATTCTGCAGAGAGTGGTGCAGACAGCCCTTCGCATCTGTAGTTGTGAACTTCCCATGATTCCGGACATTTACAAAGACAGTTGTGAAAAAAAGGCCCAAGGGATCATTGGGGACCCGAGTCACCCCAGCCACAATCTATTCCAGCTGCTACAATCCAGGAAACGGTACTGCAGCATAAAAGCCAGGACCAAGAGGTTTCGGGACAGCTTCTTCTACCAGGCCATCAGACTGATGAACTCACACTGATTTGAGTGCACTTCTATGTTACATTGACTGTTCTATTCATTATAAATTATTACGAATTACTATGATTGCACATTTAGACAAAGACATAATATAAAGATTTTTACTCCTCATGTATATGAAGGATGTCAGAAATAAAGTCAATTCAATTCAATTGAATTCATCTGGTATGGAGGGACCACTGCAGGTTCTGAAGGATCTGTAGAGATTATGGACTTAGCCAGCTCCATCATGGGCAACAGTCTCCCCAGCACTGAGGCATCTTTAAAAGATGAGTCCATGAAAAGGCATCATCCACCATTAGGGATCCCCATCACCGAAGACACACTCTCTTATACTAGCTTCAGAGAGGACATACAGGAGCATGAAGACACACTCTCAGGGTCTTATGAACCCCTTTACCCCTCTGCCATTAGCTTTCTGAATGAACAATGAGCCAATTGAAGAGTACTACTGCACTATTTTTTTCTCTGTTTGCACTATTTCTTCTGATTCTGATTCTGAATATTTTCATGCATAGGCAGGGAGTATATATGGAATAAACTGCTAGTAGTAGTGTTTGAGTCAGTCACAAAAACAACAGTCAAAGGATACAAGGATAGGAAAGATTTAGGGGTATATGAACCACATGCAGGCAAATGAAGCAAGCTTTGTTCAGCATCGTAGTCGGAATGGATGAGTGAGGATGAAAGAAATGTCTGCATGCTGTATTATTCTCTGATTCTATTACTGTACTCTATCAGAGTCAAGCACTTGTTATTGTTAAGATGACTTACTTTTGACTAAAGTGCAGCATCTTTTTGTCAGGTTAGTGTGTACGCCACATGATCTATTTTGTTCAATAGCATCACCGCCAAATTAGGTCATATGTGCACTACTGTGTACAGTGTTTTAACTTAATGTGGTCGCTGAAAATGACATCAGGTAGCATTTATTCCACTGATTCCTTTCCAAAAGATTCTACCTATCTGAAAAAGTCACCTCAGAGAAGTATGAGTTCATCTAAAGTTTAACGTTATTGGTGTGTTGAGTCTATGCACTCTAACTTTTCAATCTCAAAGTTGTGGCAAAGCAAAGAAAGTATGAGAGACCATTAAGAAATTGGCTGATGTATCATTAAAAGAAAGGTTAAAGTGGTGAAATCTGAATGATGTGCATGAGTTGTAAGAATCCTACCGCTTCTGATTTCTATTAGTGATTTGGATGCAGGAGTCCAAGAAATATTGATTAAATTTGAGATTATCCTTGCTAGAAAGGACAATGAAATCAAACGAATCATCTCAGGAAATCTAGTGTGTAAGTGTGAAATTTAACAGGCAAGCGTATCATACTTGGTAGGAGAAGGAAAATGGATGGATATGATAGCTCTTGAAATCACTCAGGGATGAATCTGAAAGATCACTAAATGTTATGACTGTGATCAAAGTCACCGGAGAGACACTAAACCTGGTGATATTGAAGTGTTTATTCACCACAACAAGCAGGAATCATTCTGGAGAAGCTCTCTGTAGAGGTTCACAAAGGTGCAGCAAATTTTTACACCATTAAAATCAATAGTAGGCAATTCAATACAATTTCAAAAGGTACAATTATATTGTTTACTTTAATGCTTTGGGTTGACCAATAGTTTCTTTGAGATACATGATGGAAGTACAATACAATTGATAAGGCACCTCTGAAGGTCCAAATGCCTTTGGGAGAAACTAATTAATGCAAATATTCTAAAATGTTTTGATGACAGAGAGCCAGATACCCAAAAGTAATATCATCAGGGCAGATTCTGAGCACAAAAATATTGTAAGTAGTAAAAACTATTGATTTCCTAGGCCTGCAATCACATTTGCTATCCTGAGCAAAACATCTTTCCAGTTTGCCAGCTTGCTCTCAAGTCATAACAGTTCAAATAACTTAGCCATGTTGCCTAGTTTGATGTAAGCCAATTAACACAACTGCATTTTGTTTGGCTTTTGCAAATGCAATCTCTTAGTCTGAGGAGCATCAACAGACTAAGCAAACTTAATGCACAACAAATCCAAACAACGTGAAGTTGCAATCATCAAATCAAACAGAATGTAGCTCAAAAAAGTAAGGTGATCTTGAAGAATACATGTTATCTCCTATCACCAGTTCAAAACACCTGTTTCTCCCCCCATAATTGCTAAAAGAACAATTTATCAAATCCAAATCAGTTTAAAAAAAATACTCCACACTGTTCTGTCACCTCCCCATTTCATCACCATGATTATTGCAACTGACACACTCCTGGGAGGGCAGAGAGCTGTGTGTTGAATTAATAAACTGCATGAAAGAGAATTTGGTGGAGATGAATATAGAGAAAGATAAATCAGCTGCATGCCTGAAAAGTCACCTTGAATCTTTTATTTTTCAGAGGTAGAAAGCTTCAGAAGGTTACCTATCATCTGCACATGCCCAGCTGCATAAATGTTATGCTCCTCCTAACTGTGTAACAGCTAACCCTCCTCCTCTTCTTGGAAACTCCACTCTGGCCTTTTGCCTGCTCTAGATCTTTTCATTTCTAACTGCAAACGAGACATCAGACATCTTGATTTCACCACTCCTCTCTCTTTTTCAAGCTCATCCTTTCTGAACGCACTACACTCAATTCTCTTGACACCGCTTCCAACCTCAACATCAAACCCACAGACAAAGGGGTGGTGTTGTCTGGGGATTGACCTCTACTTTTCTAAGACCATATGTCAGCTCTTAGACACCTTCTCTTGCTTACCCCTTGAATAGAAACCCACTAGGAAGCAGCTGGCACTGTCTCCCACACTATTACCAACCTTATCAAACTTGGAGATCTCCCATCCACTTCCATAAGCTTCATAGTTCCTCAGCTTGCACTGCCTATTTCTATTTCCTAACCAAGATCCACACACCTAACTCTTCTGGTATTTCTATTGTTTCTCCATGCTCCTGCCCCACTGAACTCGTGTCCACATACCTCAACACAATTTTGTCCCCCTTGATTCGGTTCCTTCCTAACTACATCCATAACACTTCCCATATTCTACATCACTTTCAGTTCCTTGGCCCTGATTGCCTTACTTCACCATTAACATCAAATCTTCATACACTTCCATCCACTATCAGAAAGGCCTCAAAACTCTCTAATTCTTTCTGGACTAAAGACATAACCAGTTCCCCTACAGCACCATCCTCATCCATCTGGCAGAATTGGTTCTTATCCTCAACAATATCTCTTTCATCTCCCACTTTCTCCAAACCAAAGATGTAGCTATGGGCACTCACGTGGACTACAGGTATGCCTGCCTTTTTGTCAGATACTAGACAATGGGGTGACCTGTTGGGACACCCTTTGAGATAAGGGTAGTGCAGTCTGATGTGAACAGAATGAACATTAAATTTTCCTGAATGCTATTCCTATCTCTTTGATTTGGAAATTAAAGAAGAAAACCTCAGTTTATTAAAGAAGAAAGACACATAGCAAGACAAATATGTGACCAGAATGAACATTAAATATCCATGAAGTAAATTTGAAGGAATCGGGTTTGCTGGGTTAGGTCTGGAATTAAATGTCCGATGTAATGATGTATTTGGCCTTGAATAATCACAGAAGGGTTCCATCCATTCCTAGTTGGAATGACTTCTTTGGCACCAAAGGATGTCATTTGGAAGAGGCAATTGTATTGTCTGATGTTTTTCCTGAACTCATTTGCAATAGGTTCATCATTGTTGTACAAATTGAGGAGTTCATTAGGTAGAGGCTGCAAATTGTCTATCCTGACCTGTCCCTTCATACAGCAGAAATGTGCGGTTTCTCCAGTGAATAGGAAGGCACGACAGAGAGGGCATACTCTGGTCATCGAACCAACATCAGCAGAAATGTGACGGCATGCCAGTCGTGCACTTTGCCTTGCTCTTTCTCTGTCGAGGTATTGTTGTCGAAAGCGGCCATTGTTATTTTCAGCAACTCTCGCAATAATTGCTCTCTGCCGCATATTCTCGAGTTGATCTTTCCTCTTCTCCTCTGCCTCTCTCCTCCTTCTCTGCCTGTTTTTGTCATTCTAGAGACGCGCAGCCCTTTTATCCTTCGTCTCTCCATCTCTTCTACCATTTGTTCTTCCTCTCTGATCCTGGAGTTGTGCGGCCCTGGCCTGATCGGATTCTTGTTCTCTCCTCCGTCTGTGCCTATTGTTGTCATTTTGGAGATGTGCATGCCTGTCGTCCTCTGTCTCATCTTCTCTCATCTTTTTTGTCCTTACTCTTTGATCCTGGAGTCGTGCAGCCCTGGCCTCATCCGATTGTTGTTCTCTCCCTCTCCTTGCCACTTCCCAATGACGTTTGGCGTCATCTCTTAACCATAATGTCACCCTTCTCTTTCCACATGACATAATTAGGCTATCCATATATTTTTACCCTAATGCTTGATAGAAGATAGGAAGCAGTAACATTAAAGCCTCCAAGCTGCTGAGGCTGGCCATGCGCATGCATCTGGACTTGACGTCGTGGTCTCCATGAAAGGTGGAAGCGGCTCTGTGAGCATCATGAGGTGCTGCTGAGGCTGGCCATGTGCATGCGTCGGGCTGTGGTGTCCCGATTTCCATGATGGCCGGTCGGGTCTCGGGTGAAAGGCAGCCTGTTGATTTTTGGCGAATGAGTAATCTTATACGAATATATAACCCTGAACTTTGCCTGCATTTTGTAAGTTAGCGCATTTTAATTCAATTTAGCCAAAAGAAGTGCCGCAGTAATGCACCGTTTGTGCTAATTGGAGGTCACAAACAGACAAACAGACAGACAGAGCATGAGAGTTTTAGTAGTATACTAGACAATGGGATGACCCGTTGGGGCACCCTTTGAAAGAAGGGTAGTGCAGTCTGATATGAGCGGAATGAACAGTAAATTTTCCTGAATGCTATTGGTATCACTTTGCTTTGGAAACTGAAGTAGAAAACTTCAGTTTATTAAAGAAGAATGACAAAGCAAATATAGCTGCTCCTCATTTAACGAAGAACACTTTTGATGGCATCATTTCTGGTTTATCTGCCGACCTTGTGCCTCTTGTTGTCATTCTGGAGATGTGCAGCCCTTTCATCCCCCATCTCTTCATCTCTTCTGCTGTTTGTTATTTGTCTCTGATCCTGGAGACATGCATTTCTCTCCTCCTCCGTCTCTTCTTCTCTCATCTATTTTTGTCTTGACTCTTTGATCCTGGAGTCGTGCTTCCCTGGCTTCATCCGATTCTTGTTCTCCTTGCCGTTTCCCGATGACATTTGGCATTATCCCTTGACCATAATGTCCCCCTTCCCTTTCCACCTGGCATAATTAGGCTGACCATTTTTTTTACCCTAATGCTGGATAGAAGATACGAAGCACTAACACCAAAGGATGTTGATTATTCTTGATGATGTGGTTGATGCTCTCCTAAATGGACGTGATCTAGTCACCACTGTCTTTTGACTGCAGCAAAGGGTTTTGTGGGTGTCTCGAAGTACCTCATTACAATAAGATTTAATTGGCCGGGCAGCATCCGTGGAAAAGATTAGTCGATGTTTCGGGCCAGATCCCTTTGTCAGGACTGTAGGGGGAAGGGCAGAGGCCCTATAAAGAAGGTCGGGTGAGCGTGGGAAGGAGAAGGCTGGTAGGTTCCAGGTGAAGAACAAGTAAGGGGAAAGATAAAGGGGTGGGGGAAGGAAGGCAGGGAGGTGATAGGCAGGAAAGGTGAAGAAAGAATAGGGGAAAACACAATGGGTAGTAGAAGGAGGCAGAACCAAGAGGGAGGTGATAGGCAGCTGGGGGAGGGGGCAGAGTGAAATAGGGATAGAGGAAGGGAGGGGGAGGGAATTACCAGAAGTTGGAGAATTCTATGTTCATACCAAGGGGCTGGAGACTACCTAGACGGTATATGAGGTGTTGCTCCTCCAACCTGAGTTTAGCCTCATCATGGTGGTAGAGGAGGACACGTATGGACATATCTGAATGGGAGTGAGAAGCAGAGTTGAAGTGGGTGGCTACCGGGAGATCCTGTCTGTTTTGGCAGATGGAGCAGAGGTTCTCGACGAAGCGGTCCTCCAATCTGCGTCGGGTTTCACCGATGTAGAGGAGGCCGCACCGGGAGCACCAGATGCAATAGATGACCTCAACAGACTCACAAGTGAAGTGTTGCCTCACTTGCAAGGACTGTTTTGGGCCCTGAATGGTGGCAAGAGAGGAGGTGTAGGGACAGGTGTAGCACTTGTGCTTACAGAAATAAGTGCCAGGTGGGAGATCAGTGGGGAGGGACGTGTGGACCAGGGAGTCGCGGAGGATAACGGAAACCCTCATCCTCGGAGCAGATGCAGCGGAGACGGAGGAACTGAGAATAGGGAACGGCAAAAATGAGGTTTTCCGTTCCAGGACATCTCAAATATCCTCTTTCTTTAAGAATCATGGTTTCCTTTCTGCCCTCACCCACATCTCCTCCATTTCCCGCACTTCAGCCCTCACCCCATCCTCCCACCACCACAACAAGGACAGAGTTCCCCTTGTCCTCACCTACCACCCCACTAGCCTCCAGATCCAGCACATTATCCTCCACAACTTCTGCCACCTTCAACAGGACTCCACCACTAAGCACATCTTTCCCTCTCCACCCCTCTCTGCCTTCCGCAGGGATCGGTCCCTCCGTGACTCCCTGGTCCACGCGTCTCTCCCCACAGATCTCCCACCTGGCACGTATCCCTGTAAGCACAAGTGCTACACCTGTCCCTACACCTCCTCTCTTGCCACCATTCAGGGCCCCAAACAGTGCTTCCAAGTGAGGCAACACTTCACTTGTGAGTCTGTTGGGGTCATCTATTTCATCTGGTGCTCCCGTTGCGGCCTCCTCTACATCGGTGAAACCCGACGCAGATTGGGGGATCGCTTCGTCGAGCACCTCCGCTCCGTCTGCCAAAACAGACAGGATCTCCCAGTAGCCACCCACTTCAACTCTGCTTCCCATTCCCATTCAGATATGTCCATACATGGCCTCCTCTACTGCCATGATGAGGCTAAACTCAGGTTGGAGGAGCAACACCTCATATACCATCTAGGTAGTCTCCAGCCCCTTGGTATGAACATAGAATTCTCCAACTTCCGGTAATTCCCTCCCCCTCCCTTCCCCTATCCCTATGTCACTCTGCCCCCTCCCCCAGCTGCCTACCTACTCCCTCTTGGTTCTGCCTCCTTCTACTACCCATTGTGTTTTCCCCTATTCTTTTTTCACCTTTCCTGCCTATCACCTCCCTGCCTCCCTTCCCCACACCCCTTTATCTTTCCCCTTACTGGTTTTTCACCTGGAACCTACCAGCCTTCTCCTTCCCACCCTCCCCCCACCTTCTTTATAGGGCCTCTGCCCCTTCCCCCTACAGTCCTGACGAAGGGTTCCAGCCCGAAACGTCGACTGATCTTTTCCACGGATGCTGCCCGGCCTGCTGAGTTCCTCCAGCGTGTTGTGAGTGTTGCTTTGACCCCAGCATCTGCAGATTATTTTGTGAATAAGATTTAATTATCGCTTATTGATGGGTGGCAGTTAGATCTGTCCCAATCCTGCACATGCTGATGGTGATTAGCAGAATGTGACCCCTCGAAATCCCTCCCCCTCTCTTTCCCCATCCCAGTTTCACTCTGCCCCCTCCCCTAGCTGCCTATCACCTCTCTCATGGTTCCACCTCCTTCTACCACCCATTGTGCTTTCCCCTATTCCTTCTTCACCTTTCCTGCCTATCCCCTCCCTAATTCCCCTCCCCCACCCCGTATCTTTCCCCTTACTGGTTTTTCACCTGCAACCTACCAGCCTTCTCCTTCCCACCCTCCCCCCACCTTACTTATATAGGACCTCTGTCCCCTCCCTCTTCAGTCCTGACGAAGGGTTCCAGCCCGAAACGTTGACTGTTCTTTTCCACGGATGCTGCTCGACCTGCTGAGTTCCTCCAGCGTGTTGTGAGTGTTGCTTTGACCCCAACATCTGCAGAGTATTTTGTGCCCTTGAAATAGAGCTGCCCTGCCCTTTTGCTCCGGTAGGGGTCGCTGCTGAGGCTGACCGTGCGCATGCGTCGGACTGTAGCATCCGGATTTCCATGATGGCCAATTGGCTCTCGGGTGAAAGCCAGCCTGTTGATTTTTGGCGAATGAGCAATTTTATATGAATATATAACCCTGAACTTTGCCTGCATTCTGTAAGTTAGCGCATTTTAATTCTATTTAGCCAAAAAAAGTGCTGCTGTAATACACCGTTTGCGCTAATTGGAGATCACAAACAGACAGACAGAACATGAGAGCTTTAGTAGTATATAGATGTGGAACACTCCATATTCCAAGTCTACACTGGTAAAGCTCCCCAACTTTTTCTGCTTCCTGCACCCAAACTGATCACAACAATTTCATAAACTTTCCTCAACTTCCGCCCTGCCCTTAAATATACTTGGTCCATTGCTGACACCTTTATCCACTTTCTTGATCTCTCCATCTCTGGAGAGATATCCACTGACAGCTATCCGCTGACAAGCCTACTGATTTTCACTGTTATCTTGATTATACTCTTTCTCAGCATTACTGTCACTTGTAGAAATGCTACTGCCTTCTTTCAGTTCCTCCATATCCACTACCTTTCTTCTCAGGATGAGGCTTTCCCTCCTAGAACATCTGAGATATCCTGTTTCTTAAAAGAACAGGGGTTCCCTTCCACCACCATCAATGCTGCCCTTACCTGCATCTCCTGCATTTTCCGCACATCTGCTTTCAACCCATAACAGGGATAGGATTCCCTACACCTCCTGAAGCCTCCATATCCAGGTGTCTAGCAGATCATTCTGTATAACCTCTGCCAGCTCCAATGGGATACTACCACTAAGATAATCTTTCCCTCCCCCACATTCCCACCCAGGGGGATTGTTCTCCATGCACTCCCTTGTCCCTTCATCTCTCCCCACTGATCTTTCTCATGACACTTATTCCTGCACACGTGTCAAGTGCTATACCTCCTCTCTCTCTACCACTCTGGGCCACAAACCATCCTTCCGGGTGGAGCAACACTTCAGTTGTGAATCTGTCAGGGTTATTGAAAGCATCCAGTGCTCGCAGTGAGGCCTGCTCGATATTTGTGACACCCAACGCAGATTGGGGGAAATGCTTTGTCAAGTAGCTTTGTTGCAGAAGTCAGGATCTCCCAGAGGCTATAGATTTCAATTTGCTTTCAAGTCAGTACATGATCTTCTTTAACGTCACGATGACACCACTGTCGGGCTGGAGGTTATAACAACTCGTATTCCATTTGGCTAGCCTACAACCTGATGACACGAAAATCAATTTCTCCAAACTCTGGTAATTGCACTCCTCCCTCTTTCTCTCTGATTCTATTCCCCATTTTGGTTATCAATGCCTTCTCTTCTCCTCACCTGGTCATCACCTCCATCCAGTTCCTCTCTTTATCTTATTTCCATGTTACACCATCTTCTTCTTTTGATTCCTTCTTATTCTCATCCATTACCCCTTCCAACCATCCCTGCCCAGCTTCCGACTTCATCCCCTATCCCCCACTCACCACCTCCCCCCACGCCCCATTGGTCTCACCTATCACCAGCCAGCTTGAATTCCACCTTTCTCCCCATCTTCTTTTTTTGGCTTCTACCTCCTTCTTTCCAGTCCTGATGAAGGGTCTCAGTCCAAAATGTCAATTGTTTATTCCCTGCCTAACCTGCTGGGTTCCTCCAACATTTTGTGAGTATTGAACAGTTAGGGACTGTCTCAAAAGCAGTCCAAACCCTGCATCTTCCCTGTATTTCCCTCGGAAATGTCACCTGACTCATAACAAAAATCAGTCAGAAAGCGTCTAGGTCTATGAAGCCACTGCAATAATTCTCTCTTCTAGTCCCATAGTTGCTGGTCAGTAGGAATTAAGACATTTCCATCATGAAAGGTGAACATAAAAATTAAGCCAGAAAAAGCGGCATACCTGAGGATTGGGAGAAATTCAGGGTCCAACAGAGGAGGACAAAGGGCTTAATTAGGAAAGGGAAAAAAGATTATGAGAGAAAACTGGCAGGGAACATTAAAACTGACTGTAAAAGCTTTTATAGATATGTGAAAAGAAATCGATTGGTTAAGACAAATATAGGTCCCTTACAGTCAGAAACAGGTGAATTGATCATGGGGAACAAGGGGACATGGCAGACCAATTGAATAACTACTTTGGTTCTGTCTTCACTAAGGAAGACATAAATAATCTTCCGGAAATAGTAGGGGACCGAGGGTCCCGTGAGATGGAGGAACTGAGGGAAATACATGTTAGGAGGGAAGTAGTGTTAGGTAAATTGAAGGGATTAAAGGCAGATAAATCCCCAGGGCCAGATGGTCTACATCCCAGAGTGCTTAAGGAAGTAGCCCAAGAAATAGTGGATGCATTAGTGATAATTTTTCAAAACTCGTTAGATTCTGGACTAGTTCCTGAGGATTGGAGGGTGGCTAATGTAACCCCGCTTTTTAAAAAAGGAGGGAGAGAGAAACTGGGGAATTATAGACCGGTTAGCTTAACATCGGTGGTGGGGAAAATGCTAGAGTCAGTTATCAAAATGTGATAACAGCACATTTCGAAAGCGGTGAAATCATCGGACAAAGTCAGCATGGATTTGTGAAAGGAAAATCGTGTCTGACGAATCTTATAGAATTTTTTGAGGATGTAACTAGTAGAGTGGATAGGGAAGAACCAGTGGATGTGGTATATTTGGATTTTCAAAGGCTTTTGACAAGGTTCCACACAGGAGATTAGTGTGCAAACTTAAAGCACATGGTATTGGGGAATGGTATTGATATGGATAGAGAATTAGTTGGCAGACAGGATGCAAAGAGCGGGAATAAACGAGACCTTTTCAGAATGGCAGGCAGTGACTAGTGGGGTACCGCAAGGCTCAGTGCTGGGACCCCAGTTGTTTACAATATATATACTAATGACTTAGACGAGGGAATTAAATGCAGCGTCTCCAAGTTTGCGGATGACACGAAGCTGGGCGGCAGTGTTAGCTGTGAGGAGGATGCTAAGAGGATGCAGGATGACTTGAATAGGTTAGGTGAGTGGGCAAATTCATGGCAGATGCAATTTAATGTGGATAAATGTGAGGTTATCCACATTGGTGGCAAAAACAGGAAAACAGATTATTATCTGAATGGTGGCTGATTAGGAAAAGAGGAGGTGCAACGAGACCTGGGTGTCATTATACACCAGTCATTGAAAGTGGGCATGCAGGTACAGCAGGCGGGGGAAAAGGCGAATGGTATGCTGGCATTCATGGCAAGAGGATTCGAGTACGGGAGCAGGGAGATACTACTGCAGTTGGAACAGGAACCCACCAAAAAACATCAAACCATTGTCTCCTGCACAATCACCGCCCTTATCAACTCCGGAGACCTTCTATCCTCAGCCGCTAAACTCATTATTCCCACACCCCGTACCACTCGGTTTTACCTCCTCCCAAAGATACACAAGCCTGACTGTCCCGGTAGACCCATAGTTTCTGCCTGCTCCTGTCCAACGGAACTTGTTTATGCCTACCTGGACTCCATTTTGTCACCCATAGTTCAGTCCCTCCCTACCTACATCCGCGATACATCCCATGCCCTCCACCTCTTCAGTAACTTCCAGTTCCCCGGTCCCACCACTTCATTTTTACCATAGATGTCCAATCCTTATACACTTCCATTCCTCATCAAGAAGGCCTCAAAGCCCTCCGCTACTTCCTGGATAATAGACCTCACCAGTTCCCCACCGCCACTACCCTCCTCCGGTTGGCGGAACTGGTTCTCACACTCAATAACTTCTCTTTTGGCTCTTCCCATTTTCTTCAGACTAAGGGTGTAGCTATGGGAACTCGCATGGGCCCTAGCTATGCCAGCCTCTTCGTTGGTTATGTGGAACAGTCTATGCTCCAAACCTATTCTGGTACTGCTCCCCAACTTTTCCTTCGGTACATTGACGACTACATTGGTGCTGCTTCCTGCACCCATGCTGAGCTCGTCAATTTCATCAACTTTACTTCAAACTTCCACCCAGCCCTCAAATTCACTTGGTCTATCTCGGACACTTCTCTCCCCTTTCTCGACGTCTCAGTCTCCATCTCTGGAGACAGACTGTACACTGACATCTTCTACAAGCCCACTGACTCTCATAACTACCTCGACTATACCTCTTTCCACTCTGCCACATGCAAAACTGCCACTCCCTATTCCCAGTTCCTCCTTCTCCGCCGTATCTGCTCCAAAGATGAGGCTTTCCGTTCCAGGACATCTCAAATGTCCTCTTTTTTTAAGGATCGTGGTTTCCCTTCTACGGTGATCAATGATGCCCTCACCCGCATCTCCTACATTTCCCGCATTTCAGCCCTCACCCCATCTTCCCGCCACCACAACAGGGACAGAGTTCCCCTTGTCCTCACCTACCACCCCACCAGCCTCCGGATCCAGCACATTATACTTCGCAACTTCCGCCACCTTCAGCAGGACCCCACAACTAAGCACATCTTTCCCTCTCCACCCCTCTCCACTTTCCGCAGGGATCGATCCCTCTGCAACTCACTTATCCGCACGTCCATCCCCACAGATCTCCCACCCGGCACTTATCCCTGTAAGCATAAGTGCTAACCTGTCCCTAAACCTCCTCTCTTGCCACCATTCAGGGCCACAAACAGTCCTTCCAGGTGAGGCAACACTTCATTTGTGAGTCTGTTCGGGTCATCTATTGCATCTGGTGCTCCCGGTGCGGCCTCCTCTACATCGGTGAAACCCGACGCAGATAGGAGACCGCTTCGTTGAGCACCTCCACTCCGTCCGCCACAACAGACAGGATCTCTCGGTAGCCACCCACTTCAACTCTGCTTCCCATTCCCATTCAGATATGTCCATACATGGCCTCCTCTACTGCCATGATGAGGCTAAACTCAGGTTGGAGGAGCAACACCTCATATACTGTCTAGGTAGTCTCCAGCCCCTTGGTATGAACATAGAATTCTCCAACTTCTGGTAATTCCCTCCCCCTCCCTTCCTCTATCCCTATTTCACATCACCTCCCTCATAGTTCCGCCTCCTTCTACTATTGTTCTCCTGCCAATCACCTCGCTGCTTCCCCTCCCCCACCCTTTGTCTTAAAATTTACTGTTTTTTTCAACTACCAACATTCTTCAAACCCTCTCCAAAGTTCTTCCTTCAGTCCTGACGAAGGGTTTCGGC
This sequence comes from Mobula birostris, assembly GCF_030028105.1. NCBI lineage: Eukaryota > Metazoa > Chordata > Chondrichthyes > Myliobatiformes > Myliobatidae > Mobula > Mobula birostris. The sequence continues at coordinate 135,100,792 of NC_092376.1, forward strand.
CCGAAACGTCGACTAATCTTTTCAACTGATGCTGACTGACCTGCTGAGTTCCTCCAGCGCATTGTGAGTGTTCCTTTGACAACAGCATCTGCAGATTATTTTGTGTTTACGATTTGCTACTCCGCTGCGAAGTGTCTTCAAGGTATGCCTACCCTGAAGATGTTTAAATCCTTTCTACGACGGGAGTTCAGTGAAACCCTCTCTCACTGCTCCCCCTCTGTGATCTCTCCCTCTCTCCGACTCTTCGACCACATCCTGACTCAGACCCGCTACCACAGGCACGTCTCCTTCCTGAGAATGTGTCTCCGCCGCCATCTGTTACCGCATGGATTCCAGCTCCAGTTCCAGGCCTCCCAGTTTGGGCCCAACGAGGATCCTAGGTACCTCCGTTTCCACGACCGCTGCTCGCTCCGCTGCTCCCGTAGGATTCTCCGTGCCATGCTTGCTGCCATGCGAAGATACCTAAGGGCCCTGTCCCTCTCTCTGCCACCACTCCGGGACTCACTCTCCACCATCTGCCATGGTCCTCTCCTACACTTCATTCTCTGCCGGATTCACGCCACCAACCGCCGTTTCTTCTCCTTCCTCGCGTCCAAGAAGGACAACAAGCTCGCCTGCCTGGAGCCCACGACGACGACTGGCTCCAGCCTGGACCAAAACCCCTCAGACCTCGACTTCTCAGGCTTTCGGCAGGCCGGAGACCCATCCGTCTCTGATTCTGACCCTGACCCTGACTGGAACCACTGCCTCCTGAAAAGGGGAACCAGCCCCCGGCGAGCCATGGACTCCCTCGCTCCCAACTCCGACCTCAGTTCTGGTGCCCTGCAGGCTACAGTCTCCGCCATGCCAAGTTAAGATCCAGCTCCTACAGAGGTCCCGAAACTCTCCAAACCGGAACCGCTCTTACTGCCGTTGGGTCCCACCACCTATCCTATTCCCCCACTACCCTCTTTTCTCCCATCGACTCCCAAACATCCCTCTACCCCTCATCGTCCATCCATTCCTCTGATTCCTCATCCTCCCCTAACCCCGCTCTCCCTGAACATCCCTACACCCCTCTCCCTCCTGAGACCTCCCACTCTTCACCCTCCTCCAACCCCAGCCCCAACCATTGCCGTGTCTTCACCATCCCATCTGACCTTCCCCTCTCTGAGGCAGAACGTTCTGTCCTTAGCAAGAGCCTCACTTTTGTCCCCCTCCGTCCACACCTCAGTGAGTTCCGTGCCCACCATGATGTTGAACTCTTCTTCCATCACCTACATCTCCGAGCCTACTTCTTTGACAATGATACCCCTCCCCCTACTGATGACCCCTTCTCCTGTCTTCAACCCTCCTCCTCCTCCTGGACACTCCGCCCGGGCCTGCTACCTGCACTTGATCTCTTCATCTCCAACTGTCGCCAAGACATCAACTGTCTCAACTTCACCACTCCTCTCTCCTGTTCCAACCTCACTCCCTCTGAACGCACTGCCTTCCACTCTCTCCGCACTAATCCCAACCTCACCATCAAACTCACTGACAAAGGTGGTGCCATAGTAGTCTGGCGGACGGACCTCTACCTCACTGAGGCCAAACGGCAGCTCTCTGACACCTCCTCTTACTTACCCCTGGAACAGGACCCCACCAAAGAACATCAAAGCATTGTCTCCTGCACCATCACTGTCCTTATCAACTCCAGAGACCTTCCATCCTCAGCCGCTAAACTCATTATTCCCACACCCCATACCGCTCAGTTTTACTTCCTCCCAAAGATACACAAGCCTGACTGTCCCGGTAGACCCATAGTTTCTGCCTGCTCCTGTCCAACGGAACTTGTATCTGCCTACCTCGACTCCATTTTGTCACCCATAGTTCAGTCCCTCCCTACCTACATCCGCGATACATCCCATGCCCTCCACCTCTTCAATAACTTCCAGTTCCCCGGCCCCAACCGCTTCATTTTTACTATAGATATCCAATCCTTATACACCTCCATTCCTCATCAAGAAGGCCTCAAAGCCCTCCGCTACTTTCTGGATAATAGACCTCACCAGTTCCCCACCACCACTACCCTCCGCCGGCTGGTGGAGCTGGTTCTCACACTCAATAACTTCTCTTTTGGCTCTTCTCACTTTCTTCAGACTAAGGGTGTAGCTGTGGGAACTCGCATGGGCCCTAGCTGTGCCTGCCTCTTTGTTGGTTATGTGGAACAGTCTGCGCTCCAAACCTATTCTGGTACTGCTCCCCAACTTTTCCTTCGGTACATTGACGACTACATTGGTGCTGCTTCCTGCACCCATGCTGAGCTCGTCAATTTCATCGGCTTTGCTTCAAACTTCCACCCAGCCCTCAAATTCACTTGGTCTATCTCAGACACTTCTCTCCCCTTTCTCGACGTCTCGGTCTCCATCTCTGGCGACAGACTGTACACTGACATCTTCTACAAGCCCACTGACTCTCATAACTACCTCGACTATACCTTTTCCCACCCCGCCACATGCAAAAATGCCATTCCCTATTCCCAGTTCCTCCGTCTCCGCCGCATCTGCACCCAGGATGAGGCTTTCCATTCCAGGACATCTCAAATGTCCTCTTTCTTTAAGGATCGTGGTTTCCCTTCTGCTGTCATCAATATACCCTCACCCACATCTCCTCCATTTCCTGCACATCGGCCCTCACCCCATCTTCCCGCCACCACAACAGGGACAGAGTTCCCCTTGTCCTCACCTACCACTCCACCAGCCTCCAGATAGAGCACATTATCCTCCGCAACTTCCGCCCACTTCAACAGGACCCCACCACTAAACACATCTTTCCCTCTCCACCCCTCTCCGCTTTCCGCAGGGGTCCATCCCTCTGCGACTCACTTATCCGCATGTCCATCCCCACGGATCTCCCACCCGGCACTTATCCCTGTAAGCGTAAGTGCTACAGCTGTCCCTACACCTCCTCTCTTGCCACCATTCAGGGCCCCAAACAGTCCCTCCAGGTGAGGCAACACTTCATTTGCGAATCTGTTCAGGTCATCTATTGCATCCGGTGCTCCCGGTGTGGCCTTCTCTACATCCGTGAAACCCGACGCAGACTGGGGGACCGCTTCATCGAGCACCTCCGCTCCATCCGCCACAACAGACAGGATCTCCCAGTAGCCACCCACTTCAACTCTGCTTCCCATTCCCATTCAGATATGTCCATACATGGTCTCCTCTACTGCCATGATGAGGATAAACTCAGGCTGGAGGAGCAACACCTCATATACCGTCTAGGTAGTCTCCAGCCCCTTGGTATGAACATAGAATTCTCCAACTTTCAGTAGTTCCCTCCCCCTTCCTTCCTCTATCCCTATTTCATATCACCTCACTCATAGTCTCGCCTCCTTCTACTATTGTTCTCCTGCCAATCACCTCCCTGCTTCCCCTCCCCCATCCCTTTGTCTTAAAAATTACTGTTTTTTTCAACTACCAACATTCTTCAAACCCTCCCCAAAGTTCTTCCTTCAGTCCTGACGAAGGGTTTCGGCCCGAAACGTCGACTAATCTTTTCAACTGATGCTGACTGACCTGCTGAGTTCCTCCAGCGCATTGTGAGTGTTCCTGGAGTATTGTGTGCAGTTTTGGTCCCCTAATCTGAGGAAAGACATTCTTGCCATAGAGGGAGTACAAAGAAGGTTCACCAGATTGATTCCTGGGATGGCAGGACTTTCATGTGAGGAAAGACTGGATTGACTAGGCTTATACTCGTTGGAATTTAGAAGATTGAGGGGGGATCTTATTGAAACGTATAAAATTCTAGAGGGATTGGACAGGCTAGATGCAGGAAGATTGTTCCCGATGTTGGGGAAGTCCAGAATGAGGGGTTACAGTTTAAGGATAAAGGGGAAGCCTTTTAGGACCGAGATGAAGAAAAATTTCTTCACACAGAGAGCGGTGAATCTGTGGAATTCTCTCCCACAGGAAACAGTTGAGGCCAGTTCATTGGCTATATTTAAGACGGAGTTAGATATGGCCCTTGTGGCTAAAGGGATCGGGGGTATGGAAGGAAGGCAGGTACAGGGTTCTGAGTTGGATGATCAGCCATGATCATACTGAATGGTGGTGCAGGTTCGAAGGGCCGAATGGCCTACTCCTGCACCTATTTTCTATGTTTCTATGTTTAACATATAGTCATCCACTGGACATTCTGTATATATTGGGTCATTTTGGAAATGGGGAGCTACATGAAAAACACTCACTATATCTGCACTCTTGTCTATTTGCAGTGAATGCCTTTTGGGGCTTGTTTCTTGTTTGTTTTTTGACATCAAGGCAACTATATGCCCAGGTGCAGTTATGTTGGATTATATGCTGCAGACTTGAATAACAGAGTTTCATCCTATGTAAAGTCTTACGATGCTTAGGTTACTTGTCTTCGCTGGTCCTCCACATGACATCAAGTTATTGACTTATTCCATAAGACAGAGGAGTAGCATTGGGCTATTCAGCCCATTGAACCTGCTCCACTCTTCCATCGTGGCTGGTTTATTATCCACCTCAACCCTCAGCTTCTCACCATGAAACCTTAAATGCTGCTTTCACTATGATGCTGGATAACGTGTGGAATATTTAATTTAGCATTGCAATTTAGCGACCACTTATGTTCTCAGGGATTGATATACACATTCAAAGAAGAACCCCTTGTCTTTGGGCAGGTGCAGAGTGCAGCTGTTGTTCTCTGACCAGTCTACCTGTTACAACATTTTCAGGGAATAACCACCCAATCTCATCCAAGTCAACAGGGTTAAAACTATTCTTGCCCCCCCCCCCATTGTGTTCCAAACTATCCTATAAGTCTATCCTCAAACCATTGAAAATATTCCATGCTTCTGAGCCATATGTTACTCAGGGTGAGAATTAAGATATAACATGCTGTATTGATCTTGCTGCCTTCAGATGTTATGAGTTACTGATCTTTGGTAACAGTGAAGAGAAACACTGTCACTGTTAAAATGACAAGATCAGTGTAACCTTTATTGTAGCATAATCTTGTGGGGTAATTTTCAGTACAGATGGGGAAAATTACAACCTACAATCTGTGAAGTTCCATTGGCAGATCAACACTTCTGATAATTTTGGGAGAGAGAAAAATAGGTGTAAGTCAATGATGTGTTGATAAAAGTAGTTATATCAAACTAATGACTGTGTTAGTCTGAACTACTTGTACGTAGCACTGCATTTATTGCCTAGAAACTTCAAACGAAAATTCGAGCTGCCACTTGTGTGATCATTTGAGCACGGCCAAGGTGATACTTATGTAAACAATCAGCATCATATAAATTGGCAAAACCACATCTTGGCATATCAACAACTAGCTTAGAATCCTATCAGCAGATAGTAGGCAATGTCCTGATCTTGTTAATAAATTAGCAATTAAGCTATCATATTACATCTCATCAAAAGATTTGATAATATTCTGGGAGTTTTAAATGAAGTAATGCATGCTTCTCTATCAATAGGAACATCCTGAAACAGGTCTGGTTTACAGGAAATAGTTATTTTCAAAATAGCCCTGAAAGTGAGGTTGTACCAAATTTGCATTGAAATGTTCCTGGAGAGTATTCTACAACTTGTAAATGTTTTGCTGCACAGCTTGTAAATGATGCATTATTGGGAGTGAAACAATGCCATAATCCAAATCTATGCAAGTTTACAGTCATTGTTGTGAAATATTTCCATTTTCCTTCACCTTTTGCAAATCTGGTTTTCATAAATATTGGTAAAATCTGTGTCATTTTGTTAAATGTTCAAAAGAGCACTTACCAGGATCCTCAGTGAAAATTAATCTTGTGTTTGGACAATAAAATAGGATGATGTTATTCTTTCGGCACTGATTAGCTTAGGGTTTTCACAACAATATGTTCTGTTCCACCAGGGATGCCAGTATTTTATGGAGCAGTTTTCTTAATTAGAACATATGCTTTCTTTTCAGCAAGTCTGTAGAAAGCATGCGGTATTATTTCAAGTAATTTAGAAAATAATCTGCTTGGAATTTAACTTCTAACTTCGTAGTAATTTAAGACCCAAAACAATAGCTCTGTTATCCAGGTAATCTGTCTTTTCTGCTCTCTTGAGTATTTTTTACAGCTTTAGATATTGATTGTGTAATGCTAAAATAGGTAAATACTTTGACAGTGAAAGACTACACTTGAATTGAAAGCTGAAATAAATTTACAAAAATATTACTTTGCAAGAGTTTAATTAGCTGAAGTAAACTATCATTGGCACACTTTGGACAGGTTCTAGGTCATATATTGTTTTAATTATTTGGTTTATTTTTATAAAATATGCAGATAAAAATTTGTGTGATGCAGGTCATAGGAATCATGGAATAACATTTTTCCAAGTTAAAGTTCAGCTGCGAGGAGTATACAGCACAAAGTTGCAGACATATTGTAAATCAAAGCTAACTGATACTTAAGTGTAAACTCAGACATCCCACCCTGCAAAAACTGATTTCAGGGAGGTAGCACCATCAATTTGCGGGAGACTTCCGGGAGAGGTAGGATGTCTGCAAAAGAGTAGCTCCTTAGCAGCTAGCCAGCTAGTTTAAATAACGTTAGCTATGCTAATGAATGAATTGCACCTGTTAAACTCACCTCAACATGTCTTTTACAGTCTTAACCCACCATGGGCAATAGAAAAGTCACTGTTGCAAACAGTGCAGTGAGCAACACTGTCATTATTTTTGATCCCTATTAGGCAGGGGTACACTTTATTGTAGTCTGGGGTGACGTACGTTTTATACTTTCTTTTTTTTGAAACATTCTGCCATGGCGCGCCCTTGCTCTCTCTCTCACTCGCGCGCTCTCTCTCTCTCGCTTGCTTTCTCTCTCGCGTGCTCTCGTTTGCTTTCTCTCTCTCTCTCGCTTGCTTGCTCTCGCGCTCTCTCACTCTCAAAAAAATTGATTTCCGTGATATTGTATATAATTTGCGGGCATCAGGGTGCCACTATTCATATGCGGGAGACTCCCGGAACTTCTGGGAGAGGTGGGATGTCTGTAAACTGCATATTGACAGAGGTGTATTGGCCTATTTAGTTGCTGCATTATTTAATATCTTATTTCAAGCTGTTTAACAATAGAGCGCCCCAGTTAATACTGGTTAACTAGTCAAATCAAATATCAATTTTCACTTCTATTGCTAGACCCTAAGGTTGGATTTTCTGTCACAATGTTGGCTTGTATTCAAGCTTACACAGTTGATTCTCTCCTGATTCAGAAACCTGTTCTGTTTTCTGAATAAATCTGATCAAATACTTCCCACTCCAGCTGGTTATTCATACCAAAAATAACAACCCTTTCAGAAAATTGTTAGACTTCTTTTCATTTGTACATTGACAATTTGTAATTGTGAAATTGTGTTCCCACATTTTATGTTAAGCACCTACAGATATTATTTAAAAATATCCTGCTTTGGGCAATGTTGTGGCTCTGGAATCTGTTTAGACAGAAAGGTTAGGGTCAGATTAAGGAAGAAAGATTGGGTCACTTTACACTGAGTAATCAGGAGTTGTTCTGTTGGAGAGTTGAATGGTTGTTTATGGAATGCCTTAGGCAAACCCAAAGGGATACTATTAATTAATACATACAGATAAAACACAAGGTTAAAGGCCTAAACTAGTTAATGTAATTCAGAGATTAAAATCTCTTCACACAATGAAGGAATGATATCTGGAATGGACTTCATAACAGTGTTGGAAAAACCAAAATCTGGAAGACATCTGAGAATGTATGGATGCCACCTTAGAATATTTATGGATAGGTGAATGAAGATAATATGATCCTGCATTGTAATCGATACTGTGCCACTCACATAATGTGGCATCAACCACCTGTCCATTGTTCCTTCCCATTGTCATAGTTTTTAGCCATAACTTTTTGTTAATGTGTATAATGTAGAAATGACAAGGAGATCTTAAGCAGATCACCGTTCATTTGGCCTTGGGCTCCATTGTTTGGTCCATTGTGGTGCAGAGCACATTCTTATGCTGGAAGCTGAGATCTTCGAATTGCACCATTGAGTGCAGTGTGGGAGTGCCTCATGGCAGGCACTCAGGTGTAATGACAGAGTGGTGTTGTCAGTCGTCAGTCATCTCCATGGCCAGGGATGCCTGTGATAGCTTTGACATTCCCAAGCACTCAAAAAACATTGAAAACTGTCAAAATATAAAAACAGTAAACAATTTTGAATTACATAAGTATATACTCTTAAAAATAAGTAAAATCATTTAAACAAACGAAAATAGAAAAATGAAATAAAACAAAGAATTTGAATGGTCTTTGATCTGGAACATTAACATTACTTTTGTTTACAAAGATGCTGCCTGACCTGCTGAGTGTTGTCACCTATTTCTATGTTGTGTTTTTCCAGCATTGCAATTGTATTTTATTTTTTATAAATTGAAAAAATGATTTATTTGCCTTTCTTTCAAAACTATTTCCCTTGGATATGATGATCATTTTTTCCAGTGACCCACTTGAATCACGAGGCCTTGGGAGCCTTGAGAGTGACTCACAGGTCTGTGCGTGAAATTTTTAAAAAAGTGTTCCCTGCACTTCAGCATCTTTCGGCGGCCCAAATCAAATTGCAATTCATTAGGGGCAAATAAAAAATAAGGCAGTGAGCCTTAATTTGTTGGAGTGGACCTGTGTTCAAGCGTGTTCCATCGGGCTTCAGTGAGAATAGGCTTGGGCAAGGTACGTACCTAGTAAGTTTCTTCTTCATTCTTCATTCTTTATCTGTTGGTTAGAGCAGTGAGAATGGCTCCAGGCGAATGTGTTGGGTTCTTTGTGTGCGATATGGGAATTTAGGTAGACCTTCAGCCTGCTGGATAACAATATTGGCACCCAGTGCACCAAGCTGCAGCTTCTCAGAGCCTGTGTTAAGGAACTGGAAATACAGTTTGATGACCCTCAGCTCATAAAGGAAACTAAGGAGGTGATAGTTAGGAGCTACTGGGAAGTAGACATCCCTAAGTTGCAGAGTCAGATATTTGGGTGACAGTCAGGAGAGGAAAAGGAAATAAGTAGCCAGTGGGCGACCTCCTCAATAATAAGATATTATTTTGTGTACTGTTGGCGGGGATGACCAACCAGGAGGGAGCAGCTGCAACTGGATCTCTGGTGCTATGGCTCAGATGGGAAGGACTGCAGTAGTGATAGGACATTCCATAGTTAGAGGAGCAGACATGAGATTCTGAAAATGTGAACCTGAATGATATGTTGCCTCCCAGGTGCCAGGGTCAGGGACATCTCTGATTGGGACCGTGGAATTCTAAAGGGGGAAGGTGAGCAGCTAGAAGCCTTGGTACATGTTGGCACCAATTACATAGGTAGGAAAAGGGAGGAGGCCCTGAAGAGAGAATTTAGGGAGCAAAGTAGAAGGTGAATAGCAGGACCTCATAGATATTAATCTCTGGAATGCTGCCTGTGCCACATGCTAGTGCGGGTAAGAATAGCATGATTTGGTAAATGAGTATGTGGCTGAGGAAATGCTACAGGGGGCAGGGCTTCAGATTTCTGGATCATTGGGATCTCTTCTGATGAAGGTATGACCTGCACAAAAGAGATGGGATACACCTAAACCCGAGGGGGACAAATATCCAGGTGTTTGCTGGAGGTGTGGGAGAAAGGAAACTGAGTGATAGGGCTGAGAATGAGATAGATGTTATAAAGCAGAGGCAGTGTGTAGTGAGACTGTCAGGAAGGAGAGACAGATGATAGGGTAAAATTGCAGTCAGTAGGATGAGTTGCACTGTAACGGGACAACATCAAAAAGGGTGATGAATACAAGACTGAAAGGTGTTATATTTGAAGGCACACAGTATACAGAATGACGTAGATGATCTTGTAGCGCAGTTAGAGATTGGTAGGTATGACATTCATGGCATCACTGACTCGTGACTGAAAGAAGATCATAGTTATGTGCTTAATATCCACAGATATACATTGTTTCTAAATGTCAGGCAGAAAGGCAAATGGGATGATTTGGCTTTGTTGGTAAATAGTGAAGTAAAATCCTCAAAAAGATGTGACATAGGATCGGAAGGTGTATTATCATTGTGGGTAAAGTTAAGAAACTGCAAGAATAAAAAGACCCCGTTGGGAGTTATATACAGGACTCAGAACAGCAGCCAGGACGTGGGCTACCAGTTAAAGTGTAACATCGAAAATGCATGTCAAAATGGCAATGAATCAATCGTCATTGGGAGATTTCAATATGCAGGTAGATGGGGAAAATCATAAGCCCATAAGACCATAAAACAAAGGAGCAGAAGTCAGCCATTCGACCCATCGAGTCTGCTCTGCTATTTTATCATGAGATGATCCATTCTCCCATTTAGTCCCACTCCCCCGCCTTCTCACCATAACCCTTGATGCCCTGGCTACTCAGATACCTATCAATCTCTGCCTTAAATTCACTCAATGACTTGACCTACACTGCCACCCGTTGCAACAAATTCCACAGATTCACTACCCTCTGGTTAAAAAACTTTCTTTGCATCTCTGTTCTGAATGGACGCCCTTCAATCCCTAAGTCATGCCCTATTCTGAATGGACGCCCTTCAATCCCTAAGTCATGCCTTCTCGTACTAGACTCCCCCACCATTTGAAACAACTTTGCCACATCCACTCTGTCCATGTCTTTCAACATTTGAAATGTTTCTATGAGGTCCCCGCTCATTCTTCTAAACTCCAAAGAGTACAGTCCAAGAGCGGTCAAACGTTCCTCATATGTTAACCCTCTCATTCCCGGAATCAGGCTGGTGCTGATTTTGGATGCTGGGAGAGAATTTGTAGAATGCTTATGAGATGTTTTTTTAGAACTGGTTGTGATTGAGCCCATACGGGTGCAGCCATTCTGGATTGAGTGTTGTGTAATGAACTAAATTTGTATAAGGAGCTTAAGGTAAAGGATCAGGATGCAGTGATCATAAATCTGATGGAATTTACCCCGCAATTTGAAAAGGTGAAGCTAAAGTCAAACATATCAATATTACAATGGGGTAAAGGGAATTAAGTAGATCTGAAAGAGGAGCTGGCCAAATGTGATTGGAAGGGAAAATCATGCCTGGTAAGTGTTGGAATTCTTTGAGGAAATAGCAAGTAGGATAGCCAAAGGAGAGTCAGTGGATGTTTTGTACTGGAATTTTCAGAAGGCCTTTGACAAGGTACTGCACATGAGGCTGCTTCACAAGTTAGGAGCCCATGGTATTACAGGAAAGATACTAGCCTGGATAGAGCAAACTAGTTAATGGGTAGGAATCAAAGAATAGGAAAAAATGGAGCCTCTTAAGATTGGCTTCTGGGGCACCCAGGTGCGACTCGAGAAGCAGCAGTACTCTCAATGGATACGATTAAATATTCCCATTTCATCCTGTTACCGCTAAAAAGCACAATTTCTCTCAAGGTCAGTACAGTCAACAAAGGTGTCTTAATGCTTTAAAATAAACTATCGTTGCTTAAAACCAACGGAAACAACGCACTCTGTGGTCGGAAGGGCCCGTGAAGAAAACCTCAGAGAAAGCGTGGGCGAAGATCAGGATTACAAGTGCGTTTAAGGAAACGGGGTTTTAAACTCCCTATACCGACGATCTTGCTGGCGAACGTGCAGTCTCTGGTGAATAAAATCAATGATCTCAGAGCTAGGGTGCTAAATCAAAGGGACATTAGGACCGCTTGTGTCCTTTGTTTCATGGAATCCTGGTTAACCCCTTCCATACGGGATGCAGCGATTCAGATCAACAGGTTTACTATATCCTGTCAGGATAGATATAGAGAGTTTCTCAAAAGCAGAGGCGGAGGAGTATGCTTCATGATCAATTCTTCTTGGTACACGAATATATCAGTGCTGTCCCAATTCTGCTCACCAGACCTGGAATATCTAGCAGTAAAGTGTTGTCCTTTTTACTTACCACAGGAGTTCTCTGGGGTCATTCTGGTAGCAGTTTACATTCCACCTCAGGCCAATGTCAAGCAGGCTTTAGATGACCGGAGCAATGAAACCAACATGCACAAAACAGCACACCCTAACACCTTTGTCCCCCTTCACCCACACCTCAGTGAGTTCCATGTTCGCCATGATGCGGAACTCTTCTTCTGCCGTCTCCATCTCCGAGCCTACTTCTTCAACAAGGACTCTTCCACCCCCACTGATGACCCCTTTTCCTGTCTTCAACCCTCCTCTTCTTCATGGACACCCCGCTCTGGTCTTCTCCCTGCTCTGGATCTCTTTATTGCTAACTGCCGACGAGACATCAACCGTCTCGACTTCACCGCACCTTGTTCCCATTCCAACCTTACTCCTTCCAAACGTCCTGCTCTCCACTCCCTCCGCACTAATCCTAACCTTACTATTAAACCCGCCGATAAGGGGGGTGCTGTTGTAGTCTGGCGTACTGACCTCTACCTTGCCGAGGCACAGCAACAACTCGCAGATACCTCCTCTTATTTACCCTTCGATCGTGACCCCACTAAGGAGCACCAGGCCACTGTCTCCCACACCATCAATGACCTTATCAGCTCAGGGGATCTCCCATCCACTGCTACCAACCTTATAGTTCCCACACCTCGCACCTCCCGTTTCTACCTCCTACCCAAGATCCACAAACCTGCCTGTCCTGGCAGACCTATTGTCTCAGCTTGCTCCTGCCCCACCGAACTCGTTTCTGCATACCTCGACACGGTTTTATCCCCCCTTGTTCAATCCCTTCCTACCTATGTTAGTGACACTTCTCACGCTCTTAAACTTTTCGATAATTTTAAGTTCCCTGGCCCCCACCGCTTTATTTTCACCATGGATATCCAGTCCCGATATACTTCCATCCCCCATCAGGAAGGTCTCAAAGCTCTCTGCTTCTTTTTGGATTCCAGACCTAATCAGTTCCCCTCTACCACCACTCTGCTCCGTCTAGCGGAATTGGTCCTTACTCTTAATAATTTCTCCTTTGGCCCCTCCCACTTCCTCCAAGCTAAAGGTGTAGCTATGGGCACCCGTATGGGTCCTAGCTATGCCTGCCTTTTTGTTGGGTTTGTGGAACAATCTATGTTCCGTGCCTATTCTGGTATCTGTCCCCCACTTTTCCTTTGCTACATCGACGACTGCATTGGCGCTGCTTCCTGTACGCATGCTGAGCTCGTTGACTTTATTAACTTTGCCTCCAACTTTCACCTGCCCTCAAATTACCTGGTCCATTTCCGACACCTCCCTCCCCTTTCTAGATCTTTCTGTCTCCATCTCTGGAGACAGCTTATCCATTGATGTCTACTATAAGCCTACTGACTCTCACAGCTATCTGGACTATTCCTCTTCTCACCCTGTCTCTTGCAAAAATGCCGTCCCCTTCTCGCAATTCCTCCGTCTCCGCCGTATCTGCTCTCAGGATGAGGCTTTTCATTCTAGGACGAGGGAGATGTCCTTCTTTTTTAAAAAAAGGAGCTTCCCTTCCTCCACCATCAACTCTGCTCTCAAATGCATCTCCCCCATTTCACGCACATCTGCTCTCACTCCATCCTCCCGCCACCCCACTAGGAATAGGGTTCCCTTGGTCCTCACCTACCACCCCACCAGCCTCCGGGTCCAACATATTATTCTCCGTAACTTCCGCCACCTCCAACGGGATCCCACGACTAAGAACATCTTTCCCTCCCCTCCTCTTCTGCTTCTGCTGGAATCGCTCCCTATGTGACTCCCTTGTCCATTCGTCCCCCGCCATCCCTCCTGGCACTTATCCTTGTAAGTGGAACAAGTGCTCCACATGCCCTTACACTTCCTCCCTTACCACCATTCAGGGCCCCAGACAGTCCTTCCAGGTGAGGTGACACTTCACCTGTGAGTCGGCTGGAGTGATAAACTGCGTCAGGTGCTCCCGATGTGACCTTCTATATATTGGCGAGACCCGACGCAGACTGGGAGACCGTTTTGCTGAACATCTACACTTTGTCCGCCAGAGAAAACAGGATCTCCCAGTGGCCACATATTTTAATTCCACATCCCATTCCCATTCTGACATGTCTGTCCACGGCCTCCTCTACTGTAAAGATGAAGCCACACTCAGGTTGGAGGAACAACACCTTATATTCCGTCTGGGTAGCCTTCAACCTGATGGCATGAACATTGACTTCTCTAACTTCCGCTAATGCCCCACCTCCCCCTCATACCCCATCCGTTATTTATTTATATACACACATTCTTTCTCTCACTCTCCTTTTTCTCCCTCCGTCCCTCTGACTATACCCCTTGCCCATCCTTTGGTTTCCTCCCCCCCCTGCCCTTTTCCTTCTCCCTGGGCCTCCTGTCCCATGATCCTCTCATATCCCTTTTGCCAATCACCTGTCCAGCTCTTGGCTCCATCTCTCCCCCTCCTGTCTTCTCCTATCATTTTGGATCTCCCCCTCCCCTTCCCACTTTCAAATCTCTTACTAACTCTTCCTTCAGTTAGTCCTGACGAAGGGTCTTGGCCTGAAACGTCGACTGTACCTCTTCCTAGAGACGCTGCCTGGCCTGCTGTGTTCACCAGCAACTTTGATGTGTGTTGCTTGAATTTCCAGCATCCGCAGAATTCCTCTTGCTAACACCTTCACCATTGTTTTGGGAGATTTTAACAAGGCCAGTCTGAAAAAAATCACTAAGCAATTACCATCAACAGATAACTTGCAATACCAGAGGAAACAACATACTGGACTATTGTTACACCACCATCAAGAATGCCTACTGTGCTATTCCATGCCCTCACTTCGAGAAATCTGATCACCTAGCTATATACTCTATAGGTAAGGAGCATCTGCCTAACTCCCTGAGTATAGGCAGAGACTGAAGACAGTAGCACCAGCAGTGAGGAGCAAGAAGGTCTGGACATGGGAAGCACATGAGCACCTACAGGACTGCTTTGAATCGGTGGACTGGACTGTATTCAGGGATTAATCTTTGAATCTGGATGAGTATGCTGCAGTTGTTACTGACTTCATTAAAACCTGTGTGAACGAGTGTGTTCCTACAAAGACTTACTGTACATTCCCAAACCAAAAGCTGTGGATGAACCAGGAGGTACGTCGTCTGCTGAAGGCTAGACCTGTGGCATTCAAATTGGCAACCCAGGCGTGTACCAGAAAACCAAGTATGATTTGCGGAGGGCTACTTCAAGGGTGAAGGGACAATTTCAAATGTGGTTGGAGCCGATATCAGATGCACAACAACTCTGCCAGGGACTGCAAGACATTACTTCCTACAAAGCGAAACCCAATAGCATGAATGGCAGCGATGCTTCACTATCAGATGAACTCAACACCTTCTATGCACACTTTGAAAGGGAGAACACAACTACAGCTGTGAAGATCCCTGCTGCGCCTGATGACCCGGTGATCTCTGTCTCAAAGGCCAGTGTTAGACTGTCTTTAAATTGAGTGAACCGTTGCAAGGCAGAAAGTCCCAATGGAGTACCTGGTAAGGCTCTGAAAACCTGTGCCAACCAACTAGTGGGAGTACTCAAGGACATTTTCAACCTCTCATTGCTATGGGCAGAAGTTCCCACTTGCTTTAAAAAAGCATCAATTATACCAGTGCCAAAGAAGAATAATGTGGGCTGCATTAACAACTATCGCCCGGTAGCACGCACATCAACAGTGATGAAATGCTTTGGGAGGTTGGTTATGACTAGAATGATCTCCTGCATCAGCAAGGACCTGGACCCATTGCAATTTGCCTATCGTCACAATAGGTCAATGGCAGATGCAATCTCCATAGCTCTTCACGTGGCTTTAGACCACCTAGACCTGTGGTCCGCAACCAGCGGGCCATGGACCGGTACCGAGCTGCAAACCATGTGCTACCAGGCCGTGAGGAAACGATATGATTTAGTGATATGAAACAATATGAGTCAGCTGCACCTTTCCTCATTCCCTGTCACGCCCACTGTTGAACTTTAACGCACACGAGGTCATCAGTGACCCAAGACTCAAATGACCCATGACGTGCAAAGGAATAGGTCTGTGAATGTTTATGAATGTTTCTGGTTAATCTTCCAAGTCAGCGTGGGAAGAAGATCAACTCCTTGAGCTTGCAAATGACAGAGGGCTGAAAAGTATGTTTGACATAACATCTCTGCCGGCATTCTGAATCAAAGTCAAGGCTGAATATCCTGAGAAAGCCACAAAAGAACTGAAAATATTGCTTCCATTTCCAACATCATATCGCTGTGAAATGGAGTTTCCTGCAATGAATGCAATGAAAACTAAATTGCAGAATAGACTGGACATAAGGAACCCCCTTCGAGTATCTCTGTCTCCCTTCACCCCTCAATGGGACAGTCTTGTTGCAGGGAAACAAGCCCAGGGCTCCCACTGATTCCGCAATATTGGTGTGTTGCAATGATTTTATATGTTCATACAGGGAAAATATGCGCTGTGTGTTTAATACCAAATTCATTAGATAAACCCCTTTAGAAATGAAATTGAGTGTATTAGCCACTTATAAGTGACTTCTAGTTGACTTATCACCTATATTCCGGTTGTGTTTAATACCCATCCTCGGGTTGGCCGGACCGCAAGAATATTGTCAATATTAAACCGGTCTGCGGTGCGAAAAAGGTTGGGGACCCCTGACCTAGACAACACAAACACCTACGTCAGGATGCTGTTCATCGATTATAGCTCAAAATTTACAAGGTGTGGTTGATAAGTTCATGACCTAAGGTAGAAGGAGTCAATTTTAGAAAACCTAGCACATTTATTTTTCAACATAGTCCCCTCCTACATTTACACACTTAGTCCAGCAGTCGTGGAGCATACGGATCCCTTCTTTGTAGAAGTCAGCCTCTTGGACCTCCAGAAAGTGGTCCACAGCAGGGGTGATTGATAAGTTTGTGGCCTAAAGTAGAAGGAAATGAGTTATTAACTTCAAACTTTCTGCATAATCACTCAAAGAGTTGAACTGCACGTGCATGTAACGAGAGTTGTTGAAACATAAATGTGCTAGGTTTTCTAAAATTGACTCCTTCTACCTTAGGCCACAAACTTATCAATCACCCCTCATAGAATGATGCTACAGCAACAACCTGGCACTCAATGTCAGTAAGACGAAAGAGCTGATTGTGGACTTCAGGAATGGTAAGACGAAGGAACACATACCAATCCTCATAGGGGGATCAGAAGTGGAGAGGGTGAGCAGCTTCAAGTTCCTGAGTGTCAAGATCTCCGAGGATCTAACCTGGTTCCAACTTATATTGATGTAGTTATAAAGAAGGCAAGACAGCAGCTATACTTTATTAGGAGTTTGAAGTGATTTGGCATGTCAATAAATACACTCAAAAATTTTTATAGTTGTACTGTGGAGAAGCATTCTGACAGGCTGCATCACTGTGTGGTATGGAGGGGCTACTGCACAGGACCAAAAGAAGCTGCAGAAGGTTGTAAATCTAGTCAGCTTCAACCTGAGCACTAGCCTACAAAGTACTCAGGATATCTTTAGGGAGCGGTGTCTCAGAAAGGCAGCGTCCATTATTAAAGACCCCCAGCACCCAGGGCATGCCCTTTTCTCACTGTTACCATCAGGTAGGAGATACAGAAGCCTGAAGGCACACACT
Source organism: Mobula birostris (assembly GCF_030028105.1). Classification (NCBI taxonomy): domain Eukaryota; kingdom Metazoa; phylum Chordata; class Chondrichthyes; order Myliobatiformes; family Myliobatidae; genus Mobula; species Mobula birostris. The sequence continues at coordinate 135,118,384 of NC_092376.1, forward strand.
CAGCGACTCAGGAACAGCTTCTTGCCCTCTGCCATCCGATTCCTGAATTGACTTTGAAGCTTTGGACACTACCTCACTTCTTTTAATATACAGTATTTCTGTTTTTGCACATTTGTTAATAATCTATTCAATACACATAATTGGTTTCCTTCTTTATTCATTATGTTTTATTTAATTTATTTCTCTCTCTCTCTCTGCTAGATTATGTATTGCATTGAACTGCTGCTGCTAAGTTAACAAATTTCATGTTGCATGCTGGTGATAATAAACCTGATTCTGATTCTGATTCTGACTCTGGCTGCCATTTACTGGAGGTATTCCACAGCATTCGGTGTTGGGACTGTTTTTTTTTTGGCTGTATGTCAGTGATTTGGATGATGGAATTAATGGCTTTGTGGCCAAGTTTGCGGATGATATGAAGATCAGTGGAGGGCCAGGTAGTGTTTAAGAAACATGGGAGGCTGCAGAAGGACCGAAACAAGTTAGGAGAATGGGCAAAAATGTGGTAGATGGAATACAGTGAGTGTCAGGAAGTGTATCGCCATGCACTTTGGTACAGGGAATAAAGGTGTAACTCATTTTATAAAGCAGGAGAAAATTCAATAATCCTAGGAAGAAAGGGACGTAAGTCTTTGTGCAGGATTTCTTGAAGGTTAACTTTCAGGTTGAGTCAATGGTGTGGAAAACAAATGCAATTTTGGAATTAATTTCAAAGTTGCTCTAGAATATAAAGACAAAAATATAATGCTGAAGATTTATAAGGTTCTGGTGAAGCCTCATTTGGAGTATTGTGAGCAGTTTTGGACCCCTTATCTAAGAAAAGATGTTCTGACATTGGAGAGTTTTCAAGAGGTTCACGAAAATTATTCTGGGTGTGAAAGCCTTATCATATAAGAAGTGTGTGATGGATCTAGGCCAGTACTCACTGTAATTTAGAAGAACAAAGGGGATCTCATTGAATCCTATCAAATGCTGAAATGCCCAGACAGAGTGGATGTAAAAAGAGTGTTTCCTTTCGTGGGCACAACCTCAGAGTAGAGGGGCATTCATTTGGAATAGAGATGAGGAGGAATTTATTTAGACTAATGTTGTGAACCTGTGGAAGTTGTTGCCGCAGGCAGTTGTGGAGGCCAGGTGGTGGTGGCCAGGCTCCAGGTGGAGCAAGGTGGTGGTTGATAGTTTCTTGATTAGTCAGATCATGAAAGGTTATGGGGAAAAGGCATTAATATGAGGTTGAGAGGGAAATGGATCAGGCATGATCAAATGGTACAGCAGACTCATTGGGCTGAATAGCCTAATTCTGCACCTATGTCTCATGGTCTTATAGTCTTTTTGGTATTTTTGCCTGATTTGACCTTGTGCAGATTCAATGGACCTTAGCCTGAGACCTGGGAAGTTTGTTTTTTCTTGCTGCCAGATGTGATAGTCAGCTGCACAGATAGCACTGTAGAAAATGTCTACAGTGCACAATGAATGTCAGACTTCTGCTGAGAACTAGGTGGTTGCTGGATTTGAGTTGGCAAATCTGTCCTCTCAGTCATCTTCTAAAATGCAGTTCTGCTTGCTGACAATAGTGTATAACCCTGAAATCTCTCACCAATAATGAATTTGAGTGATTGCTTTTTAAAATTCTATACTGTGGTTTAAATGTCTTAGTGGTTTAAATATGTAATATATTCAATCTCACCAGTGCAAATATAAAATTAAAAATTATTATTATTATTATTAACATTAATAATAATGGTAATAATAATAAGCAATAAATACTGAGAATAAAATATGAAGAGTCCTTGAAAGTGATTTCATAGGTTGCGGAAACATTTCAGTGATGGGGTGGGTGAAGTTGAGGGAAGTTATCCACTCTAGTTCAAAACCCTGATGTTGAAGGATAATAACTGTTCCTGAACATGGTGGTGTGGGTGCTGAGGCTCCTGTACCTTCTTCCTGATGACAGCAGTGAGGTGAAAGCATAGCCAGGGTGGTGGGGTCCTTCATAATCGATGCTTCTTTCCTGTGACTGCAGCCCATGCGATGTGCTGAATGGTGGGGAGGACTTTACCTTTGGTGGGGACACATCAACTATTTTTGTAGGATTTTCCACTCAAAGAAATGATTTTGTGTGGACACACTCTTCTATGACTGTTTTTATAAAGTCTGTGACAACCATAGTGTATTTATTCAGATCCTCTGATGAGTTCTCGAACATGGCCCAGTCCATTGGCTCACGGCAACCCCATAGCTACTACACTGCCTCCCATGATCAACTCTTTGTTGTCCTTATCTCTGTAACCTTGTCCTTTAGACTCAACTGGTATGCGGGTAGGAGAAGGATAGCCAAGTGTTCAGATTTCCCGAAATGTGGTCTAGGCATGAAACAGTAGGCATTCTTTATCATAGTTTAACAGTGGTTGAGTGTGTTGGGGCTCCTGGTGCTGCAGATTATATGCTGATGATAATTGGACAGTCTTCAAACAAGCCTATTGAAGTCTCCAACTATATTTGAAATACCTGGGGTGGTCTGTTTCTTGTTTGGTGATGGCAACATTTAATATCTGGAGTGCCTGATTAATGACAGTTTTGATGGTAGGTAAAAATAGACAGGATCACAGAGGAGACTGTACTTCTTGGTAAGTAGAGCAGTCAGCATTTAACTGTTAGCTATTCCAGTTCAGGGGAACAAGAGTGCAACAAAAGACCGCTACCTCTGAACATTACAAAGAGTTTGTCGAAACACAGGCCCCCATCTTTTGCCTTCTCTGAATCAGCAATCCAGTCCTTCATGAAACACAAAATGCAGCAATTCCTCATTTCGCTCTGATATAGTAATCTTGCCCTTAGGTCCTCATTCTTGCTCTCTGGTGACTACATTTGCTAACAAGATGCTGGATAGAGGAACTTTCATTCCTTGGCATTTCTGTCCGGCTTGCAATCCTCCCTGCTCCCTCTCTTCTGGACTTGGCACTGTACCTTTGTCTGCTTAAAGGTGCTGGACCAGCATGCTTGAGAGATTAGCCTGCCAAGTCCTTCAGAAGGTTGAGAAATCACTAATTCATTAAAGCGGTTCAAAAGTTTATTTCTTAAAGAGAAATTATAGGCTGCAGATTGTAGTGAGACTAATTCAGAAGAGATATGTTTAAAGTTTTGAACACGTCGCCATGGTTTACCAGTGCCATCTTGCATCACAGATGCAGTAATCAGTAAACCAACTGCTGGGTGGATTCAGTGGCTCATCTGTGGAAGCAGAAGGATACTCGATTTTTCAGTTCAAGACCCTGGAGCAAAACAAGCTGTGAAGCAAGGGTAACCAACGTAAAAAGATGAGAGGGACGGTTGCGGCAGGGGCCGCTCACTGCAGTCGCCATCTTGAACTCCCAAGTTGCATGCCATTTCAGCTCACCTTCCCATTCCCACACCATCCTGTCTGTCCTTGGCCTTCTTCTCAACTAGGTTGAGAAGAACAGCATCTTATATTCAACCTAGATAGTCTACAATCCAATGGTTTTAATTTCAGGTGATCTACACTCACTTTGTTACCATCATGCTTCTTCTGATCCACACAGGTTCTCTCAACCCCTTTTTTTTAATCACAAATCTCCTCGTTCATCCACTGTTTTTGATTTAGGTATGTATAGTATGTTCTCGTAGGTACACACCAATCCGCACAGGATTTAATGGAGTCAGTGACAACTGAAAGTTGAATTCCCAAATACAGTCCAGTCCACCGATTCAAAAGGGCAACAATCACACCAGTACACAAGAAAAGTAGGGAGAGCTGCTTTCATGACTGACGTCCAGTAGCACTCCAATCTACAGTGTTAAAGCACTTCGAGACTTTGGCTATGGTTGGAATCGACTCCTGTCTAAGCAAGGACCTGCACCCACTGCAATTTGCCAATTGACACAACAGGTCTACAGCAGATGCGATCTCATTGGTTCTTCATGTGGCCTTGGACCACCTGCAAAACACTAAAACTTACACCAGGCTGATGCGTATTGACCACACCTTAGTGTTTAACACAATCATTCTGACAGTTATGATCATAAAGCTCCAAAACCTGAGCCTATATATATAATAACAAACCTCATGACATACAGTAGGTCAGTGATATTAAACCTGATTCTGATTCTCACCATTCCTCCATGTTCCAATTTATTCTGTTCCCCTACCTGGTTCCATCTTCTTACCATCCACACACTTAACCTACTCAGCCATCTCTCCCTCTTCTTTACTTATTCCATCTGCCCATCATCCTTCTATATCTGGTGCTTCCTTTCTTATCAGGGTTCATCACTTTCACTTTTTCTGTCTTTATTTATCGCTTTCCATCCTGCGCCTCTACCCCCACTTTCACCTTCCCCTCACATTCCTTCATTTCCTTCCTTTCCTTTAATCCCTCTCTTTATCTCTTTCTACCTATCATACACCAGTCCCTGTCCCCTAATTCTGTCCTACATCCCTTCCCCTCACCCACCTGTCTCCGACTTCTCATCAACCTCTTCTAAGTTCCAACTATCACCTACCATCTCCTGCCTCGCCTCTCCCTCTCACATTTATACCGGCCATCTCTCCTCTACACTCTCTTTCCTGATCCCTCAATTAGCTTTCACCTCCAGAGATGCATCCTAACCCACTGAGTTCTTCCAGCGGTTTGTTTTCATCTGCCCTTTGAGAAACATGATTGATTCTCTTTATATACCAACCACTACAGAAGATGATCGGGACTCACACTCTGCACTGCAATCCCATATGGCTTTTGTGTGTCTGATTTAAATACTGAAAATAGGCTCCTGCATGAAGCACAGGGTTACTGAACAACCATGCACATGGTCCTGACAAATTGTGTGATGAATCGAAGGAGGAACAGAGCAGATATTCAAAACTATGGGGAGTATATCCTTAGTTCTCTAGCAGAGATTATTAAAATTAGTACTCATATTTGCAGAATCATATACCTTATTTAGTGTTATTTGCATGAATATAAGTAATATGAAGTAACATAGAAACATAGAAAACCTACAGCACAATACAGGCCCTTCAACCCACAAAGCTGTGCCAAACATGTCCTTACCTTAGAAATTACCTAGGGTTACCCATAGCCCTCTATTTTTCTAAGCTCCATGTATCTATCCAGGAGTCTCTTAAAAGACCCTATCGTATCCACCTCCACTACTGTTGCCAGCAGCCCATTCCATGTCCTCACCACCCTCTGCGTAAAAAATTACCCCTGACATCTCCTCTGTACCTACTTCCAAGCAGCTTAAAACTGTGCCCTGTCATGCTAGCCATTTCAGCCCTGGAAAAAGGCCTTTGACTATCCACACGATCAATTCCTCTCATCATCTTGTACACCTCTATCAGGTCACTTCTCATCCTCCATCACTCCAAGGAGATAAGGCCGAGTTCACTCAACCTGTTCTCATAAGGCATGCTCCCCAATCCAGGGAACATCCTTGTAAATCTCCTCTGCACCCTTTCTATGGTTTCCAAGTAATAAGAGCAAACCACTATTGATGAAAGTTGTTCAGAGTGAGTTTATTATATAAAGGGGCTGTTGTGATTCAGACTATCAGTCACGTGTAAAAACAAAGTAGTCACTAAGCATTATGGTACATTTCATCATGATTTTTCACTTGATTCCTATTTCTTTTAAGTGATTAGTTTGAATCTGAAATTGTGTTTATATTATGTTTCTCCTTTTCCTATGTTTCAGCTTATTTTAATATGGTTTTTGTCAATTGATTTTATGGTCAGGGGTCTTAGATCTGAAGCATTTTGTTTCTCTCTTTTAATGGACATTGTGTGACCTAATTCTAGCATCTTCAAATCTTATTTCAGATTTCTAGAAGATGCATCTTTTATATAAGGTATATTCATGCTGTTTTTAATTTCTTAAAGATCTCTTACAGATATTTTACATATTTAGAACTTAAAGAGACAAAAGTAATCTTGTCCTAGTTCATATTTTCAAAATGTGAGGTGAACAGATATTAAAATATAATGCAAAATAATTTGGATGTGCAACTATTTAATTTGATAAATTCCTCATCGACGTTCACGATGTGATGTTTTATTGGATTTTTGATTCTTTTGTAATATGTTGAGATGCTTTCAGCTTTTACAATTGTGATATTTTTCTCTCTGGTTTGAACTATTGCTTTGTGTCCTTCTGAGAGTTTTAATTGTTTTCTGGAGATTTGCCTCTGACCAACACAAGAATCTTTATTGATCAATGTTTTTGGTGAGCTTCTGTGACATTTATTGTATTATACAGCTTCTGTCCACATCAATTTGTGGCATTTTCTTTAAGCTTCATTTGAAATATCATCATGCATTCCTGATAGAATAAAATTCAAAAATTGGTCTCACTCACAAGCACTAAACACACAGTATCACTGCATTTGGTAATTGAACTCCCCTTTTAAAGGTCAGTTCTACTGATGTCACTGGAAATATGATTATGGTACCTCTGAGGTCCCTGGCACATGTGGATGATGAGGCTGATGAGGCTATGGAGACAGAACTTCAGCAAAAATACTGTCTGCTCTTGGCCCTTGCTGTTTATTAATTGCCATATGGTCTTTCAGCTTCCTCTGCGAGTGCCAAGGCAGTGAAACTACTATCCTTATGAAAATAAAATTCTCCCTCCATAAATAGCTCAAGATGGTGCGAGCGACCATTTGCAACCAATGGCAACATGCTGCTGACAGTTCACGAAACTATTTTTAAAATTTCTTCTTCTTCCAAATATGATTTTACTACTAAGCTGTGTACGATTGGAGCCTATGGTTAACATGGTTGATTTAGGGCCAATTGAATGTACTGGCACTTTACTATCTTTGAGGGAATTGTGGTGGGGTTGGGAGAGGAGTGTGCAGTCTGCAGGCCTGGAAGCCTGGAGATGGGGCATGAACCCATCATTGACTCCATTGTTTTTTTCCTATTAAGACATTGAGCAAGGGTGAAGTTGATGAGGATGAGAGCAAGTACTCCGTTGGACTGGTCTTCCTCTTCTTCTGCCTCTCATTAGCTGTGGTCAGAGAAAAGTCCAAGTTGCAAGGATTGATCGATGAGGCTCATGGATGAGGACTCTTCTTGGGAGACTTTGAAGTTCATGTCGCATGTGTTTCTGGATTCTGTTTTTTTTTACTGTTTTTGAGCGGTTTGATCAGGGCGCTTCAGCGAAGACTGGCTCTGTAGCCTGCGCTCAGCACTGAACTGAACTAAACTGAAAATTCCTGCACCCTTGGTTTGATGATTGATATTCTACGTGTTGTTTGCTCACTTTTTGCCGTTTGCACACTTTGTTCTTTTTTTGCACATTGGATGTTTGATGTTTTTGTTTTATGGGTTCTATGGTGTTTCTTTGTTTTGTTGCTGCCTGTCGGAAGATGAATCTCAGAGTTGTATTCTGTATACATACTTAGATAATAATGTATTTTGAATCTTTGACACTTTAGTTTAAACAGAATAGAGGAAAGGGCTCACCTTGCTTAATCCTATTTTGATAGAAATTGAATTTGATGGAAACAGATGTATCATCTATAGCTGTGGTAGAATTTATCTAAGGAAAGTTATCCCCAAGTTCTACTTCATCTGGTTTCTCATAGTTGTTAAAGAGTTCCTCCCCAATTCACGGTGTAAGCTCTGTCGATCTAGAGATAAAGTGGACAGCATCTTTACTGTGTGACAATTCCGTAATAAATCTATGGAGCAGTTCCAGCTATGATACATGGCCTTTCTCAATCACACTTTGTCTTCATTTACTAATAGATACTGTTGAGGAATCTCCTTGAATTAAAAGTCAAGAGACTACAGATGCTGAAATCTGAAGCAACAAACAATGTGCTAGAGAAACTCAGCGGGGGGAAATGTATCGTCAATATTTCAAGTAAAAATACTGCATCAAGACTGAGATTGGAGAGGAGAAGTGGCCCATATGAAGAGGAGGGGAGTGGTGGAACAGAAATACAAGGTGATAGGAGGACGGTGGTGGGGTATAAGATGACAGGGAGGTTGTGGTTGGTAGGGGTGGGGACCAGGAGGGATTTGTGTCCGAGGCGGTTGGTGAACTGGGGAGGGATACCAGATGACATGTAGAGGAGGGGAGCAGGAGGGAATTGAGAGACAATGATAGGCAAATAATAGATGGAAATAGACAAAGAGAAAATAAAATTTGAGAGGTTTCATCCACTCTTACTCCATTCTTTCTCCCCCATCCACCTGGCTTCACCTATTACCTTCTAGGTTGTCCTCTTTCCCTTCCCCCACCTTCTTATTCTGGTATCTTCCCCCTTCCTTTTCAGCACTGATAAATGATCTCGGCCTGAAATATCAACTGTTTATTATTTTGATAGATGCTGCCTGACTTGCTGAGTTCATCCAACATTTTGTGTGTGTTGCTCTAGATTTTCAGCATCTTCAGAATCTCTTGGGTTCTGAGAGGTCAAGTGAGGGAGGGTAGGAGGGAGGTGGACTCAGAAGGTTAGATACAGCTTCTGGAGAGAGAGAAGTTTGAAAACAAAGGGCTATATAGAATACAACAAATGGAGAAGTGATAATGGAAACCATTAGAGGAGAGGTGGAATAGCAGGTGGAGGCAAACCAGATGGGAGGAGAGGAAGCCTGTAAACATTGTGTGCAAAGTGAGTAGATGGAGGAGAATAGGATGAGGAGCTGGACAGACGGCCGGGAGGTGGGAAAGGGGACTAAAATAGAAGGACCAGAGGAGGATCAGAAGGAGAGAGAGAGGGGAATGGGGAATAGAGAATGCCAGAGTTGAGAGTTACCTAAAACTGAAAATCTTAATGTTGATAAGATTCTGTTGTAAATTTTATGCAACTGAAAGGTCGGAATGGCCATTGTGGACAGAGGATAGATTCTCTGCAAAAAGACCAGCTTAGCATCCTTCATTATTACTATCAGCTACATTGACATCCCACCACCAGTCCCATCTTCTCCCTCCCATGGCTTTCTGCCTTCTGCAGAGACCATTCGCTCCATGACTCCTGGTCCATTCATCCCTCTCTGTCACAACCACGGATTCAGCAGCACAGTAGGTATGGCATTTGTGTTTGTGAAGATGCACATATCAGCTAATTATTATTTAATTGTGATAGTATTTAACTCCAGACTTGTCATCTTAGTGGTTGTCGAGACTTGGACAGAGCACAGCAATACTTCGCTGCCTGTTTGCATTCGGCCTTCCCTGAGAAATTAAACTGTCATGCCAACTGACTCTGAGGACTAGCAGTATTTGTTTAGAGTTTAGATGTTTTTTTCAGCTGCAGTGTAGGCTTCATTTTCCATTTGAGAGTTTTAGTCAACTGCCCTGTTTGGCCTAACGTTTATTGTTTTATTTTCCCTTTATCTCTGGTCTCACTAAAGTCTGTGAACTATCGACCTGCTTCAGTGTCTCTCACTCCGCACTTAGGCTATATCTGAACCTGGTTACAGCAAGTCTTGACGACACAAAGATGGACCCAGCAGAGACAGAGCAGCTGACCTTGGCCGTGAGGTTCATTGGTCAGGTAGGAGACAAGTTATAGGCAATGGAATCTGTTCTCAGTGAAGTTACGGAGGCAATGAGGCAGATAATCTCGTGCCGACAAGCCCAGTCTCACTTGGAGGAACAGGTATCGTCCCTAGCCGCAGCTATTCAAAAGCTCACCACAGACAATGGGACTCTTGTGTCTGCGATTTCAGCACTCACGGCCGCCGTCCACGAACTTACTGTGAACAGCCTGCATTAGCTGACAGCCATTAACATTCTCGCCAACTCAATTCAGCAGCCTCAGGCCGAATCAGTCCCACTCCCAGCATCTTGCAGGTCCTCCTTCTCTGTTGCCCCGACAATCTCTGCTACTAATGCTCCCGATCCCACGCCCGGATCAGAGCCGACTCTCATGACCGTACAGGAACCGAGTATTCCACCTCCAGGCAGATATTTTGGTGATTCCAATGGTTGCAGGAATGCTATTACCCAATGCGAGTTGACATTCCAAGCCCAGCTTGGTCGTTCTGGTGATGAAGCGCGAAAATTGGCGTACATGGTCAATCTTCCTGAAGAACTTCCACTCAGCCTGTTCAACGCTTTACGGGAGCAAGGATACCCTGCAGCCCAGTCGTTCTGACGGTTCATGGCAGAGTTACGGAGGGTTTTTGATCTTCCGGTATGGGGTCAGGAGGTTGTCCACCAACTCTTGGACCTGCACCAAGGCAGAGGAACGGCGAGAGCCTATGCAGTCAAATCCGTACCCTTGCAGTAGAGACGGGATGGAATGAGAGATCTCTCATCACTGCCTTCCAGCATGGACTGAATGCAGGGATCTGGCATGAGATCACTGTGTGGGACGAGCAGCACAGTCTGGATGACCAGATTAATCTGACTGTTCGAGTTGACGACCAGGTAACTGAGTGGCGCAGGGAAAGAATGTTTCAAACTTCCTATGCACCGCCAGATCACTGTCTTTCCTCGCCCCCTCTCCTTCCCTCACCATCCAGCACCTAGCCCACAGAGGAGCCTATGCAAATGGGACACATGCGTCTGTCTCAGGAAGAACAAGAGCGGCACTGGAGGACAGGTTCCTGCCTCTACTGTGGTGATCCAGGACACTTCCAGACAGCACGTTCCAAGCGTCCAGTAAAAGAGAAAGCGTCCAGGGAGGGGAATCCTGATGGGTCGCTTCTCTCTTCAGTCAGCTTCCCTTAATTCTGTAATGCTCGCAGCTTCCTTGTCAAGGAGGTCTCAGACCCATGAACTTAAGGTGTTTATTGAATCCGGTGCAGCCGGGAATCTTATGGACATCTCTCTCACTCAAAGATGGGAAGTTCCAACTCAGGAATTAAGAGAAAAAATCAACGTCAAGGCACAGGATGGTTGACCTCTGGGAACCAGCCAGATCCGCCTTTCCACCCAACCCCTCCAACTGGTGCTCGATGACAATCACCATGAAGAAATTCTGATTAATTCACCTGAACTGCCACTGGTATTTCGTCTCCCCTGGTTATCCCGACATAACCCATGAATCGATTGGTCTCCGAAGGTACTCCAAGAGCGGGGACTGGCATGCCTGTCTTCCTGTCTGTGTCCAGCTCAAGCTCCATTCCATGAATCCCCTCCTGTGTCAGCTAAGGATGTGGACCTGTCTGGGACTCCAGCTGAATATGCAGATCTCCTTGAGGTTTTCAGTAAAAGAAAGACCACCATCCTGCCCCCACACCGGCCATATGACTGTGCCATAGATCTCCTACTTGGCATTAGTCCTCCCCGAGGTCGCTCTTTTCCCTCTCTCATCCTCAAATGGTGGCCATGGAGGAATACATCAAAGAGACATCAAGCATGGGGTTTATCCATCTGTCAAACTCGCCGGCAGGAACGGGCTTCTTCTTTTATGAGCAAGAAAGATGGCAAGCTCCGTCCCTGCATCGATTATCGGCCCCTGAACAACATCATGTGAAGAACAATATCACTGTGAAGAACCGCTACCCTCTTCCCTTGCTGGCATCTGCATTTGAACATCTCCAGGGAGCAACCATATTTTCCAAAATTGATCTGCACAATGCTTACAATCTGATTCACATAAGAGAAGGGGATAAGTGGAAAATGGCTTCCAACACCTCTAATGGCCAATGCCTGGTGAATACCTGGTGATGCTTTTTGGTCTAGCCAACGCCCCCGCTGTATTTCAGGCCTTGGTTAAAGATGTGCTCAGGGACATGTTGAACCAGTCCGTGTTTGTGTATTTAGATGACATCCTTATCTATTCCCTCTCTCATAAGGAGCACGTCCAGCATGTCCGGAGAGTACTCAGACACCTTCTTGAAAACGACCTGTACGCCAAGCCTGAAAAATATGAATTCCATAAAGACCAGGTGTCATTTTTGGGCTATATACTTACCCCATCCAATGTTCAAATGGACCCTTGTAAAGTTCAGGTAGTTGCAGAGTGGTCCAGATCATCTACAGTCAAATGGGTATGTCGCTTCATGGAGTCTGCGAACTTTTATTGCCGCTTCATTAGGAATTTCAGCTCTACTGCGGCTCCAATTAATGCACTCACCAAGAAGACCTCGGCAGGATTCCACTGGATGGACAATGTCGACCAAGCATTTTCAGAGCTAAAGTGACGTTTAACCACTGCCCCGCTGCTGCAACACCCAGACCCACCTCAGCCATCCATTGTCGAGGTGGATACATCCGATGTAGGCATTGGAGCTGTCCTCTCTCAGTGCTCGTCTGCGGATAGCTGGCTGCACCTTTGTGCCTTTCTTTCCCATCGTTTGACTCCAGCCAAGAGGAATTACGATGTGGGAACCGGGAGCTTCTGGCTGACAAGGAGGCCCTGGAGGAATGGCGGCACTGGCTGGAGGGGGCAGAGCATACATTCTTGGTCTGGACAGATCACAAGAAGCTCTCCTATATTCAGGATGCTAAGGGACACAACTCTTGTCAAGCCCAGTGGGCTCTCTTTTTCACACGGTCCAATTTTATCCTTACTTATCATCCCGGCAGCAAGAATACAAAGGCTGATGCTCTCTCCTGGCAGTTTGATGGATCTGAGGACAATGCCGATCCAGAGCCCATTCTTGCTTGTTCGTGTATCGCTGCTCCGGTGACCTGGGGATTAGAGGCAGAGGTGAGGGCTGCCCAACAATCAGATCCAGGCCCGGATGGGGGACCTCCCAACTGGCTGTTTGTCCCTGCTGCGATGCATTCCAAAGTGTTGGAATGGGGTTACTCCTCCCATCTGGCTGGATATCCGGGAATTCAACGGACTCAGGAGTTTATAAAGAGACAATTTTGGTGGCCAACTATGTCCCAGGATGTCCACAACTTTGTATCTGCCTGTCCAACATGCGCTCGGTACAAGGCATCATGCCAGTGTCCTGCGGATCTGTTATGTCCACTGCCTGTGCCCCACTACCCCTGATCCCATCTCTAAGTAGATTTCATCACTGGTCTGTTCCTGTTCAATGGAAACACCACCATTTTGATCATTGTGGATCGATTTTCCAAGGCTGCGCACTTCATTGCCCTCCCCAAGCTCCCATCGGTTCCTGAGAGCTGCCACACTCATGGTTCAACATGTGTTCAGGCGCCATGGCTTTCCTCAAGACATAGTGCCTGATCGTGGACCACAGTTCACTTCCCGCTTCTGGAAGGCTTTCTGCTGTCTTGTAGGAGCCACGGCCAGCCTCTCGTCTGGCTTCCATCCCCAATCTAATGGCCAGACTGAGAGATTGAACCAGGAGTTGGAGACAACCCTGTGCTGTCTTGCCTCCTCCAATCCCGCGTGCTGGAGCTCCTAATTGGTTTGGGCAGAGGTCGCCCACAATAACCACAGTCAGAAGGAGAGAGAGAGGGGAATGGGGAATAGAGAAAGCCGGAGTTGAGAGTTACCTAAAACTGAAAATCTTAATGTTGATAAGATTCTATTGTAAATTGTATGCAACTGAGAGGTTGGAATGGCCATTGTGGACAGAGAATAGATTCTCTGCAAAAAGACCAGCTTAGCATCCTTCATTATTACTATCAGCTACATTGAGATCCCACCACCAGTCTCATCTTCTCCCTCCCATGGCTTTCTGCTTTCTGCAGAGACCATTCGCTCCATGACTCCTGGTCCATTCATCCCTCCTTGTTACAACCACGGATTCCACAGTGCAGTAGATATGGCAATTGTATTTGTGAATATGCATGTGTCAGCTGATTATTATTTAACTGTAATAGTACTTAACTCCATACCTGTCATCGTAGTGCTTATAGAGACTTGGACAGAGCACAACAACGCTTCACTGCCTGAGAAATGCCATTTGGCTTTCCCTGAGAAATTGGACTGTCGAGTCAACTGACTCTGAGGACTAGTGGTATTCATTTAATATTTAGATGTTCTTTTCAGCCACAGTGTAGGCTTCGTTTTCCATTGGCGAATTTTAGTTAATGGCCCTGTTTGGCCTAGCATTTATTGTTTTATTTTCCCCTTAACACTGTTCGCATTAAAGTCTGTGAACTATCCACCTGCTTCAGTGTCTCTCACTCAGCACTTGGGCCATATCAGAACACGGTAACACTCCCCTCCCACACTGCCCTAACAACTGGCCCATTCCACTGCTATCGCAGGAGCTGTAAACTTACCTTTACACCTCCTCCTTCACCACCATCCAGGGACCCAAACAGTCATTCCAACTGAGGCAAAGATCCAACTTCATCCACTGCGTTCAGTACTGTTGATGTGGCCTCCCCTGCACTGATGAAACCAAGCACAAACTGGACAACTGTTTCACCAGTCCCCTCCTCCTCTTTGTTTGCTGTTGCTGTGCAGTTTACACCTGCTTCATGATGGCATGTAAGTCATGATCCCCATCAATGGCTCCATTGCAGAGCAAATTTTAGTGAAGGCAGGGTCAAGCAAGGTTAAGTCTTTACCCAACATTTTCTGTAGTCTTTCTCATGAAAAGCTGCACCTTACTTCCTACAAACTTCACACCCAGAGTGGAGTTGATCTGCAGGAGTATTTGGAAACAGTTCAACTTACAGTGGTTACCATCCAGAGCCAAGAACACCAGAATCTTCAATTGTTAAACTGCTGCATGCAAACCACACTCACCTGCAGTATGTGTGTCACATGGCAGAGGTTCAGTTTCAGTGGGTAAAAAAATGAAATGTGGCATAGAGCTCATGATTTATCAGATAGCAAGGATTTTGGTTCTCCTGTATGTTTCTAAGATTTAGAATACCTACACGAGGCATGTCAACACATTGAAATGATATCACCAATGCTGTCAATACTGTGCATCAAAGCTGCTGAAAGAAGAAGCAAACATCAGTGTCATGTCCCAACTGAACATTCCCAAGCTGTGTCTTTAATTACATTTATTCAACTCCTTTGTGCAAAGCACATTATCCATTTGCCAAATACAAGACTCTATTCTGGATTCTATCACAAAAATAGATTACCAAGCAGCCAGAGCAAAAGATGCAAGGGTATGCTCAAAGCTACTTGAAAATAATAAATATTCCCACTGAATCCTTGAAATCATTGCCTATAACTATCTTAAAGTGGAAGGTTCTCGGACTTAGATGGTATTAAGGACTGTCAGTCCATGTGTCAGGAAAACACAGAAGAAGAAGGCAAATGGTGGAAAAAGTACAGTATCTTAACAACCTGCTTGCTCATCAATCATCACTTCCTTCATTTGCAGTGGCCCCCACATTGGTCTCCTCCATTACGTCAGGATCACAGGTCTGGAGCAGAAAGAAGTCATCCTCAATCCCAAGAGACTGCAAATGAAGGCTGGAAACAATTTTTGGAAGGTATTCAGTGCAAATTACCTAGGAGTATTTGAAACACATTTAAAAACAAAAACAAAGAAAATAAAGAAATTGATTCACTTCCAAGGAAAAATGACCAGTAGTTTTCCCTTTTGCTTCCAGAAGGAGCCCAGCATTGGATAGTAGTTACCTGCCCAGAGCCACCTCTAACACTTTCTCCTACCCACTAAAACAACACTGAAGTTGTCCACAGTTATGCCAGAGTTGACGTTTGCAGTTTTGCCAACAATTCATTGCAAAACTGATAATCAGGAAGTCTTTTGTTATTTTACCCTATAAGAATTGATTAGAGAGGAAGAATTTTTTAAAAAAACTCAGTGAGCTTCAGTAGCACAAGTCTTCCAAAAGATCACTTCAGGTTCATTGTTTGATTAAACTAAATAAACATAAAACAAATATTTTTTCCTGCTTTGAAACGTACAGCAAATATTCCTGATTTTAAAAATGTCATTTCACCTGAAGGCCATTTGTTATAAAGGTAGTCAACACTTCAAAATCATGATCTATTTTGAGTACTTCAAGAATACTTCCTTTTAGTTTTGTTTTTGAAGAATAGTAAATAAGGCAGAAGAAGAGAATAATATCAAATTGTTCATTTTTATTATTAGCCTAAGGAAAGAATATTTTGTTTGTTTTGGTTTGGATGCATAATAATCTAAATGTTTCAGCCTGCACTATCTTATTAAAGAGAGAAAATAGCCTGAATGAATAATAGATAAGACTAAACTTAGCCATCTTTTTTACGGTATTTTTAAAAAACTTTTTCCAAACCCCCACCTGTGAAATATATTTTACTGCACAGATGTCAAAATCAACTTCAGTCTGTTTCAGAGTCAGTACAGGAGTACAACGGTGAACACTGCATTCAATCTTTCTCTCTAGCATTGTCTGTATGTAATTTGCACATTCTCCTTCCGACCATATGGATTTCCTGTTCCTGCTCCAGCTTCATCCTACTTCTGAAGGATGCTGTGCCTGGTCGGTTAATTGACCATTATCAATTGCCCCCACTGTAGGTAGGAAGAAAAGAATTGAAGAGAGAGGGAGTTAAGACCATAAGACCAAAGTGCCATAAGGCATAGGAGCAGAATTAGGCTATTTGGCCCATTGAGTCTGCTCTGCCATTCAATCACCCAAACAACCTTCTTGGTAATTGGAATATGAGAGGAAGAAAATTAGAGTTGGTACAGATGGATGGACAATATTGATGGTCAATGTGGATATGGTGTCTTTAAGGGTCTGTTTATATGTTGCATGAATCCATAATGGAATACTGAAGTGTTCCTATAAATTCTTGCTGACTGAACAAGAATCACTTGGTGAGTGTACTCCACTTCACTAACAGACTTAGGCAAAAAACTCTCAAAGCATTTAAATTTGGCAGCCTTCAAACATAAATAACATCTTGTATTTTTCTCATGACATCAAAGGAAGCCTTTTCATTTGTGCCCACTCTTGTAACTGGAAAACATGAGAAAAATCAACAGAGGCACTGAGAATGTGAAAATTGCTGCTCCCTAGGTTAGAACTGAACTCACAATGCTCTAGTTGTGCAGAGACAGCTCTATCTGCTACATCATCTCAATGATACTTGTAGCTATATCATTGCCTCCAGTATCTCCTTTAGCAACAGGCTCAGAAAGGGAAATTGTGGCCTGAATGCAACAATACTTATAGAATGTCTGTGTGAGACAGACTCTTACAAGTAACATCTCCAACAAGGAAAAAAAATTATCTCCCCTAATGTTTCAATAGCACTCCCATCATAAATCACCCACCATTGACATCCTGAGGCTAATTACTGATGAAGAATTTAATTACATTAAGCCACAGAGAAAGTAGGGCAGAATCAGGATATTCTGCACAGAATAAGTCATGATCTTCCTCTCCAAAGGTTTTTCCACCATCTAAAGACACATGTCATGAATCTGAACACAAAAAACTTGTCATCTTCTGGGTTAAGGTATTGCATTTCATCTTTACCTTACACATTTGGTCATTCCATTGTTGTTGAATTGTACCTGCAGCATTTCACCACACACTGCAGTAATTCGGCAGGACATCTTCACTAGTTTTCACAAACGCATAATCTCAGTCATCTATGAGAGTGTCAACTATTGCTACTTGTGAAAGCCATCATACACTGATGCCTTTCAAATCATCTACCGTGATGATTTGTTAATAAATCATTTTCCTTCACCTTTGCTTGATTAAAATATCATAACATGCTACCTGAGCCACTGCAGTGGGTAAACTCACAAGGCCTGCTGCTCTTCAAGAAGCATCAAAACACGGAGAGCATTTTCATAAGTAATTATGGATAGTCAATAAACACTTGTCACTTGTTTTCCATGAATGAATAAATAATATTACATTGAAATGTTAGTCCAAATTACATGCACAAGCCTTTAGAAAGCAATCTTTTAGCACAAAGATGAGAATGCTATCACCAAGTTGCAACTGACATTCTGAGCTGATTTAGTTAACAGTAAATAACATCCTAAGCATTAAGTAATATACTGAATTAAACAGACCCAATATCTCAACTCTTGCACAATTTCCCAGCTATAGTCAGTTACCTTTTGGAAAGATTATAAGATCATTTTCTTTAGAGCAACAAAAATAAAAGGCATCTTCATAACAAAACCTGGTACAGTATTAAGATTTAGAGACAATTAGATACAGTGTTCAAAAGACATTGTTGGCCACAGGCAGAAAGACAGTTAAAAGGAGAAAGGTTTTATCTGAATATTAGACTGCCCTGCTCATACTGTGGTGAGATGCTTTTTGTAAAATGAAAATAATTAAACTGTAGGCATAGGCAATTTGAAATAAAATACAGAAAATGCTGGAAACAATAAGGAGGTTAGGCAGCATCTGCGGAAAAAGAAGCATTTCATATTTCAGAACTAAGACTTTTCTTCAGAAATAAGGGAATCCTCATTTTATCTACTACTGAACCTAGCCTGTTTTTCTCTTTACAATTTTTGGTGTTTGATCTCCAAAATGGGTTCTAAAATTTCAATTATGTCAAACTTCACTGTTATTAATGAATCAACTCATTAATCCCCAACAACCCTTTCCACGAATGGTAGCTTAGGATGATGCTCTGTTCCCATTCTTAAAATTCTATGAATTTTGAAGGCCGACCTGACATTCCCTGGCATTGTTCCAATGTCAGCCCAGTGAATCATATTAATATGTATTGAAGTCATACAGTACAAATATTAAAAGAAACAAAACATGCAAAGCCTTTCTGATGAAAGCAGAAAATGAATTGGCACTTACTACTCTTTTCGCCTTTTAGACAAACTCATTTTGAAATCCCTAAAACTTCTATTGGCTAGGTAGAATAATTAGTCTTTATTGCTCTACTAGAAAAATGAAATGAATAATATTATGAGATTTTGAATTCTTAGCACTCAAGCAGTTTATTAAAATGAAATTATCAGAGTATTAAAATTATCCTCTGCATTAATGCCAGTGTTACAACCAGCAGAGTTTATGAAAATTATACCCAATCTCTCCAGTGTACTGGCTGACAAATGTGGCCAGAAAGCACTGCAGAGAAACTGAACTACAGCAGAGCAATAAAAAAACTTACAATAAACTCAGGTTTCAATAAATTCATTAGAATGCAGAATTTTAGAAGCAGGTGTGATTTCGCACTTTGTAGAACCAGCATATCGAAAAAAATAATTCTAAGCACAGTGAAGGATGCATATTATAATTTAATTGAAATCATACAACACTGGAAAATGCTGAAGTGGTTTTAATAAATTATACCTCAAAATATTAATATGAAATGAACGTCTAACAGAATTCCTTGCCATATTCAGCAACATATTCAGTAAGTAGATATCAAACGTCCAACAAAGTGGTGCATTTTATGATACATATCAACACAGACTGTGCTGGACTCAGTATCTGTTGCTATAACTATATCCTTCTATAGCATTTCAAAGAGATCATTCCTCCATTTCATTAAATATTAGGAAATCCTTCTGAAAAAAAAGAATAAGTGGAATTACATCACAATACAGTTATCAATTTAGTTGCCATTTATCAGAATTTAAGTGGAAAGTGTAATTACACTATTTAATTTATTGCTGACTTGGCCAATCATAATATAAAGCAATCCAAGAGTATAATAAGGGATGTTAGGAACAAATTATATCTTCTTTATTAGTCATTAATTAACAAAGTATCTCAGTACTAGGATTGAAAATTACATCTTATCATAGATTCTCCAAACAGTTGCCTTGGGAAGCCACACTTATCTCAGTATCTTCTCTCATTTAGTCACTAAAAGTTTGTTAAAAGTAGAAGTTTGTTAGAGGGTTCAGTGACAAGCTAAAACTCCTTAATCTCCTAAGAAAGTAAACAAGCTGATAAGCTTGCTTTATGACTAGTTCCATGTGCTGGTCCTAGGATAGGCTATCCAATATGCTAACACCTAGGAATTTATAGCTGCTGAATTTCTCCTCTGCCACTGTCCCGATGAGGACTAGTACATGGTTCCCCTCTTTTTCCTTCCTCAAGTCAACAATCAGTTCTTTAGCTGTGTTGATGTTAAGTGTCACGTGATCGGCAACAATGAATTATCAATTGAAGCAGGTTTCATAAAAACAAACAAACATTTATTAAACTCTGCTCGACAAATAGCGAAAAGTATTCAAGCGACTAACTTAACCGGAAGTTAACTGCTATACGGCAACTCTGGAACAGTTTCTTAAAAGGGTAAATGCGAAAACAGTTCTTAAAGTGGTAAATTCGAAAGTCCAAGCGTTTCACACAGTCAATAAGGAGAGACTTTTCTGGAAACGAATTTCTTCAAAGACGTGACGTTACTGCTGATTCTCCAAAGGATTCACGACGAAGGAAATAAAACGGCTTAAAGGAACTGACCTTTTGCTGGCGAGTGGACTCTGCTCAAACTTCCCTGCTCTCGCAGGAGTTATCTCAGATACAGGTCACCATTTCTGAAACGAAACCTCAATAAGGTCGATCCTTTATAAAACCGCCAAACGACTCCAACTTTATTCGATCCTTCAGGTTCCCATCTTTCAATAAAGTCTTCACTCTCCAATACCACTGAAAAGGGAAAATTATAGATCCAACACACAAACCTGGCAGAAATTGGCGAAACTGCCAGCACCAATCTTTGCACCTTAAAATAGACAGGAAAACTCCGTTTTAAAATGAAACTGCGTCTTGACAAATACGCAGCATAACGGAGCAACTAACGAAGCAAACAATTACTCAACTGAAATTAACTGCATCACCCGGGTTTCCCTTTATATACTTGTTGAGAATGGGTCATCATGTGACCTCACACTGGTGGGAAAATTACATCATGTGACCTCCACAAGACCATTACATCATGCTCGTAAGACAGTAACAAAATACCCATGGGATATGTAACATAAGCAAGGTGTGCTTTTATAACACCACTTAACCAGGGATTCATTCTGGTATACTGACACATCACCACCTTTAGTATATTCAACAACAGTAGTTTCATCAGTGAACTTGAAGATGGCACTGGATCTGTGTGTAGCCACGTAGTCATGTGTGTATGGAGAGTAGAGCAGGAGCTAAGCATGCAGCTTTGAGGTTCATCTGTGTTGATGATCAGCAAGGAAGAAGTGTTGTTACAAATCCACATTGATTGAAGTCTGCCAATGAGGGAGACAAGTGTCCAGTTGCAGAAGGAGATCTCAATGCCCAGCCTGATAATGAACTTGGATGGGATGATTGCACTAAACACCAAACTGTAGTTGTATGAGATCCTGTTGTCCAGATGGTCTAGAACAGAGCGAAGAGCCAAAGAAATCACATCTGCTGTTGACCTGTGTGGCAGTGGACAAATTGGACTTGATCCAGGTCACCTCTGAGACAGAAGTTGATTTATGCCAAAACCAACCTCTTGAAGTATTTCAAGCAACACACACAAAATGCTAAAAAGCATGCAAGGGGCCAGCCAGATTTGAACCTGGAACCAGTCACCTCAACGTCTGGTGTTGATGACACCACACCACTAGCCAGCTCAAAATTACAGTTGATGTAATTCCTACCAGATTATAGTTAGTGAAGCACAGGTAACATATAACGGATAACAGATGTAATAAACGAAGGGAACAGATGTAGGATGTAGGTCTTAATGATAAAACTCACAATTTAGGTTAAAGGAGAAAATTATGACAGTGGAGCATTGTTCAAAGTGGAGTGTGCTTTACCTACATCAAACAATGTTGAATGAGATCTGACTGTGTAATTAATGCATTACATGAGTGTCCTGAGACCATTAAATGTAGGTATGATCTGGGTCAGCTTTTTACAAGAGGTGTAATATTAACATGCAGGTATGGTAAGCCTCTATGAAGCTTTTGTGTCTTCTTAATTACTCTGCAGGCAAGTGCAAGGTGTTGCACTTTGGAAGACCAGCCAGGGTAGGTCTTACACAGTGAACAGTACGGCACTGAGGAATGCAGTAGAACAAAGGGATCTGGGAATACAGGTTCATAATTCATTGAAAGTGGCGTCACAGGTTGATAGGGTCATTGAGAAAGCTTTTGGCACATTGGCCTTCATAAATCAAAGTATTGCTTACAGGAGATGTAATATTATATTGAAGTTATATAAAGCATTGGTGATGCCTAATTTGAAGTATTGTGTGCAGTTTTGGTCACCGACCTACAGAAAAGATGAAAGTAAGGTTGAAAGAGTACAGAGAAAATTTACAAGGATTTTGTAAATTTTTCAAGGAGGACCTGACTTATATGGAAAGATTGAATAGGTTAGGATTTTATTCCTTGGAACGTAGAGGATTGAGAGGAGATTTGATAGGAATATACAAAATTATGAGGGGTACAGATAGGGTAAATGCACGCACACTTTTCCCTCTAAGAGGTTGGATGAGACTACAACTACAGACCATGGGTTAAAGTTGAAAGGTTAAAAGTGTAAGGGGAACATGGGTAAAAGCTCTTCACTCAGAGGGTCATGAGAGTGTGGAACTAGCTGTAATTCAAGTGGCACATGTGAGCTCAATTTCAATGTCTAAGTGAAGATTGGACAGGTACATAAACGGAAGCAGTATGGCGAGCCATGGTCTTGGTGCAGGTCAATGGTTCGGCATGGACTAGGTCAGTCAAAGGGCCTGTTTCTGTGCTGTGCTCAAATACCTCATGACTCTAAAAAGGATATTGAATTAGTGAATAAAGTATTATGAGAAAAATATGGGAAACTGGAGCAGAAGCCAAAGATTAAAATAGCCATGAGTTTATTAAATGGCAGATCACATTTCAAGAAGTCATGTAGTTTTCTCCTATTTCCTGTGGACCAGCGTAGAGTAGCCAAGTGAATTTGCAATAGTGTTGTACAGTTATATTCAACAGAAACATTTTGTCTGTAATTTTCTATTAAATCCCATCTATACTAATCTTATTTACCAGAACTTAGTCTATAGTCTTCCATGCTTTGGCTATCTATGTTCTCTTTTAGATATTTAAATGTACTGGTTCTCCAATTCCCTCCATCTAATGATCCACTGGCTCAGTTTTAGTTGTTGAAGTTAATATAAATAGGTATTACTGTCATGCCTGAACTGTACCTCAACTTTATCATATACATTAATATGCCCATTCTACAAAATAAAATTGTTCTTGATAAGTCTTCATAGCTATGGCTGTCCTAGCGCTTACAATCCACTAGGACAACAATTCCAAGTATGAGTGAAAAGTACTTTCAAATTTCCTACCTGTAATTGAATTTTTGTATTTTGGACATTCCAGTTAGATTCTCCTCATTTATCTGCAACCAATGACACTAACTTGATCCAAGTATTAAAGCATATAAAGACTAGGCAAATAGTTTTTACTTGTTTCATTTTATCTTATTATTAAATGAGAGAAGATTGGTTGATAGTATTTTAGCATGTGACCATCCTCTCTCTGCGACTTGGCAACCATTTGTTGTAGATTATTGCTGTGTTTTCGGAACCTGTTTCAAATGAAAAAGCATCAGATGTAACAAACAAGAGTAAAATCTGCAGATGCTGGAAGTCCAAGCACTAGAAGAAATGCTGTTTTGCACCTTGTAAGTTCTTTTATAAAGTGGCTTTGTTTAAATTAGAAGTCTACTCCTTGCTGACCATCAACACTGATGCACCTCAAGGTGCTTAATCCACTGCTCTACGCTCATGACTGTGTGGCAAGGTACAGCTGAAACATCATCTATAAATTTGCCGTTGACCTAACTATTGCTGGCGGAAGTTTAGATGGTGACAAGGAGGCGTACAGGAATGAGATAGATTAGGTGGTTGGGTAGTGTTGCAACAACACGCTTGTATTCAAATTCAATAAGAGCAAGGAATCATTTGTGGACTTTAGGAACGGAAAGTCGAGGGAACACATACCAGTTCTCATTGAGGGATCAGTGGTGGAAAGGGTGAATAGATTCACATTCTTGTGTGTCAATATATCTAAAGTTCTATCCTGGGTCCAACATATTGATGCGATTACGAAGAAGGCAGGACAACGGCTGTATTTCATTAGGCGTTTGAAGAGACTTGGTATATCAGCAAGGACTCTCACCAATTTCTACAGATATACCAGGGAGGGCATTCTAACTCTTTGCATCACCGTCTGGTATGGAGGTGCCACTGCACACAGGTGCACCACAAGACTACGTGTTTAGCCCCGCTGCTCTGCTCACTTTACACTTATGACTGAGTGGCTAGGGATAGTGCCAAGGCCATATTCAAGTTTGCTGATGACGCCATTGTTGTGAGTGGAATCAAAGGTGGTGACGAATCGGTGTACAGGAGGGAGACTGAGTGGTCTCATAACAACAACCTCTTAGTCAATGTCAGCAAGGCCAAGGAAATGACTGTAGACTTCAGGAGAGGGAAACCAGAGGTCTGTCAGCCAGTCCTCATTGGAGGATCAGAAGTGGAGAGGGTTATCAACTTTAAATTCACGGATGACCTGTCCTGCACCCAGCATGTAAGTGAAATTGCAAAGAAAGCAGGGCAGCACCTCTACTACCTCTGGAGTCCACGGAGATTCGGCATGACATCTAAAACCTTGACAAACTTCTACTGATGTGCAGTGGAGAGTGCATTGATGGCCATAGGATTGACTTCGACTGCACAAAACTCCTGTGCTGCACCACTGGCTTTTTGGACCACCTGGCAAAGGAAGCCATTGAAATAAAACTAGAGGATAGGAATTTTAACAAAGGCAAAAGCCTCGCTCTTAGTTAGAACTGGAATTCAATTGTACACATTGTGGGAGAGCAGAAACCTAATTGTCTGAGGACAAACAAATCAGGATGTCATGGTCCGGATTGGGGTCCCTTTAAATTTAGCTTGTTTATGTTACGATCCGGACGGTTGATTCCCTGTTTTCCCATGTCCCTCAACTTTGGTGATTAGAGGCAATTAACACTCGGCTGAACCAGTTGCTTATAGTCTCCGGCTTTCAGCCATTCGGTGCGGGAGTGTCTGCAAAGTCTGCAAAGTCACGGCGTGCCAATGTCATCTGGCCGGAGCAAGCCTAGTCTCTGCCAAAGCGTGTGCCAGTAATTCGCCTTTCCTCACCGGAGCAACCCTGTCAAGTTACCTCGCCAAAGTGAGCCTGGGAAGTTTCCTTACTGAGGTGGGTCCGTCAGTTAACCCGCCGGAGGGAATCAAGAGCCGCTGTCTACTGTTCCCGGGCCGAGTCGAGAGCTCGCCACTACCCAGAGGTCCCAAGCACCACGTCCTGGCTCCGGCAGCATCCAAGTACCACGTCCACATCCTGGCTCTGGCAGCATCCAAGTACCCTGTCCAAGTCCTTTCCCTGGCGACATTCAAGTACCACGTCCAAGTCCTTGCCCTGGCAGCATTCAAGTACCACGTCCAAGTCCTTTCCCTGGTGGCATTCAAGTACCACGTCCAAGTCCTTTCCCTGGTGGCATTCAAGTACCACGTCCAAGTCCTGGCCCTGGTGGCACTCAAATACCATGTCAAGTCTTGGTCCTGGTGGCTTCCAGTTCTGAGTTTAGTCCTGGCCCTGGCGGTCTGTGATTCCTGTCCTACCCCCTTGTCTGAATTCCTTCTCTGCCCCTCTCTCCTCTAGCCCTCGTCTGCAACCCCTGCCTGCACTTCAGTCTAGTTCCATCACAGGAGCTAGATAGGTATTGTCTGGTGTTCATTCGTGTTGGTCTTGTCTTGTCTTGTCCTCGCCTCCGTGGGGTAAGTCTGGCCGTCTTGCCGTTGCCCCGCGGGGTAAGTCTGGCCGTCTTGCCGTTGCCCCGCGGGGAGTCGTGTCTTGTTTTGTCTTGTCCTTGCCTCCGTGGGGTAAGTCTGGCCATCTTTCTGTTGCCCCACGGGGGGGTCATGTCTTGTCGTGTCTTGTCCTCACCTCCATGGGGCAAGTCAGGCCGTCTTGCCATTGCCCCGTGGAGGGTCATGAGTCCAGCCCTATGTCCTGTACCCAAGGAGAGGTCCCGGCTCTCTGTTCTGTGTGCGAGTCCTGGCCCTATGTCCTGAACCCAAGGAGGGGTCCCGACTCTGTGTTCTGTGTATGTGTCCATGGTTCCATGTACCTGCTCTCCCAAGACCGAGGCTCTGTGTTCCCATGTTCCTCCTGTCCCTAGCCAATGTCATGTCCATGCCTGGTTCTGGAGTCCGAGCCCAAGGCAAGACCCAGGTACTGGGTCCTTGCCCAGTCTAGGGATCGGAGTCCATACCCTAGCCTCTTCATGTCTCCTCTAGTTCTGGGAGACAATTCCGAGACCTAGCCTAGACCCTTGATCCCAGCCTAGTTGTAGTCCTCAGTCCTTGTCCAGTTCACTATTCCTACTCCTGCCTTGTTCTCCTGGTTTCCAACAATAAACTAAATTTAAGTACCTCACAAGATGTGTCTTGCATTTGGGTCCACCTTTGCTCCCAATGCCCCCGCCATTGTGACACAGGAGAGACAGACCACGGGTGTATATATACCACCAGTCTAGACACGCCTAGGCATCATCTCTGTTGAAGATGGCAGAATTTGTTACCGAAGTGTCAATTAAAATTGATACCTGTACCAGGCTGGAGGCCCAAGAAGAGTTTATTTGATCCTGTTATAGTTACTGTTTGACAGATTTGCTGAGTGTACTCACAGGAAAATGAATGTCAGGGCTGTATATGGTGACATATATGTAGTTTGATAATAAATATACCTCAGACTTTGAAAAAGCTCTAGAATATTGCAAACTTAGCCAATTCCATCACGGACGCTGGCCTTCCCAGTATCAAGGACATCGTCCAAAGGCAACGTCTCAAAGGCAGGACATGTTCTCTTCTCACTGCTACCATTGAGGAGGAGGTACAGGAGCTTGACATTTACATTCAATGTTTTAGGAACAGCTTCTTCCCCTTTGCCATCAGATTACTGAATGGACAATGAACCCATCAACATTATGTCACTATTTTCCTGCTCTCTTTTTGCAATAGTTATTGAATTTATTCTATATATATAATCCTGGATATTGCCTGGTTTAGGAGGTTTACAAGGATGTTGCCTGGATTGGAGAGCATGCCTTATGAGAATAGGTTGAGTGAACTCGGCCTTTTCTCCTTGGAGCGACGGAGGATGAGAGGTGACCTGATAGAGGTGTACAAGATAATGAGAGGTATTGATCTTGTGAATAGTCAGAGGCTTTCCCCCAGGGCTGAACTGGCTAGCACGAAAGGACATATTTTTAAGGTGCTTGGAAGTAGGTACAGAGGAGATGTCTGGGTAAGTTTCTTATGCAGAGAGTGGTGAGTGCGTGGAATGGGCTGCCAGTGGCGGTGGTGGAGGAGGCAGAAACAATAGGGTCTTTTAGGAGACTCCTGGATAGATACATGGAACTTAGAAAAATAGAGGGCTGTGGGTAAGCCTAGGTAGTTCTAAGGTAAGGACATGTTTGGCACAGCCTTGTGGGCCGAAGGGCCTGTATTGTGCTGTAGGTTTTCTATGTTTCTATGATATTCACACTACTGGCTGCCATTATGTCCTATCGTCTGTCTACCCTTCCTGACGGTCTGGCTACACACTATCTTTGCTTTTTTAAATCCATCCTATCTCTCCAGTTCCCACCCACCTGCCAAATTAGCTTAAACCACCTATGTGTTTCTATATATATATATATTTCTTAGTGTGATTTATAGTTTTTATAATTATGTACTGCTGCTAGAGAACAACAAATCTCATGACATAATCCAATGATATTAAATCTGATTCTGATACCAGATTCAAGAATAGGTACTTCCCTTCAACCATTCAGTTCCTGAATTAACC
The DNA here is from genome assembly GCF_030028105.1 of Mobula birostris. Lineage (NCBI taxonomy): Eukaryota > Metazoa > Chordata > Chondrichthyes > Myliobatiformes > Myliobatidae > Mobula > Mobula birostris. The sequence continues at coordinate 135,146,030 of NC_092376.1, forward strand.
AGCAAGACCCTAATCACTACAGTTTAGTAATGCTATGACCACTTAGATCACTGCACTAAATGGGCCTTTTTGGTCTAATTGTGTTCTTCCTTGTAAAAATTGTGTATAATTTATATTTAAGTTTTTCTTATGAATGCTGCTTATGTAACGTTATGTTCCAGTGATGTAGCTGTAAGTAAGTGTTCCATTGCATCTGTGCCTGAGTGCTCCCATGTATATGACTCGACTTTGACTTTAACTCTTTGGCTTTGCCTGACAATCATCAATTGGTACCATATTTGGGACTGCTTTTTGACAAATATCTGTGAATGGAGTTCATGAGAATCAGACCCATGAACAAAGACACATAAACATTCACTATATAGAACCCTCATTAATCTGTCATAAGGTCCTTAATTCCTGTTACTTTGAAAAACCACCTAGATTAAATGCTTATGTTTAATTCACTCATACTAATAATTTCATCCCTAATTAAAATAACAATAAATCAAAAAACTATAGATTGTTCCATTTATAATAGGCTAAAGTACTAATCCTTTCTAAATATACTACAGCAACAACTATTTTCCAAATTTAACATTCTATATCTATATTATTCAACAACAAATTAGCTTTCCCCTAAAATCAACATCAATAATTAAGGTATACCTCTACAATGCAAAATAAAATGATGCTCAAATTGTTTCTTTTCATTAACTCTGCTTATAGCAGTGAACCAAGCCAAGACATAATTATATGCTTCCTGTACCAGGTCATACCTGTTGCTTAAGCTGAGGTAATGAGCATCAGTAGTCTTTCATTTAATCAATAAAATCATCACAGCTGAATCTGTTCCCCTGTGGCATCCAGATTTGCTAACTAGCATCACAGGATTAGATATCCTAACAGGATATCAAGGCAAATAGAATGACTCTGCCACCTTCCTGGTAGACTTGGCTCACTCTAGCACCACATGCTGACTTCACTCATTAAGCTACTGTAGCAGCTGACACATTTTAGATCTAAAAAATAATGTCATTAAATGGAAAGTTTCATCAGATACAAAGTTAGAAATCACATCCACTCGACAGTTCGACTGGCTTTGCAGAAGCTTCAAAAAGACTGATCTTTCCATATATCCTGATTCTGCAGAAATTATGGTTTTTAGGAATAGTTGTTTTTGAGTTTGGGGATCACAAGTGTTAAAATATTTATACATAAGAAAAAGTGCTGAGCATATTCATCATCAGCATTTTTAGTACATCAGTAAAAACACAGTTGAGTTTGCTACCAATCATTTTCTCTGTCTAAATATTATTCTGTCCTTATGCAATACAGTTGTCTGCACATTACCTTGCAAAACCTTTTCAGCCTTTTTTGTGCAAATCTGACTTGTCTTCAGCAATTGGATTTCCATGTTTCTCAGAGTTAGTTTTTGCGCATGCAATCAAGTCCTTAATATTGCTATGTCTTCAGTTTACAACAGATATTTGTTCATATAGAATATACTCTATTACGGTCATTTGGGAGATCTCCAAACTGTTGTCTGCTATAATGATGTAAGAATGTTATACCGCAGATTTGAAGTCCCTTTCCTGAATGATGATCGAATGCTTCCAAAACATAGCTAATAACATGGAGCAGGATTTCCCCGGGGAATGTCGTGAGTGATTTAATATCTGTTTGCTGGTGGGATATCTGCTGCCAGGTAGCTTCTGAGCTGCCATTTACTACATCACTGTGATGGGCATCTTGTTTGTGTTGTGAATGCTTATTAATGTTCGTGTTTTTTTTAATCTTTTGCAAATTAACATAAATTTATCTGCTTTGATGTTGAGTCCAGCAACAAAAAGGGGTCGAAATTCTGTTGCTTGTTTACAAATCAGGGAAGTGCACCTAATCCTGCAAACCTCCCAGAAATGTTTTTCATCTAATTATGGCCTTTTACATAACTGCTGTGTTAATTTTTCTCCCAAAACTCTCTCCATAAACTGCTCCATGTCAATCAAGAATTCCTCCAGCATTTTGCTGTTCTACATATATCTCCTTCCTTAAAGATTCTCCTTAAAATCTAATTCTTTAAATAAACCCTGGCCCAATATTTTATCTAGTTTGTTTTATTTTTAAAGAATAATTTGAAATTTCTTATTCACTTCCATGTGAACTTATGTCACAGTTGTTACTTGAATGCAAGTTCTTGATAGCACTATGTTTACTGTAAGTCACATCCTAATAAACCATATCTTTTGAGCTTGAGCCACATTTTCCTACTGAACAATTACACTAACAGACAGGTATGCATCCAAGTTAGTGGCTATTGTGGAATTCTCCTAGCAACCACTGACAAGCCAATGGTGTTGCTAAGGTGAAATGATCTGACTTTTGAAGAATGAAACATTGCTTCCTAATAAGATTTGTTTGTTTCATGTATTTTAATGCACCAGTGCACTACACAGGAATAAGGTGATTCCTCTACAGATAAATGATCTCTATTACAACTTTATTTTGTTGACCATGACTTGTCAGTTTTCATTACCTATTATAGGTTTATATTATGATCTACCTAATTACTCAACTCTTCCATTTATTGTTGTTTATTCACTGACAGAGTGTTTTTCATTAACCTCCCTGGGATATTTTGGCTGCAGGCTTATATAAAAAATCAGTAACAATGGTTTTAAAAATGAAACGAGCATCATTATTGTTAATCTATTTTTAACCTGCATGAGAATTTGTTTCCTGATTGGTTTTATATGTTAATGCTTTTTACTGTGCTCTGCAAACCGCTATCTGTCAACTGAAAATACTGTTTACTTCTTTCCTAAATCACAACAGCATTTGTAATTGTTTTCTATAGAAGATATACCTCTTTTATTTCCTGTTTTCAGATGTGTATATTGAGGGAGATAAATTTTGCAATATATCTATATTTTATTAATATATTTTTTTGTTCTGAGCTTCGAGAGGCAATTCAAACAGTAAATGGGTAAGAAGTCATTCACCAGCTATCTTTGAGAAACCTCTGTGTGTAAGATTTTGTAGCAGGCATTCAGTGGCCACTTTATTAGGTACACTCGTGCACCTCTTCGTTAATACAAATATATAATCAGCCAATCATGTGGCAACAACTCAGAGCATAAAAGCATACAAACATTGTCAAGAAGTTCAGTTGTTGTTCAAACCAAGCATCAAAATGGAGGAAGGAATGAGATCTAAATGACTTTGACTGTGGAATGATTGTTGGTACAGATGGCCTGGTTTGAGTATCTCTTGAGATTTTAATACACAACAGGCTCTAGAGTTTACAGAGAAAGGTGCAAAAAACAAACAAAAAAAATCATCCAGTAAGCAGGAGTTACGTAGGCAAAAATGCTTTATTAATGAGAGAATTCAGAGGAGAATGGCGACACTGGTTCAAGCTGACAGGAAGGCGACAGCAGCTCAAATAACCATATGTTAAGCAGTGTTGTGCAGAAGAGCATCTCTGAATTGACAGCACGTGAAACCTTGGAGCAGATAAGCTACAGAAGCAGAAGACCATGAACATATGTTCAATGGTCACATTATTAGGTACAGGAGGTAACTGTTGTACTGCTAAGGAGACTATTGGAGGATTTGAGATTCAAGGTGATGTAGACAAATTGTTTCTACTGAGAATCCACTGAATCTAATGCTAATTTTATATCAGCATTAATAATATTGCCTATGGTTTCTACTGACAACATGGGAGAACTTTATTATTTGTAGGTGTTCCTTTTTGTCTCCAAAATATCACCATCCCTAATATTAACCTGAAATTGTTCAGAAACGAGTGAGACCTAAACTGATCTGTAATCAACTCGGGTCACTGGAGAAACTTCATCAGTGTTCAAACACAGGAAACTGTGGATGCTGAAATCTTGAATAACAAACAATCTGGAGCAAAGAATCCTCCAACAGATTGTATGTTGCTCAATCACTATTTATTTTTGTTGTCAAATACTGATGTACTGACTACCACCTGCAAAATACTGATGGGTATATGAATTAATGTTACTTAGAAAAGCCACTTGGATAATTGGTGTGAGTAATGGAATTTTCACCTTGATACAACTGGAACACTCTCTGATGTTGAGATAAGGTGGAATTAGTGAAGAAAGGTGAGTAGATTGTAGATTTACTAGAGTAACCTTAGAGGTTATAAAATGGTAGTCTGCAGTTGATCAATCTGTCACTTAATCGATGAATTGGCCATCCTCCAGAGGCTATGATTTAGGTTATGCTTAGAAATACAGTTTCCTGTAGAAACCGAAAATGGACAGCCCTAGAATTATTATTCCTTTTCTGCAGTGCTAGTTAATGTCTCAATATCACCTTTAAAGAAAATGGATGAAAGAAATTACTACAAATTAAGCAGTTAGAAAGCAGCCAATAAAAGATCAACTATGCACCTCATGGGGTGAGTTACTTTTGGCACCCTTTTTATTTCGATTAACACCTTTCATTTCCACTGGAGTCAAAAGGGCAGGCAAATTAAAAAATATAAGAATGGACCCTTCACCCTGATAGCGATGTGAATTGATTTAGTTTGAAATTATACCGAATTTCACGACGCATGCCGGTGATAATAAACCTGATTCTGATTCTGAATGCACAGGTGAGGTTTGTCTATAGACCCCTGAATTGTGATGTTTTAATAGGTATTACATGGCGAAAAATCCAGGGAACGTTTGAAGAAAACTACAATTACCATGGAAGATTTTAATCTCTACACTGATTGGCTGAACCAAACTGGTGAGGAGATTGTAGAAGAACTTCTGTACGTGTCTCGAATTGCTATTTAGAGCAGTACATCACAGGCCCTGCCTGGAAGCGAGTTATTTTAGATGTGGTCTTACGTAATGAAGAAAGATTAATATTGTAGTTAAAAGTCCTCTGTCAATATTGACCTCAATATGACAGAATTCCAAATTCATTTTGATAATGAACACCGTAGGTCCATAACCAAAGCTTTAAGTTTAATTAAAGGAAACAGTAATGGTATGAAGAAGGAATATCTCAGGTGAACTGGATAACCAAGCTAAGAAACAGGTCAGCAGATGAGCAGGGCAGATATTCAAACAGCTAGTCTATAAAGATCAGCAAGATTTTAACTCATTATAAGGAAGGACTCCATGAGAAAGAAGTACAATCCATTGTTAACAAAGGAGGTAAAGACTAATATTAAATTGAAAACAATGGTAAACATCATGGCAAGGGCTAAAGGTAGGCAAGAAAATGGGAATATTTTAAAATTCAGCAGCAGAACACTAAAAAGCTCATAAGAAGAATATGAATTCTGAATGAAAACTTTCATGAGGTATAAGAATAAATAATTGAAGGTTCTACAGATATATAAACAAGAAACGGACAATGAGTGAATGACACTTGTGAATTATTAACAGCATATGAGGTTGCAGCAGATACGTTAACTAATTTTTTTTGCAAGTCTTCACCATGGGCGACATTGTTAATATTGTAGCCGCGCTGATACGCTACGGGTTGAACCGTTTACTGTTTGAATCGGCCCGCGCTTAAGTACCCGTTCCCAGCAACCCCCGCTCTTTGCGGGGTGGAAGCGACGTTGGCTTCCGGGCCGAGGTCTGCCCCGCACTCAGAGTCCTCTCGGTTGCCTTTGGCTGCGGGCTAGCCGGTGACTGCTGGAGCTGGTTCGCTTGCTGCGTGGGCGAGCCGCCACATGACCCCCCCCCCCCCCCCCCAGAACCAGTGATAGGAGGTGCAGCGTCCGCAGCCTGCACACTCTCAGTTCTCTTGGGTGGCCGGCCTCGACGTCGTGGGGGTGGTACCGCGACCGGGCGTTCAAGGTCCAGATGCACCGGTTTGAGACAGTCAATGGTAAAAGTCTCATCCCGACCGCCGGTTTCGAGAACGCAGGTCGCTCCACTATAGCGCACCACCTAGTAAGGTCCCTTGTATAGTTGCTGCAGGGACGGTCTGTGCGCACCTCAGCAAATGAAAACATACTTGCTCTGTTGTGGGTCCCAGGGCACAACAGAGGGTGTTGTTCTGTGGTGGGACGTCAGGACTGGAGCAAGCGTTCCAAGCCATTCCCAGAGTTTAGTTAGGACCCCAGCAGGTGTGTCTTCCGGGCCACGGGGTGCTGGCACAAACTCACCGGGAACTGTGAGCGGGGAACCGTAAACAAGTTCAGCCGATGATGCGGCCATGTCCTCCTTGGGTGCGTGCAGATGCCAAGCAGCACCCAGGGGAGTTCGCCCACCCAGTCTGGCCCTCGGAGGTGTGCCATCAGGGCTGACTTCAAGTGCCTGTGGAAACGTTCCACCAGGCCGTTAGACTGCGGGTGGTAAGCAGTTGTTTGGTGGAGCTGGGTTCCGAGTAGTCCTGCCAGCGCAGACCACAAAGTCGATGTGAATTGCGAACCCCTGTCTGAAGTGACGTGGGCTGGGAGTCCAAACCGTGTCACCCAGGTGGTAATCAGGGCTCTGGCGCATGTCTCCGTGGCCGTGTCAGCAAGTGGGATAGCTTCCGGCCATCTCGTGAACCTGTCCACCATGGTAAACAGGTATCCCACTCCTCTCGAAACCGACAGTGGGCCGACGATGACCACGTGGACATGTTCAAACCTCCTATGTGTCGGCTGGAAGGGTTGCAGTGGGGCCCTCACACGCCTCTGGATTTTGCACGTTTGACAGTGCGTGCATGTCCTGGCCCAGTACCTGCCCTCCTTGCGTAGGCCGTGCCACACAAACCTGTCTGCGATCAGCTGGATGGTCGCCTGGATGGAAGGGTGGACTAAACCGTGCAAGGTGTCAAAAACGCAGTGCCTCCAAGTGGTCGGAACAATGGGCTGAGGTTGCCCGGTGGACACATCCCAAAGGAGCTTCTTACCTTCGGGCCCAATGGGTATGTCTTCGAGGCGGAATCCTGAGGCTGCGGTTCGGTACGCTGGCATCTCTCCGTCCAGCTGTTGCACCTCAGCTAACGCCGCATAATCCACCCCTGGAGTCTGCGCCACGTTTTTGAGCCCGAACGGCATCCTGGGGAACTCGAACAGGCCAAAGGGGGTAATGAGGGCCATCTTGGGTACATCATCCGGGTGGACTGGGATCTGATGATACCCTCGGACCAGGTCAATCTTCGAAAAGATGCGCGCCCCATGCAGGTTGGCCGTAAAGTCCTGGATGTGTGGTACTGGATAGCGATCGGACATGGTGGCGTCATTCAGTCTCCGATAGTCACCGCACGGTCTCCACCCTCCCGTGGACTTGGGCACCATATGGAGTGAGGAGGCCCACAGGCTGTCGGAACACTGCACAATCCCCATCTCCTCCATCTTCTTGAATTCCTCCTTCATGAGGCGGAGCTTGTCGGGCGGTAGCCTGCGGGCCCGGGCATGAAGGGGAGGTCCCTGTGTGGGGATGTGGTGCATCACACCGTGCTTGGGGTTTGTTGAGGAAAACTGTGGCGTGATGATAGATGGGAACTCCGAAAACACTCTGGCGAACTCGTTGTCGGAATAAGTGACAGAGCCCAGGTGCGGGGCCGGTAACCTGGCCTCATCGAGGGAGAAAGACTGGAACGTCTTTGCATCAACCAGTCATCGTCCCTTCAAATCCACGAGCAGGCAGTGCGCGCGGAGGAAGTCCGCACCCAGCAATGGCTGTGACACTGCAGCCAGCGTAAATATCCATGTAAAGCAGCTGGAACCGAACTGCAAGGGGATGGTTCTTGTGCCGTAGGTGCAGATGGTGCTGCTGTTGGCTGCCGTAAGTTCTGGTCCTGTTCTTCTAGTTCGGGTATCGTGGCTTGAGAGGGGTAGGACGCTGATTTCTGCCCCCGTGTCCACCAGGAATCTTCACCCGGAGAGCTTGTCCCAAATGTAGAGGAGGCTATCATGGTGACCAGCTACTGTAGCCATCCGCGACGACTGGTCCTGGGGTTTCCCTGGAACGAGCATGGCGGTCGACAATGGCGAGCCCCGGAACCCCACCTTCGATGATAAAAACACCCAGACTCAGAAGTGGTGCCGTCCCTTGGCGTGGGTGTTACGTGCTCCGCTGCTGGGGTGTGGGAGGGCTGGGCTTTCGGTCGTGCCGCAGCACTAATTCCGATGGTGGTTCCGCCAATTTGTTTGGCGCGCCAAAGCACGTCCGCACGGGCAACCAGGTCTCTGAAGTCTTCATCTGCTAGCAGGAGGCAGATGTCTTCTGGCATTTGCTCCAAGAAGATGTGTTCAAACAGCAGGCAAGGCTTATGGCCGTCTGCCAGTGCTAGCATGTTGCTCATCAGGGCTGATGGTGCGCAGTCGCCCAGGCCGTCCATATGTAGTAACAGTGCGGCCCGTTCGTGGTGGGAGAGGCCAAATGTGCAGATTAACAGGGCCTTGAGTGCCTCGTACCTGTCTGTTGCCGGGGGCTGACACAGATAGTCGATAACGTGGCCCACTGTCTCCTGGTCGAGGTCACCCACCATGTAGTAATACCTGGTGGCATCTGAGACTATTTGCCTGACCTGGAACTGGACCTCTGCTTGCTCGAACCAGACCAGCGGTTGATTGGTCCAGAAGGTTGGCAGTTTAAGGGACACTGAATTCTGCAGAGCCGAGCCGTTCATGTTGGGTCCAAATGCCGCTGGACTGTCGGGGTCACCAATGTAGCCCTGCTGATACGCTACGAGTGAAAACAACTCCCTGACTCAAGCCGGGTCGGGTTGAACCGTTTACTGTTTGAATCGGCGCACGCTTAAGTACCTGCTCCCAGCAACCCCGCTCTTTGCGGGGCGGAAGCAATGTCGGCTTCCGGGTCGAGGTCTGCCCTGCACTCAAGAGTCCTCTTGGTTGCCATTGGCTACGGACTCGCCGGCAACCGCTGGAGACGGTGCGCTTGCGGCTTGGGCAAGCTGCCGCAATATCTCAGATGAGCTAATTTTAGATAACTTGGTAGAAATTACAAAAATCCCAATTACAAGGGATAAAGTATTGGAGTGGCTAAAGGCAGACAGGTTGCCAGAATCAATGAACCTATGAATTGAAAATTTTCAGAAATCACTAAATTCCTAGAAGATTGGAAAACAGCCTTTGCACTCCCTTCTTCAAAAAGGGGAAAAGACAGGAAGCAGAGAGCAAAAGCCCAGTTAGTTTACCAGCTATTATTGGCAACATAATCAGCATAGTAAATAACCAAAGAAGAAATAGCTAATCATTTAGGAAAGCTGAATCAGACTGAACCTAGTCAATGTGATTTTATGAACAGTAAATCATGTTTGACAAATTGCTCAACTTCTTTGAACATGGAGAGCTAATAAAGGGAGATCTGTAGATGTCATCTATTAAGAGTTCCAAAAGTGATTTGACAAGGTCCAACATCAGAGATTAGTGCATAAATTAAAAGTCTGCAGTATTGGAAGAAGTATGTTACAATGGATTGAGGACTGGCTGTACCTTCAAAAACAATGAGATTTTGAATAAGTAATTACTTTGGAGGAGCTAGTGTAGTACCACTGGTTCAGTTCTTGGCCTGCAATTCGTGATGTTTATGTCAATCATCTGGAGGAAGGATCAATATGTAGGGTTTCAAAAGTTTGCTGATGATTTGGAAAAGGGTGAATGGGAACATTATAGTTAATATACCATGATTCTGCAAGTTGAGATAGAGAAATTGTGCAAATTTCTGGCAAATGGAGTTTAATGTGAAGTAATGTAATAATCAAAATTCTAAAATAAATCTAACTGGAGAGGGACTGCAAATGAGTGAAGTATAGAAGAATGTAGGTGTTCTGATCCACAATGACAAAGAGCTAGCAGCAGGACCAGCAATAATATTAATAGTGATGTTTTGTTGCAATTTTACATGGTGCTGTTGCGAACCCAACAAAAATATTTTGTTCAGTTTTCATTTACCTATAAAAAAGATTGTAATATTAGAGACAGTTTAAAGGAGATTCACAAAACTAACTCCAGAGGTCAAAGGTTTGTCCTCTCTCAGGAGAGTAAATAGTTTAGGCCTGTATTCCCTGGAGTTTAGAAAACTTTATCAAACATATAGGACTTTCAGAGGCTTCAAAGGGTAGAGGCTGGGATGTTTTCACAGTGTTGAGTCTTGAACAAGGTCACATGTGTACAAGAAATGGCAAGTCAATTGAAATTGAGGTACATAGAATTATTTTTTTGCACAAGTTTATTGAACTTCTGGAATTCTCTGCCCAGATGGGTGGCGGAAGATTGATCTTTAAAAGTAGTTAAAGTGGTGGAAGATAAGTATTTGATAGATCAAATAGAGGAGTGTGGAGAAATGGAACAGAAGAGAAATTGAGGCCAGCAGAGATCAGACATGATCATCGTAGATGGTAAGGTATGTTTAAAAGGCCTAATGACATATCTAGCACCAAGAATTCTTGTGTTCTAGCCATTGCATCTTGTTGCTCCATGTTATATTTGGGGTTATATTGTTTATTCCTTGTTCAGCTTCTGGGCTTTGTCACATTTTTCCTTGTGAGGTTTCCTGGTGGCTAATTACTTAGTTTTGAAGAAAATTCTTCTTGATATTTCAGTAAAAAAAAGACTGTTAAGATATGCTATAGATTTGAATTCAGGATTTAGCATATTACAAATTGAGTTAATTACTGAGATAAGTATTTGAAATTAGAGCACAACAGACTTTAAAATCTCAATTTATTTTCCTGAAAAATAATTCTATTGTCTGGAAGTTGCATAATACCAGACAAAGGAAGATGACGTGGTGCCATTTTCCAAACTAATTCCATGGTCCTGTCAACTGTACCCCGACTCCTATTTCATGTTTGACATAAATGAATAGTTTTAAGGAAATATGTGCATGCCATCACCAGAATTTGTCTTGGCTATTATAATAGATCCTCCTTTCACTGTAACACTGACAGTCAGTAATACAAAAACAGAAAAGCACTGAGGATAGGTTTATGGTGCAGAACGGAAAGAGGGAGAAGAGGGAAGTTGTAGTGATAGAGGAGTCAATAGTCAGGGGAACAGACAGGAGATTCTGTGGATGTGAACTGGACACTCAGAGATTATGTTGCCTCCCAGGTGCCAGGGTCAGGGGTGTCTTGGATCGTGTCTACTAGTTTTTGGAGTGGGAGGATGAGCAGCCGGATGTCTTGGAACATATTGGTACCAATGTCATAGAAAGGAAAAGCAAAGAGGTTCCGAAAAGAGAATTTAGAGAGCTAGGTAGAAAGCTGATAAGCAGAACTTCCTGGGTAGTAATTTCTGGATTGCTGCCTGTGCCATGCACCAATGAGGGTAGAAGCAGGATGATTTGACAAATTAATGCCTGGCTGAGAAGCTGGTGGAGGAGCCAGGGCTTCATGTTCTTGCATCATTGGGATCTCTTCTGGGGGATGTATGACCTGTTCAGAAGTGATAGATTGCACCTGAGCCCAGGGGAAATCAATATTTTCACGGGTAGGTTTGTTCGAGCTGCTGGGGGGTGGTTTAAGCTAAGTTGGCAGACGGGTGGGAACTGGAGAGATAGGATGGATTTAAAAAGCAAAGATAGTGTGTAACCAGACTGTCAGGAAGGGCAGACAGATGATAGGACATAATGGCAGCCAGTAGTGTGAATGTCGTAGAAACATAGAAAACCTACAGCACAATACAGGCCCTTCAGCCCACAAAGCTGTGCCGAACATGTCCTTACCTTAGAACTACCTAGGCTTACACACAGCCCTCTATTTTCCTAAGCTCCATGTATCCATCCAGGAGTCTCCTAAAAGACCCTATTGTTTCTGCCTCCACCACCGCTGTCGGCAGCCCATTCCACGTACTCACCACTCTCTGCATAAAAAACTTACCCCTGACATCTGCTCTGTACCTACTTCCAAGCACCTTAAAAGTATGCCCTCTCGTGCTAGCCAGTTTAGCCCTGGGGAAAAGCCTCTGACTATCCACAAGATCAATACCTCTCATTATCTTGTACACCTCTATCAGGTCACCTCTCATCCTCCATCACTCCAAGGAAAAAAGGCTGAGTTCACTCAACCTATTCTTATAAGGCATGCTCCCCAGTTCAAGCAACATCCTTATAAATCACCTCTGCACCCTTTCTATAGTTTCCACGTACTTCCTGTAGTGAGGCGACCAGAATTGAGCACAGTACTCTTTAGTGGGGCCTGACCAGGGCCCTATATAGCTGCAACATTATCTCTCAGCTCTTAAACTCAATCTCACGATTGATGAAGGTCAATGCACCGTATGCCTTCTTAACCACAGAGTCAACCTGCGTAGCAGCTTTGAGTGTCCTATGGACTCGGACCCCAAGATCCCTCTGATCATCCATACTGCCAAGAATCTTGCCATTAATACTGTATTCTGCCATCATATTTGTCCTACCAAAATGAACCACCTCACACTTATCTGGGTTGAACTTCATCCACCACTTCATATCAGTGCAATAGAGATGCAAAATCAAAAAAGGTAGCAAATAGAGTACTCAAAGTGTTTTATGTCAAAGCATGGAGTGTAAGAAATAAGGTGGATGATCTTGTTGCACTATCACAGATTGTCAGGTATAATGTTGTAGCCTTCACTGAATCGTGGCTGAAGGATGGTTGTAGCTGGGAGTTGAATGTTCAAGGTTACAGATTGTATTAGAGGGATAGGATGGTAGGCAGAGGGGGTGGCATGGCTCTGCTGGTAAAGAATGGCATCAAATCAGAAGAAAGATCTGACATAGGATCAGAAGATGTTGAATTCTTATGGATTGAGCTAAGAAACTGCAAGGGTAAAAAGGCTCTGATGATAGATATATACAGGCCTCCTAATAATAGCTAGGATGTGACCCACAGATTACAACAGAAAATAGAAGCCACAATTTACAATGTGTCAAAAGGGCAATATTATGATAGTAATGGGAGATTTCAACATGCAGTTCGATTGGGAAAATCAGGTTGGAAATCAATCTCAAGAGAGTGAGTTTGTTGAAGGCCTATGAGATGAGCCTTCTAGGGGATCGTTTATACAGGACTGGGTGTTATGTAATGAGCTGGAGGTGAGTAGAGAGCTTATGGTAAAGGTACCATTAGGAGACAGTGATCACAATATGATTGAGTTCAATTTGAAATTTGATAGGGAGAAAGTAAAATCTGATGTAGCAGTATTTCGGTGGAGTAAAGGAATTACAGTGGTATGAGAGAGGAGTTGGCCAAAGTAAATTGGAAGGAGTTGCTGGCAGTGATGTCAGCAGAGCAGCAATAGCATAAGTTTCTGGGGAAAATGAGGAAGTTGCAGGATAGTTGTATCCAAAATTGAAGAAAAATTCAAATTGCAAAATAATACAACCATGGCTGACAAGGGAAGTCATAGCTAATGTAAAAGCAAAAGAAAGGGCATTCAACAAAGCAAAAAACAGTGGGAAGACAGAGGATTGGGAAATTTTTAGAACCCTGCAGAGAGCAACTAAAATATGAAAACAAGCGAGCAAGCAATATCAAACTGGATAATAAAAACTTCTTCAAGTATGTAAAAAATAAAAGGGAGATGAGAATGGATAAAGGACCTCTAGAAAATTAGGCTGGAGAAATAATAACGGGGGACAAGGAGATGGCAGATGGCAGACGGTGGTGTCTGAAAAGAGGATGCTGTCCAAGTTGCATGCCATCTTGGACAATGTCTCCCATCCACTACATAATGTACTGGTTGGGCACAGGAGTACATTCAGCCAGAGACTCATTCCACTGAGATGCAACACTGAGCGTCATAGGAAGTCATTCCTGCCTGTGGCCATCAAACTTTACAACTCCTCCCTTGGAGGGTCAGACACCCTGAGCCAATAGGCTGGTCCTGGACTTATTTCCTGGCATAATTTACATATTACTATTTAACTATTTACGGTGTTATTACTATTTATTATTTATGGTGCAACTGTAACGAAAACCAATTCCCCCCAGGATCAATAAAGTATGACTATGACTATAAATGAGCATTTTGCAACAGTCTTCACTGTGGAAGACACCAGCAGTGTGCCAGATGTGGAAGGGTGTGAGGGAAGAAAAGTGAGTGCAGTTAATATTACAATCGAGAAGGTGCTCAAAAAGCTGAAAGACCTAAGGGTATACAAGTCACCTGGACCAGATGAATTGCACCCTCAGGTTCTGAAAGAGGTAACGGTGGAGATTGTGGAGGCACAGTAATTATCTTTCAAAAATCATAGGACTCTGGTATGGTGCCAGAAGACTGGAAACTGCAACTGTCATTCCACTCTTTAAGAAAGGAGGAAGGCAGCAGAAATGATATTATAGACCAGCTAGCCTGATCTCAGTGGTTGGGCAAAAGTTGGAGTCAATTATTAAGGACGAGGTTATGAAGTATTTGGATACAGAGGACATGATAAGACAAAGTCAGCTGAGTTCTTTTAAGGGAACATTTTGCCTGACGAACCTGTTGGAATTCTTTGAGGAGATTGCACGTAGGGTAGATAAAAGGGATGCAGTGGATGTTGTATATTTGTACTTTCAGGCCTTTGAAAAAGTGCCACACATGAGGCTGCTTACAAGGTTAAGAGCCCATGGTTTTACAGGAAAGTTACTGGCATGGTTAGAGCAAAGGCTGATTGATAGGAAGCAGCGAATGGATATTAAAGGATCCGTTTCTGGTTGGCTGCCAGTGACTAGTGGTGTTCTGCAGGGATTGGTGTTGGGACCACTTCTTTTTATGCTGTATCATACGAGGAACATTTGATAGTTCAGGGTCTGTACTCGCCTGTATTTAGAAGGATGAGGTGGGGGACCTCATTGAAACCTTTTGAATGTTGAAAGGCCTGGACAACGTAAGTGTGGAAAGGATGGTTCCCATGGTGGGGGGATCCTGGACAAGAGGGTACAGCCTCAGGATAGAGGGGTGTCCATTTAAAACAGAGATGTGGAGGAATACCTTAAGGAATGCCAGAAGGTGGTGAATTTGTGGAATTTATTACCACAGGCAGCTGTGGAGGCCAGGTTGTGGGTATATTTAAGACAGAGCTTGATAGGTCTTGACAGGACATGGCATCAAAAGTTATGAGGAGAAGGCCGTGGAGTGGGGATGAGGAGGGGAAAAGGATCAGCCATGATTGAATGGCACAGCAGACTCTACAGTCCAAATGGCATAATTCTGCTCCTATGTTTTTTGGTCTAAATTAATAGAAATACTCAGCAAGTCGTGTGACTTACAAGGAAAGAAAAACAGAGTTAACATTTCAGGTCAAAGTTCCTTCAGAATCTGCATTTTGTATTTTGATCCATACAGTTCATCTTCAAAGAGGATTGAGGTCTCCTGACTCATACCATCATTAATATAAGAACTTCAACTTTGTATTATTATTGATTCAAGCTTGCAACTCACTGGCATTGATCCGGAATTCAACCTTACTCTGCATTGATCCAGACACTTTAATCTCACACTGTTACTTACCCAAATATTCCCAATGGGCTATGATTAATCCATATTTTCCCAATCTTACATATCTATACAACGCAATTTCATGCACACATTGATTTTAATAATGCTAAAAAGCTTGCAGCACCTATAACAGTGTTAGAAAAGGAGCCATTGAGAGATTGTCAAAATCTTCATCCAGATGGAGTCTGTTATTAAGGAAGGACAGAGAAGAGGCAGAGAAGTATACTGAATGAATTCCATTATTTGGGTCTAGGCTACTAAACAAATAATTATCAATGATGAGTGAAAATGTTTACATACAAGCCAAGACTATGGATAAGAAAGAAAATTTAAATAAAAAACTGTAAATTTAAAAAATTGGAGATAAAACCATAAAATACTGATAAAGTCCAGCAAGTCAAGCAGTTTCTATGTAAAGTCCTTTTGTCAGACCTGAAATGAGAACTGCTTATATTTATACAGATGCTTCCTGAGCTGCTGAGATTTTCAAGGATTGCAACCAAAGGTGCTTTACGTGATAGAACCTTATCTAAAATTAGATATTTTGTACAAACGTTATAATTAGAGCTGATGGCAGAGTTGCAATTTTCACTACAACAAACGTTAGCGGCCTCTTGGGAAATTTCCAGCACATTTATAAAGATCTAGACAGCCATGAGCCTCAAACAGTGCCACAGCTGAATCTTGGAGGCAGTGGCCTGTTCTAGAACCAGTCCATTGGCCTGTTGCTACCTGGACAGCTTCCCACAAGTCCAAGGTATCCAATTTTCCAGACAGGGTTCCGTTTCTTCTTCCCATTTGGAGTGGTCACTTCCTTCCCACCTGCATTGCTCATGTCCTCATGGCTAATTAGATCACAATACACTCCTAAAATATTCTTCCCTTTCCCTATATTCTGCAACATCTTCTTGCCAAGGTAGTGAGTGATCATGGAGAAGATACTTCTGTCTGCAAGTTCACATCTAAAACCATGTACCTTACATTGGGCCTTCTGTAGAGTAAAATGTTGGCAAGTTAGAGCTGCACACCAAGCTGGTTTTTCAGCTATGCCAACATGCAAGCACATATATTGAAGAATTTCCAACTCATTGAGTTCAGACTAGGAATTATGTGTATTGAGTTTTCAAAGACTTGGCCATGAAGAACTTTTAATTCAAGAATGAGACGGAATTGTATTTTGGGATCTAATGTAGGCCAAAAATGCTAATGTGCACTTAATTTATAAAATGAATTATTTGAGGTGGCAAAATTGTCGAGAAAGAGATGTTCTAAATGGATGGATAAGCAATACAATGAAGTCAAAACTAATTGACTGTAGCTTTGAGTTATTCTGCAACTCACCAGTATATTCAGCATGAAGCAATGAGAACAAAGGGAAATATAGCTGGTGATGAGTGTAGAAAGCTTGCAGTAAGGCCAAAAACAATGATAAATATAATGGCTCCTCAATTCAAGAAAAAATAGGTTTCATCAGCCTTCTTCCATCTGTTCCATGTAAGCCCTTGGGACTTAATATAAAATATAATAATTTAATAATTCCAGGTAACTATTCTCCCTTTTCACAAATGTGCCTGAACCTCTCTGCTTCAGCTTCATTCTTTTTTTATTCTTTTCTGTCTCCCGCTGACAGCTTTACAGTAATTATTACCTTGACATCTTTTATCTGCACTATACCTCAGATATTTCTTTTCTCTCCACCCCTTCCCCTCTCTGTGATTCAGCCCACTTGTTATTCAGGTTGTTAACTGAGAATAATGTAACTTTGTTTCTCTTCACTGTGTGTCCTGCTGAGTACTTCCTGCACTTTTCTGTTACCATCTTAACAATTCCTGCTTCAGCTAGAAATTACATTGTGGATTTTTCACTCCTCACATAAATTTTTATTCTGGCATTCAATCTGAAAACCGTTAACTTCAGAAGGCCAGAGTTCATGATGCTAAAGTGGCTGCATGGTGTACATTTAGAATATCACTTCCATTCAAAATTGGCACGGCTCCTAACTGCAACACCAGTCCCATCTGTGTTTTGACAGGCAGGACAATTATCACCCTGTAACCTTAGTTACTTACCTATCTGCAATTTGAACTGTGACTTTCTTTCAAAGAAATGCTATCATTTTAAATCACATTTCATTCACGCCTTCATCCCAACTCCTTGGAAATTAGCATTCCTCACTACATAATTTTAATGATTACTGATAACCAAGAGTCAGCTAAAGGCACATACTATTTCATCAAATAAAAAAATATTTTCTGAACATACTTGAAGTTTTCTACAGCTTGATTTTTTTTGAGTTTTCATTTTGAAAACTTCCATTTGGCCTGGGCACCTGTGCTGATTTTGCATTGCTTCTAATGGGCTCACACAGTCACAGAATTTATGGGCTGAAACTTCAGTCGGTTTTTAGTGAGAGCGGAAAAGAAATGATTGTTAGAAGTGAGTTGGCCTTTGAATTGTATCAGCGCCCTCCAGGCGTACAATGTGGAGGATTACTGGGTGCACAGCAGTCTTGTCAATCAAACTGCAAAGTGGTCTCCATTCTGTGTCAGGCAAGTCTCCCAGTCACCCACTATATAACCCTTCTAGTGAAGGCAGTAGCTGAAGAGGCAGCAGATATAAAGGGCTTCTCACTCAATATACAACAACTGAAACCAAACTGTACATGTTCATAGTGGAAAATGTTATACAGTACCTTAATGTACATTGTGTAAAAGCATTAAAAGTTTTAAGATGAATTCCAGAACACTTAACTGCCACAAAATAATCAAAGAAAATTACAGAAGATTTCCAGGCATAACCAGTCTCATTTCCAAAACTAAGTGTATACTCTTTTCTAGTTGATAGAGAAAGATTTTTTAAAGGTAATAGTATGTAACCAGTATATGTTGAAGATAATTAACTATATATTATGTATTTATATTAGTACAATATAGTACAATATAAGGAGTTTTACTTAAAATATAAGGAATGGTTTTATTATAAAGTAAACTGATAGATGTCAGAAGGATACTGGAAGTTTGAGCATCACACAAGTTGCTGGAGGAACTTAACATGTCAGGCAGCATCTGTGGAAGTGAATGAACAGTCAACATTTCAGGCTGAAACCCTTCATCAAAAGCAGATAACAGAATGGAGAAGTACAGGGAGGCGGAGGAACACAAGCTGGTAGATGATAGGTGACTATAAGACCATAAGGTGTAGAGCAGAATTAGGCCATTTGGCCCATTGAGTCTACACCATTTCATCATGGCTGATTCATTTCCCTTTCAGCCCCAGTCTCCTGCCTTCTTCCTGTATCCCTTCATGCCCTGACTAATCAAGAATCTATCAACTAGATTTGCAGGGGGAGGAGAAACAGAGTGTTAGAGCAGATACTGAGGTGGTGGAGGATAAAGGTCATGCGAGAACTGCAAGTACAGTGCATGCAGTAAAGCCAGATGTAACATATAAAGAGGCTTTGAGGAAAGAGAAGCAGAAAAAAGGGTGTAAAGTTAGTAAGGTAGAAGGGCTAAAGTGCGTGTACCTCAATGCAAGAAGCATCAGGAACAAAGGTGATGAACTGAGAGCTTGGGTACATACATGGACTTATGATGTAGTGGCCGTTACAGAGACTTGGCTGGTACCAGGGCAGGAATGGATTCTCAATATTCCTGGATTTCGTTGTTTTAAAAGGGATAGAGAGGGCAGAAAAAGGGGAGGAGGGGTGGCATTACTGGTCAGGGATACTATTACAGCTACAGAAAGGGTGGGTAATGTAGCAGGATCCTCTTTTGAGTCAATATGGGTGGAAGTCAGGAACAGGAAGGGAGCAGTTACTCTACTGGGGGTATTCTGTAGGCCCCCTGGTAGCAGCAGAGATACAGAGGAGCAGATTGGGAGGCAGATTTTGGAAAGGTACAAAAATAACAGGGTTGTTATCATGGGTGACTTTAACTTCCCTAATATTGATTGTCACCTGATTAGTTCCAAGGGTTTAGATGGGGCAGAGTTTGTTAAGTGTGTCCAGGACAGATTCCTGTCATAGTATGTGGGCAGGCCGACCAGAGGGAATGCCATACTAGATCTAGTACTAGGTAATGAACCGGGTCAGGTCACAGATCTCTCAGTGGGTGAGCATCTGGGGGACAGTGACCACCACTCCCTGGCCTTTAGCATTATCATGGAAAAGGATAGAATCAGAGAGGACAGGAAAATTTTTAATTGGGGAAAGGCAAATTATGAGGCTATAAGGCTAGAACTTGCGGGTGTGAATTGGGATGATGTTTTTGCAGGGAAATGTACTATGGACATGTGGTTGATGTTTAGGGATCTCTTGTAGGATGTTAGGGATAAATTTATCCCAGTGAGGAAGATAAAGAATGATAGGGTGAAGGAACCATGGGTGACAAGCCAGACAGAGTTCCTGGAGGAAGTGACCAGGCATATAGATGAGGGTAATGCAGTGGATGTGATCTACATGGATTTTAGTAAGGCATTTGACAAGGTTCCGCATCGTAGGCTCATTCAGAAAGTCTGAAGGCACGGGATCCAGGGAAGTTTGGCAAGGTGGATTCAAATTAACCTGCCTGCAGAAAGCAGAGGGTTGTGGTGGAGGGAGTACTTTTGGATTAGAAGGTTGTGGCCAGTGGTGTCCCACAAGGGTCGGTTCTGGGACCTCTACTTTTCATGATTTTTATTAACGACCTGGATGTGGGGGTAGAAGGGTGAGTTGGCAAGTTTGCAGATGACACAAAGGTTGGTAGTGTTGTGGAAAGTGCAGAGGATTGTCGAAGATTGCAGAGATACATTGATAGGATGCAGAAGTGGGCTGAGAAGTGGCAGATGGAGTTCAACCCGGAGAAGTGTGAGGTGGTACACTTTGGAAGGACAAACTCCCAAGGCAGAGTACAAAGTAAATGGCAGAATACTTGGTAGTGTGGAGGAGTAGAGGGATCTCGGGGTACATGTCCACAGATCCCTGAAAGTTGCCTCACAGGTAGATAGGGTAGTCAAGAAAGCTTGTGGGGTGTTAGCTTTCATAAGTTGAGGGATAGAGTTTAAGAGTCGCGATGTAATGATGCAGCTCTATAAAACTCTAATTAGGCCACACTTGGAGTACTGTGTCCATTTCTGGTCGCCTCACTATAGGAAGGATGCGGAAGCATTGGGAAGGGTACAGAGGAGATTTACCAGAATGCTGCCTGGTTTAGGGAGTATGCATTATGATCAGAGATTAAGGGAGCTAGGGCTTTACTCTTTGGAGAGAAGGAGGATGACAGGAGACATGATAGAGGTATACAAGATATTAAGAGGAATAGATAGAGTGGACAGCCAGCGCACCTTCCTCAGGGCACCACTTCTCAATACAGAGCACATGGCTTTAAGGTAAGGGGTGGGAAGTTCTAGGGGTATACTAGAGGAATGTTTTTCACTCAGAGATTGGTTGGTGCATGGAATGCATTGCCTGAGTCAGTGGTGGAGGCAGATACACTAGTGAAATTTAAGAGACTACTAGACAGGTGTATGGAAGAAGTCAAGGTGGGGGTTATATGGGAGGCAGGTTTTAAGGGTCGACACAACAATGTGGGCCGAAGGGCCTGTACTGTGCTGTACTATTCTATGTTCTATGTTCAACTTTGCTTTAAATATACCTAATGGCCTCCATAGCTGCCTCTGACTATGAATTCTACAGATTCACCACTCTCTGGCTGAAGAAATTCTTCCTCATCTCTATTCAAAAGGGCTGCCCCTCTACTCTGAGGTTTTGCTTTCTGGTTTCAGACTCCCCCACCATAGGAAACACCCTCTCCACATCCACTCAATTGATGTCTTTCAACATTTGATAGGTTTCAATGAGGTCACCCCCATTCTTCTGAAGTCTAGTGAGTAGAGGCCCAGAACCATCAAATCCTCCTCATAGGACAAGCCTTTCAATCCCAGACTCATTTTTGTGGATCTCCTTCAACCCTCTCCAATGTCAGTGCATCCCTTCTTCGATAAGGGGCCCAGAACTGCTCACAATACTCCAAGTGAAGCCCAGCCAGTGCCTTATAAAGCCTGAACATTACATCCTTGCTTTTATATTCCAGTCCTCTTGAAATGAACATTATATTTGCCTCTCTCACCACTGACTCGGCCTGCAAATTAACCTTTAGGGAATCCTGCACAATGATTGCCAAGACCCTTTGCACCTCAGGTGAAACCAAGTGACAAGGAAGGTAGTTGGGTGGTGGAGGGGGTATGGAATAAGAAGCTGGGAGATGATGGATGGAAGAGCCAAAGGGCTAGTGAAGTAGGAATCCAATAGGACAGGACAATAGATCATGGGAAAAAGAGAAGGAAGTGAGAAACCAGAGGGAGAAAATGAGCAGGTCATGAGGTTAGGGGAGAGGAAGAGCAAGAATGAGGGCTTCAAAATGAGAGAAAGCTAAGGGAAGGGTTGATGGGGTGGAAGCAGAGAGGCATAATGACCGAAAGTTAGAAAAATAGATGTTTATGCAAGGTAGGTTAACTTAGCATCAGCTATCAACTTCACTCGTGACTTTTCAAATATGATAGCTTCTGAAGTAACCATGTAGATCATAGTGCCTCAATTTTCCAAAACTTACACTATGGGGTAAAATCAGGCAACAAGTAAGCAGTTTTCTCCATCAAGCTACAGCCAGAGGGTGGACTTGAGAATTACCACAGTTAATCTCCTTGTACAACTGATTAATATTCCAATAATAATTGTAAGTGCTTCCAAATTAAAATATGCTCAGAATGTCAAGCTAGACTACAAAAGTTGACAATAATTCCATTAATTTGTGTGAATAATATTTTAATAATTTCAACTGCATTCAAATGAAAAATACAATTAAATTGTCAAGTTAGTGAATTTATAATGAAGGTATTTCAAAATCAGTTAAATTCCACTTAGCAGGTGTGTGTGTGTGTGAAACAATTGAAAGAATGAAAAAAGATCATAATACATCTATAGGAATGCTAAATACTAGAATGAGTGTGATTAATTTTGATAGCGATAAACAGTAAATAACCCAAGCTGATATTTGTTCATCAGGAAACTGAAAAACCATGGAGGATCTTGTTAACCTTCTAACAATTCTTCCAATATGATGAGACAACCCTGTTCTCATAATTCAGAGTAATTGCTGCACTAATTATTTGACATTTATGCCATTTGACATCTGCTGCTTTACAGAAAAAATAGTTTTGATGTGATATTTGAATTAGTGTTATTTTGTTCTACTTTTACAACATAATAATGAGCCAATTTCATATTCTCTTTTGTTTTGTATTTTCAGTTTTAATTATGTTTATTTACATGCGTCTCTTCTCTCTCTGGAATTTTGGTTGGACTCTCTGTGGACAAAATTTTAATTACAATTGTCATCAATCAGAAATATCAATTGGTGGTAAAGGAAAATATGTAAATAAAGAGTTATGAATAATCAGGAATGAGTTACAATAAAATAATTTACTTGCTTAATTCTTCTACTATCTTGAAGTATGGTAGTGAATCATAAGGAGCTTTTCAGTGTAATTTGTATCAAGATAATTGGGGCCTGTATTGTGCATGCTGCCTTTCACCTTTCAATTAGAATCCAGCCAAAGGAAAATGGAATGAAAGACTTTTCTGTTAAATATGTTATAAAGTGAATTTAACTCATGCAACCCAGGTCTTGTGTTAGAAACTTCACAGATAAGTAATCAAATATTGGCATTAAATAAGAATTATTGGTTTTAGAGATTATGAAGATCATTGGAGTTCAACACCAGAGTGTAAGAGATCACTTGAAGCTGAAATTCTGTTAGAAAATTTGGCTAAAATTTCGTGTTGCCTGAAACATCACTCATTCAGAAAGAGTTAAACTTATTCAATATGTGATATTGCATTTTGGCAAGTTAAACCAGGGTAGGACTTATATCATAAGTGGTGAGACACTTCAACGTGTTGTACCACAGAAAGACTAGAGGTACAGATGTATAGTTTCCAGACAGAGCCAACATAGGTTGGTGAGGAAGGCGTTTGGCATGTGTAACTTCATCAATCAGATCTCTGATTACAGGAGGTGGGATATCATGTTGCAACTGTTCAAGTCAACGGTGAAACCACACTTGCAGTTCTGCTTGGCAAGCTTTTGGAAGAATACTATTAAGTTGGATAGAATGCAGAACTAATTCGCAAGGGTGTTTCTGGGACTGGAGGGCTTGCTAACAGGTGGTGCTGAATAAAATGGGACATGTTCCCCCAGAGTGTCCAAAGCTGAGGAGTAACAACATAAAATCATGAAAGGTGTTTTTAAGGTAGATAGTAGCAGGTTTTGCTCCCAGGACAAAAAGCCTAAAATTAGAACACATAAATTTAAGGTAAAAGGAGACAAGTTCAAAAGGGATCAGAGGAACATCATTTTTACACAGAATGATGGGTAAGTGGAATGACCTAACTAAGGAAGCTGTAGAGGTTAGTACAATTATAATGTTTAAAAGACATTTTGATAGGTTATGAATGGAAAAGGCTTAGAGGGTATGGGTTAAACAAGGGTGTATGGAACAAGCTCAGACAGACGTCTTGGTTGGTACAGATGGGTTGGGCTGAAGGCCATCAGTGAACTGGTCCCACAAGCTATGGACTCACTTTCAATATGTTACATACCAGCAGCAATAGATCACAAACTGAGCCAGGTTTTAATGTTAAAACCACTATCTTTATTAGTGTCTACTCAAAATATAGAAAATTAAACAAAATAAACAGAAGTTAACAGTGTTATGTGTGTATATGTGTGTGTTTGGCTCCTAAACAGTCACGCTTAGGAACAGTTCTTAAAGTCTTAAGATGGCAAAGTAGAAAAGGGGCCAGTAATCCATGAAATAAGTGAGGGGAGAGATTTAGAAATCCATGTTAAGATGTAGAGTTAACGCGATTACGAAGAAATTCCATAGGTTCCACACTAGGAAAACAAAATAACAGTCGCCAAAGATCTTATCTGTCGAGTCGTTCCGGAATTCATGTAAAACATCTCAGGGTGACAGTCATAAAATACCCCTTCTTCCAAGTGGTTACCAGATAACACACCTGAATCCAGGTAAGGGTTAACAACAGTGGTCCCACAGGATATTCCAACAAAAATCTGCGTGTGGATTATACGAAGTGACAGTCCCATATCCAATGCATCGTGTTCTGTTGAGCAACCCAATCTTTTGGGCATGGGAAAGTATCAGTCTTTTCCCATTTTACAGCAAACTCCCACTGGCAATTTACATGTCCAAAGTCCTCCTCCTCTCTTTCTCACTCTCTTCTTACTACTGAAGATCTCAGCGGTCTGTTACAGCTTGTTATATTGATATCATAGTCCCGCCTCATTCAGGCGTCTCATTCAGACACTCACAGTAAACGAAACCCATGGACACGTAACACCCTCCCCCAGAAGCCTCGAATAAGATTTACCTCACCAATGGCAGTCTCCTCACTAAACTCTAAAACATTGTCTAACAAGAGTGACTGAGAAGCCCCAGTATCTCGAAGAATTTTCACTGGTACCAGAGGTGACCCCTCATTCATTGAAACAAGCCCCTCTGACATAAAAGTAAAATAAAACCCCTCTGACTCTTCATCTCATGATCTCAATATTTAATGCTTCTGTATTTGTGTATTTATAGATTTATTTTTCTTTTTTATTTGCACAGTTTGCTGTCCTTTGCACATTGGCTGTTTGTCCATCCTGTAAGATAAAAATCTTTCATTGATTCTATTGTGCTTCTTGGACTTACTGTGTTACCACAAGGAAACAAATCTCAGAGTTCTATATGGTGACATATATGTACTTTGATAACAAATTAACTACGAACTCTTGAACTTATTTTCCCGTGTTGAATAACTCAATTATTCTAATTCTGACGTGAGTTACTGACATGGATTTACCTTTCAGAAATATTGGATCCATCTTTTAAGTATCATTTTTGCATTTTAATTTATAAGTTTATATAAACATATACTTAGAACTCTGACACATTTACTAAAACACCATGGTACAGATATTCCTTGGAAAGGCTTAAACAGAAGTGAGCCTTGTGTGTAGATTTGTAAAGCTATATTTTTCAAGTGAGGATATGCTGTGAATAATAACATGATGTACCAACACTGATTTGCAAATCTTCCACCAGCAAGTATAGAATTTTTCTTATTGAATCATAATCAGTTCGATTAAGTCTATGGTATATTCTCAATATTAACAGTAAAGTGATTACAAATCGTAGGGCAACTAGCCTAGGAAATGATTGGAAAATGAATAAAGTGCACTCCCACTTGAGGTTTGGCAGCCACATTTAATAAAGCTTTACCACATCTTAAAATGGACGTGCAGAAGAAAATGTATGACATCTTGCTTGTTACTATTGCTAAAACACTGTATTGAACAACTATTGTGTATCTTAGGATAGGGTAGAGATGACTTAAAGGCTGAGGTCAAATCAAATCATTTATAATGGTTTTATAAGAGAAAAATAAAAAACATTTGAAAAGCCAGGCTAGATCTGTGGATTCAGAAAATGGAATTAACTTCACAGGATGATGACCACTCTCAGAAATGTCCTGTTCTAAAATAAACTAGAAAGTCTGTTTACCTGAACATTTTAAGTTAAACATTAAGACCAGAGGCCTGTAACATACGATAGTCATACATTGAACCAATTTTCCTTCAACAACTGTCAGTTCATCAATGTAATAGGTTTATTAAAGCATTAAATAAGTATACAATAATGATTTTAAAAAGCAATCATTAATATATTATGAGGAGAAGAGGCATGTGGTAAAGGAGTTTCAGGCAGCTTTCCCTAAAATCACAAGAATAAATTCAAGTGTAGAAAATCAATTCTGTGACATCCTGTAATATCAGTTTCTGTTCTCATCACAAAAATAAAACAGTTGTAAAAGTTCTCAGGCAGCAGACTCCATTTGGAAAAGTAAATGATAGTCAGACGTTGTTCCTGGAACCGAATCTTACTTCCGATTAAGCCTTATTCTTGTAAATGCTATAATAATAAAGATGGTAGATTTCTGAGACTGAATTCCAGCAGCAGTCATTAGATTTTCACTGGCAGTTGGCATGTATAAGGTGTAACAACTTGTAGATCTGTGTCATCTCACTTATTCAACTGCCAATCTAAATCGGAAAAAAAGTAAATATAGAGCTAGGAATTATAACAAATTCATTTTTTAAAGTGCTGTGATGTTGGAAATAAGGTTGATTTACAATGGAGCATTTTGAGTACATTTCTGGATGCCTCACGATCTATTAAGAATCTCCATTTATCAGTGGGATTTTCAGTCTCCTGAATAACTTTTTTTCTAGGTTAAAACGCCTTCCAGATAATATCACCAGTAGTACAACATACAAAATTCACCTGCAGTCCATTTTTCACACATTTTTGTCTGATAAATAATTATTCTTACTTCTTACAGAATAACCAAGTTTTTTTTTTGTGTGCCATACTCTGCCAGAGTCTCGGCGACCACTTTTCAAGTGGTTGTCTTGGAGGAAAGATTCTGTGAGTGGTCCCCCACGTCCTTCTCACAGCGAACCAAGTTTTAGGACCTCTGTTTTATCCTGAAAAACGTGGTAATTAAAGGTCAACTTGAAACGTATTCACTTACTAAAAAGTCTAATCTCCTATGACCACAGATAGAGTCTTGCATATGTGAGTGAACTGCTTTGTCTAAAAACATCCAAGCCACTCTTAGCTTCCTAGCCTCATCATCATTCCTGGATGCTGCTTCTGATCCCGGTCATATCTTATGGCCTGCTTTTCACTGCTACATTAAGGGCATTATCCAATATTCATACTCAGTGCGAGGAGACGCTATTTGCTTTTCCTTCAGCCTACAAATGCAAGTGGATTGGGCTTCAACATTGGCTTGTTGTGCAGACATCCCAATAGGGCAGTCATTCAGTGAGTCCAGAGACCTCTCTGGCCATAGTTCTGGTGCACATCCATGGACCTTTGTAGGTGCTGTCCCTTAACAGGTTAGGCTGGATCCCTCAAAGCACCTTCCTATCACCTTCCATCTTTGAAGTATTCATTCCTATCAAAGGAACATTTTCCTATTACTACTTCAACACCAATACAAAGGTGTGAAGCAATTTGAATCTGTTGTATCCATTGAGGAACATCCTGGACTATGTCACTGTCAAATAGTTTTCCAGGCCCCAACAACAACAGTGATGATCTCACTGTGACATAAAGACAGATAACATAGTAAGGCATTTTCTTTGAGGACCTCTCATGATTGCACAGGAAAAGGTTTTCATAAGCAAGGACGGTATGAGTTAGTTTTGTTGAATGAATTGCAATAATTAATGGGGAATTTATGCGGCATCACTTCAAATTTGAGTTTAAGCATTGGACCATATGGTACCTTTTCTGTATTTGCTAATAAATCTGGGGCACATTTTTTAAAAATCTCAACTTGACTTTCTGCCCCCTGCCCAATTGAAACGGAAGCGAGAGAAGAGGTGACTCATAGGTCCGTGAGTGAGATTTAAACACGAGCATTTGCAGGCTTTCAGTGTTTTTCCAGTGGCCCAATCAAATCCTGATTCATTAGCAAGAGCAAATAAAAGAAACACAGGGACAAGCAGAGTGGCCATTGTTGGAGTTAACCCATGTTTGAGCGGAGAAGTGTTGTTTTCTTTGTGTGGGGTGTGTGAATTCTGGGAGACCTACAGCCTCCCAGGTAACCACATCTGCACAGGTGCAGCAGGCTGAAGCTCCTCAAAGAATGTATTAAGGAACTGGAGTTGCTTTTGTCTCATATGGGAAACTGAAGATGTCAAAGATAAGAGACACAGGGAGGTAGTCACCTCTAAGTTGCAGAGGCAGTTACCTGGGTGACTGTCAGGACAGGGAAAGGAAATGGGTAACCAGTACATAGTACCCCTGTAGTTGTACCCCTCAATAACAAGTATACCATTTTGGATACTGTTGGAGGGGATGACCTACAAGGGGGAGCCACAGTGACCAGGTCTGTGCCATTGAGTCTGGCATTGTGTCTCAGAAGAGAAGTGGGGGAGAAGAGGACTGTAGTAGTGATAGGGGATTCTATAGTTACAGGAGTAGATGTGAGGGTCTGTGAATGACATAGAGACAGCCAGATGGCAAATTGCCTTCCCGGTGTCAAGGTCAGGGATATTGTGGATTGGGTAAGAACAGGCAGGTAGGCAGATGAGGTGGAATGACTCTGTTGGTAAAAAAATAAATCAAATCTTCAGAAAGAGGTGACAAAGGATTAAATGATGTAGAATCATTGTGGGTAGAGTTAAGGAATTGCAAAGGTAAAAAAAAACTCTGATGAGAATTATATACAGGTCTCCAAACAATAGCCATCATGTGGCTACAAATTACAACAGGAGATTGAAAATGCACATTAAAAAGGCAACTTTATGACAGTCATGGGGGATTTCAATATACAGGTAGATTGAGAAAATCAAGTTGGTGCTGATTTTAGATCCCATGAGAGAGTATTTGTAGAATACCTATGAAATGACTTTTCAAGCAGCCTGTAATTGAACCCACTAGGGTATCGTCTATCCTTAAATTAGATGTTATATAATGAGCCAGATTTGAGTAGGCAGCTTAAGGTAAAGGAACACTTATGAAGCAGAGATCATAATATGATAAAATTCACCCAGGAATTTGAGAAGGTGAAACAGTGTAGTATAGTGAATTACAGTGGAGTATAGGAAATTACAGAAGCATGAGAAAGGAGCTGGCCAAAGTTGATTGAAAGGGGACACTAGCAGAGTTGACACCAGAGCAGTAATGGCTGGAATTTCTGGAAGCAGTCTGCAAGGTGCAGGATAGATACATTCCAAAGAAGAAGAAGTTCTCTAAAGGCAGTATGATACAACCCTAGCTGACATGAGAAGTCAAAGCCAACGTAGAAACAGAAAAGAGGGCATATAATGGAGCAAAATGAGTGGAAAGTTAGAGCAGTAGTCCCCAAACACTGGGCTGCGGACCAGTACTGGGCTGCAAAGCATGTGCTACCAGGTCGCGAGGAAATGATATGATTTGGCGATATGAAACGATCTGAGTCAGCTGCACCTTTTCTCATTCCCTGTCACGCACTGTTGTACTTGAAATAACCTACCAAATCATACCAAATAAGCACGTAAAACCTAAAATAACACTAATATATAGTAAAAGCAGGAATGATATGATAAATACACAGCCTATATAAAGTAGAAATAATGTATATACAGTGTAGTTTCATTTAACAGAATCAGGAAGATTAAGCCAAAACCGATTTGTAGAAAAAAATCGGCACGCATGCACACACAGGAGCCCGCGCAAGGCTTCATGGCCATGGTAGTCTTTCTCGGGGTAAACACAAGTGTCCCATATTTGACTGCTACTTTTGTCCCTTATTTGGGAGTGAGAAAGTTGGCAACCCTACTTGAACACCGCCCCCTCTGTCGGCCGGTCTGAAAGAATATTGTCAAAATTAAACTGGTCCGTGGTGCAGAAAAGGTTGGGGACCCCTGAGTTAGAGGATTGGGAAGCTTTTAAAAACCAACAGAGGGCAACTGAAAAAGCCATAAGGAGGGAAAAGATGAAATATGAAGCTGAGCTAACAAATAATATCAAAGAGGATAGAAAAAGTTTTATCAGATAATTAAAGAGTAAAAAAGAGGCTAGGGTAGATATTAGACCACTAGAACATGACACTGAAGAGATAGTAATGGGAGACATGGAAATGGCGGATAAACTGAATAAGTATTTTGTATCAGTCTCCAATGTGGAAGACACCAAAGGTATAACAGAAGATTGAGAGTGTTGAGGGCAGCAGTGAGTGAATTTGCTGTTACTGTGGAGAAGGTGTTTGGGAAGCTGAAAGGTCCAAAGGTAGAGAAGTTACCTGGATCAGATAGACTACATCCCATGTTCTGAAAGCAGTAGCTGAATAGATTGCAGAGGCATTAGTGATGATCCCTCAACAATCAATAAACTCCAACATGGTTCCGGTGGACTGGAAAATTGCAAATGTCACCCACTCTTCAAGAAGGGAGGGAGGCAGAAGAAAGGAAATTATAGGCCAGTTAGTCTGGCCTCGGTGGCTGGGAAGATATTGGAGTTAATTGTTAAGAATGAAGTTTTGGAATACTTGGAGACACTTGATAAAATAGGCCAAAGTCAGCATGATTTCCTTAAGGGAAAATTTTGCCTGACAAATAGGTTGGAATTCTTTGAGGAAATAACAAGCAGGGTAGACAAAGGAGAGCCAGTGGATTTTGTGTATTTGGACTTTCAGAAGGCCTTTGACATGGTGCTGCATATGGGGCATGCTTAGCAAGATAAAAGCCCATGGTATTACGGGAAAGCTATTAGCATGTGTAACACACTGTAAGGTTTCACTGCTAAGGCTAATGTAATGGCTCCTATGTAATGTTCCACTGTTAAGAGAATGGTTTCTCTGTAGCAGCAATGTTTAGGTTATGACTGAAGATAATGGGACTTTGGAATTCAGCAGCTATTCAATGGGAGAAATGTTGTTCTTTCTTGTGTGTCTGGGAGCCGTGTTTTTTGCGGTCTTTTGTCGAGGAGAGATGAAGAGGGAAGACACGTGTGGAGAGAGCTGGTAGACCACCGGATGGAATGGACTGGGATCTGAGAATCTGAAGATCGGCGATGTTCAGAGGAGACTGATGGTGGAAGAATGACTACTGAGTGAGCTCCAACGGGGACTTTGACTTTGACTTGGACCCTTTTTTTGTTTTGCTTATTTTCATTACTAACCCAATATTCAGATTAAGATTCATAAAGTCTATCATTTAATTGCATGTGGTGTACTGTCTGATGTTTTGCGTTGTGGGTTTGTAACTGGGGGTACGTTACACAGCATTCACACAAACGTGATTACCCAGTTTGGCAGGGCTGAAGGCTGTTTTCCCTCGACGAACACGAGCTGGGTGAGCCTGAGGGTTACAATTGTGGGGGTATCATTCTGGATTGATTCTGTTGGATGCTGTGTGATTGCCCTGTTTAAATCTGTGCTGGTATGGATGCTGCTGGGGTGGAACACTGGTGTGCCTCTGTGGGATTGCAGGTAATTAATGTGTTCGTGTTGAGTGGGGTGGATATTCTTACCCTGGATGAGCTGTTAATTCGATTTTTGAGTATGGCTAAAGCTGATGGCAAAGCTGAAATCATAGCATGACATTTCGATAAAATGGCGGGCTCAGACCTTGTTCTAGTTCAGACTAGCGCTGACGTAATGGTGGTGGGACTGCCAGCGTCTATCGGTGCCCCAGGTGAGGTGAGGCCATGGCCTGTCCATACTGTCAGGGAGCCCAGCAGGCTGGGTCACAAGCTGAGTTGCCCGCAGTTGGGTGCGGAGATTTCGGAGACAGGGTTCTATTGTTTCTGAGGAGTGAGGGGAAAGAGTGTTTGGATTTGGAAAGTTTAAGTTGTCCCCATCCCCAGTGAAGAGTGAAGGCTCTGAATTGGCGTCAGCCCTTACCTCCCTGCGAATAAGTGCACAGGCAGCAGGTCCCCGCCGGAACTAAGAATTTTCTCTGGAATAACGCCCACCCCCGCGGGGGAGGAGGAGTATGAGACGTGGGTGGAGCGGACCTCTCAGTTGTTAGAATAGTGGCAGTGCTCTGATGACGAAAAGCGACAGAGATTGGTTTGAGACAAAGTTTGAGGGGGTTGGCAGCTGATGTAGTAAGAAGTGTGACAGTTAACTAGTCCTCTGCTTCCCTTGCTGAGTATCTAGACACATTAGAGAGCGCCTGTGGTACGACAGGGAGCCCACTGGAGCTCCTTTGGGGGTCGGGTTTCAAAACATGCGTCAGGAGAAGGGGGAGAAGCTTTCCGCGTACCTTTTTCGGCTAGAGAGACAGCTAAATTGTTTGTGGCGCCAGGGGGTCATTCAGGCGGCTGAGGTGGATATGTTGAGGATGGACCAAGTAACCAAGGGTGCCCAGCCCCAGGACATGATTGCTTGGGGACTCCAGCAGTTCAGTAAAACACCCCACTCCCTCATTTGTTCAGCTGATCAGAGAGGTGCGGGAGGAGGAGAACACGTTGGGACTGCGAGAGGACTCCGTCAGCAGGGTGCAGTCCTCAGTAGTAGCCCCTTGTGGTGAAGTGACCAGGACCAGCCCAACCTGGGAAATAGTAAAGGAGGTGGTGGCAGAGCTGAGAACTGAGATGTCCTGGGTGTTAACAGCAGGTGTGGACCTTCCATATGATAGGACAGGTAGAGAGGGGCCCCCCCAAGTGGACGGACTACGCAGAGGGCTGCGTATGGCTGGGGTTCCGCGAGAAGAGGGGTGGCCAGTAGCGTCTACTATAACTGTGTGGAAGAGGGACACTTTCGGCCGGAATATGAGCGGCAGGAAGCTCCTTGGAGGGCGAGCCCCCAGGTATCTCAGCAGGGAGAGGTGTCGGGAAACATAGAGGAGATCCTTTGAGGGAACGGCCTGGTGTCTCTGGGGGAACACGTTCCCGGCAATGTACCAAGGAACTCCCAAAAGCAAAAGACCCTATTCCTGAAGGATTAGTGGGACCACGCTCCAGTGTGTTGCTACGGATAGAGGGAATATAAGCTAAAACCATACTCGACACCGGGTTGTAGGACATCGGGTCACCGGGTTGCTACAGGGAGGTAGTCACAGCTACAGGGAGATAGTCACACCTAGGCTGTCGGAAGCAGGTTGTTGGGTGACAGTCAGAGGGGGGAAAACGAAGGTGAGCAGACAGGTAGTGCAGAGCACCCATGTAGCCACTCCCTTGAATAATAAGTTTACCGTCCTGGATACTTTGGCAGGGACGACCGACCAGGTGTGAGCCACGGTGGCAGGGCCTCCGGCACTGAGTCTGACCCTGTGGTGCAGAAGGGTGGGACGGAGAAGAGGAGAGCTGTCGTCATTAGAGACTCTATAGTCAGGGGAGCAGACAGGAGATTTTGTGGACGTGAGAAGGACACCCGCATGGTTTGTTGCCTCCCGGGTGCCAGGGTATGGGACGTCTCTGACCGGGTGCACGACATCCTGGTACGAGAGGGAAAGCAACCAGAAGTCGTGATACATGTTGGGACCAAAGACATAGGCAGGAAGAGGGATGAGGTCCTGAAGTGTGAGTTTCGGGAACTAGGCAGAAGGCTGAAGAACAGGACCTCAAGGGTGGCGTTCTCAGGATTGCTGCCAGTGCTGCATGACAGTGATAGTAAGAATTGGAGGAGATGGCAGTTGAATGCGTGGCTGAGGAGTTGGGGTAGGGAACAGGGTTTTAGATTTTTAGATCATTGGAACCTCTTCTGGGGAAGGTGGGACCTGTACAGATTGGATGGGTTGCACCTGAACTCGAGGGGGAGCAATATCCTTGTAGGTAGGTTTACTAGCATTGTTCGGGAGGGTTTAAACTAATTTGCGAAGGGGATGGGACCCAGAGCGATAGAGCAGTGAAAGAAGTGCATGGAGTAAAGCCAGATCTAACATACAGAGAGGCTTTGAGGAATGAGAAGCAGAATAAACGGTGTAAAGACAGTAGGGTAGAAGGGCTGAGATGTGTGTACCTCAAAGCAAGAAGCATCAGAAACAAAGGTGATGAACTGAGAGCTTGGATACATACACGGAATTATAATGTAGTGGCCATTACAGAGTCTTGGCTGGCACCAGGGCAGGAATGGATTCTCAATATGCCTGGATTTCAGTGTTTTAAAGGGATAGAGAGGGTGGAAAAAGGGGAGGAGGGGTGGCATTACTGGTCAGGGATTCTATTACAGCTACAGAAAGGGGGGGTAATGTAGCAGGATCCTCTTTTGAGTCAATATGGATGGAAGTCAGGAACAGGAAGGGAGCAATTACTCTATTGGGGGTATTTTATAGGCCCCCTGGTAGCAGCAGAAATGCAGAAGAGCAGATTTTGGAAAGGTGCAAAAATAACAGGGTTGTTATCATGGGTGACTTTAACTTCCCTAATATTGATTGGCACCTGATTAGTTCCAAGGGTTTAGATGGGGCAGAGTTTGTTAAGTGTGTCCAGGACGGATTCCTGTCGCAGTATGTGGACAGGCCGACCAGGGGGAATGCCATACTAGATCTAGTACTAGGTAATGAACTGGGTCAGGTCACAGATCGCTCAGTGGGTGAGCATCTGGGGGACAGTGACCACCGTTCCCTAGCCTTTAGCATTATCATAGAATAGGATAGAATCAGAGAGGACAGGAAAATTTTTAATTGGGGAAAGGCAAATTATGAGGCTATAAGGCTAGAACTTGCGGGTGTGAATTGGGATGATGTTTTTGCAGGGAAATGTACTATGGACATGTGGTTGATGTTTAGAGATCTCTTGCAGGATATTAGGGATAAATTTATCCCGGTGAGGAAGATAAAGAATGGTAGGGTGAAGGAACTATGGGTGACAAGTGAGGTGGAAAATCTAGTCAGGTGGAAGAAGGCAGCACACATGAGGTTTAGGAAGCAAGGATCAGATAGGTCTACTGAGAAATATAGGGAAGCAAGAAAGGAGCTTAAGAAGGGGCTGAGAAGAGCAAGAAGGGGGTATGAGAAGGCCTTGGTGAGTAGGGTAAAGGAAAACCTCAAGGCATTCTTCAATTATGTGAAGAAAAAAAGGATGACAAGAGTGAAGGTAGGACCGATTAGAGATAAAGGTGGGAAGATGTGCCTGGAGGCTGTGGAAGTGAGCGAGGCCCTCAATGAATACTTCTCTTCGGTATTCACCAATGAGAGGGAACTTGATGATGGTGAGGACAATATGAATGAGGTTGATGTTCTGCAGCATGTTGATGTTAAGGGAGAGGAGGTGTTGGAGTTGTTAAAATACATTAGGACAGCTAAGTCCCCGGGGCCTGACGGAATATTCCCCAAACAACAGGAATTCTGCAAATGCTGGAAATTCAAGCAACACACATAAAAGTTGCTGGTGAACGCAGCAGGCCAGGCAGCATCTGTAGGAAGGGGTACAATCGACGTTTCAGGCCGAGACCCTTCGTCAGGACTAACTGAAGGAAGAGTGAGTAAGGGATTTGAAAGTTAGAGGGGGAGGGGGAGATCCAAAATGATAGGAAAAGACAGGAGGGGGAGGGATGGAGCCAAGAGCTGGACAGGTGATAGGCAAAAGGGATACGAGAGGATCATGGGTGAGTGTTCTACGCTGTGTCCGCCAAAAAAAGCAGGATCTCCCAGTGGCCACACATTTTAATTCCTCATCCCATTCTCATTCTGACATGTCTATCCACGGCCTCCTCTACTGTAAAGATGAAGCCACACTCAGGCTGGAGGAACAACACCTTATATTCCATCTGGGTAGCCTCCAACCTGATGGCATGAACATCTACTTCTCTAACTTCCGCTAATGCCCCACATTCCCCTCGTACCCCATCTGTTACTTATTTTTATACACACATTCCTTCTCTCACTCTCCTTTTTCTCCCTCTGTCCCTCTGAAGATACCCCTTGCCCATCCTCTGGGTCCCCCCCCATTGTCTTTCTTCCCGGACCTCCTGTCCCATGATCCTCTTGTATCCCTTTTGCCTATCACCTGCCCAGCTCTTGGCGCCATCCCTCCCCCTCCTGTCTTCTCCTATCATTTTGGATCTCCCCCTCCCCTTCTAACTTTCAAATCCCTTACTCACTCTTCCTTCAGTTAGTCCTGACGAAGGGTCTCGGCCAGAAATGTCGACTGCACCTCTTCCTAGAGATGCTGCCTGGCCTGCTGCGTTCACCAGCAACTTTTAGGAATATTCCCCAAGCTGCTCCACGAGGCGAGAGAAGAGATTGCTGAGCCTCTGGCTAGGATTTTTATGTCCTTGTTGTCCACGGGAAAGGTACCGGAGGATTGGAGGGAGACGAATGTTGTCCCCTTTTTCAAAAAAGGTAGTAGAGATAGTCCGGGTAATTATAGACCAGTGAGCCTCACATCTGTGGTGGGAAAGCTGTTGGGAAAGATTCTTAGAGATAAGATCTATGGGCATTTAGAGAATCATGGTCTGATCAGGGACAGTCAGCATGGTTTTGTGAAGGGCAGATCGTGTCTAACAAGCCAGATAGAGTTCTTTGAGGAGGTGACCAGGCATATAGATGAGGGTAGTGCAGTGGATGTGATCTATATGGATTTTAGAAAGGGACTTGACAAGGTTCCACACGGTAGGCTTATTCAGAAAATTAGAAGGCATGGGATCCAGGGAAGTTTGGCCAGGTGGATTCAGAAATGGCTTGCCTGCAGAAGGCAGTGGGTGGTTGTGGAGGGAGTACATTCAGATTGGAGGACTGTGACTAGTGGTGTCCCACAAGGATCTGTTCTGGGACCTCTACTTTTCATGATTTTTATTAACGACCTGGATGTGGGGGTAGAAGTGTGTGTTGACAAGTTTGCAGACGACACAAAGGTTGGTGGTGTTGTAGATAGTGTAGAGGATTATCAAAGATTGCAGAGAGACATTGATAGGATGCAGAAGTGGGCTGAGAAATGGCAAATGGAGTTCAACCCAGAGAAGTGTGACGTGGTACACTTTGGAAGGACAAACTCCAAGGCAGAGTACAAAGTAAATGGCAGGATACTTGGTAGTGTGGAGGAGCAGAGGGATCTCGGGGTACATGTCCATGGATCCCTGAAAGTTGCCTCACAGGTAGATAGGGTAGTTAAGATAGCTTATGGGGTGTTAGCTTTCATAAGTCGAGGGATAGAATTTAAGAGTCGCGATGTAATGATGCAGCTCTATAAAACTCTGGTTAGGCCGCACTTGGAGTACTGTGTCCAGTTCTGGTCACCTCACTATAGGAAGGATGTGGAAGCATTGGAAAGGGTACAGAGGAGATTTACCAGGATGCTGCCTGGTTTAGAAAGTATGCATTATGATCAGAGATTAAGGGAGCTAGGGCTTTACTCTTTGGAGAGAAGGAGGATGACAGGAGACATGATAGAGGTATACAAGATATTAAGAGGAATAGATAGAGTGGACAGCCAGCGCACCTTCCTCAGGGCACCACTTCTCAGTACAGAGCACATGGCTTTAAGGTAAGGGGTGGGAAGTTCTAGGGGTATACTAGAGGAATGTTTTTCACTCAGAGATTGGTTGGTGCATGGAATGCATTGCCTGAGTCAGTGGTGGAGGCAGATACACTAGTGAAATTTAAGAGACTACTAGACAGGTGTATGGAAGAAGTCAAGGTGGGGGTTATATGGGAGGCAGGTTTTAAGGGTCGGCACAACAATGTGGGCCGAAGGGCCTGTACTGTGCTGTACTATTCTATGTTCTATGTTCAACTTTTGAACATAGGACCAGGTTCTGTAACTTCTCTATCAGAAACCATTGGAAGAGGGGGAGAAGTTGACCGCTGAGTCATTCAGCTTCGGGGACTCCCCGGTGCTGCTGGGTTGGAAAAGGAGGCTAGTAGAGAAGATGTTGAAATTGGAAGGTGCCTTTTCCATTGGCAAGTTTGATGTGGGTTGGTCCAAGAGCACTTGTCACACTATCCGAGTGACCGAGGACACCCCGTATGGAGAGAGGTTGCGGCAACTGGCCCCTGCAGACGTGGAAGACGTACGGCAGCATTTGTGTAAGTTTAAGAAAGCTGGGATCATCACCGAGTCCCGAAGCCCTTATGCATCTCCTATAGTAGCGGCCCGGAAGAAGAACGGGAAGGTACGCATGTGTATGAACTATAGGACTCTGAACAGGCGCACCATCCCTGACCAGTATACGGTCCTGAGGGTCGAAGACGCACTGGCTTGTCTGAGTGGTGCGAAGTGGTTTATTGAGCTGGATTTGAGGAGTGGATATTACCAGATCCCGATGAGTGTAGTTGACAAAGAGAAGATGGCATTTTTATGTCCCCTGGGATTCTTCTAGATCGAAAGGATGCCCCAGGGTATATCCGGAGCCTCTGCAATCTTCCAGTAGGTCATAGAGAAGACGGTGGGGCATATGAACTTGCTTGAGGTGTTGGTGTATTTGGATGACCTCATGGTATTTGGATCCACCTTGGAAGAACATGAAGCGAGGCTACTGAAGGTGCTCGGCGGCCTGAAAGCTGAACGGTTAAAACTTTTTCTGGACAAGTGCCAGTTTTGCAAGTCTGTTAGCTATCTCGGACACAAAATCTCACGGAATAGAATAGCTACTGACCCGGCTAAGATAGAAGTGGTGACCACTTGGCCAAGGCCCCAGACTGTGAGCGCTCTGTGCTTGTTCCTTGGGTTCTGTGGTTATTATCGGAGATTCGTGAAGGGCTACGCCAAAGTGAGTCATCTCTTGAATCAGCTTCTATGTGGTTACCCTCCCTTGGGGAAGAAAGGGAAGGGAAAAAAGGACTGGAGGGTGGAGAATATCTAAACCCATCAGAGCCCTTTACACAGAGGTGGGATGTAAAATGTGAGGTGGTTTTTCAGTCACTGAAGGAGTTGCAGACCCAGGTGCTGGGGCTGGATTTTGCGGACCCCCGATTGCCATATATACTGCACACAGAGGCCAGCCACTAGGGTTTAGGGTTTGTCCTGTATCAGGATCAGGGCACCGGACTGCGGCCTGTGGCGTTTGTCAGCTGGAGTTTGTTGCCCTCCGAGAGAAACTATCCCACGCACAAGTTGGAATTCCTGGCGTTGAAATGGGTGGTGGTGGATAAGCTGAGTGACTATCTCTACGGGGCCAAGTTTGAGGTAAGGACGGACAACAACCCCCTAATTTATATCCTGACCTCGGCAAAACTGAATTCCACAGGCCATTAGTGGTTGGCAGCATTGTCTGCCTATGATTTCAGCCTGAAGTACCGGCCGGGGTGCAGGAATGCTGATGTGGATGCTTTGTCCCAACGGGCGCATGAGGGACTGGACAAGGACGAAGAGTGGGAGAGCGTTCCTGCCCCTGGGGTGAAGGCCATGTGTCAGTTTGCCATCACTGTGAAGGCAGACGAAAAAGAGAGGCAGGATCAAGCAGTGGATCAATTGGGGGCTTCTGAGGACGCCATACTACAAGTTTACTGTAACCTGACTGCTCTGAAGACAAATCAGCTGCCGGAATTGAGTCCTGGGGAATTGGCAGCTGCTCAGCGAGATGATCCGGGCATTGGCTCTATTTGGTCTGCGGTTGAAAAGGGAGACGTAGCTCAGGTGGAGAAGACGAAACACGCTTCGGTGCCTCCATTACTAAAAGAATGGCCTTGGTTGGAGTTGAAGAACCAGATCTCGTACAAGGTCACGTCACCCCCACACCGACCTCAGTGTTGTCAGCTGGTTCTACTAGAGAAGTATCGGAGGATTGTGTTGAAGTCACTTCATGATGATTCTGGACATTTGGGGGTGGAAAAGACCTATGGATTGCTCAGAGACCGGTTTTACTGGCCCCGAATGAAGTCGGAGGTTGAAGAATACTGCAAGTCGTGCATTGGCTGCATATAGTGGAAGGCACTGCCTACGCGAGCAGCTCTGTTGTCCCACTTGCAGAGTGCAGGGCCCCTGGACCTGGTGTGTATGGAATTCCTGTCCATAGAACTCGATGCCAGCAACACGGCAAATGTCTTAGTCATCACGGACCACTACACCAGATATACTCAGGCTTTTCCTACTAAGCGCCAGGGGGCGACTATGGTGGCAAAAGTATTTTGTTTATTATGGCCTTCCCAGACGGATACATAGTGACCAGGGACAGGACTTCGAGAGCAGACTCATCTATGAATTACTGGACATGCTTCGAATTGAGAAGGTGGGCACGCCCCATCACCTACAGGGCGATCCCCAGCCTGAGAGGCTTAATTGGACCTTGCTAGACATGCTCGGGACTCTGGAGATCAGCAAGAAGAGCAGGTGGAATCAACATATTGGGCATCTGGTTCATTGTTACAACTGTACACGAAATGAAGCTACTGGGTGCTCACCATATTATCTGATGTTCTGGCGTGAAGCAAGGTTGCCCGTTGACCCTTGTTTTAGGACTGACGAGGGTGACTTACCACCGAAGCCTTATCTGAAGTATGTGTCTGATATGAGAAGAGAGCTGAAAAGGGCTTATGAATTGGCTGGGGTCACGGCCACCAAGCAGAATCATGGAAATTAGAGGAGATATGATCAAAAATTGAGGTTCTTCCAACTCCTGCCGGGAGACTGAGTCCTCATAAAGAATTTGGGGCTACCTGGAAAGCACAAGTTGGTTGACCACCGGGAGGCCACACCCTATGTGTTGGAGAGACCGATGCCAAACCTACCAGTGTTCCAGGTGAAGCCAGAGGATGGGAATGGACCTGTTAAGATCCTCCATCGGAACCTCCTTTGCCCCTGGGACAAGAGGTGCAGGCAGACCCAGACAGAGCCCGACCTAGAGCCTACACCTAGTAAGAGCACTCTGCAAAAGTGTGGGGTGACTGTAGGGCCCACAGTAGGAGAGGCTGGGCCGGGCCCAGCCCATGAGAGGGATACTGATTCGGAGGATGATGATCTAGATGTGTGGTACATGCTGCCTTTCGCTAACTCCCCAGTGATCGAGGAAGAGAGTCCAGGCCCTTCTCCTACTGAGTCAGGTGGAGTTGGGGGGGGGAGCTATCTGTGGGCAGCCTGGGTTACAGCAGGACCCTGAAGGAGAGGAAGCGGGGCCTGGACACAGGACAGGAGGCTCCGAGTTGCAGGGGGGCATGAGTGATAGGTCAGGCGAGGACTCGCCAGGTAGAGCAGAAGTATCCCCAGTGGCGCCTGAGCCTGAAGAGTTAGGTGAGGAGGTACAGAGGTCTCAGAGAATTCTGAAACCTCTGGACAGGTTAGCCTACGTAGCGGCTGGGGAACAGGGCATGACCTCTACAGGTTTGGGGAGCTATGTCACTGCCTTTTGCACCTCGATTGGGCTTTGTGTTTTGCAGGAAGGATTGGCAAATTATCTCAATGTCATGAGGACGTGACTAAATTCGGTGGGGGGAAGAGTGTAACACACTGTAAGGTTTCACTGCTAAGGCTAATATGATGGCTTCTATGTAGTGTTCCACTGTTAAGGGAATGGCTTCTCTGCAGCAGCAATATTTGGGTTATGACTAGAGATAACAGGATTTTGGAATTCAGTGACTATCCAATGGGAGAAATGTTGTTCTTTCTTGTGCGTCTGGGAGCCGGGTTTTTCACGGTCTTTTGTCGAGGAGAGATGAAGAGGGAAGATGCATGTGGAGAGAGCTGGTAGACCACAGGACAGTTTGGACTGCGATCTGAGGGTCTGAAAATCGGCGAAGTTCGGAGGAGACTGATGGTGGAAGAATGACTAGTGAGTGAGCTCCAACAGGGACTTTGACTTTGACTTGGGCCCATTTTTTTGTTCTGTTTATTTTCATTACTAACCCTATATTCAGATTAAGATTCATAAAGTCTATCATTTAATTGCATGTGGTGTACTGTCTGATATTTTGTGTTGTGGGTTTGTAATTGGGGGTACGTTACATAGCATACACACAAACGTGATTACCCAGTTTGTCGGGGCTGAAGGCTGATTCCCTTAGACAAATGAGAGCTGGGCGAACCTGAGGGTTACACATGGATAGAGCATTGGCTGATCGGCAGGAAGCAAAGAGTAGGAGTAAACTGAGACTTTTCTAATTGGCTACCGGTGATTAGTAGTTTTCGACAGAGGTCACTGTTGGGACCACTTCTTTTTACATTGTATGTCAAAAATTTAAATGTTGTAATTGATGGCATTGTGGCCAAGGTTGGAAATGATATGAAGATAGGTGGAGGAATGTGTAGTGCTGAGGAAGCAAGGAGTCTGCAGAAGGACTTAAACAGATTAGGAGAATGGGCAAACCAGTGGCA
This sequence comes from Mobula birostris, assembly GCF_030028105.1. Taxonomy (NCBI): domain Eukaryota; kingdom Metazoa; phylum Chordata; class Chondrichthyes; order Myliobatiformes; family Myliobatidae; genus Mobula; species Mobula birostris. Next base: position 135,188,202 of record NC_092376.1, read on the forward strand.
GATTGAATATAGTGTAGGGAAGTTAATGGTCATGCTCTTTGGTAGAAGCAATAAAGGTGTGGACTATGTTCTAAAGAGGAAGAAAATTTAAAAATCTGAATTGTAAGGGGACTTCCTCGTGCAGGGTAATTTAAAGATTAATTAGCAGGCTGAGTCAGTGGTGTGGAAGGCAAATGCAATGTCGGTGTTCATTTTGAGCAGACTAGAATACAATAACAAGGATGTAATGCTAAGGCTATATATGGCACTGGTGAGGTCTCACTTGGAGTATCGTGTGTAGTTTTGGGCTCCAGACCTAAGATAGGATGTGCTGATATTGGAAAGGTTGAAAGGAGGTTCACAAAAATAAGTCCGGGAATGAAAGGCTTATCATACAATCAGTGCTTGATGGCTCTGGGGCTGTACTTGCTGGAATTTAGAAGAATGGGGTTGGGTGGGTGAAATCTCATTGAAACCTATCAAGTTCAGTAAGGGTTGATAGGGTAGATGTGTTTCCTACAATGGGGAAGTCTAGGACCAGAGGAAACAATCTCATAATAGTGGAACACCCATTTAGAAAAGAGATGGGGGGGATTTCTTTAGCCGGATGGTGGTGAATTTGATGCTACAGGCAGCTGTGGAGGCCAGGTCATTAGTCTATTTAAGGTGGAAGTTGATATGTTCTTGATAGATGGATAGATAAATAGATAGATAGATAGATAGATACTTTATTGATCCCACAGGAAAACAGAATCAGGTTTATTATCATGTAAATTGCTAACTTAGCAGCAGCAGGTCAATGCAATACATAATATAGAAGAAGAAAAAAATAAAATAATAATAAATAAATAAATAATCAATTACAGTATGTGTATATTGAATAGATAAAAATTTGTGCAAAAAAACCCCAGAAATAGCATATATTAAAAATTGAGGTAGAGTTCAAGGGTTCAATGTCCATTTAGGAATTGGATGACAGAGGGGACGCAGATGTTCCTGAATCACTGAGTGTGTGCCTTCGGGCTTCTGTACCTCCTACCTGATGGTAACAGTGAAGAAAGGGCATGCCCGGGGTGCTGGAGGTCCTTAATAATAGACAATGCCTTTCTGAGACACCGCTCCTTGAAGATGTCTTGGGTACTTTGTAGGCTAGTACACAAGGTGGAGCCGACTAAATTTACAACTCTCTGCAGTTTCTTACAATCCTGTGCAGTAGCCCTCCCATACCAGACGGTGATGCAGCCTGTCAGAATGCTCTCCACGATACAACTATACAAGTTTTTGAGTTACCAAACCTCTTTGACATACCAAATCTCTTCAAACTCCTCATGAAGTATAGCCGCTGTCTTGCCTTCTTTATAACTACATCGATATGTTGGGACCAGGTTAGATCCTCAGAAATCTTGACACCCAGCAACTTGAAACTGCTCACTCTCTCCAGTTCTGATCCCTCTATGAAGATTGGTATGTGTTCCTTTGTCTTACCCTTCTGAAGTCCACAATCAGCTCTTTCGTCTTACTGACACTGAGTGCCAGGTTGTTGCTGGACACCACTCCACTAGTTGGCATACCTCGCTCCTGTACACCCTCTCATCACCATCTGAGATTCTACCAACAATGGTTGTACCATCAGCAAATATATAGATGGAATTTGAGCTATGCCTAGCCACACAGTCATGGATATAGAGAGAGTAGAGCAGTGGGCTAAGCACACAGCCCTGAGGTGCACCAGTGTTGATCATCAGCAAGGAGGAGATGTTTTCGCCAATCCGCACAGATTGTGCTCTTTCAGTTAGGGAGTCAAGGATCTAGTTGCAGAGGGAGGTACAGAGGACCAGGTTCTGTAACTTCTCTATCAGGATTGTGGGAATGATGGTATTAAATGCTGAGCTAGAGTCGACGAACAGCATCCTGACATAGGTGTTTGTGTTGTCTAGGTGCTCTAAAGCCATTTGAAGAGCCATTGAGATTGCACCTGCTGTTGACCTGTTGTGACGATAGACGAATTGCAATGGGTCCAGGTCCTTGCTGAGGTAAGAGCTCAGTCTAGTTATGACCAACCTCTCAAAGCATTTCATCACTGTAAATGTGAGTGCTACCGGGCGATAGTCATTAAGGGAGCTCATATTATTCTTCTAAGGCACTGGTATAATTATTGCCTTTTTGAAGCAAGTGGGAATTCTGCCCCTAGCAGTGAGAGGTTGAAAATGTCCTTGAATTCTCCTGCTAGTTGGTTGGCACAGTGTCACAGTGGCACTGCAACTGCACAGTTATACAAATATTAGAAGAGAAGCAAGAAAGAATTAAAAAATAAGTTACCTTAAAAATAAGATGTACAAGATTTACAAGTCAAAGATTACAAGATTTACAATTTCACACTGATAAGAAGGTAGTGCAAGAATTACCATAATATTATACAATACTGGGTGCCACACACATACGCACCGTCTGGATAAGAAGTGATGGTAGCATTGCACAGGCTGTTGTTCATCAACGTATTGAACTGGAGGAGGGAAAGGAGAAGGCATTGGTGCTGAGGAAGTATTGGGTGCCTCAACTTCTGGGCTGATATGCTGAAGTGGGTGTGAACAGGAGGGCAATTGTCAAACCTGATGAAGATTTGGTTTAACACATTTGCTCGATTATGGTTCCCTTCCAAGGCTCGACAGCTCGGCTGATTGAAGCCTGTGATGTTCTTCATGTCTCTCCACACCTCCCTTGAGCAACTCTGCCCAAGCTTGTTCTCCAGCTTTCTCCTGTGTTCCTCTTTAGCCACCTTGATCTTCTCCTTTAGCTCCCCTTGCACATGTTTCAATTCCTCCCTGCCCTCTGATCTAAATGTTGTGGTTGAGAAGAGCCTTCATACCACTGGTAACCGATGGTTTGTTTTTAGGGAAGCAGCGAACAGTCCTTGATGGTATTAAAGTGTCCATACTGATGTTGATGTAGCCAGTGATGCAATCAGTAAGTCCATTAATGTCCTTCCCATAAGATTCACAAAGCACTTTCCAGTAACCTCATGGCAGCCGTTCAAGGCCTTGATGACCTCTAGAGACCATTTCTTTACTGTCTTGGTGGTAACTAGCTGTTGCTGTACTTTGGACTTATACAAGGGCATGAGGTGAACCAGGTTGTGATCTGAACTTCCAAGAGGAGGGAGAACTGTGGGGCTGTATGCATATTTAATACTTACATACAAGAGGTCCAGTGTTTTATTTTCTCTTGTATGACACGTGACAAACTGATCGATGGTGGGTAGGGTTGTCGAGACAGAAACATGGTTGAAGTTTCCCGATACTGCAATGAATACATTGGGTTGTTGAGTCTGGAGTCTTGTGATGGTAGTGTGCATGACGTCACATGCAACATCGGGAAGGCAGAATGTAAACATTGAGCAGTATGATCTGACTGAATTCACATGGAAGGTAATACAGATGCAAACTCATAGCAAGCAGTTCAACGTCTGGACTGCAGATTTGTCCTTTCACAGAAACATGACCAGGATTAACCATCTATTGTTCACGAGCACAGCAAGCTCACCTCCCTTTCTCTTACCATACTGTAGATTAACTCTGTCTGCTTGTAGCATTGAAAACCCATTTACAATAGCGTTGGAATCTTGGATTTGTTTGTGTAACCATGTCTCAGTGAAACACAAAATGCTGCATTCCCAGTATTCATTCTGTGTCCTCATGAGTACTACTCATTCCTCCATTTAATTTGCCAGTGATCTTACGTTCCCGATAATGATAGACAGAGGATATGGTTTATATCACCATCTCTTGTTGCAATGCATTTGACCCGATCTCTAGCCTCAGTACCTCCACCTCAGATCATCCGGAATGTAGAGCTTCTGTTGGGAAATTAAATGCAGCTTCCCAGCAGCTAGTCGCAGCTCCCTCATATTTGCAATATTGCCTCCGCTACTGTAGATGCAGTACTCGATGAAATTAAGTATCCCAAGAGCCAGAAAGATGGTGAAAATGTTCTTAAAGAGATTAATGTCCATTGTTATTTCTCAGTGTTGCAAGCCAGTACAAAAACAAACAAAACAAAAATTGAGACAAACAAACAGAGCTATTGCAATGTGTTGCTGCCTTAATTAAATATTGATTAGTCATGGTATGAAAGGATATGGGGAGAAGGCAGGAGAATGAGGTTGAGAGGGAAATGGATCAGCCATGATGAAATGCCAGAGCAAACTCAATGGGCCAAATGGCCCAATTCTGCTCCTATGTCTTATGGTCCTTCTTCATCAGCCTGTTTCTCAGATTTTGTCTTGGGCTACCTTCTGAATTTGGTTTTTCACTATGAGTATATGAACATGCTGGTGGCAAAATAACCAGCCAATCCATCAAACTTATCTCCATAAGACCATACGATATACCCTGTTAATAATAGCTGGAGTGTCATTATTGGATACTTCCTGCCAATCCCTCACCAAAAATCAATGTAAAATGTAAAAAGAAATCTTTTCCATCAGCTTGCTGAAATATTGTTGCCCCCATCATGAATTACTTTGCAACTGACCCATCACAGTTAATTACATTTATAGTTGCTGGTGAACCTGACAAAGGATCTCGGCCCGAAATGTCGACTGTACCTCTTCCTAGAGATGTTTCCTGGCCTTCTGCGTTCACCAGCAACTTTTATGTGTGTTGCTTGAAATTCCAGCATCTGCAGATTTCCTCGTGTTTGCGTAATTACATTCATATCTTGTTTTCCTTTTGAACAGTTAGACTCAATCCTAAGAAGCACCTGAATTTGCTCTAGAGTTGTGAATAATTATCCAGCCTGCTAAATTCAAAGTGTTTTCTGTACTTGAGATCCATAATGGTAATATAACTACTTTGCATTGATCACAAAAACATTAGGCCAAATGCATTTAACTACTGAAGCATCCTTTGAGCTCTGACATTACAAAGAAAGATTATTAAATGATTATAATAATTGGTTTCATTTGAATAATAAAAGTCAAATTCTTTGTCATATGACTTCAACAACACATTTTTGGTCATATCTTTCAAAATATCACATCCACAAAACATGATGTAGGTAATATCTAATGCAGGCATTTTGAAAAACTGTACACAAATAAGACAGAATCAGTATCATTCATATAGCATTTTAATGAACTGCTTTATTTCTTGTTGATTGCATATTTCACCTTTGAAGAAAGTATTATTTCCAGATTACTGTGACCAGTGTCTTCTCTTTTCAATCACCTATGCTTTGCAATAATCCAATTATTAAGAGCAATTTATTCCAATTCTACATGCCAGACTTAGTTTTAATTGGCTTATGTTAAATACTGATCAACCTTTTAATGGATTAAAATAGCTAGAGTGTTTATCAGCAGAATTTATTACAGATATTTGAAGTACCAAACAGATGGCAAAACAAATAAACAGTGAAAATTTGGTCTACAGATATAAAAAGTCATTAACAATGAATAAATGTTTTCATTGCTTTGTTTCAAAAGAGCTCTGAGTGTGCATTCTACAAGAGTTAATCACCAATATTATGAAATATCAGCATTTGTACTCAAGTGTAAAGCATATTATCGCATTATGAGCATTTATTTTATTTTCGTAAATTCATTGACCATACCTGTTTTTGGACAACCAACATTTTTATAAGATTCATAATAGAATAGAAAAGAGCTGTCCTAGACACAGGTTAGCACAATATAAATTTAAGCAGAAAAAGGATGCAATTTGAGGTAATTCTGAGGCACCCTTGGAGTATTGGGGGCAGTTTTGGACCCTTTATCTAAGAAAGGATGTGGTGACTTTTGAGGGGGTTCAAATGAGGTTCATGTGAATGATTCTGGGATTGAAAGGCTTATGAGGAGTGTTTGATGGCTATGGGCCTGTACTTGTTGGAATTCAGATGAATGTGAAGGGACCTCATTGAAATCTATTGAATGTTGAAAGGCCTCGATAAAGGGGAAGTGGAGAGAATGTTTCCTATGATGGGGTGTCTAACACCAGAGGATACAGTGTCAGAATAGAAGGACATCCATTTAGAACAGAGATGAGGAGGAATTTCTTTAGCCAGAGACTGGTGAATCTGTGGAAATTGTTGCCACAGGCAGCCAAGGAGGCCGCGTCATTTTTGGGTATATTTAAGGCAGAGGCTGATAGATCAGTGCATGGAGGTATATGGAGGGAAGGAAGGATATTGGGGCTGAGAAAGAAATGGATCAGCTATAATGAAATGGCAGAGAAAACCTGATGGGCCAAATGGCCTAACTCTTCTCTAGGTAATGGCTTTATGGTCTAAAATGCTCAGTAAATCAGGCATCATCTGTGGAAAAGGGAATAATGTTAACAGTTCAGGTCTGAACTTAACCTGACCTATTAAATATTTCCTGCATTCGCCACTTTACTTCAGACTTCCAGCATCTGCATTTTTATTACTATAATTAAGCTGTTGGCAAACAATACAGAGCCAATGAAATTAGCAGTTTAATTGCACATTCTTGCAGCATTCCTCATTTGAAGATAGAGGAATGCAGCACAGGAACAGGCCCTTTGGTGCACACTGTCTGCACTAAACGTAATGCCAAATTACAGAAAATCTTTTTGCCTGCTCATGTTCCATCTCCTTCCATCTCCTTGCATTTTCAAGTATCCATCTGAAAGCCTGTTAAAAGCCACTGTTAAATAAAATGAAAAGAGGAAACCTATAATATCAAGATTACTATTTCCCCGTACCTTTTTACATTAAAAGCCAGCAACCCTTTTGCTTATGACCATTCATAATTCAGTCTTTCAGACTATTGTGATGTTGCAGACCCTGCTAAAATGAATGCAGTGGTTATTGATCTTCTGAAGCTTCAGTCTTAGGGCATCTTTAGAGTCCATATGTCTGCCACCTGGCTAAACAGTCAAATAAAATGAAGAACTCTTACAAATATCAAACTAAGAAGTAGGAGGTGCTACTAGATCCAAACTAGATAAACCTAGAACATAAAAAAAATCAACTTTATATTTTGTAATATTTATTTACAGCAATCAGAATTCCTACTGCACAATGAGCTTTTTAGCTGACTGCAAATGAACAGTAGCTTAAATATAATGATAGAACCTCACCTACATCATATGTATCACATGTATTTACCTGTGCTATGTGTGACTTGTGCTGTGAATGACTTATGGTACTGTGTCTTGCAGTGTCTGAGGTTATTGACCATAAAACCATAAGATATAGAAGCAGAATTAGGCCATTTGACCCATGAAGTCTGTTCCACCATTTCATCATGACTGATCCAGTTTTCTTTTCAGCCCCAATCTCCTGTCTTCTCCCTGTATTCCTTCAAGCCCTGTCCGATCAATGAAGTATAAACTTCTACCTTAAATACACATAAGGAACACTCTCAGTGCGCTGGATGAACTCAGCAGGTCGGGCAGCATCAGTCAGAAACGATGAGTCAACGTTTCGGGCTGGAACCCTTCGTCAGGACTGAAGAATGAAAGATGGGGAAGGATTTGAAGAATACTTGTAGTGTCAGTTGAAAGACCAGTAATTTGAAAGACAAGGGGGCGGGGGAGGGGAAGCATTGACATCATAGCCCTGAAAACAATGGGTGGTAGAAGAAGGAGGCGGAACCATGAGGGAGCTGGGGGTGGGGCAGAGTGACATTGGGATAGGGGAAGGGAGGGGGAGGGAATTACTGGAAGTTGGAGAATTCTATGTTCATACCAAGGGGCTGGAGACTACCTAGACAGTATATGAGGTGTTGCTCCTCCAACCTGAGTTTAGCCTCATCATGGCAGTAGAGGAGGCCATGTATGGACATATCTGAATGGGAATGGGAAGTCCTCCAACCGTTTCTGACTGATGCTGCCCGACCTGCTGAGTTGATCCAGCATACTGAAAGTGTTGCTTTGCTCTTTTACAGCATCTGCAGATTATTTTGTGTTTAAAATATACATAAGGACTTGGCCTCCACAGCTATCTGTAGCAGCAAACTCAACAGGTTCACCATTCTTTGTGGTGGGAGAGATTCACCACTCTTTGTAGGTGGAGTTGAGAAACTGCAAGGGTAAAAAAAACATTATGGGAATCACATATAGGCCTCCAAATAGTAGCCAAGTTGTGGGGTTGAGATTGCAAAGGGAGCTGGAAAAGGCATATAATAAGGGTAATGACACAATTGTAATGGGGGGGGACTTTACTATGCAAAGGGATTAGGAAAATTAGGGTGATGTCGGATCACAAGAGAGGGTATTTGTTGAATATCTACGAGATGGATTTTTAGAGCAGCGTATGCTTCAGCCTACTCAAGGAAAAGGTTATCTTAGATTGGGTGCTGTGTAGTGACCCAGATCTTATTTGAGAGCTTAATGTAAAGGGACATGTGGTATTGAATTCATACTGCAATTTGAGAAGGAGAAGCATAAGTCACATGTACTTGTGTCGCAATGGAATAAAGGGAATTACAGAGGCATGAGAGAGGAGCTTGCCCAGGTGGATTGCAGGGGAATACTGGCTGGGATGACGGCAGAACAGAGGTGACTGAAGTTTCTGGGAATAGTTCACAAGGTGCAGGATAGATTTATCTCACAGAAGAAGAAGTTCTCAAACAGCAGAGCTAGGCAGGCAATTGTAGCTGACAAAGGAAGTTAAGGACTGTATGAAAGCCAAGGAAAGGGCTTAAAAGGTAACAAAAGTGAGTGGGAAGTTTTATTTAAAATCCAACAAAAGGCAGCTAAAAAAGCTACTAGAAGGGAAAAGATGAAATATGAGGGCAAACTAGCTGATTGCATAAAGCAGGTACACTGTATGCCTGGGTAGCCTTGCAGCACCTGGTCCATAGCTTGCTGCCAAAGTGCAGGTGCAGATGCTACCCCAAAAATAAACCTACTGTAGTGATAAAGCCCATTGTGAATGTTTATGGTGAGAGAGAATTTGACTCTTTTTCCATCTCCATCTGTAGGTAGACCACAGCTAAGCCCACTTTGCTGAAGCATTTCCCTCCAGAAAGGTTTCCAAACATATCCTCTATCCTGGGTAGAATGTATTGATCTATTTTCAGTATTGGGTTGATGGTGACCTTAAAATCTCCACACAACCTGGCAGACCCTTTATTCTTTTCTACTGGGACCATTGGCATTGCTCATGGGCTCCACGCAACTTTGGAAAGAATTCCTTCAGCCTCCATGCAGTCTTGCTCACTGGCTACTTTATCACAGATGGTATAAGGAAAAGGTGGGCTTTGCAAAACTTGGGTGTGCCATTTTCATTTCACATTATTTTACCCTTAATATGTTTGAGTATTCTAATGTCATCCTTGAACACTACTGTGGCATCATCCAGTACCTTTTCATTTGACTCTACTGCAGGGATGTGGCATGTAAATTGTGGATGATCTCCAATCAGTATGTTTCAGCCAATCACTTCCCTCAATGTTGACCTTTTAATTTCTACCACATACGCCCAGTACGGCTTGTTGGTTGTTGTATTTCACTGTTACGAATGTCATTCCCATAGGAATGATCTTTTCTCCAGTACAGATTCTTAGATGGATATCTGCAGGCTTCAGTTCTGAAATGTTCTTTGTGGAACGACTGAAACCGCTAAGCCAGTGTCCAATTCTATTTTAATTAATTTGTTGTTCACTTATGATGTAAGCCATATTGCTTGTCTCCTGAGAGTTTTCACATGGTAAATCTCAAAGGCTACCTAGTCCTGTGTCACTCTCATCACTATCAATTTTTTCATCAACAGCATGCAGATAAGTGCTCTTTTTGAAACTGCATCTTGATTTTTTAAAATCTTTTTCTCTTCACTGTGCAGTCCATTAATTTTACTCAATCATCTCTGACCCTTTGTGAAGAAACATCTGCTGTGCTGCTTTTTATAAAACTCAAACATCTTGCTGCCCTTCAATAGGTAAATAGTCATCTCAGGTTTGTTTAAAACTTCCATATTATCACTGTTAAGTTTTGAAACTCTAAGACATAAAAACTAACTGCAAGGAAAACTCTCAGCTGGGAGATAATGTTTAAGATTATTTGTACTTTTAACAAGGCACGCACTTTTGACGCGGTGGCATAATGACACCTCATTTACGTACTTTTGCATATAATCTGTAATGAATTATATAAACAGCAAAGAATGCTTAATCAAACAATTATTAAATACACACAAAGCTTCTTTCTGCTTCTCCCTGCTAACAGTAAAGAAAGAGTTCACCTTTTTATTACACGTTTTGTTTTCCATTGAAAAGGCTACAAAGCTCTTTACTGCCAGCAAAGTATAGTGTTAATTGAGAGATAACTCTTCTGTTCTTCTTTCAAGCACCATGCTTTGAAATATGTTTGTTTTCCTTCAATTATCCGCAAACTTATTTGCATTTCATTGAAGGCAAAATATGTCATGAAACTGTCCATCAAGCAGAGTTTCAAAAAATGTTCTTTTTTTGCTTTGAAATGTATTCTTTAATCTGTGAATAAGAACTAGATACAGTTTGACCGATGCAGAGAAAAAAATGGTTTAATCATCAAATTGAGTATTTTGATGAGCATTAAGCCACCATGTGTGCAACCTGAATTTGAGTAATTTGTGACTTTTATATAAAATATACAGAACAATGGCTAAATAAGTTGGGAAATTGTAACTTTGTTTTCTCAAAATTAAAGAAAAAAATCTATTCAAAAGATAGAATATTCCCTGAAGCGCCCTTGCCCGTAAACATTTTTTTACTTGTAGAGCCTCCTGAAAGGCCTAGAAACTAACCCAGTTGGAAAGAAAGTTCAACAGTGACAGTTCATTCTGAGACAATGTCCTCTGAAGAAAAGGATGTGTTGGGAGGCTGAGTTTATTACCATCCATAAATGTACAGGCCAAGGATGTAATAGAATTTTTCTACAATTCCAATGCTTTATTTGGTGGTTCAAAGGCAATAGGCTGAATTTTGTTAGTAAGATTCATGTCAAATTATTGGCATTTACAAAATAAAACATGGACTTTGACTTGAGCATTTCTAAAAGCATTGGCAGACTCTAGCTGGTAAATCCACCGGTGTGCTCAAGTCCAGAAAATATAGTAGGAGGTTCACAAAATTTACATGAGGAAAACCTGCAAGAAACTGAATATTCTTCTGAATAGGTTCAGTATACCCATGCCTAGCAAATTCTGCCTTTCTTCATCCTGATGAAAGGTCTCGGCCCAAAACATCAACTGTTTATTCCCCTCTATAGATGCTGCCTGACTTGCTGAGTTCCTCCAACATGATGCGTGTGTTGCTCAAGATTTCCAGCATTTTGAAATAATGTTACCAGCATAAAATTGTGCAGGTGCCCAGTGTAGCTTCACTTTCTTGCATTTATTTTGATGATAGATTTTCTATCCCAAAAATTCCTTTCATCATTATGATAAATTCAGTATCTGTTCCATAGAATTCTGAAGAGGATATTAAACTCCTTGTGGTATTTATACAGAGAAATTACCAGGGAAATTTAGTATAAAGGTATTTTATAAGGTAATAATGTTGGATTAACAATGTAAAATTCAGACAAATGGTGACAGAACTAGACTTTCTGCATTGTGGTTTTTTATTTAGTACTTGGTTAACTTGATTGATGTGGATTATGTCACTAAGCAAGATTCTTCATTTATGACTAATCTGATGCATTTGAAAATTGCTGTGTTTTTGACATAGGCTTAACAACCATTCGCACCATCAGTAATTGGTAGAGGTGTACTTTGTTGAGTTATGGGCTAACAACTTAACGAAATTATAAGAAATACTAATAATTTTAGATTGTCTGTTGCAGATATTGTACTGGAAAGGTATAATTTTAACATAGTGGAAGCAGCAACACATAGCAAATTGTAGTTTGTGACTTGTGAATCATTAGGGGACATCTCATGGACTTCATGAGTTGATCCGGGATAAAGGGTTTGTCGTTAATTATTAGAAAGAGTCTTAAACATTTGCTGTACTGACTGCCGTAATGAACATTTTTATTATCCTTGTCACCATTTCATTTCTGCCAAGAGATAGACATCTTATCTGGTAAAGCCATAAACCATCAATCTTGTTATACAAAAACTACATAAACTAAAAATAATATGCATGTGGAATTTCAAATGTCATCTCCAAATCTCACAAAAACCTTCCAACAGAAAACAATAGCATGAAGAAATGTTGATACTTCATTTAGTTTTCCTAAATATCTCAACTTCGACTAACAGTATGAGATTTCTCTTCTTTTACCTCTGGGTAGAGAAGAATTGTATGGATAGCAGTAATGCAGTTTCATCATGACTGCCAGTTGGAAAATGCAATTTGCACTGAAAGAAAAATTCCTGGCAATATATTTTTCTGTAGAACGTACAGAATATTTGACAGAAAATAGGACTTAAGCTTATTTGTTGCTTGGCAACCTCAGTACAGTTTTTTTTTCACAGCAGTCAGTTAATATTGTGCCTCATTTTCAGTATGCTCACTCAATTGTAGGTTATTTGTAACACTACTTGCAATCCACCACAATGAGCTTTCACTAATTTTCTTTCAGCAAAGATCAGAGTATGTCAAATATTCCATAAAATTCTATTTCATGGCCCATTCCCTGACTTTTTCCAAGGTTTTCTTCTCAAACTAAAAGCAGTTCTTGCATGAAACAAGGTCATGGGGGTGGGGAGAAACTGCTGAGGTTTAAGGGTAGAAAGTCATTTTTGAAACTTTGTATTTACTATATAGTGTATTAGTGATTGTATTTTGTACATTGTTCTGAATATTAATTTAATTGAATGAATCGATTGAAAATTCATTTCTTCTATTAATTGGTGCATCATCATCTTCTCTAATTTTGAAGCAGCATCCATCTAAAACCCTGAAAAATTAATACATAAATGCCCAACACTGACTTGGATTAGTGTGATTGAATCCCAGTGGGACTATTTCAACACAGACTTTATCTGTCAAGGGCTCATGCTGAGGAATGATTCCTTGACTGCTCCATGCATCATTTACATGCTGCTCCCAACTTAACACAGGCTCAGAGCACTCCCCATAAATGGTATAAAAGTTTAAGTGACATTAGTGACCTCATGAAAATCAACTCCTGTGCAATTTTACAATTAAAAACCCCACTTGAAAACACTTATCTGGATAATATATAAAGTCTATCCATTCAGCAAGATGCTGCTAAAAAAAGAACCAGTCACATTTTAATTGCTGCTTTATCTTTGAGGGTTTTTTTTCTAGCTGCAGAATATGAGCAAAGATACCCCAGAGAGGTTTGTGTGCGAAACAGAAAGGCCAAGTCACACCCACATTATTCTCTAAAGCTGCTACCTTATACTGTCAGTTGTCTTCACAGGATAAAGTTCACCAGGGAGGCAATGATGAAACTGTGCCATCTGCTACAGTGGCAATCAAGGTCACAGCCATTTTCAACCTTTACGACTCTGTGATTGTCCAGGCTGCCATAGGAGATATCTCAGATTTTGTCAATCAGCAAGAAGCAGTGCATTTTAATTAGATATTTTTCCCCAGTGAAGATAACTTCTTAAGATTGTGACTGTTAGGTCAACCACTTTGCTGCCTATGACCGTTCCTATCTGCTGAGTTAATACTTGCATCCCACAATCCCGTTATCACAGATTTTTTTTCCCCTATTTTGTCACCAATCGGCCTCTGCTCTATAGACTCTAACTATAAATCTTGCTGCCTCACTAAAGCAACCAGCTTGATCAAAGACCCCATCCTCCCCCAGACTTTCTCTCTTCTCACCTCTCCCATCAGGCAGAAGATACTAAGACTTGAAAGCACATACCGCCAAGCTCAAGGACAGCTTCTATTCCATTGTTATCAGACTTTTGAATGGATCTCTTGTATGATAATTGAAATCTTGATCTCACAATCTATGTTGTGTAATCTTGCACTTTATTGTTTACCTGTACAGCATTCTTTTGGTAGCTTTTATACTTTATTCCACATTGTTATTGCTTTATCTTATTAGAGCTCAATGCACTGTGTAATGACTTGATCTGTATAAACAGTATACAAGACTTTTTTTTCCACTGTATCTTGGTAAAAGTGACAATAATAAACCAATATCAAAATCAATTGTTCTAATTCTCGTTTCCACTGATGAGGCTAACTTTCTGCATCCTTGATCTCATTCCTAACTGTCCATTTTTTATGGCAACCTTGTGTGTTTGTATTGTATTGTAAATATTTCCACTTAAGAAAATGCTAACTAGTACTTTTATGGGCACGTGGCCAAGTGGTTAAGGCATTGGACTAGCAACCTGAAGGTTGTGAGTTCGAGCCCCACTCGAGGCAACGTGTTGTGTCCTTGACCAAGGCACTTAACCACACATTGCTCTGTGACCACACCGGTGCCAAGCTGTATGGGTCCTAATGCCCTTCCCTTGGACAACATTGGTGTCGTGGAGAGGGGAGACTTGCAGCATGGGCAACTGCTGGTCTTCCATACAACCTTGCCCAGGCCTGCGCCCTGGGGAGTGAAGACTTTCCAGGCGCAGATCCATGGTCTCGCAAGACTAACGGATATCTCAAACAAACTTTTATCCTTTCATTTGAAAAAAGAATTAATCCCTCTTGTTATCTATTATCTTATCTAGTTCTACCTTTCCCTGGCCTGGTTCTTTGAGCATGCTGTCCCCTTCAGAGTAACTATCTGTCGTTCCTGCAGCTCTTCCATTGTCTTCAGAACTTGCTCATCCCTCCAAGTCTTCTATGTGCATATTTGAGACATCTTTGTTGAAGTCTGTATTTAACTCCAATTTAATACGTTATTGGATTAATTTTAGATAACCTCTTTGTGGAAATAAGGTGTCATCTGGATCCTTATGGAAAAGAGAAGAAAGCTCTTTATTTTAGTCAGCCACATACAAGGGTTCCACTTGACCCAATATCCATTCCAAGCTTCTGTTCAGTGCAGTACATACAAAAGAAATGTATCGTGTCTATATTAATACTCGATTTTATGAACAGAAACCTTAGAAAATAATAATGAAAATCAAACTTCAATGTGTACAAGGTAAGTTGTTATAAATGAAACATGCAATAAAAACAATTCAGACTTGTTTCTGAAGGCATTTTGACATACATATGCTTGCACACACAAATGAATCACTGTGCACCAATACACACCAACATACTTACATCAACATTCATGCACCAAAGAGTCCTGACAATGCATAAAGTTTTGTACTTGCGGAGAATATAGCTAGAGCAAGTCACTCAGACAGAGTGAGACAAGACAGTGAAAGAATGCTAAACAGCTGCTACTGCTTGACGCGTCACCTTAAAGCTTTTGTGAGAATTTCCATTTATTCAAATACAAAGTTGACAAATTCACAACAGATCATTTGCATGACAAGCTCTGCAAAGGCTTTGGATCATCTGGTAGTTCTGACAAACTGTAGCATTTTATTTTTAAACATTGCAATGTAAAGCATTTGTTTCTATCTGTTGATGTCACTATACTGTCTTGTGTTTCCATGAAAATGTGGTAAGACTAGATGACAAAAAAATATTTTGCAGTGTTATTCCCTGCCTTGGTAATAAAACATACATGTACATATAGTACTGTAAATGTTACATAAATCTATTAACAATGGTGCAGTCAACTATTTATCTGTGATAAACATCGATTTCTTGCTTACATGCTTGTCGGGATCATCCATTGTTCTTAATCGATATTGAGTAACAATTTGTAATGATGTTGAAGCTGTCAGGATTTATCAGTCTTGTTCTATTAAAATGACAGTAAAATTTGGCACATGCATTTCAAAGAGAAAATCCTGAAGCTGGATCTCCATAAGCTGCTCCACTGGAGTCTACAAAAAGGCAATCAACTCAGGATCAATGATTTGATGTAAACTTTGACTTTTATCACACTATTCTTACCAGCAGACTGAAGAAGATTTTGTCTTGTAATATAAGTTGTAACTATGTTGTTAATGTGGTGATTAGAAATGCTTGCTGCTGTAAAAGGTTTCTGATATGTTGGAATTTCAAATTAAATAGCCCCTGATTAATAATGGCTCACACACCATGTCCTTACGTTAGAAATTACATAGGCTTACCCATAGTCCTCTACTTCTCTAAGCTCCATATACCTATCCTGGAGTCTCTTAAAAGACTCTGTCGTATCCGCCTCCACCACCGTTGCCAGTAACCCATTCCACGCGCTCACCACTCTCTGCATAAAAAAACTTACCCCTGACATCTCCTCTGTACGTCCTTCTCAGTACTTTAAAATTGTGCCCCCTTGTGTTAGCCATTTCAGCCCTGGGAAAAGCCTCTGACTATCCACACAATCAATGCCTGTCATCATCTTGTACACCTCTATCAGGTCACCTCTCATCCTCCATCACTCCAAGGAGAAGAGGCCAAGTTCACTCAACCTATTCTCATAAGGCATCCTCCACAATCCAGGCAACATCCTTGTAAATCTCCTCTGCACCCTTTCTATGGTTTCCACATTCTTTCTGTAGTGAAGTGACCAGAAATGAGCACAGTACTCCAAGTGGGGTCTGACCAGGGTCCTATATAGCTGTAACATTACCTCTTGGCTCGTAAAATTGATCCCACGATTGATGAAGGCCAATACACTGTATGCCTTCTTAACTACACAGTCAACCTGAGCAGCAGCTTTGAGTGTTCTATGGACTCGGACCCCATGATCCCTCTGATCCTCTACACTGCCAAGAGTCTTACCATTAACACTGTATTCTGTCATCATATTTGACCTACCAAAATGAACTACCACACACTTACCTGGATTGAACTCCATCTGCTCCTTCTTAGCCCAGTTTTGCATCCTATCAATGTCCCGCTGTAATCTCTGACAGCCCTCCACACTATCCACAACACCCTCATCCTTTGTGTCATCAGCAAATTTACTAACACATCCCTCCACTTCCTCATCCATGTCATTTACAAAAATCGCGAAGAGTAGGGGTCCCAGAACAGATCACTGGGGCACACCACTGGTCACTGACCTCCATGAAGAATATGACCTAACTACAACCACTCTTTGCCTTCTTTGGGCAAGCCAGTTCTGGATCCAGAAGGCAATATCCCCTTGGATCCCGTGCCTCCTTATTTTCTCAATGAGCCTTGTATTTGGTACCTTAGCAAATGCCTTGCTGAAATCCATATTAGCTATGTCTATTGCTCTACATTAATCAATTTGTTTAGTCACATCCTCATGGAATTCAATCAGGCTCGTAAGGCATGACCTGCCTATGGCAAAGCCATGGTAACTATTCCTAATCATATAATGCCTCTCCAAATGTTCATCAATCTTGCCTCTCGGTATCTTCTCCATCAACCTACCAACCACTGAATTAAGACTCACTGGTCTATAGTTTCCTGGGCTATCTCTATTCCCTTTCTTATATAAGGGAATGACATCCACAACCCTCCAATCCCCCGGAACCTCTCCTGTCCCCATTGATGATGCAAAGATCTTTGCCAGAGGCTCAGCAATCTCCTCCCTTGCCTCCCACAGTAGCCTGGGGTACATCTCGTCCGGTCCTGGTGACTTAACCAACTTGATGCTTTCCAAAAGCTCCAGCACATCCTTTTACTTAATGTCTATATGCTCAAGTTTTTCAGTCCACTGCAGGTCATCCTTATAATTGCCAAGATCCTTTTCTGTAGTGAATACTGAAGCAAAGTATTTATTAAGTACCTCTGCTATCTCCACCAGTTCCATACACACTTTTCCACTGTCACACTTGATTGGTCCTATTCTCTCATGTCTTATCCTCTTGCACTTCACATACTTGTAGAATGCCTTGGGGGTTTCCTTACTCCTGTTCTCCAAGGCCTTCTCATGGCCCCTTCTGGCTCTCCTAATTTCATTCTTAAGCTCCTTTCTGCCAGCCTTATAATCTTCTAGATCTCTTGTTGTCCACATGTCCGAGGATCTCACCTGGTCCCTGAGCTCCTCCATCCTGATCAAAAAGGCACAACAGCGCCTTTTTTCCTGTGGAGTATCAAGAAAGCTCACCTCTCACCAACTGCATCTCAGTGTGGTATGACAACTGTTCCGTATCGGACCACAAACACTCCAGCATGTGGTGAAATCTTCCCAGCAGTTTATCGGCACCCAATTGCCCACCATTGAGAACATCTACCATAAACCTGGGTAGGGTGAAAAGCATCATCAAGGATGCATCTCACCCTAACCATGGACTTTTTACTCTCCTCCCATCCAGTAGGCGCTACAGGAGCCTCCGCTCCCGCATGAGCAGGCACAGGAAGAGCTTCTTCCCTGAGGCTATGACCCTGCTGAACCTCACATCACAGCGCTAAGCGGTATTACACCCATATTTTACTGTCTCAGTACTTTTATGTTTGTGTGCTGTAGCACTTACTTTTTATTTGCTGTTATTTTGTAAATAACACTATTCTTTGCATTTCTGGTTAGATACTAACTGCATTTCATTGGCTTTGTATCTGTACTCGGCACAATGACAATAAAGTTGAATCTAATCTAATCTAATCTAATAATTACCTAGTTTTTTGAACCTTTTGTAAGCTCTTCTTTTCTTTTTGACTAGATTTACAATAGCCTTTGTACACCACAGTTCCTGTACCTTACCATCCTTTCCACATCTCATTGGAACGTACCTATGCAGAGTCCCACACAAATATCCCCTGAACTTTTGCCACATTTCTTCTGTACGCTTCACTGAGAACATCTGTTTTCAATATATGCTTCCAAGTTCCTGCCTGATTGCCTCATATTTCCCCTTACTCCAATTAAATGCTTTCTTAACTTGTCTGTTCCTATCCCTCTCCAATGCTATGGTAAAGGAGATAGAATTGTGATCACTATCTCCAAAATGCTCTCCAACTGAGAGATCTGACATCTGACCAGGTTCATTTCCCAGTACCTTATCAAGCATAGCCTCTCCTCTTGTAGGCTTATCTACACACTGTGTCAAGAAACCTTACTGAACACACCTAACAAACTCCACCCCATCTAAACCCTTCACTCTAGGGAGATGCCAATCGATATTGGGAAATTGAAATCTCCCACCACAACAACTCTGTTATTATTACACCGTTCCAGAGCCTGTCTCCATGTATGCTCCTCAATGTCCCTGTTACTATTGGGTGGTCTATAAATACACCCATTAGAGTTATTGACACCTTCCTGTTCCTATCAATGCCCCTTTTAAATTAGACAAACTTCAGCAGTATCCAAAGCACCACCAGCCTCTGCAAACTTACTAACCCACTTTCCACCTCCTTATCTAAACCATTTATAGAAATCACAAACAGCAAGGCTTCCCAGAACAGATCCTTGATGAACACGACCAGTCACTGACCTGCAGGCAGAATATGCTCCATCTACTAGCACCTTCTGTGGGTAGACCAACTCCAAGTCCACATTGCGAATTTTCCATGGATCCCATTGCTGATGTTCTGGATGAGCCTTCCATGGGAAATCCTTTCACGCTCCTTACTACAATCCTATACGTCACATCCACTGCTCTACCTTCATCAATTTGTTTTGTCACTTTTTCAAAAACGTCAATCAGGCTCATGAGGTAAGTCCTGAACCCAACAAAACCATACTGACTACCTCCAAAAAGACTATGTTTTCCCAAATGCTCATAAATCTTGTTCCTAAGAATCCTCACCATTAGTTTGTTCACCACTGACATAAGACAAACTGGTCTATAACTTTAAAAGGGCCAATTTTCAGTCCTTCAAATAATACTTAAATGCTAAGGAAGTAGTACCAAAGACTGTTGAGGGCCCACTTAATGGCCAAACACTTTGTTTCAATGGTGGAATACCTGATTTCCCTTGGGAGGAGTTTTCAGCTCAGGTGAAGAACAAATCACTCTTCTCTAGGTTCTTCTTGTGCCAGCACTGCTGTAATGCCCAGTCCTGAGTATGCGGTGTGGTTATCCCTAACTAAAACCTTTTCATTCAGAGCTTTCAAAAAATGATCTGACCTGTGAAGTCTGACAAAACCCTGTGGTACATCTCACTTAGCACCCCACTGAATATCACGATTAATGGGTATATCATCTGTACAAATATCATCAGAGGCAGAACTGGCATATTTCTTAAGGGTCATAGCTGGCTTGACTTTCTAAGCCTTTTGGTTCCTCTCTTATATAGACTAGTATACAAGTCAGGGCGAAGTGATAACGCAGTCATTGCTTTGGATTTAGCACGAGTCATGACTAAGTAAGAAACAGCACTATCTACTCCTGGATTAACCGATGGATGTGATTGGCTACCTCCCTTCCTCAGTAACTTGTGTAGCACAGGCAAATCTCACCCAAGAATCAAGTCAACTGGTAGTTTCTCCGGCGCCCCACTTTCATCAAGTACTTGTGGTCAGCCAGCTCAATAGCAAGTTCTGCCAGTGGCTCAAACTTCCAGTTACCATTGGACACATTGGACAGGTGTCTGGTGACTGTAGTCAACGCTAAAGGCAGGGGCATTATTTTTCTTAACTGATGACAGTGAGCTACCAGAATCTAAAAGAGCTTTCACAGGTTTTCCATTAACTTTGACTACTATAATCATAGGATCTTCCTCCTCATGTTCTGCTTGCTTTCCATGACCATACTCACAATCTTTACAGTCATTATCAGAAACATCACATTCTTCTCTTGGTACTTAGCACATGCCTGGTGATTTGGGCTTCTGAGCGGACACACAGAAAACTTATGGACCTGGCTGTTGACAGTGGTAGCAAATAAAAGTCTCAGAATAAACTACCAAAGGTTCTTTGCCCTCATTTCTCCCAGATCCACAGAGTCACTTGGAGGGTTAGAGTGTCTGTTGCTTCAGTATAGTAGCTGTGATGGCACCCCTTATGGGCAATGAGGTACTGCACGGCAAGTCAAGCTACAATGAGTCCATCCATTGGCTCATCCTCTCAGACCCATGTCTGGAAGAATAGCCTACAGCAGCTGCTCCAGAACAATGGCCTTACAAATCTCCTCCCTGAACTTCTGCTCTGGTCCAATCCATCAGCGGTAGAGACCACTCAGTCAAAAATGCATCTCAGTGGATGACTCACCTGGTGGTAGAGTACTGAAACGGAAGTGCTAGTGATAGGTTTCTGCCAAGGTATCAAATTTAGCTAGCAACACCTCCTTCAGATCATGATAGGTTTTGGACTGCTCTTCATCCATTGCAATGTAAGCTTCAAGAGCTTTACCCATCAGTAATGGCGCTTGCTGGCAGGACCACTCCTTTCTCTGCCTATTGCTGTATTGGGACTATTCATTCGAACCTGAAGAGATAGTTCCCAATATCATCACCTTGTTGATAATAAGGCATCTTGGGACCCTTCCCCAGCAGAGCAGGAAGGTTGAAGGGCTGTTAAGATAGGAAGACAGGACAGGCGACTCAAGCTGGATGACAGCCTCAACAGACCTCCGCAGGCTTTCACAACTGGAGACTTCCTCAGTTGCGGTGGATAGCCATGACACCTTCTGTGCATCGTCATGCCCTTCGCTCTCCATGAGGTGTTTCAGCACTGCCTTCTTGGCCAATGAATATTGTAATTGACCTCATCTGCCCAGTCCAGTGGAACTGGTTTCACATGCTGGAGTAGACATACCCTTACCTCACTGGGGTTGGGGGTTCTTGACTACCTTCACATGGTTTAGCGCGCTGTCGAAGCGGTGTACCGGGATATGGCCACTGTCGCATGCAAACGGTAACTTGGAGCCACAGGTGAGAGCTGGATGGCAGAAGGGCACCAAAGGTGGATGAACTGCCCTTGGGCCAAGTATGACAAGCCGGCCACCAAAGGACATACCATCATTAATTACCAGCAAAGTTAACCTAAGGGTACACATGAATTAGAATATGATGCAGCCCACAATGTAATTACAATCATATTACAAAATGAACAGAAGTATCTACGTTAAATGTAGTAAACAAGCAACATGTACACACTTACACATCTCCATTACTAATGAAATGGGATATTCCATCGTGCGTGGTGGGAAAGGCGCCATAAAGCCAACCTCGGCATCAGCCAACCCAGCGGATGCCATGTGAATGACAGGAAATGACAGCATGAAACAGCAGAATGCTCAACACAATCGTGCATTTACGTCAAGTACAAAGAAAGAATGAAATCACATAAAACCTTAGCGTCTGGCTCTGAACGCATGCAGCAATGCAGAGGGAAACCAATGGAACAACTATAAGAATAAACAGGGGAAGACATTGAAGTACATACAGTCACTGCAGCGACAGCAGAATGACAAGGCAACGTCTGTGTGTGAATGAATGTAAAGAGTATGTCTACTGAGTGCTTTACATCACACTTCTTGTCCTGATGGAAACTTAATCACTTTCGGGGTGACAGTCACAGGGATGTGAACATTCCCTGTGTTCTTTTGTAACAGTGCAAAGGAATTTCAATTTAGACCAAGAATAACTGTTGTTGTTCCCTGTGTTTTAAGCATAGCACTGGATTGGCTAATGTGAGTCCCATAATCACCCTTGATCTCTCACATTGCATCATTCCTTCATTCTCAACCTATCAATCTTCTACCACAGCCTGAAAGATCTGGGTCATTATCCTCCAAACCTTTAATCCTAAATCCTTCAACCTTACAATCATGAGGTTCTTCCAATTATCCCAACCACCAAATCTTTTGACTCCCCAGTCTTCTGATACTTATGCAATGGAAGTCCAAATCTCCACAACCTACCCTAACACTTAGGTAATTATCTGATTTTTGCAACTGACAATGACCCTTTACCATACTGTCTCTATCAGGAAAGAAGAACAGTGTTAGAAATATTGAAAGACATTAAAGTCGAAGAATCCCAAAGGGCTAATAGGATCCATCCAAAGATGCCAAGTGACGCAAGAGAAGAGATTAGTATTGTTCTAATGGAAATATTTGCATCTTTGTGAAACATGGATGAGGTGTCAGAAGACTGAAAAATAACTTACCTGTATGTTGTCCTCTAATTCAAAAAGGCAATATGGGTAAGGCTGGAAACTATAGCACAATGAGCCTTATATCAGTGGTAGGGACATTGTTGGAGAAGATTCTGAGGGACAGGATTGATGTTCATTGGAAAAGAAAGGACTGATTAGGAGGAGACAAAATGGCTTTATGCAGGTGATATAATGTCTCACGAACCTGAGATTTTTGAGGAGAAACTAGGAAATTGATAAAGGCAACATGGTTGACATGGTATATATCAGCTCCAGTAATACTTTTGACTAGGTACTGCATGGTAGACTGTTCCAGAAGGTAAATTACAAGGGATCCAAAGTATGTTGGCGATCTGTATATCCAAAATTGGGCTGGGTCATCACAGACAGAGGGCAGTGGAGGATGTGTTTATTTGCTGACTGGAAATTTGTAACAAACAATGCACCCCAGAGATTATTGCTGGGACCTCTGTTGCTTGCAATGTATTGACTGGATGGGAGTGTATGTGGTCTAATTAGTAAGTTTGCAGGCAATGCGAAATGGATGGAGTTGTAGCTGGATAATGTGGTCTAACGATATAGCAGCACATTGATCGGATAGAATGTTGGACAGAGCAGTTGCAGATGTAATTTAATCAAGACATATCATGAGATATTCCAATTTCAGAGTCAATTTCTGGCAGGACATGTGAGTAAATGGCATAGACTCTAGGAGCATTAATGTGCAGAGGGACCTTGTGGGGGGGGGGGTGCATCTATATAGCTTGCTGAAAATGGCAACATAGATGGATAGGTTAGAGAAGAAGGTATTAGGTATCATTGCCTTCACTAATCCAGGACATTGAATGTAAAAGTTGGGACACCAAACAAAACATTGCCTAGACTACATTTAAAGAGAGTAGGAGAATAGAAAGACTGCAGAAGAGATTATCCAGGATGCTGCCTGGAATGGAGGGCTGCAATTTTAAGATGACTTTAGACAGGTTAGTTTATTCTCACTGGAACATAGGAGGCTGAGGGGTGGTATTATCAAGGTTTATAAAATTATGAGTGACATGGGTAAAACACTGTCTTTTGTTCCCAGGGTAGGGGAGCTAGAATTAGAGGGCACAGTTTAAGGTGAGAGGGGAAAATTTTAAAGTCGAACTGAGGAGTAAGTTTTAACACAGAGGGTGGTAGATATCTGGAATGAGGTACCAGGAAAGGTGGTTAAGGCAAATATAATTACATTTTAAAAACATTTAGACAGACAGCAGATATAAATATATTTTAAAAACATTTGGACAGGTGCATAGATAGGAAAAGTTAAGAGAGATATGAGCCTTATGTAGGCTAATAAAATTAGCATAGAAAGGCATCATGGTCAGTATTGTCAAGGTGGGCTAAAGCAGCCCTTTTCCGTGCTGGTTCTATGTGATACTATGAGGATGAAACAGCTTGAATTCGCTTTCCACCCCAGTCCAAGTGACCAAGGCCCAGACAATCATCTCTCCTCCAATTTCAAATCACTCCCACGTGTTCCTTTTTTCCTGAATGGCACAATTTCAATAACAAATATGAGTAACATCTTGAGTGGATTAAAATATGTAGTTTTTGTCCTTTACAATTAGAACATTATCTGAACAGTATCATTTTTTAGATAAAATTATGAAATATGGTGGATAATCGTTTTGATTTTAAAAAGCCTTCATCATGTGAATAAGTTGTTAAATTTGGCTAGATTTTTGGGTTCACATTATTTTGTATCAACTCACAACATTAATCCACTTCATATTTGTGAATGGTTTGTATAGCTTGCAACTGTATACACAGTACAGTAAAAGTGAAGTGGTTCATTTTGGTAGGTCAATATGATGACAGAATATACTATTAATTGTAAGACTCTTGGCAGTGTGGAGGATCAGAGGGATCTTGGGGTTCGAGTCCACAGGACACTCAAAGTTGCTGCAAAGGTTGACTGTGTGGTTCAGAAGGCATACGGTGTATTAGCCTTCATCAACCGTGGGATTGAGTTCAAGAGCTGAGAGGTAATGTTACAGCTATATAGGACCCTGGTCAGACCCCACTTGGCGTACTGTGCTCAGTTCTGGTCATCTCACTACAGGAAGGATGTGGAAAATATAGAAAGGGTGCAGAGGAGATTTACAAGGATGTTGCCTGGATTGGGGAGCATGCCTTATGAGAATAGGTTGAGTGAACTTGGCCTTTTGCTCCTTGGAGCGACAGAGGATGAAAGGTGACCTGATAAAGGTGTATAAGATGATAAGAGACATTGATCATGTGGATAGTCAGAGGCTTTTTCCCAGGGCTGAAGCAGCTAACACAAGAGGGCACAGTTTTAAGGTGCTTGGAAGTAGGTACAGAGGAGATGTCAGAGGATACGTTTTTTACGCAGAGAGTGGTTAGTGCATGGAATGGGCTGATGGCAACAGTGATGGAAGCGAACACAATAGGGTTTATTAAGAGTCTCTTGGATAGGGACATGGAATTTAGAAAAATAGAGGACAATGGGTAACCCTAGGTAATTTCTAAAGTAAGCACATGTTTGGCACAGCATTGTAGGCTAAAGGCCTGTATTGTGCTGTGGTTTTTCTATGTTTCTATGTTAAATGCTAACAACTTTACAATTTGTTTGTGTAATAGTTTTCAAAGTTCTAATTTTTCAAACAACAAGATATGTGAAAATAATAAAGAAAATGTAAAGCCAGTGATTTGATTCAGTAATGGAACTGACTAGGTTTGACTTGGTGCTTTCCAATAATTAATGAAGAGTGGTGCAATAATACCTCATTATAATGTTCCTTTGGAGCCTGCCATCCAAAAAGAAGTGTATTCTAATAATAAACCCCAAGGCAGAGTACAAAGTAAATGGCAGGATACTTGGTAGTGCAGAGGAGCAGAAGGATCTGGGGGTACATGTCCACAGATCCCTGAAAGTTGCCTCACAGGTGAATAGGGTAGTTAAGAAAGCTTATGGGGTGTTAGCTTTCATAAGTCGAGGGATAGAGTTTAAGAGTCATGAGGTAATGATGCAGCTCTATAAAACTCTGGTTAGGCCACACTTGGAGTACTGTTTTTAAACGCAAACAACAGGAATTCTGCAGATGCTGGAAATTCAAGCAACACACATCAAAGTTGCTGGTGAACGCAGCAGGCCAGGCAGCATCTCTAGGAAGAGGTACAGTTGACGTTTCAGGCCAAGACCCTTCGTCAGGACTAACTGAAGGAAGAGTGAGTAAGGGATTTGAAAGTTGGAGGGGGAGGGGGAGATCCAAAATGATAGGAGAAGACAGGAGGGGGAGGGATAGAGCCAAGAGCTGGACAGGTGATAGGCAAAAGGGGATACGAGAGGATCATGGGACAGGAGGTCCGGGAAGAAAGACAAGGGGAGGGGACCAACATATTATTCTCCGTAACTTCCGCCACCTCTAACGGGATCCCACCACTAAGCACATCTTTCCCTCCCCCCCTCTCTCTGCATTCCGCAGGGATCGCTCCCTACACAACTCCCTTGTCCATTCGTACCCCCCATCCCTCCCCACTGAACTCTCGTGGCACTTATCCGTGTAAGCGGAACAAGTGCTACACATGCCCTTACAATTCCTCCCTTACCACCATTCAGGGCCCCAAACAGTCCTTCCAGGTGAGGCGGCACTTCACCTGTGAGTCGACTGGGATGATATACTGTGTCCGGTGCTCCCGATGTAGCTTTTTATATATTGGCGAGACCCGACGCAGACTGGGAGACCATTTTGCTGAACATCTACGCTCTGTCCGCCAGAGAAAGCAGGATCTCCCAGTGGCCACACATTTTAATTCCACATCCCATTCCCATTCTGACATGTCTATCCACGGCCTCCTCTACTGTAAAGATGAAGCCACACTCAGGTTGGAGGAACAACACCTTATATTTCGTCTGGGTAGCCTCCAACCTGATGGCATGAACATCGACTTCTCTAACTTCCGCTAGGCCCCACCTCCCCCTCGTACCCCATCTGTTACTTATTTTTATGCACACATTCTTTCTCTCACTCTCCTTTTTCTCCCTCTGTCCCTCTGGATATACCTCTTGCCCATCTTCTGGGTCCCCCCCCCCTTGTCTTTCTTCCCGGATCTCCTGTCCCATGATCCTCTCGTATCCCCTTTTGCCAATCACCTGTCCAGCTCTTGGCTCCATCCCTCCCCCTCCTGTCTTCTCCTATCATTTTGGATCTCCCCTTCCCCCTCCAACTTTCAAATCCACTCTTCCTTCAGTTAGTCCTGACGAAGGGTCTCGGCCTGAAACGTCGACTGCACCTCTTCCTACAGATGCTGCCTGGCCTGCTGCGTTCATCAGCAACTTTGATGTGTGTTGTTTGGAGTACTGTGTCCATTTCTGGTCACCTCACTATAGGAAGGATGTGGAAGCATTGGAAAGGGTACAGAGGAGATTTACCAGGATGCTGCCTGGTTTAGAAAGTATGCATTATGGTCAGAGATTAAGGGAGCTAGGGCTTTACTCTTTGGAGAGAAGGAGGATAAGAGGACACATGATAGAGGTGTACAAGATAATAAGAGGAATAGATAGAGTGGATAGCCAGCGCCTCTTCCCCAGGGCACCACTGATCAATACAAGAGGACATGGCTTTAAGGTAAGGGGTGGGAAGTTCAGGGGGATATTAGAGGAAGGTTTTTTACTCAGAGAGTGGTTGGTGCGTGGAATGCACTGCCTGAGTCAGTGGTGGAGGCAGATACACTAGTGAAGTTTAAGAGATTACTAGACAGGTATATGGAGGAATTTAGGGTGGGGGCTTATATGGGAGGCAGGGTTTGAGGGTCGGCACAACATTGTGGGCTGAAGGGCCTGTACTGTGCTGTACTATTCTATGTTCTATGTTCTATGTTTAAACACAAGAAAGTCAGCAGATTCTGAAAATCCAAAGCAATACACACAAAATGCTGGAGGAACAGCAGATCAGGTAGCATCTATGGAAATGAATAAACAGCTGATGTTTCAGGCCAAGACCCTTCTTGAGGGCTAGAAAAGAAGGGGGAAGATGCCAGAATAAAAAAGGTGGGGAGTGTGGAGGGAAAGGAGGATAGCAGAAGGTGGTAGGGAAAGCCAAGTGGGTAGGAAAGATGAAGGCCTGGATATGAAGGAATCTGAAAAGAGCGGAGAGCAAACTGTTGGAGAAAGGGAAGATGGAGAGAACTCAGGGGGTGGTGACAGGAAGGGGAGAAGAGGTGAGATGGTGGAGTGGGGAACAGATGAAGAGTGGAGCTGCTCAATGAAGTAATCCCTCTAATGTTGAGGAGACCACAACAGAAGCACTGGGCACAACAGACGACCCCAGCAGATTTGCAGGTGAGGTGTTGCCTCACCTGGAAGGACTGTTTCGGAACTTGAATAGAGGTGAAGAAAGAAGTGAATGAGTAGGTGTAGTGTTTTGGCTGCTTTCAGGAATAAGTGCAAGGAGGGTGAGTAGTGGGGAGGGATGAATAGACAAGGAAATCACAGAGGGAGCAATCCCTGTGGAAAAAGGAGTGGGTGGGGGAGGTAAAGATAGAATTAAATTAGTGATAGAATTAATAGCTCTGTTTAGTGGTCTAGATAGAAAGTTATGAAGCAAGACCTCCTGGGTAGTAATTCTAGGTAGAAGGCTGACCAGCAGGTCCTCCCGAGTAGTAATTTCTAGATTGCTGCCTGTGCCACGTGCCAGTGAGGGAAGAAACAGGATAAATGCGTGACTAAGAAGCTGGTGCAGGGGGCAGGGCTTCAGGTTCTTGGGTCATTGGGATCTCTTCTGGGGGAAGTATGACCTGTTCAAAAGTGACAGGTTGCACCTGAACCCAAAGGGGACCAATATTCTCGCGGGCAGGTTTGTTAGAGCTGTTGGGAAGGGTTAAAACTAATTTGGCAGGAGGTGGAAACCAGAGTAAAGGGACTCAGGATAGGATGGATAGTAAAAAAGTCAAGATAGTGTGCAGTCAGACTGTCAGGAAGGGCAGGCAGGTGATGGGACTTAGCTGCAATCAACAGGCTGTGTATCAAAACAATAGCGATGCAGAATCAGAAAGGACAGCAAATACGGTACTCAAGGTGTTGTATCTAAATGTGCACAGTATACAAAATAAGGTGGATGATCTTCTTGCAATATTTCAGATTGCCAGGTATGATGTTGTGGTCATCACTGGATCATGGCTGAAGGGTGGTTGTAGTTGGGAGCTGAATATCTAAGATTACAAGTTATATTGGAGGGATAAGAACGTAGACAGAAGGGGTGGTGTGGCTCTACTGGTAAGAATGGCATCAAATCAGTTGAAAGATGTGACATATGATCAGAAGATGTTGAATGCGTACAACAAAGCAAAAATTACTGGGAAGGTAGAGGACCGGGAAGTTTTTAAAAACCTGCAGACAGTAATTTAAAAAATCAGTAGAAGGGAAAAGGTGAAATATGAAAACAAGCCAGTAAATACTATCAAAGTGGATAGTAAAAGTTTTTCAAGTATGTTAAAAATAAAAGAGAAATGAGAGAGCATATAGGACCACTAGAAAATGAGGCAGGAGAAATAATAACGGGGGAGAAGGAGATGGCTGATGAACTAAATGAGTACTTTGCATCAGTCTTCACTGTGGAAGACACTAGCAGTGTGCCTGATGTTGTAGTGTTTGAAGGAAGAGAAGTGGGTGCAGTTACTATTACAAGGGAGAAGGTGCTCAAAAAGCTGAAAGACCTAATGGTACGTAAGTCAACCGGACCAGATGAACAGCACCCTAGGGTTCTGAAAAAGGTAGCATTAGAGATTGTTGTGGCTCTAGAAATGATCTTTCAAAAATCATTAGATTCTGGCATGGTGCAAGAAGTCTGGAAAATTGCAAATGTAACTCTGCTCTTTAAGAAAGGAGGAAGGCAGCAGAATGGAAATTATAGACCAGTTAGCCTGACCTCAGTGGTTGGGAAGATGTTAGAGTCAATTGTTAAGGATGAGGTGACGGGGTACTTGGTGACACAGGACAAGATAGAACAAAGTCAGCATGGTTTCTGTCAGGGAAAATCCTGCCTGATGAACCTGTTGGAATTCTTTGAGGAGATTACAAGTAGAATAGATTAAGGGGATGCAGTGGATGTTGTATATTTGGACTTCCAGAAGGTCTTTGACAAGGTGCCACATATGAGGCTGCTTACCAAGTTAAGAGCCCATGGTATAACAGGAAAGTTATTAACATGGTTAGAGCATTGGCTGGTTGGTAGGAAGCAGTGAGTGGGAATAAAAGGATGCTTTTCTGGTTGGCTGCTAGTGACTAGTGCTGTTCTGCAGGGGTCGGTGTTGGGACCACTTCTTTTTATGCTGTATCTAAATGATTTAGATAATGGAATAGATAGCTTTGTTGACAAGTTTGCAGATGATACGAAGATTGGTGGAAGGGCAGGTAGTGTTGAACAAACAGGTAGGATGCAGAAGGACTTAGACAGATTAGGAGAATGGGCAAGAAAGTGGCAAATGAAATACAATGTAGGAAAATGCATGGTCATACACTTTGGTAATAGAAATAAATGTGCAGACTATTTTCTAAAGGGGAAAAATCCAAAAAATTTAAGATGGAAAGGGACTTGGGAGTCATTGTGCAGAATACCCTAAAGGTTAACTTGCAGGTCAAGTCAGTAGTGAGGAAGGCAAATGCCATGTTAGCATTCATTTC
Organism: Mobula birostris; assembly: GCF_030028105.1. Lineage (NCBI taxonomy): Eukaryota > Metazoa > Chordata > Chondrichthyes > Myliobatiformes > Myliobatidae > Mobula > Mobula birostris. The sequence goes on from NC_092376.1 coordinate 135,218,811, forward strand.
AAGAGGTCTAGATGTGATGTGATGCTGAGGTTTTAAAAGGCACTGGTGAGACCTCACTTTGAGTATTATGAACAGTTTTGGGCCCCTCATCTTAGAAAAGATGTGCTGGCATTGGAGAGGGTCCAAAGGACTTCACAAGAATGATTCCAGGAATGAAAGGGTTATCATATGAGGAACATTTGATGGCTCTGGGTCTGTAGTTGCTGGAATTCAGAAGGATGAGGGGAGATCTCATTGAAACCTTTCAAATGTTGAAAGGCTTAGACAGAGTAGATGTGGAACGGCTGTTTCCCATGGTGGTAGAGTCTAGGACAAGAGGGCACAGCCTCAGGACGGAGGGGCACCCTTTCAAAACAGAGATGCAGTGAAATTTCTTTAGCCAAAGGGTGATGAATTTGTGGAATTTGTTACCACATGCAGCTGTGGAGACAAAGTTGTTGGGTGTATTTAAGGCAGAGATTCATAGGTTCTTGATTGGACATGGTATCAAAGGTTACAGGGAGAAAGCCAGCAACTGGGGTTGAGGAGGGAAAAAAAGAATCAACCATGATTGAATGGCAGAGCAGACTCGATGGGCCAGATGGCCTAATTCTGCTCCTATCTCTTATGGTCTTATGGTCTATAGAATTCCTTTGGCGTATTTCGGAATGATGCGTTGGATGTGGAAGCTTATTGAGTAGTAGGTAAGGACAAAAAGAACTCCATCACTTTTAAGTCATAGGAAGATGGGGTGAGCTTGGGAAATGGAGGAGATGTGAGTGATGGCAGCATCAATGGTGGAGGAAGGGAAACCCAATTCTTTGAAGAAGGAGGACATCTCTAATGTCATGAAAAGTAAAGTTGCCTGCTGGGAACAGATGCGGCGGAGACAAAGGAACTGAGAAAAGGATTAGCTTTTATTACAGAAGACAGGGTAGGAAGAGATATAATCAGGATAACTTTAGGATAACTGTGGGTATCGACACGTCTATAAAAGATGTTGGTCAACAGCTTGTCTCCAGAGGTGGAGACAGAGAGATCGAGAAAGGGGAGTGAGATGCCAGAAATAGACCAAGTGAATTTAAGGGCAAAGTGGAAGTTAGAGGCAAAGTTGATGAAATTGACGAGCTTAGAAAGGGTGCATGAAGCAGCACCAAATCAGGAAAGTGGAAAATAAAAAAGGAGCGGGAGGGAAAGGATAGGAGGACAGCTAGAAGTTGATAGTTGAAGCCAGGTGGGTAGGGAAAATAAAGGACTTGACAGGTAGATTGCGATGAAAAACATACTATTATGAACATACTTACTAATGGTTCTTGATTAGTAGTACTTAAAGAGGGTTTTTGAATTTGTATGATTTAGCTTGGTTTTTATGTCATGCAGTAATTGTCAATTATGAAAGTTTATTGCACTGTTCTAGGGAATAGAACTGCAATATGTAAAAGTTTTTACTGAAAAAGGTTAAAAAAAAATTGCCAGTGAAGATCCTTTTAGTACCTCCGCTTGATAGAAAATGCAAAATAATTCTAAATTTGACGCATGCAGTGCATGTATTCTGGCTGCAAAATTTAGCCACTTACTACCTGCTAGGTAAAACAGGAAGGGTGCTGGCAAGTGGAAAGCTCTCTTAAGCCTGAAGCACACAGAGAGAGTAGATCATGTTGTCGATCTGATATGACGTTAACAGGGCCAAAGAGGACCATCAAAAAAGCAGCTGATATCAGCCGCTCAGCAGGACCTGAGGATCCTGTGCTTAAGAGTGGGAATAGTACTTCCACCAGTCATTTAAAGGAATTATCAATTACTTGCAAGTTTAGTTCCAATTGAATTGATAATGTGATTTGATAGTGTGCTGGTTGGAATAAGATATTTGTTAAATGCTTCTGAATATTTCTTGTCAATGCTTGAAGCTTTGAGTCAATAGTTATACAAAATGAACTTACACTACCTAATGAAGTGGCCACTGAGTGTATGTTTAATGTCTTCTGCAATAGTAGCCCGTAGCCCATCTACTTCAAGGTTCAAAGTGTTGTGCATTCAGAGATGTTCTTCTGCACGCCACTGTTGTATAAGGCAAGGTTATCTGAGCTACTGTTGCCTTTCTGTCAGCTTGAACCAGTCTGGCCATTCTCCTTTGAAATCTCTCATTGACACGGAACTGCTGCTGACTGCATATTCTTTCGCTTTTTTTCACCATTTTCTATAAAATCTATAGACTAAACACAAGAGATCCTGCTGGAAATCCAGAGTAACACATACAAAATGCTGAAAGAACTCAGCAGGTCAGGCAGCATCTATAAAATTGAGTAAACTGTTGACATTTGAGGCAGAGACCCTTCATCAGGACTAGTGAAGGGTATTAGCCGAAACATCAACTGTATATTCATTCCATGGGTGCCTGACCTGCTGAGCTCCTCCAGCATTTTGTATGTTTAACTCCAGAGACTGTTGATGGTGAAAATCCCAGGAGATCAGCAGATTTTGAGATACTCAAACCACCCCGTCTGGCACCAACGAACATCCCACAGTCAAAAGCACTTAGATCACATTGCTACCACATTTTGATGTTTGGTTTGAACAACAACTGAACCTCTTGACCATGTCTGCATGCCTTTATGTATTGAGTTACTGCCACATGATTAGTTGATTACCTACATACATTAATGAGCAGGTGCTCAGGTGTACCTAATAAAATGGCCACTTATTGTATGTCCTCAGTGAAAGGCCCTTGTAGAACCCTGGTGCACTCAGATGTGTATGTGCTTTGTAATTGCTATTGGGCTCCCCTGGGTTCTATAACATTCCACATGTGTTTTCCAGCAAGCTACCAGTCTATCAAACAGTTCATTGAATAACACCATGGGCTGCCTTCTGTAGGTTAACCCATCAAATACTTACCTAAGTCCTCAACTGCTTTACCTGTGCGTGACCTTGTTCTCTATCAATATGACCCTGAGTCATCCCATTCCACCTGGACCAGTTCATTTGCAACTTATCAGCAAATGAAGCAGTCTACGCCCACATGTTGCAGGATCTAAAAATCATTCAGGCATGCTTTCTGAAGTGGTAGTTAATACTCACTTGACAGAATTGCCAGTCAATGAATAACTTCAATAGGGGAGTCCACATCACTTTACTTTGACATTGAGTTTTATTTTATTTAGAGATACAGTGTAGTATAGGCCCTTCTGGCCCTTTGATCCACACCATCCTGCAAACCTTGATTTCACCCTGGCCTAATCAAGGGACAAATTTTCAATGACCAATGAACCTACTAACTGGTGTGTCTTTTGGACTGTGGGAAGAAACTGGAGTTCCTGGAGAAAACTCATGTATTCCATGGGAGCACATACAGACTCCTTACAGATGACATTAGATTTGAACTTCCGGTCAAGATAACGCCTGGTAAAAATAGTCCTTTGTTTGACAACTTCTGGATAGATCATAAAACTACCTTTCTCACTTCTTTTATGTTTCTACATTTTTTTCTCGTCTTGAAATTGATTCTGAAATTGTCGGAGCTTGGGTTTTGCTGTTTGGAGATTTGCAGTCTCTGAGGGGATTCCAAGAGGCTGAGGCAACGTGAGCGAACCTCATGGTGAGGAGGTTGCAGTAGGGCTCACGAGCCAATGTTTGACCCCATTTCATATATTATGGCTTCCATTGTTTGCCAATTAAAGTGACAAGGGCGATTGAAACATCAAGGCGAGTCCGAAAGTTTGGAGATCATTTTGGTATTCCAGTGCTCTGCTTTTTCCGACAGGATTCCAGGAGGCAGAGGCAGATGTGCGAACCTCGTTGTGGGCAGGCTGCAGGATGGGGCACCACCTGATGTTTGGCTGCATTTCGCCAATTAATGCTTCCTTTGCACGATGATTAAAATGATGAGATAGATTGAAGTATCGAAGCCAGTGGAGAACGTGAGCGCCAACTGCTTGCCTTTCGCTCAGTTGCTCTGTACCGGAGAGGGGAGAGCCTTCTGCTGTGCCTGGAGAGTGTTGCCCAGGGTTTTTCTGCATTTGGATTTTAAGTTGGACTACAAAGTCTTTCTTTCAGTCTTATAGCCTTTATATTCGGTGTCCTTTTTTGCCTAATCTTTCTCTTTGTGGGTGGGTGGGGGATTTGGGAGTTGAGGTGACTGATCTGTTTTGTTCATTATTTTTTGTGCAGAGAGAGGGATTTGAAGGTCAATGTGCCTGATCCGTTTTGTTTGTTTTTTATTGTGCGGAAGAAGGGATGGGTGAGGTTGATGTGCCTGATCCGTTTTGTTCATTTTTTTTTGTGTGGGAGGAGGGATTTAGGGGTCGATGTGTTTGTTCCATTTTTGTTCTTTTTGTTTCAGGAAGGTGGTTGATGATCGTGCTGCCTTTCTTTTCTTTCTTGGTTTTGTAGCTACCTGGAGAATTGAAGAATTTCAGAGTTGCATACTTTGATAATAAGGTGAACCTTTGAACTCTGATCTGCATTAGCGTAGAGCTAACCGCTATGCTACTGTGGCACCCAACAAAGGCATTACCATTGCAAGACCCCACAGTGATCTGATTGATGTTTACAACATTTATAAATTTCTTACAGGAGTCCTCAGGTACGATGCAGGGACTATATTTCCCCGACAGATGAGTTAAGGACAGGAGTCAAAATATGAAAATTAGGGGTGTGCCATTTAAAACTAAGACAAGGAGAATTTTCTTCACCCAGAGCAGATGCATCTTTGAAATTCTCTACCCAGGTATACTCAAGACAAAAATAAATAGCATCGGGGATGTGGGGTAATGTAGGAAAATGAAGCTGAGATAAAGATTCACCATGATCTGAATAATGCCAGGACAAGCTCCTGCTCCTCGTCATTTAATCTTTTACTTATTCACACTGCGGGCTCACTATTGACCAGAAACTCAAATGAAATAACCATGTAAATGCTTCAAGAGTAGATCAGAGGCTGAGTAACCTGCAGCAAGAGATTCACCTACTTAAACCCAAATCCTCCATAGGGTACAAATCAAAATTGTGATGGATTTCTCTTCTCTTACACAGACAAGATCCCCAATGCTGTATAAGCTTAGGAATTGGATGGACTTAAAGCTGAAAAATGTGAGATGTACATCTTGGAAGGACCAATTGGCCAGGTCATACACATTGAATGATGGGATATTTGGTGGTATCGACAAACCATGGGACAAATTTCAGGGATCTTTGAAGCTGACAGCATGATTGTTTTATGGATTTTGGGGATTTTTAGAAAATCTCCCCAGTACCAAGGCAAAGGCTGAGTGAAGAAAACTGCAATTAATTTATATTCATACATGATTGTTAGTACGGACATCGTTGGCCAAATATCTCATTTCCATGTTCCTTGACTTGATGAGTGAAAGGCACAAATGCCCAGCGACATTATACCTATAGATGCCATTTCTAAGTTCACTTCTAAAGGTAGTGAAGGCAGTATATAAGTCTATGAGTATAAATAACTCAACAGCGTAGTGGCTAGCACAACACTATGACAGCTCTGGTGTAGGAATTCAGAGGTCAATTCCAGCATTTCTGAAAGGAGTTGTATTTTCTCCTCATGACTGTTTGAATTTCCTCTGGGTGCTCCGGTTTCCTCCCACAATCCAAAGACGTACAGGTTAGTAAGTTAATTGGTCATTATAAATTCTCCTGTGATTGGGATTAAATAGGTGGGTTGCTGGGCGACAAAGCTTATTGAGCCGGAAGGGCCTGTTCCATGCAGTACCTCTAAATAAATAAATATACTGATGGATAAAGTTAAAACAGATAATGCTGAAAATATTCTGCAGGCCAGGCAGCATGTGTGAAGAAAGAAACAGTGTTAATGGTTCATGTCAAGACCTTCTTCAGAATTGATGAGCTGCTGATGATCTACTGCCTGGATAGATTTTGGTGGATAGGATGGGATCAATGTAAGGAACAGATGCTTTCCTCATCTGTAGCTTGTAAGCCAGGGGAGATATTGGGATGAGGGGTGAATGAGGTTTCAGAAGGGAAGTTCTGTTAAAGGGCCTTTGACTAGTGGTGTTGGTTTTGTTTCATTCTCCACCCACCCAATTGATTGACCTGCAGAGTGTTTTCAGAACTTTCTGAGTTTGTCTGAAAAATGAAGGTTAGGTTTCAGCATATCATCATCTTCTACAGATTTAACCCTATTGCTGATGAAGGCTTAAATCTTCATGGCTCTGATTATGCTCTGCACTTACTCTTTCAGATAAGAAACTGCAGCCATGCTAACTTTGTGTTTTGGGTTTTATTATTACTTCCAATGTAAAAAATTGAGATTTGGTCTTGATGTTTAATGTAAATTCTCTTGCACCAGTAAGTCTTTGCTCTTTATTTTCAGTATAATTTATTATGATTCCATCTTACTCTGTGGATATCTAGAATCCTATTGTTTGCACCCTGCTGTACGGTACAAGGCAACCAAACCACTATTACTGACGTGCTTTGGAATGAGTTGTGACATTCTCCTCTGTGTCTCACTGGGAGACCTCGTGCTTCTATTACCTTCACTGTTGATTCCATACTTCATTCTGACATCCTATTTAATATTATCTCAATAATTTGCATCACCAGTCATTTCTGTCTTAATGATATTCATCCATCTTTGAAACTCATAAGCTTTCTCATCTCAAAGGAAACTAAGTTCTTGGTACAAAAAATACAATATTGTAAGAAGTTGCACCTCAAAAAAAGTCATACTGCTGTTTTGCATCAATGTAAAGTGAATTGAGTTGCCCATCGAGGCATGAGTATTAATACAACTTAGGACTCAGATCATGCCAAGAAGTATAAAATGATTTTTCACATTGTTTCTAGTTTATTTTTTAAACTGATTCTATTTTGAAATTACCAATTTAATATTGGGTTACTTTATTAATTTTTCCATTGCAATAAGTGGACAATCTCTGTCCTCGCTTGATATTAAAAATTAACCACTGGGGAAGTGCTCTTTCCAAATTTGTCAAAGCGGAACTTTGACAGCTCTATATCATACAGTTAACCTGATTTAAATCAGATCAGCACAGTTTTTAATTTATCATGCCTGAGTGCTATTTCAGAATTAGAAGCATGATACATAAAATATGGAACTAAAAAAGTACTGATCTATCCAAATCCATTCCTTCCTTTATCATCTGTGCTGGTACTTATACTCACATTCTGTATAAAGTGCCTCAGAGGGTTTTACTTAACCAATTGCAAAATCTTTGGTAGCAGTTCACTCCAAAGGAAAACATAACTTTTAGGTTAGTTTATTAATTTCATAAGACACAAGTAACAAATGCCAGGCACAATCACTGATATTTCCTCAAAGCACAATGCCCAAGGTAAAGTAGATCCTTTTAAAACCTAATTTGAATCTGTGTAAGGGATTTCTTCTTTTATGTTACTGCGAAGGCTCATAAAATGGCTTCTTTGTTATGTTACAATAAAAATGGTTTTTCTGTAATAGTAACTGCGATGTAAGGAGTTTTCTCTCTCTCTCTGCTTGTTTGGGTTATATTATTGATAAGAGAGAGAATGAACCAATGAGTGTCCACGTTATTCTTTTTGTGGGTGATATTCTGTCTCATGTGGCTGGGAAACCGTCTAGTTTGGCAGGCTGTTCGGGAGGAGACCCGGAGAAGAAGGACGTGCTGGACGCGCTCTGGTCGACCACCGTGGTTGGTCCCGAGCGGCGAGTTGAGGGGGTCGGAGGAGATCAGCCTGGTGGAAAGAGGACCCTGTTCATTGAGCTCCAATGGTTGTGCACGAAGTTGTTGAACTCTGATAAGTTTGGCACCTTTTACTTTCCCTTTTATATTGTATCTCTATTAATTACATAGTTCCAGTAAGAGTTATAAAGTGTAATCTGTAAATCGTGCATTGTGTGCCGTCTGATATTTGATGTGTGAGTTTGTACCAGGTGGCATTACACAGCAACTATGCTAACCGTGAGACACAGTTGGGTGGCGGGCGGGGTTTCCCCTAGATAAACACGAGCCGATAGACCTGAGCATTACATCTGGTTAACCTGTATTCTGTGCATTTCTGATCACCATATAACAGAAAGGATGTGAGAACATGAGAAAGGGTGCAGAAGAGTTTTAATTTTAATAGGAGATTAGATAACATAGGATTTTTCTCAGTGGAATGCAGAAGGCTGAGAAGTGACTTTATGGAGATTTATAAAAATGTAAGGAGCATGAATACACTTTATAGAGTCTTTTCCTAAGAGGAGAAAAGTCTAAGGCTACAGGGCACAGGTTTAGGATGAGAAGGAAAAGAGATCTGAAGGGCAAATTTTTCACAAAGAGGACGGTGGGATAATTGAGCAAGCTGCCAGAGGAGGTGGTATGGGCCAAATGCAGGAACATAGCATTAGTGTAGATCGGCATCTTTGTCATTATTGACACATCAGGCTCAATGGGCTGTTCTGTGCTTTAGGCCTCTGTTCTCCAAATCTCATTTTTTGGTAGCTAAAAGACCAGAGAAATGAGTTGCTATTAATTCTACTCCATGCACACAGTTAATAACACGTGGAAATAATTTTATAGGCAGTTAATGGTTTTATTATCAAAAATTAAATTTAGTAAACTGTTCTCCAGCAAGATTATAACCGGGGCAAAAATAGGAAAATTGTAAATAAGAAACCCCCCCTGCCACAGGGAAAGACTTTCAACAATTTTAACTTCTAGCCTGATTTAAATGAATAGTATCATGTAGGGAAAGGACAGAGAGAAAGTAAAACCATTGACATTGCCTTTTCTTAAATTTCAATGTTTTGCTGGGAAGGCCAGCATTTAATACCCATGTTATTATATCAGAGAAAGTGGTGATGGCCAGCCTTCATGAACAATTGCAGGATTTGGAATGAAATAACTCCCACACTGCATTTGATGAGCAGTCCAAGGATGGTGTGATTTGGAACAACTTACACGTTGGAGAATTCCCTACTTACCTTTGTGTAGTACTGTAATAAAGATGATGTTCTTTTTCCTGGATGGTGGTGTACATCATAACCATTGTTGGAACTAACCTCAACCAAGCAAATACTGAGCATTCTAGACACACAGCCTCTGGTATATTCTTGGAACCATTGAATCTGTAAGGGGGATTCAGTTCAGTTTCTGATCAATGGTAAACTACTGAATACATCTACATGAAATATAGCTGTAGGAAAGCAACATCCATCATCAGAGATCCCCACCACCAATGTTATGCTGTCTTCACACTGCTGCCATCAGGTAGAAGGTGCAAGAACCTCAGGACTCGTACCACCCGGATCAAGAACGGCTACTACCCCACAACCATCAAGCTTTTGAATGAAAGAGGATAACTACACTCACTTGCCCACCGTTGAAACGTTCCTACAACCAATCACCTCACCTTAAGAACTCTTTATCTCATTATTTCATAGAAATATAGAAGACTTACAGCACAATACAGGCCCTTTGACCCACAATGCTGTGCCGAACATGTCCTTACCTTAGAAATGACTCCGCTTACACATAGCCCTCTATTTTTCTGAGCTCCATGTACCTGTCCAGGAGTCTCTTAGAAGACCCTATTGTATCCACCTCCACCACCATCGCTGGCAGTACATTCCACACACTCTCTGCTCTCTGCATAAAAAACTTACCCCTGACATCTCCTCTATACCTGCTTCCAAGCACCTTAAAACGGTGCCCTCTCGTGTTAGCTATTTCAGCCCTGGGAAAAAAGCATCTGACTATCCACACGATCAAAGCATTTCATCATCTTATACACCTCTATCAGGTCAGCTCTCATCCTCATCCTCATCCTCCATCACTCCAAGGAGAAAAGGCCGAGTTCACTCAACCTATTCTCATCCTCCCCAATCCTTGTAAATCTCCTCTGCACCCTTTCTATGGTTATCACATCCTTTCTGTAGTGAGGCGACCAGCACTGAGCACAGTACTCCAAGTGGGGTCTGACCAAGGTCCTATATAGCTGCAATATTACCTCTCGACTCCTTAACTCAATCCCATGATTGATGATGGCCAATGCACTGTATGTTTTCTTAACCACAGTGTCAACTTGCGCAGCAGCTTTGAGTGTCCTATGGACTCAGACCCCAAGATCCCTCTGATCCTCCACACTGCCAAGGGTCTTACCATTAATACTATATTCTGCCATCATATTTGACTTACTCATGTTCTCATTATTTATTGCTATTTATTTATATTTGCATTTGCACAATTGTTGTCCTCTGCACTCTCCATCTTTCTTTGATTCTGTTATAGTTACTATTCTATAGATTTGCTGAGCATTTCCACAGGAAAGTGAATCTCAGGGTTGTATATGGAGACATATATGTATTCTAATAATAAAATTTATTGTGAACTTTGAGCTTTAAATCCCAGGATGTCGATGGTGGGAAATAGAATGATGGTCATCCCATCACATGTCTAGGTGAGCTGGTTAGGCCTTCTCTGTTTGGAAATGGCCATTAATAAGTATATGCGCTGTAACTATTAATTGCCACTCAACACTCTAAGCCTGAACATTGCTCAGATTTTGTTAGGTGGAGGATGTATCATAAAGGCTTCTTGATAGATATGTATCTCACCAGCAGGGGAGTGCCTCTGTTGCTGACTGCTGCCATGGCATTTTCTCTGCACAAAATATCTATCCCTCCTCTGTGCATTTGTATAACAATTCAGAGATTGGCCCCTGAGGCCGAGGAGGTTATTTACATACAACTTAATGAATACCTGCTTCAGTCATGGGTTTTGTTTTTGCTCGAAGCCTGATTCCCATCAGAAGAGGGCATTCATTCATTGCTTCCCACAGGCCTGCCTGTTGTTTGGAAGGCAAAGAAAGACAATATGCCAGCCTAATTAACTTTTATCAGTTTTGTTTTTTTTAATGATTTTTTTGTTACTGTGTTTCAAACAGAAATAAATACATTAGGCCAAACTATGGTTGATTCATCCCATTAACCAGCTTCAACCTTGTTATCTCCTTTGGTCCTCCCAGCAGCACATTGACATCTTCCAGATGCATAGGAAAATCATCGGAAGTCGTCCAGTCATGGAGTCAAACAACAAGCTGTAACAAGATGCTAAAGCTCAACCCATGAAAAGCCTTACATGCTTAGGCAAGAGTCAGTGTTGAGGGCAAAGTCTTGCCTTCTGTCATATTGAATGTTTATGCCGAGAGAGAACACTGGAAACACTCATCAGGTCAGGCAGCATCTACAGAGAGTGAAATGGAACAATGATTTCAGACTGAATGTGTCATAGTCCAGTCTGTGATGTCTGCATTCTGGTTCACGGTCCGGTCCATGTTCCTTATTCCAGGTTTTCTGATTTTCCCATGTTCTGTTGAGTGCCTAAATTGAAGCACATGATTCTCATCTTGGGCTGGCTACATAAACAGCTCCTGGGTTCAGCTTTAGTCGCTGGACTGTTCCCTTCACCTTCTGTCTGAAGACTTGCCTGCAACCTTGTCTGTATTGCTGTCAAGTTTGGCTGCCAGAGCAAGACTGGAGCCTTGCTGTGCCTAGATAAGGAGCTGTCTTTTGTTGTTTGGAGCTGTCTCTGTGTCCACTCCTGCACTAGTTGGTCTGGCTGTTTGCTGCTACCTAATGTTGGGATCCGTCTCTGTGTCCATGCCATTGCTAGGTAGGTCTGGCCATTTGCTGCTACCTAGTGTTGGGAACCATCTCGTCATGTTCAGCATTCTGTGTAGAGCCTCGGCCCCAAGTCCTATTCCCAAGGAGGGGTCCTGGCTCTGTGTTCCGTGTACTGGTCCCAGCCCTAAGTCCTTTTCCCAAGGAGGGGTCCTGGCTCTGTGTTCCATGTCCCTCTGTTCCTGTCTCTCAAGCCCAAGGCTCTATATTCCTGTGCTCTAGACCAAGGCTCTGTGTTCCTCTCCTCCCCAAGACCAAGGCTCTGTGTTCCTCTCCTCCCCAAGACCAAGGCTCTGTGTTCCTCTCCTCCCCAAGACCAAGGCTCTGTGTTCCTCTCCTCCCCAAGACCAAGGCTCTGTGTTCCTCTCCTCCCCAAGACCAAGGCTCTGTGTTCCTCTCCTCCCCAAGACCAAGGCTCTGTGTTCCTCTCCTCCCCAAGACCAAGGCTCTGTGTTCTGCATTCCTGCCGTCTCAAGACCAAGGCTCGGCTGTTCCTGAGTACCAAGTCAAAGCTTCCTGTTCTCGTCCTGTCCGTGTTCCTTGACCTGTGCTGCAGTTCCATCATCCTGTACTAGGGTTCCCTCATTTTGCCCAGGAGTCTCTCGTTCTGTCCCGTAGCCTCGCCTACTCCTGTCTCCCAAGACCATGTCATGTCTTCACTTAGTTCCGGAGACTGAGCCCGAGTCAAGACCCAGGTTCTGGGTCCTTGTCCAGCCTCGTCGTGTCCTCGCTTCGAGGAACCCCAGCCTCGTCGTGTCCTCGCCTCGAGGAACCCCAGCCTCGTCGAGTCCCGGGGTCTGAGCCCAAGTCAAGACCCATGTTCTGGGTCCTTGTCCAGTCTCTGGCTCAGAGTCCAAGCCCAGGCTCCTAGTTCCCGGTTCTTTGTCCTCGTCCCACTTGCCTAGCCAATGTCCTAGCCCAAGTCTGTGTTCTTGTCCCAGCTATCTAGTCAAGTCCTGTTCCTAGTACTTCAGTGTCTGTGTCTTGCATTTGGGTCCACCGCTTCCAGCATCCTCCCCTTATGACAGATAATCTTTCATTAAGACAAGCAAATAAGGAAAAAATGTTTAATTTGCAGAAATTTCAACATTTTTTTTGTTTTTCAATAACAGTCTATGTGAGAAACTATTACAGCAGTGTTCACTATTTTAAAGGTTTTTTCTTTCTTTTTAAATCTTTTTATTATATTAGTACAAAGGTAAAACATATAGAAACTAATACACTGTTGTGATATAAATTTACAAGAGATATTAATACATAAAAAGTACAAACAGTGCAGTTTAGTTTTAAAATAACGAGGTAATATAGTAGTATACTAATTTTCCATGTGTATCAATAAAGAGAAGAAATAACCCAAACCTCCCCCTGCCCCAAAAAAACCCACCATGCAACTAACCTAAAAAGTAAAGCAATGGGCTAACTAGGTATCAAGTAGACTTAAACAACTTAAACAATCACGTCCTCAAACCCGACCTCCATTAATAACAGTTAGAAACCAAGAGGGGAATGTAAATATGGTCAAAGAGGGAAAAAAAAGTTACATTAAATGAAAATGTTGAATAAAAGATCTCCAGGTCTGTTCAAATTTAACTGAAGTATCATAAAGATTACTTCTGATTTTTTCCAAATTTAAACATAGTATTGTTTGAGAAAACAAAAAAAAAACGTAGTTGGGGCATTAATCTCCTTCCAATGTTGTAAAATACATCTTTTCGCCATTAAAGTAAGAAATGCAATCATTCTACGGGCTGAAGGGGAAAGATTACTGGAAGTTTTAGGTAATCCAAAGATAGCAATAATAGGATGGGGAGAAATATCTGTATTCAATACCTTAGAGATAATATTAAAAATGTCTTTCCAAAAAGTTTCCAGAGTAGGACAGGACCAAAACATATGAGTTAAGGAAGCTATCTCCCCATGACATCTATCACAAAGAGGGTTAATATGAGAATAAAAATGAGCTAATTTATCTTTAGACATATGCGCTCTAAGAACAACTTTAAATTGAATCAGGGAATGTTTAGAACAGATAGAGGAAGTATTGACTAGTTGTAAAATATACACCAGTCATCTGCCAAAATAGTAAAGCCCAATTCCTTTTCCCAGTCGGACCTAATCTTATCAAATGGAGCTATCCTAAGTTTCATGATAGTATTATAAATAATAGCTGTTACACCTTTCTGACATGGGTTAAGGTTAATTATAGTATCTAAAATATATGTAGGGGGTAACTCCGGAAAGGAAGAAAGTATGGTACTTAGGAAATTTCTAACTTGGAGATATCTAAAAAAAAATGTATTCTTGGTAAGTTATATTTGTTAGGTAATTGTTCAAAAGACATAAGGGAGCCATCTAAAAATAAATCCAAAAACTGTGATATACCATTGGTCTTCCAAATTTGAAAAGCATGGTCCGTGGAAGAGGGGGGAAAGAATATGTTGCCTAAAATAGGAATCGCTCGCCCAAATTGATGAAGATCGTAAAATTTTCGAAATTGGAACCAAATGCGTAAGGTATGTTTAACTATCGGGTTACAAACCTGTTTATGGCATTTCAAATCAAAAGGAAGAGAAGAACCTAAAATGCAGCCAAGTACATAATCTTGAGAAGATTGTAATTCCAATACTACCCATTTAGGAATGGATAGTGTATCTTGGTCAAGTAACCAAAATTTCATGTGTCGAATATTAATTGCCCAATAATAAAATCTAAAATTAGGTAATGCCAAACCTCCATCTCTCTCAGCTTTCTGTAGATGTATTCTACCCAGTCTCGGGTTTTTATTTTGCCAAATAAATGAAGAAATTTTAGAGTCAACTTTGTCAGTGGTAAAGGAAGTGTCTAACATAGAACATATATCGTGTGAAATCTTAGAGAAATCTAGGTTATCTAAAAAGTCACACACATGTTTAGAATCTCGTGGAGACTCTGATTGATATAAAGAGGAATAAAAGTCAAAAAAGGATTGATTAATCTCAGCTTGATCAAATGTCAGTTGATCTTTTTGATTATAAATCTGATTAATTTGAAATTTAGTAGAGTTAGTCTTCAACTGATTAGCCAAGGTTTTTTTCTAATTATGCAAACAATAAACTTTTTAAAGCATTGAACTATATAAAGAAGTATATAGCTGAATTTTACTTTTTCTGCCTGATCTCCATGTTGGGAATATCTATGGAGTTGATCTCTAATCCCTGGTCTGGTCAGCATGCTATTACCTATATTAGGGAATATTGCATTATGCTCAGGTTTGCTTCTGGATTCCAGGTGGAGCACAGTTTGAGATACTGTTTGCTGGATTTAAAGCAGTGTTGTTTAATTCCAGCTTTTAGCAGTGTACGTCTAAAAATTTATTGTCTGATTCCCTGACTAGGAATTTTTACCTCATGCCACTCACAGAATCCTAACATTTTCCTTCAAAATGCTACCCATTAATTTGATTAACATTTGTGTTCTTGGATCATGTAGATTTGGATGATTTAATCAAAGATGGGATAACTAAAAGATGGAATAGAAATTCACACATTTTTGTATGCCATTTTTATCAATTTTTAAGGAATTGTAGATGAAATGGCATGCAAAAATGTTGAAGAATGAGACAGTAATGAAAATCAGGTGTTAACTACATTGATTGCAAATTTCATGATTTTTCTTAAAGAAAATTTGTGGATGAGCAGAGAAAATTTACAAGGATACTGCTGGGACTTGAAGATCTGAGTTACAGGAAAAGTTTGAATAAGTTAGGACTTTATTCCTTAGAGCATAGGAGAATGAAGGTGTACAAAAATGCATGCAGACTGTTCCTCTGTGGTCGGATGAGATTTGAATTAGAGGTCATAGGTTTAAGGTGAAAGGTGAAATATTAAAGGCAACTTGAATGGGAACCCAAGAGAGTGGGGCAGGTGTGGAACCAACTGCTGGAGGAAGTGGTAGATGGGGGTTCAATTACAACATTTAAGAGAAGTTTGGATAGGTACATGGACAGGAGGGGTATGGAGAGCTATGGTCAGATGCAGGTAGGTGGGACTCAGGATTGACATGGACTGGATGGGCTGAATGGCTTGTTTCTATGCAGTAGTGCTTTCTGACTCTATAACAGCTGTGTGTCTGGCAGGTACACCTGCTCCTTATTTTGTGTTGCGATTGGCTGTTGGGTTTGATGCCAGTGGTTGGGGGTTGTGTAAATGGGCAGGAGCAAACTTTCGATTTGCCTGTGATACCTTCTAGTTGATGTAAGAAAAACAGTTTTGCAGATTCCAAGCCAGCACCACAATCCCAACACAAGTGAGTTCCCTTTAAGTATCCCTTTTTCTCATTCGTGCTTACATGAAGGTAAACTGCATTGTCCCAAATTCATGATTTTCTTTCTTTTTCAATCTTTTTATTAGTTTCATAATAATAAGCAGAGCATAATATTGATACAAAGTTATTGGGAATACATTGTTGTAATTGACATAGTTAAATATAAGCCCAGTTGACACTTAAATGTTAAATTTCCCAATCATGCAGGATACAGATGAACAATATAAAACAAAGAAAAATATCTTTAAAAAAAATCATAAAGGAAAAAATATATAAAAATATAACCCCCCCCAAAAAAAAACTAACCTAAACAGTGTTTATCAACTAAACTAAAAAAAAAAAGACGTGGGCTGTTATGTAACATCATTAAAAAAAAAAGAACCATTAGTGTCAACGACTCCGTTCCTCTCAACATATATTACAAAGAAATAGAATAAGTTTGGAAAAGGTCAAATTACATCACATGAAAATGTTGAATAAATGACTTCCAAGTCTTTTCAAATTTAATAGAGGGATCATAAACAACACTTCTAATTTTTTTCCAAATTTAAACACAACATAGTTTGAGAGAAACAATGAAATGTGTTGGGAAGATTAATAATGATTTTCAACTGACATTTCCTCCACCCTTCTCCACTTATTGCAACATCCAACTCCATAGCTGACTACTGATCTCTCATCACCGCCTATCCCCTGACTGACAAACAAACATCCAGACCTCTAACTCAATATACAATGGCAGCTCAGGATTTGACTGCTACCAACATGCACCAAACTACCAAATTTTCCCGTAAGGAGCTATGAAGAATGCACATGTTGAATTCCCTCACAGCAACATTTTCACGCAAGTGTTAACTAAATTAAATAATGAAATAGCACACAAATATAATGATGTATGTTCCCCGTCACATTTTGAGGAAGACTAAGAAATATTCATTGCTAGTAGTGAAGGCTTTGTTGGAAAATCTATAAAATCCAAGTAATATTTACAGTCAAAGATCTTATGTTCCAAAGTTTGCCAGTGGAAATTAGAAAAAGCTAAATGACTACCTCCACTCATTATCTTTGAGTGTTTCCTAGTTCAACACCAAACATTTATGATTTCCCAGTATGAGGAAGCAAACACATCCAAATGGTTAACACTCCAAGTATCAATTCAGGAGAATAACAGAGGACTGCAGAAGAAGACAAACAAGTTAGGAACTTCTCTTCTGTTTCATGCACTGAATGCGCAACATGATAAAATGCAGATATTGGACCTTAGTACAGAAATTGGATTCTATTAAGTCAATGGAACTAAAATTTAGAAGCAGTTTTTGATGTGTATCCTTTCCTATAGCATGCATTTAATGTGTACACTAGATGATGAATACCATCCAAACCTCTTAACATGGAGGAAACCAATGGTGATTATTGAAATTTGGTGCAAGTGACAATTTTCCTCAGGGAATCCACAGAGAGCATTTCAGTAACAGTTCTGAGGGCAAACAAATAGCTGTATTGCTGTAATTTCATATTTCTGGCACTTGCATACTTTGGTTTTGCCAAAAAAATTGAGATATAATTACCACTGTTATGTAGAAAAAATCTAGTTTTGCAAAGCCAGCATCCCCAAATGTCACATTGATCATGAGCAGATGACCTGTTCTTTCTAAATTTTGTTGGTAGATCATCAAATACTTATGAACACACCAGTATAATCCTCTTCATCTTGTTGAATTAGTGCAAGGGGATCTATTATATCCACCTGAGCGGTTAGAAATGGTGTTGATTTATCATCACATTTCACATATGACAGAGTACTATTTCCAGCTACACCATAGCACCATTAGTTCAAGCCTATAAGCATACAACTTCAACCACAAATTTCTTAATATAAATTGACCTTTTGTGCTAAACATTGGCTTTCAATCAATGACACAGGATTGCTTGTCTGAAGCATTCTAGGATCGAACAGTGAGGCCTTGAACAACATAATAGTATGACAAACTAGAAAAAGACTTACTCACCTCTGCAGCTTTGCAGACTCTCCAGGCTGCCAGGTTCTAAATAGGACCTGAATATCTCTGACATTCAGAAGCATTTCAAAAACATATGGATCAAGTCAAGACTTTGAAAATATAGAAAATTATAAAAAAGTAAAACTATAAACCAAACTAAAACATTTCTGATTAATTAGAAAGAAAAACTCCAAAATGAATATAAAATGGACCTGCTGCATTTTCTTCCACACCTACGAACCTACAAGTCCTATTGAAATTTATAGTCTAACCTGCCACAGAATCTAAGAGCTGATGGCCTGTGTAAACGTTAGTGAATCTTGAACTACATGTGGAGTTCAGTGATGGAGCATGTTAAAAATTAGTGTCAGGTAAACGTGAATGAATTTAGTACATCATTATGTGTGCATAGAATTACCAGATATGTTGGTTTTTAAATGAGTAAATGCAACTATTTCAATTTAACACTGTTAGCATTTGCTAGCAAAATCTAGATTATTGGAAATTCCCTTTTGCTAACACTGGAAGTATTTGTATATAATTTCAAATGCATGTGTTTTTCTAATTCTTTAACAACTCTAAATGATTGACACAAGTAGTAAAAAAAGAACTTTAATATAGTCAGCTATTTTAATGCTGCAATTGTATTTTTTCATGAAGCTCGTCATCCATCTGCATGTATTTGCTGCTAATTGATATAGGGAAAATGAAGCTTGTATCTGCATGTTCCGTGTAAAGTAATCATAAACTTTTTCTGACAAATGGGTTTATAAATGCCCTGAGTGTACTTGTAAAATTTCCCCAAGCATTATAATTAAATAAGTACATGCATGTAGAAGTGCAATGAAAACTTAATTGCAACAGCATCACAGGAACATAATATCAGATACATAACATTCACAAAGAAGGCATAAATTAACAACATAAATTATACAAGAAAACATACAATTAAAACAATAAGAAGTCCATTGTATTGAAAAATAATCAAAGTAGTCATAACGTTGTTATACTGATGTACTGATTGGAGTTGAGCTGGTTAGTCCAGCAACTGAATTAGCTGAAGACAAGTAGCTGATCTTGAACATGGTGGTGTGGGACATTAGGTTCCTGTACATCCTGCCTGACGGTAGCTGAGAAAAGATGGCCCAGACAGTCAGAGTGTTTGACATTGGAAGGAGGTGCCCTTATTGTACTGGGCTAAGTTCACTACTCTGCAATTTCTTACATTCTATAGTATTCAAAAGAAATTATATTCATTTTAATTTTATTTACAGAACATAGAGGCCATCCCTAACTACCTTTGGAAAGGTAAAGGTAGTGAAAGATATTAGGTTTCAATTTCAGTTTGATGAAGGAAAGGTAATCTATTGTAAAACCTCAGAATGGCATATGAATTAATGAAGACATTACAGATTATATTTCCCATGCATTTGATGCCTCATCTTCGAGGTATTGTCTAACTTCTGACATGCTATAGAGATGTTTTACCCATGGTGAAAAGTCAGTGAGAAGTTAGAAAAAAAGCCACTCACCACAGAAATAATCACATCTAACCTGCTCTTGTAAGCATATGTTTCTTGTCTACATATGATTCTGTCCAATAGTATTCTTTAGGATCTTGAAATAAATTTTCTGTGATGATAAAGCTTTTGGAGGTTTGGTAGGGGTGTGGATGAGGTAGAAGATTTAAATCCGTCTTGCTGGAGGTGGACATTGCCTGGCATATGGTGGCAGTGTCATCATGTATCAACACAAATCTGAGAGTAATTCATGTCTTGCTACATGTGAGAATGGACAGATTCCGTTTCCCTGAAATAATGAATTAAATAGAACACTGCAAGTATAAATAAAAATCCTCACTTCTTTACTTTACTTGATTGTCGCCAAACAATTAAGCCTAGAACGTGCAATCATCACAGCGATATTTGATTCTGTGATTCCTGCTCCCTGAAGTACAAATCGATAGTAAATATTAGAAAATTAAATTATAAATCATAAATAGAAAATAGAAAAATGGGAAGTAAGGTAGTGCAAAAAAACCGAGAGGCAGGTCCGGATATTTGGAGGGTACGGCCCAGATCCAAATCTGGATCCGTTCAGCAGTCTTATCACAGTTGGAAAGAAGCTGTCCCAAATCTGGCCGTATGAGTCTTCAAGCTCTTGAACCTTCTCCCAGAGGGAAGAGGGACAAAAAGTGTGTTGGCTGGGTGGGTCGTGTCCTTGATTATCCTGGCAGCACTGCTCCGACAGCGTGCAGTGTAAAGTGAGTCCAAGGATGGAAGATTGGTTTGTGTGATGTGCTGGACTGTGTTCACGATGTTCGCTTCTGATCATATTACAGGACAAAAAGCAATGATGAGGCAGTTGAAAATATTTAGTCCTGAAGAACTCTTGTAACAATGCCTCCAGGTTGCCATGATTGGTGCTCAATATCCTAGCAGGGCACTAACTGAGCAGGTTATAGTGAGAAAAAGATATTTGATTATATCATTGATTATTTCTCCCAATAATTAATGGGTACACTGTGATAACCTTCAGTTCCCTGTCCACAAAGCCCTAACTCAAAAGAAGATTATAAGCCCTCTCCAATATAGGTATCTACTGGTACTCACTAGAGGGAGGTTATACTGTTTCCATCTACTCTTCAGGAACTAGATACTTTCTTGTCTAATCTGTGTGGTGAGGTCTCTGTGGTGGGCCAAAACCCACTGCTTGAGTAGTGGGTCCTCCCCACCCTATGAAGGAGGAGACTTTTCCAGCTAACCAAGTAGTTTAATCCAATTTTTTTTAATATTCACACAGCGCCCACTTTATTAGGTACAACTGTACATCTGCTTGTTCATGCAAATATCTGATCAGCCAGTCATAAAAGCATGCAGACATGGTCAAATGGCTGATCTCCTGGGATTTTCAAACAGAACAGTCTCTTGGGAGTTTACAGGAAATGATGCAAAATACCAAAATACATCCAGTGAGCACCATTTCTGTGGGCAGAAATGCCT
Organism: Mobula birostris; assembly: GCF_030028105.1. Taxonomy (NCBI): domain Eukaryota; kingdom Metazoa; phylum Chordata; class Chondrichthyes; order Myliobatiformes; family Myliobatidae; genus Mobula; species Mobula birostris. The sequence goes on from NC_092376.1 coordinate 135,239,741, forward strand.
TGTTAAATGAGAGACATCAGAAGTGAATGGTTAGACTGGTTCAAGCTGACGGGAAGGTGACAGTGACTCAAGTAATCACATTACAACAGTGTTGTGCAGAAGAGCATCTCTGAATGCACGACATGTTGAACATTAAAGTGGATGAGCCACAGTAGCAGAAGACAACACTGAGTTCCACTCCTGCACCTCATAATGTGGCCACTGAGTGCATTTCTTAAGATACATTCAACACTCTCAGATGACTTCTGATTTATAAAAGATTTCTGAATTACTAAACATTTACGAACTACAAAAGATTTCCAAGCACCTGTACAATTTTTACAAACTGTGCAAAAATATGTACAAGTTATAGATAAATGAGTCATCCATTTCAGAAACCGAAGGCTGAGGAATGAGTTAGATTTCTTCTTTCTCTCACCATTCTCCTTTCATTCCTAACAATCCCAAATACTTTCTAATATATGTATACCGTTTTGCTACCATGACATCATCTGCATGTGATGTTTTCCAGTTATCTGGGACAAAATAATTTACACAGATGGTCTGAAAGCTTCTGGGGACAATGGCGAAAATAACTTAGCAGTAGATGCTTAGTTTAATGTAGGCTATTGCAGATAGCCCCATTTTCATTGCAGACAAGACGCCTCGGGGTTATTTTACTTTTTCAACCACATCTCTCAGCAGTCAGCCCAGGTGTCCTTTTATCTTCAAACAAATTACTGCTTGCAAGTTAAGAATCGAAAACTGGATTTGCTTACAACAAGAAGCTGAACATGGAGCATTTGTTTGAAGTGCAACTTCGTCACAAACAACCCTGACCCTTTAGAATGGTCATGCTGCTGCAGTAGAATGCAAAGGTTAGAAATAAGCTTCTCACAGGACATCTGGCTTTACTTGATCGGGTTGATTTGCCCTAGCTTTGGAGGGGACAAGAGATACTGTACATGGACAAGTTCCATTTTGCTTTCTATGGCTATGCGTATCAGGACTGTGTAGGAAAAGCTTCATCCAGTGTCTTCATGCTAATTTGCGTAACTTGGACAAACTTCGTTTCAGTAATAATTTTTCAAATATAATTATGGTAAGGAATATTTGCACATTGCCAATAATGACATTAGAAGATTATATCATGAAAAATTTAAAGTATTTTAAATCCTGGATATGAGAGATATGGATATTAGCTAAGACAGGATCAATATTTACCATCAATTTATTTTTGTTTCCTTCCACTGCATGTATTTCTGATTTTAAAAGCTTTGTGACGTTGAACTGAGAAGTTGCAGAAACGTTTCAATACTCTGATAAAATGCATGCCTAGAAAAATGTTTACATTGCAAAACTGTCCAAAATGTCCATATCCTAAATGGTATTTGCTACATTTTATTGACTCTATACATCTATCAACTTTTAAAAAACTTAATTGCTGCATGTAAAATATACAAAATAGATGCATGAAGTCATTTAATGGCTCACTTTGACATGATATCTAGCTGCATGAACAAAGAAGATCAGGTATTTCTATGGCCATGATATTACGAGAAGGCAATCACATATTATGTTTTTATATTTACACTAGAAATCTGTTTAGAAGAATATTAAGAATCCCACTATGCCCTCACAAATCAGTTAAAGTTAGTTTGTTACTGTGACGTTATAACTGTAGAGATCTGATATTTGTTATCACCAATATCTGGATAAATATTTATAAATAAGTTCATTGTTTTGCTTAGTGATTGTTTTCACAATAGGACTTACTAACTGACTGATTTATTGCTGCTCCATAGACAATAATCACAAACTTGGAACAAATGCACAGTTCAAAATATTTGGATCTTATGTGAAGCATAGCACAAATGAAAATATGTATTTTCAAAATCCCATGGGCTGAAACTCAGAAAATGTAAGTAAAGGTGTCTAGATGAAAAAAACACAACATTAAAACAAAATCAGCCACCTTTGCTGGCAACAAAAACACCAATATATAGTATTCTGATTAATAACAAAAATATTAGGGCTTGGAAATTCCTATTTGGTGGATATTTTAAAAATTCATATACTGAAGAATGAATTATTAGATATTATTTATTACAATAATATCTAATGTTTAATGACTAGCTATTTAATCAAATATACAGCATAATGCACTCGTATGTTAAAAATACAAAAGATTAAAAAGAAAGAAACAACAGAGCACTGCAAAAAAAAGAAAGGCTTGCCCAATAATTGGGGCTCATGATGCCATATTTGCATACCTTATACAAATCCATTTCAATGTAAAATAAGATGTAATGGGTAAGTCGTGACAATATGATTTTTAACAATGTTTCTGAATTTGCTCACAGGTCCTTCATGCATTCAACCATAACAAATTGAAGAACTCAGACAAATGCAGTGGGGTACATTAATATGCAACATATGCTATTGAATGCTCCTACTGAACACTTGTGCCAGTGCATGAGTAGCTGCATGCCTGATCAGGTGTGACTTAGTAGATCCCTGCTGGTGGTTTGGCACAGGACATCAGCCTCAGATAAGTCCCTTTAGAAAAATCCAATACTCTCTTGCTCAAGCCTTCCTTCATCACAGCCCACTGAATCACCTCTAACTCTCACACTATGTTCCCCACATAACTATTTATTGACCTAAGAAATCACAGCAGCATCTCCACTTCCTTAGAGGTTTCTGAAGATCCAATATGGCATCTAAAACTTCAACAAACTTCCATAGATGCGCGGTGGAAAGTATATTGACTGGTTTCCTGGTATGGAAACACCAATGCCCTTGAATGGAAACTCCTACAAAAGTTAGTGGATATGGCCCAGTCCCATCACAGGTAAAGACCTCCCCACCATTGAGCACATCTATACATAGCACTGTCACAGGAAAGCAGTATCCATCTTCATGGACCCCCAACACCAAGCACTTGGTCTCTTCTCACTGCTGTTATCAGGAAGAAGTTACAGGAGCCTCAGGGCTCACATCACCAGTTTCAGGAACAATAATTACCCTCAACCATCAGGTTCTTGAAACAGAGGATAGCTTCACTCAACTTCACTTGTCCTATCACTAAACTGTTCCAAAAACCAATGGACTCACTTTCAAGAATCGGTCATCTCATGTTCTTGATGCTTATTGCTTTATTTATTTATTTATTTATTTATTATTTAGGCTTTTTTTCTTATGTATTTGCACAGCTTTTTGTTTGTTCATCCTGTTGGGTGCGGTCTTTCATTGACTCCATTATGGTTCTTCGATGTACTGAGTTTGCCTGTAAGAAAATGAATCTCAGGGTTGTATATGGTAACATATATGTGCTTTGATAATAAATTTACTTTGAAATTTGAAACCTCTAGTACCCCATCTACTTGTCACATTACCTGAATCTCTCTTATTACTCACTTTTTCCCAGATGTTTTATACTAGACAAGGTACAAAGACACAAAAAAAATTACAGCTGGGAACTTAATGTCGAAGGATACATATTGTATCAAAAGCACAAACAAAATGGTAGTGAGGCTGGCATTGCTCTGTGGGTAAAAAATGAAATAAAATCATTAGAAAGAGATAACAGATGTGTTGAATCATTGTGGATAGAGCTAAGGAAATGCAAGGTTAAAGAGACCCTGTTGGGAGTTATATACGGACCACAAACAGTAGTAAGGATGTGGACTACAAATTACAATGGGACATAGAAAATGCATGCTTAAAGGGCAATGTTACAATAGTCATGGGGATTTCAATATGCAGGTAGATTGTGAAAATCAGGTTGGTGCTTGATTCCAAGGGGGGGGGGGGGCGGTGATTTCTAGAATACCTAGAGCTTTTTAGAGAAGCTCGTGGTTGAAACGTGAGGGGATCAGCTATTATGGATTGGGTGTTGTGCAATGAACCGGAATTGATTAGAGAACTTAAAAGAAAAAGAACCCTGATGGAAAAGTGATCATAATATGATCGAATCATCCTGAATTTTGAGAAGGAGAAGCTAAAGTCAGATGTATCAGTATATTAGTGGAATAAAGGAAATTACAGATCCATGAGAGAGGAGCTGGCCAGAATTGATTGGTAAAGAACACTGGCAGGGATGTCAGCAGGGAAGAAATGGTTGGAATTTCCAGAAGAAATTTGGAAGGCACAGGATATATATACATCCTAAAGAGGAAGAAGTAATGTGAAGATGACACAACTGTGGCTAACAAGAGAAGTCAATGTTAACATAAAAGCCAGAGACAGAAAGTAATAGAGCAAACATTAATGGGAAGTTAGAGGATTGGGAAGCTTTCAAATACCAAAAGAAGGCAATTAAAGAAGTCATTAAGAAGATAAAGATGGAATACAAAAGTAAGCTAGCCAAAAATATTAAAGGGAAAACCAAAAATTACTTCAGATATTTAAAGTATAAAAGCGAGGCAAGAGTAGATATCGGACCACTGGAAAATGATGCTGGAGAGGTAGTAATGGGGTACAAGGAAATAGCAAACAAACAGAATAAGAATTTTGCATCATTCTTCACTGTAGAAGACATTAGCAGTATGGTGGAAGTTCCAGGTGTCAGTGATCATGAAGTGTGTGAAGTTACCATTACTAGGTAGAAGGTTCTTGGGAAACTGAAAGAACTGAAGGTAGATAAGTTACCTGTACCAGATGGTGTACACCAGTTATAGGCCAGTTAGTCTAACCTCAGTTGTTGGGATGATGTTGGAGTTGTTTATTCAGGATGTGGTTCTGGGGTACTTGGAGGCACATGGTAAAATAGGCTGTAGTTAGCATGGGTTCCACAATGGAATATCGTGCCTAACAAATCTGTTGGAATTCTTTCAAGAAATAACAAGCAGTATAGACAAACGAGCATCAGTAGATGTTGTATATTTGGACTTTCGGAAGGCCTTTGACAAGGTGAGGCTGCTTAACAAGTTATGAGCCCGTAGTATTACAGGGAAGAATCTAACATGGAAAATGCAGAGGTTAATTGGTAGGAGGCAAAGCAAAGGAATAATGGGAACCTTTTCTGTTTGGTCTCACAAGGGTCTGTGTTGGGACGGATTTGTTTTATGTTATATGTCAATGATTTGGTCGATGGAATTGATGGTTTTGTTGCAAAGTTTGCAGATGATACAAATCTAGGTGGAGGGGCAGGTAGTTCTGATGATATAGAGAGGCTACAGTAGGACTTAGATTAGGAAAATGGGCAAGGAAATGGAGAATAGAATACAGCATTGGGAAGTGTATCCTTAACGCACTTTGGTAGAAGAAATGGAAGGGTTAACTATTTTCTATATGGAGAGAAAATACAAAAAAAATCTAATGCAACGAGGCTTGGGAGTCCTTGTGCAGGATTCCCTAGAGGTTAATTTGCAGGTTGAGTGTGGTGAGAAAAGCAAACACAATGTTAGCATTCATTTCAAGAGGATCAGAATATAAAAGCAAGAATGTAATGCTGAGACTTTATAAAGCACTAGAGAGGTCTCACTTGGAGTATTGTGAGCAGTTTTGGATCCCTTAGAAAGGATGTACTGAAACTTAAGACGGTTCAAAGGAAGTTCATGAAAGTGAATCCAGGTTTGAATAGCTTGTTATATGAAGATCATTTGATGGCTTTGGGCCTGTATTCACTGGAATTCAGAAGAATGAGGGGTGACCTTATTGAAACCTATTGAATGGTAAAAGGCCTTGATAGAGTGGGATGCAGAGAGGATATCTCTTATGGTGGAAGAACCTAAGACCAGAGGACACAGCCTCAGAAAAGAGGGGTTTCCTTTTAGAATGGAGATTAGGAGGAATTTCTTTAATCAAAGAGTGTGAATCTATGGAATTAATTGCCAGATGTGTCTGTGGAGGACAAGTCATTAGGTATATTTAAAGCAGAGGTGGATAGAATCTGGATTAGTCAGGGCATAAATGGATATGGGAAGAAGGCTGGAGATTGGAGCTGCGAGAGAAATGGATGAAATGACAGAGCAGACTCAATGGGCCAAATGGCCTACTTCTGCTCCTATGTCTTTTGGTCCTATGGTATAGGGTAGCCAGTTGTTCCATTCAGTCAATATCAGTTCTCAGTGCGTTCACACCAGAGCCCCTCCATCACTTATTTCCCCATAGCTTATACTGGTCAATTCCACATTATTGTCAATAGTCAAATTGTCAGTGTGGGGAAACCCCTGTGGTCACACCCAACTATGAACCCCACAACCAATATCACCAACTCTTCCCTCAACAATAATCCCATTTTGACCCCCCTCAAACAATCATACTACTAACTCTCATTGTATCTCCTCTGCCACTCTCCAGTCCCAACCTCCCCAACACACTCATTTTCTCTCTTGCTCTCATTACCTGCCTTCTGGTCCCTCAGCTTTCTCTTCCTACCCTAGGTTTCCTCCTTAGTAATTTCCACTCCAGAAACTTCTGTCCCAGTTTCCCTTTGTGTCCTCCCAAATGCGAGAAGGGTCGTTTTTCAAATACTTTCTCCACCATTCTAAAAACTAGAAGTCATTTATCAGAAAACTATAGATGTTTTTCTTGTAAATAAAAGTCACAAATATTATTAAAAACAATTTTATTGGAAATACAAAAATGAAATAATCAATGACATGTTATGTTTGGGAGGTCCTTGTGGTGAAGGGATTATCTCATTGTTATCACAGAATATCCTCTTCACAAAATTAACTCTTTCATGTTGATTGCAAGGAAGAGTACAGAACTAGATTATGAGGTACTTGAATAATTAGGATTGCAGAGATGGAAGAGGGACCATAAAATTGATAGCAATGAAGAAGAATATTTTCATTTCATTACCCTGAAGTTTAACTAATCTTTTCATTACCCTAATAATTAAGCCCTTATTTATGAGTCACTTGAACACAGTATTATGTTTTTAACAAATAGGATTATTTTAATCAGACCCATTAAAGAGCAGCATCATATTTCATTTCAAGCTTAAGAGCTGATGTCACCTTTATAATATATTTTATTGCTTATTTCTATTGGAAGACATAATAATGGGCCCGAGCTTGCTGCCAAATGCGTCATTATGTGCCCAAGCTGCTCCAAGCTTCAATGGTGAGTCCCTGTACGATGGCATGACATTGGACCAAATAAGGATAAAGCATGGAGTGAGGGGTTGAACCTGAAAAGCAACTGAAAACTCTTTGATTCAAGGCTCAGCAACACCTTTGGTTTGTTCAGCTGTTAAAAAACAAATAAAGCTGCATCATTCAAGAGCAAATCTAAACAATTAAATGCATTTAATTAAACTTAAATAATCCTTCTGATAAATGTAAGGTATCTCATGAATACCTTGATCTCCTGCAATTATTCCTCTCCAGTCAAATGAATGGATTTGCTGCTCTTCACCAAGGTTGAACCTGGCCCTTGGGTCAATGGCTCAATAGCCAAATGAAAGTGCTGGTGAACTGCCGCAAGCCTGAAAGCAAAGTCCAACTTTGGAACATAACTGGGAAATTACCAATTAAGAGTTGGCAGCATGCTTACATTTCACAAGAATCTCAAACTCATTGACACCTAAACAGGGAAACAATGTTGCTGAGCAGGAACATTTCCAAATTAGTGAAAATTCATTTAAATAACCATGGATATACGAAGTAGGACTAGGACAGTCAGCTTTTCACCCCTGCTCCTCCCTGCATAAGATCATGGGCTGACTTTTATCTTCAACACCAATTTCTTCAACTGATCATATATCCCTTGATTCTCTTAAAATCTAAAAGTCTATCAAAGTTTATCTTGAAAACATTTGTTTACCAAGCTCTCATGTTCCTCTTCAGTTAAGAATTCCAATTATTTATTACCCACTGAACAAAGAATATCGGTCATGGTCCCAACTGAACAGGGGCAGGCATCCAAGACTCCACACTCTAATTCCCCAGAACATAGTTACCTGTAGCTGCCACTGTTCCTTAAACACTCAGACTGCCGATTATTGCCTGCCACATACCATGGCAAGTCTGTACTTAAAGGCCTCATGAGCACTCAGTATTCTATCACAGGAGTTCCACTTCTAGTACTACTGTTTGTAATTTGACCCTTGGATTTTGATTGTGTCATCTTGGTTATTTTGAGTCTGAGTTAATTGCACTTTGTTTCACCACTATCTAGAGCTCTCTCCTTACAGCACAATTGAACCATCATGATCTCAGCAGAGTATGAATGTCCGTGAACTGCACAGGTCTGCCAGAGATCAACTTGTAGGCAGACACGGCAATGTGTTTTAGGAGATCCTCACCACTTTCCAGAAACTCTCTGACTCCGATAGGCAGGATCCGAGTTTGGCCAGAATAGTTGCCAGTTCTGGGCATATTCAAGCTGGAGTCTTCAATGCTCATGAGGGATCATTGCACCCAGAAGCTCCCAAGTGGTATGAAGGTAGCCGTGATGTATGCTGAGGATTCCTGGTACAGTGCTCCTTGGCCTTTGAGTTACGGCCATCCAAGTTCCTGTCTGAATGCAGTGAGGTTAGCCTATAACATCTTGTTCCTTACTGGAAGAGCCCTTGCCTGGGCCACCACACTCTGGGAGAAAGATTCACTCATCTGTGCCAATGCAGAACTCTTTTCAGAGACTTTGCAGAGGATGTTCTGCCACCTTGCCACAGGACATGGGTCTGTAATAAAGCTTGTGCCAGGGGAATTAGTCCATAGAATTTCATACCGTGGCTGCAGAGAGCAGTTTGAATATGGAAGTACTAATCACTCTAGTCCGTAAGGGATTGAGTGATGAGATAAAGGATGCCCTCGCAGACCGAGACCAGCGGTGAATCTAGAGCTGGGGTTCCCAACTGGGGTCCTACCACCCCACCAGCCCCCGTGTCCAGCACATAATATCCAAAACTTCAGCTACTTCTAACTGGATCCCACCACGAAGCACATCTTTCTGTCCCCCGTTCCCCCCCCCTCCACTTTCTGCTTTCTGCAGGGATCGCTCCCTATACGTCTCCCTTGTCCATTCATTCATCCCTCCCCATTGATCTCCTTCCTGGCACTTATCCTTGCAAGCAGAACAAGTACTTCACCTGCCCCTACACCTCCTCCCTCACTACCATTCAGGGCCCCAAACAATCCTTCCAGGTGAAGTGACACATCACCTATGAGTCGGTTGGGGTCGTATACTGTGTCCGGTGCTTCCGGTGTGGCCTTTGTACATCGGTGAAACCTAACGTAGATTGGGAGACTGCTTCAACGAGCATCTACACTCCGTCCACCAGAACAAGCAGGATCTCCCAGTGGCCACCCATTTTAATTCTGCATCCCATTCCCATTCCGATATGTCTATCCATAGCCTCCTCCACTGTTGGGATAAGGCCACACTTAGGTTGGAGGAACAGCACCTTATATTCTGTTTGGATAGCCCCCAACTTGATGGCATGAATATCAATTTCTCAAACTTCCAGTAATGTCTCCATCCCATCCCCTTATGATTTCCGATCCCCTTGTTATCTCCTTACCCACCCATCGCCTCTCTCTGGTGTTCCTCTGCCCCCCCCCCCTCCACCACCACTTTTCTTCTTTCTTCCATGGTCTTCTGTCTCTTTCACCAGCTTCCTAGCTCTTTGCATCGTCCCTCCCCTTCCAAGTTTCACCTATCGCCTGGCATTTCTCTCTCCCCTCCCCTCACCTTTCAAATCTACTCTTCAGCATTTTTTTCTCCAGGCCTGCCGAAGGGTTTCAGCCTGAAACACCGACTGTACTTTTTTCCATAGATGCTGCCTGACCTGCTGAGTTCCTCCAGCATTTTGTGTGTGTTGCTTGGATTTCCAGCATCTGCAGATTTTCGCTTGTCTGGGGCCCATGGACCCCTCAATTAATGGTAGGAATCCGTGGCATAAAAAAGTTTGGGAACCCCTGTTCTGGAGAGTCTTATAGACCTGGCGATTCAACTCAATAACTGATTAATGGAAAGGAGAAGAGATTATTCCGAAAAAACTCTCCCCCTGACTATCCTCTGTCCTCTCCTATTCCCCAGGCTAGGACTCCTCTTCGACCGCCGCTGATCACAGACTTTGAGGATCCTATAGTCCAGAACAGGCTCTCTCGAGTCAAAAGAGAGAAGGAAGAAGAGGTGCTGCATTTATTCTGAAGAGGATGGACAATATCAGACCCCTTGCTCCAAGTTGCCAGGAAACTCCTATGACCATCCAGTGTAGGTAGCGCTGTGATGGTTTCCTGCTGCACACCTGGTTTCACTACCTCCGGAGACCGGTGCTCCCCATGTCACTTTCACTGGAAGACCAAAGGCTTTTCCTGAACACCTTTATCCATTCTGGTGCAGCGGGGAATTATTTGGACTCTCCAGGAGGCACTCATGGCATGAGGTACACTCTGGATTTTCTCCATTCCCTTTACTTCTTTTACCGGTAAGCACCCTTATTTATTTTGTTTATACGTACACTAAAGAGTTTTATACTACAGATATATTTTTGAACTTTGATTTTAACTTGCCGGAAATGCATACCAGAGCAGGAGAACTTAAAAACGGGAAAGACTCTGATGGCAACGGAAAAAAAAAAGATGGTGACCCTAAATCATCTAAGGAAGTTCCATTAACTTTTGAAAAAATGTCGAAGCTTCTAGATGAAAAACTCAACCAAAGATTCTCTGTATTTGAAGGAGGTTTAAAGATGCTTGAAGATAACCTTAAATTGTTTAGATGTGTATTTGAACTACAACAAGCAAGAATTTCAGAACTCGATGAAGCTGCTCCACAGAGAGACTGCAGGATTGAAACCCTGGGACAAGATCTATCTTTGACATCTCAACTGTTGGAACGTTATAAATCCAAGGTTATCGACCTCAAAAATCGATCCCAGAGACAGAATCTGCAGATAATCAGGCTTCCCAAAGACGTCGAGAAGGGTGATCCTATTAAATACTTTTCTCAATTTCTAATGAATGTGTTTGGTTCTGAAGCTCTGGACACCCTTCCGTTGATCAATCAAGCTCACCGTACTCTCCGTCCCAAGCTTCCCATAGAATCTAAGCCGAGACCCGTTATAATTCATTTCTGTTATGCTCACATCAAGGATTGTTTGATACGAGCTGCCCAACGGAAAAGTATGATTGAATTTCAAAATTTCAAATTTTGCCTCGTCGAAGATTCTAGTCCTGAGGTTCTGAGGGAACGGATGGCTTTTAAACCTCTGGTGTCCGAGTTCTATCAAAAGGGCCTTAAACCAGCTTTGCTGTTCCCAGCGCATCTGAGAATCGTTCTCTCCGATAATTCTCGTCATCTGTTTAATTCTCTAAGCGAAGCTCAAAGATCTCTTGATGATCAGCATTCATCTGCTGTGGACTAATTAATGTACTGTTTTTTTCATCTCTGTTTTTATTTGTTTTTTTTTAAGCTAATAACTAGCTTACAGATCTGGACTTTTATAATTTGAGGGTTTTCGCTTTTGGTTTGTAGTGCAGGTATTTTTCGTATTTCCAGATAAAAGTTTTCTTTTCCCCTTAGTGATTCTGCTTTTTTTTTTACTTCCAATCTTTTGTTTCTGAAAGTAATTAAGTAGAAGATTTGGTGTTTGATTCTTCTTTCTTTGAAATTTTAATGGAGAAATATTTGTTTTTTTTTACATTTCAAGATGTCGTCTCATTTTCTTCCCCTATTACCTTATTTTTTCAGTGCGTTATTTACAATCGTTTGTGTTTACAATCGCTTGTTCTTTTTTTTTTGAAATATTAATAAGAATGTACCCTTTCTGCATCTCAACCAGTGACTTGTTGCCATGACCCTGGATGCGATACCTTTTGTTCTGGAGCAAATCAACCACCAATCATCACCACTCGAGCTCAAGATTGGCTGGCATGTGGAATCAATCTAGTTCCATTTCTTTTGCTCCCCAGAAATACCAGTCATTCTGAGTCATCCCTGGCTGTCATCCCACAATCCAAAAGTCAATTGGACTCCTGGCATTGTTCTGGGCTGGTCAAAGATCACTGCAAATCCAAAAGAGGCTTTAGAGAACTTCAGAGTTACCTCCTGAATTACCTTCTAAGTTTACTTCCAAGGTTTCAAAAGTACATTTAATGTCAGAGAAATGTATACAATATACATCCTGAAATGTTTTTTCTTTGTGACCATCCACAAAAACAGAGGAGTGCCCCCAAAGAATGAATGACAGCTAAATTTTAGAGCCCCAAAGTCCCCCCCAGCTCCCTCCATCTCACGCATAAGCAGCAGCAAGCAACAATCTCCCCTCCACCCACCAGCAAAAAAAAGCATTGGTACCCACCACCGAGCACTCAAGCATGAGCAATGCAACAGCAAAGACACAGACTTGCAGTAGCCAAAGACTACTTGTTCACCCAGTATTTGACATTCCACAGCCTCTCTCTCACCCTAATAAGGAAGAAAGAGGTGTCTCCGTTTCACAGCAAGAGAGGAGACATACAAACAATTCACTAGTTTACGATATTTAAAGTCAGTTGCATCACTTTTTCCGAACTCTATGCCCAACGATCTCGGGTCTCTGGGCACACAGCCTTAGATCTTTCATCTCCTACAACACACGGATCTCCAGCCCGGACACTGACCTCTGATCCCCCCCATCTACAGAGCCATGAAATCTCAGTCCTCTGAAGGCAAGCAAAGGTCTTAGGCCAAGCCCTTGGCATGTCGAATAACGGCCAGTTGTGAAACCCTGAGAGCGGGTCCCATTCCCGCAAAGAACCATAGTCAGTGTGTAACTCCAGGTCAGGGTCTTCAAAAGAACCCTGAAAGGGAAAAATGGAGATATTAAAGATGGAAATAGAGCTGTTTCTGAAGATGCAAGCAAAGGAGTCGCTGTTAAATGTCATTAATCCACCTAAGTTCTTTCTGAGATAACATCTAAGACTTCTTACAAAATTGCCTGTTGAATGTTCCACCTCTAACCCCAATGCACCTGATTTGTCTGGAGTACCTCCATAATATTCAGACCTGCTAGAGGTCTTCAGCAAGTAAAAGGCCACTGCTCTACCACTCCACAGGGACTACAATTGCACCATCGATCTGCTATTGGGTATTTGTCCTGCTCAGGGAGCGTTCCATTCTCTATCAGCCCCAGAGAGAGAAGTCATGGAGGACTACATCCAAGAAGCTCTGGCTTCTGGGTTTATTCAACTGTCCACATCTCCCAATGGGGCCAGGATTTTCTTCATCAACCAGAAGGATGGTGGACCAAGTCCCTGCGTAGACTATAGGGAGCTATACAAGGTTACTGCTACAAATAAGCACCCTCTCCCTCTCATGAACATGCCCTTTGAGATTCTCCAGGGAGCTAATGTACTTTCCAAATTGGGCTTCCTTTATGCCTACAACCTAATACGTCATTAATCTCACCCTGAAATAGCCTTCCCACAAATCATATCTGGTTTTCTGGTACAAGCCTGGGTCGCCAGACTTGAATGTCACAGATCTAGACTTCAGTAGACGACATACCTCCTGGTTCATCCACGGCTTTTTGTTTGGGAATGTACAGTAAGTCTTTGTAGGCACACACTCATCCCTGCAGGTTTTAATGAAGTCGATAACAACTGCAGCATACTCATCCAGGTTTGAAGGTGAATCCCCAAATTCAGTCCAGTCCACCAATTCAAAGCAGTCCTGTAGGCACACCTGTGCTTCCCTTGTCCAGACCTTCTTGGTCCTCAGTAGTGGTGCTGCAGTCTTCAGTCTCTACCTATACTCAGGGAGCAAAAGTACAGCTAGGTTATCAGACTTCCTGAAGTGAGGGCGTGGAATAGCACGGTAGGCATTCTTGATGGTGGTGTAGCAATGGTCCAGCGTGTTGTTTCCTCTAGTATTGCAAGTGATCTTTTGTTGGTAATTGCTTAGTGATTTTTTCCAGACAGGCCTGGTTAAAATCTCCCAAAACAATGGTGAAGATGTTAGGGTGTGCAATTTCATGCATGTTGATCCAATTGCTCAGATCATTTAAAGCCTGATTGACGTTGGCCTGAGGTGGAATGTACACTGCTACCAAAATGATCCTGGAAATCTCCTACAGTAGGTAAAAAGGATGGCACTTAACTGCTAGATGTTACAGGTCTGGGGAACAGAATTGGGACAGCACTGATATATTTGTGCACACAGTAGCCCCACACCAGTCAGCCTCTTCTCTCAGAGCCCCAGATTCCAGTGCCTGAACATTTCCATGGATTCCTGACCCAATGTCACAGCTTCCCCTCCCATTGTACCTAACACTTCGAGCTCCAGCCACCTCCGCATTCTGCAGACTGAGCCAAGATTGTCTGTGTTGTCTCTCACCTGACTGGCTGAGCTTTGACCTGGGTTACTGCTAACAGGGACAAAAAAAAACCTCCGTTTGCAAAAAATATGAGAAATTCACCACTGAACTGCGCCAGGTTTTTGACCATTTGGGATGTGGACAGGGGCAGTTTATTAGAGAATTGGCCTGCATCAAGACTCACACCCATTGCTGGATTACACTCTGGAATTCAGGACTCTCGCAGCAGAGTGCAGCTGGAATGCAGAAGCACTGTTGGCCCATTCCCATCACAGCACCTCGGAAAATTTGCAAGATGAGATATCTACCCATAAGTGGCCCACTGTCCTTGAAAGCCTCAACAATCAGCCACTCCGAATTAACAAGCTTCTTATGGAATGTCCTGACCACCAACTAGAACCCCAGTTCCATTCCCAGACTTATTTCATGCTGCACAAATGCCTCCAGAACCCCTGCAGGAAGGGAGAGCTCCCTTAATCCCGCAAGAGCATGAGCTTCAGTGGAGAAACGATGAGCTGCCGATCACCCGTACACCAAGAGCCCCCCACTAGAGTCTGGGAAAATGGCACCGCCATGCAAAGACAAGAGGCTTTCTATTTGGTAAACCTTCCCCTCCCCCAGCCCCTTGTTCCAGCACCATAGAATGTGCTTTATCTTCATCCACATCTCAATAGCTCTATGCACACAAGTGGCTCTGGTGTATTCCAGCGCAGCAGGCAACTTTTTGGACTGGATCCTCTGTATGCAGCATGAACATCCTACCAAGCTCATTTTTCACCCCTTCTGCATCACAACAATTGACAGGCATCCCTTGGGACCCGGGATGGTCAGACCACGTACACAGTCTGTGCACATGAGAATCAGAGAGCTCTGCGAGTCAATCCAATATCTCTGTATCAACTCACTCAACACTCTTCTCATCATGAGTTACTCCTGGCTGTCTACTCATGACCCTCACCTCCCCTGGTCATCTGGTTCACGGCAGAGTTGGGAGCCCACCTGTCAGACCACCTGCCTACAACCTCAGCTGACTTCACCTTGTCAAGTTAAGCATCTGTTCTCTCTTGTTTTGTGTCCCCTCGTGGCTTGTTATTTTGCAGTTTATTATTAAAGTTATCGCTCACTGCTAAATTGTCTCTGCTGCTTTGTGTTTGGGTCAAGCCTCCTCTATATCTCCTGACAAGTCCATGCATTTTAATGAGATCACGATTCAAGTATTTTGACTCAAGAGAACCTCTACGGCACTTGTTCTAACTTGGGTATAGCCTTCCTTAGTAGGAAACCAGACCCCTAAATTATATGTCCAGTTCTGTCTCACCACCATTCCAACATCATCTAAGCATGATACTTTACCTCTTGCAATCAAATCCTTATAAAATGAAAATCAACATGCATTTACCTTGATAATTGTATATTTATTTTTCAGTAACTTGTGTACAAGGATACCCAGATGTTGCTAAACACCAACTTTTCAATCTCTCACCATTTAAAAATTCTCAATATTTGAAAAAAAAATTCACATGTCAAATGTGGTGAATGTGCACTTCCCAGGGCGTATTTCTAACCTGAGCTTTCTACTACAGCAGGGTGATCTTTTCAAAGGGAAAAAGTTAAACTTTTAACAAATATTTCTTACTCAGCTTGTTTTTGTAAACAACAACCAGTCTTCAATTCTTAATATAAATTACTAGCAGTAATCAGTAAGAGGTCAAAAGGATACCTGGGCTGTCTGCTAGGAGACGTGATTTGCATCAGCTAAACATATGACAATGTGGTTTGTCACGTAGCACAACAAACATGGTCACAGGTATGATCAGTCAATAGTTGGGGTATTTGTGTACGTGGAGCATTAGCCCTCACTGCTTTCATTTTAAGTGTCTGGGATCTCTGTCCCCAGAAGCTTTTAGACCATCTGGATGAATTACTTTGTCACTGCAAGGGTATCTGAAAAACATCACATATGAATAACATTAACCAGAAGCAAACCAGTATAAATGTTAGGAAGCATTAGAGATTGTTAAGAATGAAAAGGAGAATGACAGAAAGCAGAGTGTCAGGAAGAAGAACGAGAGTCCATTTCTCAATGTTCAGTTTCTGTGAAGGATGACTTGTTCATCTGTAACTCACTGATAGGTTCTTTTAGTCTGGAAGAACCATACCTGTGTTTGGAAATCCTTTGAAGTTTATAAATCTTCTGTAACTCACAATCTTTTGTAAATCTGAAGTTCCCTGGGTGATAAATGTCTGTTAAGAACTGTTTGTTTAAATATAAATGTATACTGTATCTTTAAAAATAAAATAACCCGTGTTTAAACTACTTCGTTAACTGGAAGTGTCTCCTCTTGTTAGGAAGGGGGGACCCATCACTCAAGCAGTAGTTATTGATACTGGATCTCCCTGACAAGACAAGGAAGTAAGCTAGTTCTTGAAGAGTAAGTGGGTAAGAGTTTGTCCCCTTCAAAAATCACACAGCTGTCTCTTTTTTGGGTAAGAGTTCCTCCGGCATTTTGTGTGTGTTGCTCAGATTTCCAGCGTCTGCAGATTTTCTCTTGTTTATTACTATCACACACATTTCCCTGCATTCCATTCTACTTATCATGTCCTTGCTTATTTCCTTGGCTTCTCTTTATCCTCCTCGACATCCTCCTTGTATCTCACACTGCCACCTAGATTAATATTATCAGCAAACCTGTATAACATGCTGTAAAGTTTCACTGATAATGTAATGGTTTCTCTGTAGCAGCAATGTTTGGGTTATGGTTAGAGATAACAGGGTTTGGAATGCTGTTGTTCTTTCTTGTAAGTCTGGAAGAGAGATTTTCACGGTCTTTTGCCAGGGAGAGAGAAGATGCGAATGGATAGAGTTGGTAGACGGAGTGGACTGGGAGTGAGGGTCCAAAGGGCAGCAACGATCGGAGGAAGTCGGTGGTGGACAAATGGCTTATCAGTGAGCTCCAAATTTGCACAATAAACTGTTTCATAAGAATGGGCCCTTTTTCTTTTTTTTTTCATTTTCTTTACTAACCATATAGTCAAAGTAAGAATTATAAAGCTTAATCATTTGGGCCGGGGGCTATCACCCCTTAAATTAAGCCGCTAGCTGAAGTGAAAGTTACAATTGTGGAGGCTACGTTCAGGATTAATTCCATTGGATGCTGTGTGATTACCCTGAGCAATGAACCAGTGGGGCAGATATTTGTACTCCAGGTGAATTGTTAATTCCACTGTTAAGTACTGTTAAAGTTGTAATTGTGGGTGGAGGTTTGATAAAATGGCGGGCGCAGCTCTCGTTTTAATGCAAACCAGCGTTAAGGTAGCAGTAGCTGAGGGTGGAGATTTCAAAGACAGGGTTCTCTCATTTCTGAGGAGTGAGGGGAAAGTGTGGTTGGATTGGGAATATCTAATTAGTCCACGTCCCCCAGTGAAGAGTGAGAATTCTGAGTTAGTATCCGCCCTTACCTCTCTGGCGAATAAATGGAAAAATCAGATTCAAAGTTCCAGTTGTGGCAGGCTCCGCTTATTCTCTGGAATACTGTAATGCATGCCCACCCCTAAAGGGGAGGAGGAGTATGAGACTTGGGCGGAGCGGACCCCTCAGTTGTTAGATGAGTGGCAGTGCTCTGATGATGAAAAGCGACAGAGATTGGTTGACAGTTTGGATGAGCAGGCCACTGACGTTGTGAGAGTTGTCAGGTTGAAATCTCCCGTAGCGACAGCTGTCTGTTATGTACAAGCACTGGACAATGCTTTTGGCCCGACTGAAAGCCCAATGGAGCTCATGGTGGGGTTTCAGAACATGCGCCAGGAGAAGGGGGAGAAGCTTTCTGATTTTATTTTTCGGCTTGAGACGCAGCTAAATTGCTTGCAGCGCAGAGGGGTCATTCAGGGGGCTGAGGAGGATCAGTTAAGAATGGACCAGATAGCCAGGGGTGCCCAGTCCCATGACCTGATTGCTTGAGGTCTCCGACAGTCTCATAAGACGTGCCCCCCTCCACCTTTTGTTGAGCTGATCAAAGAGGTACAGGAAGAGGAGAACGAGGCGGAGGCATGGGAGGACTCCGTCAGCGGGGTACAGTCCTTGGTAGTATTCCCCTGCGGTGAAGTGACCATAGATAGCCTACCCCAGGGAGCGGTAGAGGAGATTGTGGCAGAATTGAGAATGGAGATATGTCGGCTATTATCAGTGGGTGTGACCCCCCCCCCCCCATATGATGGAGCTGATGGGGGGTCGGATTCTCTAAGGGGGCAAACAATGTGGAGGTCTGCTGGCAGCAGGTGTCACGCCAGAAGGAGAGTGAGCCCCCGGGTACCTAAGCAGGGAGAGTCGTTTGGAAAACTTGGAAGAGACCTGGTGAGGGAACGGCCTGGTGTCTCTAGGGAACACATTCCCAGCAATGTACCAAGGAACCCCCGAAAGCGGAAGGCCCAATTCCTGAAGGCCTAGTGGGTCCATGCTCCAGTGTGTCGCTTTGGATAGAGGGTATTTATGCTAAAACCATACTTGACACCGGGTCGCAGGTCATGTTATTGTACCGTCCGTTTTACAACCGGTATCTGAAGCATTTAGCATTAACATCATCCAGGGCACTGGAGGTCTGGGGGCTTAGTGCTAGTGATTATCTATACGACAGTTATTTATCAGTGAAGTTGGAGCTCTCGGAGGCTGATGTGGGAGTGTCTGAGGTCCTTGATACGGTGGTGCTGGTTTGTCCAGACCCTGTTGAGAAGGGCGGCGTTTCAATTCTGGTGGGGACCAACACCCCTCTGGTATTGAGGCTCATGGGGGCCTGCAAGGAGAAGGCTGACGAGTGCTTTCTGGGAACATTGTCCATGCACCCGGTGTTTTGAGCTGCTTTTGAGGAAGTGCGGGGCTGCATCAGGCCAGGTACAAAACTTAGACAAGGGACTGTGTGATTCACCCAGTCGGAGCCAGTGGTGGTATAGCCCAGGGAAGTAGCGAGAGTGAAGGGGACTCCTAAATTCCCCGAGCGCCTGAGGGCGAAGCCCTCTTAGTGGATGCTCTGGAAGACCATGAGGGGGAGTCAGGATTTTCTGCTGGGGTACTGGTGAGGCCCGAATTGCAGAAGCCCTCGGTTGTACAGGCGAGCAGGATAGCAGTGATCGTCAGGAACATTACAAAGAGGGAGGTCACCTTCAAGTGGGGGATGCCCCTGGTGCATTTGATCCCGGTGCCGGTAATGTCTAGAGCCCCTGTGAGACACCCTGGGGAGAAACTATTGGAAAAAGGGGGGAAAGTTGACCCCTGAGTCATTCAACTTCGGGGACTCCCCGGTTCCTGCAGGTTGGTAGAGGAGGTTGGTAGAGAAGACTTTGAAGCTGGAAGGTGTCTTTTCCACTGACGAGTTTGATGTGGGTTGTTCCAAAAGCACGCGTCACACTACCTGGATGACTGAAGATACCCCGTTCAGTGAAAGGTTGCAGTGACTGGCCCTTGCAGAGGTGGAGGATGTTCGGCAGCATTTGTGTAAGTTGAAGGAAACTGGGATCATCACCGAGCCCCGAAGCCCCTATGCATCCCCAATAGTAATGGCTCGAGAAAAGAATGAGAAGGTACAGATGTGTGTGGACTATAGAACTCTGAACAGGTGCACCATTCCTGACCAGTATACTGTCCCGAGGATTGAAGACGCGCTGGCCTGCCTGAGTAGTGCGAAGTGGTTCAGTGTGCTGGACTTGAGGAGTGGATATTACAAGATCCCCATGAGTGAGGCTGACAAAGAGAAAACAGCATTTATATGTCCCCTGGGATTCTCCCAGTTCGAAAGAATGCCCCAGGGCACCTCAGGAGCTCCTGCAAACTTTCAGCAGGTCATGGAGAAGATGGTGGGAGATATGGACTTGCTTGAGGTGTTGGTATCTCTGGATGACTTCATAGTATTTGGATCCACCTTGAAAGAACATGAAGCAAGACTGCTGAAGGTGCTGGGCTGCCTGAAAGCTGAAGAGTTAAAACTTTCCCTGGACAATTGCCTGTCATGGTCCGGTCCGTGAAGTCTGCATTCCGGTCCATCGACCCTTGCTCCAGGTTTTCCTGTCTACCCTGTTTCTGTTCCTGTTGAGCACTAATTGAGGCAGCTGATTCTCATTGGGGCTGGCTGCATAAATACCTCCAGAGACCAGGGTGTGGCTGCTGAATTGTTCTTGTCCTTACTCCTTGTATCCCTTCCCCTGTAATCTGTTTCCTCGCCTGAAGCCCTGCCTTGTCTTGCCAGTAACTCTCGCCTTGCTTCGCCTGTAGTCTTGTCTTAGGCCACCCTGTACCTAGCTCCCTTCCTGTCCCTTGCCTCCGCTGGGTAAGTCAGGCCATCTTGCCGTTACCCTACAGTTAGTTCTGTCCCTTCCTGTCCCTTGCCTCCGTCGGGTAAGCCAGGCCATCTTGTCATTACCTACGGTTGGTTCTGTTCCTTCCTGTCCCTTGCCTCTGTCAGGTAAGCCAGGCCATATTGCTGTTACCTACGGTTGGTTCTGTCCCTTGCCTCCATCGGGTAAGCCAGGCCGTATTGCCGTTACCCTGCGGTTGGTTCTGTCCCTTCCTGTCCCTTGCCTCCATCAGGTGGAGTACCACGCCCTGCCCAGGAGGAGCTTCAAGAGCCCAAGCCAAGCTTCAAGACCCCAAGCCTCGAGCCTCACCTCAAGCCAAGCTTCAAGACCCCAATCCTTAAGCCTCTGGTCTCAAGCCTCGCCTTAAACCTCTGGTCTCCAGCCTCACCTCAAGTCTCTGGTCTCCAGCCTCGCCTCAAGTCTGAAGACTCCAGCTTCGTCCTGCTTGCCAGCCAAGTCAAGTCCTTGCCTAGTTCTGGGATCCGAGCCAGAGGCAAGACCCAGGTTCTGGGTCCTTGTCCAGTCTCTGGCTCGGAGTCCAAGCCCGGGCTCCTAGCTCTCTTGTCCAGTCCTGTTCCGGTTCCCGGTTTTCGTGTCCATGTCTTAGCCCTCACCCTGTATACTAGTCCTGTCCCTAGTACTTCAGTGTCTGTGTCTTGCACTTGGGTCCATTCCCAGCCACCTCTTCATGACAGTGCCAGTTCCGTCTGTTAGTTATGTTGGGCACATGGTCTCTCGGATGGGGAGGGGACGCAGCGAAGATCGAAGTGGTTACCACCTGGCCAAGACCCCAGACTGTGAGTGCTCTGCGCTTGTTCCTTGGGTTCTGTGGTTACTATCAGAGGTTTGTGAAAGGCTATGCGTAAGTGAGTCACCTGTTGAATCAGCTTCTGTGCGGTTACCCTCCTTGAGGAAGAAAGGGAGGTGGAAAAAAGGAAAGGAGGGTGGAGACTACCTTAGCTCGTCAGAGCCCTTTGGACCGAGGTGGGATGCAAAATGTGAGGAGGCCTTTCAGTTGCTGAAGGAGCTGCTGACCCAGGCGCCGGTGCTGGATTTTGTGGACCCCCGGTTACCGTATGTACTGCACACAGATGCCAGCCAAGACGGTGTAAGGGGCATCCTGTATCAGGATCAGGGCTCTGGGTTGAGGCCCGTTGCATTTGTCAGTCAGAGTCTGTTATGCCTCTGAGAAAAACTATCCCACGCACAAGTTAGAATTTCTGGCGTTGAAATGGGTGGTGGTGGATTAGCTGAGTAACTACCTCTACAGCACCAAGTTTGAGGTAAGGACGGACAACAGCCCCCTAACTTATATCCTGACCTCAGTGAAACTGGATGCCACAGGCCATCGGTGGTTGGCAGTGTTGTCTGCCTATGATTTCAGCCTGAAGTACCGGCCGGGAAGCTGGAACATTGATGCAAACGCATTGTCCCGAAGGGTGCATGAGGGATGGGACAGGGACAGGGAGTGGGAGAGCGTTCCTGCCCCGGGCGTGAAGGCCATGTGTCAGTTTGCCATCACCGTGAAGACAGTGGAAAAGGAAGGGCAGGAGTGAACGGTGGATCAATTGGGGGCTTCTGATGACACCATCCCCCAAGTTTACTGTAACCTGACTGCTCTGAAGTCAAATCAGCTGCTGGAATTGAGTCCTGGGGAAGTGGCTGCTGCCTAGCGAGATGATGCAGGCATTAGTACCATTTGGGCGGTGGTCTAAAAGTGAGACATGGCTCAGGCAGAGAGGATGAAATACGCATCAGTGCCTCCATTACTACGAGAATTGCCTCAGTTGGAGTTGAAGAACCTGATCTTATACCGGGTCACATCACCCCCAGACAGACCCTGGCGTTGCCAGCTGGTTCTGCCCGAGAAGTATCGGAGAATGGTGTTGAAATCACTTCATGATGATTCTGGACATTTGGGTGAGGAAAAGACCTAAAAGATTGCTCAGAGACTGGTTTTATTGGCCCCGAATGAAGTTGGAGGTCGAAGAATACTGCAAATCATGAACTCGATGCATACGGCGGAAGACACTGCCTACGCGGGCAGCTCCCTTGTCCCACCTTCAGA
This sequence comes from Mobula birostris, assembly GCF_030028105.1. Taxonomy (NCBI): domain Eukaryota; kingdom Metazoa; phylum Chordata; class Chondrichthyes; order Myliobatiformes; family Myliobatidae; genus Mobula; species Mobula birostris. The sequence continues at coordinate 135,262,387 of NC_092376.1, forward strand.
GTGCAGGGCCCCTGGACCTGGTGTGTATGGATTTCCTGTCAATAAAACCCAATGCCAGCAACACGGCGAATGTTTTAGTCATCACGGACCACGACACCAGATATGCTCAAGCTTTTCCTACCAAGGACCAGAGGGCGTCTACAGTGGCAAAAGTGTTATGGGAGAAGTATTTCATTTTATTATGGCCTTCCCAGGTGAATACACAGTGATCAGGGACTGGATTTCAAGAGCAGATGATTCCGTGAGTTACTGGACATGTTTAGAGTCTAGAAGCCGAGGATCATGCCCTATCACCCAAAGGGTGATCCCCAGCCTGAGAGGTTTAATCGGACCTTGCCTGACATGCTCGGGACTCTGGAGATCAGCAAGAAGAGCAGGTGGAGTCAACATATTGGGTATCTGGTTCACAGTTATAATTGTACATGAAATGAAGCTACTGGGTACTTGCCAAATTATCCGATGTTTGGGCGCAAGGCAAGGTTGCCCATTGACCCTTGTTTTGGGACTGATGAGGGTGACTTTCCACCGAAGACTTATCTGAAGTATGTGTCTGACAAGAGAAGAAAGTTGAAAATGGCTTATGAATTAGTTGGGGTCGCGGCTGCCAAGCAGAATCAAGGGAATAAGAGGAGGTATGATCAAAAAGTGAGGTTCTCCCAACTCCTGCCTGGAGACCAAGTCCTCATCAGGAACTTGGGACTACCTTGAAAGCATACGTTGGCTGACCGCTGAGCAGCTACACACTATGTGGTGGAGAGTCAGATGCCAAACCTACCAGTTTTCTGGGTGAAACCAGAGGATGGGAACGGGCCTGTTAAGGTTCTCCATTGGAACCACCTGTTGCCCCTGGGTCCAAGAGGTGCAGGAAGACCCAGAGCCCAACTTGGAGCCCACACCTAGTAAGAGGGCTCTGTGGAAATGCGAGGGGACTACCGGGCCCCCAGCAGGTGAGGTCAGGCTGGCTCACGGATGCTGATTCGGAGGATGAGGACCTGGATGTGTGGTATATGTTGCCTTTCGCTAACTCCCCATTGATTGAGGAAGAGGCTCCCAGCCCTTCTCTCTTTGTGTCAGGTGAGGTGGGAGGGGCTATCTGTGGGCAGCCTGGGTTGCAACTGGACTCTGTAGGAGAGGAAGCGGGGCTTGGCCACGGGATAGAGGGCTCCGAGTTGCAAGTGGGCACGAGTGATAGATCAGGGGAAGCCTTGCCAGGCAGATTGGAAGTATCCCCAGTAGTGTCGGAACCTGAAGAGTTAGATGATGGGGTGCAGAGGTCTCAGAGAATCAGGAGGCCACTGGATGGGTTGGCCTATGTAGCACCAGGGGAACAGAGTGTGACCCCTACCATTTTGTGGAGCTATGTCACTGCCTTCTACACCTGGATTGGGCTTTGTGTTTTGCAGGAAGGGTTGGCGAATTATCTCAATGTCATGAGGCCATGACTAAATTTGGTGGGGGGAGAGTGTAACATGCTGTAAAGTTTCACCAATAATGTAATGGTTTCTCTGTAGCAGCAATGTTTAGGTTATGACTAGAGATAAAGGGGTTTGGAATGCTGTTGTTCTTTCTTGTGTGTCTGGAAGAGAGACTTTCGCAGTCTTTTGCCGGGGAGAGATGAGGAGAGAAGACGTGACTAGGTAGAGTTGGTAGACCACCGGATGGAGTGGACTTGGAGCGAGGGTCCGAAGGGCAGCAACGATCGGAGGAGGTCGATGGTGGACGAATGGCCGTAGTTGTGAGCTCCAATTTTGCGCAATAAACTGTTTCATAAGAATGGGACCTTTTTCTTTTTTTCATTTTCTTTACTAACCATATAGTCACAGTAAGAATTGTAAATCTTAATCATTTAATCACATATAATGTACTGTTTGTTATTTCAGGGTACTGATTTGTAACAGGGGACTCATTGCACAGCATTCACCCAAACGAGATTTCTTAAGTTTGGCCGGGCTGGGGGCTATCACCCCCTAAATTAAGCAGCTAGCCGAAGCAAGAGTTACACTTGGATTGATACACTTATCCAAATCATTGATATGTATTGTGAACAGCTGGGGGCTCAACACAGCTACCTATAAAATTCAGTAGTCACAGCTTCCTAACACGAAAACACACATTTATTTCTATTTCCTGATCAGTATTTACTGTGTACTCTAACATTGCTTATTACTCTGTTGTGTGGTACCTCTAAAACTCAACAGATTTGCATTTGTCTGTTCTAAATATAACCACTGAAAACATTTACAATAGATCTTTTCTAAATGACTTTCTTTCCCCTTCTTCACAGCATACAACAATTGTCATACAAAATAGAAGCTTATTATTTCTTGAAATCCTAAATTCTTCAGACTTGTTCTGATATAGATAAATACAGAGAGATATTTCTCAGATTTTTCTATAAACCAATTAGTCTGTCAATTAATCTATCAACTAATTAGTCATTAATAGCTCCTACATCCACACAGATTCTTTTTTGGTATTCAACTGTTGTTCTTGAAGTTACTTTTGGGAGGGAGAGAAGATGTAATACTGTAGTTTGTTTTTCTAGATCTAAGCTTTCGATATTTGTGGCACTGAGACCAGCCGCGTGATTTGTGAAGGGGACAAACATCAGATAGAAATTTAATTTTTCATCTTTGGTAGCACAAGCTATTTGTTTAAAATTATTGCTGCACATGCTGACCACATGAGTACTGTATTTTAAGAATTATGAACCATAGGCTATAAAGATAACATTTATCATCATTGATGCTGTATTAAAAACATCTTAATCTCAAGAGAATATTAATTGACTGGATGTCTTTCTGTTGAATTCTGCTATCTCTTTATTAGACATGTTAATATTTGCTGCCCAAGAAGCTGTCATAAAATGGTAGCCCAACACATCTGTGCTGATAATACAGATCTTGTGTCAGAATGGTTGATCAAATAAGTAATATCATTTGCAGCAACATATTTTATCTGTCTATAGTGCCTCATAACAGAGCAAGTCAAACTTCTACAAGGCTGTAATACAGCAAAAAACATTAACATGCAATTGTAAAGCTATGTTGCAACTGTGTGTAAAGAAGCAGGAATACTGTAATCTATTTAAACATACCAGTCCAATGCCTTCAGATTTAAAGTTGCTTGTCCTATTCTGCTCAAGACTGCTATATAGAAAAGATTAGTGCTTACTGAAGATGAAATAATGATGCCTTGGCTAAATTTACATATGTGAACGGATTTTAAATATTTATAGCATACCTGCAATTCTATATCAGTATTTCTTGCAGAAAGATACATGCCAAAATCCTATAAAGACTTAGTGCAGTATTAATTGGTGATACAATTTTAAAGTTAAGTTTATTAAAGAAAGAGAGAAGATCTGAAGTGTAGATCCTGCATTTGCCTGAAAACCTGCAAGTTCAATATTGCTAAGAAAGAGGCAGTCCATTTGACTGATGCCACATTCACCATTTTAAACTATTGATTTCCTACCATCTTGTGTCATCTACTAGATATACTGCAGTATCTTACTAATGCATTGTGAACAATACATCCCAGAACTGTGACCTAAAATCCTTAGAAAAACAAAGGCATCAAGTGCACACTGAAGCAAGGAATATTTACCCAAAATCAATTTTCTTAAACCCCCTACCTACCAAATGTGTGAGAACATCTTTAAAAGGTGAACTCCAGTAATTTAAAAAGTACCTTTCTGGCACCTTCAAGGGTTTAATGAAGGATTTGCAAGCAGCATTGGCCTTGCCATCAATGCTTATTCCCCAAGTATCAAAGAATACAGAGTACGTTCTCATGTTAGTAGCTAGTTGTGTGAAGTCACAAATTTCTTCAGAAGTAAACTCTAAAGTTGATATAATCAATATCAGCTGTGGGGGGAAAAAATCAACAAATGTATTCTTTATGCTGATACTCAAACAATAACTATTTCTCACGAGTATGCCAACTTTGTGTTTTGTAGACCTTCCTTGCTGTAGCTTTGAATCTAATCCTTTCATCTGCTACTCCCCTGAGTGAGTTAAGGTTGCGAGATGAGTAGTAGGAAACCTGGATGGCTCAACATTAAAGTTGTTGTTTTTAAGAGTCTATTTCCTTTGGGATTACGTCTGATTTTCAAAGGAAACAGAGGTGATGGAATTGAAAGCAAAAAAAAAAGAGCTTCATAATGCAAACCTGTATTTGTTGACACTCTCTACATTAAATTAAAGCAGGCCACAGACTCAGTGGTATCACTCCATAGTGCTATTGCTGATAAAATAGATTTGGAAACTCACAGTTAGATATTCATTTAAGTAGAAAGTCTGTAGTTGGATTGGGATGGCTATTTTTATTGACATTCTTTGTTCCTAATAGTAAAGGCACCTATGGATCCATTCTTTCTGCTCACATTTTACATGAAATGGAAAGCTGTAGAAAGTTGACCAATGATGCAGCATATCCTGACATTATCTCTCAGGTTTCTAATGCAAGCAAGACAGCATTGAAAGCAAAGATTTCTGCAATAAATTTCCTTTATTTGAAAATCAGCAAGAACTTATCTTTACAAGCAGATACCCAATAGCATTTTTTGTGCACAGTAATCCATGATTACTAATGTGCGCGCAGATTTATAACTGCACATATGGGGAGTGATTGATAAGTTCGTGGCCTAAGGTAGAAGGAGTCAATTTTAGAAAACCTGGCACATTTATTTTTCAACATAGTCCCCTCCTACATTTAAACACTTAGTCCAGTGGTCATGGAGCATACGGATCCCTTCTTTGTAGAAGTGGTCCACAGCAGGGTTGATTGATAAGTTCCTGGCTTAAGGTAGAAGGAGATGAGTTATACAGCTCTCGTTACATGCACGTGCAGTTCAACTCTTTGAGTGATTATGCAGAAAGTTTGAAGTTAATAACTCATCTCTTTCCACCTTAGGTGACAAACTTATCAATCACCCCTGCTGTGAACCACTTCTGGAGGTCCAAGTTGTCAACTTCTACAAAGAAGAGATCCGTATGCTCCATGACCGCTGGACTAAGTGTGTAAATGCAGGAAAAATAAATGTGCTAGGATTTCTAAAGTTGACTCCTTCTACCTTAGGCCACGAACTTATCATTCACCCCTCTAATATTAACATTTGTATGGCAGTGATTGGACACATTGTTTTTGTGTGGGATTAGACTGTACTTCTAACTGCAGATCTAGATTCTTGCTGCTCCTTTATGGCCTCAAAGTGGATTCTTATCTGTGAGTTCTGCTTTCCTTGCAAAAGCATCAATTACTAGAAATCATGTGATCTGCAAAATTCAGTCAAGCCATCCAAAAGTACTGAATGGTAGAGGGACTGGTTTTACATGGAAATGATAAGCTTTATCTATTAGAATTGATGAAAATTCTTTCACCGGAAGCCACATTGGGAGTTGTTAGGGGGTTTCAGTTCTCCCACAGTGAGAAAGCACAACGCTTGTACTGTCATATCTGGAAAGAAAGCCTGGTCTAATGGGGAAAGCATTGCCTATTTCAATTTCTCCACTGTGCTTCAGTGTTTCCAAGGTATTTGTCTGCAGCAGAGGCCTTTTTGGTTCTCAACTATTGGAAGGTTGGATGTTTTTTTTTCCAGTCATTTGCTGAGTTGGGGCAGAACTGAGATTATTCTGAATCATGTACCAAAGGGCAGACACATCAAATACAATGGCTCAGTTTAGGAAATCCTTGAGGCTGCAGAAGCAAGATCCTGATAAGTAAGCAAGGTGGTAAGTGGAACAGTGATAGGGGACGGATGATAGGAAAATGGAACTAGTTGGGGTAGGGAATAGGAAAACCCAGAGTTGTAGTGTGCAGGTGATAGGCAGATGGAAACTAGTGGGTAATATATCTTTGAGGGGATCTTTCCATCTGGTGCTGACTGGGTGTCTGCCCTTGGATGGCTTCCTTTATGCTTGGCTCTTCTTGGTTTGTGTCCTTACTGTGTACGCCACAGTTAGTTTTCACAGCACTTAGGTTCCAATCTTACTTTGAGAATGCCACTATGCCTCAAACTCTGGTCTACTAAGCAACAGTTAGTAGATCATTTGCACACTGTTTGCTTCAGAGTGTGGGCTCTCATTATTCTCCAAATCTATCATCAGGATAGGAGATCCAGACCAACATTAAGCTCTGATTGTGGTCAACGAGTTAGATTATCCACATCAAATGTAACCTGAGATTAGACTCCTGAAATAAGCATTCAGAGCTCGGCTATGGCAAGTGTTTAACAGGAAACTTGTTAAAATATTTCCAGGATGTTCTCAATATTGAAGCTTGCAAATTCACGGGAATGCCTGGCCTCTGGTTATTCAAAGCGGTGAAGGAACACTTGGCAAAGCAATAAGCACCTTAAGTCCCTAGATTGGAAACAGAGGGCACAGAATATCCAAAGCAAAACATCTATCACACAATATCTTTTCATTTATCGTCAGTCTTCTAATCACACACACAGGGTTCTTCAACAGAACTCGGAGCAGCAGTGTGGAAGTAAGTGATTCCGAACACTAAGCTATTGCCTAAGAAAAGAGCTATTTTAAAACATACACACATATCACTGTTGTTTATTATGGAATTATAGTCAATTTAAACAAGATTGATAATGCTGTATTTCAATTTTCCGTCATGATAGACTCTGTGGACACAAGTTAATATGGTTTTAAAATCATCCACCTACACTATAAAGGATTAAACTTTTCTTTCCCATAATACTGAATGCCTTAAGCCATCCATAATAAACTAGAGTTTACTTGAGTTGCCTAGTAAGGATATATTTACATTACATTTATAGTATAAATTGAGCATTCTTACATTAACCCTACAGCCTGAATTTAGCTTGCCATGATACTTTGCAACAGTAATTAGTTATGTAGAGGAAAGTTAACAGCATTGATTGTGAGGTTATTGTGAGGAGATGGCTTTTGCAGAAATTGAGCTGTTTGTTCTTTTGGTTCAGAGTGGAAGTTAGAAGCAGGACCTGGAGATATTTCTACCCGTGATGAAAGGCCAAGTACTGAATTTCGTGTAGTAACAGTAACTGACAACTCAAATGACTGACCTTTCATCATAACAAAGTAGGCTAGGACAGTGACAAAATAATGCAGTCCCTTGCTCCTTATCCCCCTCAGAAGCAGAATCTGCATTTCCTTAAGAACAACTAAAACCGGTGTTATTTTTAAAGATATCTGAGCTATATAGTGCTTTTCTTCACTTATATAATAACCAAAAAAAAAGAAAGAAAATCGTTGGATCTCTGTGGAAATTATATGCTTTCAATTTTCAGGATATTTCTTGTAAAAAATTTGATGGTTCAAAGGTGGACCTTGCTTCCATAAAGAGAATAAAATGATGTGAATTTACTTGTAATATTGCAGTAGCCAGTATGTGGAGTAAGGATTCTCCATTGTAATACCTGGGTCAGAACAAACTGTAGCATGATGCTGTATAGGCAGGGAGCATTGTGAATTATAAGGAGTGTGAACGACTTTCATGGGAGTATCTGGTAATTTTGTGTCTGGCTCAGTGTGTTGCATAAAACCTAAATCTGGTCTGCAGTTTCTTATCAGTTTCTTTATCAGTTTTTTATGATTATATTGATGGTGGTCTTCAATTACACAATCATGTGATTCACCAATAAAAAGAACATAGAAATGATGGGGAATACATCAGCAAATATTTGGTGGATGTTGGATATTCATTATAGTTGTGTCCTCTTATGAATTCTGCTGTCCTATGTCCCCTAGCAGGAAACTAAAGTCTCTAATGTTCCAGAGTTAGACATCTTCCTCTAGTCTCTCTCTGAAAGAGGACAAAGTTGAGCAAGACCTTGGTTTAATTCATCTCACTTAATTTCACAGTAAACAAAAGTACAGATCTATCACAATGATGAGACCTCTGGAGTTCAATCAATCGAACTTGTGTTTGCAGATGTTTGCCCACAGAGAATCTCGTAATTTTTAAAATAAAGGATTGTGTATTTATACCTATACCATGCTTTTTATGACTTCAAGAAGGCTCATAGTCCTTTAGCTACAATGAAAGATTCTGAATATTTTCATGTTAAGGATACAGAAGCCATTAGTGCTTAGTAAGAACCCACAAATAAACTGTTTTGGCGGTATCGGATGACTGATAAATATTGTCCAGGATACTGATAGAACACCTTCTGCTACTTTAAACTGTTCATTCACCTGTGAAGCCTGATTTAATGATACATCCAAAGCATAACTCAGATCATGCAGCACTCCCTTGGTAAAACACTAAAATGCCAGAATAGCTTATGTGCTCTTGCTTTAAGTGGGGCATGAATCTATGAACTTCTGACCTAGGCAAGTAAATTACAGCTGAGGCAAGTCTAGTACTGAAAATGAAAGACTTACTCTACTGCCCTTTCTACAGAACAAGACATAAATTTGTTTTGCTTTGCAGCTTGCTGGTGTCTCTCCAATTTACTGGAACCATTTCTTGTATTTTTAAAATCTGTCCCTCCTTAACGGATTAAAATATTGAAGATATATTTTTGAATATGAAAAAAATTACTTATTAACTGCTTGATTAAATATCTGGTCTTTATTTTAAAGTGGGGGTTAATAACTACCTATTTCATAATTAAAACCTTTTGTCTACCTATCAATTGACTACCAAGTACCAGGTGTTACAGGAAACTATTCACTTTCATCTTTGCATCTACCTAAAATACACATGAACTCAGAACTACTTCATAAAATTTATAAGTCTGTGAGGTACAAGTCAGACCAAAGAGGTCAAAGCAATATCACTTTGTTTATGGATAACATTCATAATCAAAAATAGAAATGTATTCTCTAAATACCTTATTAACAGGTCTCAAGCACTTCCAATATTGGTGCAGGTTGTCATTCTGAAATGTCAACAAGTCCTTTCCCCCCCACAGCCTCTACTTGACTTGATGGATGCATCCCGCAGTTTGTTTTTTGACTCCAAATGCCAATATATGTGATTTCTTCTGAAATCAACAGTTCATCCCCAAGATACAATAATTTCATGTTGCTATATCATTTGCTTGCTATAATAATAAATTTTGGTAATGTGAAGTATCCTGATAAAATATATTACATATGGTTTGCTGCAAGTTGACACCAGGGCTGGTTTCTGTGAGAGTTTTAAAACAGGTAACAGAGTCAAAGCAACACACATCAAAGTTGCTGGTGAACGCAGCAGGCCAGGCAGCATCTCTAGGAAGAGGTACAGTCGACGTTTCGGGCCGAGACCCTTCGTCAGGACTAACTGAAGGAAGAATTAGTAAGAGATTTGAAAGTGGGAGGGGGAGGGGGAGATCCAAAATGATAGGAGAAGACAGGAGGGGGAGGGATGGAGCCAAGAGCTGGACAGGTGATTGGCAAAGGGGATATGAGAGGATCATGGGACAGGAGGTCTGGGGAGAAAGAAAGACCCCTGGGGGGGGGGGGGAGGGAACCAGAGGATGGGCAAGGAGTATAGTCAGAGGGACAGAGGGAGAAAAAGGAGAGTGAGAGAAAGAATGTGTGTATAAAAATAAATAACAGATGGGGTACGAGGGGGAGGTGGGCCATTAGCAGAAGTTAGAGAAGTCGATGTTCATGCCATCAGGTTGGAGGCTACCCAGACGGAATATAAGGTGTTGTTCCTCCAAACTGTGGAGGCTGTGGATAGACATGTCAGAATGGGAATGGGATGTGGAATTAAAATGTGTGGCCACTGGGAGATCCTGCTTTCTCTGGCAGACAGAGCGTAGGTGTTCAGCAAAGCGGTCTCCCAGTCTGCATCCGGTCTCACCAATATATAGAGGGCCAATATCTCAGTCCCTCTGACTATACCCCTTGCCCATCCTCTGGGTTCCCCCACCCTTGTTTTTCTCCCCGGACCTCCTGTCCCATGATCCTCTCGTATCCCTTTTGCCTATCACCTGTCCAGCTCTTGGCTCCATCCCTCCCCCTCCTGTCTTCTCCTATCATCTTGGATCTCCCCCTCCCCCTCCCACTTTCAAATCTCTTATTAACTCTTCCTTCAGTTAGTCCTGATGAAGGGTCTCGGCCTGAAACGTCGACTGTACCTCTTCCTAGAGATGCTGCCTGGCCTGCTGCGTTCACCAGCAACTTTGATGTGTGTTGCTTGAATTTCCAGCATCTGCAGAATTCCTGTTGTTTGCGTAACAGGGTCAGAGTGTCACATTGGACAAAACAACCCACCATCTCTACATTGGCCATCGAGTACTATTGATACTAATTCAATTTGTCCATGTTCATCTATGTATTGGCAATTAAGGTACTTATTAAGATAATTCTTGAATAATGTATCTGCTTTTACTACACCCTCAGGATATGTGTTCCAAATTCCAAATACCTTCAAGTGAAAAATGTTCATTAATGGATATTTTGTCTTCTCCTCCATAAACTGCCTACCCTGTAGAACTTAGCTGCATTCAGCTCCATGCACTAGTTCTGCAAGACATAACATCTGTTTTAAAGAACTACTTCAAAGCAATGGATTTTATCTTGGCTATAGCTTGACTATGCCACATTAATTTAATGTTTTCAGCATTGGGGAGAGTGGTAGAGACCAATACTCTACTTAAAATATTAAATTATTATTTTGTGCTTGTGATTGGCACAAGATTGCGGGGAAGTTCCGTACTGCTTCTTCAGTTACTTCCTTTTAGTTTGTTTTGTAAGATGGAAAATTTAAATAGTTTGCTCAAAAACAATATCCTAATCCTTCTAGCACTCTGAAGGTGTGCTGCTGCATTCAGAAAAGATTCTGCTTGTAACATTGTCCCTGGGGACATCATTGCTTCAAATTCATCATATGCATTCTTGGCAAATGTTTAACAGTGTTATGGTTTAGAGTTTTTAACATAACTACAAAATTGTACAGCAAATGATACAAAACATTTCACTTGAATTATGCTAAAATATGCATAACATTTATATAAAATAATGCATTTATTAAATTTATTAATTATCCTTCTTTTTCCCCTTGGGATCTCATTGCAACTCCTGATACTAATCTGCTTCGGTTTATCCAAAATTATTTAGGTTTCATTTGCAATTAATTTAATGTAGTGTGAAAGAAGCCTAGACACTGCAATATATTAAAACTGACTGATTAATAGATTAAGAAATATTTGTCCCTTTGTCCATGTAAATTAGTGATACATTTCACTCTATTACTGTAATTGCCCATTTTATAACAAATTGCTAATGAATTATATAGATGTTATTGTTAACTGTGTTTTGCCATAAAGCTGTTTATTTGTAATATGATCAAATAATAAATATTTTTAAAATTATGATATTTGTTCATACATGCCATACATTATAGACTAACAATTTAGCCAACATTTGTTTACATAAATAACTATTCTATTTTCATCATAAATATATTTCTATAGTGTGCTTAATAATGGAACAATTGTATAGGTTCTTGGAACCTTTGTCTTATTATTTAGTAGTTATTTGTAAATATCAGTAGGCACTTTTACACATGTAAGGCTCCCAAAAGCAGCTATGACTATCTGTGGACTTATTCAATTGTTTAAAATTTTCTCATGAGCCAACTTTATGTCACGACACCTCAATGTAGACTTTATCATGGCCTCTGCATCACTAGAACAGGACACATAAGTGGTAAGCAGAAGTGCCCTCTTCAGATTCATTCAAGGACCTGTTCACAGAACAAAGGGAATTCTCCCATTGATCTGGTCATCACTCTTATTTCATCCACCTCCATAAAGGTCTCTGTGGCACTTAAATTTAATTTGTGGGACTTTCCTTTGTATCACTTGAATGTCAACTTGGAGCATAAGGGTGTGAAAAGAATTGCAGAAGTTCTAGTATGACCTTTAGTCAGTTCAAACCAATCCTTGTGCTTAATATTCCCCCATAGAATATTGAGGACATGTTATTGGCGTTTCAACCAATTTGCAAATCCAGTAGACAGTATCTAAAATAGCAATTAATCCAGAACTTTATTTACAAACCTAGGAATTTTTATTTAACTGGAGTTCCTTTTCAGTCGAATTTCTTCAGGGTATTTCCAGAGCCGGGTCTCAGAGGTCACCAGCCCTGTATCTGTTTCTTAATGTAATTTCAGTAAATTAACGTTCTTAAACTGTTATGATCACCAGAAACATTGAATTATTTACTACTATTTAGGATTGACTTGTAATCGATATCTCATGTTTAAAAATATTGCCCAATGTTTCCGATTACCCTTATCCATTTCCACTTACCCTGTATAAAGGTAAAACTTTGAGTTCTAAGCTACAGTGGAAATGATTACTGTCCACGTTTCCAAATAGTTACATTTGACTATTTGAAAATTGTAACTACTTAATTCCGCCTGATAAATAGTAGTTTTCATATATAGTTTGAAACCACTTTTGTTTCAGTGTATCATCTGTGGCAATCTTGCTTTGATCCATCGTGAAACTGCAAGTTGATCAATTATTTCTTATGTTGGCTGTGAATTGGACAGTGAGCCATAGCTTGTCAAAACCAAAAAAAAACCTTTGTGGTGTCTTCGTTGTTGTTGAGGCTCTACCGATGATTTAAAAAAAAACAGAACAATCCACACAACAAATAGTTTGGATTTCGGTGAAGCTGATTTTCTATGCTATGCCAACGTGTTACTTAAACCAGCGAATGAAATAAGACTGGTAATTTCTGGTGTCAGCGAGGCCACAAGCTTAAAATTCACAAGGCATCTCTTTTTAAAGTGGCTAATTTTAACCACATTGCTGATACTAATTTAGTGCCTATTATAAAATCTTCTGTTTCTAATAACAAAAGTGTTGTGGTAAATATTAAGCAGCAGGAAGGTGTAAGTTACTTCCAGTCATAGTAACCAGTAAATCGTAACTGATATTTCCATTGCCATCAACACAACACAAAATATAACACAAGTTTCTGATAAATTTTGAAACAATTATGCAAACTACGGAAGTCGGCGGTAGAAATAAAGGATTAGCCATCAAAAACCGGCAAATCTTTGTCAGTGCCGTCTTTAAACCACGTTCCTGTTGATCTGTTCCATGTTTTGCAAGATACCTCGCTAATAGCTCCGCAATGAACCTAAACTGTCGTGGTATCTAATAAACGTAAACGTACGATCTACGAATAGAACACAGATGAGTGTGAAAGAGTGCCGGGCAGTAACTCGAACTTGTTTTTACCCGATGTAAATAGACCTTTATTACTCTCGCATAAAGCAGCTTGATTAAACCCCTGCTGTTCTGAGCAGCAGCTGAACGGACTGCAATGCCTTGTGCATATGTGTTGTCTGGTGGTGTGGAGCTGGGCAGGACAGTTTGATTTGCCGAGATTGTCCAGAAATTACTCTCAACACAAGAGTGCAGTTCAAATTGTGGAGCGCTGGGCACAAACAGATCACTCAAACGGAATGCTATTGCTTCAGGTTTTATGCAGCAGCTTGGGAATGTTAAACTTTATAATTTCATCCGCTCTTCTGTGTTTGCAAATCGCCTGTCAAGGTAAGGAAACAAAGAAAATGCTGCTGGATTTCGCTTGAAGGAGGAAAGGTAACTTTGCATTAGAATATTCAACGGGAGTCCTGACCGCGCACTCCTCAACGTTGTTGTCTAGTTATAGAAGAAATCTCTCTTCTTTATGTTATCATATGGGGTTAATGGTGTATTTTCCTTTTAGGCTTATTTCTTTTGCTTTTGTTAATGGGTCAATATCCCTCAGGGTAACTGGCTGTTTTCAGGGCATGGGCCAATCCCAAATTGGATTTGCCTTTCTTAATGAAATATATCATTGGTAACTTTCGGAAGAAGTTAAACGGTGCATTAGGGCCTTATAAAAATGTTAAATCTCGCAACTCCCCACTGCTGTAATATATTAAAGGAGCGTATTTAAGATTTTTTTTTATTTTTTTTAGTAAAGCTTGTGAACTTGATATGTCATTTGTCTTTATGCTGAGCATAATTTTGCGACCGTGATATTACTCGGACATGAAACCGAATAAACACAGTTAATTGCAGAGTAATGATGCAATTTAATGGTGTTTCCTTTTACCCACTAATGTTCATGTTTGTTGTATTTTTGTTAATAAACTTTTTCATCTGAATTGGGATGAGCGATGGGAAAACAACTCGCTGGTAAACGGTGTTCAGGGTCACTCGACTGCAACAGTGCTGATGCGTGAAATGTATTATGAAGGTTGAACAAATGGTTGATTTATCTATTATTTATTGGTCTGCACTAGGGCTTGGCTTCTGTCGTAGTCTTTCACATAATTTAAGGAAGATGTAGGTATTTTGGAGGTGAGTGAGATCATGCTGAGCTGCAGAATGGATGGTGAAGCCGGTTGAGAATAGCCTGCTATTAAGTTTGCTCAGGGAATATTAAAATATGAAATAATTTCTTTTCTAGTCCTTCATACGAGATTTAACATGCGGTCAGACTTTGTAATATTATTAAACGCCTAAAGGTGAACTAGTATGGTGTTCGCAGTGTCCAGGTAACTACTCATGAAGGTAGGGAGGACGTGTACCTGTGGGAGTGAGAGGTGGAAGAACGGAAACGTGAGACTTCAGCGAACGTTGAATGGGAGGGCGCGGAGATGTGTCCTGCCGGGCTCTTCATTGTGGGGGGGGGGGGTGCGTTTCGAATGGATGGGAAGGGGGCGCTTACCTGGGTGATGCACGAAAGGGGAGTTCGGTAATTGCGGAGAGGACGATAATCTCGGAGAATTTAGAATGGCGTGTGTGGGGGACCCTACTGGGACGTGCACCCGGCGCCCGTAAGAGGGAGAGGCAGTGATTGTTCCCTGTCTAGTTATATTCACACGTGGTGGGCAGAGCGGCCACGTTCTAAGGTGGTGTGTGCCTTTGACCATATTCTTAAGTAAGTTAAATCGATGGCTGAACGCAGAGGGAGAGTGTTGTCGGCTGTGTACTGTGCGGCCTTGAATGAAAATGGGGCTTGACAAGGGACTTGGGGTTGCAGGAGGTTTGCCGGCGAAATCTCCGCTGCTCCAACACGTCAACGGTGTTGGAGTTTTCTAAACTTATTACAGGGTCGGGGTATATATTGGCACGAAATGATCGCCGTTCCCCAGAGATGATGACGGGTCTCCAGAGAGCTGGTCTGCTGTCCGGTGGATTCATTAACCACTTCTTGCACGAGCAGTTTCACCCTCTTCACCGAAACTGTGGAGATACGTTACAGATATTCGCCATTACTCCCATTAAACTCCATCACACGGGAGGTCTTGCCCGCTTAATTAACTGTTCTTGATATTAGGTCCCCAAAGTTTTTGTCCAGTGTGGTCTTTTCAAAAATAAAACTGCTTATCATGTAGGGTTTTACAAGAGAGCATTTTCTCGAAGAATCGGTTGGAACGGTAAAAGTGAAAAAAAAACCTTTAGTCCAGTTTAATATCTAAACACCCTAGGCGTGCTGTTGCTTGCTGGCATCGCCGTCTGGTACGGAGGGGCCGCTGCACGGGATTGGAAAAAGCTGCAGAAAGTTGTAAACTCAGCCGGCTCCTTCATGGGCACTAGCATCTCCGCATCAAGGACACATTCAAAAGGTGATACTTCAGAAAGGCGGCATCCATCATTAAGGACCCAGATCACTCCAGACATGCCCTCTTCTCATTGCTACAATCAGTGAGGAGGTACGGGAGCCTGAAGACTCAATGTTTCAGGAACAGCTTCTTCCCCTCCGCCATCAGGTTTCTGAATGGACGATGAACCAATGAACACTTCCTCAATTTCCCCCTTCTTTTTGCACTAATTTTTAAAAGTTAATGTATGTAATTATTGTTATTTATAGTTCATTATGTATTGCAATATACTGCTGCCGCAAAGCAACACATTTCATGGCATATTGCCAGTGATGCTGCTTCTGGCACTTTATTCTTTAAATTGTACTAACAAATGCAGATGTTCACAATGCTTGTAAAATATGGTTGAAGTATCACAGCTGAGTAAAACAAAATTAAAGAAATAAGAATGTGCATATCTTCTACTGAAGTAAGCCCATTTACCTTTATTTGAGTTGCTTACTTGGATGAGATTGACCATTTTATTCCTTGACTCCATTTTTGCTATGAAGTATTGTATTAATTACCTTTGTCTCCTATCCATAATTATTAATGTTCTCCGTTATGAATTATTTACATGTTTTGGTGGAAAACTAGAAACTTTGCTGCAGGATGCTACCTTTTTTTTAATTCAATGTAAACATGCTGTTTCATATTTAAGCTTTGCCCATGAATGGGGACAAATGTTGCATAAGGATTTAAAATTGATTAAAATGTTAGGCTGACGCATGTGTTTGAGTATGTGAGAGAACTTTTATTCTGGTCACTACGTCAATGACACTTTAAACTCAGCATTGTTCCAATTATGTTCAATAGCATCTCGTAATATCCATCACACCTGTTTTCTTGCTACCTTGTTAGTGTTTTTTTTGGGTAACATTTTTATTTTTATCAGTTGCATCTCAACACAATTTACTGTATTTCTGTTTGAGCACAATAACCATGTTAAGACTATTTTATTTTTTTTAAAAATAGGCTATCACAAAACACAAGTTGCTTGATCCACATCAGAATTTGAAAGCACAAATTGGATTTGTTATTGATGGTTGGAATATACAAATTTTGATAACAGTATTTATCCCAACTCCTGTAAAAGTCTAACTTGGATTCTAACATAAATCTTTCTATCTGTAAGTTCAAAGTGAGCATTTATCCATCAAGAATCAACAGTTTTTTGAGACCCTTTTTAATAGTTTCATCATTTTGTTACTTGGTCTTTACCTAGGGAAGATGTGGTAATCTAATACCTGCTTTGTGAGTGTTTTTAGCAATTGTGTATTTGCTAAGAGTAATAAAA
Organism: Mobula birostris; assembly: GCF_030028105.1. Taxonomy (NCBI): domain Eukaryota; kingdom Metazoa; phylum Chordata; class Chondrichthyes; order Myliobatiformes; family Myliobatidae; genus Mobula; species Mobula birostris. The sequence goes on from NC_092376.1 coordinate 135,279,278, forward strand.
TAAAGGACAGAAATACAAAAGACTACAAGTGTGTGAGAAAACACTGTATATATTGCCTTGGAATAAAAATTACCCTCCTGATATTTGTAGCAGGACCATAAAACTGAATGTGTGAATTTTTCTGTAGTTACGATCACAACCACCACCTCATCTGCATTAAGTTTCTTTTAAACATGCCAAAAGCAAATTAACCTGAGGTCCTTTGTATATCCTTCATTGAGTTTTGGTCCCGTATAACCTTGCATAAATTTGTTTTGTTATTGTGTCATTTTAAAGGAGTTTGGTAATAGTTCCTATATCCTTGAGTATTTAGATTAATATGGACCTGATTTAACAATTAACCAATATCTAGCCTGCTGGAGCAAAGTTAAAAGTAAATTTTATTTTCAAAGTACATGTACAACAACATATACAGCCCTGAGATTCATTTTCCTGTAGGCATATTCAGCAATTCTATAAACTAGTAACTATAACAGGATGAATGAAAGGATCAACCAGAGTGCAGAAGATGGCAAATTGTGCAAATGCTAATGTAAATAAATAGCACAAATGAAATAAACAGTCATTAAAGTGTGATCATTTGTTACAGGTACATTTCATTTATGGGGCAAGTGAGTGTAGTTATCACCTTTTATTCAAGAGTCTGATGATTGAGGGGGTAGTAACTTCTTGAACCTGGTGGCGTGAGTCCTGAGGCTCTTGTATCTTCTTTCTGATGGCAGCAGCAAGAAGAGAGCATGACCTGGGTGATGGGAATCCCTGATGATGGATACTGCCACCTTAGGTTAGCATTTCATGTAGATGTGCATTTGTCAGATTTGCCAGTTATTCAGATTTAAAAATTATGTAACACATTTATAGTAAAGCTGTACTGAAATTATGTACAAATGGAGACTATCTTTATTGGAATATTTCATTCTGTCAGGTTCTTTTGTAAAACTGACCTTTGTCTTCAGATTAACGTCACCTATATTACTCCATATCATCCACACAACAGCATCAATGGATATAGACAGGACATCAAGGTTGCTTGATTACTGAGCTGTATTTTTTTTTAACTGGAATTGCAAGCAGGTTGGTCTTTGGAAGAGTTAGGTACTCTTTTTGTTTGGTTTATAATAATTTGGGATTACACTTGCTTTGCATAATTATCACCATTCACTAACATTTGAAACGGACTAATTCTGGAAGAAAGGTTTTCTTTCACATAAATTGGTTCTGCTCTTCAATTTCATCTACTAAAGAAGCAGCCTTCAATTTAACACAATGCTATTATGTTTATGTTTCTCTTCTGATAAATCCCCAAATTGCATGAGGCAATGCATATCGCAGGCTACTTTGTACCAATTATGTTTTTGTTTACATTTCTTTCAGAAGTTTCTTTTTTTTTGGGATTGCCTACTTTGTGCATTTTCTTGCTTGGAGAAAGTCAGAGATCGTAATTCAACATTCAAAGTCTGAAAGAAAATACCGCAGTTATTTCTCTTTAATGAAAACTTGCAACACAATTTCAGAATCATCCTCAACTATGAGAAATGATTGTATTTTAAAAAAATAGTTCAAGGCCTTGGAGGATATTTTATACTGGATTACACTCCAATATTTCCAAGATAGGAAATAATGAACTGAAATGAGTATTTGATTAGCCACACAGAGACATTACATTATACTGTTTGGTAGGGCCAATGAGGGTAGAACAAGTACAGCAAATGGTAGGGCCATGGGAAATGCTGCAGATCATTGGTGCACATGTCCGCTTCCTGAAGATGCATACAAAAATATTGAAGGCGAATGGAATATCAACAGCAACACTAAATGCTGGAGGAACTCAGCAGGTAAAAGTTCAAAGTAAAACACCCAGTGACCACTTTATTAGGTACATCTGAACACCACATTAATGTAAATAATCAGTCAATCATGTGGTAACAACTCAACGCATAAAAGCATGCAGACATGGTCACAAGGACAGCTGTTATTTAGACCAAGTATTAGAATGGGAACAAAATCTGATCTAAAGTACTGTGGAGTGATTGTTAGTGCCGGACAGGATAGTTTAGGTATCTCAGAAACTGCTGATCTCCTAGGATTTTTACACACAATACTAAACATAGAAAACCTACAGCACAATACAGGCCCTTTGGCCACAATGCTGTGCTGAACATGTACTTAGTTTAGAAATTACCTAGGGTTACCCATAGCCCTCTATTTTCTAAGCTCCATGTACCTATCCAGCAGTCTCTTAAAAGATCCTATTGTTATCTGCCTCCACCACCATTGTCGGCAGCTCATTCCAAGCTCTCACCACTCTCTGCATTTAAAAAAAAACTTACCCCTGACATCTCCTCTGTGCCTTCTTCCAGGCACCTTAAAACTGTGCTCTCTCATGTTAGTCTTTTCAAACCTGGGAAAAAACCTCTGACTATCCACAATGCCTCTCATCATCTTATACACCTCTATCAGGTCACCTCTCATCCTCTGCCACTTCAAGGAGAAAAGGCCAATTTCACGCAACCTATTCTCATAAGGCATGCTTCCCAATCCAGGCAACATCCTTGTAAATCTCCTCTGCACCTTTTCTATAGTTTCCACATCCTTTCTGTAGTGAGGTGACCAGAACTGAGCACAGTACTCCACGTGGGGCCTGACCAGGGTCCTACATAACTGCAACATTACCTCTCGGCTCTTGAACTCAATCCCACAATTGATGAAGGCCAATGCACCGTATGCCTTCTTAGCCACACAGTTTACCTGCGCAGCAGCTTTGAGTGTCCTGTGGACTCGGACCCCAAGACCCCTCTGATCCTCCACACTGCCAAGAGTCTTACCATTAATATTATATTCTACCGTCATATTTGACCTACCAAAATGAACCACCTCATACTTATCTGTGTTGAACTCTATCTGCCACTTCTCAGCCCAGTTTTGCATCCTATCAATGTCCCATTGTAGTCTTTGACAGCCCTCCACACTATCCACAACACCCTCAACCTTTGTGTCATCAGCAAATTTACTAACCCATCCCTCCACTTCCTCACCCAGGTCATTTATAAAAATCACAAAGAGAAGAGGTCCCAGAACAGATCCACTTGACACACCACTGGTCGCCAACTGCCACATAGAATATGACCCATCTATAGCCACTTTTTGCCTTCTGTGGGCAAGTCAATTCTGTATCCACAAAGCAACGTCCCCTTGGATCCCATGCCTCCTTACTTTCTCAATAAGCATTGCATGGGGTTCCTTATCAAATGCCTTGCTGAAATTCATATACACAACATCTACTACTCTTCCTTCATCAATGTGTTCAGCCACATCCTCAAAGAATTCATTCAGGCTCATAAAGCATGACCTGCTTTTGACAAAGCCATGCTGACTGTTCCTAATCATATTATGCCTCTCCAAATGTTCATAAATCCTGCCTCTCAGGATATTCTCCATCAACTCACCAACCACTGAAGTAAGACTCATTGGTCTATAATTTCCTGGCTATCTCTACTTCGTTTCTTGAATAAGGGAACAACATCTGCAACCTTCCAATCCGTTGGAACCTCTCCTATCCACAGTGATAATGCGAAGATGATTGCCAAAGGCTCGGCAATTTCCTCCCTTGCCTCCCATAGTAGCTGGGGTATATCTTGTCCGCTCCAGGTGACTTATCTAACTTGATGTTTTCCAAAATCTCCAGCACATCCCCTTTCTTAATGTCTATATGCTCAAGCTTTTCAGTCCACTGTAAGTCATCCCTACAATTGCCAAGATCCTTTTCCGTAGTGAATACTGAAGCAAAGTACCATCACTATCTCCTCTAGTTCCATGCAGACTTTTCTGCTCTCACACTTGATTGGTCCTTTTCTGTTGTATCTTATCCTCTTGCTCTTCACATACTTGTAGAATGCTTTGGGGTTTTCCTTCTCATGGCCTCTTCTGACTCCACTCCAGTGAAATTCTTCCTCATCTCTGTTCTAAAAGTATGTTCCTCTGTTCTGAGGCTGTGTTCTCTGGTCTTAGACTGTCCCACCATACGAACCATCCTCTCCACATTCAGTCTATCAAGACCTTTCACTATTTGATAGGTTTCAATGAGGCAGCCCTCATTCTTCTGAATTCTGGTGAATACAGGGCCAGAGTTATCAAACAGTCTTCATATGATAAGCCATTCAAACCTGGAATCATTTCTATGAATGATTTTTTGAACCCTGTCCAGTTTCAGCACATCTTTTCTAAGGTAAATGGTCCAAACCTGCTCACAATACACCAAGTGGTCTCACCAGTGCTTATAAAGACTCAACATCACATCCTTGTTTTTATATTCTAGTCCCCTTGAAATAAGTGCTAACATCACATTTGCCTTTCTCACCACAGACTCAACCTGCAGATTAACCTTTAGGGAATCCTGCACAACAACTCCCAAGTCCCTTTGTAACTCTTTTTTTTTTGTATTTTCTCTCCATTTAGAAAATAGTCAACCCTTTCATTTCTTCTACCCAAGTGCATAACCTTACACTTCCCAATCCTGTATTCTGTCTACTGTTTCCTTGCCCATTCTCTTAATCAAAGTGCTTCTGTAACCTCTCTACTTCCTAAAACTACCTGCCCTGCCACCTACCTTCATACCATCTACAAGCATTGCAACAAAGTCAGCAATTCCATCTTCCAAATCATTGGTCCCAACGCAGACCCCTATGGAACACCACTCGGCACTGGTAGCCAGCCAGAAAAGACTTCCTTTATTTCCACTCTTTGCCTCCTTCCAATCAGTCACTGCTTTATCCATGCTAGAATCTTTACTGTAATACCATCAGCTCGTAGCTAAGAAACACACTGTTGAAACTATCAGATGTCAATTCAGTGCAATGAGGAGAATTTTTCAGGATCTGTAGGAGACTGGCTGTTAGGAAAATCTAGCAATCTAACTAAGGAAGGCTGTGTAACACTTCCCACAAGTTCAGTAATCTGTCAATATCCACTTTTTCATGTGAGGTGACTTCTAATATTAGATGCAGCTTTAGCAACTTACTACTGATGTTTTCTTGATCTTTGCTCAACAAAGTCAGGATTAACTTGCATATATTTAGTTATTGCTTGCCTTGTGATTTCAAAGTTGCTCAGTGATTTTTTTTTGATCTGCACTGCCATCTGGGCTGGTGGAAATGAAAGCAATGGGTAGGATGAAATATTATTGCACCTGCCAGATGTGGAAAGAGTCTGGAGGTTATACTTGTATGGAGTCATTTGATGGCTACGAGAAGATGAAAGGAGCAAACTGTGTTAACAGAATTTCACTGTCACTTACTACTCTCCTCATACTATATTGTAGTTTTGGCAACCGTCTAAGCATGCAGTCCTTTAATCCTGTAAATATTTTAATATATTCACTTAGTCATCATTAACCAACTAAAGATCAGGACCTTCACCTTCTCCATCTGCTATATGTTCAAAGAGGTTGTTGCCCATGAACTTGTCCTTCTACTGGATTAATTGTCTGAAGTCATCTGCTTTCTGTATAATCCAAATAATTCATGAACGTGAGATAACTGCATAGGCATTAACCTATCGAAAGTGAAAGGCCAAGTTCAGAGTTGTGAAATAAAGGATCTCTTGTGATGTTTGAACAATGGAGAAGGAGTTTCAAAATGTAAATGTGATGGTGTGCAGAGAGATGAAGAGTTCAAGTCCAAGACATTGCATGGATTTGTCTGTCCTTAGAAACTCTGAAGATGCTGAACCTTAATGCAGAGAACAGTTGGTTTTGTTTTTCCTTTGAGAGTTTGCAAGCTGCTAGTGCATTTTGTTAGCTTTTTCTATCTTGATAAAGTAATTAACATTTTTTATAGCAGAGAAGGTTTTGCTATTTTGGAGATGTTGCTGGCTGTCCTTGCTACTTCCCTACACTAGACAGCATACACTTTATGTTAAGGGAGATGTATGAAGTTGTTTGCTTTGTGAACACACTTTTGCTTCACTAGCATATTTCAAAGACGTTTGAAGCTCTTCTTGCTATTTTCTCCTCTGCATATTGTCCCTTTCTTAATCAGAGACCATTCTTTCCAGTTTAGCTTTGGGCAAATTTTGCTGCCGTCCACTCTTTCAACCTTTTATATTCTCTCATTCCAGGAAACATGTATTGAGGCCAGTGGGATTAGGTTTTTATTCTGACTAGCAGCTTGCACTTCTTTGGCATTATATGTTCACTGAGATATTGAAGCCAAACCTGATGCAGTGGAGAACGATTTATAAATAGAGATTCTAACTCATTGAGACAGGTGGCTAGGAGAAAAACTGGTATTTGCTGATTTTTTAAAAAGTGGTTAAGCAGTAGTTACATTGTAGTAATGTAGAATAGATAGAACATCTCAATATTGTTCCTATAATCAGTCAGATTTCATGATGAAATGAGTAACAGGTATCACACAATGCGAAGATTTAATTGTTAACAGGATGTCACGTCCAAAGTATAGCTGAGGGAATAGATTCATTAACTAGCTAAAATGTAAGCTGCAATTTGATAAAAGTAAAAATTATTAACAGCTGAAAATAAACCTTGTTATACCAGTTGATCAACTTTGACTTACACTTTCATATCCAAGTTAGTAATAATTGGGAAAGAGTAGTTGAAGGTTTTCATGTTTTCATGTGCTTTTAAAGTAGATAGAAGTTTGGGTGGGGGGGATAAAATAAGCTATTGCTTGTATTCACAATGTGAAGTATAAAAATAAGGGTAATTGCAAATTGAGTAGTGTTCTGTAAATGCATTTACTTAATTGAGGTGCCCTAAATGATGAAGTGAAACCATTAAGTTAGGCAGTAACTCTTCCAATTTAAAAACAAATGAAACCAAGCCAATCATAAAAGAATCCCAAAGTTTCTGTGCACATAGTAAAGTGAGAACGTAGAATGCTATTCCCAATGGCATCAAATTGCTCAAAAGAATTATGGTACTTGAGAAGCAAAGGTATCTAAAACTATTTCTGTGAACAGTTTGGATTCCATGAACGAAATTAAGGTTGAAGCTCTGAGGCTGAATGACTTAATCTTAGAACCATAGAACATTTCAGCACAGAAACAGGCCTTTTGGCCCTTGGTTGTGCCGAACCATTTTTCTGCCTAGTCCCACTGACCTGCACCTGCACCATTTCCCTCCATACATGTACCTGTCCAAGTTTTTCTTAAATGTTAAAAGTGAGCCCACATATACCACTTCATCTGGCAGCTCATTCTACACTCCCACCACTCTCTGTGTGAAGAAGCCCCCCCCAATGTTCTCCTTAAACTTTTCCCCCTTCACCCTTAACCCATGTCCTCTGTTTTTTTTTCTCCCCTAGCCTCAGTGGAAAAAGCCCGCTTGCATTCACTCTATCTATACCCATCATAATTTTATATACCTCCATCAAATTTCCCCTTATTCTTCTACGCTCCAGGGAATAAAGTCCTAACCTATTCAACCTTTCTCTGTATCTCGGTTTCTCAAGTTCCAGCAACATTCTTGTAAACATTCTCTGCACTCTTTCAACCTTATTGATATCCTTCCTGTAATTTGGTGACCAAAACTGTACTCCAAATTCGGCCTCACCAATGCCTTATACAACCTCCCCATAACATTCCAACTCTTATACTCAATACTTTGATTAATAAAGGCCAATGTACCAAAAGCTCTCTTTACGACCCTATCTACCTGTGATGCCACTTTTAGGGAATTTTTATCTGTATTCCCAGATCCCTCAGTTCTACTGCACTCCTCTGTGCCCTACCATTTACCTTGTATGTTCCACCTTAGTTTGTCCTTCCAAACTGCAATACCTCACACTTGTCTGTATTAAACTCCATCTACATTTTTCAGCCTATTTTTCCAGTTGGTCCAAATCCCTCTGCAAACTTTGAAAACCTTCCTCACTGTCCACTACACCTCCAATCTTTGTACCATCAGCAAATTTGCTGATCCAATTTGCCACATTATCATCCAGATCATTGATATAGATGACAAATAATAATGGACCCAGCTCTGATCCCTGTGGCACATCATTAGTCACAGGCCTCCACTCCAAGAAGCAATCCTCCGCTACCACTCTCTGCCTTCTTCCATTGAGCCAATGTCTAATCCAATTTACTACCTCTCCGTGTACACCTAACGACTGAATCTTCCTAACTAACCTCCCATGCGGGACCTTGTCAAAGGCCTTACTGAAGTCCCTGTAGACAACATCCACTGCTTTCCCTTCATCCACTTTCCTGGTAACCTCCTTGAAAAACTCTAATAGATTGGTTAAATATGACCTACCATGCACAAAACCATGCTGACTCTCCCAAATAAGTCCCTGTCTATCTAAATACTTGAAGATCCTATTTCTCAGTACTCCTTCCAATAATTTACCTACTACTGACGTCAAACTTACCGGCCTATAATTTCCAGGATTACTTTTAGAGCCTTTTTTAAATAATGGAACACATGAGCTATCCTCCAATCCTCTGGCACCTCACCCATAGATACCGACATTTTAAATATATCTGCCGGGGCCCCTGCAATTTCAACACTAGTCTCCTTCAAGGTCCGAGGGAATACCCTGTCAGGTCCTGGGGATTTATCTACTCTGATTTACCTCAAGATAGCAAGCACCTCCTCCTCCTCAATCTGTATAGGTTCCATGACCTCACTACTTGTTTTTCTTATTTCCATTGATTCCATGCCAGTTTCCTTAGTAAATACAGGCGCCAAAAAAATCGTTTAAGATCTCCCCCATTTCTCTTGTTTCCTTGGGTTTGAAATTGTCCTTGTAGCTCCTGAAATGGGGCTAGTGAATTCTTGCTATTGATTCATGCTGCTAATAGTTAATAGCTCACTGTCACTTCTCTTTAATATTATTGCATTCTCCATATCAATTTTAAAGCATTCTCCTGGATAATGTCTAACTTGCTGTGTAGAAATTACAGTAAGTTTCAATGTTTGACGCTGAGATGTGAAATAAGACTGCTTTTGCCTTTGGTCACTTCAAACTTGGATTGAATGCCTCACAGTTCCATGGTCAGAAGTCCTTACTAGACACATGTCCACTAGCTTAACAATCTTAATAGATTTAGAGTAATGTATTGAGGCTGCAACTACTTGATCTTTTGGTAGCAATATACTGGAAGATGGGTGATTTTATGGTTTTATGACTAAATTCCATTCAGCTATAGAATACAAATGATAGCAGGAGTGCTCAAGTAATAAAACTCAGAATAATACGTCAGTCAAAAGGAAAAATTGTATATAATGTAACAAAACACTTGGTAACACACACACACACACACACACACAATGCTGGAGGAACTCATCAGGCCAGGCAGCATTTATGGAAAAAAGTACAGTCAACATTTTAATTTCACATACCCTGCTGTAAAGCATTGTAGTTTCTTTTGGGGAAAAGACTTAACTACATTAGGAATAGCATCATTTCCCCCATTCCTTCAATATATACATGCAACATCTAATTGGATACCGTATGCCAATGTTTTCTTAGACAATGATCAGCTGTTACAATATAAGTTATTAGTTACATAGTTCTCAAAAAGTGCAATTACTGTATATTGGTATTAACTTTATGTGAAGTTTATAATGGAAGGTATTAAAATCAGATTTGTATTGAATCTGAACTGATTTTTTTCTAATTTAACACTGTCACTGCATCAGAATTTACCTTGCAATGTATGATATGAATTAAAATCTCCATATATGTATTGTGACACTCTAGTGGTGATTTTGCTTGTGCTATTTACAGTCAGCTTGGTCTGATTCCTATGAAACGGAAGCAATTTGAAGCTGGCAGTCCTAGTTGTATTTTCACTTGGCAGCAGGACTCAAGGGAACCATTTGCACAATGTATGTAACCGGAACCTGACTGGTTCAAAATTGAATTAGCAACTGCATCATCCAGTATAAAACAATGAATTGTGAACTTGTGCTTATCTAAAGATTTTGCAACACCTTTCATCTTGGAATCTCAGAAGAGGTTCCATTCTCCATGTATATGTGATATTGAGGTAATCTGCTCAAGAGTGCCAGCTCTACCATCAACCCAGCTTGAATATTAGTGAGAGGCACTGGTGACTTCTGCGCTTACATCATAACCAGTAGTTTAAATGTGCTTGTTTAGCTTCCTTTCATTTCACACATTGGTCTGGCATGTTATGATAAAACATTTAGGAAAAATAAACTGAAGGTGAGAAGGTAAATATAAGGACATTTGAACTTGATTAGTAAATAATAACCTGTCATGTTTTTGTCACTCTGACATTTTGCGTTTTACAAAACTGATGATTTAATATATTTCCTTTGTATTCACTGATACATTGTGTAAATAATAAATGAACTCGAGAGACTGGCTCCAGACTGCAACTAGAAACTAAAGCAAGAGGGATGAAAGCATTGCTTTCTACAGTATTATGTGTATACAGTGGTGCTAGAAAGTTTGTAAACCCTGTAGAATTTTCTCTATTTCTGCATAAATATGACCTAAAATGCGATCAGATCTGCACATAAGTTCCAAAACTAGATAGAGAACCCAATTAAATAAGTAACACAAAACATTATACTTGCTCATTTATTTATTGAGAAAAATGATCCAATATTACATCTATTTGTTGGAAAAGGTATGTGAATCTTTGTTTTCAGTAACTGATGTGACCCCCTTGTAGAGCAATAACTTTCAACCAAATGTTTCTGGTAACTGTTGATCAGTCCTGCAGATTGGCTTGGAGGAATCTTGGGCTATACCTCCTTACACAACTACTTCAACTCTGGGATGTTGATGGGTTTCCTTGTGTGAACTGCTTGCTTCAGGTCCTTCCACAACATTTCTATAGGATTCAGGTCAGGACTTTTACTCAGCCATTCCAAAACACAAATTTTCCTCTTTTTAATCCGTTCTGTTGCTGGTTTACTCTTGTATTTCAGATCATTTTCTTAATACATGATCCAACTTCTATTAAGCTTCAAGTGAAGGGTTGCTAACCTGACATCCTCATTTAAAATGTCTTGATACAATTTTGAATTCATTGTTCCCTCAACTATTTCAAGCTGTCCAGGTCCTGAGGCAGCAAAGCAGCCCCAAACCATGATGCTCCTTTCACCATGCTTCACATTTGGAATGAGATTTTGGTGTTGGTGTGCAGTTCCCTTTTTCCTCCAAACATAGCAATATGCATTTTTGCCAAAAAGTTAAACTTTTGTCTCACCTGTCCACAAAACATTGTCCCAGAAGCATTGTAGAACATCCAAGTGGTCTTTTACAAACTTGAGATATGCAGCAATTTTTTTGGGGAGAGAAGTAGTTTCCTCTGTGGTGTCCTTCCATGAACACCATTCTTGTTTAGTGTTTTTCTTATAGTGGACACATGAACAGAGACTTCAGCAAGTTCTAGAGATTTCTGCAGGTCTTTTGCTGTTACCCGTGGCTTCTTTTTCATTTCCTTCTACTAAGGGCCATCTCGCTATGGATAAAGTTTATGTTATGTAATGTCAGGATGCAAAATTGTATTTGTTACTGATACATTCACAATATTAGTTGCTTACGATGGGAATAGAACTTTGTGTCATTCAGATAATTTTTTCCATCTACTCTAGTAAATTAGTGAAAAGGTTATTAATTCTACAGTTAGCAATCCCAGTTCTACTAAGGTGAAATCAATTTACCTTTAATGCCTAATACTATAAAACAGCAGACACAAAAATCAGAAAATAAAAACATAGTTTTAGTAATAATCATCAATTCAGGCATCAACTGTGGAGAATGAAATAGTTAACATTTTAGACCAATAATGCTCATCAAAGCTGAACTGAAATGTTAACGGTTGCTCTTTCCACAGATGCTGCTGACCTGTGGAGTACTTTGTCCTACTTTCTGTTTTCAACTGAAATTACCTTTAATGAAATTTGAACTCTTTCTCTGATTGCTGGTATTGTAACATAAATGCTGAAATCATAATGTGTCAAGTTTTCCTCTTAATATCAGAATAAAGTTAAGATTTTAATAAGGACATGCTCTTTAAAAAATCAACTTAAACTTTCATTCTCTTCCTTTTCATTTTTATTTGTAGGATGACAAGTTAATTTGTAATAATAATAGTCATTGTATAGGTATTAAAACAGAGGATATAGAACCATACAGCACAGTACAGACCCTTCCGCCTACAATGTTCTGCAAACCTTTTAACCTACTTCAAGATCAATTTAATACTCCCCCCACCCCACATCATTTACATGCCTATCCTAAGATAGACCTATTCTTCCTCTACCATCACTCCTGGCAGCAAGTTCCATACACCCACCTTCTGTGTTTTTTTAAAAACTATCTCCGACATTCCCCTCCCACCCATACTTTCCTCCAATCACCTTAAAATGATGCCCTCTTGTGCTAGCAATTTTCACCCTGAAGAGAAAGGTGCTGGTAAATCTCTACATCTACGTCTGTCTACATCTTCCATATTATTTTTAATGAGGCAACCAGAACTGAGCACAATATTCCAAGTGTGGCTAACCAAGTTTTTATAGAACTGTAAAATTACCTTAGCCCAATACATAACAGATACTGCCTTAAGAAGTCAACATACATTATCAAAGATCCCTATGGTCTGGGTCATGCCATCTTTTTGCAGCTGCCATCAGGTAGGAGGTACAGAAACCTAAAATTCCACAACACCAGGTTCAAGAATTGCTCTTTCCCTACTACCATTCAGTTCTTGAACCAACTTGCACAACCCTAATCATTACAGTTTAGCAACACCTATGAACTCTTTGATCATCTTTTTGTTTACTAACATGGACTTGTTTTTTGTTCTAGTTGTGTTGTTTTTAATTGTTTCATTTTCTTGTGAATGCTGTTTCTGTGAAATGTGCCTGTGAAGCTGCCGTAAGTAAGTTTTTCATTGCACCTGTGCATACATGTATTTGTGGATATGACATACTTGACCTTGACTTATTTTTAAAACAGCCATTTCGAGCTGACATTATGCTTTGGATAGTTTTGGGACTGGATCTGTGCTGAGGAGAATGATTTGAGATGCCTCAGCCTCCTTTCTTAACGGAACTTGTACAGTCAGTCATGTGGAACCTTTTGAGTCTAGATGAATTTAAAACATGCCCCACAGACAAAAGGTCATACTCATAAGAAAAGAGGGGAATCACAGTTTGCTGGAAATCAACTACCTAGAAACTAAAGTAGAATGCAAACACAAGCTTCAGAAAGCTCATAAGGGAACAGAGAAACCAACTTAATACAGAAAATATGGGGCACTAGAAAAGGAAAGGATGGCAAAGAGGTTGTTTGGAAATGGATTAGCAAATAAAATGCATCACGGCTAGCTGTTTAACAATATAAAGAGCTGCACAGTAAATATGTGCATGTGCAGATTTGAGTGAATTGTTGTGATAGGAGAGATGGCTGGACGACTGTGTGCATGTTGTTATCTGCTTGACTGGAAAGGAGGACACAGCAAGACCACATAGAAAGATGAAGTCCCAAACAAATGAGCATGAAACAAGTGGATAAAAAGGACAAACTCGAAAAAAATTGGCTAACACTTAAATGAACACAGTCTGCACAAAATTCATACAAGGCTGCTGAAAGAAATGGCAATGCAATAAAATTAACAAGTAGCCTGAAATAGCTATTAAATAAAGTACAAATTATTTTTCTTTGCCTTTTAATTGTACTGTAATAGGAGCATTGGACTTTAATTTATCTTGTGAATTGTAATAAAGAACTGTAAACCAAATCATTATTTACTTAAAAAGAATGGCTTGAATCAGAACATCAGCAAAGCACAAAATAAAATGGGTGATAAGTTCGTGGCCTAAGGTAGAAGGAGTCAATTTTAGAAAACCTAGCACATTTATTTTTCAACCTAGTCCCCTCCTACATTTACACACTTAGTCCAGTGGTCATGGAACATATGGATCTTGGACCTCCAGAAAGTGTCCACAGCAGGGATGATTGATAAGTTTGTGGCCTAAGGTAGAAGGAGATGAGATATGGCCTCACAATTTTGTTCTTTTTATCCTGCCCTTTTACTTGTACCTTTTTGGTATGTTTAGCTTATTGCACTGTGCAATGATTTTATCAGTGTGTGCAGTATGCTAGGCAAGAGTTTCATTGTATCTTGGTACATGTGACAATAATAATAAACCAAAGCCAGTGATTGTACCACTAGGTAGAATAAAATATTTTAATAATTACATCCAATTTGCATACTTGGATATTTTTGAGATTTAAAGTCATTTACATCTTTTGAAGACCTTAGAGATAATATATTAGTTGTAGAATCCAGGAAGTACGGAATACATTGAATCTTCTGAACCTGAACATCCCCATTTTTAGAAAGCTATGTAATGGTTCCAAACTTGGATATTTCCCCATTGTATTATAATTATTTTCCCTTCCTGTTTCTCTAACCATCTATAAAAGTTTCCATTCCATTTGTTTGATGACACTCTTTTAGCCAGTGCAACTTCATCTCACGTGGTTTGCATTTTTCTTACCTCTAGTTTGTCCTTGTCGTGTCAAATCTGTGCCCTTTATTGGATGTGTTTATGATTTTAACCTATAGTAAGAAAAGAAACTACTCAAAACATTGGGAATACCAGCATATGTGAAAAGAGAAACATGATGAGTAATCTTCTAAAGGCTGGAACCATTAATCCTCTTTATCTCTTTCTACAGACACTGTGCCCAACTGTGCTTTCACATTTTTCTGTTAATTACAGAAAACTTGCTTCTCAGTGGATTAAAAAGTATCTTAAAAACTTCACTGAGATTTCCTCGCTTGTGTACTTGATTCCCTCATTAGTAAAGATTAGGATTCCTTATTTCTAAACTTTTGTTTCTCCAAAGATTTACATGTATTTTCTATTTTTTTCTTTCTCCTTCATTATTTATATATATTGGCTTATTATTTTGGGTTTTTTCTCCTGATGACAAAATTTATCACTTTTGACAGTTTCTGTCATTTCACTAACTCTTGATGCTTATTACTGGCTACCATTGTATACTTTCTTGGAGTTAACTGTGAACTATTTAATTATTAATTGTGTCCAAGTATTTGTAATGAGTATACTTACAGTAGAACAGTTGTCCTAATCGTAAACTCTTTGCCCATGTCTGCAAAATAACCATTTACCACTACTCTCTGCCCTGGCATTTGGGCAATTTCACATGCTTTGTTCCTTAACTGCCCATGTTTTTTTTTCCAATTTTGCTTCCAAGCCTGTATGATGGTAATTTTTCAAATGGCATGTAATAAATAAAACTGGTCATTTTATCTTCAATAATCTTTACTACTTCAGAATCTCAATCAAATTAAATGTGATTTGCATTTACTAGGTTGGTGCTGACCAACTTAGTAAATGCAAACCAATTTATTAGTCTGCACTTTTGTAAATAGTAACGTTGTCCTGAGCTGTTCTAAATTTTCCCCCAATCTACTGACTTTGAACAAAAATTGTAACAATTAAAAAAGTTGCTCAGTCCCAAATCCTTCCATCCAGAGTAGGAAGAAAGATTGTGGACAGACCCACTGGCATTCTTCAGCTAGTAATTTTTGGGAGGTGGTAGATTGATCCGAATCATTGGTAGCTGTGAGGATTGTTCATATGCTAAGTGAAATCTTCACTTTGATCCATAAACTCACCTTGCCCCTTGCCCTTTCTGGTCTCTACTATCTGATGAACCTCCTCAAAGACTAACACTGACATGGTTATGACATAACTTTTTTTTACAAAGAAGAATTTATCCATCAAACTAATGGGGTTAAATTATTATAATATGGCTAAGCAGTCAAAGTTCTAGGGTAAGTTGCAACTTAAACTTTGGAACTGTTGTTTGATAATTCAAATAGGCAAACTTGCTTCATCAGATAATTTGAAGATTGAAATTCCGGTTAATGCTTGCTGATATTAGTATTAACATAATATCACTACAGCATGGTAGTGTAGTGGCTAATTCAATGCTACTACAGCTTGGGGCATCAGAGTTCAGTCCCAGCGTCCTCTGTAAGGAGTCTCTGTACGTCCTCCCCATGGAATGTGTGGGATTTCTCTGGGTGCTCCATTTTCCTCCCACAGTCCAAACAAGTACTGCTAAGTTAATTGGTCATTACTAATTGTCCTGTGATTGGGTTAGGGGTAAATTGGGTTTCTCGGGTGTTGCAGGGGAGCACACTAGAAGGGCCCATACTATGTTGTATCTGTAAATAAATAAAATCCATTCTTACAACATTTGAGGATTTCAATTTTGGAGCATTTTGAAGTTAATATAAAATCATCAAATAAACATAAGATATTGAAATTTGCAGTAAGGCGAAAATACAGGTAGCACATAACATTCATGAAGTGAATAAAGCTTTCGTGTAAATTTTCTTTATCTGAAAGCCTCCTTTCTGAAATATTTACATCTGTTTCTTTGTACATAGTGCAGAATGTATGGTAGTATAAAGGCATTTAGCACTTCTCAACAATGAATTTTTCTCTACATTAATTCCCTAGATACACTTGCTTGAAATAATTTTACAGGTGATGTACACCATTTTAATGTGCTTTCATTACTAACTGCATTCATTTTAAGTATTTACATCTCAAATATTTCACAAATTTTGTTGAAGGGCTTACTTGGGATCTTGTGGCATTATGTCATTTACACAAAGTGCATCTAATACAGAAGAGATTCCATTTCATGCTCATAGTATGGTAGAGGTTCAGTAAAATATATGTGTAATTGGATCTTCTGTCAGAACTCATGGCAGGGTGGAAATTCTTGATGAATATTCAGGTTATAGATTTCAGTGGCATGCTTGTGGTTAGTGTCAAATTTTGGACATGGTTGTCACACTTAGTTCAAATCTGGATTAAAGGCATCTTCTTCAAATTTCAAATTTTAGTAATTGTAGCGACTTGTAGCTGTATGAAGCTAATCAAAAGTGGCAATAACTGCTCCAGGCAAGTGGGATGCTCTGTTACCTTTAGAGTCCCTTCACCACTTCAAATAAATATTTTTGCCTCATCTATAACATAATGCGATATGATAGCTGTTATATAATAGGGTGGTGTATAGTTTTCTGTTCAGGTACAGATAGGTTAATAGAGCCATTGGAAGGAAAGGATAAAATAAGCAAGAGAAGTGATGAATGGGCCCACAGAAAGGGGGTGGGTGGGGAAGGAAGAAATAGTGAAACAACAATTTCACCAGATGAGGAAGACGAAAGAAATGGATAAGATGAGGAATATGCGAGTGTGGAAGAGGAGTGGAATGATGAAAATGGCAAATTCTGGTCAATGGGAAGATGAGGGATAAGGCAGGAAATAAAGGGAATGTGAATATGAAATCTAGGGGTGTTATTGAATAGGGAGCATTTGGGGTTGTATTAACTGAGTCATTTGGAGGGTTCAGAACAGTATTTTGAATTTGTTCTATCCGCTTGTACATTTATTTGTTTGTCTCTATTGCAATAGCACCACAGATCTGGAGCAACAAACAATCTACAGGAGGAGCTCAACAGGTCAAGCAACACGTTTGAGATGGAAGAGGAATTGTTGATGTTGTATTTTACTCTTCTAATTTATTCTCTTCATAGAATTTCACCATGTCTTCCAGCTATATATCTAATTATAACTCTAAGCACAAATATTCTTTTGCCACTTCTGGTTTTCATTTGTCTATTATTTTGTATTGTATCATCAGTGATCACTTGTAGCTGAGTATGATTCTTCTCCTGGTGGTTGATCTGTCACTTGTGGGTCCTGAGATTACTGAAGAAGCCAATCCGTGATCCAGAAGTCCGATTGCAGTGTTAGCAGGTGCAGGCCTTTAAAGTGGTGGTGGATGTAGCTGGTTGGGTCTTTCCTAGTCTCTCCTTGCGTTGAAGCTACTTAGTCTCAGCAGCACAATGGAGGTATTCTTCAAGCTGTGCAGTCCCCACATAGACAGTCCTTCAGCTTGTCTTCACCTGTGCTACTATCCCCATCCTTTCAGGTTGACGTGGCACTGCCTCAGGTGAGTCTTGATATTGTCCTTGAATCACTTTTTGAGCCCTCCAGGACCACACTTTGCACCCTTGAGTTGGCCGAACAGGAATTGTTTAGGGAGGTGGGAATCAGACATACAGATGATGTGGCCAACCTATCATAATTGGTGTTGAGTCATGATTGTGGCTGTGGAGCTAATGTTAGCTTCCTCAAGGATGTTGAGTTAGTAAGCCTGTTCTTCTAGCTAACACTCAAAATCTTTGGGAGGCATCTCTGATGGCAAGGTTTTAGTGATTTTATGGGCCTGCTGTATGTTTTTCATGACTCCACTCCATATAGCAAGGAGGGGAGGACTATAGCTTTATAGACCAGAAGCTCAGTGTTGGTCTTGACATCCCAATTTTCAAAAGCCCTCTTTCTCAGCCTGGCAAAAGCTTTGCTCACACAGCCTATTCTGCGAATATTTAAAGATCAATGTTGGCTCTTGAAGAAAGAAGGCCGCCAAGATATGGGAAATGATCAGTGATTTCCAGAGGGATGTTGTCAACTTGGATGGTTGATGATCTGTAGCAGGTTGGTGCAGGACTTGGGTTTTCTTGGTGTTTAGAGCAAGTCCCAGGAGCTTGTATGCTCTGGCAAAAGCATCCATTATGCACTGCAGATCCTCCTCAGAGTCAGCTACCATGGCGTTGTCATCTATATATTGGAGCTCCATAATGGAAGTACTTGACACTTTGCTTTTTGCCTTGAACCTGTTAAAGTTAAAGAGTACCTCCTGCCCCCATCTGTCCTATGGAGAATCTGGACTCCTTGTAGGAGGTCTTGGCCTGTGAGGTGAAGAATGGTTGCAATGGAATGGTAAACAGTTGGGACAATG
This sequence comes from Mobula birostris, assembly GCF_030028105.1. Taxonomy (NCBI): domain Eukaryota; kingdom Metazoa; phylum Chordata; class Chondrichthyes; order Myliobatiformes; family Myliobatidae; genus Mobula; species Mobula birostris. Next base: position 135,298,141 of record NC_092376.1, read on the forward strand.
ATGCACCCTGTTTGACCCCATTCTCAACTGTTCAGAGCTGCTATTGCTGATGACTTGTGTAAGAGCTACAGGTTCTTGAGATTTTTCTCCAGGCACCCGATTTTGACCAGTCCCTGCCAAAGGGCAGGACAACTTACAGAGTCAAATGCTTTTGTGAGGCCTATGAAGGCATCTGATGATTTTTTTCCCCTTCCAGAAGAAGGTATATCCACTCTTCTGCTTCAGTTGTCCTTTCTCAGCCAATCGCATTTCAAAGAGGGGGGCAAGGTCAAGTTGGAATCTTCTCAGCTCTCTTGAGATGATGGCGGTGCATCTTTCAGGATGAGCGCTGGCTTCGCTCACCATAAGTGTCCACACATTCCAGGCTCCAAAATTGATAATGCTTTTGTTTCAGACCTCAGTTTGGTGATCCCACTGGATATGGTAATCCAGTCAGGAGTGAGGAGGCAGGCAACTTTTAGGGCTCCTTTTCTAGTCCCTTCCCCATGTGGGATGAGCAAAGTGGGTCCTGAAGAGGGCTGCTCAGTCTTGGGTGCAGCATTGAAAAGCTCTATCTGCCTTAGTCCAAGAGCAAGACAATTGTATCTAACACCTACCACCCGTGTGCCAGGTTGTAGCTGGGAGCTTCCAGACTTCACTGTCCTTCTCCTGTCACCACTTCGTGATCGCCACAGGGCTTTGTCCAAGTTGGTCGATCAGATTACCAAACAAGGAAAAGTGCCTGTGTGTGAGGTCTTTTAATGTGGGGAGACTCATGCACAGGCAGCCACTACACTGTCCTTGACAGAGAAAGGGCCAAAATCAAATGGCATGGGGACCAAGACATTTGGGGGCCCTCTTCTGAAGCAGCCTTACTCCGCCTTCGCAGCCATTGTGGTGGTCCTCATAGTTTCAAGATTCCAGAGCTTCTAATTTACCACCGTCTTCCGCTTGCACCCAGGTTATGTAGCTTATTGATCAGGACTGTGGGAATGATGGTTTTAAACACTGAGCTATAGTCAATGAACAACATCCTTATATAGGTGTTTGTATTGTCCAGGTGATCTACAGCATCTGCCATAGACCCACTGTGGTGATAGGAAAATTACAGTGGATCCAGGTCCTTGTTGAGGCAGGAGTTGATTCTAGCCATGACCGACCTCTCAAAGCATTTCATTACTGTAGATGTGAGAGCTACTGGATAATAGTCATCAAGGGAGCTCACCACTCTCTGAGTAAAAAACCTTCCTCTAATATCTCCCTTGAACTTCCCACCCCTTACCTTAAAGCCATGTCCTCTTGTATTGAGCAGTGGTGCCCTGGCGAAGAGGTGCTGGCTATCCACTCTATCTATTCCTCTTATTATCTTGTCCACCTCTATCATGTCACCTCTCATCCTCCTCCTCTCCAAAGAGTAAAGCCCTAGCTCCCTTAATCTCTGATCATAATGCATATTTTCTAAACCAGGCAGCATCCTGGTAAATCTCCTCTGTACCCTTTCCAATGCTTCCACATCCTTCCTATAGTGAGGTGACCAGAACTGGACACAATACTCCAAGTGTGGCCTAACCAGAGTTTTATAGAGCTGCATCATTACATCGCGACTCTTAAACTCTATCCCTCGACTTATGAAAGCTAACACCCCATAAGCTTTCTTAACTACTCTATCCATCTGTGAGGCAACTTTCAGGGATCTGTGGACATGTACCCCGAGACCCCTCTGCTCCTCGACACTACCAAGTATCCTGCCATTTACTTTGTACTCTGCCTTGGAGTTTGTCCTTCCAAAGTGTACCACCTCACACTTCTCCGGGTTGAACTCCATCTGCCACTTCTCAGCCCACTTCTGCATCCTATCAATGTCTCGCTGCAATCTTTGACAATCCTCTACACTATCTACAACACCACCAACCTTTGTGTCGTCTGCAAACTTGCCAACCCACCCTTCTACCCCCACATCCAGGTCGTTAATAAAAATCACGAAAAGTAGAGGTCCCAGAACAGATCCTTGTGGGACACCACTAGTCACAATCCTCCAATCTGAATGTACTCCCTCCACCACCACCCTCTGCTTTCTGCAGGCAAGCCAATTCTGAATCCACCTGGCCAAATTTCCCTGGATCCCATGCCTTCTAACTTTCTGAATAAGCCTACCGTGTGGAACCTTGTCAAATGCCTTAATAAAATCCATATAGATCACATCCACTGCACTACCCTCATCTATATGCCTGGTCACCTCCTCAAAGAACTCTATCAGGCTTGTTAGACACAATCTGCCTTCACAAAGCCATGCTGACTGTCCCTGATCAGACCATGATTCTCTAAATGCCTATCTCTAAGAATCTTTTCCAACAGCTTTCCCACCACAGACGTAAGGCTCACTGGTCTATAATTACCCGGACTATCCCTACTACCTTTTTTGAACAAGGGAACAACATTTGCCTCCCTCCAATCCTCCAGTACCATTCCCGTGGACAACGAGGACATAAAGATCCTAGCCAGAGGCTCAGCAATCTCTTCTCTCGCCTCGTGGAGCAGCCTGGGGAATATTCAGTCAGGCCCCGGGGACTTATCTGTCCTAATGTATTTTAACAACTTCAACACCTCCTCTCCCTTAATATCAGCATGCTGCGGAATATCAACCTCATTCATATTGTTCTCACCATCATCAAGTTCCCTCTCATTGGTGAATACCGAAGAGAAGTATTCATTGAGGACCTCGCTCACTTCCACAGCCTCTAGGCACATCTTCCCACCTTTATCTCTAATCGGTCCTACCTTCACTCCTGTCATCCTTTTTTTCTTCACATGATTGAAGAATGCCTTGGGGTTTTCCTTTACCCTATTCGCCAAGGCCTTCTCATGCCCCCTTCTTGCTCTTCTCAGCCCCTTCTTAAGCTCCTTTCTTGCTTCCCTATATTCCTCAATAGACTCAGCTGATCCTTGCTTCCTAAACCTCATGTATGCTGCCTTCTTCCTCCTGACTAGATTTTCCACCTCACTTGTCACCCATGGTTCCTTCACCCTACCATTCTTTATCTTCCTCACCGGGACAAATTTATCCCTTACATCCCGCAAGAGATCTCTAAAGATCGAGCACATGTCCATAGTATATTTCCCTGCAAAAACATCATCCCAATTCACACCCGCAAGTTCTAGCCTTATAGCCTCATAATTTGCCTTTCCCCAATTAAAAATTTTCCTGTCCTCTTGGATTCTCTCCTTTTCCATGATAATTATAAAGGCCAGGGAACAGTGGTCACTGCCCCCCAGATGCTCACCCACTGAGAGATCTGTGACCTGTCTCAGTTCATTACCTAGTACTAGATCTAGTATGGCATTCCCCCTGGTCGGCCTGTCCACATACTGTGACAGGAATCCATCCTGGACACACTTAACAAATTCTGCCCCATCTAAACCCTTGGAACTAATCAGGTGCCAATCAATATTAGGGAAATTAAAGTCACCCATGATAACAACCCTGTTATTTTTGCACCTTTCCAAAATCTGCCTCCCAATCTGCTCCTCTGTATCTCTGCTGCTACCAGGGGGCCTATAGAATACTCCCTATAGAGTAACTGTTCCCTTCCTGTTCCTGACTTCCACCCATATTGACTCAAAAGAGGATCCTGCTACATTACCCACCCTTTCTGTAGCTGTAATAGTATCCCTGACCAGTATTGCCACCCCTCCTGCCCTTTTTCTGCCCTCTCTATCCCTTTTAAAGCCTCATTCTTTGTTTTTTTTTGTATTTGCACAGTTTGCTATATTTTGCACTTTGGTTGTCTGCCCAGTTAGGCGCTGTCTTTCACTGGTTCATTTATGATTATTGGATTTACTGAATATGCCACAAGAAAATGAATCTCAGGGTTGTATATGGTGACATATATTTACTTTGATAATAAATTTATTTTGAACTATGAGGTTTGTAGAATCGGGATTAATATTACTGGCATATGTTGTGAAATCTGTTGTTATGCAGTGGCAGTACATTGCAATACATAATAAAAAAGGCAAATTACAGTAAATATATATAGTAAGAAGTGTGTATATATATTAAAAAGATAAGTTGAATAAATAGTGCAAAAAGAGGTAAAAATAAGTAGTGAGCTACTTACAGTGCCAGGCTTTAGATGTTTCAGAAAGGACAGGGAGCAAGGCAAAAGAGGTGGGGGCATGGCACTGTTGATCAGAGATAGTGTCACGGCTGCAGAAATGGTGGACGTCATGGAGGGATGGTCTACGGAGTCTCTGTGGTTGGAGGTTAGGAACAGGAAGGGGTCAATAACTCTACTGGGTGTCTTTTACAGACCACCCAATAGTAACAGGGACATCAAGGAGCAGATAGGGAGATAGAATCTGGAAAGATACAATAATAACAAGGTTATCATGGTGGACGATTATAACTTGCCCAATATCGATTGGCATCTCCCTAAAGCAAGGGTTTAGATGAGGTGGAGTTTGTTAGGTGTGTTCAGGAAGGTTTCCTGACACAATATGTAGATAAGCCTACAAGAGGAGAGGCTGTACTTGATCTGGTATTGGGAAATGAACCTGGTAAGGTGTCAGGTCTCTCGGTGGGAGAGCATTTTGGAGATGGTGATCACAATTCTATCTCCTTTACCATATCATTGGAGAGGGATAGGAACAGATAAGTTAGGAAAGTGTTTAATTGGAGTAAGGGGAAATATGAAGCTATCAGGCAAGAACTTGGAAGCATAAATTAGGAACAGATGTTCTCAGGGAAATGTACGGCAGAAATGTGACAAATGTTTAGGGAATATTTGCGTAGTGTTCTGCATGGGTACATTCCAATGAGACAGGGAAAGGATGGTAGTGTACAAGAACCATGGTTTACAAAGGCTGTTGAGAATCTAGTCAAGAAGAAAATAAAAGCTTATGAAAGGCTCAAAACACTAGATAATGATAGAGATCGAGAAAATTATAAGGCTAGCAGGAAGGAACTTAAGAATGAAATTAGGAGAGCTAGAAGGGGCCATGAAAAGGCTTTGGTGAACAGGATTAAGGAAGTCCCTAAGGCATTCTACAAGTATGTAAAGAACAGGAGGTTAAGACATGAGAGAATAGGACCAATCAAGTGTGACAGTGGAAAAGTGTGTATGAAACCGGAGGATGTAGCAGACCGAAAAGATTGAGCATATGGACATTAAGAAAGAGGATATGCTGGAGCTTTTGGAAAGCATCATGCTGGATAAGTCACCGAGACCAGATGAGATATACCCCAGGCTACTGTGGGAGGCGAGGGAGTAGATTGCCTACAGAAGGCAAAGAGTGGTTGTAGACAGGTCATATTCTGCATGGAGGCTGGTGACCAGTGGTGTGCCTCAGGGGTCTGTTCTGGGACCCCTTCTCTTTGTGATTTTTATAATTGGCCTGGATGAGGAAGTGGAGGGATGTGTTAATAAATTTGCTGATGACCCAAAGGTTGGGGGTGTTGTGGATAGTATGGAGGGCTGTCAGAGGTTAGAGCAGGACATCGATAGGATGCAAACCTATACTGAGAAGTGGCAGATGGAGCTCAACCCAGATAAGTGTGAAGTGGTTCATTTTGGTAAGTCAAATATGATGGCAGAATATAGTATTAATGGTAAGACTCTTAGCAGTATGGAGGATCAGAAGGATCTTGGGGTCTGTGTCTGTAGGACACTCAAAGCTGCTGTGCAGGTTGACTGTGTGGTTAAGAAGGCATACGGTGCATTGGCCTTCATCAGCCATGGGATTGAGCTCAAGAGCCAAATGGTAATGTTACAGCTATATAGAACCCTGGTCAAACTCCACTAGGAGTACTGTGCTCAGTTTTGGTCACCTCACTGCAGGAAGGATGTGGAAACTATAGAAAGGGTGCAGAGGAGATTTACAAGGATGTTGCCTGGATTGGGGAGCATGCCTTGCGAGAATAGGCTGAATGAACTTGACCTTTTCTTCTTGGAGCGATGGAGGATGAGAGGTGACCTACTAGAGTTGTATAAGATGATGAGAGACATTGGTTGTTTGAATAGTCAGAGACTTTTTCTCAGGGCTGAAATGGCTAACACGAGAGGGCACAGTTTTAGGTGCTTGGAAGTAGGTACAGAGGGGATGTCAGGGGTAAGTTTTTTACGCAGGGAGTGGTGAGTGTGTGGATTGGGCTGCCGGCGACTATGGTGGAGGTGGATACAATAGGCTATTTTAAGAGGCTCCTGCACACAGTTACATGGAGCTTAGCAAAATAGAGGGCAATGGGTATCCCTAAGTAATTTCTAAAGTAAGTACATGTTCAGCATAGCATTGTGGGCTGAAGGGCCTGTATTGTGCTGTAGGTTTTCTATGTTTCTAGGTAGTGCTCATGGGTTCAATTTTCATTCAGAAATCTGATGCCAGAGGGGAAGAACGTGTTCCTGCATTTTGAGTGTGTGCCTTCAGGCTCCTGTACCTCCTCCCTGATGGTAGCAATGAGAAGAAGGTATGTCCTAGGTTACAAGGGTCCTTAATGATAGATGTCATCTTTCTGAATCATTGCTCATTGATGACGAGAGGGAGGCTAGTGCCGATGATGGAGCTGACTGAGTTTACAACTTTCTGCAACTCATTTTGCTTCTAGCCATAACCAGCCTCTGAAAGCACTCATCACCATAAATGTGAGTGTAACTGGATGATAGTCATTAAGGCAGCTCACCTTGCTATTCTTTGGCACTGGTATAATTGTTGCCCTTTTGAAGCAGGTGGGAACTTCTGCCTATAGCAATGAGAGATTGGATTTGAACACACCTGCCAGCTGGTTGGCACAAGTTTTTAGAGCCCTACCGGGTACATCATCAGGGCCTGTCGCCTTGTGAGGGTTCATCCTCTTGAAAGGCAGCCTGTCGATGTCCTCTGAGGCAGAGATCACTGGGTCACCAGATCCTCATAGCTGTAGTTTTATTCTACCTTTCAAAGCGGGTTTAAAAGGTGTGGAGCTCATCTGGGAGTGAAACATCACTACCATTCATTATATTAGGTTTTGCTTTGTAGGAGGAAATAACCTGCAAAACCTGCCAGAGTTGACATGCATCTGATTCTGCCTCTAACCTCAATTGGAATTGTTCTTTTACTCCTAAGGTAGCTCTCCATAAGTTGCACCTGACTTTTTTGTATTGCCCTGGATCACCAGACTTGAATGCCGTTGATCCACCCCTCAGGAGACTACGGATCTCCTGGTTCATCCACGGCTTTTGAATTTGGATATGTGCGGTATAATCCCATAGGCACATACTCATCTAATCTCTTGTATTTATCACAATGAAGAATTGTTTTCTTGTGAAATTACTTCTTGATGAAGTCATAAAATAGTTATGCTTCATACCATGAACTTAACCAACAAATGATCTAGTCTTTATATAAATTTGGCAAGCAGGGCTGAATTATTGCATACTACAAAGTACTTTCCGAAACAGTTTTGGTATCATTGGTGTATGTCATGAAATACATTGTTTTGTGGCAGCAGTACATTGTAATATATATAAAAAAATAAATTACAATAAGATATATATTAAGTATAGCAAAAAGAAAAATTAATACTGAGGCACTGTACATAGGTTCATTGTCTATTCAGAAATTTGTTGGCAGTACGGTAGAAGCTGTTCTCAAAACTTTGACTGTGTGTCTTCAGTTTCCTGTACCACTTCCTTGATGGCAGCAAAGAGGGCATGTCCTGAGTGATGGGTAATTAATTATTATTGTAATCTATCGTATGTTGCATTCTATACTCAAATCAGTCACCTGACTACAATCATTGTATTGCAACATGTCAATGATACTTACAAATAAATTCATTTGGAAGTTGTACTCCAAACCATTGTCAACTCATTAGCTGAGGATCATAAGAACAAAGGTATTGGATTTAAATATCCACTGAGCTGAAGGACAACGTTACACTATGAAATTGCCCCTGATGTATAATACTATCCTCCGCCCAAAGAGGTTCCCGACAGAACTTGGGAAATGTGGGTCATCCCATTTTTTGGGAGCCACCATATTAGTGAAACAGACATTGGTGATGAAATATGCTTTTGGCTTCATTGTACCATTGCAATTTTTGGACATTTAGAAAGTGTTGGAAGGTCTAGGTTTTAAACCTAGCAATGAAGTCATGCCTACTGATCAGGAGTTATCCCTACACCTCCATCACAACCCCTCCCCGACCTGTTTATACTCTGTTACTTTCAATAGGCAGGCTTCATAGTTCGTAATCCACTACCCAACTCCAAACCAGATATTTATTGCAACCTTCATTATGATAAAAATTGCGAAGATTAATTGGGAAAAGATTCAAGAGTCTTCTCAATGTAATACTGGAGTTTTTTTTTTAACCTAACTAGGTATCAGAATGTGACCTGCAGGTAAAACTGTACATTGATAATGGATTCATTAAATACATTACATAGCAAAGAATTCTTGATATCTAAATGTGATCAGCATTGTGAGTAACAGTCATAAACAGCTCACCCCAAAGCTGTATTTGCTAAATTGAGTGTTTTATATACTGTTTCAATCTTTTCCACTTGCTTTCATTTCTTTAGAAATTGTTTCCTTGAACTTCTTATACAGGACTCCATGTTACTGTTGCCTATTTTAATGTATGGTATTGAATAATGATTTATCCATCTGGAAGAATTTGGCTAACCTAAATGTATCTGATAAACATCTTAATAGCAACTTACAATAATGCTATAGGATTTTAAAAATATTTGCTGGACTTCTTGTGACTAGAATACAGTCTCATTTATCGTGATTTAAAATTTATGCGTAATCTCAAAGGGGCAGACTTCCACTATTGGGAAAATTTAATCAGTATCTCAATGTATATCAAAGATGTCTGGTTCAATAACATCCAGAGCATTTTTTCAACTCCACGTTATCGGATAGCTGATGTAACATGAATATATTATAAATGTGCCAACACTGTTGATCCACTGCTACATGTTAAAATGATGGGAATAAAGCATAAGTATTAAGAACAATGGGTTATTAATCTATTTCTGTTGCTCAATGGTACATTTGGAACATAAAGACCATAAGACGAAGGAGCAGAAGTCGGCCATTCGGCCCATCGAGTCTGCTCCGCCATTTTATCATGAGCTGATTCATTCTCCCATTTAGTCCCACTCCCCTGCCTTCTCACCATAACCTTTGATGCCCTGGCTACTCAGATACCTATCAATCTCTGCCTTAAATACACCCAATGACTTGGCCTCCACTGCTGCCCGTGGCAACAAATTCCATAGATTCACCACCCTCTGACTAAAAAAATTTCTTTGCATTTCTGTTCTGAATGGGTGCCCTTCAATCCTTAAGTCATGCCCTCTCGTACTAGACTCCCCCATCACAGGAAACAACTTTGTCACATCCACTCTGTCCATGCCTTTCAACATTCTTCTAAACTCCAAGGAATACAGTCCAAGAGCGGACAAACATTCCTCATATGCTAACCCTCTCATTCCCGGAATCATTCTAGTGAACCTTCTCTGTACCCTCTCCAACGTCAGCACATCCTTTCTTAAATAAAGAGACCAAAACTGCCCACAGTACTCCAAGTGAGGTCTCACCAGCATCTTATACTGCTCCCTGCTTCTATACCCTATTCCTCTAGAAATGAATGCCAAAAGTAGAAGTGTTAATGTTTTTATCAACACTTGCTGTGTACATGCAAAACAATGTCAGTGCAAGAACAGGTTTACAATAAGATGTAACTGTACACCCCAAATTTTCAATTATTTGAATACTGGTGTTTGTAAGATTGAAGAGTCAGTCTTCGACAGCACCTCAGTGAGCTTCTCCCAGATTCCAAGCAGAGTGTAGGGGGAATATATCCTCCTCTGATCCTCCCTACAGCCTCCACCTTTCACCTTATTTCTGTGCCCTTTTGTTTTTGACACCACTGTCTGTGCAAAAGATTATTAATAAGTACCCTCTTAATTACTAGATCCATTAGCAGCCAGCTCCACTCAAAGGCAAACTAACCTGACCTATCCGGTTTCTTCTCAGAACAGAAATCCTCCAGTCTAGCCCACAACCTGGTTAATCTCCTCTTTGCGCCCTCCAACATAATAACACCCCTGTGTGACTGAAACCTTGTTATAGCATGTCACTTTACACCTTTGTAAAGCAATGTCTCTGCACTTGCATTGTGGTGCCACAGTTGAAGGAAAGCATCCCTTGTGCTTGTGCTGCCATGACCAGTGGTTGATGGTCTTTTACTCAGAGGTCTCTTTGTTTATCAATGTTCCTTAGGGCCCTACCTCTATGTTCTTCCCTTCTTTAACCTTTCAGATATTGTACATCCCTTTGCACTTGTCAGGGCAAGTTGAGGAAAAGCTTCTGCTTCTTGGTGCATTAATTGATTCTGATATATGTGAAATTGATTTCAAAGTTGTCTTTCAAGGACTCTATGACTCATGTTCTCAGTATTTCTTTTTGCACTATTTGCCATTTTGTACATTGGTTTGTCAGTCTTGTGAGTAATTCTTCATTGATTTTATTGTATTTCTTTGGTCTACCATGAATACCTGTAAGAAAATGAATCTCAAGGAAGTAGTGTACGGTGACATCTACATACTTAGATAATAAATTTACTTTAAATATTGATCCTTTCCTGGTTTTCAAACATCATTCCCATTCTCTCTTCCACTCTGCCATCTTGCTCCCTTTCCACCCTTCTGAGTATCTGCTTAACGCCATTCAGATATTAACACACATACGGAGCCTGTCATGAGTCAGAATGCAATTTAAATGAGGAAGGCTGTTAACCTGAAGTTAGCTCAATACAGCTACTAAAAATAACTGCTTCTAAATCTGTCTCAATGAACAAATAGTGGGAAATTATTTTAAATAATAGAAAATGAGAGATTAGAAATGTTTCCTAGTTAGATTTATGAAACTGGTTGCAATTATTTATAATCACTTAAATACTGTTAAATATTTCCCAAAACTGGCTTAAATTTTGGAAATGAGCCTAATTACTTGTCTGGTGGAAGTGATCTATTCATGCTGTGATCTTTTTCAAAACCAGCACAGAAGGTTATATAAACTGTAAACTCTGTTGAATAATGTCAAAGAGCTCCCAGCCATGATCTTGACTCCCACATCCTTAATGCAAAATTTCAATAATTAAGAGCATTTTTAAAGGAAAAAGAATTAACCCTGTTGCTCATTTACAGATCAATAATTCAGACTTAATAACTATAAATTGCTGTTTCTTGCAGAATGAATATTTTGGTGTGGGGGCTGGGAGGCATTATTAATTGTTCTATTGGTTTTAATTTCTTGGAGAGGTAATAGGAACAGGATAACCTGAAAATAGAAGGAAAAGATAATGGTAAATGACAATCTTGAGGTCCTTCTATTACGATAGTAGTATGTCAGAGGGCAAAATGAGAAAATAAGATGGTCGAAGTTATTAGCCCTATCAAAAACTTATACTGGAATAATATACAATAGAAAATAAATACAAGAACGCATTGACAATGTAAACATTTTTTAAATGATACTTTGATAATTTGGCATTTTTGAAAACTGGGTTGAAAGAACAAATGCACACGATGGAGGGGGTAGGAATGGTAGTCATGCAAACAAGATATCTAACTCAGGAGATACCTAGTAAGTTTGTAATAGATATAAACTTGGGAAAACAAGTTGCAAAAAAGAACAGCTTTAATCTAGGGAAATGAAGGGAATTGGATTATGCAAAGGAAAAAAGATGGATGTAATTTGGAAACCTAACCAATTAAAATTTCATTCTTCGCTATATAGTTCCTTTACTGATTTACTTGAGAGTGATTAATTATTATGCTTAGTCAAAGTCCGTTTTAAATAATGACCTGTACTAGATATATTGATGTTCATGTTGCAGTTTTAACTGTGAATAAATAAGTCATAATATATAATTGTAAAGGAGAACTGTGTTGGACTTGTCCAAATAATGGTTGTATTGCACACTGGAAGAATCAATTCAGGCAAAACTGTTACCTTAATTTTTATGTATGCTTAGTTGCATTATTCATATAAGCTAAACAGAAAAATAAACTCTGTATGAATTAATATGGTGGTGTTACATTGGAAACCATTATCTCCCTAGTTTTTTTTCTGCAGAATTGTGCATTTTTTTAAATAAAAAAGAAGAGAAATACTGACTCTACAATACTTCTACATGTTTAGTTTAAATTGATACCGCTATATTGGTTTAATCATCACCAATTGTCAATTCTGCTGTGAGTATATCATTAGAAACAATCATATAGCAAGTATTATTTGCTCATCTATTTATGAAGGTCAGTGGCAATGCTTGATAAGCATATATGTTTGAGCTCACTATTGTAAACAGTACAATAAAGATAAAGTGAGGGCCTTGACCAGGAAGTATTGATGGAAGGTAAGTCCAACAAGTCTCCTTAAAGAGACAAAATTGATCTGCAATACAAACTGTTATCTATCTCTTTCCAGAGATACTGCCTGATGCATTAAGTATTTCTAACATTTTCTGTTTTCATTTCAGATTTGCAGAATTTGTAACTTACTCGATTTGAACTTTTGGACTGGCCCTGTTGTTTGGAGTCCACCAGAAATATCAATATGTTTGACCCTGAATGGGTGTGATCTCTTAACATTTTGCAGATTGGGCTTGCATATTTTTTTACTGGGTTGGGAGGGAAGATAGGATGAGAATGGCGCATCCATTTTGATCTTCTGCCCAGGTGTCCATCTCTGTCACTGGAAATGATATGTTTGCTCCAGCGTCTTGTGACAACCATTTTGACATTCTCAGACTGAAGGCAGTTCCTGTCAGTTTCAGTCTGGTTCTCATTCAGATCTGATTTAAAAGGACCTGCCATGCCTGGAAACAATACAAGTTAGACCATACTTCATACGTAACTCCCAAAACCATGCCATGTTAACCAGACTGATATTCCAGGAAATTTTATGCAAAGTATCTTCAATTTAATGTAAATATGATAATTGTTAACCTGTGGCAACTACAGTTGGGCTATGACCAGTCAATGAGAGGGGTTCAATAGAAAGGACAAATAAAAATAATGCACGTGCAAGTAGAGTGGCCTTTCTTGGAATGGCCATTGTGCCGGTGTTTAGGGTGGCTTTGGCTCATTCGGCTTGGGTGTGGTAAAGCGCATGGTAAGTTTCTCTGCTTGTTCTTTGTTCATTCCTCATTTGTTCAGGTGTAGTAGTGTGGTGAGAATGACTCCAGGGGCAGTGTTTTGTACTGTGTGTGGGATGTGGGAAGTCTGGAGACCTCCAGTCTCCCGAATAAACACATCTGCCAGGTGAGTGAAGCTGCAGCTGCTGAAGACCATATCAAGGAACTGGAGCAGCATCTTGATGACCTTCAGCTCATATGGGAGAATGAGGTGGTGATAGATAGAAGCTGCAGGGAAGTAGTCACCTCCAGCTGACAGGAGGAAGGCAACTGGGTGACTGTCAGAAGAAGGAAGGGAAATGCACAGCCAGTGCAGAGCGGCTGTTCCCCACAATAATAAGTATACAACTTTAGATATGGTTGAGGGGGACAACCTATCAAGGGGAAGCCGCGTTGGCCGGGTCCCTGGCACTGAGGAGCAGAGAGGTGAAGAGGACAGCAGTGTTGATAGGAGATTCCATAGTCAGAGGAACAGAGATGAGATTCGGTGGGTGCGATAGATATACCCAGATGGTATGTTGCCTCCCTGGTGCCAGGGTCAGCGATGTCTCAGATCAGGCCCATGGCATTCTCAAAGGGGAGGGTGAGCAGCCGGATGTCTTGCTACAGAGTGACATCAATAACATAGGTAGACAAGGTGAGGAGGTCCTGCAGAGAGATCTTAGGGAGCTAGGTAGAAAGCTAAGAAACAAAAAACTCCAGGGTAGGAATCTCTGGTATGCTGCTTGTGCCACATGCCAGTGAGGGTAAGAATAAGGTGATATATCAGATGAACGTGTGGCTAAGGAACTGGTGCAGGGGACAGCGGTTCAAATTTCTGGATCATTGGGATCTTTTCTGTGGAAGGTACAATCTCTACTAAAGAGATGATTTACACCTGAACCCAAGGGGGTCTAATATATTTGCGGGCAGGTTTACAAATGTTGCTTGGGGGTTTACACTCATTTGGCTGAGGATGAGAACCAGATTGATAGGGTTGAGGATGAAGTCTTTGGTTTACAAATGAAGGTAATGAGTAGTGAGACTCTGAGCAAGGAGTGGCTGACGATAGGGGAAATTGCAGACAACAGGGTGCACTGAAATGTAAAAGGTCGACAAAATCAAAAAGGGAGAAGGTGCACATTACATGGAATAAGATAGATGAGTTTGAAACACAGTTTCAGATTGGCATATATGACGTGACATCACTGAATCACAGCTGAAAGAAGATTACAGATGGGAGCTTAACGTCAATGGATACACATTGTATCAAAAGACAGGCAGGTAGGCAGAGAGGATGCTGTTACTCTGTTGGTAAAAAATCATTAGAAAGTGGTGACAGAGGGTTAGAAGGCGTTGAATTGTTATGGGTAGAGTGAAGGAAGTGCAGGGATAAAAAGGCACTGATGGGAGTTACATGCAGACCTCCAAACAGCAGAAAGGATGTAGTCTGCAAATTAAGCAGGAGATAGAAAATGCATGCCCAAAGGGCACTGTTAAAATAGTCATGGGTGATTTCAACATGCAGGTAGATTGGGAAAATCAGGTTGGTGCTGGATGGATCCCAAGAGGGTAATTTCGAGAATGCCTATGAGATGGCTTTTTAGAGCAGCTCATGACTGATCCCACAAGGAGGTCAGCTGTTCTGGACTGAGTGTTGTGCAAAGAACCAGAATTGATTAGAGACCTTAAGGTGAAAGAATCCCTGAGGGCAAGTGGTCATAACATGATAGAATTCACCATGCAGTTTTGCGAAGGAGAAACTAAACTCAGATGTATCAGTATTACAGTGGAGTACGGTGAATTACTGAGGGTTAGGGTTAACCCTAACCCTAATGGGTAAAGCGGTGCTAGATGGAATACAGTGTTAGAAGGTGTATGGTCATGCACTAAAAGGGTAGACTATTTTCTAAATAGAGTGAAAATTCCTAAATAAAATTTAATTTGCAGGTTGAGTCAATGGTGAAGGAGGCAAATGCAATGTTAGCATTCATTTCCAACGGGCTAGAATATAAAAGCAAGTGTAAGGGGTTTCTTCTTTTATGTTACCGCGAAGGGTCATAAAATGGCTTCTTTGTTATGTTAGAATAAAAATGGCTTTTCTGTAATAATAACTGCGACGTAAAGTGTTTTCTCTCTCTCTGCTTGTTTGGGTTACGTTATTGATAAGAGAAGGGACGCGCCAATGAGTGTCCATGTTATTCTTTTTGTGGGTGATATTCTGCCTCATATGGGTGGGAACCATGTGGTTTGGTGGGCTTTTTGGGAGGAGACCGAAGAGGAAGGACGTGCTGGAAGCGCTCTGGTCGACCACCGTGGTTGGTCCCGAGTGGCGAGTCGAAGGGGTCGGAGGTGATCGTATGGTGGAAAGAGGACCCCGTTAATTGAGCTCCAACGGTTGTGCACAAAGTGGTTGAACTCTGATAAGTCTGGCACCTTTTTCTTTCCCTTTTATATAATATCACAATTAATTACATAGTTCCAGTAAGATTTATAAAGTGTAATCTGTAAATTGTACATTGTGTGCTGTCTGATATTTGATGTGTGAGTTTGTACCAGGTGGCATTTCACAGCAGCAATGCAACCGTGAGACACGGTTTGGCGGGCAGATGGGGTTTCCCCTAGATAAACACGAGCCAATAGACCTGAGCGTTACACAAGGTTGCAATGTTGAGACTTTACAAAGCATTGGTGAGGCCTCACTTAGAGGTTTTTGAGCAGTTTTGGGCACCTTATCTGAGAAAGGATTTGCTGAAACTGGAGAGAGTTAAAAGGAGGTTCATGGAAATGATTCCAGGTTGAACCGCTTGTCATATGAAGCACATTTGATGGCTCTGGACCTGTATTCACTAGATTTCAGAAGATTGAGGGGTGACATTATTGAATTCTATTGAATGTTGAAAGGCTTTGATAGAGTGGATGTAGAGAGAATATTTCGTATGGTGAGAGAGTCTAGGATCAGAAGGCACAGCTTCAGAATAGGAGGCCATTTTTCTAGAATGGAAATGAGGAATTTCTTTAGACAGAGAGTGGTGAATCCCTGGAATTTATTGCCACAGGTGGCTGTAGAGGCCATATATTTAAGGCAAAGGTTGATAGATTCTTGATTGGTCAAGGCATGAAGGGATACGGAAAGAAGGCAGGAGATCGGTGCTGAGAGGAAAAATTGATAGTCTATGATGAAATGGCAGAGCTGACTTGCTGGGCCAAATGGCCCACTTCTGCTCCTATATCTTATGGTAGGTTCTAGTGAAAGTGGTGTAGGCCCCCTGTAATGTGGGATGTCATCATGTATTATCTACACTCTGAAATTTCTGGGCTATATTGTGTATTTGGGATTTACAATCAGGGACAATTGATTAAGAAATCAATGGTTTGGCAACCCTTAATTTCAACAAAAAGCTATGCATTCTGAATAAGCTTATACAGTAAGAACAATTAATTTCTTCACACTTCATTTACTCCATCCAGCATGTTTTGAATTAGTATTGATGTACTGCAATTGCCAGAGTATCTTGGTAGATACTCTTTGAACAAGAACAGCCAGATAAGATGTAGGACCTTGACTTGAAATGTTAACCATCCTTTTGCTTCCATGGATACTGCTGAACCCATTGGCTTCCTCCAGCAGTTTCTTTCCAGCTCGGGACTCTGGCATTTGCCGTCCCTCTTATTCCTCCATATGGTAAATCCCTCTCATCTAGAACAGCTTTCTCTCATTTCTTTACTATCAGGAGGGGACAATTAATCCTCAAGTCTTCCTATGTTATAAACATGAACTATTTTTCTATTGTTTTAGTAGCAGTGATAATAACTCCTGTTGCTGTCCAATAAAATATATATTTTTTAAATTTTATTGATCACTTCTAATGAAGAATATCTGGCTATAATGCTAAATTTTCCTTGGTTTGCAACCTTCCAACTATTACATTTTTAAAATGCATGTAGAATTTAGCTAATTTCAAGTACATAATGCAGAATTTTTGATTGTATGCCTAAGTTGGTGGTTTGTTTTCATTGCTGAAAATGGGAACAACTTCCTTGGCTGAGAAATGAAAGTAGTTTTTTTTAAATGAACTAATAAATGATCTAGGAGCATAACATTGAAATCAGTAATAATTTTAATGCTTATATGTACTCATGATTCAACAATCTTATGGGGAAACTGTTTTTAAGTTAATTGGGACTGTACATCTTGAATATTCAAAATCACTTTTTAAAATATATTTTGTGCTCTGTAATCAATACACTATTACACTCATGAGAAAATGTTTGAAAAAAAATCAACTTTTGAAAGCCTGAATTAGTCTTGTATTTAACTTTGATGTATTCCAATGCAATTTAAATCATGTATAGCAAACATTAAATGCACTCAGTTCACCGCCGTAATTTTAGTAATATTAATTGGATTTCACATTGCAATCCAACTGAACTGAAAACCGCCTGAGGAAAATGTCAGTTTCTCTCTCAAAATAAGTTTGTATCATTGATTTAAGGAAATGTTAACACGTATTATTCTTCATATTAGCAATTAAATAATAAATCTTCTGCATTGTGATGATTTAGCCTGCATGGATTCAGCCAAGTGTGTATGTGATATATTCATCTCCATTAAGCTCTTTACATTTGCTTGTGACCCGGCACTGTTTGTTTTAATCATCACTACCCTGCACTGGAAGCAAACAACTGCAGATGCTGCAAATCCTAAATGGAAATGAATGCAGGTAGCATCTGTAGCCGGAAACTATGTTCCAGGTCCATACACCTTCATCAGCATGGGCAAAAAGAGAAAACAAATGTTTTTTTTTAAGTTGCAGGAAAGGAGAGAGCTTTGTGCCATGGTGGTGTTGTGGTTATTACAACTCGGAGTGTCTGAGTTCAGTTCCATTGTCCTTTGTAAGGAAGTTTACTTCCCGTGTGCATGTGGGTTTCCTCCAGTTCAAAGTCATACCAGTTAGCAGGTTAATTGGTCGTTGTAAATTGTCCTGTGATTAGGGTTAAATTGGTGGTAGCTGGGCAGTGCAGCTTAGTGGACTGGAAGGCCCTGTTCTGCGCTGTATCTCTAAATAAAATTAAATGAAAAATAAAACAATAGGGTCAACGTGATGAGATGCAGACCAAAATTGTGGAGGTAATCTTTCCACTAAGTTCTTGTAATGCTGATTTTCTTTCTACTGATCTGAGTACTTGAGGGTAGCACAGGACACATATCACTTTGTTTTAAATTCTAATAGATAACTACTTGTGCGCACTGAGGAAGAAAATCACTGCATAACTACAACCAGTGGTTTCCAGACCAATTGTGTCAAGTGGCTTTCTGCTCTGTGCTGCTCTAATAGTGTGTTTGGTGTGTTTGCAGCTGCAATTTTGTGATTTCAAAATTCCACTGCTTCTAATTTTTATCGGAACTAGTAGGTATCTATTATTTTCTGTTAAGATACTTAATGTGTTAAAGACATCCAATGCTCCAAAATAATTATGAGAAATGATGGGAGAATTAGATAAAAATGTCAAATACTGAAGGGCATGACTTTAAGGTGAGGGGGAGGAGTTTAAAGGAGAGTTAGGAGAAGGTGTTCTTTTTTACACAGTGATAAGTACCTGGAACATGCTGCCAGGGAAGTTTGGGAAGCCAATATGATAACAATGTTTAAGGGGCTTTCAGAGAGATGTGAAGAGGCAGGGAATGGAAGGATATAGACCAAGTGCAGGCAGAAAGGATTAGTTTGTATTGGCTTTGTGACTGGCACATACATTGTGGGCTGAATCGCCTGTTCCAGTTCTGCACTGTTCTATGGTTGATGTTACGTGGCAAGTTCATGTACCTTCTTCCTCCTAGACAAGAAGGACGATAAATATAAACAGTTAAGAAAAGAAATGAAAGAATGAATTGATGATGAAATATGAAACAGGAAAACTTGTAAGTTTGTTGCTTGGAAACATGCTTGGAAAGTTTCTTGCTCTTGATTAATGCCCTCTGCATAAAAAGGATAAATAACTAGTTATCTCAATTCTATTCCCACTAAATTCAATAGCAAAATCTGGCTTACTGAATTAATGCAACAGGATTCCTGTATGCCCTCAGTGCTATTCTGTAGCAGCCTCAGTGTGTCTTAAACAGTCATACAGCCACCAATGGAAAAACCGGGGACAATAACACCTCCTGGTACTGATCTGGCTGAATCATTACACGTCATGTAAATGTTGACATTGTTGTTGTAACATTTGTCGCCAGTTATATTCATAAGGACATTGGGTGTTCTCGGACAGTCCGTTCAAATTATGTGACAGTGACATCTGGATAAAGATTAGCCTGACTCACGGGATACTGAAATTCATGTTCTGCCCATTATGTGAATTTGTCTGTCTATCAGTGCCTGAGACTGTATCAAACAAATGCTGTTTATTTCTGCAGTCTGATCCTGTCACCTATTTGCAAGTGTGTTTCAGTTTAGCCTCTATAAATATCATTAGACAGGAACAGAATCGGGCCATTCGGCCCAGCAAGTCTGCTCTGCCTTAAGTCATGCCTGATTTATTTTTTGCCCATAACCCCATTTTTCTGACTTCTCCTCGTAACCTTTGGCACCCTGCCTAAACAAGAACCTATCAAGCTCTGCTTTAAATATACTCAATGACTTGACCTCTACAGCTGTCCAGGCAATGATTTCCACAGATTCACCACCCTCTGGATAAAGAAATTCCTTCTCATCTCTATTCTAAATGGGCATCCTTCTATTCTTAGACTGTGCCTTCTTGTACGAGAGACCCCATGATAGGAAGCATCGTCTCAACATCCACTCCATCTAGATCTTTCAATACTTGGTAGGTTTCAATTAGGTACCACCCCCACACCCCCCCCCCCACTTATTCTTCTAAACTCCAATGTGTACAGGCGCAGAGCCATCAAACACTCCTCATACATTAAGCCTTTCATTCCCAGAATAATTCTGATGAACTTCTTCTGGACCCTCTCCAATTGCCAGCACATATTTTCTTAGATAAGGAGCCCAAAACTGCTCACTATACTGAATGGTCAGCACCTTATAGAACCTCAGTATTGCATCCTTTCTCTTATATCCTAGTCCCTTTGAAATGAATGCTAACTTTGCATTTACCTTTCTTAAAAGTAACTCAGCCTGTAAGTTAATCTATATGGAATCCTGCTCAAAAGCTCCCAAGTTCCTTTTGCATCTCTGATTTTTTAATTTTCTCCCCGTTTAGCAAAGAGTCTATGCCATTATTCCTTCTACCAAAGTACATGGCCATACACTTTCCCTACACTATAATCCATCTGGCACTTCTTTGCTCAGTCTTCTAATTTGTCAAAGTCCTTCTGCAGACAGCCTGCTTCCTCACCACTACCTCCCTCCATCTATCTTTGTATCATCTGCTAACTTAGCCACAAAGCCATCAATTCCGTCATCCAAATCATTGACATATAACGTGAAAAGAAGTGGTCTCAATACTGACGCCTATAAAACATCACTTGTTGCCAGCAACCAATCAGAATAGGCCCCCTTTATTCCAAATCTTTGCCTTCTGACCATCAGCCAATCTTCTATCCATGCTTGTATCTTGTCTGAGGTACCATGGGTTCCAATCTTTTTAAGCAGCCTCGTGCGTGGTCTTCTGAAAATCCAAATAAACAACATCCACTGATGCTGGCCATCCTGCCTATTATTTCCACAAAGAATTCTAACAGATTTATTAGACAAGATATCTCCTTAAGGAAACCATGCTGACTTTAGCTTACTTTATCATGTGCCTCAAAGTACCCCAAACCTTCATCCTTAATAACAGACTCCAAGATCTCCTTAACCACAGAAGTCAGACTAACATGCCTATAATTTTCTTTCTTCTGTCTTCCTTCCTTCGTAAAGAGTAGAGTGATAATTGTAATTCTCACTTCCTCCTGAACCATTCCAAAATCTAGTGATTAGACCATAAGGCATAAGATATAGGAGCCGAATTATTCCATCTGGCCCATCAAGTCTGCTCCACCATTTCATCATGACTGATCCAATTTCCCTCTCAGCCCCAATCTCCTGACTTCTCCACATATCCCTTCATTCTCTGAACAATCAAGAATCTATCAATCTCTACCTTAAATATTCATAAAGACTTGACCTCCACAGCTGCCTGTGGTGAGGAATTCTTGAAAGATCATTACTAATGCCTCCACAATCTCTTCAGCTACCTCTTTCAGAACTCTGGGGTGTAGTCCATCTGATCCAGGTAGCTTATACACCTTCTGATGTTTCAGCTTCCTAAGCACTGTCTTTGGGTAATAGCAACAACTTACTTCTGCCCCCTGACACTCTCGAATTTCTGGAAATCTCTAGTGTCTTCCAGAGTGAAGACGGACACAATATATTTATTAAGTTTGTTGGCCATTTCTGTGTCCACTCCCACCCCTATTACTAACTCTCCAGCATCATTTTTCAGTGGTCCAATATCCACTTTTGCTGCTTTTACTCTTTATACAGTATATCTGAAAACAAAACTTATTGTATTCTCTTTGATAGTTTTGGTTGGCCTACCTTCATATGTCATTTTTCGTCTCTTATAGTTTTTTATTTGCCTTCCATTGGTTTTTAAAAAGCTTCCCAATCCTCTAACTTCCAACTAATTTTTGCTATATTATATGCCCTCTCTTTGGCTTTTACATTGACTTTGGCTTCTCTTGTCAGTCATGATTGGCTCATCCTCCCTTTAGAATACTTCTTCATCTTTAGAATGTCTCCATCCTGCCCCTTCTGAATTGCCTCCAGAAATTGCCATAACTGTTCTGCTAACAACAGGAATTCTGCAGGTGCTGGAAATTCAAGAAACACACATCAAAGTTGCTGGTGAATGCAGCAGGCCAGGCAGCATCTCTAGGAAGAGATACAGTCGACGTTTCAGGCCAAGACCCTTCATCAGGACAATCATAACTGTTCTGCTGTCACCTTTGCTAGAGTCTCCTTCCAATCAACTTAGGCCAGCTCCTTTCTTATGCCTCTGTAATTCCCTTTCTTCCAATGTAATACTGATACGTCTGACTTTGTCTTTTCTGTCTTGAAATGCGGGGTGTGTTCTATCATTTATGATCACTACCTCCCTTACTTTACTTTAAGCTCACTAATCAAATCTGGTTCATTATACAACACCCAAACTAGAATTACCTTCCCCCTAGTCGGCTCAACCACAAGCTGCTCTAAATAGCCACCTCAAGGCATTCCACAAATGACCTCTCTCGGGGTCCAACACCAACCTTATTTTTCCCAATATTCCTGCATATTGAAATCCACCATGACTATTGTAACATTTCCTTTATTATATGCTTTTTCTGTTTCTCTTTGAAAGTTATATCACACATCCTGGCTACTGTTTGAGAGCCTGCTTATGACTTCCATCAGGATCTTTTTACACTTGCAGTATCTCAACAATACCCATATAGATTCTACATCTTCTGATAGATCTTTCTAAGGATTTGAGTTCAATTTTACCATCAGAGCCACCCCACTCCCTCAGCCTACCTGTCTATCCTCTATATACAATGTATATTCTTGGATGTTAAGCTCCTATGATGTTCTTTCAGCCATGGATCAGTGATGCTCACAACAACATACCCGCCTGGTTTTGTACTACATGATCATCTACCTTCTGCAATATACTGTGTGCATCACCCTTTCAGACCTGCATTCATCACCCTTTTCAATTTTACCCTGCTGACTTCAATTTTGCCCTATCACCTGCTTGTCCATCTTCAGTCTCACTACACATTGTGTTGACTTGCATACCAACTGCCCCATTCTCAGCCCTATCACTCCAGTTCCCATCCCCCCACCAGCACGTAGTTTAAACCCTGTCCATCAGCTCTAGCAAACCTGCCTGCAAGGATATTGGTCCTCCTCAGGTTCAGGTGTAACCTGTTTTTGTACAGGCTATACCTTTCCCAGAAGATAACCCAATGATCCAGAAATCTGAAAACCTGCACCCTGCACTACTTTGAGAGCCACTCATTCATCTGTACCATCTGCCCTGACCAGCACGTGGCTCTTGGAGTAATCTAGAGATTGCTACCTTAGAGGTCCTGTCCTTCAGCTATTTCCCCTAATTCCCTATACCCACTGCATGAGAACTCTTCCCTCTTTCTACCTATGTCATTGGTGGCAATGTGCACCACAAATTCTGGCTGCTCACCTTTCCTTTTGAGAATCTTCTGTGATTTAGTGTTTAAATTGAGATTTGCCACCCTCTCACTATGGAGCAATTGGGATGTAAAAAATATAATATTCCCTGACTTGGTCATTCCATTGGTATAAAATGAGAGGATATTTGTGATCACCAGGAAGAGCAGGAGTTCCCAAATGATAGCAAGTATATAGTACTGGGTACCACTGGGAGAAGTGGATAGGAGGACTAGTGACAACAGATTGTTTCGCCCTTCCCTGCAGTGCCCACCAACATGAGCACTGCTAGAGTTGGATGAAACAAGGCTGTGAGCGAATAATGATAGGGCTTTCTGTTGTAAGTGGTCAGGTCACATTTGCATGGCCGCAAGAGAGGTTCCGGGGGTTGGTGTGTTGTCTCCATGGTGTTTGGATCAGGAATGTCTCTGAGCAGCTATAGGGCATTGTGTAAGTGGTGAGTGAATGGCCAGAATTCATGGTACATGTAGGAACTAATGTCATGGATGGAAGAAGGGAAAGAGGCCTGCAAGGTGACTTGAAGAAGATAGGTGAAAGGCAGACCTTCAAAGATTGTAATCTCTGGATTGCTTTGAAAACCATGGACATGTGAATATAGGAATAGAAGGATAATCAAGATGAATACATGGCTGAGGAATAATGCAGGAGGATGTGTTTCAGTTTCCTGCATCATTAGCATAATCTTTGAGGGAATAGAGGATCTGTACAAGCAGTATAAGTAGAACATCAATCAGAGTGAGATCAGCAGCCTTGCTGGGGGTGTTGGTAACACCGCTGAGAAAGTTTTAAATCGAGTTGAATGGGGAAGGGGTCTCAACAGTTGTTTAGATGGAGAGGTATAAGCACCTGGAGGGGAAATAGTTAGTCAGCCCAATAGTAGAAAGAAGAGTGAGTCAGCATCAAGGGAATTTAACAATTAATTGCTTCTGATTTAACATGGGGAATTTGTAGTGAAGTAGATCAACTCTTAAGTTTTAATCATGCAGGTGTACAGTTTAATTGCCATCACTGAAACATGGTTGAAAGATGAACAAGACTAGCAACTCAAAATTCCAGGTTATGGAATTTTTAGGAGGATTAGGGGGTTAGGTTTTGAACCATAGCACCATAGCAACAAGGTTGTGTTTCTTCATTATTGAAGAATATCCTAAAATATTTACACATATAAATTAGAAACAAAATGGATGTTGTCACTTAGCGGTATATTACAGAACTTCCAACAATCAATGGGTGGTAGAGGAACTGATATGTAGGTAGATATCAGAAAGGTGCAATGAAGTAGGGTAAAAATGCTAGTGGATTTGAGTTTCTCAAATATTAACTTGATGTGATTTAGTATTAAAGGCTCTGAGATAATAGGGGTTTTGAAATGCAAGAGACTGTATTTGCTTGAATGAGAAGCAACAATCAAACTGCTGGAGGAACTCAGCATCATCTGCTAGGGGAAGTTAATTTTCTATGTAACTGTGCAGCTGAACTAAGTGGAGAGGGAAGGTAGCCAGAAGGGTGATTTGTGGACCAAGGAGAGTAAAGGAGCATTTTAGTCATTGAAAACGGTTACAGATGGACCAGTAATTAATGTTTTCAGTTGGGACAAGACCAATTTCATTATATAAGGGAGAACCTTACTGTGTGATGAACCAAATGAACCCGATTTGACTGCGGAGCTTAAGGTAAAGGGATCCTTAGCAGATAGTGTTCATAATATGATAGAATTTACCCTGCAGTTTGAGAAAAAGAGAGAAGCTCAAATCAGATGTATCACTATTAAGGTAGAGTAAAGAGAATTACAAAGGCATGAGAAAGCTGGCAAAAGTTGATTGGAAGGGGACGCTAGCAGAGATAATGGAAGAACAGCAAAGGCTAGAGATTCTGTGAGCAATTTGAAAGGTGCAGGATAGATATACACTGAAGAGCAGTAATCTAAATGGACTCTGAGGCAACTGTGACTGACATAGGAAGTCAAAGACAGCATAAAAGCAAAATAGAGGGCATATGATATTGCAAAAATTAATAAGAAGTTAGGGGATTAGGAAGCTATTAAAAAGAAACAGAAAGCAACTAAATCAAAGCAGTAAGGAGAGAAAAGGTTATGAAAGTAGGCTGGCCAATAATGCAAGAAAATACTAGAACTTTATTTCAGATATATAAAGAGTAAAAGAGAGGAGAGAAAAGTTATCAGACCACTAGGAAATGACTCTTGAGTAGTAGCAAGGAGGGACAAAGAAATGGTGGATGAACTTAAGTATTTTGTACCAGTCTTACTGTAGAAGACACCAGCAACATGCCAGAAAATTGAAAGGATCATGGGGCAGAAGTCAGTTTAGTTCTAATTATAAAGAGAAGGCGCTTGGGAATCTGAAAGGTCTGAAGGTAGATAAGTCACCTGGACAAGATGGACCACACCCCAGTGTTCTGAAAGAGGTTGCAGAAGAGACTGTGGAGGCATTAGTAGTGATCATTAAAGAATGACTAGCTTCTGGAATGGTTCCAGAGGACTGGAATATTACAAATGTCACTCCACTCTTTAAGAAGGAAGGGAGGCAGAAGAAAGGAAATTATAGACACGAGATCCTGCAGATGCTGGAAATCCTAAGTAACATGCACAAAATGCTGGAGGACCTCAGCAGGTGAGGCAGCAGCTATGAAAATAATTAGTCGACGTTTCATGCACACACCTTCTCCAGGACTCCAAAGGAAGGTGGAAAATATCAGATTAGAAAGATGGGAGGAGGGGAAGGAGGACTAGCTAAAAGTTGATATGTGGGTTGGGTGGGAAAGGTAAAGGGCTGAGAGCAGAGGAGAGTGGACCATGGGAGAAAGGGAGGAAGGAGGGGCACTGGGGTGGTGGTGAGGGGGTTGTTACGCAGGTGAGAAGAAGAGGTAAAAGGCCAGAGTGGGGAATAGAAGAAGAAGGAAGGGGGGTGATGAAAAGGAAAAAAACCTGAAGATCAGTTAGTCTAATTTCAGTGGATGGGAATTTGTTGAAGTCCATTATTAAGGATGAAGTTTCAGGGTACTTCAGGCCAAAGTCAGCCTTAAGTGGAAATCTTGCCTGTCAAATCTGTTGGAATATTTTGAGGAAATATCAGACAGGATAGACAAAAGTGAGTCAGTGGATGTTGTTTACTTGAATTTCCAGAATGCCTTTGACAAGGTTCTGCACATAAGGCTGTTATTCAAGATAAGACCCCATGGTATTATTGAAAAGATACTAGTTTGATAAAAGATTGCCAGGAGACAAAGAATCAGGAAAAAAGGGGCCTATTCTCATTGGCTGTAGGGGTCTGTATTGTGACAGATTCTTTTCACATATGTCAATGATTTGGATGACAGAATTAATAGCCTTGTGGCCAAGTTTGCAGACAATACAAAGATAGGTAGAGGGGCAGGTAGTGTTGAGGAAACAGGGAGTCTGCAGAAGTAGTTAGGCAGATTAGGGGAATGGGTAAAGAAATGGAAGATGAAATATGGTGTGGGGAAGTGTATGGTCATGCACTTAAGGAGAAGGAATGAAGGCATAGACTGTTTTCTAAACTGGGAGATAATTCAAAAATCAGAGTTGCAAATGAATTTGGAATCCCTGTGCAGGATTCCCTAAAGGTTAGCTTGTAGGTTGAGTCAGTGGTAAGGAAGGCAAATGAAATATTGACATTCATTCTGAGAAGACTAGAATAAAGCTGAGGATTTATAAGAAATTTGTCAGACTGTACTTAGAATATTTTGAGTAGTTTTGGGCCCCTTATCTAAAAAAAAATGTGCTGGCATTGGAGAGAGTCCAGAGGAAGTTCACAAGAGTGGTTCCGGGAATGAAATGCATAGCAGTTAACATATAGCAGTTAATGCGACACTTAGGGCATTGAAGTTTGGAGTTCACGTCATCAGTAAAGAGCTTGTTCATCCTTCTTGTGAATGCATGGGTTTCCTCTGGGTGTTTTAGTTTCCTCGCACAGTCCAAAGGTGTAATGGTTTGTGGACTAATTGGTCATTGTAAAATGTTCCGTGATTAGGATAGGGTTAAATCAGCACAGGTCGAAAGGCTGGAAGGGCTTATTCTGCACTCTATCGCTAAATAATAAATAAATAAATAAATATTCATAGCTCTGGGCTTGTACTTGCTGGAGTTGAGAAGAATGCGTGGGGTAGGAAATCGCTTTGAAACCAATTGAATATTTGAAGCAGCTTATTATAAATATTAGGGACTGAGGCAAGTTAAAAGACCTAGATAAAGTGGGTGTGAACAAGATGTTTTGTATAGTGAGGGTGTCTAAGACCTAAGGGCGCAGCCTTAGAATAGAGGGACATTGCTTTAGAACAGATGAGGATGAATGTCGTTAGCCAGTGTGCGGTGAATCTGTGGAACTTATTGCCACAGGTGGCCGTAGAGGCCAAGTCATTGCATATATATTAAATGGAGGTTGATAGGTTCTTGGTTAATTAGGGTGTCAAAGATTACAGGGAGAAGGCACAAGAACGGGGTTGAGGGAGGAAATAAATCAGCCACGATAGAATGGTGGAGCAAACTTACTTGGCCAAAGAGCCTAATTCTTCTCTTTTGGCTTAAAGTATTATTGACCTTGTTGTGATTGTGAACAAAGTCATTGAGAGATCCTGAAGCTGCTTGACATAGAAGTCTTTATTCAGCTAAATGAACAGCAAGCATCATATTCAAGACGGTCTTGGAAAAGAGGCCAAGAGTGATCCAAAATGACATGACATTTTTATATGCTAAAGATCAAAGGTAATAGGACAATTCTGTAGTTACAATGTACTTGCACTGTTTCCTTTGAATTACATATAATTTTCAGACACCTCCACTCCACCCATACTCCAGTCACCCAAAATAAATCTTAATGCCCACTGACTCTGAGTCAGATTCGTGCATATGTAGGCATCTGAGGACAAATGGAGTGATTCTTTATTTGCTATCAACTCTAAAATTTAGCTCCAGGAATTCCATTGTTCACAGCTGCATTTTAAATTCAATCTATAATCCATGTTCAGGATTGAAGACTGACTGCTTTTGAAATTAGTATTTGCTATGTAACATAACTCCAGAACATGTCCTAACAGACCTCAAATGGGAGTATCTATTTGCAAATAAGTTTACATTTTCGCAGTGGGAAGCATTCAAAGGAGAAATAACAGGAGTTTATTGCCAATATTATGTTCCTGTAGGAGTACAGGCCAGGAAAACTTGGACACTGAAGGATAATGAGGGTTGCATAAAGAGGTGAAAGAAAACAAATGATATTTAGGGAACTAAAGATAGGAAGTGGATGGGGAATGAGGAGTATGTCAAGAGTGTAGCAAGTGTAGGGAGTTGCTTTAAACTGAATTTAGAAGGGCTAAGAGGCATCAAAACAGAAATGAAGTAAATCCAAAGGTATTTTATGTATATAAAGGACAGAGCAATAACCAGTAAAAATGTGACCCATTATGAAAGATTGGAAGAGTGACAGAATTGTCAATAATGTGTTTGTCCCACTTCTATTGCATTGGAATGTAGTCTTCAGAGAGATCTTTTGGTGAAATGGACTAAAAAATTGGCAATTAAATTTAATCAAGACAAATATAAGGTACTGCATTTTGGCTAGGATGTCATGGATAGTTGGTTGGTAGAGATTATTAAGGAAATGAGAGACCTCTGAATATAGGTCCTTAGATTCTTTAAGGTGGCACATAGATAAACAATGTGGTTAGGAAGACACACGGGATACTGCCCTTGTTAGTCATAGCATTGAATACAGCAGCAGGGAAGTTATTTTCCAAGTTTATAAACACTTTGGTCAGAACTTAGCTGGAGGATCATGTGCAGTTTAATCACAATGGGTGTAGGAAGAAGGTGATCGTGCTGGAGAAGGTGCAGATTAGATTTACCAGGGTATTGCCTGGGATGGAGATGTTCAGTAGCAGACCAGAGAAGCTAAGACATTCCTGCCTGGAACAGGGATGTAATGGTGAGGTGGAGGGAGAGTGTTGGGGGTGGGGAACCTGACTGAGGCATACAAAATTTGAGATGTTATGGATAGATTACGCTGCAGGAAACTTTTCCATTAGGTAATTCTATAGAGACAAGTAAAATTAAATTATATAGGGAAGTAGGAAGAAACTCAGAGGGGATATGAGGGGACTTCTTTTCAACCAGAGAGCTGTAAGTACATGCAATGCACTGCCTGAGAGAATGGTTGAAGCTGGGTTGCTTGTAGCAGTGAAGAAATATCCAGTTGACTACTTGAATCGTTCAGGCATATGCTGGGTAACCAATAGCTGAGTAATCTGACTAATATGGAATGCTGCCCAGTGGTGGGCATGCATGAGATGGGCTGAATGGCCTATTTCCACGCTGTTGAAATCAATTAATCATTTTCAGCATTTTTATTATGGATTTGTGCAGTTCTGGCAATGACTCAAGGTCAGAGAAATTGGCAGCATTAATTGGTTTCAGATTCCCTACCTTAAATTTTCAATCAAATGTTTTAAATTCATATATCAGATACCTAATCCAGTGCATTGTAAGTGTAGTGCCAGTGATCGCAGTCTGCTCATTTACACCTTATTGAAAGAAGTAAATTAGAAATAACACTGGACTCTGAGCAACTGAAGCATGAGATATTGTCCATGTTATTTGTTCAAGCTCTTTGGAAAAGGGAATTTCACTACTTCACCTAATGAACTAATCAAATAGCAATATTAAAAAGAAATCTCAAGATATAAGCCCACTGTAATTTGAATTTGTTTTTTTTATTTTGTCTGTTGATCTTGACTTTGAATATATCTAGTATTTAGCAAAAAAAAATAAAACCAAGGGCTTGTTTAATGCTGGAGCACAGGAGGAAATGCCAAGATTGGAGGTGCAGTTTTAAATGAAGAAGCTGCAAATATGAGGGAGACTCTACGTGTCATCAACCCAAAATCACCAAATTGATGATCTTGAGCTGATCCTCTTTCACCAAGTGGAAGAGATAGAAATCAAAATCAGGTTTATCTGCAAAAATTAAGGGTGATGCAAATAGAAAAGAAATGTGTGTGATAGCATAGAGTCTGAGACTCTGACACGTGGGGTGGGGGTGCTAGATGAGAGAAGGTGGAAAACGCTCGTTACTTACAGCTTCAAACATTGGTATAGGATGAACTCTTTTATTACTGCTCTTAGTATTTTGAAAAGTTGTTCCGACATGAACATCTTAGAAAATGAAATCCTGTAGGAGTGTCGACAAAAATCAACACGAGTGCAATTACTTCTAGCGTACACTTTATTCCCCAGCAAACAAATGGCGACGTTTTATATATATATATATATATATCAGAAAAGAAAACACCCCCAAAACGTAATAGCGTAGAATGTAACACGTAACAGACACGACAAACTTATCCCTGAACAGTCTGACAGTCTGGGTGAATTCTGCTTCATAAAATTAAGGAGTCCCCATATATAGCCCCCCCCCAACCAAATTAACCCTAGCAGACAAAGTCAAGTGAGCAGGGGCCCGCAAAACTCAGCCAAACCTACTCCTGCCTTCACGGGCAGGTGCGGTGGAGGAAGAACGGTCAATATCAGAAGGCCTGGAGGTGGACAGCAGGCCCCTCTGCGGGGCGGTGTCATTTCCACTGGAGAGTCCAGGCCCAAGTGGGCAGGCTTGAGATGATCCACAGAAACACTGTCTGGGATACCTCCAAAGTCCGGTGTAAAAAAAAACTTATCCCCCGCCTCCAACATGCGTAACAGACCGTCATAAGGCAGCTGCAGGGGACTCTGATGTCCACCGCAATGCACAAATGTATATTTTGCCTCCTGCAGACCCGGCAGCAGGTGCGACCACGACAGGCCATGCTGCATTGTGGGCCCTGGAGCAAAAGTTTTGGTGCTGCCATGAAATGGACCATGGGACTGTAGATGATGGGAGAAACTCTCCCGGCACCTACAGGGGTTGCCCAAAAAGGAGCTCCGCAGAAGAGGACTGAAGGGTTTGCCTTGGGGGCCGTCCTCAGGCCCAACATGACCCATGGTATTCTGTCCACCCAACAACCGTCACTGAGGTATGCACGGAGAACGACTGTCATTGAGCGGTGGAACCGTTTGCACAGACCATTGGCCTGAAGGTGATAAGCTGTGGTCCGATGTAGTTTGATCCCTAGATCACGGGCAACCGCACAACAAAGCTCGAACGTAAACTGCGTCAGTCAGTCTGAAGAGATATCTGACGGCATGCTGAACAAGTGATTCATGAGCCAATGAACGCTCATCCCACCCCCGTAGCTGAAATGTATTACAGCAGCATTGCCTTCTGCCAGTATATGGTCCTGTCAATGATGGTGAAGAGATGGATAAACCTATGGGATGAAGGGTAATGGACCAACCAAATCCATATTCACATGGTCGAAAAGCCATTCAGGGACTCCGAAATGAGCCAAAGGAGCCTTTGTGTGTCGACACACCTTTGCGCATGGACACATCAAGCAAGCACTAGCCCAGTCCCTGACATTCTTCTTAACCTCATGCCACACAAACTTTTCTGTCACCAGTTTCTGTGATGCCCTGCAGCCCGGGTGAGAAAGCCAGTGAACCACATCGAAAACACGCCACCACCAGCTCGCTGGCACAGCCGGCTTGGGTCGCATCACACAGTAGTGAAACGCCTCTGTCACCGAAAATAAAGTCCATCAGTTTCAACCCTGTATCTGCCGAACGCAGCACCTGCACGTTCGGGTCTGAAACCTGGTCTGCCACAGCTGAGCGTAGTCCGTGCCTATATGGACAGCACAGTGAAGGACCAGGAAAAGCAGTCAGTCATGAGGTTACGCTTCCCCATGACATGTTGGATGTCCATGGTGATCTCTGGAATAAAAGAACGATGGCACTGCTGTCACAGTCAATCGTTCTGTACTTGTGTTTGCAGAGGCGAAGCTGACAGTTTAAAAAAGGTGAGAGGCTGGCAAATGCCATTGACCAACTGCTCATGCACCATGCCAACCATGCAATCTGACTTGTCCATGTTGAGAATGATCGATGCGTCTGGTGGGGGAGTGCCAGTATTAAACAATGCCTGCTTTGTGTCCAGGAATGCCTTGGACCTTTCCTACGTCTAGTCCACGACTTGCTTAAGGAAGGGAGGAGAAGATGGCGGCGTGACGCAGCGCGCCGACTGCTCCAAAATGATATCATATTTGTTCAGTAGGGGCCGTGCACAATCCTGATTTGATGGAGACAGATGTGAGAAGCATGGAGAAACATCTGGAGAAACTTCTGAAATGCCTGCTTCGCTGCTGCTGCTACTGTGCGATCCAGAATCTCCGGAGGGGAAGGCCTCAAATCCTCAGCTTTGCCTATTGCCTGTTGCCGGGGCCGGGGTCGAAGCGCTCGGCAGAGATGGTGCTCAGTGCTCGGTGTCAGAGGGCTGGTCGGAGGCTCGAAGTTTTCGGATGGACTCAAGAATCAGCTGTGGTCGGGTGCTTCCAGGGTGCTGCATTGGCAAGCTTGCAGTGCTGGAGGTTCATGGCAGGGAGAGGTTCTCCATTCTACCCTCTGCGTGAGATGATGGGACTTTCGAGAGGCTTTGAGACTTTTTTTTTTACTGTGCCCATGGTCTGTTCTTTATCAAATTACGGTATTGCTTTGCACTGTTGTAACTATATGTTATAATTATGTGGTTTTTGTCAGTTATTTTAGTCTTGGTTTGTCTTGTGTTTCTGTGATATCATTCTGGAGGAACATTGTATCATTTCTTAATGCATGCATTACTAAATGACAATAACAGAGGACTACGTGTCCTCATAAACTAATCTAAAAGGGGCATGTGAGCTGAGCTGCTTTAGGGACAAAAGTTCACCAAGCCCAAAAACTCCTGCAGGAGCTTAACAGTGACCGGCTGAGGGAAGTGCTTAATGGTCTCAACTTTAGCTGGCAGGGAAACTGACCTGCTGCATTGACATGGTGTCCATGGAAATTGCCCACAGACAGTCCAAGCTGGCACTTCGCTGGGTTGACGATAAGACTATGCTGACTAAGGCATTCAAAAAGGGTTTTCAAGTGTAAGAGATGTTCATCCATAGAAAAGCTTCCCACCAAAATGTCATCTAGACAAACAAACAGGAATGGCAGATCCCAGAGAACATTGTCCATGAGGTGCTGAGATGTCTGAGCCATGTTCTTCGGCCTGAATGCCATTTGAAGGAACTCGAAGAAAACGAAGCAGTGTAATAACAGTGGTTTTAGGAGTGTCAGTCACGTGGACAGGGACCTGGTGATAACCGTGAACGAGGTCCACCTTCAAGAAAATAATTTTCCTTGCCAGGCGGGCAAGGAAATCCTGGGTGTGAGGGATTGAGTTTTGGTCAAGGGTCATGGCGTTGTTGAGGCAGCGGTAATCACCACATGGACACCACCCGCCTCCTCGGTTTTCGCACTATGTGGAGAGGAGAAGCCCATGGACCACTAGACCGCCTGACGATGCCTAGGTGCTCCATAGCGTCAAACTCAGCCTTGGCGACAGCTAGCTTCTCCGGGTCAAGGCACCTGGCGCGGGCGTGAACGGGTGGGCTGGTGGTGAGGATGTGGTGTTGCACCCCGAGTTTAGCGGTGGAGGAGGAGAAAAAGTCAGTTCTGGGAACTCAGCGAGGAGGTGGGTGAAGTCATCGGAGGCAGAAAGAGCGCTGGACAACTTTGAAGTGCCAGTGGCACTGAGTGTGGTGGAGAAGGTGTAGAAAGTCTCTGCGTTGACCAGACGCCAGCTCTGGACATCAACGAGAAGGCTGTTGGCGCAGAGGAAGTCAGCTGCCGGTAGGGGTGTAGACACCACTGCCAACATAAAATTCCAGGGGAACTCAAATTCAAAAGGGTATGAGAAGGCAGGGGAGTGGGGATCACTGGAAGAATTAGATCAGCCCATGATTGAATGGCGGAGCAGACTTGATAGGCTGAATGGCCTACTGCTGCTCCTATATCTTATGGTCTTATGGTCTAACTTCTGCCTGCCGAAGCACAACCATCTTATACTTACAAAAAGTCCAGATGGTGCTCCCATTCGCAGCCTCGAGAGACAGTCCCTATTCCCCAGTTCATATGTCCAATTTAGGCGCAGGCAGGATGCTCAGCTGAGCACCCATGTCACAGAGGAAATGGCACCCGGAAACAGACTGTAACGAACAACAAACTGCTTGACCTGCTGATATCCGTAGCAGCTAACGGGTGCTGGCCGTTCCATTTTCCTGACTCCTTGAACCCACAGAGTGGCCAGCACTTCTTGCACTTGGCCCCAAACCTTGTGTGGTAGAAACATAGAGTAGGAGACCCATCATTGAGCCACGGTGATTGTGGATTCAGGTGGCGGTGAAGTGGCGGTTTCCCAAATCGGTATTGGTGAGGGAAAGCACCTTGGTAGAGCCTGGAGCTCTTTGAGGGGAGAGCCAGCCAGAGCCAACCGCACCTCGCCTGGTAGCTCTCTGTAGATGAAACATGGCTGATATCCACCAAGGAGGGACAACATGTGGTCCATCAACTCCAGCGGCTTGGAATCACCTAAGGTGGGCAGTGAGAGGAGCCGACAGTGCGCTCAGACTCGGAAAGTTTGAAAGATTTTAGGAGGAGTTGCTTAAGAGTCTTGTATCTGTTGACTTCCGGGGGTGGGAGGGGCGGTGCTGAGGATACTCATCACCCTGGTTACCATAAAGCTGTCAAATGCTGCGACAATGGAGTAATATTTTGTATCGTCTTGCACTTCCCACACTGCAAACTGGGCTGCTGCCTGAGCAAACCAAACGGTGGCATGTTTCTGCCAGAATTCAGGGGGCTTGAGAGCAACGGCATTTGCAGTCGTGACTGTAAAACGAGCAAAATCGCTCTGGAATTGTACAGAGGAGCATCGGTGTCACCAATGTAGGAGTGTCGACACAAAGTAACTCCAATATAAATTACTTCTAACGTATACGTTACTCCCCACAAACAAATGGTGACATCATATATATATATCAGAAAAAAAAGCCCCCAAAACGTAATAACGTACAACGTAGCATACACAGCAAACTTAACCCTTAATAGTCTGGGTGTATTCTGCCTAATGAAATTGAAGAGATCCTACAATCCTAATTCTTCCAGACAGTAAGTGATTATCTTGTGCAAGTTATTGGATAGTCTTGGAAAATGTGTCCTGTCATTGGTTGATGCCTTTGATACCAATTCACTCAAGTACAGATAAGTCAGGATTAAGAAATCATTGTTGTAATTTAGTGTTTTGACAATTAATGCCATTCTCTGTCTAATAACATACTGACTCTTGTGACATTAAATAGGAAGAAAATCAAATATATGTGTAGACTACACCATAAGACATGGAGCAGAATTAGGCCATTCGGCTAATTGAATCTACTCAGAAATTTTATAATGGCTGATACATTATCCCCCTCAACCTCATTTTCCTGTCTTCTCCCCATAACTTTTGAGCGCTGGCTAGTCTAAAAACTATCAACCTCCAGTTTAAAGGAAGTCCATGGACTTCTTGATCAAGATGGCGCCTGTGCACAACACTCCTTCAGTCAACATCTTCTAGATGGATCATGAAACCATGTATTTCACTGCTTTTATGTCTTTTACATTTACTTTTCTTCCTGAATGTGATTCTGGAGCTGTTGGAGCTTGTGATTTTCAGTTTGAAAATCGTTTGGGTGTTTCAGCACTCAGCAGTGTCCGAGGGGATTTCAGCAGGCAGGGGCATTGTGTGGGAGCTTCATGGCGAGAAGGCTGCGATCTGATGTTTGATTCCATTTCACTGATTAAAGACCATAATATGTAGGAGAAGAATTAAGCCATTAAGTTTGCTCCGCCCATCATGGCTGATCTATTTTTTCTCTCAGCCCCAATTTCCTGCCTTCTCCCCATATTATTCCTGCCCTAACCAATCAATAATCTATCAATCTCTGCCTTAAATATACATAAGCACTAGTCCTGCACAGCTGCCTTTAGCTACTATTTCCACAGACCCTCTGGCCAAAGAAATTTCTTCTCATCTCCATTCTGAAAGGACACCCCTCTGTTCTGAGGCTCTCCCACCATAGCAAACATCCTCTCCACATTCACTCGATCAAAGCCTTTCACCATTTGATAGGTCTTAATTAGGTCACCCTTCATTCTACTAAATTAAAGTGAATGGAGGCCCAGAGCCAACAAATGCTCTTCATATGACGAACTGTTTAATTCTGGAATAATTTTCATGAACCTCCTTTGAAACCTCTCCAGTTTCAACACATCCTTTCTAAGATAAGGGAATCAAAATAGCACACAATGCTCCAAGTGAGGCCTCACTAGTGCTTTATAAAGTCTCAACGTTATATCTTTGCTAGTGCTCTTGAAATGAATGCTAATTCCATTAATGCCCCACCTCCCCCTCGTACCCCATCCGTTATTTATTTATAAACACACATTCTTTTTCTCGCTCTCCTTTTTCTCTCTCTGTCCCTCTCACTATACCCCCTGCCCATCCTCTGGGTTTTTCCCCCCTCCACCTTTTCTTTCTCCCTAGGCCTCCTGTCCCATGATCCTCTCATACCCCTTTTGCCAGTCAACTGTCCAGCTCTTGGCTCCATCCCTCCCCCTCCTGTCTTCTTCTATCATTTTGGATCTCCCCCTCCCCTTCCCACTTTCAAATCTCTTACTAGCTCTTCCTTCAGTTAGTCCTGACGAAGGGTCTCAGCCCGAAACGTCAACTGTACCTCTTCCTAGAGATGCTGCCTGCCCTGCTGCATTCACCAGCAACTTTGATGTGTTTTGCTTGAATTTCCAGCACCTGCAGATTTCCTCGTGCTAACATCACATTTGCCTTCCTAACCACAGACTGAACTGGCAAGTTAACCTTTAGTGAATTCTGCACAAGGACTCCCAGTTCCCTTTGTACCTCAGATTATTGTACAGGTGTCCGCTGCTTTTCGAACATTCGCTTTACGAAACGTCACTGTTACAAAAGACTTACATTAGTACCCTGTTTTCGCTTTCAGAAGGTGTTTTCACTGTTACGAAAAAAAGCAGGGCGCGAAAAAATCAGCACACTAAAAGGCAGTGCGCGCCCCGAGCAGCCACTCTCCCCGGATTCAGAACTGCATTCTCGCCGGCATTGCTTAAACACATGCCTATGAGCAGCCGTTTGCAAGATGAGTTCTAAGGTATCGGAAAAGCCTAAAAGAGCTCGTAAAGGTGTTACACTTAGCGTAAAACTAGACATAATTAAGTGTTTTGATCGTGGTGAACGAAGCAAGGACAAAGTGAGTTTGGCTTGTGGAAGTTGCTGAAGGTGATGTTGAAGAGGTTTTGGCATCCCGTGACCAAGATCAGATAGGTGAAGAGCTGATGCAATTGGAAGAAAAATGGATAACAATCGAAACCGAATGCACTAGCGAACTGAACATGAAGCAACTGTGTGAGATTTTCGCTGCAATGATGAAGTACGAATTTAATTTTGAAAGGGTACGTAGGTTTAGGGGATATTAGCAAGATGGTTTGAGTCCTTACAAAGAACTGTGTGATAGAAAAATGCGCGAGGCTCAGCAGTCAAGCAAGTCTTCCACATCAGCCACAGCAGACGACGAACCTCGACCTTTGACATTGAGGTGGGCAGAGATAGAAGATGACTTGCCTGCCCTAATGGAAACAGACGATGATGAGATGACACCCCAGTGTCCCACCACTCCAACCCCCAGGCCACGGACAGATACCGATTCGCGGAGAATGCAGCGGTAGCCGGGAGGCACACGGCACAACTAAGAAAAAAGCCGAAATAAATGTGCTAATTAATTAGGTGCCGCTCGACACGTAATTGTCGGCCCAGATCAGAGATGACGCAATCGGAAATCGGCATTGATCTGGGCAGATAATTACGTGCCGGGCGGTACCTAATTAATTAGCGTGTTTGTTTCGGCCTTTTTTTCTGAAAGATGTGCTGTGTGCCTCCTGGCTACCGCTGCACCTCTGTATGGTTCGCGGCAATGTATTGCTCGGCGGCCTGGAGGGTGGGGGCCACTATACCACCCCAGCCTGTGACGACTCAGTCTAACACACCATCAGTGTGCTCGGCACTGAACCAATTCCGGTAAGTGATACTACACTGTACATACATTATTTCTAC
This sequence comes from Mobula birostris, assembly GCF_030028105.1. NCBI lineage: Eukaryota > Metazoa > Chordata > Chondrichthyes > Myliobatiformes > Myliobatidae > Mobula > Mobula birostris. The sequence continues at coordinate 135,336,591 of NC_092376.1, forward strand.
TCTATATCGGCTGTGTATTTTTACGTGTTATTTGGTATGATTTGGCAGCTTCATAGCTTAAAGGTTACTGGAGAGAGTGTTTCTGTCGAGAGCGCTTGCGCCGTGTTTTTGCCAACAGCGCTTGCGTGAGATTTTCTGCTGACGGAGCTTGCGTGAGATTTTGGGTACGGAGAACAGTGCAGTAATGATTGTGGAAAAGTATTTCTACTTTATATAGGCTGTGTATTTATCATATCATTCCTGCTTTTACTATATGTTAATGTTGTTTTAGGTTTTATGTGTTATTTGGCATGATTTGGTAGGTTATTTTTGGGTCTGTGAACGCTCACAAAATTTTCCCATATAAATAAATGGTAATTACCTCTTTGCTTTACGACATTTCGGCTTACGAACCGTTTCATAGAAACGCTATACCTTCGGATGGCGGGGGAAACCTGTATTTCCTCTCCATTTAGAAAATAGTTAACCCTTCTTCTAATGAAGTACAAGATGTGCACATTGTTATCATCAAAGGAGGGTCGCTTGTCCTTTAGGTGGAGATATACTGCAGAGTATTGACCTGAGGTGTCAGCTCTCCTCTGTTGGGCCATGTGTTGTGAAATGGTTATTTTCTCTTGCCTATATACAGATCTACACAGTTCTCTTTGCATTGGATAGCATATACAATATTGCTTTGCATGTGTTTGTCTGTAGGATCCTTGGGGTGGATGAGTTTTTGTCTGAGTGTGTTTGTAGGTTTGAAAAATACAAGGATTTGGTGTGTGTTGAAAATCCTTCTGAGATTCCTTTGAAGATGACAGTGTGCACATTTTGGACAGGGAAGACAGCTGGTTTGAATGAGGGATCAAAGAAGTTACCTTTGTCAAACTGGAAACCCCATCCCTGATCAGCCATCAGCTATTTACAATGCAGTCCTAACACTTCTACCCTGGCATTCCACAACAGTTCACACCTCCATTCAAGCAAAGATAAGACCCTCTCATTACCCCTACAACTCTTATGACCCTCCTGTGATTGCTATACCTTTAAACAACTTTTATAAGCCGGAAAACTACCCACCATGGATCAAAACTGAAGAAGCCTTTCGGATGAGTGGCGAAATGTCTTCTAGACAACACAATGAGTCCAGTTGCCTTTATTTGCTACCTCTTGGCATTTATCGTTTTTTAGTTGCCTTCTATTGGATTTTAAATGTTTCCTTATCCTGTGACTTCCCATCAATTTTTGATATATTATATGCCCTCACTTTTGCTTTTATGTTGTGTTTGACTTCCCTTGTCTCACACGATTGCCTCATCTTCCCTTTAGAATACTTCATTTTTGGGATGCATATATCCTGCACCTGCCCCAGAAACTCCAGCCATTGCTCTTCTTCCTGTTTTGTCACCTTTCAATCAACTTTGGCCCACTCCTTTCTCGTGCCTCCTAAATTCCCTTTTCTGATGCATCTGACTTTATCTTTTCCCTTTCAAACTGCTGGATGTATTCTATCATATTATGATCCCTGCCTCCCATGGTTCTTTTACTTTGAGCTCCTCCATCAAATCCGGTTCATTACACAACACAATCCAAAATTATAACGTCGACGTCAGTCCTGACGAAGGGTCTCGGCCTGAAACGTCGACTGTACCTCTTCCTATAGATGCTGCTTGGCCTGCTGCGTTCACTAGCATTTTTTATGTGTGTTGCTTGAATTCCCAGCATCTGCAGATTTCCTCGTGTTTACAATCCAAAATTGCCTTTTTTTCTAGTGGCCTCAACCACAAGCTGCTCTAAAAAGCCATCCTGTAGGTATTCCACAAATCCCCCCTTTTGGGTTCCAGCATCAAACTGATTTCCCCAACTTACCTGCATATTGAAATTCCCCGTGATTATCGTAGCATTCCCCTTATTAAATGCCTTTTCTATTTCCCTTTGAAACTTATATCACACATCCTGGCTACTGTTTGTTAGTCTTTATATACTGTAACTCCCATCAGGGCTTTTTTACCTTTGCAGTTTCTTAACCCACGATGATTCTACTTCTTCTGATCCAATGTCATCTCTTTCTAAGGATTTGATTTCATGTTTTACCAATGGAGCCACCCCATTCCCTCTGCCTACCTGTATGTCATTTTGATACAATATAAAACCATAAGACATAGGAGCAGAATTAGGCCATTTGGCCCATCAAATCTCCTCCTCAACCCCATTTCCCATATGATAACCCTTTCATTTCTGGAATCATCCCTGTGAACTTCCTGTGTACCCTCTCCAATGCCAGCGCATCTCTTCGAGGATGAGGAGCCCGAAACTGTATACAATACTCAAGGTGAGGCCTCACTAGTGCCTTTTAATGCCTCAGCATCATATCCGTGCTCTTGTTTTCTAGACCTCTTGAAATGAATGCGAACATTGCATTTGCCTTCCTCACCACAGACTCAACCTGCAAGTCAACCTTTAGGGTGTTCTGCACAGGGACTCCCAAATCCGTTTGTGTGTATCCTTGTATGTTAAGCTCCCAGTTATGATCTTCTTTCAGCGGTGACTCATTAGTTCCCACTAATTCATACCTGCCAATCTTTAACTGCTACAAAATCTATCTTATTCTGTATACTGCATGCATTTAAATATAACACTTTCAGTCCTTTGATCATCACCCTTTTTGATTTTTGTCCCTGTGTTTCATTTCAAGCCATCCCACTGACTGCCTTCTTTTGCCCTATCATCTGCCTGTCCTTTACTGCACATTGCATCTCCTTGTATACCAACTGTCCCATCCTCAGCCCTACAATTTATTTTCTTATCCCTGTGCCACATTAGTTTAAACCCTCTCCAAGAACACCTGCCTGCAAGGATAATGACCCCTCTTGGGTTCAGGTGTGAACCATCCTTTTTGTACAGGTCATATCTTCCCCTGAAGAGATCCCAGTGATCCAGAAATCTGACATCTTTCCCCTGCCTCAGTTCTTCAGCTACGCATTAATCTGCTAAATTATCCTATTCTTACCCTTTCTGGCCAGTAGCACAAGCAGCAATCCAGAGATTACTCCCCTTGAAGTCCAGCTTTTCAGCTTTCTACCTAACTTCCTATATCTCTCTTCAGGACCTCATCCCTTTTCCTGCCTATGTGATGTGTACCAAGATTTCCAGTTGTTCGTCTCCCCTTTTAGAATGCAGTGGACTTGATCTGAGGCATCCCTGACCCTGGCGCCTGGGAGGCAACGTACCTCTTGTGCAACCACGGAATCTCCTGTCTGGTCCTCTTATTATGGAATCCCCTATCACTATTGAACTCCTCTCTCCTGCATTCCCTTCTAAGCCACAGAGCCAAACTTAGGGCCTGATACCCAGTCACTGTGGCTTTCCCTTGGGAGGTCATCCCCCAGTGGTACCCAAACCTATTTTTGAAGGACACAGTCATAAGGGTGCTTTTCACTGACTGCCTGTTCCCTTTCCCTCCCTGGACAGTCCAGCCAACTACCTGCCTTCTTCAACTACCTCCCTGTAGCTCCTACCTATCTTTTCCTCATTCATATGAGCTGAAGGTTGTCGAGCTGCAGCTCTAGTTTCTTAATACGGTCTCATAGGAGCTATATCTGAATGCACTTTTGTGAAAATGTAGTTATCAGGGAGACTAGAGTTCTCTGTGAGTTCCCATATCTCACACAAACATGCTGCTAACCCTGGATCTATTCTCAATACACTAACTGGGTATTAATAAACAAAGTTCTTGCTGTTCTTTATGAATGGAGTATTAATGGCATCTTAAAATCATGCTAAAAAGCAAAATTATCCACTTTATTCCATTACATGTTTAATGTTATTGGCATTCTTCCAATTCTGTGTTAATATATAACGCTGCAGCACAAGGATGTTGTGAAGCAGAACAGTTTAGCTGCTTCCTTGAATATGATAAAACTATTCACATAGTAAAGAAGATTAAAAAGGAACATTCAATACAGTATTATCTAAATACAGTACTCTTGTATCTGGCACTCAGATATACAAAAATAAATCTAATCGTGTATATTGTATGTTAGAAGGCCCCGTTGTAATATCTCAAGCACCTTAGACGGGCAGAACAGAGTACTTCCAAGATGACTTCCACTGCCTGACAAGTGCCTGTCCGGAGGACTCCATTTTTTTTTTCTCTGCTTGGACCTTAAGTGATTGCAATTAATTAGTTCCTTAAGTATTTGCCACTCAGGGGCAGGAGTGTCCCATTCTGAGGCTGATTCTCCATAGAAAGAAATGGAGTGAAGTAACAATGGTGGGTATTGATGGTAGGAAGGTAACGTGAGCGTATCCATTTAGGGCTGGGGAACAACATACCAAATTGTGGGAGCAACTCATATTCGCTGTGTAACAGGTACAGGCTCTCCATTCATTGGTAAATGGAAGTGGCATCAAAAGCCTGCAGTTGGCTGGGAACCTGACCTAAGGCTATGTTTTGAAGCAGGTTCAAGAACCAAGCAGAGCGTTGGTAAACACCAGATTTTCAATTAAAAAGAATACAGCAGAATTGCCGTTTAAGTCACCAGAATAATGAATTCATAACTCTACAGCATATTTTATTGACTACTGAACTTTTAAAGTATTAGTGTTAATAAAATTTTAAAGCTTTGATGCTTTATTCATGTTGCTTAGCTATTGTCTCTGCTCCTTTCCTTCTCGTTTGTTACTTTCATTGGCTATGATGGCGAATTCATACAAAATATAGAGGATGCTAAGAATATTCAGCAAATTGGGCAGTGTCTCTGGAGAAACAGCTAGCATTTCAGATGAATGATCTTTTATTAAATCTGATGATTGGATGGTAATTTTTGTATATGCTTACTTTGTGGATTTTAATACCTGTTGCTATTTTAGTAATTGGCAACATTTGTGGTTTGGAACAAGTTGCAGTGTTAGGCAATGATATTAGGAAGAAAATAATCACTGAAAAAGCAGTAAAGTGAATTGTTTGTCCAGCTTTGATAACTTTGATTTAAAAGATGAATTGAAATAGATATGATTGTGTTCTTGTTTATTTTATGTAGTGTGTTGTAAAAGACTGTTCAAATAACTACTATAATATGTAAAATGGACAGGAATTCTTCTGTCACTTTCCCTTTTAGTTGTTATAATGGAGTTGTTGTCTAATCATAGCAATGAATCTCTGTCAATTAGTCTATAACTAACCCAGACATAATGCTTTGCAGAACAAGCAATTGACTTTGTTGTGGCTGCAATGGGATCATTATCGGGTCCGGTATCAATTTCAGTGGAGCAACGTGATCCTCCTGTACCATGAGGCACAACTAACTGCTGTGCATGCTATTCTTAGAAGCTATTTTCTTTATACTGCTCATTCATGTACGTGAGTAAAGTATCGAATTGATCCACTGTTTTCAGAATTTCCCCCAATGTAATCATCCATCAAGTAAACTGAAGTCAATGCTAATACTGAGTCCTCTTTAAGTCAGAGAGTTCAAGACAGTTCCTCTCATGCTGATAGTAATATGTGTTGAATGGCAGGCTGCAGTGCATACAACTGCTTCTCAATATCTTCACTTCCAGAGTGGAGATTAGTGTTAAGGGATTAATACAGGGACATGCTGCTGAGGTAAAGGGTCCATCTACTTGTGTCTATTTTCAGTAGTCTTTCCTGTTTTAGTGTGAATATCCCAAACAACTCAACTATCCCCACCATAAGCTCCATTGGCCCAACCTGCAGTAAAATTCATAGATCCCACTTGGATCAGTATAAAGAACTTTGAGAAAGAAAGCAGTTGGTTCAAGTCGTGCTTTCTTTGGATTCAGGATGACTTGCTTCCTCTCTAGTTCTAGAGATCTTCAGCCAGATCTGTATCAATAAGTTCTGTGACAGGTTGGCTAGATGGAGAAGTTGACATGCCTTCATATGGCCTCCATATGTTACTATCGGTTCTGGTTGTTCCTTTGTTTTGGGGTCCTTGGGCTGGTGTTCTCCATCATTCCACATTTCACTGCAAGGATAGCCTTGAGATGCAATATACACAGGTACAAGAATCTAGGAAAAAGGAAAACAGTCAGAAGAATTCACCAAGTCAAGCAGCGTCCATGGAAGCAAAGAGATGGTTAGTATTTTGGGTGCTTGCTTCATGATGCTAAGTTGTGACTTCCATTGCGTTGCGGCTCAAATTTAGCTGTTATTTTAGTTATTTATTAGTTGGTTCTCTTTTAGGTTGGTAGAGATGATTTTTGGGGTCAGAGAGGAGAGTTAAGGGCCAGGTTAGGGTTTTGAGACAGGGATGTGGAGGAATTAGAGTTCAGCAGGGAATGTAAGTCTCCATCTGCATTTGAAGGCTAGCAACGCGGATATAAGATATCTGCAGAACAAGTCGAATGTCAGGCTGGAAGACCAGCGTGCATGAGAGTTGGTACCCCACCCCCCCAGCCACAGAGTAAGCGAGTTGTCAATTGGTTCTGGAGTTGGAGTTCCACATGAGCAGGATAAATGATGTCCAATGACCCCCTAGGTTCACGGATTGGTGAGACTGGAATTCACAGCCTATTGTTCAGGATCCCATCATCAGCAGGTCCAGAGTTTGACGCCTGGTTTCTAGTGATCAGCAGGTCCTCTGGGTTGATGTGAGGATCGTATTGTGGACATGCTATGCCGGTGCCCGAATGTATGGTGACACTGCGTGCTGTCCCCAATGCATCCTCAAACAACAGATTTCACTTCGATTTTATTTTTGATATACATGATAAATAAACTTGAACCTTTTTACTGGTGTAAGGCATAATGTGACCTGGCCACTGCTAGTGACAAAGAATCAGGTGAGCCCCTGCCAATGATGTTGTATAGTTACTAATTTAACACTATGAGTTCAAAAATAGGGTTTTTCAACCCTTCCAAACATAAAATATGTTAGAAGTCTGATGTAAAATGGGTAATACTAGAAATGTTCAGCAAGTAATGCAACTTTTGTTGGGATAAAAGGACAGTTATTGTTTTTTTTTTGGTCAGACACTGTTTCCTTGAGCGTCGGATGTATGTGTTTTATCCACTTCTGTTGCACAGCTTCACCTTTTAGCTTATCTAATATCATGGGTCAGAAATTTGTTCCGGTGCTAACTTTACAGGTTTAAAATGGATGACTATGCATCCAAAATGGTGGCTGGTAAATCACCAAACCAACCAGGATTTTGAGAAAGACTTCAGTTTGTGTCCCAGGGCCTCAATTGAAATCGGAACTAGATGCTCTGCATTTGCTGTGTTTATGTTATTAATAATCTGACAGAATTAAAATATAGCAACTCAAATCCTTTCACAAAATTTTACAAGGTAATATAGCATCACTTAAAAATGATTTGCGTTACAAAATATGCACCTGAATTTTCTTATACTGCAAAGTATTTGGTGATGGCATGTAAATCATTCAACAGGTGAATTCCAGTTGGGAAAAAGGGGCAGTTAACACAGTACATTAAACAGCTAGCTTATTAGGCGCATCCTCAGCTGTAATCACATAAAACATGTTTGCAATTATAAACTGACAATGGCATCATTTCAGAAAAATGTAGAGAAATAAATCAAGTCAAAGCCAAGAACAATAAATAGATCTTGAAACATTTAACTATATGATGGTTTATATTGCTGCCAAATGTGGTGTAATGCAATATGATGCTAATGTCAATTAACAGGAACAGTAGGAAGACTAATAATAAAATCAAAGGACATAAAGGGGTAGATATATGTTAAGCAGGACTGTACAAATTAATTCATTCTATTCAAAGTAAAATGGACTCCAGCTTGAGCTTTTATTTTGCTCCCTGGTTCTTTTACTCCATCTCTGGATATATAGCAACAAACAATCTGCTGAAGGAACTCAATGGGTTGAGTAGTTTCCGAGAGTGGGAGGGCTGGAGGAATTGTTGATGATGCAGGTTTTCAACTTGAAATGTCAACAACTCTTTTAACCCCACCCCCACCCCCACCCCCCTGCGCAACTCGTATAGTTGGAATGTGGGCCATTAGCAGCACCTGTGGCCTTTTGTGTTTCTTTGAGGACATAGATTCGAAAGTATTAGTGCACGTGCACTGCATTCCATTTTCACGACGTGGCCTCCTCTGCATTGGTGAGACCAAGTGGAGACGAGGCAAGCGATTTGCAAGCATCTATGCTCTGTCTGTAATGGCCATCTCGAGGCCCTAGCTGCAATTTCCCTTTCCTATTCCTATTCCTGCATTGACCTGTCCATCCTTGGCCTTCTCTACTGCCAGGGTGAGAACCAATTGAAACTAAAGGAAAACCAGCTCATTCTGCCTGGATAGTCTACCATCCGATGATTTGAACATTGAATTTTCTGATTTTGGGTGATCCTCAACTCCGTTTTGTTTTCCCAACTTATTCTCATCCAAGGTTGACTGTGTTCCTGCTTATCATGCTCCTGGCTGTCTCCACCTTTACTCTTTTCTCCTCCCACCTCCGTCTGCTTTTTATTTGGTTCTCTCTATGTATCATCCAACTGCCTGTCTGATGATTCATCTCCTCTTCCTCCCCTACTTGTCCCATTTGCTCATCACTCTTTCTTGATCCACAAATCACCTGCTGGCCCCTTCTCAAGTACTCCCCCTCTCCTCTGCTGGCTCTCTTCCCTCTCTGCTTTAAGTCCTGATGCAGGCTTTTGAGCCCAAAACACCAGCAAATCCATTCGGCACCCCCCCCCCCCCCCACCACAGATGCTGCCTGACCCTCTGATTTCCTCCAGCAGACTGTCCGTTGCTTCAATTCCAGTATCTGCATTCTCTTGTCTCTATTGATAGATTAGAACTCTTTATGCACTTATTAGTTTTTTTCCCCATCTGTACCATTGTGAATGTCTATTCAGTTATTTTTTTTAAACCTGAGATGCAAATCTTTCAAGTAGTCGAGAAAGTAGCTCCACTGAGATGCAACATAAATTGTTTTCAAATTGATTGCATTTAATAGATGTATGCAAACAGTTATGCAATTTTCTCTTGGCACATCAGTAATCTATACAGAGAAAAACTTAAGTATAATGTCAGGAGTAATCCACTAGGATAACGTTCAAAAATCACCAATTATAAAAAAGTATCTGCATTTCAAAGGTATGATTAAAAGGCTGCTCTGGTGCAATTTAATTTTTTTAAATATAGGGGCAGTTGGCAAATTCATGCAAATTCTGTGTTTTAACAAAGGCAAAGGATGTCCTGATATTTTGTTTCAATCTTTTTTATCTGTTGAATAAACAAAATATTCAGTCCATGAGTTACTTAGCTTTTTAACTGGTCTCTGCAATCAAAATGCAGATCTACTGTCCAAAAGCGGGTGTGTAGCTACCTGATTCTACAGTTTCTCTGGTATATTGAAAAACTTAATAGCAATTATTTTTCCTGAAATAGATACAATCTAGCATTAACAAATTAAAACATTTTTTGTTTATTATCCTGTAAGACTTGTTATCATCAGTTTGAAAATATATTTTTTGGGTTAATTATGTAGGAGATTTTATTCAATACTCCAAAAAATCTTTGTATTTATAGGAATGACTAATGATGCATCAAAGACTTAAAAATCTGGTAAATATTTTAAACTCTAAGAAATGTTGGCTTTAAGTCAAATTCTACTAATTCTAGTCAGGCAGTAATCAGACTACAGAATATATTGATTCCAATTTAGCTTTTATATTTTCAGCAGTAGTTAGTAGTATAAATATCTTACAAAAAATCAATAGTTAATGTATTTTCATGTTTTTTTTCCCCCATACTTACTGCATAGAATGTTAAATAATAAACCTGGGAATGTAATTTGAATATGTTTCAGGTTTCCAGTCCCAACTTCATTTGGGGCTTGGCTGTATTTTAATCAGAGTATTTTCTAATGAACTACAAATTTATTGTTGAATCACAAAGGAAATTCTATCAGACTAGAGCTATTACTATGGCATAAAATTACAGTTTAATGAAAAATGTACATAGATGCAACAAAGGAATATCTTTATCAATACTATAATAGAAATGTAATTGGTCTTTGAGATCAAAGATCTTCATACCGAATAGTTTAGTGATCTCTGGTCTATAGAGTGTCTAGATTTAATTTTACAAGTTAATCATATGATTTCTTAAAAGTGAAATTCTGAAATATGCTTTTTTGATTGTTTTTTTTTATCAGTAATTCTATAATTAACAGGATTATAACATATTTGGTGTATGATATCTAACAACCACTTCTCTGAGTTTGTATATTGAAAATTATGCATTTTTTTCAAGATTATAAAGAAAAATAATACCTTATTGAAAAGTAAATATTCCTCCCCTGTCACTTTCGCCTTCTAATTTGATCAAAGAACAAATTTTGATGAGTTTGATATTTACAAAGGAATATCAAATGTAACTTTTCACGTATGTTTAGTTAGCCAAAAATCCTCAGAGCAACTAAACATACAATAAGGGCTTTGGCAAGAAACAAGATTCCAAGAAATTTTTCTGTCATTCGAAGTCTAATAATTAAAGAAGAAAGTGTCTTACAGAAGATAAAATATAGAAGGAATATCAAGCAACACACATCAAAGTTGCTGGTGAACGCAGCAGGCCAGGCAGCATCTCTAGCAAGAGGTGCAGTCGACGTTTCAGGCCGAGACCCTTCGTCAGGACTAACTGAAGGAAGAGTTAGTAGAAGATTTGAAAGTGGGAGGGGGAGGGGGAGATCCAAAATGATAGGAAAAGACAGGAGGGGGAGGGATGGAGCCAAGAGCTGGACAGGTGATTGGCAAAAGGGATATGAGAGGATCATGGGACAGGAGGTCCGGGGAGAAAGACAAGGTGGGGGGGACCAGAGGATGGGCAAGGGGTATAGTCAGAGGGACAGAGGGAGAAAAAGGAGAGTGAGAGAAAGAATGTGTGTATAAAAATAAATAACGGATGGGGTACGAGGGGGAGGTGGGGCATTAGCGGAAGTTAGAGAAGTCAATGTTCATGTCATCAGGTTGGAGGCTACCCAGACGGAATATAAGGTGTTGTTCCTCCAACCTGAGTGTGGCTTCACCTTTACAGCAGAGGAGGCCGTGGATAGACATGTCAGAATGGGAATGGGATGTGGAATTAAAATGTAGAAGGAATATAATAGACTTTGAGTTGGTCTATTTTTGGACTATTTTTATAATCCTGTTAATTACAGAATTGGACTTTGTCTTTGCTTGGCTTGACGAATAATGTGCTAACTCATATATTCTCCTGCACAAGAGGTCAAAGACATCCAGAATGATAGAATGTCAACTGCAGTATTCCAATGGTGCACTTGGTTAAGATCATGGAGGATTAGAGAGTAGGTTACATGGATCAGAGTGAATATTATGTGATAGGTTGGGGTAGAAAAGACCTGATTTCAAAACGCATTGTTGTTGTCCCCATTGATGCATTCTAAGCGTTTGATTGCACCAGATGTTAGATTACTGTAATTGAGCAATTTACCCTGCCCTGGTTTTCTAAAATTATTTTTATCAGTAATGTTAATAAATATTTTGAAATGTGATTTTGGTGGTTAATAAAAAGCTATGGATATAAAACAAAATTATACTTCAATTTTTTTCACAAGTATAGAAATTGCATACATAGAAGTAAATTGTAAAGGTAAAATTGAAGATGAAACAGCAAGTTTGCAAAAATATAATCAAAACAAAACTGCAATTGGATAAGGTTAGTTTCCAGCATTGACAAATTTCCATAAGTATTGATTGTTGTGTTACGTACAGTATGTAATGTTGAATTTGCTTGTGCAATTAATATTAAGCAGTATGGGAATTGTATATGGTGAAAATTGTGCTCTATGTAGTAAAATTCAGCTAGATTTAAAGGGTTAAGTGAATTTGAAAGTTCTTCATTCAATTCGAACAAATAGTGTATTTGTAAACACGAGGAATTCTGCAGATGCTGGAAATTCAAGCAACACACATCAAAGTTGCTGGTGAACGCAGCAGGCCAGGCAGCATCTCTAGGAAGAGGTACAGTCGATGTTTCAGGCCGAGACCCTTCGTCAGGACTAACTGAAAGAAGAGATAGTAAGAGTTAGTAAGTAAGTTATTAAGAGTAAGAGATATATTGATCGTCAATATATAGGAGTCCACATCAGGAGCACCGGACGCAGTATATCACCCTAGCCGACTCACAGGTGAAGTATCGCCTCACCTGGAAGGACTGTCTGGGGCCCTGAATGGTGGTAAGGAAGGAAGTGTAAGGGCATGTGTAGCACTTGTTCCGTTTACAAAGATAAGTGCCAGGAGGGAGATCAGTGGGGAGGATCTCCGCGTCCAACATATTATCCTCCGTACCTTCCGTCACCTCCAACGGGCAGCTTCCGGGTCCAACATATTATTCTCCGTTACTTCCGCCACCTCCAACGGGATCCCACCACTAAGCACATCTTTCCTTCTCTCCCCCCCCCCCCGCTTTCCACAGGGATCGCTCCCTACGTGACTCCCTTGTCCATTCATGCCCCCCATCCCTCTCCACTGATCTCCCTCCTGGCACTTATCCTTGTAAGCGGAACAAGTGCTACACATGCCCTTACACTTCCTCCCTTACCACCATTCAGGGCCTCAGACAGTCCTTCCAGGTGAGGCGACACTTCACCTGTGAGTCGGCTAGGGTGATATACTGCGTCCGGTGCTCCCGATGTGGACTCCTATATATTGACGAGACCCGACGCAGACTGGGAGATCGTTTTGCAGAACACCTATGCTCTGTCCTCCAGAGAAAGCAGGATCTCCCTGTGGCCACACATTTTAATTCCACAACCCATTCCCATTCTGATATGTCTATCCACGGCCTCCTCGACTGTAAAGATGAAGCCACACTCAGGTTGGAGGAACAACACCTTATATTCCGTCTGGGTAGCCTCCAACCTGATGGCATGAACATTGACTTCTCTAACTTCCACTAATGCCCCACCTCCCCCTTGTACCCCATCCATTATTTATTTACATACACACATTCTTTCTCTCTCTCTGCCCAGCCTCTGGGTTTTTCCCCCCTCCCCCTTTTCCTTCTCCCTGGGCCTCCTGTCCCATGATCCTCTCATATCCCTTTTGCCTATCACCTGTCCAGTTCTTGGCTCCATCCCTCCCCCTCCTGTCTTCTCCTATCATTTTGGATCTCCCCCTCCCCCTCCAACTTTCAAATCCCTTACTCACTCTTCCTTCAGTTAGTCCTGACGAAGAGTCTCGACCCGAAACGTCGACTGCACCTCTTCCTAGAGATGCTGCCTGGCCTGCTGCGTTCACCAGCAACTTTGAAATAGTGTATTTACTTCAGTTTTAAATCTTTTGCTTTTTTTAAGTTAATATGCTTGTTACATTGGATAGGTAACTTGTACGCATTCCGTAAGAGTTGAAGACTGATGTTAAATCTGTGAATTGGACTATCAATGCTAATTGTTAGTATGGAAATCAGTACCTGACAAAAATGGATATTGTTGAGATTTCTGTTTGAAGGATAATGGGTACTAGTTGAGAGATTAGTCAGACTGGTTGATGAATAAAGTTGATAAGGTTCGTACTACAATCAGTGAATGTAAGCCATGGCACAGAAATGTAAGAAAATATTCTAAGTCAAAGTTGATGCAAGTAGAATTTGACTAAATCTGTGAATGTAGGACATTGGAAAGAGAATGTACCTTTATAGTAGAGAGATTCTGGGCTTTGAGATTCATCCCTGTACATACTAGGCATACAAATTCTGCGCAATACAGACAAAATACTGGAGGAACTCAGCAAGTCAGGCAACAACTATGGAGAGGAATAAACAGTCAATATTTCAGGCCAATGCCATCCATCAGGACCAGAAAGGAAGGAGAAAGAAGGCAGAATACTTCATACTTTATTGTCACCAAACAATTGGTACTAGAACGTACAATCATCACAGCGATATTTGATTCTGCGCTTCACACTCCCTGGATTACAAATGTTATATATTAAAGATATTAAAAATAGTTAAAATTAGTAAATATTAAAAATTTAAATTATTAATCATAAATAGAAAATAGAAAAATGGGAAGTAAGGTAGTGTAAAAAAACCGAGAGGCAGGTCCGGGTATTTGGAGGGTACGGCCCAGATCCAGGTCAGGATCCATTCAGCAGTCTTATCACAGTTGGAAAGAAGTTGTTCTCAAATCTGGCCGTACGAGTCTTCAAGCTCCTGAGCCATCTCCAAGAGGGAAGAGGGACAAAAAGTCTGTTGGCTGGGTGGGTCGTGCCCTTGATTATCCTGGCAGCACTGCTCCGACAGCGTGCGGTGTAAAGTGAGTCCACGGACGGAAGATTGGTTTGTGTGAGGTGCTGCGCCGTGTTCACGATCTTCTGCAGCTTCTTTTGGACTTGGACAGGACAACTTCCATACCAGGTTGTGATGCACCCTAGAAGAATGCTTTCTACGGTGCATCTATTAAAAAATTAATGAGGATTTTAGGGGACAGGCCAAATTTCTTTAGTTTTTTCAGGAAGTAAAGGTGCTGGTGGGCCTTCCTGGCATTGAACTCTGCTTAGTTGAACCAAGTCAGGTCACTTGTGATATTGACCCCGAGGAACTTAAAGCTTTTGACCTGTTTCACTTGCACACCACCAATGTAAATTGGGTCCGCTGCTCCTTCAGAAGTCAACAACCAATTCCTTCGTCTTGCTGACATTGAGGGATAGGTTATTGTCTTCGCACCATGCCACCAGGTTCTTAATTTCCTCTCTGTACTCAAACTCATCATTACCCAAGATATGGCCTACAATTGTTGTGTCATCAGCAAACTTATATAAGAAGTTTGGGAAAGAGAAGGCATACAAGCTGGGAGGTAATAGGTGAAACCAGGTGAGGGGGTGGATGGGGGAGGGGAAATGAAGTGAGAAGTTGAGATGTAATAGGTAGAAGAGGCTGAAGAAGAAGGAATCTGATAGGAGAGGAGAGTGAGCTATGCCCAGCACTTCATGGGCTATGTTAGTTGTTGAAGTAAAACAGCACTTTTCACTGGATGTTTTGATACACGTCACAAATTTGATCTTTCTATTTCAAAAAGATAAATATTGAATTAGATCATAAGACATAGGGACAGAATTAGAATAGTTGGCCCTTTGAGTCTTCTCTATCATTCCATCATGGCTGATTTATTATCCCTCTCATCCTCATTCTCCTGCATACTCCCAGGATCTCTGCTCATCTAGAAACTATCAACCTGCGCCTTAAGTCCTCACCACCCAAGCCGTACACTTTTCTCACTGCTGCCATCAGACTGAAGGTACACGTGCCTCAGGACACAGCTTCAAGAACAGTCGCTACTCCTCAACCACCAAGGTCTTGAGCAAAGGAGAGTAATTACATGAGATATTCCACAATCAATGATCTCAGCTTAAGGACTCTTTATTACGTTATTTCATGCTCTTGTTATTTATTGCTATTTATTTATAGTTGTATTTCAACAGTTTGTCATCTTGTATGCTCTTCCTTTTTCATTTATCCTGTTCACATTTACTATTCTATAGATTTGCTGAGTATGCCTGCAGGAAAAAGAATCTCAGGGTTGTGTGTGGTATTCTGATAAATTTTTTTTGAACTTTGAAATGTGTCCAATAACTTGACCCTCGTAGCTGTCTGTGGCAATGACTTCCACAGATTCACCACCCTCTGGCTATAGAAATTACTCCTCATCTCTGTACTGAAGGGAAGTCCTTCTATTCTGAGGCTGTGTCCTCTGGTTCTCGACCCTTCCCCACCTATAGGAAACATTGTCTCCATGTCCACGTTTTCCCTAGACCTTTCAATATTCAATAGGTTTCAATGAGATCTACTTTTCTCATTCTTCTAAACTCCAGGCAGTACAGGCCCAGAGCCATCAAACACCCCTTGTATGTTAACCCTTTCATTCCCAGAATCAGTCTCAAGAACCTCCTCTCGACCTGTCCAATGTCAGTCCATCCTTAGGTGATGGGCTCAATGTTACTCACAATAAGTGTGACTCAAATTACATCATCATATGGTTTTCATTATTGAATTATACAATGAAAATAAGATGATAATGCAATATGAGTCATTGGGAAACCACAGCGTGCTGAGCACGTTCATTCTTAGTACTGACTGATCTTAGAGTGGTTTCTTAAACCTTTTTATTGTGCAGAGTTTTCCATTTTGTTTTGGGAGAAATCTGTGAAGGAGGAGGCAATGAACAAGGACGAGCAGCATTGAGGGGAGGTGATACACCAACAGCATAACTTGCTCTTTGGGATGCCAGTTAAGGTCTTGTTATTTTGAGGTTCAAGTGTGTTGCGGTATTTTATGCTAAAACCCTCTTGTGCACAATGTACTTCAAATCATTCCTGTGAAGAGTCTATCTAAGTTGTCTGTCATGTATTCTGATTTATCTTCAAATTAAAGTCAGTTTGACAGCAGATCCTAAGAAGGAATGTATTTTTTGAAAAAAAAGTGCAACAGAAATGTGTACCAAGAACTGTATTAGTTAAAAGAACTATGAGAAATAATACTGTTCTGTTTTTTTTAACTATTGTGTGGTTTAATCTAATCTCTATAAGGGGTAAAAATGATTGGCATAGATTTCTACTGTTTGGTGCTCTTGGCTACCATCCTCTGGGTCTTACGATGGTCATAGGCCAAAGGGGTGCAAAGACATTCATCCAACAGCACACACAGTATGTAGAATTCAGTTCAAGGACTATACAGGTGATGAGCTGAAGGAAGGTAAGTATTGACTGGAGCTGTTGTTCCAACATCACCTCAGGCTGTGCTACCTCAGTAAGGTAGAGTTATTGCTTCAGATTAGTGGAGTGCTGCTTAATTTATAGTTGATCTACAAACTAAAAACCAGGAAATTCTGGACAAACTCAGTAAGTCAGACAGCATCTGTGGAAAGAGAAGCAGTTAACCTTTCATGTCAAGGACCCTCCATTGAACTGATTCAGAGTTGAAGATTAATTTGCTGACCAGAGCCTGCCACTCCTTGCCCTGTACTTGCTCTGTGATTTTGTTGTTAAATGTTCTCTGCAGCTGGCCACTTTACCCATGGAAAAAATCACCACAATGCCATCCAGCATTTAGACCACGCTTGTGTCATTGTCTCGTTTTTACTGTGTACTGTACCAGCAGTTATGGTCGAAATGACAATAAAAAGTGACTTGACTTGACTTGAGGGAGGCTCCAGCAGTCTGGGTCTGGTGAGCTAAACTTGGATGAGGCTGTTGCTTTCCATGCAAACACTCCAATGATGTTCTTACCACAACCTGCATCTCTAATTTCCTAATCAACTGCTAATTACCAAATGAAACCCAGCAAATAGCTTTCCAAAGTGTAAGTAACTGAACTAATTACTATACATCATGGTTTAATAAGGTGTAATCCTGGAGCAATTTAGCTGTCCTGAAGAATCATCTCTGGTGTCCTCCATTGCCTACTACAAAACTTAAAATTGTAACAAGTGGAATGTAAGATGGCTGTAGCTTTCTCTTTTTGGAAATTATTATTTGCACATTATTAATGTGACAGTGTTATGAGGTATATTGGAGGCTTATACTTGATTCTGACTCCAGGCGCACTCAACATTTTAGAAACAGTTTCTTCCCTTCCACCATCAGATTTCTAAATGGAAAAGGAACCAAGCCATGTGCACTATCTCACTATATTTTGCTCTCTTTTTGCACCAACTAATCATATACTGTTGATTCTACTGATTCTCTGTGCATCAGCTGGTGGGTTATTTCATGTTTACTTCCTTTCCAGGGTGCTCTGTGGTTTCCAGCCCTGCAAAAGGAAAACTGCAGATATGATGAGATGCACAGCATTGGGTAAGATGAGAATGGAAATCAGTGCTGATAGGTAGATGGAAATATGAAGAAGTCCACAGGGAAGGACGAATTTAGTGACAGGAAGTGATTTGTGATCAGAAATTCAAGTTGCTCAGTAGAACAATATACTGTAAAACTGGATATTAAGAATATCAAATATTGCAGGTCTACCCCACTAGCAGGTTGTTCAATAACACTGGAGCTGGATGTTGCATCCCATTTTGCAATGTGCTACAGCCACCCAGGTATCAGAGGTGGTGCACAGTCCAACAAATGGTGCAAATGGATGTGTTGGGCATTTCTTCTTTTGATCATAGGACCCTGTTGGACATTGGTAATGTAGAATGCTACAAGTAGAGTCAATGAACCATGGTTATAAAGGATGTAGAAAATCTTTTTAAGAAGAAATGAAAAGCTTATGAAAGGTTCAATAAACTAGGTACTATTAGAGCTCTAGAAAATTACGAAGTTGCAAGTAAGAAGCTTAAGAATGGAATTGGGAGAGGCAGAAGGGGCCATGAGAAGGCCTTAGTAAGCAGGATTAAGGAAAACCCCAAGGCATTCTACAAGTATGTGAAGAGCAAGAGAGTGAGTCGTGTGAGATTAGGGCCAAGCAGGTGCAACAGTGGAAATGTGTGCATGGAGTCGGAGGAGATAGCGGAGGTACTTAATGAATACTTTGCTTCAGCATTCACCAGGGGAAAAGACCTTGGCAATTGAGCGGATGACTTACAGTGAACTGAATTGCTTGAGCATATAGATGTTAAGAAAGAGGATGTGCTGGAGTTTTTGAAAAGCATTAAATTAGATAAGTCACCAGGGCTGGATGAGATATATGCCAGGCTACTGTGGGAAGCAAAGGAGGAGATTGCTAAGCCTTTTGTGATAATCTTTGCATTATCAATAGGGACGGGAGAAGTACCAGAGGATTGGAGGGTTGCAAATGTTGTTCTCTTGTTCAAGAAAGGGAGTAGAGATAACCCAGGAAAGTATAGACTAGTGAGTCTGACTTCAGTGGTGGGCAAGTTGTTAGAGAGGATCCTGAGAGGCAGGATTTATGAGCATTTGGAGAGACATAATCTGATTAAGGATAGTCAGCGTGGTTTTGTCAATGGCAGGTAGTACCTTATGAGCCTGATTAAATTCATTGAGGAAGTAACAATACGCATTGATTAGGTAGAGCAGTGGATGTATTGTATATGGATTTCAATAAGGCATTTGATAAGGTTCCCCACACAAGGCTCCTTCAGAAAGTAAGGAAACATGGAATCCAAGGAGACCTTGCTTTGTGGATCCAGAATTAGCTTGCCCACAGAAGACAAAGTGTGATTGTGGATGGTTTGTACTCTGCATGGAGGTCGGTGACCAGTGGTGTGCCGCAGGAATCTGTTCTAGGACCCCTCCTCTTTGTGATTTTTATAAATGACCTGGATGAAGATGTAGAAATGTGGGTTAGTGAGTTTGCTGATGACACAAAAGTTGGGGTTGTTGTGGATAGTCTGGAGGTTTGTCAGAGGTTACAGTGGGACATCGATAGGATGCAGAACTGAGCTGAGAAGTGGCAGATGGACTTCAACCCAGATAAATGTGAAGTGGTTAATTTTGGTAGGTCCAATTTGAAAACAGAATATTATATACAAACAATGGTAAGACTGCTGGCAGTGTGGTGGATCTGAGAGATCTTGGGGTCCATGTCAATAGGACACTCTAAGCTGCTGCGCAGGTTGACAGTGTTATTAAGAAGGTGTATGGTGTGTTGGCATTCATCAACCGTGGGATTGAGTTCAAGAGCCATGAGGTAATGTTACAGCTATATAAGACCTTGGTCAGATCCCACTTGAAGTACTGGGTTCATTTCTGGTCACCTCACTACAGGAAGGGTGTGGCTACTGTAGAGTGAGTGCAGAGTAGAGCTACAAGGATGTTACCTGGACTGGAGGGCATAGAGGTTGAGTGAACTTTGCCTTTTCTCCTTGGAGTGACGAAGGATGAGAGGTGACCTGATAGAGGTGTATAGGATGATGAGAGGCATTGATCATGTGGATAGCCAGAGGCTTTTTCTCAGAGATGAAGTGGCTAACACGAGGGGGCATAGTTTTGTGCTTGAAAATAAGTACCGAGGGGATATCAGCGGTACATTTTTCACACAGAGAATGGTGGGTGCATGGAATGCACTGCCGGCAGTAGTGGTGGAAGTGGATACAATAGGGTCTTTTAAGAGATGCTTAGATAGGTACATGGAGCTTAGAAAAATAGAGGCCTATGCATTAGGGAAATTCTAGGCAGTCTCTAGAGTAGGTTACATGGTCGGCGCAACATTATGGGCCGATGGGCCTGTAATGTGCTATAAATTTCTATGTTTTATGTTCTAAGTCCAGTTCATTGGTGAGACTGGCAGAGGAGCTATGTGGCCGTAGTTGTTGTGTGTGCCAGGCCCTCATGCCACAGGGTCACCTGTGCAGATTCCCAGCTGCTGACATGCCAGAAGTGGTGTGGGAGAGAGCAGAAACACCACAGGAGACAATGCTGGTTTTGGGGCTGGTCTCCTTCCACTGCTGCACCATCCAGTGTTCACTCAGTGGAGATCAAGCTGGAATGTATTAGTCTGTAGCTGCACTAGCATGATGAGAACTACTGTATGCTTGTTCTTGCAGAAACATGGAACCAGGACAACATCCCATGCACCAACAGTCTACAGGCCATGACACTCAGGAACTTGGGTTCTATTACTTCTTTGTGACTATCAGTGGTACGCAAGTGGAACAGGTCAAATCTTTAAGTTCCTCGGGGTCAATATCACAAATGACCTGACTTGGTCCAACCAAGCAGAGTCCACTCCAAGAAGGCCCACCAGGTGCCTTTACTTCCTGAGGAAGCTAAGTAAATTTGGCCTGTCCCCTAAAACCCTCACTAATTTTTATAGATGCACCGTAGAAAGCATTCTTCTGGGGTTCATCGCAACCTGGTATGGAAGTTGTCCTGTCCAAGACCGGAAGAAGCTGCAGAAGATCACGAATACAGCCCAGCACATCACACAAACCAATCTTCTATCCTTGGACTCACTTTACACTGCACGGTCAGAGCAGTGCTGCCAGGATAATCAAGAACACAACCCACCCAGCCAACACACTTTTCGTCCCTCTTCCCTCCGGGAGAAGGCTCAGGAGCTTGAAGACTTGTACGGCCAGATTTGGGAACAGCTTCTTTCCAACTGTGATAAGACTGCTGAACGGATCCTGAACTGGATCTGGGCCATACCCTCCAAATATCCGGACCTGCCTCTCGGTTTTTTTGCACTACCTTACTTTCCCTTTTCTATTTTCTATTTATTATTTATAATTTAAATTTTTAACATTTACTATCGATTTGTACTCCTGGGAGCATGAAGAGCAGAATCAAATATCGCTGTGATGATTGTACGCTCTAGTATCAATTGTTTGGCGACAATAAAGTATAAAGTATGTTTTTTCTGCTATTGTAATCATCTCGCCTGCTTCATGCAGGCTTCGATTACACCAGTTCCTAAGAAGAACATGGTAAACTGCCCCAGTAACTATTGTCCAGTAGCCCTTACATCCACAGTGATGAAGTGCTTTGAGTGGTTGGTAATAAAACATATCATCTCCTGCCTGAGAAGTAACTTGGATCCACTCGAATTTGTCTACTGGAGCATCGGGTCCACAGCAGATGCCATCTCATTAGCTTTGCACTCAACTCTGGAACGTCTGGACAGCAAAGATGTATAGATCATCATGTTCTTTATTGTCTGCAGCTTGGCATTCAATACCATCATCCCCTCAAAACTAATCAATAAGCTTCAAGATCTTGGCCTCAATACCTCCTTGTGCAAATGGATTCTCTATTTCCGCACTTGCAGAACCCAGTCAGTTTGGATTGACAACAGCATCTCCAAGATCTCCTTCAGCACAACTGCACCACAGGGCGGTGTGCTCAGCCCCTGCTCTGTTCACTTTACACTTATGACTGTGTGGCTAAGCACAGATCCAACGTCATATTCAAGTTTGCTGATGACACCACTGCTGTCCGCTGAATCGAAGGTGGTAACAAATCAGCGTATAGGAGGTAGATTGATAATCTGGCTGAGTGGTGGCATAGCAACAACCTCTTATTCAATTTTGTCAGGATCAAAGAGGCGATTATTGACTTCAGCAGGAGGAAACTGGATGTCTATGATCCAGTCTTCATTGGAGGATCTGAAGTGGAGAGGGTCAGCAACTATGTTCCCTCTAAGCTGTGTGCGTGTGCACACGTTTTTCAACCAGCGCACAAAGGAAATTAATGTGCGCACAAAAGGTTAGTTACCTAAAATAATGTGGAGTGACAAAGTTAAAATTTTGCTAAGCCAACAACGTGAAGAAAACGTCACGGTAGATACAAGTTCGCTGTTGACTTTTATAAATAGTCTTTGTGTTCATTTAGAAGAAAGGTTTCCTGAAGATGAGGTACAAGAATGGTCAGCTTTTGATTTCTCCGCAATTGCTGATTGTGACTTCACATTTGGCGATGAACAAGTTAATGCTTTATGTCTAAAAGATCATGATCTTCTAGCTGAAAATACTGTAATAGTTAAACAGTTTAATGATTTCAAATTTTACATGCAAAAAAAAATTAAATCCAAACTGATTTCAAACTTTGCTCAAATGGTGGCATTTATACTTCAAAATGAACAGTTTTGCGACCTTGCACAGTTGATGGACATTGGGGGAACTTTTCTTGTGTCTAGTGCGGACTGTGAGTGAGGTTTTAGCCTAATGAATCAACTCAAAAACAAGCTGAGAAACCGTTTAGGTGAATATCATTTGGATATGTTAATGAGAATCAAATGCTATCAATTGGATGGAAGTCCTATTTGTCTAGATAGAGCTTACAAAGAATGGGTAAATGCCAAAGACGGGAGAGAGAAAAAATAACTGAGTGACTTAAATATGTATGTTATTCTGTGCAGTTTTATGTCAAATATTTTGTAAACCTACATAAAATGTGCCATGTGTGCATTCAGTGCGCACATACTTTTGTCACAGGAAAAAGATTTGCATAACGTAAGATTTTTGCACACACTGACACACAAAATTAGAGGGAACATGGGTCAGCAACATTACATTTCTCCATGTTATTATTTTGAAGACCTGTCCAGGGCCCAGTAAATGTGTGATTATGAAGAAAGCACTGCACTGCTTCTACTTCCTTAGGAAGTTGCTAAGACTCTGCATGACTTCTAAAACTTTGTCAAGCTTCTATAGATGTGCAGCAGAGAGCATACTGACTGGCTGCATCACAGAATGGTGTGGAAGCACCAATGCCCTTTAATGTAAAATCCTACAGAAAGTAATGGATTCAGCCTAGTCCATCATGGGTAAAGCTCTCCCCTCCCCAACTGAGCACATCTACATGAAGAGTTGTCATAGGAAAGCAGCATCCATCATTAGGGACCACCACCACCAGGACATGCTCTCTTCTCGCCGTTGTCATCAGGGAGGAGGTATGGGAGCCTCAGGACTCACACTACTAGGTTCAGTACCATTTATTACCCTTCAACCATCAGTCTCTTGAACCAAAGAGGATAACGATGTTCAACTTCACTTGCACCAACACCGAAGTGTTCCCAAGACTTATGGACTAACTTTCAAGGACTCCTCGTCTCATGTTCTCACTATTTATTGCTTATTTATTTATTCTTATTATTTCTTCCTTTTAGTATTTGCACAGTTTGTCTTTTGCACAGTCATTGAACACCCACTTGGGCATTGATTCCATGGTGGTTATTATTCTATAACGGATTTGTTGAACATCCCGCAAGAAAATGAACCTCAGTGTTGAAAATGGCAGAATATATTAACTTTGATAATTTACTTTGAACATTGGGATGCGCTATGTGTGTCTGTTGGTACTGTGTTGCATTTTGGCCCATAAAGAAACACTACTTCCTTTGACTGTATTCATACGTGTGGTTGAATGACAATTAAGCATGAACCTGAACTTGAAAACTGGAGGTGCCGAATTTTGGAAGAGAAGTCTAATGTGCCACTGTTAAGTACATAATGTAGCCAGCAGGTAGATTGCACTGACTCCATCAAAAATGATGATACCAGTCTCCAATATAAGTATTACATAAACAGCCCTTATTTCTAATTAGCATTAAACTGCTTCATGAGCTTGCACCCCTTATGCTTTGAGTTGGTACCTGAACCAAATGGCATTTACATCTCATTAGGATATGACCATAAGACTATAAGACCATGAGATATAGGAGCAGAAGCAGCCCATTCGGCCCATCGAGTCTGCTCCACCATTCAATCATGGGCTGATCCAATTCTTCCAGTCATCCCCAGTCCCCTGCCTTCTCCCCATACCCTTGATGCCCTGGCTAATCAAGAACCTACCTATTTCTGCTTTTAATACCCCAATGACTTGGCCTCCACAGCCTCTCATGGCAACAAATTCCACAGATTTGCCACCCTCTGACTAGAGAATTTCTCCGCATTTCTATTCTAATGAATGTCCTTCAACTCTGAAGTCATGCCCTCTTTTCATAGACTCCCCTACCATGGGAAATAATTTTGCCATATCTATTCTGTTCAGACCTTTTAACATTCGGAATGTTTCTATGAGAACGCCCCTCATTCTCCTGAACTCCAGGGAATACAGCCTAAGAGCAGCCAGATGTTTCTCAAATGGTAACCCTTTCATTCCTGGAATCATTCTTGTGAATCTTCTTTGAACCCTCTCCAATGTCAGTATATCTTTTCTAAAATAAGGAGCCCAAAACTGCACACAATACTCCAAGTGTAGTCTCATGTGCCTAATAGAGCCTCAATATCACAACCCTACTCTTAAGTTCTATATCTCTAGAAATGAATGCCAACATTGCATTTGCCTTCTTCACCACCGACTCAACCTGGAGGTTAACCTTTAGGGTATTCTGCACAAGTACTCCCAAGTTCCTTTGCATCTCTGAATTTTGAATTCTCTCCCCATCTAAATTATAGTCTGCCCGTTCATTTGTTCCATCAAAGTGTATGACCATACACTTTCCAACATTGTATTTCATTTGTCACTTCTTTGCCCATTCCCCTAAACTATCTAAGACTCTCTGCAGGCTCTCTGTTTCCTCAACACTACTCGGTCCTCCATCTATCTTTGTATCATCAGCAAATTTAGCCACAAATCCATTAATCCCCATAGTCCATATCATTGACATACATCGTAAAAAGCAGTGGTCCCAACAGTGACTTCTGTAGAACTCCACTAGTAACTGGCAGCTGGCCATAATAGGATCCCTTTATTCCCACTCTCTGTTTTCTGCTGATCAGCAAATGCTCCACTTCTGCTAGTAACTTCCCTGGAATTCCACGGACTCTTATCTTGCTAAGCAGCCTCATGTGCGGCACCTTGTCAAAGGCCTTCTGAAAATCCAAGTACACCACATCTATTGCATCTCCTTTGTCTACCCTGCTTGTAATTTCCTCAAAAAATTGCCGTAGGTTGGTCAGGCAGAATTTTCCTTTCAGGAAACCATACCTGCTTTGGCCTATCTTGTCATGTGCCTCCAGGTACTCCGTAATCTCATCCCTAACAATCGATTCCAGCAACTGCCCAACCACTAATATCAGGCTAACAGATCTATTGTTTCCTTTCTGCTGCCTCCCACCCTTCTTAAATAGTGGAGTAACATTTGCAATTTTCCAGTCATCCAGTAAATGCCAGAATCTATCGATTCTTGAAAGATAATTGTTAATGCCTCTGTAATCTCTCCAGCTGCTTCCTTTAGAACCCTAGGGTGCATTCCGTCAGGTCCAGGAGATTTATCCACCCTCAGACCATTTAAGCTTTCTGAGCACTTTCTCAGTCATAATTTTCACAGCACATACTTCACCTCCCTGACACTTTTGAATGTTCAGTATACTGCAGATGTCTTCCACTATGAAGACTGATGAAAAATATTCTGCCATTTCTGCATCTCTCATTACAATATCTCCAGCATCATTTTCTATTGGTCCTATATCTACCGTCAACTCTCTTTTACCTTTTATATACTTAAAAAAGCTTTTAGTATCTTCTTTGATATTAGTCTCCAGCTTCCTTTCATAGTTCATCTTCTCCTTCCTAATCAACTTCTTAGTTTCCTTCTGCAAGTTTTTAAAAGTTTCCCATTCCTCTAGCTTTGGCTTCCTTGTATGCCCTCTCTTTAGCTTTTACTTTGGCTCTGACTTCACTTGTCAGCCACGGTAGTGCCCTTCTTCCATTTGAAAATTTCTTCTTATTTGGAATATATCTGTCTTGCACTTCCCTCATTTTACGCAGAAACTCCAGCCATTGCTGCTCTGCTGTCCTTCCCGCTAGTGTCCCTTTCCAGTCAACTTTGGCCAGTTTCCCTCTCATGCCATTGTAATTTCCTTTATTCCACTGAAATACCGACACATTGGATTTCAGTTTCTCCTTCAAAGTAAGCTCAATCATATTGTGATTACTATTTAAGAGTCCCTTAAACAAAAGCTCTCTTATCTTTGCACAACACCTAATCCAGCACAGCCGATCCCCTTGTGGTCTTAACAATAAGCTGTTCTAAAAAGCCATCCCTTAGGCATTCTACAAATTCTCTCTCTTGATGTCCAGTACTGACCTAGTTTTCCCAATCCACTTTCATGTTAAAATCCCCAACGATTATCATGACATTGCCCTTATGACATGCCTTTTCTATCTCCTGCTGTAATATGTAATCCACATCCTGGCTGCAGTTCGTATAAAACTGCCATTAGGGTCCTTTTACCCTTACCATTTCTTATCTCAACCCATAGAGACTTTACACCTTCCAATCCTATGTCATCCCTTTTAATGATTTAATATTATCTCTTGTAAACAGGGCCACACCAGCACCTCTGTCTACTATATTATCTTTCTGATACACCTTGTATCCTTGGACGTTCAACTCCCACTGGCAACCATCCTTTAGCGAAGTTTCAGAGATGGCCACAACGTCATACTTGCCAATCTGTAGCTGAATTTCAAGATTATCCATTTTATTTCTTATGCTGTGTGCATTCAAATATAACACTTTCAGTCCAGTATTTGTTGCTTTCTGGTTTAACTGTACCATGCCTCATTTGCCCTGTAACTCATCCCACTGGCTGTGATTATGCCTCATCTCCTGCCTAGCCTTTCTATCATCTCTGTTGCACACTACTTTGATTTATTTCTGTTTCCCCCTTCCTCAGCCCTATCACTCTAGTTCCCATCCCCCTGCCAAATTAGTTTAAACTCTCCCTGACAGCTCTATTAAACCTGCATGTTGGGATATCGGACCCCTTTGGGTTCAGATGTAACCGATCCCTTTTGTACAGGCCGTACCTCACCCAGAAGAGGTTCCAGTGATCCAGGAATCTGAAGCCCTGCCCCCTACACCAGTCTCTCAGCCATACAATAATATGCGTGATCATGCTATTCTTGTGCTTGTTAGCACATGGAACAGGCAGCAATCCTGAGATTACTACCCTAGTGGTCCTGTTTTTCAGCTTCCTACCTAATTCCCTGAATTTTCTCCTCAGGACCTCCTCCCTTTTTCTATCTATGTCATTGATACCAACGTGTACCAAGACTTCTGGCTGTTCACCCTTTCCCTTCAGAATACTCTGCACCTGATCCAAGTCATCCTGCACCCTGACACCTGGGAGGCCACACACCATATGGGTATCTCTATCAGGCTGACAGAACCTCCTGTCTCTTCCCCTCACTATGGAATCCCCTATGACTACCACATTTATCATCTTCCTCTTTCCTTTCCGCACCACGGAGCCAGGCTCAGTGCCAGAGACCCAATTGCTGTGGCCGTCCTCTGTCAGGTCACCCCCCTCAACAGCATCCTAAACGAGATAATGACTACTGAGGGGCATGGCCACAGGGGTGTTCTCTACTATCTGAACTCTTCCCTTCCCTTTCCTGACAATCACCCACTTATC
Source organism: Mobula birostris (assembly GCF_030028105.1). NCBI lineage: Eukaryota > Metazoa > Chordata > Chondrichthyes > Myliobatiformes > Myliobatidae > Mobula > Mobula birostris. Next base: position 135,364,367 of record NC_092376.1, read on the forward strand.
TAACTCTTGCAGCCTCGAGGTGACTAATTCCTTGTAGCTCCTGTCTATCACCTGCTCGCTTAATGACCTAATAAGCTATAGGTCATCAAGCTGCAGCTCCAGATCTCTAACAGGCTCTCTCAGGAGATGCATCTCAGTGCACCTGGTGCAGATGTGGCCATCTGAGAGACTGGAAGATTCCCGGGATTCCCACACCTTATACCCAGTGCAAAGTACTAACCCTGCAGACATGCTCTCTATTCCTCAAAAAAATGCAAGGAAAAATGAAGTCAACTTACCCACTTACCTTGCCAAAGCCCTGTCACTCTGTCTCAGACCACTCAGTCGATGACCGCTCAGCTAGGCAGTGTCTCCCTTTTATACCTGAATAATCCCTGCTCTCCGATACACGATTGGTGCGTCGGTTATAGCCGAGTTCCCGCGAAGCTCTTCCTTTTAAACTTCGCTCCCAGAGCTCTGTGGAAATCTATTGAAATAGTGGAGGGCATGGCACACTAATTGTACCATTTAAATGATGGGCAAAAATGTTTTTTGGGAAATAACTTTTAAAAGCTCTGTTAATTAACTGAACTTTACACTCAATGACTACTTTAGGTACACATGCACACTTGCTTGTTAATGCTACTATCTAAAGCGCCAGTCATGCAGCAGCAACTCAATGTGAAAAAGCATGCAGACCTGGTCAAGAAGTTCAATTGTTGTTCAGATCAAACGTCAAAATGGGGAAGAAATGTGATCTAAGTAACTTTGACTGTGGAGTAATTGTTGGAACCAGATGGGGTGATTTGACTATCTCAGAGGCTGCTGATCTCCTGGGATTTTCACTCATAACAGTCTCTAGCATTGAAAAGGAATGATGTGAAAAAAAAGTCAGTGAGTGGCATTTCTGTGGGCAAAAATGCCTTATTAATAAGAGAGGTCAGAAGAGAATAGGTAGACTAATTCAAGAGGACAGGAAGGTGATAATAACTCAAGTAATCATGCATTACAACAGTAACAAGCATACAAAGAAACATCTCTGAAAGCAAAACACATCAAACCTTGAGTCGGATGGGTTACAGCAGCAGAAGACCATGAACATATATTCAGTGACTACTTTATTAGGTACAGGAGCTACCCGAAAAAGTGGCCACTTTGATAATGGTATTGTGTACCATTATGGAATGTGGTTTAGCTCAAATTGATCAGAGTAATAATTTCACTGCCAATCTGTTTGTTATCTTTCATGCCTGATCTACATAATGTTTCCCTAAATGCGAAAAATGATTAACAAGTCCTCCATTTGTCTTTGGAGCATTTGTGGGTGACTATCTGTTTCTGAACATGAAACTTCTTCACAAGTAGAAAGCAGCAATTTGGAAGCAGCTGTTTGAGAAAGGTGACAGGCTTCTGAGTTATAGTGAGTTTTTGCATTACGATGGATAAATCAAGTCACACAATATTATTATTAAAATCCATATTACATGTCTTGAATTAAATTGGGTGAATATCACTTTAAACATTGAGAGAGGCTGGCTACTCTGCATTCTTCTACTACAATTAATAAATGAATTTTAGTGTTGACAAAATGCTACAAAAAAAGAGCCTGCAATGAAAATTCAATTTTAAAGAAATGCAAGGTCACCCACCAGTTTCGAAATTTTTAACAGTATTACAAGAGAGCCCTTGGAATTAAAATTGGACTATTTTACCAAGATTATTTTCAACCAATCTGTACTGAGAGGCAAATTTATCTGGACAGCTTGTGAAGTTCAATGGGAGTGACCCATGACCCATTGACATTAGTTAGAACTCGGTGCAGACAATTGCAGAATGGCAAATCAATTACTTTAATGAATAATGGAACAGTTCAATAATCATGTTTTTTAGTGACAACTGGCATAAAAAACGTTGACAGAAGCATAAGAGCAGTCTTTCAGAACACATCTTGAACAAGGTTTTTGCAGTTTTTTCATCTATTTAATTTCTTCGTTGACCTTTAGAAATGAAGGGTAAGAATATCAATTCAGGTTTATATTGCCTTTATAACACTGGATTACATAATAAAAGATCAGGTCATTTATTGTTAAAGATGACCAATTTTAATTAAAGGAGTTTATTTATAAAGGCATAAGGAAAGTTGTGCTTGGTGATGCCTGGAGATTTTTTGTTATTACTGATAATTTTAAACTATGGATGATCATGCTGTAGACTTCAGCTAACAACTAGACAATGAATTCAAGGAACTTGTGGTGAATGATTTTTAATCACAATCTCAGAGTTTTGTGTCACAACTTGCTTTAGCTGGAATATAGGAAGGTAGGAAATGGCAAACCAAAATTTTAAATGAGGAAAATAATTGCCATTTTTTTAATTAATTGAAGCTAGCTAAATAAATTATCAATTGTGTTCTTTGATCATTACCTATGAATTCCAACAATTTTTAAATATAGACATGTTAGTGATGGACTTGTGAAATTTAAAGGCTGTAATAAAAGTTTAATGGATTGCAGGATTTATTAGAAATTGATTTCCATGCTCAACATCCTCCTTCACCTGCAAATTGGAAAGAATAGTAAGATGTTACATGAGACAGTAGATTCAGATTGATTTGTTCCATTTCGACTGTTATTGACTAAAATATGAGAACCTATGGGAGAAGAAAAGAAGTCTCAAGTCATAGAAGAATTATTTTAAAGCAGATATCACAATAACTTCAGAGCTTTACAGGTAAAAGGCAAGTTTGTGATATTTGTTCCTATATATGATTGCTCGGTCACCAATAATTCCTTTACCAATACATCATTCTCAGTGGTCCTGCATTATAACTTCCACGATTTCTGCACAGTTTCCATTGATGCATGAATGTAGAGTAATGGCACTCATTCCCTTTCACTGAAATATGATGTTTGAATTATATAGTTAATAAGAACAATGCATTGTAAACAAAGGCAACAAACAATTCAATGTTATAACCATATAACTTTATATGAGTTAATCATGTTTTAAATTTAAAAGCTTTTTTGATTTATCCCAGAAAAAAATGAACTTTGAGTACTGACATTTAGTTGTGATTTGAAATGTAAACTCTGAAGAGCTGGAATATCATCTGAGAATAAAATTCTTAAAGTGAAATTGAGCAGTCTGTGAAAGAAACTATACTGGCTTTCAAACATAACTTCTGGCCTGGCTCATAAAAAGGGTAGAGATACTTGCAAACAGTCATTTTGATGAGGCTTGCTTTCTGAGATTAATCTATGGAAAGTTATGACTCAATCATGACTAGATTTTAGACTGGACTGGATAAGGCTGTTATAGGTTCAAACCTCCTGGAAAGGAATGGATAGAAGGTGAGGAAGGAAAATCAAGAATGTTTAGGAAAAGTGTTTTTGACTTGAGATTCTCCAATGGCTATTTCTGTTAATTTCTGGTTGTCTGTTCTTTCATTATGACTGAGTTGTACTTCAACCTGAAACTTACTGATAGCTCTTTTCATTCATTCTCAAAAGCATGGCCGTTTAAACATTGCCTATTTGCTTCTAAATATAAAAAGATCATAGTTGGTAATTATAAACATGGGGAAAGTCTGTGGATGCTGGAAATCCAAAGTAACACACACTAAATGCTGGAACTCAGCAGGTTAGGCAGCATCTATGGAAATGAATAGGCAGTCAAAGATTCTGACCAAGACATTTCTTCAGGCCTGGAAAGGAAGGGGGAAGACGCCAGAATAAAAAGGTGGTGGGAAGAGGAGGAGGATAGCTAGAAGGTGATAGGTGAAGCCAGGTGGGTGGGAAAGATAAAAGGCTGAAGATGAAGGAATCTGGTAGGGTAGGAGAGTGGACCAAAAGAGAAGGGGCAGGAAGAGGGGACCCGGTTGAGGTGATAGGCAGGTGAGAAGAGGCAAGAGGCCAGAGTGGTAAACAGAAGAGGGGAGGGGGAGGGATTTTTTTACCGGGAGGGGAAATCGATATTCATGCCATCAGGTTGGAGGCTATCCAGAAGGAATATAAGGTGTTGTTCCTCCACTCTGAGGGTGGACTCAGGGTGGCATAAGAGGAGGCCATGAACTAACATGATAGAATGGGAATAAGAATTGTCACCAGGAAGTTCAGCTTTTGGTGGATGGAGCAGAGGTGTTTGACGAAGCAATCCCCCAATTTACAAAGGGTCTCAACAATGTAGTGGAGGCTGCATCGGGAGCACTGGACATAATAGGTAACCCCAGCAGATTCACAGGTTGCTGTTGTGTCTGTGCACAACTACACATCAATTAAATAAAAACACATACACAGGAGATGGCTTTAACTGTTGTAGTCACATTGCAACAATAGCGAGAGAAAGAACAATATGCAAAAGTAGACAACCACACATGCACAGACAACAGATTAATAGGTAGTGCTAAGGAGGGGTCAACGTTCTAAAACAAATAGATCCATGCATTGCATTTCGTCCCCCTTTAGATTTGTATAACATAAAACTGTGTTTGTAAAAACATTCACTTTCCCTTTCATAAACCCGTATTCCACGTAAACATGCTTTCAAAATAACAATCCATTTCTAACTTTACAGTTCTAAAGGTTCAGTCTTTTTGGATAGCAGTCTGTTTCTTTCAGGACAGTGCCTCTAGTCCTGTGGAATGACATCAGGTTTGGAAGGTGTCTTGAATAAGACAACCTTCTCAATTTCTGGTGTCACGTTGCTGTCAGTGACATCATCACTGAGAGGTACGTCCGGTGACTATAATATGTCCATCTTGTTGAATCTAGTCGACACAGGTGTGTTCTTTGATTGAGCACCCAGTATCTGGTCCACATGATGTTGTCTCTGAGTCTGATCTTCAACATCCACTCTGTACATCATGGTCTGTTTCTTGTAGCTATCCTACTGGATGTCCACATGTCTTCTTGGTAATCATGCGCTAGACTTCCTGTCCAATCTCAAACCTCCTTGCTGCTTCACTTGGCAAATGGCTGAACTGTTTCTTCTGTACTTTCCTCCAGAGGTCTAGTTTCAGAAGATCTATGTGAGCGTTGAAGGTGTTTAATTTGTTGTTGTATGAACAGAGTTCTGATACACAAAAAAATGAAGTTGTCCACCTTGTGCTGTACAGGAATGTCCTCCTTGTCCATTACTTTAGTGGACTTCTTCAAAGTTTGGATAAACCTTTTAGCTAATCCATTCATTGCTGGGAGGTGAGGAGCTGACTTGAGATGCCTGATGCCATTTTTCTTCATGAACAGTTGGAATTCTTATTACGGTCCATTCTCACTCACAACTTGTTCTGGTAAGCCATTTCTGGCAAAGGTAGTCCTCAGAGCAGAGACGGTCTTTGCTAAGGTAGTTGACTTCATTGGTATAATCTCCGGCCAGCTCAAATGAGCATCCACAGCAATCAGGAACTTGGAGTCCATGAATAGCCTGGCAAACCCAATATGTACCCTTTGCCATGGTGAAGACAGCCACTCCCATGGGTGACAAAGTACCTGTGGGGGGTGTACTTTGCACTTTTTCGCATCCCAAACGGCTTTTGGCCAAGTTGTCAATCTGTTTATCTATTCCTGGCCACCACATGTGGCTCTGGGTGAGACTCTTCATCTTGACTGTACCCAGGTGTCTTTCATGCAGATTTTCTAACACTTTTGTACTCAGTTTGGAGGGAACCACAACATGCGATCCGCACATCAGCATTCTTTGACATACCAACAGCTGGTCTTGTCTTTCTGAGAACTCTGGAAACATAGGTTGACCATGAGCAGGCCATCTTTGCGTGGTGATTTCATAGACATTTGACAATGTTGGGTCATTCATTGTTTCCCTTTGTATTTTGGAATTTGTTACCAGCAACTGGTCCACCAATGCAGTGTGGAACACTTCTGCTGAGTCACAGTATGAAGAACTTTCTTCTTCAGTTGCCAACTGTGGAAAATATGACATCAACATTGCTGTGTTTGGTACCCTTGAACTCCTTGTCATAAGAGTCGGCTCCTAGGAGTAGTGCCCAACTTTGTAACTGGGTAGTGGTCATCACTGCAATTGCCTTCCTGGGATTAAAAATGGACACAAGGGGCTGATGATCCATCACTAGCATAAACCTTTGTTTGTAGAGGTAGTGGTGGAACTTCTTTATTCCCCATACTAGACTGAGGGCCTCTTGGGTTCGATCTGTGCATAGTTGTGTTCTGCGTTTGTCAATGACCTTGAAGCAAATGCAATCGTGTGTTCAGATCCATCTTTAACAATGTGTAGCAAAACAACTCCAATTCCATAAGGGGATGCATCCAACACCAGTTTGATGGGTAGGGATGGGTCATAATGGGCGAGCAGTTCATCGAATGTTGTTAGTTCCCTTGAAAGCTTTGCTTCCTTGAATGCCTTTTCATATCTTTCTGACCATTCCCACTTTGCTCCTGTCTGTAACAGTGTGTTCAATGAATGCAGCACTCTAACAATGTTTGGAAGAATCCAATGGTATTAGTTTACAAGGTCCAAGTATGACTTGACTTGTGACACATTTTCCGTTTTGGGTGCCTTTAGCAGTGGTCCCCAACCACCAGGCCGTGGACCGGTACCAGGGCGCAAAGCATGTGCTACCAGGCCGCGAGGAAATGATGTGAGTCAGCTGCACCTTTCCTCATTCCCTGTCACGCACTGTTGAACTTGAACATAGGATTGCCAACTGTCCCGTATTTGCCGGGAAATCCCGTATATTGGACTAAATTGGTTTGTCCCATACGGGACCACCCTTGTCCTGTATTTTCCCTGCTAAGTTAGAGCGTTCCTATGAAATCGTTCGTAAGTGGAAATGGCGTAAAGCGAAGAAGCAACTACCATTAATTTATATGGGAAAACATTTTTGAGCATTCCCAGACCCAAAAAAAAACTTACCAAATCATACCAAATAACACATAAAACCTAAACTAACACTAACATATAGTAAAAGCAGGAATAATATGATGAATACACAGCCTATATAAAGTAGAAATAATGTATGTACAGTGTAGTTTCACTTAACAGAATCGGGAAGATTAAACCAAAACTGATTTGTAGAAAAAAATCAGCACTTACACGCATGTGCACGTCGCGCATGTGCACACAGGTGCCCACACAAGACTTCATGGTCATGGTAGTCTTTCTCGGGGTAAACACGAGTGTCCCATACTTAACTGCTACTTTTGTCCCTTATTTGGGAGTGAGAAAGTTGGCAACCCTAACTGTAAAAGACATGCTGAGGTGAGTTTAACCCTACTTGAGCACCACCACCGCCCCCCCCCCACCACCCCGGGTTGGCCGGTCCACAAGAATATGATTGATGCTCACCTTGAAATCTCCATGTATGTGAATAGCTCTGGCCTTCCCTTTCTTGATCACAGGGACAATTGGTGTGCCCAGTCACTCTACTCAACCTTGGAGAGAATTCCAGACACCTCCAAGCTCTGTAGTTCAACATCCACTTCAGGACATAGTGCATAAAGCATAGTGCTTTATGGAATCTTGGTGTTGCCAATTCATCCAGTTCAATTCTGGCCTTCATGCCTTTGAGCAGGGGTCCCCAACATTTTTTGAACCATGGACCGGTTTAATATTGACAATATTCTTGTGGATCGGCTAACCGGGGGTAGGGGTGGGGGGGGGGGGGGGGGTAGGGGATAGGGTTGCCAACTTTCTCACTGTGTTTACCCCAAGAAAGACTACCATGACCATGAAGCCTTACACGGGCACCTGTGTGCGCATGTGTGTACGTGCCGATTTTTTTTCTATAAATCGATTTTGGCGATTCTGCTCAGTGAAACTACACTGTACATACATTATTTCTACTTTATATAGGCTGTGTATTTATCATATCATTCCTGCTTTTACTATATGTTAGTGTTATTTTAGGTTTTATGTGTAATTTGGTATGATTTGGTAGGTTATTTTTTGGGTCTGGGAACACTCAAAAATTTTTCCCGTATAAATTAATGGTAATTGCTTCTTCGCTTTACGCCATTTTGGCACAAAAGGTTTCACAGGAACACTGTACCTTAGTGGGGGAAATACGGGACAAGGGCAGTCCCGTATGGGACAAACCAATTTAGCCCAATATACGGGATGTCCCGGCTAATATGGGACAGTTGGCAACCCTGGTGGGGGGATGTTAATCACAACTGGAATATAGGTGATAAGTCAACTATAAATCACTTATAAGTGGCTAATACACTCAATTTCGTTTCTAAAAGGGTTTATCTAGCAAATTTAATATTAAGCACACAGCGCATATTTTCCTCACATGAATATAGTGATACGTCAATTATAAGTCACTTATAAGTCAATAGCATCATAACATTTTAAGTAACGTTTGGATATTAAACACAGCACATATTTTCCTCGTATGAGCATATAAAATCATTGCAACACACCAATATCGCTGAATCAGTGGGAGCCCTGGGCTTGTTTCCCTGCAACAAGACGGTGCCATCGAGGGGTGAGGGGAGACAGCGATACTCGAAGGGGGTTCCTTATATCCAGTCTATTCAGCAATTTAGTTTTTGTTGCATTCATTGCAGAAAACCCGGCTTCGCAGAGATATGTTGGAAATGGAAGCAACATTTTCACTGCTTTCATGGCTATCTCAGGATATTCAGCCTTGACTTTGATTCAGAATGCCGGCAGAGATGTTATGTCAAACATACTTTTCAGCCTGTCGTCATTTGCAAGCTGGAGGAGTTGATCTTCTTCCCGCACTGACATGGATGGCGCGTGGGTAATGACTTTGCGTGCGTTCAAGTTCAACAGTGTGTGACAGGGAGTGAGGAAAAGTACAGCTGACTCATATCATTTCATATCGCCAAATCATATAATTTCCTCGCGGCCCAATAGCACATGCTTTGCGGCCTGGTGGTTGGGGACCACTGCCTTTGAGTTTACCATTCCCCTTCTCATACACCTCATTAGCATTAAGCAGCTGTGCCAGTATCTCATTATTAGTACCGTTTGGGCTGCTGTTGCCTGTTGATGCCACACCGAGAGCTTTGATTGAACGCCCGTCTAGTTAGATGTTTCTCAAACATTCACGTCCAAAAGGTTCGACCCTCCACTTTTCAACACATAAAGTTTTAACTGCTGTGTTTGGCCTGAATTCGCCACTTTCAACTTCAGTTTGCCTTTGGGAGACACTTTTTTGCCTTGGGTGTAGGCCTTTAGCATCACTGAGGTCTTCTCTAATGGTATCTTAGAAAACAGTCTGTTTTAGCCAGCCTCTGGAATTATGGACAAAGCAGACGCTGCATCCAGCTCTGTTTTCAGTTTTACACCAGACAAATCAATGGTGATCCATATGACAAAATAGTATTGCTTCAGTAATACTATGCATTTCTAGACACGACAGTTCACCTTTGTCAGACTCCATGTTGTATGATTCTGTTTTATATTTGTTAACTTTATGCATTCACTTAGTTTTGTATTTAAGACATGTCGTTCGTTTGAGCTTTTTGTCTGCCTTACACACCCTCCATGTGACCTTACGTGTGACAATTTCTGCAGACTTTTTCCTTGAACCAACAGTCATTGCATCATGGGAGGATTTGCCACATCGCTAGATCTTTAGCTTTTTGCACTATTCATGGACGTTTTGTGCTTTTCACATTCTAACCTCCTTTTCTGTAGTTCTGCTGCATCCTTTGCTGCAGTCTCTAATGACATTGCAATGGTCAATGCCTGTTCTAAGGTTAAGTCTCTTTCTGACAGTAGCCTCTTCTGAGTGTTTTGACTATGCACGCCGCATACAAGACTATCCCTAAATCACTCAGCTATTACAGCATTTAGGGCTCAAGTGATTTTGTGAAATTGTAACAATTTTGTCAAACATCTTGCTTGCCGGCTTTGCAGGGCTTACTAAGTTGTGTAAGTCGTGTACATTCTTGGTCCCATTAATCTAAGAAGCGTAGGTGCTTTCTTTTGCTTCTCTACGTTGTTTGTGTACACTAGAGTTCCACCCTCTTGATATATGACTTTCAGCCTTCATTAGCACTATCAAATTCATCAACTTTCCCAACTGAAGCCATTGCCATGCTATTTTCTCTTTAAATTCAGCACGTCTTTCACTATTACAATGCACAATACTTAAGTATTTGTCAGCATTTGTGATGGCCTTTCCTTGCTGTTTAATTCTTGCTGTTTCATCCCATGACTGTTGGTGTAGTCCGTGATATTTTCTGACATTCAGGTTCATAGTTGTCACCAACTTGATGTGTCTGTGCACAACTACATACCGATTAAATAAAAGCATGCACAGGGGAGATGGCTTTAAATGGTGCATGCACGATACAATGAGAGAGAAAGAGAGTGAGAGTGAGAAACAATGCAGTTGCATAGACTGTGGCTCAATATGAAGTGCAAAGGGGGACGAGGTCATTGCTCTAATAGAAGTACATCCATACATTACAGTTGCCTCACCTGAAAGGACTGGTTAGTGCCCTTAGGTGACGGACAAGGTGAATGGGCAGTTGTAGCACTTAGGTTGCTTGCAGCATTAGGTACTGGGGGGGACGAATCGACAAGGAAATCTCAGAGGCAATGATCGCTGCAGAGAGAGGGGAGGTAAAGTTATGACTGGTAGTAGGATCCCTTTTGTGATGCTGGAAGTTGTGGAGAAACGATAACAAACCTACAACAAGACAAAATCTGCAAATGCTGGAAATCCCAGTAACACACACAAAATGCTGGAGGAACTCAGCAGGCCAGGTAGCATCTATGGTAAAGAGATTAGGGTTTCAGCCCGAAACATCGACTGTACTCTTTTCCATAGCTGCTACCTGGCCTGCTGAGGTATTTGTGTGTGTTGCATAAATTTATTGGTACTTAATTTATTACTACCTTGTACTGAAATACCTTTACTTACATGCCATCTGGACAGATCAATGCATACATAAGTACTGTCATCATCACCATCATTAGGTACTGTGTCATGTGACGTGGTTGATGGTGGTCCTCTGACCATGATTGTTCTCGGTAAATTTTTCCTCAGAAGTAGTTTGTGATTGTTTTCTTTTGTGCAGTGTCATTACAAGATGAGTGACCCCAGCCATTATCAATACTCTTCAGAGACTGTCTGCCTGGCGTCAGCGGTCGCATACCAGAATTTGTAATATGCACAGGCTGCTCATATGATCATCCACCACCTGCTCTCATGGCTAAATGTGACCTTGATCAGGGGGCTAAGCAAATGCTTCACCTTGCCCAAGAGTGACCTGCAGGCTGGCAGAGGGAAGGAGTGTCTTGTACCTCCTTTGGTAGAGACATATCTCTACCTCACCACCCGGATATAATATATAAGTACTGTACATCAATATAAAAGGGGAAGGGTGCAGGATACAGTGTTACAGAGAAAGTGCAGATATTTAAAGTGCAAGAGCCATAGCAAACAACAGGAATTCTGCAGGTGCTGGAAATTCAAGCAACACACATCAAAGTTGCTGGTGAACGCAGCAGGCCAGGCAGCATCTCTAGGAAGAGGTGCAGTTGACGTTTCAGGCCGAGACCCTTCGTCAGGACTAACTGAAGGAAGAGTGAGTAAGAGATTTGAAAGTTGGAGGGGGAGGGGGAGATCCAAAATGATAGGAGAACACAGGAGGGGGAGGGATAGAGCCAAGAGCTGGACAGGTGATTGGCAAAAGGGATACGAGAGGATCATGGGACAGACTCTGATAATAACAGGATAAAAGCTGTCTTTGAGTCTGGTGGTACGTGTCCATCCCTGAACAGCAGGACAGATAACATTTGGAGATCATGTGAGAACATGGTCTCATTGACTGATAGTCTGAAGGGAAAAAGAGGGGGGGAAGTGAACATGCAGCTGCAAATTTAAGTACAAAATGGTGAAGAATTTTATACAGTATAAAAAGATACAGTGCATTGTGTGAAAAGGAATTTGTGACAGTTTAGAAATGAGGATACCCTAGAGAATTTTGGCATGGATTTGAGTTGACCATAAACGTTTAGGTTAGTAATGTTTTTTTTCCCCTCAAGGTATTCAGTTAGACATAGTATGCTAGTAATATTGTTAGCTTTCCATTTATATAGATTAGTATATAAATATATGTTAGGTGCTCAAGTTTTATTGTGAGTCTTTACTTTCAATACTGATTACAATCTTGAGGTCCAAATATTTCCCAGAGATTTAGTTAAGAGACACATTGCAGAATGATTTTTGGGATTTGCCCAATAATATGCTGAAGATTCTCAGCAGAAAATAATGAGGATAATAGCTCAACAATGAAATAATTTTATAATAATTCAGTTCAATTCTCTGTTCATACTCATGAGCAGGATATCAGCAGACAGAGGTATATTTAAAAAAAGAATGATTTGATTGGTAATCCATTTTTTTCTAAGAAAAGTAATTTAGAGTCTTAGATAATGGTAAAAATAATTCTTAAAAACAAGTCAGTGCTGGTTTGTTCTCAGATATAGCAATAGAGTTTCCAACATATGAGGGCATTTTGATAGATCTCAAAATAGTCTGCTGTCAGTTTATGATGATAAAGTAATCTGTGTTTAGTGGCTGAGGAAAATTCCCAACAAGGAATGACAGAAAACAAACGACTAACATTTTTTCATGGCAATTATCTAATGAAATTCTTTTCCTGGTCCACAGTTTGTAAATGAAGGGATTTTGTTACAGTAGTACTCTTCTGGGAAACATATAGGAACAAAGATTTTATTTTGAGTGAAATTCTCTTTCTGGAACCATTTTTCTCCAGTGAAACATTTCCTAAGGTCATTTTGTATGTGGGTGTCTTTTTTAATGTATCAGTGCTTAAACACTGCTCAGCTAAAACCTTTAACATGATCACTGTACTGGAAGATGATATAGTATTGCACTACTTGCATTAATGGATTGATGATAGCCATTGCATTCATCGTATTGACACTGTACTACATGTCACCTTGGACTCTCTGCCTGTCAAAGATCAGTCTACTGTCAAGATGAAGCCACACTCAGGTTGGAGGAACAACACCTTCTATTCCGTCTGGGTAACCTCCAACCTGATGACATGAACATTGACTTCTCTAACTTTCGTTAATGCCCCACCTCCCCTTCATACCCCATCTGTTATTTATTTATTATTATTTTTTTCTCTCTCTCTTTTTCTCCCTCTGTCCCTCTCACTCTATTCCTTGCCCATCCTCTGGGCTTTCCCCCTTATCCCCCCTTTCTTTCTCCCTAGGCCTCCCGTCCCATGATCCTCTCCTATTCCTTTTGCCAATCAACTGTCCAGCTCTTGTCTCCAACCCTCCCCCTCTTGTCTTCTCCTATCATTTTGGATCTCCCCCTCCCACTTTCAAATCTCTTACTAGCTCTTCCTTCAGTTAGTCCTGACGAAGGGTCTCGGCCTGAAACATCAACTGCACTTCTTCCTAGAGATGCTGCCAGGGCTGCTGCGTTCACCAGCAACTTTAATGTATGTTGCTTGAAATTCCAGCATCTGCAGATTTCCTCGTGCTGGAAGGAGAAATCAATGTTCATACCATCATGAGGTTGATGGCTACCTAGATGGAATATGAGGTGTTGTTCCTCCACCCTGAGTGTGGCTCTTCATGGTAGAAGAAGCAGGTATGGACCAACATTTTAGAACAGGAATGGAGTGCACACCGCTAATTGTACCTCTAGTGCTGGGGTGTAAGATCTTCAAGTTCTTACATATAAAGATCACCAAAGGCTCACCCTAGTTCAGCCACGCAAATGCTGCTGCCAAGAAGGCACGTGGTGCTCCTACTTCCTCGGAAAACTGAGGAAATATAGTGTGTTCCTGTTGATACTCACCATTATTATATGTGTGCTATAGAGAGGATCACAGCTTTATATGGCAACTGCTCTGCCCATGAACACAAGAAATTACAGAGTTATGAACAAATCCAAGTGTATTCCTTCACCCCTTTACCTCTTCCACCTATCCCTTCCTAGCTTCTTCATCACTTGTCCCCAGCTACTCACATTCCCTATCACCAGGTCTCACTTAACATCTGCCAGCTTGTACTATTTTTCCATCCCCCCCACCCACTTTCTTAATCTAACATCTTCCCCCTTCCTTTCCATTCCAGATGAAGGGTTTTGCCCAAAATATCAACTGTTCATTTCTTTCATTGATGCTGCCTGTCTTGCCGAGTTCCTCCAGAATTTTGTTGCTAAAGATTTTTGGCATCTGCAGTGTTTATAATTCACTTGGACTTCCAATTTAATGTACTGCCTTCACACTGAAGTTTCTGCATTAAAGAACAAATCCAGGTTTGTGGAGTAGTCCAATTCAGAGGCAAGTATTATAGTTGCCTCTTGCTTGAATTCCCCCTCTCATTTCCATTCCCTTTGGCCTCTCATACAATACCCACAAAGCTCAGAAGAGCCAATATCTCAACTTCCATTTTGTGTCATAACTTGATACCAGCTTCAGATACCATTTTCAGAACTGTTTGGTTGACACAGCTGCTTGACTTGCTGGTATATTCAATGTTCTTTCACTTCAGATTTCTAGCAAACATCATCTATCCCAGTTTTCTGGTATTTTTTCTCCTTCATCTTCTATTTTTCTCCCCTACACAGAACAGATGTAATTAACGACCCTATGATCTGCTTTTGGATAGCACCAGCACACCCTGTATCGTTCAATCTTCTCTTGGTCTCCATCTTTTCAAAAGCATTAACTTTGTCATCTCTCCATTTTATCTGCAACAGGAAATGTTTGCTTTCTAGCATTTATCAATCTGAAACAATAATTTTGTGTTTCTCTCCACATTTGCTGCTTGAACTTGTGAAGTACCTCTGGCATTTTCTACGACATTATCAATGTGAATTTGAGGCAATATGTGCTTGAGATTAAAATTTGTAGCTGGACATTGAACTTTGAGCAAAACTATTTGTGGCACAAACAGGGCAACATTCATTTTATTTACAGAGATACTATGTCACATTTCATGTTAGTGTTTCCAGAACCAAATTAATCTTTATACAGGAATCTCTGCAGAATAACATTGCTGTGTAGGTATATTTGATGGTTCATGCAGCCAGCCATCATCCCAGAAATAAACAAATTGGCAAGGTGAGATCTTTGACATCAAATTTAATAAAGATTGTGTACAAAATCAAAATCCTCACTCAATCTTTTGAAGTTATTTAATAATCTCAATTTCATTCCCTTTGAATTTATGTACACTGATACGTATCTTGCTGCCTCAAATGTCAGTCCATGTCATTGCTTCCTGCTAAGCAAGCTGCAGGCTCCACCAGTAGATCCATTGAATCGTGTAAGGCATAATGAAGGACATGAAGTGAACGTGCAGGGAGCACAGCCAGAGTGCTCTGAAACCTCAAACTTTTTCTATTTTCAGTATATTTAACCATTTTTTTTGATATGGTATAGAAATTAACTAAAGAATGCCTTCACGATGGTGGGCAACTTGAGTTGACATGGACTAGTCAAAGCTTTGGATGAAGATGGGTACAAGACACTGGGATCCTTACTTATTAGATCTGATCTGAATGGCATTTTTTTTTCGTAGAACACTGGTGGGGCACATTGTTGGAGGAGGTGTATCATATCTGTGTGCTTACAAGGAATCTATGGTGGTTGATCCCATGGTCAGTGACAGATGTACAGTATGTACAATGCAGTGTGGATGAGATTAAGTAACCTCCATCTCCAACATCATGTTGCAGCCATAGGTCTGGCAATTATTTTCATCAGTTTTCAGCCAACCCAGTTTGTTAGGCAACAGCATCACCTTGATGAATGTAGTCTTCCACCTAGTCTGCATTCTGACCCTCCGGAGAATGCTCACTGTGCAGGAGTATGCTAAGAGGTGGTAGCATCAGGAGAATTCTTTGATTGACCTCAAGCTATTAGACTTCATAATATATAGGACAGAAGACTTCAGCGTGTATTACACAAGCATCTCTGGTGGGCATTCAATAAGAGAGGCAGGACATTAGTTCATGGGTAGGAATTTAACTGTTTCAGCCTTTTGCTTGATTAGCTCGTGGGACTATATTCGGGCTTTACACAATCAATAGATACTAAGTTGACGCAACTATGAATTCAACTAATGAAACCTTTATTTTGTAATGCTTTTGATACATCTGAGCTAGTTTCCTTAATTTGCAAATTTAATTAGTGCACTGAATTTAAAATGCCAGCTGACGTGGCCTGGATTACTTGTGCAGAAATATAAGCTTGATGTGGTTTTGTTTTTGTCAGCTATTTAATCATCATTAAAAAAAAGGTCTAACCATTAAGAGTCTGTTTCATTTTCTCAGTGCCAATTCTAAGTTAACTCTACGTTTTAAAGAACGAGATCCATCAGATGCTGGAAATATTGAGCTGCACACAGAAGATGCTGGAGGAACTCAGCAGATCAGGCAGGATCTATGGAGGGAAATGAACAGTCAATATTTCAGTCTGAGACCCTTCATCAGGATCCAAATCCTGATGAAAGGTCTCAGCCTAAAATGTCAACCGTTCATTTCCCTCCATAGATGTTGCCTGACCTGCTGAGTTCCTTCAACACTTTATGCGTGTTGCTCAATATTTGTCCACAATTGGAAAGTTAAAAAAACCAATACCGATTCTGGAAATCTGAAATAAAAACAAAAATGGTCAGTATGCTCAGCTATTTCGGGTATCATCTGCAGACTGAAAAGCTGATTTAATGTTCCTGGTTGAAAATACTGCTAATGAAATAGCATATTCACAAGGAACACTGCCATGAGAGGGCAACATTCATCATCACCTTTGCTCCTTCTCTTGTCAGTTGAAATGGTTTTCCCAGGCTTGGTAGCTAGGCTACACGTGAAGGCCAGAAGCTGGACTTGGTTGTCAGATGCCATCTGAGACACACACCATTGGGAGCATTTAATAAGTAGTGGAAGTTTATCCAACCCAAGCTATAACAACCTAAAGGACCAAATATCAAGAATGAGGAAGAAATGTGATCTAAATTACTTGGGTCATGGAATGATTGTTGGTGCCAGATCGGTGGTCTGACTATCTCAGAAATTGCTGACCTCCTGGGATTTTCATCCACAACAGTCTCCAGAGTTTACAGAGAATAGTACGAGAAACAAAAATCATCCAATGAGCGGCAGTTCTGTGGGTGAAGGTGCCTTGTTAATGAGAGGTCAGCGATTGGTCAGACTGGTTCAAGCTGTCAGGAAGGTAGGAGTAACTTAACTAATGAAGTTTTACAATAACGGTGTGTAGAAGAGCATTTCTAAACACACAACACGTTGAAGCTAAAAATGGATAGGCTGCAGCAGCAAAACATTATGAACATACATTCAATGGCCACTTTGTTAGGTACAGGAGGTACCTAATAAAATGGCTACTTAGAGTATATGTACTTTGAAAATAGATATTCTTTGAACTTTTGAACTTTGGTTAAGGCTCTTAGTTGAAGCCCTATACAAAAAAAATAACAAAAAAAATGTGGATTAACTCTTTAGTGTAAGCCTGCAAATTGAAAGATGCCATCATCTGTTTGAAAAATTAAATACGGCTTTCTTTTACATAGTTGGGATAAATTGAAAATGATCTAATGCTATAGTGAGAATAAAAGAGCAAGAGAGGTATTTAAATCAATATCATTTTTAAAAATAAAGTGTAGTACATGGTGTTTTTACTTCTTGTTAATGTCTGCCTCCTAAATGCAAGCTGATTGTTATGTTTATTATACTAGATAGTGTTTACAGCCAGTGAAGTTATATTTAAGGGTGAAGTGCTTTAAGACATCCAGGAAGAGACATAAACGATGCTTGAAACATCAACCTTGTTTTCATCTCTTCTGTTTTCCAAATGAGAAGCATCTCATTTTGCCCATTGAGCAGCATTTAAATTACTCCATCTCTCTTCACTTGTAGGATGCAAGTCCAGTCCTGCTGCTGCTGACCTCTCAGAATCAGAGTGTAAAGATAATTTTTAAAAAACTTGTTTCATAAAACTCTGCATGAAGGCAAATAACTGTTGTTGCACCTAAAATCTGGAATACTCATATGAAACATGCTACAAATAACTTTTATACTTGATTTTAAACTGCTTTATGTTTTTATTCCTATTAGTCCTATTAGTTGTACTTCAGTACAGGTTTCTCCCGCCATCCGAAGGTAGAGCGTTCCTATGCAATGGTTCGTAAGCCGAAATGTTGTAAAGCGAAGAAGCAATTACCATTTATTTATATGGGAAAAATTTGTGAGCGTTCGCAGACCCAAAAATAACCTACCAAATCATGCCAAATAACACATAAAACCTAAAATAACAGTAACATATAGTAAAAGCAAGAATGATATGATAAATACACAGCCTATATAAAGTAGAAATACTTTTCCACAGTCATTGCCTGAACTGTTCTCCATAGCAAAAATCTTGTGCAAGCGCTGTCGGCAGAAAATCTCATGCAAGCGCTGTTGGCAAAAACACGACGCAAGCGCTCTCCAGTAATCTTTGAGCTATGAAGCTGCAAAATCATACCAAATAACACGTAAAAATACACAGCCTATATAAAGTAGAAATAATGTATGTACAGTGTAGTATCACTTACCGGAATTGGTTCAGTGCCGAGCACACTGATGATGGTGTGTTAGCTGAGTCATCGCAGGTTGTGTGGTGCAGTGGCCCCCACCGTCTAGGCCACAGACCAATACATTGCAGCGAAGCATGCAATGGTGTAGCAGTAGCCAGGAGGCACACAGCACATCTTTAAGAAAAAAGCCGAAATAAACATGCTAATTAATTAGGTGCTGCCCGGCACGTAATTGTCGGCCCAGGTCAGTGCCGATTTCCGATTGCATCATCTCTGATCTGGGCCGACAATTGCGTGTCGGGTAACATCCAATTAGTTAGCATATTTATTTCGGCTTTTTTCTTAAAGGTGTTCTGTGTGCCTCCCAGCTACCGCTGCATTCTCCGTGAATCGCGGGGTGGTGGGACACTGGGGTGTCATCTTGTCATCTGTTTCCATTAGAGCAGGCAGCTCATCTTCTCCTGTGACTGCCTGCCTCGATGTCGAAGATCAAGGTTTGTCGTCTGCTGTGGCTGATGTGGAAGGCTTGCTTGACTGCTGAGCCTCACGCATTTTTCTATCATACAGTTCTTTGTAAGGACTCAAACCATCCTGCAAATATCCCCTAAACCTACGTACCCCTTTCAAAATTAAAGTCGTACTTTATCATTACTAATTCGGTTTTGATTATTATCCTTTCCCCTTCCAAATGCATCAGCTCTTCATCTATCAGTTCTTGGTCATGGGATGCCGAAACCTCTTCAACATCATCTTCGTCAGTTTCCACAAGCCAAAGTCATGTTGTCCTTACTTCGTTCACCACGATCGAAACGCTTAATTATGTTCAGTCTTACGCTAAGTGTAACACCCTTACGAGCTTTCTTAGGCTCTTCTGATACCTTAGAACTCATCTTCCAAACAGCTGCTCACAGGCACGTGTTTAAGCAATGCTGGCGAGAATGCTGTTCCGAATCCGGGGGAGGAGCGGCTGCTCAGGGCACGCGCTGCCTTTTATCGTGCGCTGATTTTCCCCGCGCGCTGCTTTTTTTTCGTAACAGTGAAAACACCTGCTGTTAGCGAAAACAGGGTACTAATGTAGGTCTTTCGTAACAGTGAGGTTTTGTAAAGGGAACGTTCGAAAAGCGGGGGACACCTGTATTCCATTCATCACCTGATTGGTAATGCATGGAAGACTTCTGCTACCAATTTCTGCCAGTGTTTTCTTTTTTTAATGCTTATCAATTGACATATCTGAATGTGGCCTGATATGATTCACTTTATTTCCTTATTTCCTCCTTTTTGTGTTCTCTGTCCTTTTGATATGTTGTAACTAAACTTCAAATTACTGTGTAATTTACTTCAAATTGCAAGCATAAATATTTATTCTCCTGTTCTTTATCACAACAATCAAGCTCCAGAACAGGTTGCCAGGCACCTTTTTGAGTTTCTGTATGGTTACTTTCAAAGGTTTAGGGTTATTGAGTTTATCAGTGTGGGGTGAAAGGAACCATGCAAGTAAAAGAACTGCAGCAAAAATAGATGAGTTGTAATAACGTTTCTTTTGTCCCAGCATAGTTGCTCATCTGATTAAGACCAAATGGTATTACTGCTTTAGGACTGCATTTCATAAGGAAATTACTTTTTTACCTCTAACTTGTGTTCAACACTTTTTATGGAAATTTTTAATATTATGTTTAATGTTATGTTCTTGGGCTGAATGTTCCATACTGTATATCGGGTTGTGCATGTGTATTATAGAAAACAAAGCTGAAGAGAATTAGACTAATGTATTATGTTCTCAGAAGTCAGAACTATTTTATAAAACTTGAATTATTTGTGCAAAGTTAACTGGATCTGGTATCCACATTGATCACAAGTAACAAGTAATTTTATGCTGTCCTTCTTTTACTATGAAATTTATACTGATGGATTATGAGAAGAATTTCTTTTAAAATAATATCACAGATGCTTAAATTTGGCTTTTGCCTAATACCTTCTACTTATGTAAATTACCAATTCCCATAGAAAAGTTCTGCAGTTTAGAGGACTTGCAAATATACAGGGTTTGCATTGCAAATTGAGCAGTGAATCCCCTTAACATTTGGTGAACAGTTCCTGTTTACTATAACTTAATCTCGAACATTGTTGTTCTTCCTCTGCATGTCTTGAGGCGTATCAGGTGGCAACCTTACTGTTTCTTCAGCATTTGTCTGTTCTTTACAAGGCTGAGTTGCTCGTTCAACGTGTGGGAGCCAGCTGGATTCAAACCCAGGACCACTCACCTTGAAGTCTGGTGTGGATGCCACTACACTACTGGCTGGTGGAATCTTGAATTTTGGGTGTATTAAATTCTGTTTCTATGTAAGTAAGGAGCTCACAACCATTTCCATCTCTGCACTATTGATACTAAAAGGGGCATGCACTCCACTCCACTTTCTGAAATTAATGACCGGCTCTTATGTTTTGCTGACATTGAGAAGGAGGTTGTTGTCTTAACATCATGCTATTAGACTCTTTTATCTCCTTCCCGTCCGCTGTTCCATTGTTCTTTGGGATCTAGCCCACTATGGTAGAGGAATCTGCAAAACTCTAGGTAAAGTTAGAGCCAAACACAGCCACACAATCATATGTATGTAAGGACTAAAGTAAATTATCCTTAACATGGCAGCCTTCAGAATCAGAATCAAATTCAGGTTTATTATCCCGACATGCGACATGAAATTTGTTAACTTAGCAGCAGCTGTTCAGTGCAATACATAATCTAGCAGAAAGAAAAAAAATAAATAAACAAGTAAATCAATTACGTATATTGAATAGATTTTAAACAATGTGCAAAAACAGAAAAAGTGTATATTTTAAAAAAAAGTGAGGTATTGTCCAAAAATTCAATGTCCATTTAGGAATCGGTTGGCGGAGGGGAAGAAGCTGTTCCTGAATCGCTGAGTGTGTGCCTTTAGGCTTCTGTACTTCCTACCTGATGGGAACAGTGAGAAAAGGGCATGCCCTGGGTGCTGGAGGTCCTTAGTAATGGATGCTGCCTTTCTGAGACACCGCTCCCTAAAGATGTCCTGGGTACTTTGTAGACTAGTACTCAAGATGGAGCTGACTAGGTTTGGGCAACCTGTGCAGAGCACAATCTTGAACTAGGTGTTTTTGCCTATACTTATTGGCTGAAGCCTGTTGTTCAGGAAGCCAAGAATCTAGTTGCAGAAGAGTGTGCCAATTCTTAGGTCTAGGAATTTGGAGATGAGATTGTATGGAATTATGCATTGAAAGCAGAGCTATGATTAATAATCAAGAGATTATGTAGATGCTGGAATTTTGAACAACACAAAAGCAATGGAGGAACTCGATGGGTCTGGCTGCATCTAAAAGGATTTAAACAGTCAATGTTTTGAGCAAGGACCCTTCACAGTCAATAAATAGGAATCTGACGAGTGTCTGTATTATCCAGATGTTCCAGAGGTGAATGTAGGATTAGGGAGGTGGTATTTACTTTGGATTTGTTTTGACTGTAGCTGAATTATGAGGATCAAGGCTATTTGGAAGCTGGAGTTAATATGCACCATGACTGGCGCCTCAGAGCACTTCACATTGATGAATGTCAGAGCCACAGGTGACAGTCAATAAAGCACATAACCTTATTTTTCTTTGACACTGGAAATGTAACCAAATGTAATGCAAGCTGTAAACCTCAGATTGGAGTTGTAATAGGTTAAAGATCGGTGAAGGATCTGAGGTCATAGCTGGGACTTCATCCAAGCTACTTTCTGTGGTTTTATCCTCCGATCTAATGACTGTAACAGTGACCATGGGTACAACAGATGCTGGTGGGGTGAATGATGTCGTTTCATCGACCTTTTGTTCAAAGTGTGCACAGAATGGATTGAGCTCATTGTGGAGGGATGTGTTGTTGCCACTGCTTCTAACCAACTAGTCCCTTATAGTATGAAAGACTTGCCACAACTGAAAACTGGTCTGAGACTTTGGTTTGATATGGTCTCTAGGCTTCTCCAATAGCTTTACAAAGATTTGCCATGGAAGTCAGGACCACCTGATTTGAATGCCATGGACTTCAGTAAGGTGACGTTCTCTTGATTCATCCATTGATTTCAGCTGGGGAATACTAAGATTGATTTATCTGATATGCAGTCACTTGCTGATGAAGTCTGTGACATGAGAGGCATACTTCTTTCGACTGGCCACTGAGTCCTTGAATATGGATGAAACCACCAGTTCAAAGCAGTTGCATAGAAGCTCATCTGCTACCCAGATCAGCACTATATGACTTCCTGTACTAGATCCTCGCATTTCAGTTTCTGCTTGTAAGCAGGGAGCAGGAGTACAGACTAATTCTCTCAGATCACATCATCTGCAGAGCCTCTTGTGTTTATAATTTTCTAAAATGAGTGGATATGGAGCAGTAGATATCTTTGGTTCTGCAGCAGTTAGTTATGTGTCATGTAAAATTTCTAGTCTCATTTCATCTCCTTAACGTGTTATTTCATTTAAATAATATTGTCTGAGTGAGCTCATGTTGTAGTGCCACTGTTGACAGCAACATTGATTTATGCTGTCAAACCCATAGCTATTTCCTGATTTTTATGCATTTTGTCTTGATATAAAAAACAGATTGAAGTACTTTGTTAATGTAAACAATAGCGATATAGCTGTGTTGGAGAAGATGCCGTCAGTAGTATTTACAATATTTCATATTTTGGCTTTTCTCCTAAAATAATAAGTATACTTTATAGATCTTCAGAAATAACATATGCATGTCAATGGATTCTTTTAAGATCTTAGTGTCCCGAAGTATTTTCAGATGAGCTTTTCAATTGTTAATTTTTAAATGGTAATTGAAACTTAACACACTGATGATATAAAAATTGTGAAGATTCATGTATATTATCATTTAGCAAACAAATGCTAGTTTTCCATTAGAAGTAAGCCAATTGTTAAAGGCTGTACATTCTAATTGTTAGAAGTGTCTATGTTCATTTTCCATGCAGTTGTTTAAATTGCTATTTGAGATATTTCATCTTGCAGGTGATAAATGGTCAAGTAACTACACAGTTGAGTTTGCATTTGTAGCAAAATATTTGTTTTTCTTTTGGTTTTGTTTGATAGGTACTACAGTGAATAGATTACCTCTGGTCTATTTTTCATTGTTGTCAGATAATATGCTGGGTCTCTGACAAGTATGATATTCAACATTGGTTAGACATTCGCTAGTGTATAGCCTACTCGATATATGAAAGTAGATTCAAAGTCTTCAGAGCTTAATGGACATTAGCTGTGTTGTAACAGTGGAGTAGAATTTGGTTTTAGATGTGGTATAGAGTGGACAACAAGACTTTCAGTGGGAATTTGAAATTTGGCTAGAATTCATAAGGATTTCAAACCTTTGTTGAACAGTAGAAGGAAAAAAATTGAAGGATGGCAGTGTTAAAGCATGGTAAAGTACAGTAGGAAATTCCTGAAGATAAGTGATAGCTTTTATTGTGCAGAAAGAAACTGCTTGTACCGTTAGACCTTATCAGAAAAAAGCCCAATCAAAATTGCATCTGTTTTTGAGGTTTTTGATCTGAAAAACAACTTCAGCTGAGAATCACACTGAAAACTTTGTACTCAACAGCCAAAGTTCAATTCCCTCTTTCCTGAGTATGTTCTACACTGGTCTAACCTATTACTGGACGTGGTTTTGTCATTAGAATTTTATTTTTAAACTGCTTAAAGTTCAATGTTCAAATGCGAGTTAGATTATAATTTCTGGCGTGAAACCCAACTGCATCTCATGGTGGTGGCAAATAAGATGATCACCCTCTCCATCCCCTGCCAAACATTGATCCTATCTTGTGTAAAGATCAATATCTAAATTTCCTCATAAAAGTGTGGACTGACCACAACTATCAGTTAAGGCTGAGAATCTCTGATCTCTGCAGCAGCTTAACATTTTATATTTAGTAAATGTGCTTGTCCATCATTCCTTTGCTTCAAAGGAATTAGATAATCCTTCAGTAAGTGTAAATCAATTTATCCATTCACAATTTATTTCAAATTTCTTTGACAATTGGTAGCTGAGCCATAGCTTAATGGCATATTTACTTTGCTACCACTTAAAGGTCAAAGGAGATCACAAAATGACCATTAAACCAAAGTACAGTTGCAAACTTTAAGCAATGCATAGTATTCCTCCAAATTTAATTTGATGTTTGATAGTCAGGGAATAATTGTAATGAAAAGAAGGCTTGGATATGAAAATTATCTGCACTTTAAAATAGAGGGGGGGGGGAAGACTCCAAGAAACAAAAGGATCCTCATAAGCTGCCGCCTGATTTGTTAGCATCGAGAAAATAATTTGTCGAATGATTAGTAATGACATCAAAGAAGTCCAGAAAAGTATGGTATGACAATCTTGCTTGTGGCTCCACTATCTTGTTTAACATACTGGATTTTATTTGTCACCAACGAATCACCTTGCTGAGTAAATCTTTATAATTTTCATCCACCAATACAGGAAAATCCTTGCAAGTGTTTATTGTGATGGACTGCATTGAGGAAAAGAATACAAATTCATTACTGTAAAGATATATAGCATGAAAGAGTATTTTTGAAAGGCATGATTTTCTTGGAATAGAAGCATGACGCTTCTCAAAGCAGTTTTGGAAAACTATTTCGTAAATAGACTTGCTGGTGGTAAGGGTGGCACTCCCAGTCAGATCCTTCCTCATGATCGAAACATCACTCTCACTACATGCTGCCCCCAGGAGTTCTGTAGCTGTGGACCGTGGGTTTCTGAAGAGGGTGTAGGGAATAATGTAAGGGCCTGTATTACACTTCTTCCTGAACAGCTGCATGACAGAAGACTTTCTGATCCTATGGGCTGTTCTCAGGGACACAAAGAGATGGACATCAAGGACTCAGACACAAAATGCTGAGTAGACCAGGCAGCATCTGTGGAAAAGAGTAAGCAATGTTTTGGGCTGAGACCCTTCATCAGATTTTCTTGTTTTTTTGGATGTCAAGTGCTGTTGGAAGATCATCAGCTTGCTTAAAGACGCCCTTTGGTCTGCTGAAACTTGTTGGTCTGCCGTCACATCAAGATGTCCGTAGAGCCAGGCTGCAGGAGTACATGCTGAGGGATGCACTGAAGCCTGGTACAGCTGCCACGAGGGGGAGGGAGGGAGAGGGAGAGAGACAGAGAGAGATTTTTTGATTTTGATTTGAGGAAGCTTCTCAGTGATGAAAGTAGTATACCACTAGATTATTATCAGACCATTTGACTACGCTGCATGAATTTTTTTTTCTGTGTATTTGGTTTCCAGGGTATGATGACTGAAATTTGTTAAGGACGCATCAGAGAATTTGTAGATGTGTGTCATTGAACTGAAAGTGTGTATGACTAGTTTAGTAGAATAATATTATGGGAGATGAATTTGGATCATTATTAACTGCCAAGTTCATATGACCCAAAGGATTTTCAAGGAGAACTTTGGAAATGAATCACATGTGAGAAGAACAAAGAAATCACATATGACTGTATCACTCCATCGTAGGCAGCTTTTCCACATTTGAAACATGGATCTTTTTTTTGTAGTTTATGTTTTATTGAATTTCATCATCAAACAAACATTTCCATAAGATGTATTTTGGATACTATACATATATATCATATAATCATGTTTGTCACAAATCTCCACATAATATTTATCTGAGGTATACATTTATAGAAAGGACAGGAAAGAAAGAACAACCGAAAGAAGAAAACTATGTACAGAGTAGGGAGTGTTTTTTTTTAACAACATATTCATTGACTTGTGAGAATAAAATCAGGCCTATGAGGTGTTATGTAGTTAAACCATTTTCTCCAGTATGAATAAAATTGTTCCAACTAATGATTAACAGATGCTGTTATCTTCTCCATTTTGTAAATGTCCATTGTAATTTCCATCCATACATTTAAAGTTGGCCTCTCCTGTGATAACCATTTCCTGTTAAGGGTCTGTTTACCAGCCACCAGCAGTACATTCATTAAATATTTATCTCTTTTCAACCATTCTTGAGGTATGTACCCAAAATATATGATCTTATTCTCTAAAGGTATTTCACATTTAAAGATGTCTTGTAGGGCATTATGTATCCCACTCCAATAGTCTTTGACAACAGGGAATATGATAATAGTTTGGATTTTGATTTCCACAATTTCTCCACCAAACAGGGGGGTTACTATCATAATGGGATTTCTGAGAGGATGTAATAAAATATCTTATCAAATTTTTCCACCTGAACTCCCTCCATTTCTGTGAACTGGTACACTTCCATTGATACCTCCATATTATTGTCCAGTCTTCCTCAGATATTATTATCCCTCCTTCCTTCTCCCATTTTGTTTTAATGTAGTCGAATGTGTCTTAAGATTTGACAAACCCTTATACACGCTTGAAATTATTCTACTACCGTTGTCTGAATTATATGCTTTTCTAAATAGCTCTGTCAGACACGTACTTGCCTTGGTTAAATTTTTAACCGTCCTATTAACATACTGTCACATCTGTAAATAGCGGTAAAGTTCTTGTTTTTCTAATAATTGTTTCTCTTTGAGCATTTCAAAACTGAACAGTGTTCCTTCTTTCATTATATTTCAAATAGCTGTTATTCCTTTAGCTGTCCAGTCCTTATATCTAGCATCCAGTTTATTCGGCATAAAATCCAAGTCATGTGCACACCATTTAAGAATTGCAATGTCTCTCTCTAGTTTATATTCTTTTATAATAGTTTTCCATATTTTAAGAGTCCATTTCACCCACAGGTTATCAATAGTATTTATGTAACTTTGTAGGTTATTATCAGCCAAAATTGCCTGTATGGGGATGGAAAGTATCTTCTCCTCATTGTTTTTCCATTGAGCATATCACAGCTCTCAACTGTGCTGCAAAATAATAATCTCTAAGTGGCAAAATAATAATCTCTAAGGGAAGGTAGGCCCCATCCCCCCCTCCCCTTTTCCTTGGCTAATTGCAAAGTTTTGAGATGAACCCTAGGCCTTTGACCTTGCCATATATATCTTGATAGCATCTTGTTCCATTCATTGAATTGATTTTTGGTTAATCTCTATTGGTAGGGTCTGAAAGAGATATAGTAGTTTGGGCAGTATATTCATTTTAATAGATTCAATCCTTGAACTGAGACCAAGAAAAGGACTTAGGTTCCATCTTGTTATATCTTCCTTAATTTTTTTTAAATATAGGCTGATAATTGCATTCTGAAAATTTTGCCGAGTCTTTTGGCATATTGATGCCCAAATATTTGACAGACTCTGTTTGCCATGCCCAAGGATATCTATTTTCAATTTCTCTTGGTGGGCTATAGTTATATGAAAGTAATTGGGTTTTATCTATGTTATTTATTTTCATGTTAAGCTTTCATATAAATAGTGATACATCAGTAGTTTCTTTAGAACTGGATGAATGCAATCTCTTTTGTATAATCTGTTAATGTTTGTATCTGGAACTCTGACCTATCTATCCGTGGGCTTCTTGTTGTATTGAAGCCCAATGCAAGCAAGAGGAAGAACAGTTTATCTTCTATCTGAGCATTTTTGCAGCCTCCTGTCAGACATCCCACCCTGCAAAAACTCATTTCAGGGAGGTAACACCATCAGTTTGCTGGAGACTTCCGGGAGAGGTGGCATGTCTGCAATAGAGTAGCTCCTTAGCAACTGGCCAGCTAGTTTAAATAACGTTAGCTATGCTAATGAACAAATGACACCTGTTAAACTCACCTCAACACGCCTTTTGCAGTCTTAACCCACCATGGGCAATAGAAAAGTCACTGTTGCAAACACTGCAGCGAGCAACAGTGTCATTATTTTGACCCCTATTAGGCAGGGGTACACTTTAGTGTAGTCTAGGGTGATGTACGTTTTATATATTTTTTTGGAACACTCTGCCATGGCATGCTCTCACTCATGCTCTCTCTCTCTCTGTCTCTCGTGATCGCTCGCGAGCTCTCAAGTGCTCTCACGTTCTCTCTTGCTCGCTCTCTCGCTTGCGCGCTCTCACTTGCTTTCTCGCTGGCTTGCTCTCACTCTCGTGCGCGCGCTTTCTCTCACGGTCACTCACGCGCTCTCAAGCGCTCTCACTTGTTTTCTCTCTTGCTCTCTCTCGTACATGCGCTCTCTCTCTTGCGCGCACACTCTCTCATGGTCACTCTCGCGCTCTCTCTTGCTTTCTCTCGCTCGCCCTCAAAAAAATTGATTTCTGTGATATTGTATATAATTTGCGGGCATCAGGGAACCACTATTCAGATGCGGGAGACTCCCGGAATTTCCGGGAGAGGTGGGATGTCTGTCCTGTGTTCGGCATTGATTTTCCAACTTTAAGTAACTTGCTCTTTTTGTCTGGATTAGGGCCTATCATTTCTGCCAGTCATTCACCTGTGATTTTTTTGACTTTTTTTCATTCCATTAGTACAACATCTGCAGTCTTTTAATATCTGATACATGGGATAGAATCATGTGAACAGGCCAGGAAGAAGGCAGTTCTATAATCAAAATCAAATAAACAATTATAATTGACCTGATTTTTAGTTGCTTACTGTGGAAGTGACTTTCTTCTTTGATTTCATCTATACTTTTATGAGATTTGAAGTTGCTTTGGCAAAGTACTTAATGAAAGAATTAATGAGCAGGAAGGGAATGCATCACAATTGTAGTGGCAGAGAAATCTAGGAGAAAATAGAGAAAATCAGCAAATTATCAGTGAGGCAGCAAAATATTAATGAGATGTGATTTTTTTTTTAAGGTTGCTATAGGTAACTGGAAGTAATCCAGTGAGAAAGAAAAAGGGAAATGAAGACAATTGAAAACTATGTATATAGATCAATGGTAGAGGTTTGAAAGGGAATTTTAGTAATTGTGTGAATTGTTAATTTGAAAAGAAATGAAAATTAAAGTGATTGTAGTAACAAACAGTGAATGAGCTACTAGTCAGAATAGACATTTGCACTTTTTATATTTCATATTCTCATTGACTTCTGGCTTACTTATCTCACCTTACACGCTTTGACTGTCAGTTTGTCTCATTCTAAATGTCTGCCTTTGAATGCTATTACTACATAATTAGCTGACTACCTTTTCTCTATGTAAAGTAAGTATGAAGATGAACATACTAACTGATAGGGTTACCTTTGCTTTAAAATCTTCTCTCTTGCTGATATTTTAATATTGAATCATTCCAATGGTGCTTCTAAATTCCATAAGACCACAAGACATAGGAGTAGAATTAGGCCATTCAGCCCATTAAGTCTGCTCCTCCCACAAACGAGAAAATCTGCAGATGCTGGAAATCCAAGCAACACACACAAAATGCTGGTGGAACTCAGCAGGCCACGTAGCATCTATAGAAAAGAGCACAGTCGACGTTTCAGGCCAAGACCCTTCATCAGGACTTCTCCTTCATTCAATCATGGCTGATTTATTTTCCCTCTCAACATCATTCTTCCCTCAGCCTTCTTCCTTCTTTTTTAGAATTGTATTCTAAACTGTTCTTTCAGAATTAAAGTGACTTGAACAAGGAATCTGTTATTGAAAAGAAAATGCATATTCTAGAGTGTCTTAATGCCTTAATATTGGGATTATTTGCAGCATTTTGCAATGAAATATAAAGTCTGAGGCATTTAATTTGATGCACAGCTGTTCAGGAAAAAAATGCTTTGTTAATATTGTTTCCAATAGTTGAGAAACTGGTCTCAAACGTTTACTATAAAGGCTAAATTTAACGTAATGTGCAAGATTTATTAGAAGGTTTTATCAAGGATTGAAACTCTTTATAACAGATCCAGTCTTTATATAAACTCCAAGAGGGCAAATCAGTAACACAAAATTCTGTTTTATTATTTTACTATTCAAAAGCAAAAATCACAAAGTCAAAGCTAATGTGATATCAATAGAAGTCTTCAGAGTTTCAGTATTTTGACTAAGAAAACTTCTTTTCTTCCTAATCACGAAAGTTGGAAGATAACTGGGTCCATTTGCTGATTTCATTGGAATTGCCAATTGTATTGCTGTGAAACAATACATTTTCCTCTCTGAACTCACTTTGGTTCACAAATAATACATTTGATTATCAGTGTAATGTGACACAATTACTTAAGTTAAGAGTGGGCTTATTCTATTTTTTATTGATTTGCCATCTCTGAGTAGCCCCATTATAAATTAAACTGCATTTAAAATCTAACTGAACAACTTAATGGTTTCATGGATGTGTAGTTGCTAGTTTCTTACTAGATTTGTTCAGAATGCTATTTGCTTGCATTTATTGTTTGCATGAACTTTTTTTCCCCTCTGCACATTGGGTATGTGACGGTTTTTTTTTAATGGGTTCTGTTGTGTTTTTTTATTCTATGGCTGCCTGTAAGGAGACAAATCTCAAGGTTGTATAATGTATACATACCTAGATAATAAATGTTCTTTGAACTTGAAGGAATAGTGCTGTTTGAATGGATTTTAGTTACATGGAGAGACTGTGGTGCTGTTTTGCTTGAAACAGGAAACATTAAAGGGAGATTTGATAGAAGTGTTTAAAGTTATGTAAGATATTGAGAATGAATGCAAAAGCATAAAACATATATAATAATAATTCAAATATCTAAAGGATAGAAAATAATTGCCAGGAATTATATGGGTAGATTTATTAAAGGAAAAAAATCACTATTTTGTATGATGTACTGATGGAAGAGACTTTAATTCTGACTTTCTAAAGACAATTGAAAGAGAAAAAGTTGCAGGACTATAGTGAAAGGACACACGGATGGGATTGATTGAAACTGGCTCACACAGAATGCACAAATAGCTGTCATATGGGATGTCATTTCATGATTCTGTGATAAATTAACAGTTCAGAAAGATATTCTAATTCTTATCTGCATAACCAAATAAGTTTCCTATATTTGAACCTCCTACAATATCTGCAAGTGCTTGAGTACTTTGCATATATCATGGTAATTCCAACTATGAAAAGCAATTACATTTAGAGCTTTAAAAGAATTAATGAAAGACATGGATATTCAGATGTAAGGATAATTAGATAGCTATAGATGAGAGCAAATTTTGCAAGTTATATTCCACAATGAATTCTCTGCACTCGCCACATTCATTAATAATGTATAGCTGTTGTGTTAATTTTTTAGTATTGGACTGTGGCTTTTTCACATGCAAGCATCAAGGGATAGTAATTGAATTGTTCAAAATGATTCCCTGTCAAAGTGGGTTATTGGGCACTGCAGTTTCTGGTACCATAGTAATATTCCAAACGTGGAATTACTGATCTGAGTTTGACCTACTAAGGAGACACCACATGGAAATGAATGAATTCACATAAGAAATTCAGATCAGAAAACATTCTAAACATTCTAACAACACAATAGGCACTTAAATGCTTGTGTCATTAGTTACAAGATAAGTTACTAGTGATTAAAACAGTTGCTTACTTTATTACTAAATTAATGAAGATATCCTTGAGATTGTCCTCCTTAGAAAGCACTATATCAATGTAGTACCATGCAAACTGTTCCACTTTGACTAGCATAAAGCAGTTTAACAATGCTGAGTCTATACTCTCTGGATTAGCATATCAAAGACATGCAATTCTGCAGATGCTGTGTACCTTGAACAACGCTTACAGAATGCTGGATGAACTCAGCAAGCCAAGCAGCATCCTGATAAATGGGCTTGGCCCAAAGTGTTGACTGTTTATTCTCCTGTATAGATGCTTCCTTTTTGCTGAGTTTTTCCAGCATATCAAACCAACTTATTTGATAATTCTTGTTTAGTTTTCTTAGACTGTGTATCTTACAGCAATAGTCAGATGATCTCCTTCTCTACAACTTGAAAACTGGCAGAGAGCTTATTTTAGTTTATCAGCTAAAAGGTTTTTTTTTTATCAGCACCATATGCCTACAAGTGTAACTGCCATCAACAATGAAACATACAATTTATAAATGAAAATTAAAATTAAAATCTAGATGTCAGCAAAGTGCAGTTACACAATGGTATTATTCTCCACTACTAGTGAATAAAGGCTAAAACTGTTTAAATGGTCCTCCTTGTGTAATTCATAGGTCTAGCTGCCTTTGGATTATTTTATATCAAGCAACCTCAGAGAGCTCAATTTGAAGGAACTTGAGAAAATAACTATTTTGCTAAGGATGTAAGACAGTCTAAATGCTTCTGAAATGAGGTTTTAAGAAAAATCACTTCATTACCTACAAAGCATGAAAGAGTACTGTATTTATAAACTGTGTATTTCAGAAAATACAGAGTTATCTGATTGAGTAAAATGGTTATTACCTGCTTTACAAACTACAACACAATTGTCTGGCAGGTATCAAGTGCAGAACTCAAAGTTATTCCCTCCTTCAGTAATGAAGCATTTTGCTTTGTTGATTCTGTCAGATGCTGTTGATATGGATCAGAACTACAACCAAGTGGAACAGGTCATTTGCGTTAGAATCACATATCAAAAAAGCTTGTAATTTTATGGAGTGGAAGTACTTAAATTTTCTCTTCAATGCATGGTCTTTGACTGTTGCCTGATTGGATTTGCACCTCATATCTTGCTAGGCATCATCTTTCTAATACAACTACTTTTAATATCTTGACCTTTCTGCATGAGTAAATGTGCAAAGCAAGCCTGCCCTTTTTGATTATTCCATTTTCTTGAGAGTTGGAAAATAGTTTTATCATATCACAGCTAAATTTGTATTCATCAACATTCGAGGAAAAGTTCAGTTAAACCATTTATTAGCAAAATTATTACTTATGACATATTTATGGTATTTTTGGGAGCTAATGTGAAATTTCAAAATCTACAAAAACAAGAAGAGATAAAATAATTGTTCTGTTTCAATTCCACTGCTGAGAAATTTGTTCACGTAGCAACATATTTTATGTTTGCTTCAAAATTCAAAATTGTTGCAAAATGAAAGGTAATGAAAATCAGGGACACGAGCCAGTTGCATGAAGTGTTCAGTTTTCCTCTGCATCTTTCTGCATCTGGTATCCTAACTTGTGTAGGAATTAAACATGTGCAGGCTCAAATTTGTTCTGGTATTTTCATTCGCACAGGGCTTCATACCACATAAGGAAGAAACAGGTGTAGACACGTTAGCCTCTCAAGCTTGGTCTGTCATTCAGTAAGATCATTACTGAACCAGTTTTGGTCCCATCAACATGAGCTTCCTTCTCCGCCCTTGTACCACTTGACACTTTAGTAATTCTAAATTTCTGTAGATCCTTTTTTTTTGAATATATGAAACAACTCCACTAATACAGTTTATGGGGATAGAAAATTCCAAATATTTCAGCCGTCTAAGGTGACAATAAAATTCTACTCTGAATCTTAAAAAGGTGATGCCTTATTCTGAAACTGGCACACAGTTTTAAATGTTTCAGTTGTTCTCAGACTGACTTGCGTTATACTGATCAAGCTTAGATCTGTTTACCATTCTTTCCACAGTGGAGAAGTATTAGAGGAAAAGCCTTCCATCTGGGATTAGTAATCAGTAAAGCTACTAGGACTTGATGCTTCAATCCCTATGTTAAGTCAGCACTCTCGATGTTGGCAGTGGGCTTGGAGTGGTGACAAGGAGGGAGGGTAGGTATGTCATCGGGATCATCAGGTGGGCACCCTCCTCCTTTCACATTTTGTTGATAAGCCCACAACATCTCCAGAGGGCTCAACAGTGCTGCCTGGCATCCCAGATACATCCCCCTCAGTTCCATACCCTCCTGTCTTCATCTTGCAGCCCAGTTGTTGTCTTTCCTTTTAATCCAGATTTATAATTTGGGACCTTATTTACTTGAGATTCTTAACTGTAAGCCTTGAAAGAAGGTTCAACTGTAAAGCACTTATTCACTATTCCAGTTTTAAACTTGATGAATCATGATTGCTTACTGGAATCCCAAATTAGTCTTTACAGGTGACTTTATAGTAAAATAGAATTATTCACATCTTATGAATCATGCACCAATCAGCAACATATCAATAATAGAAAGCAGAAAACTCAGCAGCCCTAACATTATCTTCTGTGGGGAAAACAGAATGTTCCAAGTTGATGACCTTTTATCAGAATTGGCAATAACTTTGAGCATACAAATTAGGGTTGTAACAGACATTAAGCAAGTCGATAAACATAGAAGACATAGATTTGGGATATGCCATGGAATGGGGCTGGAACAGTGAATCAAAAAGGACCTGTGTTAAGCGGAAGTCAAATCAATGAAATAACCAACAATAATGATCATGTTAATGGAACAAAGAATAAGATAAAGTTTAGGAAACTTTAGTCTTCTTGAGCCTTCCCATGAGATTGAAGATGACTTGCTTCTATTTATGTTCTAAGGTGACCAATCAGGTCTGCACACTCTGCCGCAGGTTAGTTAAGAGGTTTTTAGTTAAATGGGTAGTTTTGGAGTTGTTTGCTCTTTGTTTCTCATATTGGAATTCAAGCTTTTCTTGAATTCAAGTTTCTGATATTGGAATTCAAATATTCCTTTTCCACTTTCACCATCATGGCTGGAAATGTTCCATATTTTTGAGGAACTTTTGAGAATATTTCTATATTTCCACTATTCTCCAGTTTGTATCTTGCCATGACTGAATCATGATGTTGAGTGAATATTTTGGGAATTGGAGGTTAGGAATGTCATCTATCTGGTCTGCTCAGAGTGCAATTGGGATTTGACTACTGGGATATTGGTCTGGGAGAGGATACTGATTTTGAGCCATTTATTTTGCCTGTGGATTTGCTGAGACCTGTACCTTTCCAGTGACTTAAAATATTTGCTCCATGTCTTAGGAGTACAAAGGAGAGTAGGATTATGGGTACCTTGTAGACCTGTGTTTGAAATCTTGATCTACAAACACACTGTTCCTCTGTCAGGCAAAGCCAGTGCTGGTGCATAGAGAGAGGTGGCAGGTTTCATTCACTGTTAGCCTTCACTGAGAACTGACTACCAACTCTGGGCAGGCTCCTGACAGGTGCCCGGAAGAGGGACCATATTACTTCTATCCTGGCCTCTCTCCACTGGCTACCAGTATGGTTCAGAATTGATTTTAAGATTCTCCTGTTTGTTTATAAAGCCCTAAATGGGCTGACCCCCTCCTATATCACAGACCTTCTAACCCCTTATTCAACTTCCAGGTCCCTCAGGTCGGCTGACTTGGGGCTCCTGGCTGTCCCGTGATCTAAATTTAAGATCGGGGTAACCGTGCCTTTGCTGTTGTAGCCCCTAGACTGTGGAACAGCATTCCCCTCCCTATCAGATCTGCCCCTCCATTGACTCTTTTAAGTCCAGGCCTAAATCTTACCTTTATTCACTAACATTTGAATCTTCCTGATGTGACTGATTTTTGGCTTGTGCCCAGGCTCATGTGTTGTTTATTTTGTGCCTATAAGCTGTGTGCCTTGTTGTTTATATCTGTGTTTCTTGTATTTGTGATTTTAGCTACCTGTTATGGTTTGTACAGCATTTTGGTCAACATGGGTTGTTTTTAAATGTACTTTATAAATAAATTTGACTTGACTTATTACAGGCCTTTATTCTCAAAGGATGCTGTGGAGAAGAGACAGATTGGTGGAGGACCTTAGTTTTAGTACTTTTAATGTAACCTATCCCCTCATATACTTCAGTGATGTAAAGCTCTGAACGTATATATATAACAAGCATCACTGACTATGCAGTTTAATAACTGAAGTTGGTTCTGGAGTGGGGGCAGTGGTGTTTGAAATAGTG
Source organism: Mobula birostris (assembly GCF_030028105.1). Lineage (NCBI taxonomy): Eukaryota > Metazoa > Chordata > Chondrichthyes > Myliobatiformes > Myliobatidae > Mobula > Mobula birostris. The sequence goes on from NC_092376.1 coordinate 135,400,665, forward strand.
TTACTGTTCTAAATGTGCTCTACTTTGGTGAGCAGCTTGTGAAGGTGAGGTATGGATTTGTTGTAAAAAAAAGATATTGACTAGATTGGCACTAGTCTGCACTGAGAATGAGCTTTTGGATACCTGAGATATGATCATGATCTATATTGTCACCATGAAGCAGACATGGAATGAAAATGAATTTCTGCGGACAGATTTCTGCAGAATACTCCACGCTACTTGACTGATTCTCTATGGCAGAGGTTCCCAACCTTTTTTATGCCATGGCCCAATACCATTAAGCAAGTGGTCTGTACACCCCAGGTTGGAAACCCCTGTTCTATGGTAACTTCATTTCCTTTTTCAATATTTTTATTAATTTTCTATTTAGGAGAATACAGAGTTCAAGGAAAAAGAAATAAATCAAATACATTGTACTGAATCGCACATACAAACTCCTTACTCTATATTCATACAAATTGATTAATTCATAATATTGAAATATAGTAAATTCATTATATGGAAAAAAATCTAACCCACTACCAAGACTGAAGCTGATTAGTAAAGAAGAAAAAAGAAAGAGAAGTATATTATTAGCCATCATCTGTGTTTTAACGGCAAATCAAAGGTTTTGAAAATAGTTCAAAAAAGGTCCCCATAATGTTTGAAAGTCTTGATTAGATTCAGAAATTGAGCATCGAATCTTCTCTAAATTTAAACATGACATCACATCACGCAGCCATCGAACGTGAGTGGGCAGGACCACATCTTTCCATTTAAGCAAGAGCCCTCCTAGCTATAGGAGAAATAAAAGCCAAAATGTGCAAATCAGATTTCTCCAAAATAATATCCTTTCCTCCAACAATACCAAATAAAGCAGTCAAAGGATTAGGCTTGAAATTTACTTTAAAAAGTACTGAGAAGGTTTGAAATACTTCTTTCCAATATTTTCAAGACTCAGGCATGTGCAAAACATATGAATGAGTGAAGCTTCTCCATTATTACATTTATCACAATAAGGAGATATATGTGAGACAACTTATCCTTGGTTATGTGGGCCCGATGGACCACTTTAAATTGTAGGAGAGAGTGGTGAGCCCATTAAGATGAAGTGTTAACCAATTTAAAAAAAAAATATTCCAAGTTTCCTCAGAAATTGAAGTCTGTAAGTCTTGTTCCCAAAGGTTTTTAATTTTATCTACAGGAACACTTCTGATTCCCAGCAACATATTATAAATATTAGATATAGATCCATTATAAAAAGGTTTCAAATTAAAAATGACATCTAGTAGACTCCTATCTGGACTTTTAAGAAATGTACATATTTGAGACCATAAAAAGTCTCTTATTTGTAGGTATCGAAAAAAGTGAGTTTTGGGTAAGCTATATTTAGCTGACAGTTGCTCAGACGAAAGGAGACTTCCCTCCACAAACAAGTCCTGGAAGCATTTAATACATAATCTATCCCATTCTTTAAAAGCCACATGTATCATAGAAGATTTTAAAAAATAATTAGAAAAAATTGGACTTGAAAGAGAAAATTTCAATAAGCCAAATTATTTTTGGAATTGTACCCAAATTCTCATAGTATGCTTAACTACCAAATTGTCGGTAAACTTACTCAGGGATAAAGGAAGTGAGGATCCAGGAAGAGAAATAATAGAACATTTATTAACATAAATGTTAGCTTCTAAAGAAACCCACATCAGACAATCCTCATGATTAATGTAATATAACCAAAGTGTAAGATTACGTATATTAACTGCCCAATAATAAAACCTAAAGTTTGGTAAAGCTAGCCCTCCATTCTTTTTAGCTTTCTGAAGATGAATTTTGTTTAGTCTAGAATGCTTATTTTTCCATATATAGGATGATATAATAGAATCAAGAGAATCAAAAAACGATTTAGGGATAAAAACAGGTACTGCCTGAAAAAAATATATAAATTTAGGTAAAATATTCATTTTAATAGAATTCATTTGACCAATCAATGATAATGAAAGAGGCAACCAATTTGATAGTGTCATTTTTACAGAACTCAATAGGGTAAGAAAATTTTCTTTAAATAAGCACTAATAATTTTTAGTATTTGTTATACCTAAGTAAGTAAATTGGTTTCTTACAATTTTAAAAGGAAGATTAGAATTACTTGATAGCCAATTATTCAAAGGAAAAAGTTCACTCTTATGTAAATTCAGTTTATAGCCTGAGAACTGGCTAAAACAGGAGAGTAAAGAAAGTGCATGGGATAATAACTTCATTTCCAGAGTTAAAAAGGTCAATGATATGATCGTCAAGGAAGAAGGGAGAACAACTCCATGAAGCACACTTACAAGATAATGTTTCATGCACAATCTCATCAGAATTGGGTTTAATATTACCTGAATATGCCATGAAATGTGTTGTCCTCATGGCAGCAGTACAATGTAATGTAATAGAAAAACTCTATTACAGTAAGTATAAATGTATTAAATATTTAATTTAGTGCAAAAATAAAAATAAAGAAGTAGTGAGGTTTCAATGTCCATTCGATGGCAGAAGAACAGAGGGGAAAAAGCTGTTCCTGAATAATAGTGTGTGTGCCTTCAGGCTTCTGTACCTCCTTCCTGATGGTAGCAATGAGAATAGGGCATGTCCTGGGTAATGGGGGTCCTTAATGGCGGATGCTGCCTTTTTAACGCATTGCTCTTTGATGATGCCTTGGATACTAACGGAGGCTAGTGCCCATAATGGAGCTGACAAAGTTTACACTTCTCTGCAGCTAATTTCTATCCTGTGCAGTAACCCTCCACTGACCCTCCCCCCCCATACCAGACGACAATGCTGCCAGTTGGAATTCAACACACACAAAATGCTGGAGGAACTCGGCCAGGCCAGGCAGCATCTATGGAAAAGAGTAAACAGTCATTGTTTTGGGCTGAGATCCTTCATCACGACCAGTTAGAATGCTTTCTACAGTGTATCTGTAAAAATTTGCGAGTGTCTTTGATGACATTTCATAGCTGCTCATCTCCTAATGAAGTACAGCTGCTGTCAAGCCTTCCTGGTGGCTGCATTGTTATGCCGGGCTTAGGATAGATCCTCAGAGGCTGACACTCAGAAACTTGATCAATTATTGCCAAAAAAGATGAACGCTGCTTCCTTCATCATTGGTGAAATATGGGTCCCCTGTACCTCTGGATGTAACGTTCCCTGTAATTCAGAGAGTAGCTCACTGTCACAGTATAGTTGAGGAGAATCCTTGGGAGAACTTCCCTCTGGACAAGCAGTAGGAAGACTCTACCTGTACTTATAGATAGGATTAGTATTCCTTCATGAAGATTGTTACAAATGTGGCTTACAAAGGTATCCTGACATGTGTTCTGTTTACAAAATACAAGACACCAGGTTGTAAATTTGTGTCCAGGTTCCCCTCTAAATTACTTAAACATTTCAGTAGAGTTACCATCCACTGCAAGGCATTTTCAACACCTTTGTGGTCTGGTACTGGTATTCTGTTGGATATAAGTAGTTGAGAACTCTTGTCAGGAGAAAGTCACCATTGAGAAGCTTTCCAAAGTGCTCCCCACAGGTGTGATTGCCTTTTATTAATTTGGTTTCTCTTCAGGTCCTGCCAGTGTGGGCCTTTGTATGTTGGGTCAGTAGATAGCCCTGAAAATACTGAAATAGCCACACCATGGTTATTATTTAGCTGCTGGATCTTGAGCAAGTTTGCAGTCCACCATCTGTACTTTAGATCATTGGCTTCTGTTTGGCAGCCTCAGGAGCTTGTAGATTTGCTGCTTAAGGTATGCTGGAGTTTTCAGTACAAGAATAGTCCAATACTTCAGTTTAATATCAGAGAATGTATACAGTAAACAACCGGAAATTTTTACTCTTCACAGACATCCATAAAACAGAAATAAAATACAAAGACTGAATGACAGAAACATTAAAACCCAAAAGGCCCCACTGCCCCTCACATGCAAAAGCAGCAGCAAAAGCATCAACATCTCCCCCCACTTGCTCCACCAAAAAGGGAAGGGGGAGGGAGAAAGGGAGAGATCTTTCAACAGCCGCGCACACTGCCTGCTGCCTCAATGCTTCAGACTCCCACGATACTTCAGTCAGTGACATCATCAAGGAACTGGGTCATACAAGGGGCCACACACCAAAGGCACACATCTTCCAGGCCACACCTGGAGATATCAAAATGCTAGTCTGCACGTCAAGTTCAAGAATGAGAACCCACTGCTCGTGGAGAACTGTAGTTTGAGCTGTAGCTATAGATCATGGACTCCGACAGGACCCCAGTCACATTTTAAAGAAAAGAGAAACATGAGAAAAGAAGAAAAAGCTGTTACGCAGACAAACTGGAAGAAGTTGCCTGGGTCTGCAAAAACCACTGGCATCATCTTTTCTAGCTCCTCCTCTTTGCTTGCTTCGATTATTAATGGGTGTGTGGATTTTTTTGGACATTCTCATCAAACAAATGCTTATTTTTTTGGCACAGAATCTTTGATTCTCTACCTTGATAAATTTTGTGAAGTTTTAGGGCAGTCCATTCACTGGGATTTTCTGTTGCTAAAATGAAAAGGTTATTGCACACCAACAATCAAATGAGCTTGATAGAGAAAGGCCTTGGCCCAGTGGTAAGTGGATCCTAGGTAGCTGGAGTCTTACATTCTGTTGCATGAACATTGGTATATGCAAGTGGATGGGTGTCTGTTAGAACACATGCAAGTAGACAGGTAGGATCAGATAGAGTTGCCTGCTCCACCCACTTCAACACGTACTCCCCCCCCCAACATTATCTCTCCTATTCTCCATCTTTGAATCACCAACCTCCAATTTCAATTTCCTTTCGACTATCCTCTCACCATCTGATTGCTCCAGCACTTAGTTATAATCTCTTGCTTTCTCTTGCACCCTCCTACTTGCCCAACCCTCCTTCCCTGTTTCAGGTAACCCTTTCACACACGGTGTCTCAGCTGTCTTCTACTGTATCTATTCTTTGAACCCCTCCCCCATTTCCAACCATGGCTGTTCCATGTCATCTTCCCATTGCTCTCGAGCTCTGGGGAAAAGAAATTCTCAAAGAAAATTTGTTTTAATGAAAAGACAATTAACCAAAATGGTAAATCTGTCATTCTCTGCCAGTACATCTTGGTCTGCTGAGGAGCAATTTTCAAATTTCCAGAGTCAGCTTTTTTTTCACCTTTCTTAAATTTGTCCAATGTAGTTGGTCAAAATGTTGGAAGTTTTCGTTTGGCTACTGGATACTGCCTGACTTGATTGAAACCCCAGGAAAGATTTCATTTGGCCTCTAGGTGAAACTAGCTGAATGATTTCTCATCAACTGAACCCCAACCTCACTAGTTCCAGATCATTTAAATATGCAGATCCTACTAGGACCACTCCTGGACATTTTCTGATACTGCTTATATGCCTGTACTACTGCCAGCCCCAAGAAATATCGAGAATTGTGTATCTCAGAGTTGTAAGTGTCATAATGTTCCGAGCCAACTAGAATTGCAATTGTCTGGACCATTGTGATGCCCACTGTATTTGGCATCCATGCAGAGACTTTTCGTTTCACCAGGATTAGTTTGAGAAGGACCATGAGATCTAGTCATGAATGTGTGAAAAATAGAGAAAACAAACAAGCTTTCAGCTGAAGAACTGATGGATGGAATAAGTGTAGAAGGTCTAGCATAAATGGAGGAGATTGTGCTTATCAAGAAAGGATAGATTAGGTGCTGGTATCCACTGGAAGGAACACTTCAAAGATTTCCTCAATGTGAGTGTAATTGATCCCATCACACGATGCACTATCCACACACTTTTGGTGTTACACCAACACAACGGAAGGTTAAGACCATAAGATATAGGAGCAGAAGTAGGCCATTCAGCCCATCGAGTCTGCTCCGCCATTCAATCATGGGCTGATTCAATTCTTCCAGTCATCCCCATTCCCCTTCTTTCTCCACATACTCTTTGATGCCCTGGCTATTCAGGAACCTATCTATCTCTGCCTTAAATGTACCCAATGACTTGTCCTCCACAGCTACTTGTGGCAACAAATTCCACAAATTTACCACCCTCTGACTGAAGTAATTTCTCTGCATCTCTATTCTAAATGGACATCCTTCAATCCTGAAGTCATGCCCTCTTGTCCTAGACTACCCTACCATGGGAAATAACTTTGCCATATCTAATCTGTTCAGGCCTTTTAACATTCAGAATGTTTCTATGAGATCCCACTTCATTCTCCTGAACTCCAGGGAATACAACCCAAGAACTGCCAGACATTCCTCATACTGTAACCCTCTCATTCCTGAAATCATTCTTGTGAACCTTTTCTGAACTCTCTCCAATGTCAGTATATCCTTTCTAAATTAAGGAGCCCAATACTGCACACAGTATTCCAAGTGTGGTCTCATGAGTGCCTTATAGAGCCTCAACATCACATCCCTGCTCTTATATTCTATACCTCTAGAAATGAATGCCAACATTGCATTCACCTTCTTCACCACTGACTCAACCTGGAGGTTAACCTTTAGGGTATTCTGCACACAAGGACTCTGAAGTCCCTTTGCACCTCTGCATTTGAATTCTCTCCCCATCTAAATAATAGTCTGCCCATTTATTTCTTCCACCAAAGTGCATGACCATACACTTTCCAACATTTGCCATTTCTTTGCCCATTCCCCTAAACTATCCAAGTCTCTCTGCAGGCTCTCTGTTTTCTCAACACTACTCGCTCCTCCACCTACCTTTGTATAATTGGCAAATTTAGCCACAAATTCATTTATCCCATAGTCCAAATCACTGACATACATCGTAAAAAGCAGCGGACACAACACCGACCCCTGTGGAACTCCACTGGAAATTGGCAGCCAACCAGAATAGGATCCCTTTATTCCCACTCTCTGTTTCCTGCTGATCAGCCAATGCTCCACCCATGCTAGTAATTTACCTGAAATTCCATGGGCTGTTATCTTGCTAAGCAGCCTCATGTGTGGCACCTTGTCAAAGGCCTGTTGAAAATCCAAGTGCACCACACCTACTGCATCTCCTTTGTCTATGCTGCCTGTAATTTCCTCAAAAAATTGCAGTTGGTTAGTCAGGCAGAATTTTCCTTTCAGGAAACCAAGCTGGCTTTGACCTATCTTGTCAGGTGCCTCCAGGTATTCCGTAATCTCATCCTTGCCTCTCTCCCTTCTAAAATAGCGAAGTAACATTTGCAGTTTTCCAGTCATCTGGTACAATGCCAGAATCTATTGATTCTTGATAGATCATTGTTAATGTTTCCGCAGTCTCTCCAGCTACCTCCTTCAGACCCGAGGATGCATTCCATCAGGTCCAGGATATTTATCTACCATCAGACCATTAAGCTTCCTGAGCATCTTCTCAGTCATAATTTTCATTGAACATACCTCACTTCTCTAATACCCTTGAATGGCGGTATATTGCAGATGTCTTCCACTGTGAAGACTGATGCAAAATAAGCATTCTGTTCCTCTGCCACCTCTGTGTCTCTCAGTACAATATCTCCAGTGTTATTTTCTATTGGTCCTATATCTACCCTCAACTGTCTTTTACCCTTTATATACTTAAAAAAACAGCTTTTTAGTATCTTCTTTGATATTAGTCGCCAGCTTCCTTTCATAATTCATATTTTCCTTCCTAATGTCCTTGTTAGTTTCCTTCTGAAAGTTTTTAAAAGCTTCCAAATCCTCTATCATCCCACTAGCTTTGGCTTCCTTGTATGCCCTCACTTAGGCTCTGACTTCACTTGTCAGCCATGGTAGTGTCCTTTTTCCATTCGAAAATTTCTTCTTATTTGGAATAAATCTGTCTTGCACTTCCCTCATTTTTAACAGAAACTCCAAACGTTGCTGCTCTGCTGTCCTTTCTGCTAGTGTCTCTCTCCATTCAACCTTGGCCAGATCGCCTCTCATGCCATTGTAATTTCCTTTATTCCGCTGAAATACCGATACATTGGAATTTAGTTCCTCCTTCTCAAATTTCAAAGTGAGCTCAATCATATTGTGATCACAGTTCTCCAAGCGTTCCTTAACCTCTCTAATCACCTTTGAATCATTGCACAACACCCAATCCAGAACAGCTGATCCCCTAGTGGGCTCAACAACAAGCCATCCCTTAGGCATTCTACAAATTCTCTCTCTTGAAGTCCAGTACTAGCCTGGTTTTTCCAATCCACTTTCATGTTAAAATCCCCAACAATTATCATGACATTGCCCTTCTGACATGCCTTTTCTATCTCCTGCTGTAATTTATAATCCACATCCTGGCTGCTGTTTGAGGGCCTGTATACAACTGCCATTAGTGTCCTTTTACCCTTGCCATTTCTTCACTCAACTCATAGAGACGCTACACCTTCCCATCCTATGTTATCTCTTTCTAATTATTTAATATTATTTCTTACACACAGGGCCACACCACCCCCTCTACCTACTAACCTATCATTCTGATACACCGTATATCCTTGGACGTGCAGCTCCCAATGGCAGCCATCCTTTAGCCACGTTTCAGAGATGGCCACAACGTCATACTTGCCAATCTGTAGCTGAATTTCAAGATAATCCATTTTATTTCTTATGTTGCGTGCATTCAAATACAACACTTTCAGTCCAGTATTTGTTGCTTTCTGTTTTAACTGCACCACACCTCTATTGCCCTGTAATTCATCCCACTGGCTGTGATTATGTCTCATCTCCTACCTGTCCTTTCTATCATCTCTGTTGCACACTATCTTTGATTTATTTTGTTTTCCCTTTCCTCAGCCCTATCACTCCGGTTCCCATCCCCCTGCCAAATTAGTTTAAACCCTCCCGAACAGCTCTCTTAAACCTTCCTGCTAGGATACTGGACCCCTTTGGGTTCAGGTGTAACCTGTCCCTTTTGTACAGGTCATACCTCCCCCAGAAGAGACCCTAATGATCCAGGAACCCAAAGCCCTGTCCCCTACACCAGTCTTTGAGCTGCACATTAATATGCGTGATCATGCTATTCTTGTGCTTATTAGCACATGGCACCAGCAGCAATCCTGAGATTACTACGCTGGAGGTTGTGAGAACTAAAACATCAAGGCCTCTGAAGTGTACAGAATCCAGACTGAAAACCTGATATGTATGGTGAGAAGATTCTGCTGAATATTTATAACTCATCTCCTTTATCAAGAAAAAGGAGATACCTGTTTGCAGTAACATCTGAGGGTGAAGACATTCCTATTATTAACATTCCTTCATTCAGAGCGTGTCCATGTTTTATCGTTATTTCCAGCTAGTCTTCATCTCTTCCCGCCTCTCATTTCTCGGTCTCCCAACACCTAACTACTGGTCCCACTCTCCTCTTCCATCTGATTTTCTATTGCTTAGTTCTTATGTTACACCCCACCCAGAATTCAACTTACTTATGCTGTCCTTTCACGTTTCCTGATTCCCACTTTATACTTCCTGAGTTCCAGGAAACCCATCCCCAGTACTGAGGATATGCTGCTAGAACATCAGCCCATTCTCTCCTTGAATCATATCCCAATGCCCTGTACTGTTAGTTAAATCCTGTCCTTTTGTATCCCATACTCTATTGCACCTACATCTCACTTCCCATCACTCATGAGGGTGTTAACCTCCTAAGTGGTTTCAGATGATACCATGAAGTCTGAGCCATCTCAATCCAGCTCATGGCTGTAGGCATATTCAGATTCATTTCAGAATAATGTATTGCTTATTCACTTGTACATCAAAGCGTACATTGAAACGTATCATTCGCATTAACAACTGAAACAAACTAAGGATGTGCTGAGGGCAGCCCACAAGTGTCACCACACATTATGACACCAACGTAACATGCCTACAAAGTTCAGATCTGCAGAACAACACAGAATACAATAAAACAGCACACACCAGGTAACAAAGCAAAAGCCAAACAAACCACTTTCCCAAAATGCACAGTCTTCCACCACCAAGACAGACCTCTGGACCTCCATTGAGACTTTGACTTCCCCAGTGGGCTTACGAGCTTCTAGTAGTCTTGTGAACATGCAGATCCAGGGCTTTGACCATCAGTCTTTGATCTTTGAAATAGTGAGGGTGGGTAAGAAATTTAAAGTAAGGTAGTCTTTAATGAATTAGTCTACAAACACTGAAATGCAGTAATATACACTGACTTATCAATGTCACTGGTCACATTGTCTCTGCATTTCATTGATGGAAAATAGTTCATTATATTAATAGGCATGGCATATTTTTGAACATGTTAATTGAAGAACAAAAATATTGAAAATAATTCTACATCCTGTTGTTAAATGATTCACTAACATTTGGTATAATTCTGACCAGCTTGCTTTTTATGCATTACATTTGGTTAGATCTGCATAATTTAGTGTGTTGAATTGTGATGTTTCTATAATTAATTTAGGAGTGTGTGTGGTGGTCAGGCAGTGGGGTGTAATTTTTTAGCTGTTAATTTCAAATCATTTTCTGAGACTTTCCATCACAGATATTTGAGACTTGACATCAAAGATATTTGATCCTTCAGTCATTGACTGGCTCACAGTTGAACTCTGCGAACATTTTCTGTGGACTTTGAATCAGAAAGGTGTTGAGTTAGAAAGTATTGTCTAGTTTACTGAGAATGCAGAGAAATCATTTATGAGATGCCTTATCATGACAAACTTAGTATTTCCTAGGCGACAAATCACTTTTGTTGTCACGTCTATGATGTCACTGATGCAAGGAAAATATTCAGCTTAATTATATCATTAGTTTTAATGATTGAAAACCTTTCTGAGGTCAGAGGTTTTTAAACGCAAACAACAGGAATTCTACAGATGCTGGAAATTCAAGCAACACACATAAAAGTTGCTGGTGAACGCAGCAGGCCAGGCAGCATCTGTAGGAAGAGGTGCAGTCGACGTTTCAGGCCGAGACCCTTCGTCAGGACTAACTGAAGGAAGAGTGAGAAAGGGATTTGAAAGTTGGAGGGGGAGGGGGAGATCCAAAATGATAGGAGAAGACAGGAGGGGGAGGGATGGAGCCAAGAGCTGGACAGGTGATTGGCAAAAGGGATACGAGAGGATCATGGTACAGGAGGTCCGGGAAGAAAGACAAGGTGGGGGGGGGGACCCAGAGGATGGGCAAGGGGTATATTCAGAGGGACAGAGGGAGAAAAAGGAGAGTGAGAGAAAGAATGTGTGTATAAAAATAAGTAACAGATGGGGTACGAGGGGGAGGTGGAACAGATGGGGTACGAGGGGGAGACACACATTTTAATTCCACATCCCATTCCCATTCTGACATGTCTATCCACAGCCTCCTCTACTGTAAAGATGAAGCCACACTCAGGCTGGAGGAACAACACTTTATATTCTGTCTGGGTAGCCTCCAATCTGATGGCATGAACATCGACTTCTCTAACTTCCGCTAATGCCCCACCTCCCCCTCGTACCCCATCTGTTACTCATTTTTATACACACATTCTTTCTCTCACTCTCCTTTTTCTCCCTCTGTCCCTCTGAATATACCCCTTGCCTATCCTCTGGGTCCCCCCCCCTTGTCTTTCTTCCTGGACCTCCTGTCCCATGATCCTCTCGTATCCCTTTTGCCTATCACCTGTCCAGCTCTTGGCTCCATCCCTCCCCCTCCTGTCTTCTCCTATCATTTTGGATCTCCCCCTCCCCCTCCAACTTTCAAATCCCTTACTCACTCTTCCTTCAGTTAGTCCTGACGAAGGGTCTCGGCCTGAAACATCGACTGCACCTCTTCCTAGAGATGCTGCCTGGCCTGCTGCATTCACCAGCAACTTTTATGTGTGTTGCTTGAGGTCAAAGGTTGTTCAGTTCAAAAAGAAACCAGGCATCCCATAATAAGTAGATCAAGTTCAGAAGAGGAAGTACAAATGTTGATGTAATTAAATTGGTAGTTCATTTCAAAAGAATTCTCCCAATAAAACATCGAGTTATTATATTTACATTTATTCATTCAAGCTTCACTGGATTGTTAAAATCTAATGGAGTTCTCACTGGATATTCTGCCCTCTTCCATTGACTAAGCCTAAGGCAATGTATCAATTATATATAAAGGTCCAACAATGAGAATTGCCCATCTTTTCAAGATGAAAATTAACCCAATTGCATTCCAAGTTATACACCATAGTGATTTGTGACATAATGCAAATGTTTCTATCTCTTCATGTTCAAAGTACATTCTAATCTGCCATTCAACAAATTACTTTTGTTAATCTGTTTTGGTATTATTTTGTCAGTTTTCCATTATTATCTTTTAATTATTTCAATACTGACCTAACTTTATGGCTTCTGATTAGTTAACTTCCCTTATCCTAGATATCTCAGATTACCTACACATGAAAATAGTGCATTTTCTAAATATTAATCATAAAAGCAAAAGCTGATCATTCAATGAGATTGTCTGACATGCCTCTCAACTCGAACCACCTTCCTTGGCCTTGTATCCCTTTATTGCCTACATTGGAATTTAAATTACCAGTTGAAGGCTGCTCTTTTTGCTTTTGTCATATCCATTCCTCCATTGTCTTTTACATGGTAAACCAAATCAAGGTATTGAATGGAAATGCTGGCAGTATGGCCTGGAAGAGGTAGCATTTCATAACATATGGGTAGGTGTTGGGACACCTGTGAAATTTCTGGTACCAAGCTTACTGGCTGCTCTCTGCAGGCCATTTCTCAACTGCACTTGACTGCAGGATTCCCTATGGACAATGGAGCTAGACCTTGCTGCAGTGTACCTGTAGTTACTGTAGAATCTGTTTCTGGATACTGTGCCTGGTTATACTTAACCCAGAATATCGGAGATTTGTAGCACTGTTACAAAGGGAAGAAATTTTCAAGCTATTTATGACTTATTCTGTTTTTAATTCCTTTGTCTATTTCTAATATATTTTATACTTAAAGTGCTACTAGGTGTTTCATTTTAATTTTAAATCATTTATCACTTCAGAATGTCAGAGATGGTTCTTGTCTGGCACCTGTGTAGTGTGAACCTCATTTGCCAATTTTCAGTCCATACCTGAATGTTGTTGCAGTCCAGCTTTGCAGACATTCCACCCTGTAAAAACTCATTTCAGGAAGGTAGCACCCCCGCCACCAGCAACCCCATATCCGCCGCCCCCCCCCCCCCGTCGACCTCCAAAGGTGTATGTAATACTTTGTTTAGTGATTTTGTCTAATCTGTAAACCAAGTTGGGTATATGCAGAAAATGTGACATTAAAATATGTACTTATATTATATTATCATGTTTATTCTATTACAATGTTAAGCAAGTCTACAGGGAATTTGGCATCATCACGTAGGACATCAATAGCGTAGCTCCTTAGCAGCCAGCCAGCTAGTTTAAATAACGTTAGCTATGCTAATGAACAAATGACACCTGTTAAACTTACTTCAACATGTCTTTTATATTTTAACCCATCATGGGCAATAGAAAAGTCACTGTTGCAAACAGTGCAGCAAGCAACACTGTCATTATTTTGGAGGTCGACTGTAAAGCCCGCCCACAGAGAAAACTGATAGGTCTACGTAGCAGGGGTCCGCAATCGTTTTTGCACCGCAGACCGGTTTAATATTGACAATATTCTTGCGGACTGGCCGACCGGGTGCGGGGGTGTTAATCACAACCGGAATATAGGTGATAAGTCAATCGCATTATAACATTTTAAGTAACGTTTGGAAATTAAACACACAGTGCATATTTTCCCCGTATGAACATATGAAATCATTGCAACACACCAATATCGCTGAATCAGTGGGAGCCCTGGGCTTGTTTCCCTGCACCAACACAGTCCCATCGAGGGGTGATGGGAGACAGCGATACTCGAAGGGGGTTCCTTATGTCCAGTCTATTCTGCAATTTAGTTTTCGTTGCATTCATTGCAGAAAACTCCACTTCACAGAGATATGTTGGAAATGGAAGCAATGTTTTCAGTGCTTCCGTGGCTATCTCAGGATATTCAGCCTTGACTTTGATCCGGAATGCCGGCAGAGATGTTATGTCAAACATACTTTTCAGCCCGCCGTCATTTGCAAGCTCGAGGAGTTGATCTTTTTCCCACGCTGACATGGATGATTCACCAGGGACATTCACAAATGGGTCACAGACCTATTCCTTTGCACATCTTGGGTCACTGATGACCTCGAGTGCGTTCAAATTCAACAGTGCATGACAGGGAATGAGGAAAGGTGCAGCTGACTCATATCGTTTCCTCATGGCCCGGTGATTGAGGACCACGCTTAGCATGGAGAGAGACCAATCAGGATGCTCGCTCTCCCTCTCAAAAAAATCTATTTCCGGGATATTGTATATAATTTCTGGGCGTCAGGGAGCCACTATCGATATGCAGGAGACTCCCGGAACTTCCGGGAGAGGAGGGATGTCTGAGCTTTGTGTATTGCTTTCTAAGGAGCTGCAAATATAATTCAGGATTGTGCAGGTATCAGTGATCATCCTGCTTTCTTGACCTTGGGATGAATGACCATTGATTAAAGCAGCTGAAGATGGTTGAGCCTTGGCGTTGCCCTGAAGATCTCCTGTAACCACGTTCTGGAGAAGAATCTTTGAGTTCCAACTGCATGCATTTTTATTTATCCAAGGCAAAACAAACTATTCAAACTAAAACAAACTATGCTTTCCCATAGTTGCCTATTGATTTATCTTCCTTGAAGACACACTTAGACAAGTCTGTGAACAATATTGATGTACAGAGAAATCTTGGGTTCCAAGTCCATAGTTTGGTGGTAAAGAAGGTATATGGCATGCATGCCTTTATAAGTCAGGGCACTGAGTTCAAGTATCAGAAAGTTATGTTGCAACTTTATAAAAGTCAGGCCACATGCGTAGTACTGCATCTGCTTACCCCACTGTAGGAAGGATTTGGAGGCTTTAGAAAGGATGCAGAAGAGGCTTACAGGATGCTTCTTGGATTAGCGGGCATATGCTATAAGGACAGTTTGGAAAAAAACTTCTGCTGATTTCTCTAGTGTGGAGGAGTCTGAGGGGAGACTTGATGAGGGTTTATGGGAGGTATAGTTCGAGTAGACAGCCAGTATTTTGTTCCCAGAGTCGAGATGCTTAACACTAGAGGCTATGAATTTAAGGTGAGAGGGATTAAATTCAAAGGAATATGCAGGGCAAGTTTTACAGAGAGTGGTGGGTGCCTGGAATGTGCTGGCAGGGCTTAAGTTCAAAGTAAATTTATTGTCAAAGTACTTATATGTCACCATGTACAACCCTGAGATTCATTTACTTGCGGGCATACACTGTGAATCCAAGTAACACAATAAAGTCAGTGGAAGACCGGAAAGTGGTGGAGATTAATACAATAAAGGCATTTGTTTTTAGATAGGCACATATATGTGCAGAGAATGGAGGAATATAGACATTGCATAGGTAGAAGGGATTAGTTTAGATAGGCATTTAATCACTAGTATAATTAGTTCCGCACAACATTGCAGGCTGAAGAGCCTGCTCATGTGCTCTACTGTTCTATGTTCTTTAACAAAGGCAGTCACTCTCAACGTATTTGTACTGATAGTTTGATGGGATCCAGTGTTGAGTGACACATGGAAATTCGTAACCATAATATATCACTGCTGATGACACCTTCTGTCACCTTACCATCAAATGAAAGGAGCCTGATTAGTTAGTAATTAGCTTCATTGAATTTATCCTGATCTAGTGGATGGAAATTGATTTAATGCTGCAATTCAATTAGATGATGCATAAATAATGTCACACAGTTGAATCTCCAGGCTAGATTGTCTACTGGCCTGGAGGTTCAATAAACAAAGAAGTAAACAGTTAAGTGTTTTCAGAGTTTCAGAAGTGTGAGGAGCACGTTGTAAAATCCCAGGAAACTGCTCAGTACCTCTATCTGAGAAGCCAACTTGATTCATAGTGAAATGATTTTGAAGGTTCAATGTTTCAACCTCGTTTCTAATCTGTTAGTATAATAGGTTCCAGGATGCTGTGAAAGTTAGGTCACTGCAAGTGCTGAAAGATGAAGTAGATTTTGAAAAGTCTGGGGAACGGAGATCAATGTAGAATGAACAGGGAATAGGCTTGGAGCAGTTTGCCTAGGATCATATTAAATAGGGTGGTGGGAAGAAGGGGAGCTTCAGGGCCTGGTGGCCTACCTTTATTTAGGCCGAGGCCGAGTCCTACTCCTAATTAGTCTGTTCTTGATAGCAATACCAGCAGTCACACACTGGTGTGATTTATCTGTGGACTCTGATTTTATCCATTTATTTATGGACCCCCGCCACCCCCTTTCTTCTCGGACGGCCCAGGAAATCCAGCTCATTAGCTCCTCGCTAACAGCCACTGGATCCCATAGTGGTAAGTTCACCTTTCTTCAGCTTTGTACGTCTGGGATGTGTTCAACTTTGGTCCCGCCAGATCCATGAGGTTGGGATGTCTCACCCACCCAAACCCCAGTTTGTGTGAATGCTGTGTGATTTACTGCTCCGGGCAAGAAATAACAGACTGTGCACTGTGTACAATTTATAAATAAGTATTTATAATAACAATTTATAAATGAAAGAAAGAAAAACACAAAAAGGGCCCATTATTCTTAACAGTCAAATGTGCTCTTAAGTTGGAACTCATCTTGAACGGCTGTCACTCACGCGCTGGACCCTTGGCCTGTGTGAAAGCACACAATACCTTCCGAATGTCCCTTGAAATCCATCTCGAATAAGCCAGTTTCCTACAGGGGTATTGGTTCTTCCTTCTTGAAGCCATTCAGCTGCACAACACACCTTGTGCAATGAGGGGCGGTATCCTCAGCCATCTTTTCCCCCCCGTTTTCTCCCAACTTCTTCCAACAAAGACAAAGACCCAGCATGTTCCAGAACCTTTTCCCAATTCTACTATCCTGATTGGCTAACAGCACATTCCTGAGTTGAATACCAAGTCCCTTAGGTCAAAAAAGCTGAAAGCAGAACAGACTGCTCTTACAGAACTGCTAAAAAGAAGTATCTTCGGCACAACATTAAAAATCTTAACCAGGACATTACATTTATTCATTTATTGAGATGCAACGTAGAATAGACTCTTCTGGCTCTTTGAGCCACACTTAACCGTAGCAAACTCCTGACTTAAACCCAGCCTAGTCACGGGACAATTTACAATGACCAATTCACCAATTCGCCTACCAACCATTACCAACCAGACTGTGGGAGGTAACTGAAGTACCTGGCGGAAACCCACGCAGTCACAGGGAGAACAAACTCCTTACAGACAGCAAACAAGAGGAAAATCTGCAGATGCTGGAAATCCAAGCAACACAGACAATGCTGGAGGAACTCAACAGGCCAGGCAGCATGTATGGAAAAAGTACAGTTGACTTTTCTGGCCGAGGCTCTTTGGCAGGACATGCTTATTTGTGTTCATGCAGGAGAGCAATTTGCTCATGTAGAGCACAGCTGTCGTTCTGTGAAGCAGCAATAATATGATCTTCTGGCTCCACGCAACCTGCAGGAGGTACAGGAGCCTTAGGTCCAACATCACCAGGTTCAGAACCAGTTACCCTATAACTATCTGAACCAGCACACAAAACTTCACTCACCACCACTCTGAACTGATTCCACTATCTACAGGCTCATTTTCCAGGACTCTACAACTCATGTTCTCAAGATTATTTATTTTTTATTTGCACTATGTGTTTTCTTTGCACATTGGTTGTTTGTCAGTCTTCATTTATTTATAAGTTCGATTATATTTATTTTTCTGTATACAACTGCAAGAAAATAAATTTCGGGATAGTATATGTTAAGCTATATGTACTTTCATAATAAATTTATTTTGACAACAACAGCATGGGCTGGGTCTTCGCCACACTCCTTGTCATTTTCTCCCTTCAATCTGATACGCCTAATAATGCCTGTGTTTCTTGTTTGGTTTGTTTCAGCATCAGAATTCTTTTGAATGTTTCATGACTGTGATCCTCATCTGAATTTTCTGGGATGGTGAGGACGTGTGTGTCCCTTTCCAACATGTTTCTGTCTCAAATTCCCTACACTTGGTGCCTGACTGCAGCCTAGGAGCACCTGGTGGATCTCCCATGTCAGGAGTCCTGCCCTCTCCCATGATGTGTGTTGCTGTGGTTTAGCGGCCACAAGGAATGTGTTTTGTGGGTCTGCAGCTGTCTGTGACTGAGAGTTGGGGTGAAAACAGCTGTTCTGAATTGAGTGTGGTCCCAATGGGGATCCGGAGATTGTATTTTTAAACTTTATAGATGTATACCACCTTGATACTGTTTCACATTTGTTTTTGACTGACTGGCAGAACAGGAGTTGAGCACTAAATACAGCATTATTGAAAATAGTTCAAAATAGTGCAATCCAGTTTATAGGCACATGACTGTGCCTTTTCAACATCACTTTCCTGAGATCAGTTTACTTTCCTGTACCTTTAAGGGATTAAGAGTGTAAGTGTGAAATCAGAATCAGGTTTATTATCACCGGCATATGACGTGAAATTTGTTAACTTAGCAGCAGCAGTTCAATGCAATACGTAATCTAGCAGAGAGAGAAAAAAAATAGTAATAATAAAATAAAACATAATATTAAATAAACAAGTAAATCAATTACATACATTGAATAGATTATTTCAAAATGTGCAAAAACAGAAATACTGTATATTAAAAAAGTGAGGTAGTGTCCAAAGCTTCAAAGTCCATTTAGGAATCAGATGGCAGAGGGGAAGAAGCTGTTCCTGAATTACTGAGTGTGTGCCTTCAGGCTTCTGTATCTCCTACCTGGTGGTAACAGTGAGAAAAGGGCATGCCCTGGGTTCATGTTTCTCTTGGCTTGGTTATCTAAACTGGGAGATCAGAGTCTCAGAAGTTATCAGCCTTTCTGGTTAAAGGTAAGAAGGAGTTTCTTCTCCGAGAGTGACGCTATTCTCTATTTTACAGGTCTGCAGAGGCTCAGTCAGGATTGATCAACAGACGCTAATTTATTAGGGTTTGTGTGAGAAAGTAGGTAAACAATCAGTGAGTGATGGAGTGGCACATGGGGATGAATGGCTATTTTTGCTTCTATTTCTCACATTCTTGACCGTTCATAATATCTGCTGAATTGAGTTCTTAAGAGCATCTATTAAAAATCATAGCTCTCAGGTCCTTCGCTCCAGCTTTATTAAATGAACAAGCCTGGTACCAATTGGATGTATAATTGCAAGAATCTGTTTACCTGGTGTGTGCAACAACTTCAAGCATAGTTAGTGACTTGTTTTTTATATCTTGGGTGCAGAGAGCAGGGATTTCTTTTGACAAGTTGATTTTTACTCCCTTCACAAAATCAAGAATCTTAGAGGAAGGCAGGAGCTTCTGCTTAAAAGAAGTTGTTGAATTTGATCCATTGGCTGCCATATGTATATGGACACCTGACGAACACCTATGGAGTTGTGATTCACATTGGTGCTCCTAAAAGAACTATGCAGGGTAATTTTGGGGTAGCAATGAATACTTGTCTTGGTGTGAGAAATATCTTGTGTTTGTTTGAAGTCCTTGACTTAATTCTAGACTGATTGCTTGACTCTGCAGAGGTTTGAGCACCCTGCTCTGTTTGGCTCAGCTTGAGCTCTCACGCTAAGAGTTGCAGTCCTCGCTGCTAGCCTCATCTATCCCAGTGAAGTTTACATCAGCCTTCATAAGCAAATAGCAGAGAAAGTATGGAAGTGTAGAAGTGAAACTAAAAAGCTAATTAAGGAAATCAAAGGGAATATGTGCAAAAATGTTAGCAAGTAAATTTAAATTTAAGAAAATCTTTATTATCCTTTTGCACACTTATCAAAGGGGGGAAGGAGTAGGGCCAATTTAGGATCAAGAAACATTAATTTGTGCAGGCAAATGTGGTTTCAGAATGCAAACTTTAAAGGCTATCTTTACAAAAGTTAAGAAGGAATAGTGTGAAATATTAGATAGTATATTATGTAAAAACAGAAGCTTCAAATGGTCATCTTAGAAAATGGATAAATTGTCATGTCTGGAAGAAATGTATCCCAAACTGTTGAAAGAAGCAAGGAAAGAAGATGGAATGTTGACGTAAGATTACAGATGTTGGGATCTAGGAGCATAAAACAAACTACTGGAGGAACTCAGTTGGTCAGACAACACCTGTGGAGGCAAAGATTTAGTCAGTGTTTCAAGCTGGGACTGCATCAGGACTGAGTGTGTAAAGGAGAGATGACCAGTATCATGAGGCAAAGGAAGGGGGAGGTGCAAGGCAGAAGCAGGCAAGTGAAAGGTGAATTCAGCTGAGGATGTGTTAATTGGTGAATGGAGCCACGTGACAGAGGAAGGGGTGAAGATAGTGACAGAGGAAGAAAGGTGGATGGTGGTGACAAGGAGCTACGTGTTATAAAATCTGATAAAGGTGATAAGTGAAACTAGATGAGGAAAGGACGCTGGGAAGAGTGGAGGGAGGGAATGGGAGATTTCATGGGTTAAGGTTGTGGATAACAAGTACATGGGGAGGAGAAAAGAACTGATTAAAAGAGGTCTTGGGACTAGAGGAACTAGAAGTTCTGGGAGGTTCAGAAGATGAGAGATAGGAACAGAGTGGGTGTAAGTTACCTGAAATTGGGGATGATATTTGGTTGTAGACTACACAGGAGGAATCTGAGGTGCTGCTCTTCTAATTTGCAATTGGCCTCACCTTGGCTGTGGAGGAAGCTAGGGCAAGTTTGTTGGCTGTAGGGAATGGAAAGGGGAGTTGAAATGGCTTGTAGCTGGAAACTCAAGATGGCCACTGCGGGATAGAGTGCGGGTGTTGGTAAAGTGGTTGTGCAGTCCGTAGAAGCTCTGTTCATTTTTAAATATCCCTGGCTGCAGAAGTGATACTAAAGCACTGGAAGACTGCTAGTATTTTGCTACTGTTTTAAAGGGAAAAAGGAATAAACCAAGAAATTAAAGGCCAATTGGTTAACTTTTTTGATTCCTAGAATTTTTTCCAGCAGCATTTTGAGATACAATTAATCAAGAAGTGTTGGCATTCATTTGCTTAGAGAAGAATATATCTCATAAAATTGATTGAATACTTTGAGGAGGTACCAAGAGGATCTGACGGCCTTTCATCTGACGTTCCCTGCATAAATTTTAGCAAAGATTTTGGTATAGTCTTGATTGGTAGGTTTGTGAAAGTATTGAAAATTCTCAGGATCCAAGGGGAAATTGGCTCAGTGGCAGAAAACAAAACATGATGGTTAATGAGTGATTTTACAATTAGTATGGTTGTTAGCTGTGGGACAAAAAATAGGGGTGCAATGGAATCTGATGATTATTTAAAATGTCTGCATGGTTGATTGACGTTTTTAGAGTGCAGAAGTTTGTCAATAGGTTAGTTAGTTTAGTAGGAGAGGGGTATCTGCAATTTCATTGGTAGTGTTGTGAAGTCATGATTTGGGATATACAACAAGGACAAGAACTACGCAATAAAGAGCGTGTACTGAATAGTGTAGAGGAATGAAGAGACTTTGGAGGTGCATATCATTAAAAGAAGCCGGGTGAGTCATTTGAGGTAGTTATAAAAACCTTTTTTGTCCAAGGGTTAGAATACAGGAATAAGGTGTATACTGGAAATATATTCAAAATTCAGAGTGCTTATCTTTTGAGTTGATGAGGTGAAAGGAGCTTATCAGAGAATAAAATTATGAAAAGCCTTTGTGGAATAGTTTATTGTTCAGTCAAATTGAAAACCTAAGACATTTAAGTAATTGATAGAAAAATTAATGAAGAGGGAAGGAAACATTTTTTTCCCCAGGAGGTGCATTGGCTTTGGAACTCTCTGCTGCTTGAAAGGGGGTGGATGAGAGGCCCTCATCACATTTAACCAGCTCTGGGAAATGCAGTTCGATACTATGACCTGCAGGGTTACATGCAAAGTGTTGGAGGATGTAATTATGTTGGATAGCTCATCTATGACAGACATAGACACTAGAGATTGGTTCCATGTTGCACACGTTTTCTAAGTACTTTGTTATGATATCCTTTAGTTCTTAAGAGTGCAATTTAAAAATCAAAAAGGTTAAGTGTTTAAAACTGTATACTATTCGAATATCACAAGCAATATGTTGTGTAGCTCTAGGGAAAATGTGCATTTAAAAGAAAACACATTTCATATATAAGTATACAAATACAAGTAGCAAGCAATCTGCTGAAGAACTCAGGGCTGAATTGTGCATGTTTTAGGTCAAAAACCCTGCACCAGGACAGGTCTCCACAGATTCAAGTATTTGTCTCTCTTTCCCGAATGCATATTTTAGCACACAAAGTACACCAGCCATATTTTGCTTGTTTTGCTATCTTTAATTAAGAATGTAATCTTCAACCAAATGGATCGACTATTCATCTATGACTAGATTAATGAACCTAATTGAAATGTGCTGAGTGAAGCTGATTTGCGTTTGTAAGATGTTGTTAGTCTCATTAATGACAAACTGCTGCAGTGTTGTTCAACTGCAATAAAATCTAAGGACTTAAAATATGATCTCAGTTATTTGTGCTAATTGAGTAAAATTATGGAGGTTTCATACAGTATTGTAATTTTAAAAAAAATTGATTCCATTGTATTCAGGAGAAAAGTATAATGTATTGCTGTTTGTTTATACCATAAATAACATTTCTCTCCCTTTGAATGCCAAATGACTGGAGGATATCTCCATTGCTTCCAGGAATAACTGTACCTCTGTGAAGAAGTGACTTTGCTCTTCATTCATTTACTGTCTATATTAAATACAGAGCTGCTGTGCACTACAGCACCTACTGATGGGGAGCATTTATGAAAATGCAAGTACTTACTGGCCTGGGAAACCGGCTGTTGCTACAAAGAAAGCACAAGTTTGCATATGGATTTATGATGGCTCAAGATATGCTAAAGCCAACAGAATACATCAGTTAATGAAACACAGCATACATTTGCATTCAGCGAGATCTCACAAGCAGTAATGAAGCGCGTGAGATGTTTCTCTAAGGATGCAACTCACCTTTCTTTCAAGCCTTCGAATTCACCTGAAAAAGGTGATATGGCCTCATTTCTGCCCAGCTAACATTCCATTAGGACTGTGCTGAAGAGATGGTATTAAATATTTGCTCAAAACTGTAGCATTATATATAAATTGAAATGATTACTGCCAACTTATCCCCTTAATTGGATTTCCATTTTGGCTAAACTGGGCATTCTGCTTTTGAACCATTTTGTCTTTTTCAAAATGTGTTGCACCAAATTGCCACAATGTTTTACTGAGAAAATTGTAATTATACAGCATGATCCTTTTTGTTTTGATATTGTATGTCTATTAATAATGCCAAAATGCAATCTTTTAGTGGGAGATGTTAGTGAATGAGCTCACAGGTTAATGATGTTAATTAAGGTTCAAGCAAATCAGTTACATTTTGTGCCTAAAATATAATTTAGTTTTTATTTGGTGTTGCTTCCTTATTTTTACTCACTTTGCTCCCAGAATCTGCATTCCTAATTCCTTCCAGTGTTTCATATAATCAAGAAAGAGATGGAGAAAATTTTGTTTCCAATTGTTTTCGAGTTTCCTCATTTTATTGTTTTACTTCATTTCCTTTATCACCCTAGTGCATGGTCTTTTAATGCTGTGCTTCATCCCTTCATTAAAAATTGTCTGAACTACTGAACTAGGTAGTAGTTGTACTAGAATTACTATTGTCTGAATTCTGCTGTTCCTGTTTTTCTGTTCAGTTATTTTTAGTTTTGAAACCCCTGGCCCCTCTTTCTAATTATTTTGAATGATGCTATGGTTGCAATTACATAATTCACTCACCCTGGTTCATTTCCAACACTTATCCCATCCTTAAAATGGGGATGTGTTGGAGAAAGATGTGCCGCATATGCACCAGAAGTTCCTGTCCTTCTTAGCATTCAACAGCATGTTTGTCAGGTTTTATATTAGTATAATTACCTTTGCTTCATGTCTTTCAGATTTACTGTTAGATCTGTTCATCTATTTTCATTTCGCTGTTTGGAACCCTCTGCTCCAGTGAAATGGAAATAGATTAACAGATCTAACAGTAAATCTGAATAGTAGGAAAATCTCTGAACAATATTAACAGCTTCCCATCTGTTCCTCAACTCAGAATTCTTTACTGTAGAATTGTGTTGTGTATCATTTCTATTTAGAACTGCCACAATATTCTTAGCACCAACACACACCTCTGCTCCTACCTTTCTTTAATCATTGAATGGTTGCAAATGAGGAATATTAAGAATTCATTCTTACTCTAATTTGAAGCACTTCATAATCTCATGTCGCGATTAATATAGACAGTCCCATTCTCTGAATTGATACTCAAATCTTTACAATGCTTAACCCAAATAGATTTTAAAATCTTGGCAATGTGAGACTTATTGGAGTGTCTTCCAGTCTGTAGTGATTTTTTTCACCATTTGTCTTAGCAACTAAGGTAGAAGTGAATACCTTCCATCTCCAATAAGCTAACCTTCACCTTGCCTTTGATCCTGAAAGGTCACTAGTCTGCTGAAGGTTTAATAAGGTATGTCAGGCTTCCACATACTGGACACTGATGTACAGCATTATATGCCTATAGTCATGCATTAATTGGACACCTAGGGACTGAAATCTCTTTGGGTTCACAAAGTACTGTGGGCTCACAGCAGGAACTCCTGTGGCCTTGAATGTCCAATTATTAAAACTATTTCTCTCAGCACTCATTGGATGCCAACAAGCTGATAAAAATTAATGGGATGCTCACTCATCTGTCTTGCTTCTGCATTAAATTTAATTAAGTAGACTGACCCACTAAACACTGTATTAATTAAATGCCTTGTGGAAGCCTAGGCACCAAATTGACTGACCTGTCAGAAGTTGCCAGTTGCCCCTTGGTATGATCTTATGGCATGAAAGTTAAGCAGCTGTTCTATAGAGGTCCTAAGGTTGCAATTATCTCTTGTTCAATTGCTGATATATTTAGAACAATTATTAAAATATTAACTTCTAGTAATTTGCTAAACTTTAGCACTTCCTAAATAATGAATTTGTGAAGATTCCTCACCAAAAATCCCCTTGTGGCAGTTTTACTCTCAGTCCATTCTTAGTGTCATCTTGAGGTCTTGGACGTTATGGCTGTTCTGAGGCTGTGAATAATCAAGGAAAGTAAGAATTCTCTCATATCTGAGATGAAGCCATAAAAATATATATTTCTGTGGGTTTAAATGTTTCTGCAGCTTTGTCTACTGACTCTCTTTGCCTGGCAGCAGACATTAGGACACAAACAGCAATCTCCTCAGAGCACTGTCCTTTGATATTCTGATAATACTGACTTTTCTTCAACCTTGTGTATTTTTCATTTGGGAAGGATCAAACATGCCAAAACAAATTAAGCTGTTCAGCGCACTAATGCAAACCAACGACCTTTGTGCTTTTTTTATTTTCTGGACTTTTGTTTCCCAGCTGTGCACCATCTTGCTTTTACTCCTCTGACCTCTCCTCTTATTTATTAAAGCCTACAGAGAGAAGACTCTGATAATCTTTGAACAGGTATAGATCTATTGTGTTAAAGGTGCTTTGAACCAAATGGAAATTAAATACATCACGTATCCATTAAAATTAAACTACTCTAGGATTGTTAAACACTGTTCATGTAAAATTTGCATTAAATACTGTGGAATTGTACTTTGATGACACTGGATTAGATTTGCAAAGATAATAATAATGGTAAAAAACAACCCCCAGAACTAAATAGGCAGAACTTAGCAATAGCGGCAGCATTAGAAAGCTATAAAAACAAGTGGCAATGGGAGCTACATAAAGCAGGTGCACACACACACAGACAGGGGAGTTGACAACTGCACAAGTACATCTTAGATCAGTAGACAAGTTAAAATATGAGGAATGAGTACAGACAATATAAAACATGTAATTCACTGAAAAATTGAACATTGAGCTGCTTGGAGAGAGAGTGAGAAAACATCTGGCTGAAAATAATGAAGATACAAATATTCACAGAATTCATTTATTTTAGGTAAGTGTCAAACACTGACAGTATTCTGTATTGGCAGATTGCATATAACAGCATATACAACTGAAGTTCAGTTATCTCTGGGTATAGCAAACTGTAGGTATGAAATAGCAAACAGCTGGAGGAACTCTGAGGGTCCTTCAGATTTTTTTGCCCCAAGTACTATCATCTGCAGTCCCCTAGGTCTGCATTGCATAGGTATGGTTGTATGTTTAAGTTGATGGCAATGCCTTGGTAGCATTCGATTACTGACTAATATACTTAGGAACTCTTCTGGATTTTTGGACATTTGTATCTTAAATTTGACCCAAAGCTCTATGTTTGTCACCGCACTCTCTTTATTTTTGTTTTCCTTTTTTGCTTTTGCTTTGAACTTTCTTCCAAGCTGGTTCATGTTTGTTATCAACTTAACATCTATAACTTGACCAGATTTTTTTGGTGCATCATTTTCTTCCATGTCTTTAGTCTGCCTTTTTGTTGGGAGTTTACCTGAACCATCAAAAGTGGCTCACACTCTCTCCATGCATTGACTTCTATTGACTTTGCACCTGTCTGAATGATCTCCTTGATACCTCAATTTATGAGAAGTACAGATTTTTTTTTGCTAACTGTGTGTGAAAAGGGCATTGATTTGCATATGGTTAGTGGGTAAAACTTTGGGCATGAATAGACTGCAATAAATTAAATGAACAGCCATAGCACAAGAATTTGATCTGTAAACTGTGCCTCTTTCAGCTGAGAGCAAGGGTGAGAAAACAGAAGTATAAGAGCATAAGAAATAGGAGCAGGAGTAGGCCATCTGGCCTGTTGAGCCGGCTTCACCATTCAATAAGATCATGGCTGATCTGACAATGGACTCATCTTCACCTTCCTGCGCTTTCCCCATAACCCTTAATTCCCCTACAATGCAAAAATCTATCCCACCTTGTCTTAAATAGATTTACAGAGGTAGCCTCCACTGCTTCATTAGGCAGACAATTCCACAGGTTCACCACTATTTGGGAAAAACAGTTCCTCCTCATCTCTGTCCTAAGTTTACTCCCCTGAATCTTGAGGCTATGCCCCCGAGCTCTAGTCTCACCTATCAGTGGAAATAACTTTCCTGCCTCATCTTATCTACCCCTTTCATAATTTTATATGTTTCTATAAGATCTCCTCTCGCTCTTCTGAATCCCAGTAAGTACAGTCCCAGGCTACTCAATCTCTCCTTGTAGTCTAATCCTCTCATCTCTGGAATCAACCCAGTGAACCTCCTCTGCATCGCCTCCAAAGCCAGTATATCCTTCCTCAAGTAAGGAGACCGGTATGTCGATGATGTTAGCAATTGGTTAATAAAACTACATTTACTGAGGCACAGTGAAAACCCTTTGGCGCTGTTTCTCATACGGATAATTTCAAAATATAAGTGCATCAAGATAGAAACAAATGGGAGAAATAATAACTGAATCCCTTATTAAAGCATTGATATTAAAAAAGATTATGTTTATGCCTATATAATTTGGCTCCTGAGATTTGGAAATGAAATAATGGAGCTGGTACAGTATTTTAAAGTAAAATCCACGTCAGCATTTAGCAGATTGACAATCATGAGCATGTATTGAAGTGATGGCTCAAAGCTTTCATGGAGCTCAGGAGGGGTGTTGAGGCTTGCTACATTTAAAGCCTTATGAATGAATATCATGAGTTAGGTATGTATATAATAAGGGGTCTCATAGGATTATGTGGAAGGTGAATTTGAACGTATTTATTAAAGCTCCTTTGATTGCAATGAAGTTAGTTTCCAAATATTAAAAATAAGTAATGCTTTTGTTCCAAACCAATATTCTTTATGGGTTTGTTAAACTCTGGAAAAACATATGATTTCTTCGCTCATTTCCTTGATATTGGCATAATGTTAGTCAATTGTTACAATGTTTACATATGAAAAAATGCAGCACTATTTCTAATTAGAAGTGCATTATCATTATTATGGTAAAATACTCATCTTTTAAAATGTGCAAATCACAAAAATATCCATGTACATACTTAGGCATTACATCACCTGTGTTCATTGCACAACCGAATTGTTCATTCAATCCCCGTGAAAGGCCACCTTTTAGCTTAGCTTGAAAATAATAGAATACTAATCATCAAAGCTCCAGTTAGTTTGATGTTTCTTGGCTCAATGCATAAGGCACTTTGCATTATGAAACTCTCTTTTATGATCAACAAAGTTTTATTTACAGTAATGTTAATGTTACAAGATGTTTGTGCACATGATTATGCATCATTAAAAAAGATAATTTCATTTAGGATGTCCTGTTCATATGTTCAATGTGATTTACTCTAAATTCTTAAATCTTTCAAATTTCTCATTGACACTAGGGATATATTTAACTCTACAAAAGAAATATAATTTTTGAAAATTCTGTATTTGAACAATAGTTTACCTCTGCTGAGACAAGTTTTCCTTCATACCATTTCAATGTTCCATTATTTTCTCTTATCTCTCTCATAGCTCTTCCTTTCTTTATTTCTGCTCTCCATAGTTCAGTGGATCTCCTCCCTTCACATTTCCACCTGCAGTTCTCTATCAGCTTCATCTAGTTGTCCCTCATTTTCAGTCATTCTCAGTTTTCACCTTTTCTATCTTGCTCTCTTCTACAGTGCCTCTTGAGATTAACAATACAGCAGTTGTAAGAAGGAAAATATTTGTTTTTTATGTGTAATAGATATACTGTACAATAGAAAAACTCCATCCCAGGTGTTAAAGAGAGTACACCCATGACTGCAAATGTCTGAACTGAAATCTTTTGAAATCCTCTTGATTCAGAACACTTCATTCATATAGAAAAGTTATGCACTCATTTCCAATTTCATACTCAACTGATATCACAGAAAAAATTCTAGGCTTAAATCCTTATCAGAAGGGATTAATAGTAACTATTTATGATATAATTATGAACATACAGCCAGGTATATCTGATAAAATTAAAAATGAATGGGAAAGGGAACTTCAACTTCACTTACTATAGAGAAAGGGGAGAACATTTTTCAATTAGTTAGCTCTTCCTCTATGTGTGCTAAACATACACTGATACAATTTAAGGTAGTGCATAGGACCCACATGTCTAAAGATAAATTAGCTCGTTTTTACTCCCATATAAATCCTATTTGTGACAGATGTCACTCTGAGGTGGCTTCTTTGACTCATATGTTCTGGTCCTGCCCTCTCTTGGAAAAATTTTGGAAAGATATCTTTGATATTATTTCAACAGTTTTGCGTTTTGATTTACAGCCCCATCCTATTATGGCAATTTTTGGTTTGCCAAT
This sequence comes from Mobula birostris, assembly GCF_030028105.1. Lineage (NCBI taxonomy): Eukaryota > Metazoa > Chordata > Chondrichthyes > Myliobatiformes > Myliobatidae > Mobula > Mobula birostris. Next base: position 135,430,006 of record NC_092376.1, read on the forward strand.
GATGGAACATAACTCTTTATCCTCTTCAGCCTGTCGTATGATCACATTTGTTACATTAATGGCCAGAAGATCCATTTTATTGAATTGGAAAGAGACCAATCCTTCTACTACATTTCAATAGTTTTCTCAAACTATGTCATGTTTAAATTTAGAAAAAATCAGGAGTGTCATTTTTTGATCCTTTGGTTAAATTTGAAGAGACTTGGAAGCCATTTATTCAACATTTTCATATGATGTAGTTTGACCTTTTCCAAAACCTTTTTAATAACTTAGAATATATGAATAGAGGAGCTGAGTTGACAACATTAATGAATGTATTTGATCTAATATATTGGTGCAGCCCTGTTCTGATTGTTATTTTTTGTTTTTTGGGGTCTTTCTTTGTGATATCCGTTTCTTTTTATTTATTTTCTCTTCATGATTAATTATATTAAGAGTCTGGAAGTCTACTACACTTGTACTATTTGTAGTTTTTCTTGTATATGTTTATTACTAATAATGTAATTTCAATCTCTTTATATCACTATTGTTATTATGTTTATGAACTTGAAAACTAATAAAAAGATTATCAAAGAAAAGAAAGAAACATTATGCACTATTCTACCTGCTTTAATGAAAGTGGAAGAGGGAAGGCAGGGTACCTTCCCTGGAATACTGAAGGAGGCAAGGCAGGGTATTGCTGGGGTCTTATCCACGATCTATATGACCCCTCTAGTTGCATGATTTCCTGGTAGAGAATAAGCAATGTTGTTCCTTTGTTTGAGAAGGGCAATTGGGATAATCCAGGGAATTGTAGGCCAGTGAACCTTGTGTTAGTGGTGGGGAAGTCATTGGAGAATATTCTTAGAGACGGGATTTACTCACATTTGGAAAAGAAACAAGGATAGTCAGCATGGTTTTGTGCTTGGTGAAGACCAGTCTCTCAAAAATAGGCTGATTTTTTTTTTGAGGATGTGATGATGCTGATTGATAAAGGGTAGGGCAGTGGATGTTGTCTACATGGATTTCACTAAAGCACATGCCAAGGTCCCTCATGGCAGGCAAACACAGAAGATTAAAGCACCTGGTGACTTGATAGGTTGGATTCAGTTGGGCTTGGTGATAGTAGATAGTGCTGTATGGGTGTTATTCTGACTGAAACTCTGTGACCACTGGTGTTCCGCAATGATCAATGCTGAGACCTCTGTGATGTATGTAAATGATTTAGAGAAAAATGTAGAGAGCCTGATTAATAAGTTCGCAGATGACACAACAATTAATGAATGTGCATTTTAGTGAGGAATGTTGTCAAATGATACAGCAGTCTCCAGATCATTTGGAACTTTGGCAGAGAGATGGAGTTTTATTAAATTGGCAAATTTGATTTATTGTTGCCACATGTACCGAGGTACTGTGAAAAACGTTGTTTTACCTGCCATCTGTAGAGACTACATGCACAAAATGCCAGAGGAACTCAGCAGACCAGACAGCATCTATGTAAAAAGTATACTCGTTGGCCCGAAACATTGACTGTGCTTTTTCCATAGGTGGTGCCTGGCCTGCTGAGCTCCTCTGGCATTTTGTGTATGTTGCTCTGATTCCAGCATCTGCAGATTTTCACTTGTTTGTGATCTGTAAAGACTATTTCATTTCAGCAATGCATTGAGGTAGTACCAAGGGAAACAATAACAGAATCCAGAATCAAGGGTTGCAATTACAGAGAAAGTGAAGTACAGGCAGAAATGAAGTACAAGGCCATAACATGGTGGATTGGGAAGTCAAGAATCCATATTATCATAATAGGGGTTGGTCCAGTAGTCTTATAACAGCTGAATATAAGTTGCCCTTCACCTGGACATGTGAGATGTTGTAATTTGGGTGATCAAGTGGAGAGAACAAATGTGCAGTAACTGGCAGGATCCTTCAGAAGATTGTGGTGCAAGTCCATAGGTCCCTGAAAGTGGCAACAAAAGTTATGGGATAGGGGAGAAAGGGATAGTGCATGCTTGCTTCATCCATTGGGGCATTGTGTATAAAGACTGGGAAGTCATGTTGTTGCTGTGTAAACTTTTGTTCGGCCACATTTGGAATATTATGTGCGGTTCTAATCACCACATTACAGGAAGTATGTTGAAGCTTTGGAAAGAGTGCAGAAGAGGTTCACCAGAATATTGCCTGGATTACAGACTATGAGGAGATGTTGTAAAAATTGAGATTACTTACACAGGAGCGTAAGAGGCTGAGGGGTGGCTGGCTAGAAGTAAACTGAGAGGCATAAATAGGGTGGATAGAATTATTTTTCTTTCCCAGGATGTAATTGTCAAATACTATTAGGCATAGATTTCAGATGAAAGGGGAACAAGTTTAAAAGGAATTTTAGGCAAGTTCTTTGTTACTTACAAAGAAGGTGGCAGGTGCCTGGAACAAGCTACCAAGGGAAATAGTGGAAACAGATACCATAGCAGACATACACATGAACAGGCAGGGTATAGAGGGAGAGACAAGAAATCAAAGATGCTGGAATCTGGAGCAATGAATAATCTGCTGATGACTTTCGTCATCTGTGGGAGGAAAAGAGTTGTCAATGCTTGAATCAAATCCCAGGATCAGGCCCAAATCTGGGAATGGGGGATATGGATTATCTGCAAGTAGATGCTATTTAGAATGGCATCATGGTCAGTAAAAACACCAAGAGCTAAGTAGCCTGATTTCATGCCATGCCATTCTCTGTTCTAAATCATTTGTGATTTTAAGGGACACTAAATTGGCTAGTTAAGGGAAACTATTTCTTTTGGTTATGGAATCTATGATAATGGGACATGATTAGAAAATTAAATCCAGACTTTTTGGGGCTATTTAGCAAGTATTTCTACATGTAACAGGGAGTTTAAATTTAAATCTTCCTTAAAACAGCAATTAATGCTAGTTCCACCACTGATTTTGAGTCTGAACATAGTTTCTTTCTTAACCAGAGTTATTTAGGGATTTGGAGAAAATGATAGTTGTATGGATAAGCCCACAAGATTGTAGCAGCTCTGTGAAAGGTTTGGACAGGCTCTGGAGTAAGTGTTTACTCCTACGTTTAATGACAACAATAAATCAATAAATTCTCATTTGAGTCCTCCTGTTGCATTATTATAATAATGAAATAATTGTGATTTATTTCAATGCTATTCTTTATTCAAGTTATACTATTACTTGGAGCCTGACACAGAGATAAGGCTGTTTGATAAATAAAATGCAGTGGAGCTAAAAAAAAATCCATCTACAGCCAGCGTTTCTAGACTCTGGGAAGGCTGTTTACCACCTTTTATTCTTTAATCCATGCCCCCTCATATCAAGTACTACTTCATTTGAGAAGGTGGAAGTGTTCATCACCACCTCCACTCTTTTATAAACAGCAAGTTAAGGACATGTTTATGCAGCAATATGTATGTTTGGATTTATTATCACACCTCCAAAGGGATCCTTTTTAAATTTCTGCCCTGGAATCTGACATTAAGCAGGGATCGAATGAAGCTTTGCAAAATCAGGTTCAGCTTCCCACATTTAGAAATAGAGCAATTAAAGTAAATTGGACTAAAAGTATTTTACATTACATATCAACAGTGACTTCATGATGCCATTAAATTACCAAAAAACAACTAAAGTTGGAACAAAATATTCCTCGAGAGATGTAAAACTAAGGAAATCTTTTGAGCTCCAAGAGGTACAAGACCACTTTGCCAAAAATGTCCATTGTTGGTTATCTGGTATTACATCGAGTTCCATTCCCAAAAGCTGCAGCATCCTGGTTATCTTATTAACAAAAGTCATGTTTAAAATATTAAACTATTTGAAGGAAGAACAATTTCTCTGCTCCAGAGGTAGATCAACAGTTTCTGCATGTTAAAGGAACTGAGCAGTGGTGGACAGAACAGTTAATTACAGTAGAAAATCAGACACAATCTTAATGAAATGTGGAACAGGCTTGGAAGACCTCCTATTTTCTCTTTGTATTCATGTGTGTGTATTGTGGCAGAAAACGTAGCACTTCTGCTTCAGTGCTACAGTGCCTTGAGTTTGAAACTGAAGTCCGTTGTTTGTGCGAAGTTTTCACTGTTTTAATTTCACTGTCCCCCAGTGATTTAATTTCACTGTCCCCCAGTGAAAACGTGTGTTTACCCCAGGGAGTAAGGTAAAGTTTCCTCCCACATGACAAGAACATGCTGCTTGCTAGGTTAATTGGTTACTGTAGATAATTACACAGAGTTCATAGAGTTATACAGCACATGGGCCCAACTGCCCTAGGCTAACTAAGATAACTCATCCAGGCCAGCTCAATTTGTCAGCGTTTGGCTACCGACTAAAAACTTTCTAATCCATGTACCTGTCCAACAGTCTTTTAAAAGTTGCTGTTATACTTGTCTAAACCATGGTCTCTGGCAGCACATTTCGCTAATTTACCGTCCTTTCTTTAAAAAAAAGTTGTTACTCATGTTCCAATTTAAGTCTCTTCCCGTCTTCTTAAACTCATGCCCTCTAGTTCTTTATGCCCCATCCTGGGGGAAAAAGACTGATTGCATTCAACTCTATTTGTGCTGCTCATATACACCCCTATAAGGTCACCTCTCAGTTGCCTATGCCCAAGGAGTGAAGTCCAAATCTCCCCAACTTCTCCCTTTCACTCAAATCTTCAAGTCCTAGCCTTTTTTCCTTGGAGTGACGGAAGATGAGAGGTGACCTGATAGAGATGTATAAGATGATGAGAGGCATTGATCGTGTGGACAGTCAGAGGCTTTTCCCCGGTACAGAAATGGCTAGCATGAGAGGGCACAGTTTTAAGGTGCTTGGAAGTAGGTACAGAGGAGATATCAGGGGTAAGTTTATTACACAGAGTGATGAGTACATGGAATGGGCTGCCGCCGACGGTGGTGGAGGCGGATACGATAGGATCTTTTAAGAGACTCCTGGACAGGTATATGAAGCTCAGAAAAATAAAGGGCCCTAGGTAATTTCTCAGGTAAGGATATGTTCGGCATAGTTTTGTGGACTGAAGGGCCTGTATTGTGCTGTAGATTTTCTATGTTTCTGTTTCCTAGCAATATATTTGTAAATCTTTTCTTGACTGTTTACAATTTAATAGCAAATTTCCTATAAAAGGGTGAACATAACTGAGCACAATACTCCAAATGCTTTCTCACTGCTGTCTTGTCCAACTGCACCATGACCTCCCAACTTGCATTCCCAATGACCAGACTTCGTTCCAAAAGCCTTCTTCACTACCTTGTCTATCTGTGAAACCACTTTCAGGGACCACATATCTGTACTCCTAAGTCCATCTGTTCTGCCACATTCCCTGGGTCCCTGCCATTCACTGAAAAAGTCTTGTCTGGATTTGGCTTTTCAAAATGCATCAATTTATTCAAATTAAGCTCCATTTTCTATTGCTCAGACCACATACTCAGCTGATCAAGATCCCAATGTAATTTTTGAAAACCTTCATTGTCGACCTATTTTGTGTCATCTGCAAACCTGCTAGTCAGGATTGCAGAATGATTTAGGAGATTATTGGTTCAATGGAAAAAGTGGGGACACTGCATAAATGAGATTGCTCTGAGGCTGGTGCCAAAATGTGCCAAATGCCATCATCCCATGTAATGAGAAATCTGAGCTATTGTCATTTTTAGTAAAGAGTTGAATAGGGAGTTGCATTTCTAGCTATCAAGACACCAAGTAAGTTGAATTATTTTTTATTTTATCTCCCAGTGGCATTCTCTAGTGATCTGTTAAGTATTGCTTCAACTGGATAAGCATACTGTATATGTGACAAACTCATCCTGACATTAGAACATTGAGCTTGGTCCTACATAAACATTCAAATCATCTGTTTCATGACAGCTTTGTGAAGCCTTAATCTCCATCTGGCATCTTGGTTGCATCTATTACACTCTCAGTGGATTTTCTATGGTTTAATTTCAAAATCCCTATTTCCTGACATTCACAAACTGAACTGATGTTGAACTGGGAAAGGATATAGTATTTCTGATACAAAACATTGAGAAAAAATAATTTCACTCTTAACTTTACAACTATGTAAACAACTTTTAATGTAAAGGAATAAAAAGTCTGCTGGAGGAACTCAGCAGGTCAAGCAGCACTAATGGGGAGGGGGGAGTCAGGGAGGGGGATGGAATTGTTGATGTTATTAGTGAAGACTCTGTCTTGGTGCAGGATTTTGACCTTTTCGTTCCACTCCCCCATCTCCCACAAGTGCTGCATAACCGACTAAGTTCTTCCAGCAGATTGTTTTTTGATCCAGATTTCAGCATCTGCAGTCTATTGTGTCTGCAACTTTAATATAAATGGTAATTATATATATATTTGATTTTAAACGATGCTGATCTTTTCACTCTTTCTCTCAGCAAGATTCTCCAATGTATTCTAGAGACAATACATTGATGAATGCTTTCATGTGAAACATCTGTTCAGAAGAGCTCAATGTCTTTTTATAAAACACTTGAACAAATAGGCTAAAATAATTATATCTAAAACACTGTACATTGGTGTGTGTATATGTATGTAATATATATTTATAGGCATCCGTTAGTCTCGTGAGACCCTGGATTTGCGCTTTGGAAGGTTTCCAGGGCACAGGCCTGGGCAAGGTTGTATGGAAGACCGGCAGTTGTCCATGCTGCAAGTCTCCCCTCTCCACGCCACCAATGTTGTCCAAGGGAAGGGCATTAGGACCCACACAGCTTGGCACCGGTGTCGTCGCAGAGCAATGTGTGGTTAAGTGCCTTGCTGAAGGACACAACACGCTACCTCAGCCAAGGCTCGAACCAGCAACCTTCAGATCACTAGACGAACGCCTAAACCACTTGGCCACGCGCCAACACATGTAATATATATAATCAATTCTTACTAATTGGGACACATCAGAACCAGTACATTTTGGGCCAATTAAATGGCTGCCCTAATTAACAAAATTTTCCTGAAAATAGTAACAAAGGTATTTTTTTAAAATGAAAAACTTACGGTTTAAATGAGAATCAAATTGTGTAGTTATTTGAAATACAGAGCAAATTAGAACAGTACCAATACTACTGTTGGGTATGTGACAACAGACCAAATTATCAGAAGATTGATGCCGATAAAAGGACAATGGGGGAACAATCAGAAACGTTAATGAGAGACGAGAGAGATTACCAAAAGGAGACACAGTTCCGAGTATTGTCAGAGACCGGTTGCTTTGAAATATCTGAAGTTTGATGGACAGGCGATACCCCAGCAGGGGGATAAAAAGGGACAGGTTCGCTAAGGCAAGAGACACACTACTCCACGAGGTAACGAGACCCTGGAAGCGGTGTGCCCCCACAAGTTGGTGGGAGTTTTGGAGGTCTAATCGCAGGACCAGCCATAGACGCACAGGGTAGAAAGGTACGGGTCGGCGGGAACCTGGTGTGTGTGTCCGCCCTTGCCTGGGTACCGGGTTCACCGCAGAAGAATGATCGTATCTGGAACGGAGGGGTCACAGTCAGTGACCTCAGAAGACATTACAAAGGGCTCGCCCGAAAGCTAACTGCGAGGAATATCGAAGGTCTGTTTGGAATCCGATTTGCATATTCATTCATTCTCTTTCTCTCTGTCTCCCCAACGGCACGACGGCGATTACTGCGAACTGAACTAAACTGAACTCTGTCACTTGTGACTGATCATTTTACCCCTAGACTGCGATAGAGCTTGATTGATCCTATTATCATAGTTCCGTGTACATGTGTGTTTATTCATTGCTAACCTGTTGCATTTATATCCTTACTATTAGAGTAATGTGTTGCTTATTTTTTTAATAAAACTTTCTTAGTTCCAGTAATCCAGACTCCAACTCAGTGGTCCATTTCTGCTGGTTTGGCAACCCAGTTACGGGGTACGTAACAGGTAACATATTTGGTGGAAAAGTACATAATTCACAACATCTGACATTGAGTTGGGGTTTCACTTTAAGAGGCTGGTGTGACGTGATGATATAATTACATAAAGGAATTTTAGCACACTTTGGTGTCAGTTTTTAGTGTTCAACAGATGAGTTCAATACTTTTTTTCTGAAACAAAATGACTCTGCTGTTTTATTTGTGAAGACCTACACTACTCCAATACTATAAAACTGTGTATTAATGCCTATTAGTTATCAATGGAGGACTTCATCTGGTGTACGCTGTCGTGTATGGGTTGACCAGGGAAGAGTAGCATCTATGGTGAAGGTGCTTGTTGTGTCCATTCTGGGACATCTTGCTCGCCTTTGGTCCCCACTGGACACTCAGCTCTCACCCGTGGCTCCAAGTAGCTGTTTGATAGATGGGCTAAACCAGGTGAGGATAGTTGGCAGTTCTTATACCTGGTGAAATAAGGTCATGCCTGTCTAGCATGTGAAGTCAGTTCCAGCGGGCTGGGCGGATGAGATCAACAGTGAGATCCAATGGCCAAGAAGAGAGTTCTAAGGGCAAAAGCATAATAAGGCACAGAAGCGATGGTTGTCCACTGTAACCATGGAAGAAACTTGTTTGTGACTACTCGTACCAATGGACCAGGACTTTCGAGGTAGAGAGAGTGGAGGTGTTCTGTTGCAACAGCTTTTCCACCTTAAAAACTCTCCAGCACAGGTTTCAATGATACAACAGACATCCATTTTCTTTTGCTTGACTGAGAAGGTGCTCAGGAAGTTTAATGGTCTGAGAGTGGATAAATCTCCTGGACCTGATGTAATGTACCCTCAGGTTCTAAAGGAAGTAGCTGGAGAGATTGCGGAGGCATTAACAATGATCTTTCAAGAATCGATAGATTTTGGCATTGTACTGGATGACCGGAAAATTACAAATGTTACTCTGCTATTTAAGAAGGGTGGGAGGTAGCAGAAAGAAAACTATAGACCTCTTACCCTGACATCAGCGGTTGGGATGCTGTTGGAATCGATTGTTAGGGATGAGGTTACCGAGTACCTGGAGGCACATGACAAGATAGGCCAAAGTCAGCTTGGTTTCCTGAAAGGAAAATCCTGCCTGACTAACCTACTGCAATTTTTTGATGAAATTACAAGCAGAGTAGACAAAGGAGATGCAGTAGATCTGGTGTACTTGGATTTTCAGAAGGCCTTTGACAAGGTGCTGCACAAGAGGCTGCTTAGCAAGATAAGAGCCCATGAAATTACAGGAAAGTTACTAGCTGATCGGCAAAAACAGAGAGTGAGAATAAAGGGATCCTATTCTGGCTGGCTGTTGGTTACCAGTGGAGTTCCACAGGGGTCATTGTTGGGACCACTGCTTTTTACGATGTATGCCAATGATTTGAACTATGGGATTAATGGATTTGTGGCTAAACTTGTCGATGATACAAAGATAGGTGGAGGAGCGGGTAGTGTTGAGGAAACAGAGAGCCTACAGAGTCTTTAAGGTAGTTTAAGGAAATCGGCAAAAAAGTGGCAAATGAAATACAATGTTGGAAAGTGTATGGTCGTGCACTTTGGTGGAATAAATAAACAGGCAGACTATTATTTAGATGGGGAGAGAATTCAAAATGCAAAGATGCAAAGGGACTTGGGAGTCCTTGTGCAAGTGCCCTACAGGTTAACCTCCAGGTTGAGTTGGTAGTGAAGAAGGCGAATGCAATGTTGGCATTCATTTCTCGAGGTATAGAACATAAGAGCAGGTTTGTGATGTTAAGGCTCTATAAGGCACTCATGAGACCACACTTGGAGTATTGGGTGCAGTTTTGGACTCCTTATTTTAGAACGGATATGCTGACGTTGGAGAGGGCTCAGAGAAGATTCACGAGAATGATTCCAGGAATGAAGGTTACCGTATGAGGAACCTCTGGCAGCTCTTGGGCTGCACTCCCTGGAGCTCAGGAGATGAGGGGGGATCTCATAGAAACATTCCAAATGTTAAAAGACCTGAACAGATGGCAAAGTTACTTCCCATGGTAGGGGAGCCTAGGACGAGAGGGCACAACTTCAGGATTGAACTATATCCATTTAAAACAGAAATGCGGAGAAATTACTTTAATCAGAGGGTGGTAAATCTGTGGAATTTGTTGCCACTTGTGGCTGTGGAAGCCAAGTCATTGGGTGCATTTAAGGCAGAGATAGATTGGTTCTTGATTAGCCAGGGCATCAAAGGGTAGGGAGAGAAGGCAGCAGTGTGGGGATGACTGGAAGAATTTGGATCAGCCCATGATTGAATGACGGAGCAGACTTGATGGGCCAAATGGCCTAATTCTGCTCCTATATCTTATGGTCTCATAGTTTTAAAGTCGAAATGAACAAAATTAGCGCAGACACAATGCAGATGATGGATTGTTTTCATACAATGCTTTTGACGATTGCATCCTCTGAATCTTCATTTTCATTTCAATATTCAAGATGGCTATGTGGCCAGGTTACAAAACAAAACTATAAATAAAAACGCTAGAGACTGGAGCTAAGTTTACAGGGGCTTTTTACTTATGGAACCGGACTGAACACATACATACAGATGAATACGCGCCTAATAGCGCATGCTCAATAACGTGTTACTACAACATAAAATAGACTCATATTATACAGTAGGCTATATGGTACACTCCTCCCCTTTTATTTTAAAAGTGTACCAGCTGTTTTTTTTTCTGGGGCACTACGCTAAACAAATACTGTATGAGTACCCTTAATATACAAATGCCCACCAACTGTTTAATTAGTAACCTAATAATATGAAATTATAACAAAGTAATGTAATAATAATAATTATTATTATAATTGAAGTCTCTGGGGGGGGGGGAGGGGGGCTTCTTTGCCTCTCTGGGTAACGTCTGCCCTGCAACGTTTGATTTGGGGAATTAGTCTCCACAGGTACATTAGGTGTGTCCTCAGCACTGATGACAGACTTAATCTGTAGGGGAGGCTGATGTGGTCATATCAGGAGTGTTTGCTTCTATGTCCGGGGAGTCAGGGCAAGATGTTGTTGTGTTTTCCACCTGAACATTCAGGATTTGGTCCACATGACGCGCTTTTATGTCATGGGAGTCCGGGCAAGGTGTTGTTGAGTTTTTCACCTGAGTATCCAGGATTTGGTCCACATGAGGTCTCCATATGTTCTCTCCCACCTGTACTCTGTACATCAGTGGCCCGTCTATGGCGTAATTTATACTCAGCGGCCACTCTTCAGTCCGGTAATCCCGTGCAAGAACTGACTGTCCCACACTGAAACTCCGTGTTGGCTTAGCATCCAAGTGTTTGAACTGTCTATTCTCCACATCATGCTGTACATCTGGTTTGAGAAGATCCATGCAGGACCTCAGGTTCCTGTTTAAAAACATCATCACTGGAGTCTGATTAGAGGTTGCATATACTGCATTACGATAGGCAAGGAGGAAGCTGTCTGTCTTGTGTTGTAGTGGTTGATTTTCACTCTCTTTTGCCTTGATGGCTTTCTTGAATGTCTGTACAAATCTTTCTGCCAAGCCATTTGTGGATGGATGGTAAGGAGCCGATGTAAAGTGCTTGATTCCATTGTTCTTCACAAAACTTTGGAATTCTTCAGAGACAAATTGTCGTCCATTGTCTGTGCAGATTTGTTCTGGAATGCCATCCCTGGCGAACATGGTCCTCAGAACTGTAGTGGTCTTTTCCGATGTGGTTGTCTTTATTTTGATGACCTCTGGCCATTTGGAGTGTGCATCAATGGCGATTAAAAAGATAGAGTCTAAGAAAGGTCAGCAAAGTCGATGTGCACTCGCTGCCATGGTGATGAGGGCCACTCCCACGGATGGAGAGGGGCTTGTGGTGATGTGTTCTGGATCTTTTGACATCCAGAGCAGTTCTTGGTCATGTCCTCAATCTGTTTATCGATTCCTGGCCACCACACATAGGGACAGACAAGACTTTTCATCTTCATGGTACCCAGGTGCCCCTCATGCAGTTCCTCCAGCTCTCTGGTGCGTAGTTTGGGAGGAATCACAACTTGTGAGCCACACATTAGTGTTCCTTGACACACTGACAACTGCTCCTTCCTTGTAGAGAAGGCTGGAAACTGTGTGTTACCCCGCGCTGGTCATCCCTTTACCGTGATGTCATACACTTTTGACAACACAGGGTCATTGCGTGTTTCCCTTTCAATGAGGCTGTTTGTTACTGGTAATTGTTCAACTATTGTTGTGTGAAAGATCTCTGCTGAATCCATTTGCATAGTTACCTCGGAAGTGGGCAGTGGTAAATGTGACAAACCATCTGCGTTGCTGTGTTGCTTGGTCCCCTTGTGTTCAATGTCATACCTGTGACCTCCTAAAAAAAGAAACCATCGCTGTATCCTTTGTGCTGTCATCACTGGAACGCCTGTCCTTGGGTTGAAGATTGACACAAGTGGATGATTGTCAGTCAACAGAGTAAACTTTTGGCCATACAGGTAGTGACTGAATTTCTTAACTCCCCACACGAGGCTTAGGGCCTCTCTGTCAATCTGTGCGTAGTTGGGTTCAGCTGAAGTTAACGTTCTTGAGGCAAAGGCTATTAGTCTTTTGGAACCATCTGGAAACTTGTGGATAACACAGCTCCTACCCACGGGGTGAGGCATCAAAAGCTAGCCAGATCGGTAAGGAGGGGTCAAATTGTGTGAGCACCCCTTCCGAAGTTATGAGTCTTTTATTTTCTTGAAATGCTTTCTCACAGCTCTCAGTCCACTTCCATTGTGTCCCTGTCTGTAATGGTGCATTTATTGGGTGTAGGACTGTGGATAGGTTAGGCAAGAACTTGTGGTAATAGTTCACTAGACCAAGATATGCCCTCAGCTGAGACACATTTTCAGGTGGTGGTGCCTTAAGCACTGCTTCTATCTTGCCTTGAGACATGTGTTAGCCATCCTTGTTGATCACATGCCCACAGTGTGAAATTTCCTTTTTGAAAAGCTCACATTTCTGTCTATTAGCTTTGAGCCCATATTCTCGTAACCTGGTGAGCACTTGTTTTAGGTTAGAAAGATGTTCGTCGTCATCCATGCCAGTGACAATGATGTCATCCAGGTTACACTGAGTCCCTGCAGAGCCTGGTCCATTGCCCTTTGCCCAATTGCAGGTGCTGATGCTATCCCAAACACCAACCTGTTGTACTGGTAAAGTCCTTTGTGTGCATCTATTGTCAGGTATTTCTTGGATGCTTCCTCGATTTCCATTTGAAGGTAAGCCTGGGCCAAATCGATTTTTGTGAAATGTGCCCCTCCTGACAGGGAAGAAAAGATGTCCTCAATGTGAGGTAGGGGATACTGTACTGTGTGGAGAACTGGGTTAGCAGTCATTTTAAAGTCTCCACATATGCGCATCTTGCTTGGTTTTCCTGGTTTTGTGCTGGGGGTTTTCTTCATCACTGGAACAATAGGCGTGGCCCATTCACTCCAATCCACCTTTGATAGGACCCCAGTCTGCTCCAGATATTTCAGCTCTGCATCTACTGTAGGACGGACTGCATATGGCACTGGCCTGGCTTTGTGAGATTTTGGACGTGAATTTTCCTCAATCTCAATCTTTGCTTTCATGCCCCGCAGTGTTCCTTGTTAATTTAACCCCAGTCGCTTGTTTTCTTTTTAACTCACTGACCTTTTTTTTTGCTAGCGCCACGAGCGATGTCTGGCTAGATGAGTGTGTCGCTCCTTTTTTTAAATCTCCATTGAGGCAGGCAGACCCTCAGCCCTGGGGTTCAGCGCCGGCTGTGGTCTCGCCTGGATGCGCTACGGCTCCAACTGTGTCTTTTGGTCTCCCGACGTTCCCAGCTCCGGCTGAACTCTCGCTTCCTTTCAGACTCGCAGCCTCACTCTACCTCTTCTGAGTGCTGTTATCAATTAAAACACGGCATTCCGATATGATGCAGGTTCATTAACCTCGTCGCCAATTTGTTGTGTATGTGGCCGGGTTACACAACAAAACTATAAATAAAAACGCTAGAGACTGGAGCTAAGCTGGCAGGGGCTTTTTACTTACGGAACCCGAAATGAACGCATATATACAGTTCAATACATGCCTAATAGCGAATGCTCTATAACGTGTTACTACAACATAAAATAGTCCCATATTATACAGTAGGCTATATGGTACAACTATCATTACCTACAAATTCTTCCTAGTTTATAACTTGTTCAAGAAATGAACTCATTTCATTTTCAATCCTATCTATTTCTGGAATCTCCAAGACTGAATGCTTGAAACAGCAGTAAGCAAAACAATTCTAAGTGGTCTTTCTTCTTAATTGTTATCAAGTATTAGTGACAAAATGACTGCTTTTTGAACCCACAAATGAAAATTATGTTATTTAAAAACTGTTCGCTCTAAGCATGAAGTGGTGTCACGCAAGTTCACACGACAGGTGATAAGTTAGAAACTGGTTGGCAGCAGTCTCCTTTTCCAATTAAGCAGCATGGTCTCCCAAATAAATAAAGGGGATCCAGTCTATTTTCTTGATTAGTTTTTGTTACGTGTATATATATGTATCTATATGTGTATATGTGTGTGTGTATTTATACAGTGCCTATAAAAAGTATTCACACACACCCTTGGAAGTTTTCATGTTTTGTTGTTTTTCCACATTGAATCACAGTGGATTTAATTTGGCATTTTTGACACTGATCAACAGAAAAAGACTCTTTCGTGTCAAAGTAAAAACAGATCTCTGCAATGTGATCTAAGTTAATCATAAATATCAAACACAAAATAATTGATTGCATAAGTATTCACCTCTTCACGCCAGTATTTAGTAGATGCACCTTTGGTAGCAATTATAGCCTTGAGTCTATGTGACAAGGTCTCTGTCAGCTTTGCACATCTGGACACTACAATTCTTCCCCATTCTTCTTTACAAAACTGCTGAAGTTCTGTCAGATTGCATGGGCATCATGAGTCAACAACCCTTTTCAAGCCCAGCCACAAATTCTCAGTTGGATTGAGGTCTACACTCTGACTTGGCCACTCCAGGACATTAAATTTGTTGTTTTCAAGCCATTGCTGTGTAGCTTTGACTTTGTGCTTGGGGTTATTGTTTTGCTGGAAAACAAGTCTTCTCCCAAGTCACAGTTCTCTTGCAGACTTAATTAGGTTTTCCTGCAGGAGTTTCCTGTATCTTGCTGTATCCATTTTACCCTCTACCTTCACCGGCTTTCCAGGGCCTGCTACAGTGAAGCATCCCCACAGCATGATGCAACCACCACCATGCTTCACGGTAGAGATGGTGTGTTATTGATGATGTGCAGCGTTTGGCGAATGCCAAACATAGCGTTTAGTCTGATGGCCAGAAAGCTCAATGGTAGAACCTTCTTCTGTCACAAACACAGATTCGGCAGCGCAGTAGATACGGCAATTGTGCTTATGCATTTGCACGTGTCACCTAATTATTATTTAATCGTGATGTTATTTAACTCCATACTTGTCGTCGTAGCGCTTGTCAAGACTTGGACAGAGCAGAGCACCACTTTGCTGTTGTTCTGCATTCGGTCTTCCCTGAGATATTGGACTTTCAAATCAACTGACTCTGAAGACTAGCGGTACTTGTTTAATGTTTAGATGTTCTTTTCAGCTGCAGTGTAGGCTTCATGTTCCTTTTGAGAGTTTTAGTCAATGGCCCTCTTTGGCCTCGTGTTTATTGTTTTATTTTCCCCTTAACACTGTTCCTATTAAAGTCTATGAACTATCAATCTTCAATGTCTCTCACTCCGCACTTGGGCCATATCCAAACCTGGTAACAGCAAGTCTTGACCCAAACAATAAACTATTTCCTTTCTTGCATGGTCACTTAGTTTTTGAGACAGCCTGCTGTAGGCAGATTTACAGCTGTGCCATATTCTTTCCATTTCTTGACGATTGGATTAACTGTTCTCCAAGGGATATTTAGTGACTTGGAAATTTTCTTGTATCCATCTCCTGACTTGTGCTTTTCAATAACCTTTTTTTTCATGGAGTTACTTAGAGTGTTCTTTTATCTTCATGATGCCAGGATACTGACTCGCCAGCAGATGGACTATGGAGGGCATTCTGACAGGCAGCATCACTGTCTGGTATAGGGGGTGGAGGTTGGGGGGAAGGTTGCTACTGCACAGGATTGTAAGAAGCTACAAAAAGTTATAAAATTAGTCAGCTCCCTATTGGGCACTAGCCTCCATAGTATCCAAGATATCTTTAAAGAGTGGTTCTTCAGAAAGGCGACATCCATTATTAGGGACCACCGTCACGCAGGACTTGCTTGCTTCTCGTTGTCACCAGTGGGAAGGAGGAACCGAAGCCTGAAGGCACACACACCGTGAATCAGGAACAGTTTCTTCCCCCCCTAAAATGATTCCTAAAAGGACATTGAACCCATGAACAGTACCTCACTACTTTTTTTATTATTTCTGTTTTTGGACTATTTTTAATGTTACATTATATTCTTACTGTAATTGATTTACTTTATTTTTTCTATATTTATTGTCTATTGCATTGTACTGTTGCCACTAAGTTAAGAGATTTCACGATGTATGCCGGTGATATTAAACCTGATTCTGATTCTGTAAAACATTTACAGTTGTGATGCAAAACCATTGTTTTGAGAAAATCCTACTTATTTCTTCGCTTACGCTGTCTGACTAGCTAATGATATCCAGAATTTCAAGTATTTAATTTTTTATTATCAGTGCTGGAGGCTGTTAATTGTAGTGGTAATATTTTGGTGGAGCTGTGAATGAAATGAGAGGGCCATTGCACATGTTAAAATACTTGCAGTATCTCAGTACTTGACTCTCTCCTTTTACTCAACTAGAAAACGTCTGATTAGAAAACATGGCTGCACAGACCTGATCTATGTTGTGTTCTCGTGCTCCTGCATTCCAGTTATTCCACCAATAGAATATCAGCATCATATGAGTGTGTATTTCAAACATGAATAAAATTGTTCCAGCAGGTTTTCAGATAATCCTAAAGTGAGAAGTTTCCTGGAAGCTCTGCTGCAGAAGTAGGGTAGAGTCTACAAATTACATACTTGGGAGATTATCTTAATCCCTACTAGAAAATTCTGCCCACATTCAGGTTGTTACAACAGTGCAATTGCAGGTAAATAGATACAGTTCAAACTCAGACAAACTTAGTTAACCAGAAGTATCACATTTTGAGATGATATAACCAATGTTAACAGTGGGAAAAAAAAACTTTAAAAGCCAAACAAAAACTTTTGCATAAACTTAACCTATCAATGGAGATCACTTGACCTTGCACATGTAGAGCGTCAAGTAGCATTTTATGGTAAAGTGGGATTAGATGTATTTCTTGCATATCATAGAGTTCAAAAAAGGTGGTAAAATACAGCCAATTAGATACTCATTTGCAGCTTTAACTGAAAAATTGAATTGTCATAGTTTCACAGAAAAATCTTCTCCAGGCTGAATAATTCCCAGCTCTACTTTTGTGAAGCAGAGGGAAGGCAGTGTAATGCTCGGAGAGTCTGATGACTGAAGGCGTCCTGATGAATTGCTTGGATTTTAACAAACATTGTTAATGCAATATCCTTAGTAATGACTCACCTCAGCTGAACTTTAAAGCTTGTGTAAAATGTCAAATATGTGTTGCATCTCTTGGAGCAGAAGTGTTCCTAATGTCAATTAAACAAGGATAACAAAGATGACTTTCCCTTACCAACTGACACCTGGGGCTTTATCTGATTGTTTGCTTTTCCTCTTGCAATCTTGGAGTCTCTTAAAGCAATTCTAAACTTCAGACCACACAGTATGTTATGTGATGGGCTGCCTATTTTCACATCTGTGATATTGCCAGACCATTCTGCTTTTCCTGTATTTATTGCTCAAAATCTCTTCTAAATCTTGTTATCCCTGAGCTTCATTTTTCCAACAAATTGGCCTCCCTTTTTCTGCCTAAAGGTAGCTGTTCTCTGCTTCTGAGCTAATTTCTGCAAAAAAAAATCGCTATGTTTTCAGACTAATGGTGGGTTTACACCATGCCTTGATTTAAAAATACTCAAGCTTTCCCAGTCCCTCTGTGGTTTCATTCCCATCCATCTATCTCTCTGATATTTTGCAACTTAGATCCTTTGAAGATTGCTGCAGACCTCTTGTTCTGGACTTTTCAGCATTCTGACACTTTAATCATTCTGGCAATGGTGAATGTGCCTTCAGCTATCTTGGGTCTAGGCTTTGGAATGTGTGACATCTGAACTTGTAAACCACTCTATCTCTCCATTAGAGATGGCACTTAAACCTGCCTCATCATTTGTGCTTTTTGTCATCTTCTATGAAGAGCTATGCATTTTTGGTTAATATCTCTCCTGTCAAATGTCTTTTAAAAAAGAGCTGCATAAGTTGATAGACCAGCAGTGGTGAGAAGAAAATGTTTTCCTTCTCAGGAGTAAGATATGGTATTTCATGGAATTTAATGGTCACATTGTTTGGGAACTATCAGAAAATTGTTTTAATCTTCTTTTCTATTGGTAGCCAGATTTCTGCACCTCTGTTCAATGCAAAATAATAAATGAATGGAATTATAGTATTAGTAGTCTCTTAACTTGGACCTTGCTTCATTTCCGAAACAGCCATATATTTACCCTAATGAAACAGCTTTATATTGGAGATATGGATATCCTGACCAAAACAATACACTCAATTGCCACTTTATTAGGTACCTCCTGCACATAATAAACTGGCCACTGAGTATGTTAATGGTCTTCTGCTGCTGTAGGCCATTCACTTCAAGGTTTGACATTTTGTGTGTTTTGAGATGCATTTCTGCACCTCACTGTAGTAACAAAGGGATGTTTGAGTTCCTGTCATCTTCCTATCAACTTGAACCAGTCTGATCATTCTCTCTGACCTCTCTCATTAACAATGTGTTTTTGCCCACAAAACTGCCACTCACTGGATTTTTTTTGAGTTTTTCACACCATTCTCTAGAAACTCTAGAGACTGCTGTGTGTGAAAATCCTAGTAGATCAGCAGTTTCTGACATACTGAGACCATCCTGTCTGGCACCAACAATCATTCCACAATCAAAGACACTTTGATCAGGTTCATTTCCCAGTATGATGCTTGGACTGAAAAACAACTGAATATCTTGGACCATGTTCATGTGCTTTTATGCATTGAGTTGCTGCCACATGACTGGATGATTAAATATTTGCATTAACAAGCTGGTGTACCGATATACCTCATAAAGTGGCCACTAAGTGTATATTCCTAGATCTTCAAGAGGAGGATGATGAGAGCAAATAAGAATGTCATGCATCATAGTTAGAAGTAAGGTTTTATGTTCAGCTTCTTTTCTGAATGGATCATTCAGAATTTTCCATAATTAACTAAGGCATGAAAGATAATATCAAACTTCAAGAAAAAGTAAATAATTGCACAAAGGCAGGTGGAAAGCTAGAAAACTGTTCAATTAAAAATATATATCTAATAAATGACTAAAAGATTAATAAGAAAAAAATACTGTTGGACAGAGAAAAAAACTATTCAAAATTATAGTAAACAGTTATCATGTTTAATATTGGTCAGGTTGAAAGTGAATGATTGCAGAGAGTTTATAGAAAACAACGATACAATTTAATTATATTGGTATTTGTAACAGTGCAGATGCTGTAAGAAGTGTCCCAGAAATGAATACTGGAACTGGAAAGGAGAAAGGAGCCTGGCGAAAGTTAACAATCATTAAGGCATTTTTACTGATAAAATTAGGATGAGTAGGGGATACTGCAGGCTGATAATTCCCCAGATTCTAATGGTCTTTATCCTGCAGTCATAAAAATAGTAGTTAGTAATGGTTAGTGTTTTAGTCTTAATTTTTTTGAAGTTCTCTAGATTCAGCAAAGGTTCTATTACGTTGGAAAATTCAAATGCAAATTCTTTATTCAGGGTAACAGAAAACAGAAAAATACAGGCCAGTCAGCTTTCCCCATGTTACATGGAAAATTTTAGAGACTAACTTTAAACACTTGGGGCATTTAAGAAAAAAAATCATGGTCGATGTGTATTTTGTGAAATTATCTTTGACTAATTTATTAGAAATTTGTTGTAAAGTAAATTATGTTGTTGATAAAGGGGAACCGATGATTTCCAAAAGGCACTTTGAGAAATGCTAATCAAAGATCATTGAGCAAATTTTAAGCTAATGGATGGAAGATTACCTTCTAAGAAGCTATGCACAAATAGGACTTACCTGGCTGGCAAGATGTAGCAAATGTTGCGCCACAAGGATTAATTAATGCCAGGGGCCTTGACATCTTACAGTTTATATAAATGAACTGGATAAAAAAAAATATGGTTGCCAAGTTTGCTTATTTCACAAAGTTAGAAATTTTAATAGTGGAGAGGGCATAAGTGATTATATAGGTTTTGTGAGTGGGAAAACATCTGGCAAATGGACCAAAGCATGTCAAAATATGAAACTATCCATTTGGGCAGGATAACCAAAATATGTCATGTAAATAGAAGTCCAAGCTTAATAAGGAAGGTAAAACGCATACTAGATCAGTGGGCTAGAAAAAAAGAACACCTGCATGTTAATAATTTCTATGGATATGTAAATAAGAGTTCTTGCATGTGGGACTTCAGTGTACTGGTTTATGGTTCACAAAAGCCTATTATATTGTTAGTGCAAACAATGAAGATTAGCAGACTATCATTGTTATCACTAGGGGAACTGAATTCAAAAGTGGAAGATGAGCTTCAGTTAGTGGCTGGTCATCAAACCAATGTAATATTGTTCTCTTTTAAAAGAAGGATATTAGTGATTGGAACCTGTTCCAAAAAAGATTTGCTGGACTATATGCAGCATTGCTGGCTTGTCTAATGGGACTGTACTGGCTAGTCTTGCATTTTCTGGAATTTAGAAAGAAGATAGCCACTTGATTGACACATACAAGTTCCTGAGTCATTTGCAAGTGGTTTGAGAGGATGTTTCCTTGTGTCGGAATCTAGGTAAAGTCCAAAGTAAAATTTAATATCAGAGTGCATACACATCACCACATACAACCCTGAGATTCTTTCTCTGCAGACATATTTAGCAAACCTATCGAACAGCAAATGTAAACATGATCAATGGACAACAAACTGTGCAAATACAAATATAAATAAATAGCAATAAATAATGAGCATGAAATAACAAGATAAAGAGTCCTTAAAGTGAGAGTGTCAGTTGTGGGAACACAAGAAGTAGAATAAGTGTAGTTATCCCCTTTTAGACAATAGACAATAGACAATAGGTGCAGGAGTAGGCCATTTGGCCCTTCGAGTCAGCATCGCCATTCACTGTGATCATGGCTGATCATCCACAATCAGTATCCAGTTCCTGCCTTATCCCCATAACCTTTGATTCCACTATCTTTAAGAACTCTATCCATCTCTTTTTTGAAAGCATCCAGATACTTGGCCTTCTGGGGCAGAGCATTCCATATATCCACTACTCTCTGGGTGAAAAAGTTTTTCCTTAACTCCGTTCTAAATGGCCTACCCCTTATTCTTTAACTGTGGGCCTCTGGTTCTGGACTCACCCATCAGCGGGAACTTGCTTCCTGCCTCCAGCGTGTCCAATCCCTTAATAATCTTATATCTTTCAATCAGATCCCCTCTCAGCCTTCTAAATTCCAGAGTATACAAGCCCAGTTGCTCCAATCTTTCAACATATGACAGTCCTGCCATCCCGGGAATTAACCTTGTGAACCTACGCTGCACTCCCTCAATAGCAAGAATGTCCTTCCTCAAATTTGGAGACCAAAACTGCACACAGTACTCCAGGTGTGGTCTCACCAGGGCCCTGTACAGCTGCAGAAGGACCTCTTTGCTCTTATATTCAATTCCCCTTGTTATGAAGGCCAGCATGCCATTAGCTTTCTTCACTGCCTGCTGTACTTGCATGCTTGCTTTCAGTGACTGATGTACAAGAACACCTAGATCTCGTTGTGCTTCCCCTTTTCCTAACTTGACTCCATTTAGATAATAATCTGCCTTCCCATTCTTACCACCAAAGTGGATAACCTCACATTTATCCACATTAAACTGCATCTGCCCACTCACCTAGCCTGTCCAAGTCACTCTGCATTCTCATAACATCCTCATGTTCAAGAGCCTGATGTTTGAGGGGTAATAACTGTTCTTGAACCTGGTAGTGCAAGTCCTGAGGCACTTGTACCTACTACTTGATGGCAGCAGCAAGAGAAGAGCATGGCATGAGTGGTGAGGATCTCTGACGATGAATGCAGCTTTTCTACTGCAACGTTTTATGTAGATGTGCTCAATCATTGGGAGGGTCTTACCAATGATGTACTGGGTCAAATCACTACCTTTTGTAGGAATTTCCGTTCAAATGTATTGGTTTTCCCATACTAGGCCATAATGCAGCCAGTCAGCACACTTTCCACCATATATCTATAGAAGTTATCCAAGGTTTTTGATGACATGCCGAATCTCCGCAGACTCCTGAGGAAGTAGAGGTGCTGTTATGCTTTCTTTGCAGTTTTTTTTATATGATGGATCCAGGAGAGGTCCTCTGAGATAGTGACACTCAGGAATTTAAAGTTACTGACCCTCTCCACCTCTGATTCTACAATGATTATTGGCTCATGGACCTCCGGCTTCTCTCTCTTGAAGTCTACCATCAGTTCCTTGGTCTTATTTACATTAAGTGAGAGGTCACTCAGCCAAGTTTTAAATCTCCCTCCTGTGTGCTGATTCATCACCCCCTTTGATACAGCCTACAACAGTGGTGCTGTCAGCAAATTTGTATATGGTGTTAGAGCTGTACTTAGCCACAAAGTCATAGATGTAAAGTGAGTAGAGCAGGGGGTAAGCTTACATCCCTGCTGTGCTCCTGTGCTGATAGAGATTGTGGGGCAATGTTTTTGCCGATTTGGATTGACTGGGGTCTGCAAGTGAGGAAATCCAGGATCCAATTGCACAATGGTGTACTGAGGCCCAGGTCTTGGAATTTACTGATTTGTTTTGAGGGGATGGTGGTTTTAAATGCTGAGGAGTAATCGACAAACAGCATCTTGATGTATGCATTCTTGTGTCCAGATGTTCCAGGGTTGTGTGAAAAGCCAACAAGATTGCAACAGGTCTACAACAGATGCTTTGGTAGGCAAAGTCACCACTGAGACAGGAGCTGATATGCTTCAACACCAGCCACTCAAAACATTTCATCACTGTGGATGTAAGTGCCATAGAGCGGTAGTCATTACAACAGGTTACCACGCTCTTCATGGGCACCAGTATGATTGATGCCTACTTGAAGCAGGTAGATACCACACACTGCCGGAATGGGAGGTTGGAGATATCGGTGAATGCACCAGACAATTGGTCAGCCCAGGTCTTCACTACATGGCCAGGTACTCCATCGGACTGGATGGTTTCCTTGGATTCAGCCTATTGAAGGCAGCCAGATACAGAGAACAGTGGATCATCAGGAGACATGAGGGTGCACGATGGTTCCTCCATGTTCTGGTGGATCAAAGCAATCATTGAAGGCATTGAGCTCATCTGGAAGCGAAGTTCTGCTGTCCCTTATGTTGCAAGATTTAGCTTCTTAGGCAGTTATGGCAGTCAAACACTGCCACAGTTGTCAAGCACCCATCGTTGATCCCAGTCTAGTCCGGAGTATCCATTTCACCCGTGAGATGGCTTTCTGAAGATCATGCCTGCAACTCTTGTAGCTTTCTTGATCTCCAGACTTAAATGCCTCTGGTCTGGCTCTCAGCAGATTCTGAATTGCATTGTTCATCCAGGGCTCCTGATTGGAGTAAACCCTAATCGATTTCATGAGGGCACAACTGCTTTAATAAAGATAAAATGGTTACTATCTGAAAATTATGGTTACTATTTGAAATTATTTAATATAATTAATACAGTAAAATTGTTTCTCTGACAAAGGTTAAAAATGATTTTATTATCGAGGTACATGTGTGTCACTGTATGCTACCCTGAGATTCATTTTATATGCAAAAAAACTATACACAAAGACAAATAACCAATGTGCAAAATTCAACAATTTGTGAAAATACAAAAAGTAAAACATAAAATAATAATAATCGATAAATAAGTAATAAGTAATATTGAGAATACATGTTATAAAGTCCTTGAAAGTAAGTCTATAGGTTGTGGAATTATTTCAGTGTTGAAGTGAATGAAGTTAACCATGCTGGTTTGGAAGCCTGGTGGTTGAGGGATTATAACAGTTCCTGAACCAGGTATGTGGTGTGGGACCTATGGCTTCTGTACCTCCTTCCTGATGGCAGTAGTGAGAAGAGAGCATATCTTGGATAGTG
Organism: Mobula birostris; assembly: GCF_030028105.1. Classification (NCBI taxonomy): domain Eukaryota; kingdom Metazoa; phylum Chordata; class Chondrichthyes; order Myliobatiformes; family Myliobatidae; genus Mobula; species Mobula birostris. Next base: position 135,454,262 of record NC_092376.1, read on the forward strand.
GGGTCCTTGATGACAGATGCTGCTTTTTGCAACAGCGCTTCTTGCAGATGTGCTGAATGACGGAGAGGGAATTACCTATTATGGACTGGACTGTATCCATTGCCTTTTTTTGGATTTTCTGTTCAAGGGCACTGGTGTTTCCATTTTAGGCAGAGATGCAACCAGTCAGTATATTCTCCATCTTTAGAAGTTTGTCAAAGTTTTAGATGACATTCTGAATCTTCGCAAACTTCGAAGAAAGTGGAGCATTGTGAGCCTTTGGAAACCTTGATCAAATTGGAGATGGAAGTCTTTGAATATCTTTTAAGACAAGGTTCAGCAGATGTTTCATAAGCAAGGTGGTGAAGAGTAGCAGGGGATAGACAAAATTGAAAGTTGAGCTTACCTTCAGATCAGCAACAAATACTAGATCAGGATTCAGGAGCTAAATGGTGCTGCCACGTGCTGCTGCTTCTAACTGATTTCTTTCTGTTGCCCAAGAAAGGACAGTTTAGAGTTTGCTGATCATTGTTACTCCAGGAGGTTGCACTTCCACCAAAGATTATTGGGGAAAATATCTCAAAATATTTCAAAATGAATGAAATTCATTCCCTCCTATCACCAAGAGACTTGCCAAAACATTCAGCCACCATACTTCCTAATAGAAACTGGCTAGGAAGAAATGAGAGCGAGCTTCTGCTATAGGCTGGCAGGTACAAGGAGATGTATAAAGCTTTTCTTTATTCAATTAAAGTGAAACATGGAACGTGATGCAGTTTATCTGGTAAATGCCAGTCATCCAGGAAGCTGTTGTACTCCTGTCAGCCTTGCAATTCTAAATCTCAAGTCCTGACCGTTGCTGTGTGTGCTGCCGTCACAATTGTGACTAAAATATGGCTTCCATTGAGGCCTGTGCCAGTACATGCAAAGTTACGGAGCAATCTATTGAAATTCTGAAAACCTGTTTTGCATGCCAAGATAAATCTGACCCTTCTTTTCACTGAGCTGAAGGATTAATGCAGGTCACTGCATCAAACTAGCATGAAAAAGAACAAAGGATTTCTGTACTCAGAAGCTGCTGGCGATGATGGAAAAGACAGAGTACCTTCCAACATACGGAGATGTACAAAAGAGGAAGATTTCCAACAGAATCCCCAACAGCGAGGAAGAAATAACATAGTTCAGAATCAGAATCAGGTTTATTCTCACTGGCCTCTGTCATGAAATTTGTTATCTTAGCAGCAGCAGTTCATTGCAATACATGATAATATAGAAAGAAAAAAATAACCAAGTAAATCAGTTACTCTAAGTATATATATGTATAATAGTAGATTTAAAAATAGTGCTAAGACAGAAATAATACATACTAAAAAAAATGAGAGTGTGTTCACGGGTTCAATGCCCAATTAGAAATCGTATGGCAGAGGGGAAGAAGCTGTTCCTGAATCACTGAGTGTGTGCCTTCAGGCTTCTGTACCTCCTTCCTGACAGTAAAAATGAGAAGAAGACATGGACTGGGTGATGGGGGTGCTTAATAATGGACGTCACCTTCCTGGGGCACCACTCCTTGAAGTTACTTATGTCCAGCCAGGCATATTTTATAGATGAATCTTGTCTGCTTCCTCCTGACCATTATCAAAGATGATCTCCAGGAAATTTGATTCACCCAATGTGATCAAGAAACAGCTCGGAACACTGGATACAGTAAAAGCTCTGTGTCCAGCTGTTTTAGTGAGGTCTTGAATGTGGGAACTAGCTGCATTTCCAGCAAAGCTGTTCCACTGGAAGAACATCACAGGCATATTTCTGAGTATGTGGAAATTTGTTCAGATCTATCCTGTTAACAAAAAAATACATAGAACAACCCCAATCTTACTGTTCAGTCAGTCCCTATCTGTATTAACGTGATGGAAGTTGTCACCAATAATACTATCCAGAAGCATCAACTGACCAGTAGCCTGCTGATTGATACCCAGTACAGAACCATTCCACTCGAGACCTCATTAAGGTCTTCAGCCAAATAAAGACCAAAAAGCTGAATTCTAGGGAGGAGTTGAGGGTCGGGTGACTGTATGTAACTAAATGTAGTGTCAAGGTGACTTGGTACAACTGAAGTCAAAATTCTAGAAACCTGCCCAGTGGTTGGGGTCATAACTTGCTCAAAAGAAGATAGTTGTGCCCATCAATTATCAAAGTCTCTGGATATTAGATTACAAGGACACTCAGTCCTCGTTTATTGACATTTAGAAATGCATGCATTAAAAAAATGATATAACATTCCTCCAGAATGATATCACAAGAAAACACAGGACAAGCCAACGCTAAAACTTACAGAATCACATAATTATAACATATAGTTACAACAGTGCAAAGCAATACCATAACTTGATAAAGAGCAGACCATGGGCACGGTAAAAAAAAAAGTCTCAAAGTTCCGATAGCCTCATCATCTCACGCAGGCGGCAGAAGGGAGAAACTCTCCCTGCCATGAACCCCCAAGCTCCACAAACTTGCCAATGCAGCACCACTGGAAGCACCCGACCACAGCAGACTCTGAGTCCATCTGAAAACTTTGAACCTCTGACCAGCCCCTCCGACATAGCCTCTCCGAGCACCATCATCTGCCGAGCGCTTTGACCCCGCCCCAGCCGCCGAGCAACAAGCAAAACCAAGGACTCGGGGCCTTCCCCTCCGGAGATTCTGGACCACACAGTAGCAGCAGCAGCGAAGCAGGCATTTCAGAAGTTTCACCAAATGTTCTTCCGTGCTCTCACATCCATTTCCATAAAATCAGGATTGTGCGCGGCACCCTACTTGACAAATAACAGACATTACCACCAGAGTGGCCGCTGCGAGCTGCATTGCACCGCCATCTTCTCCTCCCTCCTTTATATGACTATATGACTCTAAGAGGTCATTTTGGGTAGTATCCTTGAATCACCTATTTTCAGATGCTTCGTCTATGACCCTTCTTTTAACACTAGGTCAGAGAAGGAAATGTGCACTGATGATTGCACTATGTTTAGTTCCATTTACTACTCCTCAGCAAAGGTAGCTTAAGCCTACAAAGCATACAAGTTTGAGCTGATATATTGTCCGGTAAATAACACTGTTGCTATAAAAGTGTGAGGCATTGACCATCTCCAATAAGGAAGAATCCAACTACTTGTGTTTGCTATTCAATGGCAATACCATTCCCAGGTCTCCTACAACCAATATCCCATGGGCTTCCATTGACCAGAAGCCCAGTTGGACTACATAAAAACCATGGCTGCAAGATCAGATCAGAGGTTAGGTAGCTGGTGGTGACTCTCACACCCATCTATGTATAAGGCACACATCAGAGGATAAAGGAGTTTACTTTGCTCGTCTCAGTGAGAGGAATGCCAAATTCTCTCAAGATGATACACAATTTCCAGAACAAAACAGCCTATTTAATTGTTACTTCATCAATCATCCTAAACATTCATCCAATCCTTCCCATTTAGCAAGGCCTGTGGAAAAGTCCCACATAGGAAGCTGGTCCAGAGGTTTCAGGATGAAATAGTAATTTGGATTCAACATGAGTTTAGCAGGAGAAGACAGAGGCTGGTAGTAGATGGTTGCCTTTCTGATTGGAGGTCTGTGACTAGTAGCGAGCTGGAGTTTTGTTGTTTGTTATATATATTAGCAATTTGGATGATGTAGTATATTGAATCAGAGAACTTATGGATGACATGATCTGCAGATGGCGTTGTGGGCTATCAGCACTTGCAGCTGGATTTTGACCGCCTGGAATATGAGCTGACAAATGGCTATGGGTGTTGCACTTCAGGAGGACAATCTGGGGTGGGACCTACACAGTGAACAATAGGGCACTGAAGAGAGCAGTGGAACAAAGGGATCTGGGAAAGTGGCATCACAGTTAAACAGGGTCATAAAGACAGCTTTTAGCACATTGGCCTTTATAAATCAAAATACTGAGTACAGAAGTTGGGATGTTATGTTGAAGTTGTGTCTTGGTGAGGACAAAATTAAAATATTGCTATCAGTTCCCATTACCTAACTACAGGAAAGATCCCAATAAGATTGAAAGAGTACAGAGAATATTTACATGGATATTGCCAGGACTTAAGGAAGGTTGAATATGATAGGATTTTATTCACTCAAGGATAGAAGACTGAGGGGAGATTTGATAGAGGTATACAAAATTGAGGTGTATAGATAGAGTACAAGCTGGCTTTTTTCCCACTAAGTTTGGGTGAAACTAGCACCGGAAGTCATAGATTAAGAGTGAAAGGTGAAATATTTAAGGAGAACCTGATGGGGAACTTCACTCAGAGGATGGTGTGAGTGTGGAATGAACTGCCAGTGGAAGTGGTAGATGTGGGTTTGGTTGAAACACTTAAGAGCAATTTAAATAAGTACGTGGATGGGAGGGTTGTGGAGAGCTAGTCAATAGGACTAGGCAGAATAACGATTCAGCCTCAACTCGATGGGCTGAAAGGGGTGTTTTTGTGCGGTAGCGCTCTGTGACTCTATCCCCTGCATCACTGACGTGCAATGACTTTGCGTGCAATCTTAAAAAGTGCCATCACTCACCCTGCTAATCCAACAGCTTCTCCCAATTCTGCAGCTTCTGTCATCAAAAGGATAACTGCAACAAGCGGATGGGAACAGATGATCTACAGGTTCACTTCCTGATTTGGGGGAAAAATGCTGCTCTTTTATTGTTGCTAGCTCTCAATCCAGGAACTTCCTACACAATAGGACAGAGAATGCCTTCACAGTGCACATTGTAGAAAGTGACATCACCACCTCCACCACCTAAACAATGAACAATGACCCATTTTAGGGTTACTTGTTTTTAATTGATTTGTAACTTAAATGTCACTCTAAATAATTCAGACGTCATTTTAAATTAAGTCACTGTGCTTTTATGCTGTTTTTCACTGAGTGGAGTAACACTGCAATCACGTTGTCCTCAGCAATGACAATAAAGCTCTAACTTTACTCATTGGCAAATAGGACAATAACTAGTGCAGTGGAATGAATGGTGAGGGCTGGTAACTAGTAAATAAGGATGTGGATTACGCTAATGTTGCAACAGGGAACTGCAGATAAAGGCTGAGAGTAGAGACTTGGAATGCAGCAGTGACTTTGTCCAAGGTACGGGAGTATCACTAATTATGTTATAGCATGCACATAATAGAGAAATAACCATAACAGAATCAATAAAATACTGCACCAATTTGCTCTTTCAACCAGTGTGCAAAAGACAACAAACTGTGCAAATACAAAAAGAAAGAAATAATGATAGATAGATAGATAAACAAACAAGCAAGCAATTTCTTTATTTGAAATGAAGAGTCTTTGAATATGAGTCCCTAGTTTGTGGGACCAGTTCAATGATGGGGCAAGTAAAGTTATCCCACTAGTTTAAGTTAAATTTGAGGGGTAATAACTGTTCCAGAATCTGGCAGTTTGAGACCTGAGGCTCCAGTACCACCTTCCTGATGGTAGCAGCGAGAAGTGAGCATGACATGGGTGGCGGGGGTCCCTGATGATGGATGATGCTTTCTTGCAAAAAGGCTTCATGTAGATGTGCTCAATCATGGGGAGGACTTCCCCATGATAGACAGTGCTGTATCCATTACCTTTTGTAGGATGTTCCATTGAAGGGCATTTGTGCTTCCATACCAGGCTGTGATGCAGTCAGTCAATATGCTCTCCACCACACAGCTGTAAAAGTTTATCCTTATAATTGCAAATGTGTGCTGGGCCCAGGATATGTCCTTTGAAATGATAATATTAAGGAATTTAAAGTTGCTGACCCTCTTGAACTCTGATGCTCTGATAAGGCCTAACTGGTGGAACTCTGGTTTTGTCTTCCTAAAGGCAATAATCAGCTCCTTGGTCTTGTTGACATTGAGTAAGAGGTTGTTGTTGTTGCACCACTCAGCCATGTTTTCTGGTTCTCCCACCTATATGCTTATTCATCACCACCTTTAATTCTGTTACTAAAATGTAATTTTACTCATAATATTGTGAACTGAGAATATAAAAGCTCTAGCAAATTTATGCTCAGGTAGATGGTCTCCTGGTGCACACCAGTTTTTAATAAATTGTCTATCATTTCAAACACCAAATCCATATAACACTGATATTGTTACCTGATGTCCAGATGCTGAAAATTATTATTTTTTAAATTAAAATAAATCCCATTAAAGTTACTTCACAGTTCACACTGCTTTCCCGCTTTCACTCCCAGCTTGATAATTACAGCAGGTTTATTTTTCCACCACAATACACTCAAAATGCTGGAGGAACTGAGCAGGCCAGGCAGCTTCTATGGAAAAGAGTAAACAGCTAACGATGAAGGGTCTCGGCCCAAAATGCGGGCTGTTTATTTTTTTCCAGAGATGCTGCTGGCCTGCTGAGTTCCTCCCTCATTTTGTATGTGTTGCTTGGATTTGTACCATCTGCAGATTTTCTTGTGTTTGTGTTTTCACTGTCTTTGTTCCACTTCCTAAAACCTGAAAGTCTATATATTTTGCATGCAGAATTCTATGTAAGCTGTGTTTCCTTCAGACAACAGTACATAATTCAATCTCCTCAGCTACAACAATTTTTAAATGCTGCATCAGCCTTGCATGCCAGTTAAGTTGTGCTCCAAATCTGCTACTTCTATAGAACGTTTTTGTTATAAAAGGTGGCTACAAAGAATGATTCTCCTGGAGACTTAATCATTCCATAAATGACCAAGATAGCTCATGTACTAGAGGAATTAATTTCCTGTGTTAGCAGGTGGTACTAGGTTAACATCTGAAGATCATTCCCGTGTAGACTATGGAGGGGATCTTAAGGGAACAAGTTAATGATGGTCTCTGATGAGACAGTGATAACTCATTCTGTTTGATTTGTTTTCCTCCTATGGTTTCAAGTAATCTGCTTATCTTTTCTATTGGCCTTGTCTCTTTATTTTTTTTTCTTCTGTATTCTGCTCCCTTAATAAGTCAATCAGTATTTGAAATTGTATTTCATAGCCTCACATTTCAGCTTTAGTTCTTTTGATTCTTTGAAACTTAACTGCTGGTTCAACCCAACCCAGCTGGTATTTCAGAGCTTCTGTTAATCGTTCCACTCTTTCAACAACATTAGTTCCTTTTATTTCTTTTAATAATAATACATGCTCTCAGCTTCCAATAGCTTCCAGTTATAAAAAAAAATATTCTTGCATATCCTATTTTATTTTCTATAATTTACTAAATGTACTGCCTTTCATCTTTTATTGAAACATCTTAAATTTCTTTGTTCACCCATTATTCACTGAAACTTTAACCATTATCTTATTTCACCAGTTGCACCTGAATTGTTTTCCTATTTTGGGGACGAATTCCAAAATGACAGGGAATTAACCTATCCATTATTATGTTAATAATTCTGCAAACACAGGACTTCGCAACTTACTGTTCCAATTCTTCCTCACCCTTAGCTGTTTTTCCACTAACACTTCAGTTACTTGAGATTGCTCAGCCTTGCTTCCATTTTCCACCTGTTCCTCAATGCCATGTTTGTGTTATTGCATTTCTGCCTTTTCAGCTTCATTACTTAAACATCTTGGCATGTATTTCTTGTCAACACTCTCCATTTCTGCAAGGTAGTCTTTGCCATATCCATCACTTCCCCTTCCCCACAGTAACATCATTTGGTAAATTGTACTGCAGTGGATACAAATTAGTTGGAACACATTGGGACCAGTACATTTTGGCCCAATTAAACAGCTACCCTAATTAGCTGAAGTTTTATGGGAATAGTTAAAAGGTATAAAAAAGACAAACTACCATTTTACTGAGTAACAATTTATTTATTTATTTAAGTGAAATACTGAACAAATTAGTACATTACCAGTACAGTACTATAAAAGCATACTAGTTCCAAAAAATTATCTATGAAGAAATTTATCTGCTGTGTTCTTTTGTTAGTAAATGAACAAAATTAGCGCACTTAGTGCAGATAATGGACTGTTTTCATGCAATGCTTTAGGTGATTGCATCATCCAAATCTTCATTTTCATTGTACTATTCAAGAAAATTGTCAATAACTTCGTTATTCCTAACTTGTTGAAGTAGTGAAATCGTTTCACTTTTGCTCCTGGCTTTTCTGACATTTCCAAGCCTGAATGTTTGAAATCACAGAACCACATTGAGCAAAACAGTTCCAAACTGTCTTACTGCTTATTTCTCGCCAACTATCAGTGACAAAAAGTCTGCTTATGGAAAAACAAACATATGCAACTGATGCTATTTAAAAATTGATTGTGCTAAGCACAGTGTAGTGTCTATAATGGCCACATAAGTACATGCTCCAATTAACTGATGGCCCAATTAACTGGAATCCACTTAAAAGTTTATTCTCTCTTGTAATATAATATAGAAACGTAGAAAACCAACAGCAAAATACAGGCTCTTCGGCCCACAAAGCCGTACCGAACACGTCCTTACCTTAGAACTACCTAGGCTTACCCATAGCCCTCTATTTTTCTGAACTCCATGTACATATCCAGGAGTCTCTTAAAAGCCCATTCTACGTACTCACCACTCTCTGTGTAAAAAAGTTTACCCCTGACATCTCCTCTGTACCTACTTGCAAGCACCTTAAAACTATGCCCTCTCGTGCTAGCCATTTCAGCCCTGGGGAAAAGGCTTCTGACTATCCACACGATCAATGCCTCTCATTATCTTGTGCACATCTATCAGGTCACCTCTCATCCTCTGTCGCTCCAAGGAGAAAAGACCGAGTTCACTCAACATATTCTCATAAGGGCATGCTCCCCAATCCAGGCAGTATCCTTATAAATCTCCTCTGCACCCTTTCTGTGGTTTCCACATCCTTCTTGTAGTGAGGCGACCAGAATTGAGCACAGTACTCCAAGTGGGGTCTGACCAGGGTCCTATATAGCTGCGACATTACCTCTCCGCTCTTAAACTCAGTCCCACAGTTGATGTAGGCCAATGCACTGTATGCCTTCTTAACCATGGAGTCAACCTGCGTAGCAGCTTTGAGTGTCCTATGCACTCGGACCCCAAGATCACTCTGATCCTCCACACTGCCAAAAGTCTTACCATTAATGCTATATTCTGCCATCATATTTGACCTACCAAAATGAACCACCTCACACTTATCTGGGTTGAACTCCACCTGCAAATTCTCAGCCCAATTTTGCATCCTATCAGTGTCCCGCTGTAACCTCTGACAGCCCTCCACACTCTCAACAACACCCCCAACCTTTGTGTATTCAGCAAATTTACTAACACATTCCTCCACTTCCTCATCCAGGTCATTTATAAAAATCATGAAGAGTAGGGGTCCAAGAACAGATCCCTGAGGCACACAACTGGTCACCGACATCCATGCAGAATATCAGCCATCTACAACCACTCTTTGCCTTCTGTGGGCAAGCCAGTTCTGGATCCACAAAGCAATGTCCCCTTGGATTCCATGCTGCCTTACTTTCTCAATAAGCCTTGCATGGGGCACCTTATCAAATGCCTTGCTGAAATCCATGTACACTACATCTACCGCTCTTCCTTCATCAATGTGTTTAGTCACATCCTCAAAAAATTCAGTCAGGCTCGTAAGGCACGTCATGCCTTTGATAAAACCATGCTGACTATTCCTAATCATATTATACCTCTTCAAATGTTCATAAATCCTGCTTCTCAGGATCTTCTCCATCAACTTACCAACCACTGAGGTAAGACTCACTGGTCTATAGTTTCCTGGGTTACCTCTACTCCCTTTCTTGAATAAGGGAACAACATCCGCAACCCTCCAATCCTCCGGAACCTCTCCCATCTTCATTGATGATGCAAAGATCATCACCAGAGGCTCAGCAATTTCCTCCCTCGCTTCCCACAGTAGCCTGGGGTACATCACGTCTGGTCCCTGTGACTTATCCAACTTGATGCTTTCCAAAAGCTCCAGCACATCCTATTCTTTAATATCTACATGCTCAAGCTTTTCAGTTCACTGTAAGTCATCCCTACAATTGCCAAGATACTTTTCCGTAGTGAATACTGAAACAAAGTATTCATTAAGTACCTCTGCTATCTCCTCCGGTTCCATACACTGTCACACTTGATTGGTCCTCTTCTGTCACGTCTTATCCTCTTGCTCTTCACATACTTGTAGAATGCCTTAGGGTTTTCCTTAATCCTGCTCACCAAGGCCTTCTCATGGCCCCCTTCTGGCTCTCCTAATTTCATTTTTAAGCTCCCTCCTGCTAGCCTTATAATCTTCTAGATCTCTATCATTACCTAGTTTTTTGACCCTTTCATAAGCTCTTCTTTTCTTCTTGACTAGATTTACAACAGCCTTTGTACACCACGCTTCCTGTACCCTTCCATCCTTTCTGCATCTCATTGGAACGTACCTATGCAGAACCCCATGCAAATATCCCCTGAACATTTGCCACATTTCTTCTGTGTGTTTCCTCGAGAGCATTTGTTTCCAGTTCATGCTTCCAAGTTCCTGCCTGATAGCCTCATATTTCCCCTTACTCCAATTAAACGTTTCCCTAACTTGTCTGTTCCTATCCTTCTCCAATGCTATTGTAAAGGAGATAGAATTGTGATCACTATCTCCAAAATGCTGTCCCACTGTGAGACCTGACACCTGACCAGGATCATTTTTCAATACCAGATCAAGTACAGCCTCTTCTCTTGTAGACTTATTGACCTATTGTGTCAAGAAACCTTCCTGAACACACCTAACAAACTCCACCCCATCTAAACCCCTCAATGCAGGGAGATGCCAATCAATATTTGGGAAATTAAAATCTCCCACCACAACAACCCTGTTATTATTACTCCTTTCCAGAATCTGTCTCCCTATCTGCTCCTCAATGTCCCTGTTACTATTGGGTGGTCTTTAAAAAAATACCCAGTACAGTTATTGATCCCTTCGTGTTCCTAACTTCCACCTATAGAGACTCCGTAGACAACCCCTCCATGACTTCCTCCTTTTCTGCAGCCATGACACTATCCCTGATCAACAGTGCCACGCCCCCACCTCTTTTGCCTCCCTTCCTGTCCTTTCTGAAACATCTAAAACCTGGCACTTAAAGTAGCCATTCCTGCCCCTGCACCATCCAAGTCTCTGTAATGCCACAACATCATATCTCCAAGTGCTGATTGACACTCTAAGCTCATCCGCTTTGTTCATAATACTCTTCACATTAAAATTTACACTTCTCACACCATATGTCTGAGCGCGTCCCTTCTCTATCACCTGCCTATCCTCCCTTTTGCACTGTCTCCAAGCATTCTCTATTTTTGAGTCAACCTTCCTTTCTCCTCAGTTTGGTTCCCGCCCCCCAGCAATCCTAGTTTAAGCTCTCCCCAGTAACCTAAGCAAACCTCCCCACCAGGATATTGGTTGCCCTGGAATTCAAGTGCAACCCGTCCTTTTTATACAGATCACACCTGCCCCAAAAGAGGTCCCAATGATCCAGAAATCTGAATCCCTGCCCCCTGCTCCAATCCCTCAGCCACGCATTTATCCTCCACCTCATTCTATTCCTAAACTCTTGCGCCCTCTGACGTACCTTGTACTGGTGGCAATAATATACTACTTTTAGCTTTTGAGTAGCTTTAATCCAAAAAGTACATGTTTATGTAAGTGGCAACTTTTTATATCATACATGGCAAAAAAGTGCATAGGTCAATATGCCAAATGCCTCCAAAAATAAGGTCCTATATGTTCTACTGTATTTCTGAAATTCTGTGTCGAATGTGCAGCCATTACAACTTTACACATTTAGCACTATCTACTAGAGATTATCTTTTAGGCAAATATGGGTGAATTTGAAGTAAATTAATATTACTTAGTAGTTTTGAAAAATGTGTCATATTTCTTTAAGATAGTAAACCTGTTTTCCTAGTACAATAGTGAGTGCAATGTATTCATCTCAATAACTAACGTTTACAACAAATGAATTGGTAGTTATCTATTATTCAACACAAGATCACACCAATCAACTTTCCAACAGGACACAAAAGGCAAATCAATACCTCTTCAGTACTGTTGATAAATAATTTCTAGTTTTTCTTTCTAGTTCTGTGGTAAGTGAATCTGTGATATAAAGAAATTGTGCAGGAATGTTATTCGTTACCTCCACAGAGAGAAATGTTGAACTATTACACATGAGCCGCATGCTACTACAGCAGAGAGAAGCAGCAACAAACTGTTTTACATTCACAGCTTAGTAACCAAGTATTCATTAAAAAAGCAGGCTTTCAAAGCAGTAGTTTATATGATTACATTGCATGCTGTTTAACTGATGTCTGCTCGGGGTTAAAGTTCACTTCCTCGGAGAAGACTTATGGACTTCCCTACACCTTCCAAATGCACTTTCAAAGAGTTGTTGGTTTCTCCATATGTTGCTGAAAGCATTGCTGCTGTAGAGAAATCAATATTACCATCAGTTGAAGTAAGTTTTTGGTCCTGAGATGAAGTTTCATTCTTACTACCTTACAAAATAATCTGCTGAGAAGGTGGCTGAGGAAATTCAGATGATATTTAACTTGGGCAAGTGTGCTCTCCAGGGCAGCACAGTAAATGCTAGGGTTCTAGAGATCTATTTTTATTTATTCTATTTAGAAGTGCAACATGGAACAGGCCATTCTGGCCAGTAACCACTGATTTAACCCTAGTCTAATCACAGGACAATTTACAATGACCATTTAACTTTAATATGTATTGGACTGTGGGAGGTAACTAGAGCATTCGGAGAAAACCAGTGCATTCTACGGGGAGGATGTACAAACTCCTTACAGGGGATTGAGATCTGAAATCCGACGCCCCGAGCTAGTACAGTTAGTGTCGTTACGTTACCATGGCACCTAAGTACATGGTTAACCTGAAAGTGGCAACACAGGTAAACCGTGTAGTACAGAAGGCATTTGGCATGCTCACCTTCATCAGACAGGACACTGAATACAAGAGTTAGGATGTCCTGTTACAACCTTACACGATATTGGAGAGCATAATTGAAGTATTGTGCATAGTTCTGTTTGCCTGGCTGAAGGACAGAATCATCAAACCAGAAAGGGTGTAGAACAGGTTTACTAGGACTGGATGGATTGAGTTATAAGGAGTGACTGGATATGCTGGTGTTTTCTTTCTCACTGGGGCTCTTGTTTTTTTTCCTGGAGTGCAGGAGGCTGAGGAGTGACCATACAGAGTTTTATAAAACTGAGGGGCATAGAAAAGGTGAATGGAAACAGTTTTTATCCCTGGGTGGGAGAGTCTGAAGTAGAGAGCATAGGCATAAGGTAAGAAGGAATGATGTCCAGTAAGAATCTATGTTTGGGTCTCAATTTGTATCCCTCCATTCCTTGCATATTCTTCTGTTCATCTGACCATCTCTTAAACATTATTATTCTATTTTCTTCCACCTCTACTCCTGGCAGTCCATTCCAGGCACTAAAATCCTGCTCCACACATCTCCTTTAAACTTTCCCTTTCTCATCTTAAATGTTACATCCTCTAGTATTGGAAATCTTTAGCCTAGGTAAAAAGATACTGACAGTCTATTCTATCCATGGAATTAGAATTGGTTTACACCTCTGACTGTGTGGATAATTACAGCTCCAACACGATATACAGGTTTGCTGACAACACCACTGTTGTGGATTGTATCAAAGGTGGTGATGAATTAGCATTCCGGAGTGAGATTCAAAACTTGGCTGAATGGTGTAATAAAAACAACCTCTCAATCGATGTCAATAAGACCAAGGAACTGATTGCAGACTTCAGGAGAGGAAAACCAGAAGTCCATGAGTCGGTAATCATCAGAGGATCAGAGCTGGAGAGTGTCAGTAAACTTAAATTCCTGGATGTCACTATCTCAGAGAATCTGTCCTGGACCCATCATATAAAGCTCGACAGCGCTTCTAGTTCATCAGGAGTCTGCAGAGATCTAACATGTCATCAAAAATCTTGGCAAACTCCTATAGATGTGTGGTGGAAAGTGTGCTGACTGGCTGCAATATGGTCTGGTATGGGAACACCAATGCCTTTGAGTGGAAAATTCTATAGAAGGTACTGGATTCAGCCCCGTGCATCACAGGTAAAACCCTACCAACCGTTGAGCACAGCTACTTAAAATGTTGAAGTAGAAAAATAGCATTCATCATCAAAGATCCTCACCACCCAAACCATGCCCTTTTCTTTCTGCTGCCATCAGGCAGATGGTGCAAGTGCCTCAGGATTCACACCACCAGGTTCAAGAACAGTTACTACCCCTCAACCATCAGGCTCTTGAACAAAAGGGAATAGCTATATTCATGGAAGGACTCTGTTACATTGTTATGTCACACTCATTATTTATTGCTATTATTTATATCTGCATTAGCACTGTTTGTTTACCTTTAACAGTTGCTAATGTTTACATTTTACAGTTTCTGTTCTATAGCTTTGCTAAGTATGCCTGCAGAAGAAGGATTTCAGGGTTGAATGTAGTGACGTGTGTATGTACTCTCATAATACACTTTACGTGAACTTTGAACTTTATTGGTTTATCATTACCGAGTATGCTTGTCTTGCATAGTGTTCATAGAGATCAAATCTTTGAGGCAGAACAAGGTAAGACAGTAGGAGAATGCAAATGCTGCATAACAACTACAGAAGGAGTGCAGTGCAAGTAAACAATAGGTGCAAGGTAATAAGGTAGATTGTGAGATTATACTCGGGAGACATTCAATAATCTTATAATAGCAGTGGAGAAGCTATCCTTGAACCTGATGGTACATGATTTCAATCTTTTGTATCTTCTGTCTAATAGAAGAGGAGAGAAGAGAAATTGTGCGGAGTGGAGTGAGACTTTTGTTATGCTAGTTGCTTCACTGAGGCAACTGTAGACAGTACATTTTGCCACTTATCCTTACTAATTTTTATCAATTTTCTATAGCCTCTATGTTCCAGAGAAAACAAACCAACATTTTTCAATCTCTCCTCATAGTTCAATCTCTAATACAGGCATCATCCCGGCAAATCCCCTCTACACCCTTTTCAAAGTCTTCACATACCTTCTGTAGTGGGGTAGCCAGCATTAGTCATGCACAATTCTCTGACCAATGAAGGCAAACATGATGTACACCTCCTTAACCACCCTATTTACTTGCAATTTCAGTGAGCTGTGAACCTGGGCACTAACATTCCTCTGTGCTGGAAGATGGCATTAGGCTAAGTAGCTGTCATTTCAGTGGCATGGATTGATGGGCTAAATAGCCTCCCTCTGCTGCAAGATGTTTTGATTCTGTGCTCTTCAATTCTGAGACTGTTAAATGTTTAAATACCTAAATGACTCTGGATCTGAACCTAAGCTATAAAAAGAACAAGTTTTCAACATCTGTTGGAACTGGAGAGAAGACTGCACCTCAGAGAGGGGCTGGAAATTTAATTTTCTCTGATCTTGAAGTATATCACCATCTTATCTAAAAGTTTCCTCCGCTGTCTTTACAAGGCCCATGTCCCAAAACTGGGCAGACAACATGATAAGACTTTAAGAGAACAGTTGATTACTCCTCAGGTATAATGTTTCTCTGAAAATGTTCTAAATATTAATGCATGTTTAATTAAAAGCTGATAATTCCAAAAGGTAATGCTGTTCACACCATCTGTAAAGAAAGCGAGCTGTAAGTGTTAGAGGTGACATATTTCAGTGGAAATATACTTGCAACAATCTGGGGCAGTCTGTGCACGAGGGATGAATTTGTCTTTGAGTTTGACTTTGAGAGCAGTGCAGACAGTTGCATGAACCTGTGCTTGTGGTTTCCAGAAGCTGCAGTTAAGTAGAGTGTTTGTGCTGCACTGAAAGCTAGGGTCATCCCTGTGTTAAAATCCTTCCAGTCTGCCTCACTTAGGGGAGAAAAGTCTCCACAAGCAAAGTGGCGAAACATGTTTCTTTTGGTGAATATGTTTTTAACATTCACAGTAGGGAGGAGCATTTAGCTTCATTGCAGGGTTTGTAATGGTGGAAGCATTAAGTGAAGACGCTCAAGGTCATGTACACCTCCTCCATATGTGTCCTTCGTATTATGAAGCTGCATGAGAATGCACAATTCTTTACATATCTGCAACAGGTATTAATTCTTTACTTAAATCCTGATTGACTTGAAGTGCTTTGAATAAATTGGGTGAAACTTTTTAAAGGTAAATTCCCGAGGTCAGGGAAGTAAAGGAAAGGTCTAATTAATATGTGAAATTTTGACAGCTGATACCTGCTGTTTCTGAAACAAAGTAGTGCTACAGGGGAACCCATGAGCGCTCTTTTGGCACAGGTGCGAATGAAATTAATGGCTTTTTTGAGTCATTAAGAAGTGTTAAGGAATTTACTAATGCCATTGCTATACCTGTGTGGGTGAGGCAGGGTTGCGGAGAAGGTGCAGACAGTCTGCCAATATTACTGGTGAAGAAATCAGAATTAGTATTCTGCACTTCAACAGAATATTTCTGATTTAGGGTCATAGAACAAAAGCCTAAGTTTAATAGAACAGGGGTCCCCAACCTTTTCTGCACTGCGGACCGGTTTAATATTGACAATATTCTTGCGGACCGGCCAACCCGGGGCGGGGTGGGGGAGGGGAGGGTTGCCAATGGACAACAGTAGCAGTCAAATACGTTGTGTTTACCCAAGAAAGACTACAATGACCATGAAGCCTTGCGCGGGTGCAACTGTGCATGCGCATCGTGACCTGCTGATTTTTTTTCCTCTTTCTGCAAATCCTTTTTGGCGATTCTGTTCCACGGGGGGGGGGGGTGTGAATCACGACCGGAATGTTGGTGATAAGTGGCTACTACACTCAATTTTGTTTCTAAAAGGGTTTATCTAACGAATTTAATATTAAACACACAGCGCATATTTTCCTCACATGAATATAGTGATAAGTCAATTATCAGGGGAGCTTGAAGTAAGTGTTGAATGAACTTCCAGTAGAAGTGGTGAGGCAGGTTCGATATTATCATTTAAAGAAAAATTGGATAGCTATATAGACAGGAAAGGAATGGAGGGTTATGGGCTGAGTGCAGGTCGGTGGGACTAGGTGAGAGTAGCGTTTGGCACAGACTAGAAGAGCAAAGACGGCCTGTTTCCGTGCTGTAATTGTTATATGGTTATATAAGTAAGTCAATAGTATCATAACATTTTAAGTAACGTTTGGATATTAAACACACAGCACATATTTTCCCCGTTTGAACATATAAAATCATTGCAATTCATCAATATCGCTGAAACAGTGGGAGCCCTGGGCTTGATTCCCTGCACTAAGACGGTGCCATCGAGGGGTGATGGGAGACAGCGATACTCAAAGGGGGTTCCTTATGTCCAGTGTGTTCCGCAATTTAGTTTTCGTTGCATTCATTGCAGAGATATGTTGGAAATGGAAGCAACGTTTTCAGTGCTTTCGTGGCTATCTCAGGATATTTCGCCTTGACTTTGATCCAGAATACCGGCAGAGATGTTATGTCAAACAAACTTTTCATCCCGCCGTCATTTGCAAGTTTGAGCAGTTGATCTTCTTCCCGCGCTGACATGGATGACGTGTGGATAATGACCTCGCGTGCGTAATGGCTCAACAGAGCGTGACAGGGAATGAGGAAAGGTGCAGCTAACTTATATCGCCAAATCATATCGTTTCCTCGCGGCCCGGTAGCGCATGCTTTGCGGCCCGGTACCGGTCCGCGGTCTGGTGGTTGGGGACCGCTGTAATAGAACACATCACATTGTGTGCCTTGTTGTATGATGTAGGAAATCAGAGTCCATGACCATGATTGTTCTTGGCCAATGCTTCCACAGAAGTGTTTGCCATTGTCTTCCACTGGGCAGTCTCTTTCTGGAATGAGTAATCCCAGTCATTATCAATGCTCTTCAGAGATTGTCAGTGGTCGCATAACCAGGACTTGTGATATGCATCAGCTGCTCACACGACCATCCACCACCTGCTCCCATGGTTTCACGTGACCCTGGTCAGGAGGCTAAGAGGGTACTATGTCTTGCCCAAGGGTGACCTGCAGAGGGAAGGAGCAGCTTACACCTCCTTTGGTAGAGACATATCTCCATCCTGCCACATATTAATAGAACGTGGTTAATCAGTTTAGGAATTTAAGAGCTTATTTACACATTCTGTTTTGGAAGATTATTGTAAATTATTCACATTAAGCATTAAAATATTGGTCAACAAAAATTATCCAAATAAGATGCCTGTGGGCTTAATATTTTTGTTTGCTGCCAAATTGATACATAGGGTACAATTGTGAAGTGATGATTATACATATGGATTACATTTCTTGAATTTAGAGCTGATATGAAAGATTGAAAAGATTAGTTTTATTTATCGCATGTACATTGAAACATACAGTGAAATGTGCTGTTTTTCACTAATGACCAACAGTGTCCGAGGATTGTACTGGAGGCAGCTTGCAAGTGTTGTCACCGTTCTGGCACCTACGTAGCCTATCCACAGCTCAGTAACACAAAGCCTAACCATAAGTGTATGTCTTTAGAATGTGGGTTGAAACCAGAGGAAACTCAAGCAGTCATGGGAAAAACATGATCAACAGTGGGAATTGATCCCCAATTGGTGACTGCTGGTGCTGTAAAGCAATTGTGCAAATTACTATGCCACCATGCTGCCCAGTGAACTGAAACTTGATTGGTTGCCAGATGTTTCACCTAAACATTATTAGAATGAGGAACTCTATCTAATAACAACACAAATTTTGATATGTTAGATGTAATAAACTTACTATCTACTCAATTAAGTAAAGTTAAAATAAGGTGCAGTTTTTAATTATGATCTGTAGGAGCAGTGGGATGAAATGGAACTTAACTGTAAACAACAGGAATTCTGCAGATGCTGGAAATTCAAGCAACACACATCAAAGTTGCTGGTGAACGCAGCAGGCCAAGCAGCATCTGTAGGAAGAGGTGCAGTCGACGTTTCAGGCCGAGACCCTTCGTCAGGACTAACTGAAGGAAGAGTGAGTAAGGGATTTGAAAGTTGGAGGGGGAGAGGGAGATCCAAAATGATAGGAGAAGACAGGAGGGGGAGGGATAGAGCCAAGAACTGGACAGGTGATAGGGAAAAGGGGATACGAGAGGATCATGGGACAGGAGGTCTGGGAAGAAAGACAAGGGGGGGGGACCCAGAGGATGGGCAAGAGGTATATTCAGAGGGACAGAGGGAGAAAAAGGAGAGTGAGAGAAAGAATGTGTGCATAAAAATGAGTAACAGATGGGGTACGAGGGGGAGGTGGGGCCTTAGCGGAAGTTAGAGAAGTCGATGTTCATGCCATCAGGTTGGAGGCTACCCAGACGGAATATAAGGTGTTGTTCCTCCAACCTGAGTGTGGCTTCATCTTTACAGTAGAGGAGGCCGTGGATAGACATGTCAGAATGGGAATGGGATGTGGAATTAAAATGTGTGGCCACTGGGAGAGCCTGCTTTCTCTGGCGGACAGAGCGTAGATGTTCAGCAAAGCGGTCTCCCAGTCTGCGTCGGGTCTCGCCAATATATAAAAGGCCACATCGGGAGCACCGGACGCAGTATATCACCCCAGTCAACTCACAGGTGAAGTGTTGCCTCACCTGGAAGGACCGTTTGGGGCCCTGAATGGTGGTAAGGGAGGAAGTGTAAGGGCATGTGTAGCACTTGTTCCGCTTACACGGATAAGTGCCAGGAGGGAGATCAGTGGGGAGGGATGGGGGGGACGAATGGACAAGGGAGTTGTGTAGGGAGCGATCCCTGCGGAATGCAGAGAGAGAGGGGGGAGGGAAAGATGTGCTTAGTGGTGGGATCCCGTTGGAGGTGGCGGAAGTTACGGAGAATAATATGTTGGACCCGGAGGCTGGTGGGGTGGTAGGTGAGGACCAAGGGAACCCTATTCCTAGTGGAGTGGCGGGAGGATGGAGTGAGAGCAGATGTACGTGAAATGGGGGAGATGCGTTTAAGAGCAGAGTTGATAGTGGAGGAAGGGAAGCCCTTTTCTTTAAAAAAGGAAGACATCTCCCTCGTCCTAGAATGAAAAGCCTCATCTTGAGAGCAGATGCGGCGGAGACGGAGGAATTGGGAGAAGGGGATGGCGTTTTTGCAAGAGACGGGGTGAGAAGAGGAATAGTCCAGATAGCTGTGAGAGTCAGTAGGCTTATAGTAGACATCAGTGGATAAGCTGTCTCCAGAGACAGAGACAGAAAGATCTAGAAAGGGGAGGGAGGTGTCGGAAATGGACCAGGTAAACTTGAGGGCAGGGTGAGAGTTGGAGGCAAAGTTAATAAAGTCAACGAGTTCTGCATGCGTGCAGGAAGCAGCGCCAATGCAGTCGTCGATGTAGCAAAGGAAAAGTGGGGGACAGATACCAGAATAGGCACGGAACATAGATTGTTCCACAAACCCAACAAAAAGGCAGGCATAGCTAGGACCCATACGGGTGCCCATAGCTACACCTTTAGTTTGGAGGAAGTGGGAGGAGCCAAAGTAGAAATTATTAAGAGTAAGGACTAATTCCGCTAGACGGAGCAGAGTGGTGGTAGAGGGGAACTGATTAGGTCTGGAATCCAAAAAGAAGCGTAGAGCTTTGAGACCTTCCTGATGGGGGATGGAAGTATATAAGGACTGTTTTTGTTGGGTTTGCAGGCTTCAGTTCGGTACCTTTGAAATGCTGTTCAAACTCATTTTTGTGAAATGACTGAAACAGCTGAACCAGTGTCTTATTCCATTTTAATCAGGTAGACATTTGCTTCAGGTGTAAGCCACACTTTTTTTCTCCTGTTAGTTTTCAAAAACTGTAAATCTCAAGTGTAGCCAGTCCCGTGTCACTCTCATCATTATCAGATTTTCGTCAGTAGCTTGAAGATTAGTGCTCTATTTCAAACTACCTCTTGAACTTTTAGCATTTTCTCTTCCGTGAGCAATCCAGTAATTTTTGTCTGCCTGACATGCCCCTTGTGTGTGTCCTATTTTGTTGCATTTTCTGCACGTGTTGCCTTTAAATCTAAATTTGTTTGATTTTTATGAGCCTCTGCCTCAATGGTAACACAATTTGTTTAGCCAGATCTGTTCCTGTTTAGACACTACAATTTTAGTCATGCTCACTTTCGTTTCTGACTGCAACTCAATTCCACCTCTGTCTGTGGTTTCCATTGAAACAACAATTTCAACTGCTCTTTTGAATGTAAGTTGTGCTTCAGTTAGGAGCTGCTTTTGAAAGCTTTGTTGTAAGATTCCACAAACTAAATGATTCCTTAGTTCATCTTTAAGTCCATTGACAATGGAGTTAACATTAACTGTGATCATTAACTGACAGTACTCAGTCAATTACTTCAATTCAGTGAAGAATGCTGAAATGGACTCCTTTTTGATTCTGCTCATGAAACCTAAGGCATTCTGCAATCAACAATGGTATTTGTTCTAAATGTTCCTGTAATGCTTTGACAATATCAGCAAAGCTCATTTCTGATGTTTTAGTAGGAGCAATCAAACTTTGAAGCCAACTATATGCCTTTAAAGCATGTATTTGGCAATATTGGCACTCATTTCTCATTGGCTATTTCATTTGCTTCAAAAGACTGTTCCAGTAGCTCAGTGTACATGAGCCAATTACCTGTTGTGTAATCAGACTTGTCAATCTTTCCAATGTAACCAGCCATTTCTGATATTTTTAATGATTATTATCACACGGTATTCACTCTTCATAAATCCATGAATTATTCAGTTGTCATAGTTTTTTTAAAAAATTGATTGCTTCTTCCCTTCCAAGAACACTTCTGCACTTCCTTTTATTTAAGTCGACCTGTTTCTGCACATGCTGGCAGTTTTATTGTTCCTTCCTGTACTTGAGCAGATCAGTAGCCACCTCAGGTTCATTTTAAAAATACCTTGTCACCAATGTTATGTTTTGTAACTTCAAAACATTAAACTAATACAAAGGAAGTCATTGTGTCCGAAAATCCGGGTCTAACTTTGCGTTTACTTTAAATGAGGCATGCTCATATTATGTGGAAGCCTGGAAATCTATGCAATTCATGTATTTATAGATACATTACCCATAATTAATTATTCAAACAGGAAGAATTCTGAATCAAATAACATATACAAGATTACTCAAGTATTAGTGAAATATTAAATACACAACACACACAGCTATTGTTGTTTAATGCTATTAACTGGGATATATTTTGAGGCAATTGAGTAGCCTGTTTCATATGTTTCCTTCCAAAGCCAAAGATGCAAATAAACTAACAATGTGTGGCTTTCAAATTTTCTCTTCTTTTGGTATGCTACAGACATAGTTGTTTATTGTGATGCTAACAA
This sequence comes from Mobula birostris, assembly GCF_030028105.1. Lineage (NCBI taxonomy): Eukaryota > Metazoa > Chordata > Chondrichthyes > Myliobatiformes > Myliobatidae > Mobula > Mobula birostris. The sequence continues at coordinate 135,476,593 of NC_092376.1, forward strand.
TCCCTTAATGTGCATGAATTGACATCAGTTCTATTTTCAGGAATATTTGCATTGATAATGTGATATGGTCTGAACAAATGAAGGATAATTTTTCAAGCATGGATTTTGAATATAATTACAAATGTCTTTCCTCTGTTGAATACCTGAATAGAACTTCATTAATTTCTTAGCAAGATACAAGTTTTGTTTTCATGCATACAACCGATCGGTAATGGTCTGAATTAAAACGACTTGGGTAGAAAGTTGGGTTCATTTTATTTGAAGAAAACAGTAGTGCAGCCAGAATCTAGGGATGTTCCATTTTAGGAGGAAAGGAAAAGATCATAATCACTTGTGACGGAAACAGTTGCTAGTCCAGCTTGCTAAAGCTGTGATTGATGATAAACAGCTGGTGCTAATCGAAATAATAAGTGTGCTTATCAAGCAAAATATCTTCAACGCAGGTTTCTAATTAGCAGCTGTGACCTTATATATCAAGGGCTATGATTAAATTAATGAGGAGAATTGAATCTACTGCTGCAAATGAAAAAGATATTGTCAAGGCCCCACTCAATTCCAGGTTCTTTCAAAGACATAATTAGTTTGGAATAGCCATTTAGAAGTTGGAATGCTAATTAATATGTTAATTAGGTTCTTTAAGCATTTATATTTATGCCAATTTCTTAAATCCAAGTTATAGAAGAATGAGTACATCTGTTGTAATATTGATGACTTTGCTTGTGAAATAATTTTTTTTGTACATAGGAAAAAAATTCAATACTGCTATAACTTTTCAAGAGGAGAGTATTGATTTGGGGAGATAAGCATTCTCTACCTCTGGAGATGTTTGTTACCCATGTTGTACTCTGAAGAATTGGAATATCAAAGATGCCATGGCTGAATGTAGACCTAAAGCCATGTATATTTGAGCAGATTAGTCATAATGCAGTAACTAATTCTCTTTCATCATGTTTTTTTACAATCTCAGATTGTAAAAATGTAGATGGTTGCTGTGAAATTATTGACCATAATATCCACTATTTGTGTATAGAATCAGTTCTAATATGCATTTAATTCCAACTGTGACTTAGTCAATGGCTCTCCATCTACGAGTATTAATCCCTTGTATTGGCATATGCAGATAGATGTTTAGTTCCAACCAAATTGGTGATGAACAACAAGAGGGCCTTTGAACTAAACAGGTGTCAGTCTGTCTATATATCACTGAGAGGTCAAGGGCTTGATTGAGGCCTGCAGTTCAAATTTAGGTAACTTTAAGGGAGCCAGTATTTGTCAAAAACAGACAAAATTCCAAAAATTGAACAATTTTGAGAAAAGTTACTTGAAGGTTTGTACTTGGAGTAGCAGAAGCATTCCTACATCCTGTGTGATGAATGTGGGGTGCCCATTCAAAAGAAGTATTCCAAGTAGAAACCACATTGCTAGAGCATAGGAAATGCTGTAAAACATAACTAGCGCAGCTTGTTTCAACCGCATTTATGCTTGAAAAAACTCATTGGACATATTACAAGAAACTGCAATTTTGTTTTTGCCTATTTCCTCCTTCTTGGCCTGCAAGGTCACTTGACCCCATAAACAAACCACTGGATTTCCAGCTGCATCTCTTCTTGCACCCTCAAATGATGTGTGGTTGTGAGCCTCAAGTATTGAAATGGATCCTGCTCATCACTTTCTAAAATCTTCCTAAAAAGTTCTATCGTTCCATTAACCCATGCTTGTTAAAGAACACTACTTTACTACTAAGCAGAGTGTCAATTAGTTTCCACATTTTATTCCTATCCTTGTCTACAAGGTCCACCCCTAAATCTCTCTGCTCCTCTAATTCAGGGTTCTTACTATTTCCCAAAATTGTGCATTTCATTGATATTGTGCCCTCAGCTGTTAAGGCCCCAACTTACTCTGAAATATCCCTACCTCGTTACTCTTTCCTTATTGTGTTTATTCATCTCTTCAGTCAGGCCTATAGTGGTTTGCCTGAATAGCTCCTCATATGGTTGGACACCAATTTTATTTGAAAGTTTCAAAGGTTCATTTTATTGTGACAGTATGCATGTACAATACAACTCTGATTTTAATCTTCTCCAGATAGCCATGAGATAGAGGGAAAAAACAGCTGAAGACATTGAAAAGAAAGACAACCTCCCCTCTCCACATGAGAAGGAAAAAGAAACAAAACTTACAAACTCAATACCCTCCACCCCATCCCAAGCACAAAAAAACTAACAAATCACCCACATGGAAAACTGACAACAGGAACATCAAACCACTAATTCACCCAACATCTACCTTGCTTTGGAGAAATTAAAACATCTGAATTTGAACTGAGCACTTAAGAAGCAATACAATGCAGATTTTGGTTGTACATTTATCAAATGTAACATGACCTATTTCTGTGGCCATCAGCAAAATGTAAATCATACTAAGAGATATTAGGGGCAGTTTCTGTAATTGTATTCTTTCTTGAACAAACTGTATAATTTATATTAAATTTATGACCCGTTGTGAATGCTTATATGATGTTGTTTGCCTCTGAAGCTGTTGCAAGTAAGTTTTTCATTGCAACTGTCATATGATAATCACACTTTGACTTTCAACTTTGATTGCCCCACAAAAGGGGAAAAACCAGGCGTCAGAATTATTTTGTGTATGCCACTGCTTTCACAAGTTGCAATGGAATTTAAATAAAAATAATTCCGATCTAAACTTTTACTTCCTTAACCATTAAGAATATATTTCCAGAGATCAGAAGTGAATCTGATCAAACTTTCTATAAATTACTTTGATTATAATACTTGCCTCGTTATTTTCATCTGCAATCCTTTCTCCTATTACCATGGTATCATGCAATCTCATAACTTGTGCCAAATATCTGCTTTTTGTGTAATTTGCCAGAAGTCATGATATAGGAAATATCTTTTATCAGTTCAAATGGAACGCTTAGGGCATTGGAAATAAGTATTGCTTTTGTGACTGAGAGACCTGACAGCTTGGCCTATTTTGTATTGGCTGAAATGCTTTAAATTTCAGTTTCCCACCATGAATATCAGTTACTTACATCCGTTTACTTTAAGGAGCACTTCCATCTGTGGTATGCTTGATATATCCCGGTCATGTACATTTCTTTCCCATGTAATGTACTGCACATCTTGATGCATACATCTGGGACATCTAAAATCTAATAATGTCCAAATCTGAAAGAGTAGCGTGGCGGTCCATTAGTGATTACCGCAGATTTGCATTACCTTGATATAATTATACAAAATCTGAATTAGCTGTTGAGTATCACAGTTGAACTCTGGACTGTATGTTAATTAATAGGTTGTTTTGTAAGTTGAATCGATTTGATCGATATTTTATAACTAGTAGCTAGCCTTAAGAGAACTGTTATGTTTTGTAACTCCAAAACAAAAATTAATTTAAAGAAAAACACAGAGCCAGGAATAATTCATTTATGGTAGGTTTTATTTTAAACAAGGTGCGTCATATGAAGTGAAGGCATAATGATGTATGTTATTTATTTACTTTTACACACTATTATGTAAACAGCAAAGAATGCTTAATCAAACAATATATTTACAATATTACTGAAATATTAAATACTCAAGGTTCCTCACTGCTTAGCTGTAAACTCCAACTCAATATAGAATGCATCTCAACTTAAATAAACAGTATACTATATAATACAACTCCTATATAGACATCCACAGTATAGTAAATTTAAATTGTCCCATTTAAATTTTAAGATTTAATCATTGTGAAAGCACGCTTATTCTTGTGGGATAATGTATTCTCTGACAAGGAGAATCACACTGGTTGACAGGTGAGACTGTGGCTCATGTAACAGCAAGGAACAGCCAAGGAACAGCATAGCTGGTGAGTTGTTGGTTGTGGAGTGTGCTGCATTGCGAGATGCAAAGAAGAAATTGGCGAGATTCCAGTTCAAAATCAGTGTAATGTGTTCTAACATTGCACACAGTACGTGCATTCTTTAGACTCTGAGCAAACCTTTTTGCCAAGCCATTTATATAGCTGGGTGGTACAGTACAGAGGTAATATGTCATATTTCATTAATTTTCAGGAATGACTGAAACTGCTTTGCAACTAACTGTGGTCCACTGTCACTGACTATGTTTTCTGGAACACCAGTCCTTGCGAATAGGCTTCTATACTGGAGTTATCTTTTCTCCTGTAAGTTTTTAGCTGGATATCTGCAGCATTCAATTCAATATTTCCAACATACCATTCAAAGTCTTTTTGTGGAATGACTAAAACAGCTGAGCCAGTGCCCAATTGCATTTTAATTAATTTTCCATTCACTTCTGGTGTAAGCCGTATTGCTTGTCTGATGTAATTTTCACACAGTAAATCTTAAGGCTACCTAGTCCTAAGTAAGTCTTATCATTACCTAATTTTTCAGCATGCAGATTAGTGCTATTTCTGAAACTGCACCTTGACAATTTATTTTTTTCTCTTCCCTGTGCGGTTCATTTATTTTTCTCTACCCAATATGGTCTTTGTATGTGTCCTACTTTGTTTCATTTTCTGTGTGTTTCACCCTTAAGTCTGCATTGGTCTTGTGTAAGTGAACCTCGCCACATTAACACAGTTTGTTCAACCAGGCTGATTTCTGTTTAGACATTGCAATTTTGCTCATGCTTACTTTCTTTCCTGACTGTAATTCAATTGTCTACATTTCTATTGATGCAGCAATTTCAACTGCCCTTTTAAATGTGAGCTGTGCTTCAAGTTAGGAGCTGTTTTTGAACACTTTCTTGTAAGATTCCACAAACTAAACCATCTTCCATTAAGTCCATCACTGAACTGACAATGCTCAGACAATCTTTTCAATTCAGCCACATACACTGAAGTGGGCTCCCTTCCTTTTGATGCTGCTTATGAAAGCTAAAGTGTTCTGCAATCAGCATTGGTTTTGGTTCTAAATATTCTTGCATTACTTTCACAATATCAGCAAAGCTCATTTTGGCTGGATTGGTGGGAGTAGTCAAAATTCTGAGCAACTGTATACCTTGAAACCCAATGTATTCAACAAAATTGGCACTTCCTTCTCATTGGCTATTTCATTTGCTTTAAAATATTGTTCAATTGGCTCAATATGCACATTCCAGTCATGTCTTGTGCAGTCAAACACATCTATCCTCACCATGTAGCCAGCCATTTCTGCTTTTTTTAAAAAAATCTTGATTATAATCACGTGGGACTCACTGTTTATGAACCTATGAATATGTAAGTTTTCTGCCTTTTTTAAACTTGAACATCTTTACCTCTTGAAAAGAAAGCGTGCTGCATTTTATTTTTTTAACTCTCATGTCTCACTGCACTTTTTTTTAACTTGAGCACCCTGCTGTGCTTTAGCAGGTAGGTAGCTGTCTCCGGTTCATTTTAAAAATACCTTATCATCTCTGTTATGTCCTGTAACTCCAAAACATAAAGCTAATTGGAAGGAAGACACAGAGCTGGGAATAACACGTGTACATTGAGTTTTACCTTAAGCGAGGCGTGTACGTATGATGTGGCATAATTACATGTGCCATTTACCTACTTTTACATATAATCCACAATGCATTAGGTAAACAACAAAGAATGTTTATTCAAATAACATTGCTCACATTTTACTGAAATATTAAATAGACACCAAGAATTACTTTTCACACTAATATCCCTAAATGTGGACCAAGGATCTGAGACATGAACTGAGTTTGTTGTACTTTTGGCCAGACAGATTTTCTGGAGTTGACATGTCAAATGTTTGATGGAACCTTATGGTCAGCAGTGATAAAGCCAATCAAATTTGAGTGGGATTCATATACTCTTTCAAGAGAAGCAGCACTCTTTAAGGGTTTTTGTATGTTTATTTTCAAGAATATAAAGTTCAAGGGGTTTAAACTTCTGAATGGTATCTGCTGTACAGTTTATCTCAAACTTAATGCAGAATATGATTAATGAACATTGCAGAACTTCTACTCGATTCTCCATTTTTTTGCAATTCCAGTGCTTTTTTGATGCTGCCAAATAACTAATTCAATTAATTTTTCTCCACTAAGTGAATTCTTTTGTCTTTTATGGCTCTCCATCTGCTTCTAATATTGTCCAATTGTGAATGAGCTTTGCTTTCAAAAACAAGTTGAGTTCAGATATTATGGTTTAAACCAAATAAAATTTCTACATGACGTCTATTCACTTTCTCATCACAGGCCTTGCAATTTTTATGTTATGCTATTTTCATTTGTTTCCTTCTTGCATAATTAACAATTCTCTCTGTCAATCCATTATTTTTAGAATACAGTACCATTTGTTATCTGTATATGGCTTATGTTACTACCTACCAGAAATAAAGAAATATTTGCACTTGAATGAAATACAGTAAAAACTACATTGTGCTTTGAACCCGTAGACTTTTAATATCTACCAATAAGGGCAGACAGAAACGGATTTTTTTTGCATCTCAAGCTAGAGTTACGACCTACAACATTTCAGTAGGCAATAAGTGCTGCTTGGAAGCATCAGCCAAGTTTAAATGCTGAAATCTCTGCAAAGTGACTTAATTGCTTGGTCCGTAGATTTGGAGGCAAAAGTATACCAGCAGCACCAAGGCTATTTTGACTTCTAGTAATTCATATTTCTTTTAGGGTTCAATATGAAAGTGGCTGATACAGAGCTTATGTATTCTGACAAAAAAATTCCACATAAGGCTCACTCTTTTGCATATTTTGAGTTGTTCTCACCCCTGTGCAACTTGGCTGCTGCTTGCCATCTGGTGTTTGCAACACATTCAGAACTCTGTCTTAAAATTAACTGAAGCATTCTTAATCAATTTTTTGCTACTGATGGCGTGCTTTTTGTTTATTATTTTCCAGTTAAGTTGCTAATAATAAAAAAAGGAGACATGCAATTCACTCGCAACAAGACATAATTCTTCATGAAAAAAATAACTTAAAGCTCCCTGGTGTTAATGGCACAAATGGCATGCAACAACGTGGAATAAACCAAATAGAAAATTATAGCTATGACTACTGTGTTGTTAATCAGATTTGCATTAAGTCAAGGTGATTATTCTGCAAACACAAGAACATCTGTAAATGCTAGAAATCCTAAAGGAACACACAGAAAATGCTGGAGAAAATCAGCAGGCCAGGCAGCGTCTGTAGACAGGAGTAAGCAGTCGATGTTTCGGGCTGAGGCCCTTCTGCAGAACTGGAGAGAAAGACTGGTCAGAGTAAGAAGATGGGGGGAGGATAGGAAGAAGTACAAGGTGGTAGGTGATAGATAAAACCAGGAGAGCGGCAGTAGGGGATATAAAAAGCTGAGAAGTTGTTAGGTGATAGAGATAAACAGTTGGAGAAGGAGGAATCTTCTGGTAATTGCCCCCTTCACAATTCCCCATTCCTGTTTCCCTTTCTCACCTTATCTCCTTACTGTCCCCTCACCTTCCTCTAGTGTTCCTCCCCCTTTCCTTTCTTCCATGGTCTTCTGCTCTCTCCTATCAGATTCCCCCTTCTCCAGCCTTTCTCTCTTTACTTCAGCCCCTCCTCTTCTCCCGGTGGGTGTCACCTATCACCCACCACTTTCTTCTGCTCCTCTTTCCACCTTCTTACATTGACTTCTCTTTCCTTCCAGTCCTGATGAAGGGTCTGGGCCCACAATGTTGACTGTTTATGCTTTTCCATAGCTGCTGTCTGGCCTGCTGCGTTCCTCCAGCATTCTGTGTTATGATTATCCTGCACCATTTTATTGGCAAGTTTTGCTCAGTTTGTTATGGGTACTGTATATTTGAGATATGGGCTTTTTATGAAACCAATCATGCCTTAATTTAGAGTAACACACAAATAAATTAAAAAGGATGGAATTATAGCTCATCGCCTTTCATTCCAGTGCAGGACATAATGACACAGATGTTGACTGATCATGAGCAATCAATCTGTCAATTTGGTCCAGACATCAGGCAAGTAAACTCTAGTAGCAGAAAGCATTGAAAGGTCAATGTCCCTGATCCTTACAACTATGCTTTTGTTTTGTCTCAAATCACTGTCTTCACCTAAAAAAAATCTAAAATAAAGCTCCTTTGCCTTTGTGAATGAATCAACACAATCTCTTTTCATTGTCTGCTTAGTGAAATTGTTTTGGATCTTTTTTTCACTTCAGAACCCGCTCCAACTCATGAACTTGCACGTGGTTTGTGGGCTATTCTTGGTCTCATTGGTACCAATTTAAATATGATAATCAATTCTAGTAGTGGTCTACATTCTAATTTAATGATGCACTCATTGGTTTCCTGGGCTTTGTGAATTTGCCTTTTAAACCAAGGAAAGGAAGGAGCAGCAGTTTGTGGGGCCTGTTAAATTTATCAATGCAAATAACTAATGCTAGTAGCTACTTTCCTAACAACCACAGAAAGAATTGCTGAGATATTAATTTTGGTATACTGGGAATATTAAGATGCAGATCAGGTCAGAGGGCATTTTAAGTGCCACAGATTGAATTTCAAATCAAAAACAGATTGCTCATCAGCAAAAAAAAAGAGCCTTTTTGTGAAGAGATTTCTCAGAAATGAGCAGAAAGGCAAGGAGTGAAAGAGCTCAGCTCATTCGAGCCCGCTCACTTTGTGTAGTGTGCAGCAGAGGCTTGGTTTCATTGATCTTCTTGAGAAGCAGTTCATTTGAAAACTAGATTTGTCGTGACACATGACAGCAGGCTGCTGCTATCTCCTAGAAGTCTGGCTCTCTTGGGTAGCTGATGTCCATGGATTGTCTGTAGTTGTGAACATGCAAACATCTTAATTCTTTTAGAACTAATTTGAGTTGCCATAGATGTCCAATAGCATTGGATATCCTACCCCTCGAAGAAGACACCATTATAATGCCCAGTGAAGTCAAATCTTTTATGCTTAAGGTGGATTTCTCTATTCTCTCTGGAATTATAAGCAGTGCATGTCTTTGGCTGTGCTCATAAGATACCACATTAGCATTTAAAGTTCCAAAACTTGCAAAGTACTTGAAAGATTTAACACTGTTAACAAAATGATTTAATGCTATCAATCCCAATAAATCTCCCCCATTTCCATTTCACCTAGTTGCCTCACGCACAAACTCAACACAAAAACATGAGAGGAAGGCAGTATGACCTCATTTATAATTTATTATTGAGTTTTGCAGAGGTAGTCCCTTGAGCAAACTATTTATTGACCCATCTCATAACAAAAGGTTTCTTCTTGGGGTGTCCTTCAGAAACTTGTGGGTTCTGAGGTTGCTATTGAGCCCAACATGAAAACTACAAACCTTTACGTGGATAGAGCTGAAGTTGGCTGATGAGATGCTTATGTGGGTTGAGCTCAGTGATGGTTTGCCCCTCATGACACTTATGCAGATCCCCTCCGTGTGTTTTGTGCATGGCTGCTGGTCTCAGAGCTTCCCGAAGTAATCTTGTATTAATTCAAGAAGTCTTTGAACATTTCCTTGAATCTTTCCTCAGTTCACCTGGAAATCTGTTTCCATGATAGAATTCTGAAGAAAACTGTTGTTTCTGGAGACTGGTTCAGGTTTGTGAATGCTGTGACTGAAGCACCTTCAATAACTCCAAAAGACTGAAGTTGGGTAAAATATTGAAAGGCTTTTATTCGCTGTACAATACGTCCTCCATGCTGAGTGTCTGCCCCCAGTCTGAGGGGGTGGGGCAAGGTGAAATCTCCTTTATTCAGGAATCTGTGGGAGGAGCCACAGGGGCAGTCAGCAGAGGGGAATGTCCGAACAGTTAACCCAGTTGCAACATATCTATATGGGTTTACCACCGTGACCTGCTTATACACACAGTGGCCACTTTATTGGGTACCTCTTCTGCACACTACAGTTGTAACAATTGATTATTGAGATTACTGTCACCTTCCTGTCAGCTTGAACTAGTCTGGCCTTTCTCCTCTGACCCCTCTGATTAACAAAGTATTTTTGCCCACAGAACTGCTGCTCACTTGAATTTTTGTTTTTGTTTTTTGCACCATTCTCTGTAAAGTCTAGAGATTGTTGTGCATGAATATCCCAGAAGAACAGCAGTTTCTGAAATACACTAACCACCTCATCTGGCACCAACAATTATTCCATGGTCAAAGACACTTAGATCACATTTTCCCCATTCTGATGTTTGGTCCGAACAGCAACTGAACCTTTTGATCATGTCTGCATGTTTGTATGGATTGAGTTGCTGCCATGTGATTGGCTGATTAGATATTAGCATTAATATACAGGTGTACCCAATAAAGTGGCCAATGAGTGTAATTGGGGATGATAGTCTGGTAGAGGACCTGACATTGGTTCATATATCCTTCCAGTGAGTCACAGGGGCAGTATTGGTCCCATTTGCATTTGGCAAAGCATCATTGCTGATTGGTAGACCCGAATCAGAATCAGAATCAGGATCAGGTTTATCATCACCGGCATGTGTCGTGAAATTTGTTAACTTAGCAGCAACAGTTCAATGCAATATATAATATAGAAGAAGAAGAAGAAGAAGAAGAAGAAAAATAAAATAATAATAATAAATAAATCAACTATATTATGTGTATATTGAATAGATTAAAAATTGTGTAAAAAACAGAAATAATATATATTTAAAAAGTGAGGTAGTGTCCAAGGGTTCAATGTCCATTTAGAAATCGGATGTCAGAGGGGAAGAAGCTGTTCCTGAATCGCTGAGTGTGTGCCTTCAGGCTTCTGTACCTCCTACCTGATGGTAACAGTGAGAAAAGGGCATGCCCTGGGTGCTGGAGGTCCTTAATAATGGACGCTGCCTTTCTGAGACATTGCTCTTTGAAGATGTCCTGGGTACTTTGTAGGCTCGTACCCAAGATGGAGCCGACTAAATTTACAACCCTCTGCAGCTTCTTTTGGCCCTGTGCTGTAGCAACCACCTCCCCCCCCACCCCCATACCAGACAACGATGCAGCTATCAGAATGCTCTCCACGGTACATCTATAGAAGTTTTTGAGTGTACTTGTTGACATACCAAACCTCTTCAAACTCCTAATGAAGTATAGATGCTGTCTTTCTTTCTTTATAACTACATCACGGGTTGTAATGAAGTCGATAACAACTGCAGCACACTCATCCGGATTTGAAGGTAAATCCCTGGATACAATCGATTCAAAGCAGTCCTGTAGGCGCTCCTGTGCTTCCCTTGTCCATACGTTTTTGGTCCTCAGTACTGGTGCTGCAGTCTTCAATCTCTGCCTATGCGCAGGGAGTGGAAGAACAGCCAGGTGATCAGACTTCCCGAAGTGAGGGCATAGAACGCATGGTAGGCATTCTTGATGGTGGTATAATAGTGGTCCAGTGTGCTGTTACCTCTGGTATTACAAGTGATCCATTGATTGTAATTGCTTAGTGATTTTTTTTTTCAGACTGGCCTGGTTAAAATCCCCCAAAATGATGGTGAAGGCATTAGGGCGCGTGCTTCATGCATGTTGATCCCATTGCTTAGATTATCTAAAGCCTGACTGACATTGTCCTGAGGTGGAATGTATACTGCTACCAAAATGATCCCCGAAAACTCCCATGGCAGGTAAATAGACGACACTTTACTACTAGGTATTCCAGGTCTGGTGAGCAGAAGTAGGATAGCACTGGTGTAGAAGGGGTTAACCAGGATTCCATGATACAAAGGACACACGCGGTCCTAATATCCCTCTCAGACGTGGACTTTTGTCTAGATCTGAGATATTATTCCTCAAATAACTTTTTTTTAATTGACCAAAGGCTGTGTTGATGGTGCAGATTTTAGCATTGATGTCTACCTTCACTGAAAGATGACTATTAAGATTTAGAAAGTGATGGATGTTTTAGAGTCTTGTTGTGAGCAAGGGCAACATGGTGAATCAAGAACAGGTTGCTAGAGGACGTCTGCCTTGCATACTCAGAGTAAAAACCATTTTCTTGTATGATTCTCTACTGTCTCCTCTCAGAGCTGCTCCCTGAGTCTGTGGATTCTGTCCACCCAGGAGCACAGTGGATGTGATCTTCACCACACAACAGCTCCAAAATACATGTAGGAAAATGCACTAACCACTACAGATGACACTTATCGACCTCTCTAACTTCATCAACCGGGGAGATTGTAGAACGCCGTGAAATTAACTTCTTACAGAAATTCACATTTTCTTGCATCTTTGGCATGGTATTAAGCAATGAGTCTGCATGAGAACTATTCTGTGAACACAGGTGTCAAACAAGGCAGCAAAACTACACTGGTGATTTTCTCCAATTGATTCCCGCTCTTCCCATCCAAAAATTCCTGCTGTAGAAGTGAAGCTAATCTTCATAACTATTGTGAATCCCTTCATCATTTGGTAACCAGACAGAAGCCAGGCTACAAGCCTCAATAGTTGGGTTGCAGAATGCAAATTGCACATTAATCTGCTCAGATTCAGACACTGAGCTCTGAGCTTAAAGTCAATGCTTTCACAGTCACTTAAGAAGATTGTAGTTGTGCAGTTCAATTTTTAGATAGTTGCATTACATTTTTAGTGTACAAATTCTACCTGATGTTTTATATAAAATCTAATAAGGAGTTCCTTAGAACCCCAAGAGTATAATTAGTAATCAATACTCAGCTTTTAAGTAATGTGTAAAGTTAGATTTGTGCTTGAAAACTTCTGGTTTATAATCCTGGAAGGAAGGGTTCCCCAAGCAGGACTAAAACTGAAATGAAAGTGAGAAATTTGCTGCAGGCATACCATTGCTGTAATTAGGTGTTATTTGTAAATTTCATCAATTTGAAACATTGTCTTTGATGGTTTTCCTACGCTCTCCAAGGTGTTATTGATTAGTTGCCTGAGGAATGTTCATGTCAATCTTTCAGGATATAAAGGTCTAGAAATTCAATTGCTTAGACTTTGATTTTATGAAGTTCTTTTTAAAAATGAATTGTGGATCAAAGTTAATTGATGATTAAAAACCTAACATAATCTGTAAAATTTGATCATGTTTTTTCATAATGTTTTTGTGAGAGGTCCAACACAAGAAGGTAATAAACTAAAGCTCATTGATGTCAGAAACATTGAACATTAAACCCAGAGCAGCATTAGAGATTTCAAATTATTGTATCCTATTTTGTGAAGAAAATCTGCGTAGTTAACATTGCAGTAGGTTTCCAATATGAACAGGAGGAGAGGGGTTGATGGTGAGAGCCTTATTTACAGAGGAGATTGAAAAAGCAGCAATGAAGTGTTGAGTCCGGAGAACTTATTCCCCTAAGAGTCACCTTAGGGTAACCTCTGTCTGTCTGAGTGTATAAGATTTTCGAAGTTTACAATGTCAGCCAACAGCCATGGGCACCAAATTGCAACTCTCTTTGAGAGGAAGATCCAGGGGTTCTTAGCTTCCAGATCAGCCATGTTGCACTGTTTGCCATGCACCACTATACTTCTAGTTATGTATATTCCCTACATGAAAGATATTCTCTGTTTCCTTGAATAGATGCCAACATGGTTCATCGACACATTGATCGGCAGGTTTCACAAAACCTTGGAGTGAAAGAATTTATCTATGAGGCAATAGTTGAATATAGAATTCTAATGGCGGAGCTCATCTTCTCTAGTAAAATTCCTGTAATATTACAATTATAATCTATTTATTTATGTATAACCTATTTCTCCATCATCTTCACCTATGGAACTTTGATCCTATCCATAAGAGGATATCGAGTGGCAAATGATTAATCTAATGGACTGAATTAAAGCATTTGCTTCAGTTGTTTTTTATGTGGTATAGAAATTTGCACACAGCCAAGGCAAGCAAAATGTTACAGTGGCAAACATAACAGCAGATGTATAAAATAGAGAATGTCTCCAATTGGGAGATTGGGAAAAACAAAGTGATAACAGAAATGATCTTATTCTTAGGATAAATTGGGGAGAGGTTCAAGTTCCAATATCCCACTAGGAAATACCAGGATAAGGAGATCATGCATATCAAAGCTAAGAAATGTGGTGGAAAAGGGTAACCAAGTGTGGCAGTGAGAAAACTGAGTAATTTTTCTGTAAGTAAATTTATTATCGCGGGACATATATGTCACCATAAACACGTTGAGATTCATTTTTTTACAGGTATACTCGGTAAATCCAAGAACCATAATAGAATTAATGAAAGACACTTTATTCCATCATTTCAGTGCCAAAGAAGGCAACAGCATCCTGCTTAAATGACTATTGTCTGGTGGCATGAACTTCAACCATTATGAAATGCTTTGAGTGGCTGGTTATGGAGCACATTAAAAACATCGAAACATAGAAAACCTACAACTTAGTACAGGCCCTTTAGCCCACAATGCAAACATGTACTTACTTAGAAATTACCTAAGGTTATCTATAGCCCACTATTTTTCTAAGCTCCATGTACCTATCCAGGAGTCTCTTAAAAGATCCTATTGTATCTGCCTCCACCACCATTACCGGCAGCCCATTCCACACACTCACCACTCTCTGCATAAAAAAAACTTACCCCTGACATCTCCTCTGTACCTCCTTCTCAGTACCTTAAAATTGTGCCCCCTTGTGTTAGCCATTTCAGCCCTGGGAAAAAGCCTCTGACTATCCACACAATCAATGCCCCTCATTAACTTATACAACTCCATCAGATCACCTCTTATCCTCTGCCGTTCCAAGGAGAAAACGCCGAGTTTACTGAACTTATTCTCATAAGGCATGCTCCCCAATTCAGGCAAAATCCTTGTAAATCTCTTCTGCGCTCTTTTTATAGTTTCCACAACCTTCCTGTAGTGAGGTGACCAGAACTGAGCACAGTATTCCAAGTGGGGTCTGACCAGGGTCCTATATAGCTGTAACATTGCCTCTCAGCTCTTAAATTCAATCCCATGGTTGATGAAGGCCAATGCGTCAGTCCTTACTCCCCAGATACATTGGACCAATTTCTGTTCACTTATCGCTCAAGTGAATCCACTGACAATGCCATAGCCTCTGCCCTCCACTCTGTCTTGTCCCACCTGGAAAATGGGGTCTCATATGCCAGACTGCTTTTTATAGACTTCAGTTCAGTGTTTAACATTATCATACCCCAAAAACTTGTGGGATCTCCCTCTACAACTGGATACTGGACTTCTTAACAGAAAGGCTATAGTCAGTCCATGTGGACAGCAATGTCTCTAGTCTAGTCCCATTACATGGTGGTCCACAAGGCTGTGTGCTCAGCCCACTGTTATTCACACTGCTGACACATGATTATGCCATGAGATTCAGCTCCAACTGTGTCATCAAGTTTGTAGATGACACAACAATGATGATGAGACAGAGTGGAGTGGCTGGTGGATTGATGTGAGAAGAACAACCTCAGTCTGAATGTGGAGGAGACCAAGAAAATCATTGTGAACTTCAGAAAGATCAGATGGACCATCCCCCTCTGAAAATACATGGCTCCTCTGTAGAGAAAGTTAAGTGTACCAAGTTCCTGGGAGTAGTTTACATCAAGAATGACCTCACCTGGTTCCTTAATATCATCTCCCTGAAAAAGAAGGCAAAGTAGCACTTCTGGTTTTTAAGAAGACTTAGGCAAGCAAGGCTCCCCACCCCTATCTTAACTGTCTTTTACAGGAGCACCATTGAGTATGCTGACAAGTTGCATGTCCATCTGGTATGGGTGCAGCTGAGCATTGGACCAGAAGTCCCTACAAAGGACTGTGAGAACAGCTGAGAGGATCATAGGGGTCTCCCTACCATCCATCAGAGTCATTTATCAGAAGTGCTGTGTATGCAGGGCCCTTAGTATTATTAAGGATCCGACAGCATTCTGTTTGACTTTCTACCATCAGGCAGGAGACTCTGATGCATAAAAACAAGGACAGCGAAGATGGAGAACAGATTCTTCCCTCAGGCCATTATGTTTCTGAAGTGTCACTGGATAGACTGTTCCATACCTTACAGTATTTAATTTATGCACTTCAGTTCATGGACCTTCTGTTTCGTCCTCCTAACGTGAATAATCAGCTCTTTGGTCTTGCTGACATTGAATGAGAGGTTGTTGTTGTTGTGGCACCACTCAGACAGATTTACAATCTCCCTTCTATATGCTGATTCATCACCACATTTGATTTAGCCATCAACAGTAGTGTCATCAGCAACCTTCACTATGCAATTGTTGCTGTGCTTAACCACACAGCCTTAAGTATAAAGTGAGTAGAGCAGGGGGCTAAGCACACAGCCTTGTGGTGCACCTGTGCTGATGGAGATTGTGGAGGAGATGTTGTTACTAATCCAGACTGACTGGGTGTGCAATTCAGGAAATCGAGGATCCAATTGCACAAGGAAGTCTTGAAGCTTATTGATTAGTTTTGAGAGGATGATAGTTTAGAATGCCAAGCTGAAGTCAATAAAGACTTTCCTGATGTATGCATTTTTGCTGTCAAGTAGCAGAGATTTTTTTTCCCTTCTGGTTACATCTGGTATCTTTGTTTCTGTTCATTTTAAAGGATAGCGAGAGAACAGGTGCTGCACATACAGGTGAAAATTCCACTGGCTCTTACCATGTTTTAAAGAAATAAGATCTATCTAAGTTATGTTTCAGGTATAATAGACCATAAGGCCATAAGATATAGGAGCAAAAGTAGGCCATTCAACCCATCGTGTCTGCTCCACCATTCAATCATGGGCTGATCCAATTCTTCCAGTCATCCCCCACTCCCCTGCCTTTTCCCCATTCCCGTTGAGGCCCTGGCTAATCAAAGACCTATCTATATCTACCAATGACATGGGTAGAAAAAGGGAGGAGATCCTGAAGAAAGAATTCAGGGAGTTGGGTAGGAAGCTGAAAAACAGGGCCTTCAGGGTTGTAATCTCAGGACTGCTGCCTGTGCCACATGCTAAAGAGAGCAAGAATAGCATGATCAGGCATATTAATGTGTGGCTGAGAGCCTGGTGTAGGGAGCAGGGTTTCAGATTCCTGGATCTTTGAGGCCTCTTCTGGGGGAGGTATGACCTGTACAAAAAGGACGGTTACACCTGAACCCTAAGGGGTCCAATATCCTAGCAGACAGGTTTAATAGAGCTCTCAGGGAGAGTTTAAACTAATTTGGCAGGGGGGTGGGAACAACAGAAATAGGGCTGAGGAAGGGGAAAACAGAAATAAATCAAAGATAGTGTGCAATAGAGATGATAGAAAGGGCAGGCATGAGATGAGGCATAATCACAGCGAGTGGGATGAGTTACAGGGCAATAGAGGTGTGGTGCAGTTAAAACAGAAAGCAACAAATACTGAACTGAAAGTGTTATATTTGAATGCACGCAGCATAAGAAATAAAATGGATGATCTTGAGATTCAGCTACAGATTGGGAAGTGTGATGTTGTGGCCATCTCTGAAACGTGGCTAAAGGATGGCTGCCATTGGGAGCTGAACGTCCAGTAATATACAGTGTATCAGAAAGATTGGTTAGTAGGCAGAAGGGGTGGTGTATCCCTGTGTATAAGAAATAATATTAAATAATTAGAAAGGGATGACATAGAATCAGAAGGTGTAGAGTCTCTATAGGTTGAGTTAAGAAATGGCAAGGGTAAATTGACCCTAATGGCAGTTGGATACAACCCTCCAAACGGCAGCCAGGATGTGGATTACAAATTGCAGCAGGAGATAGAAAAGGCATGTCAGAAGGGCAATGTCATGATAATTATTGGAGATTTTAACATGAAAGTGGATTGGGAAAACTAGGTCAGTACTGGACATCAAGAGAGAGATTTTGTAAAATGTCTAGGGGATGGCTTTTTACAGCTTGTTGTTGAGTCCACAAGAGGATCGGTTGTGCTTGATTAGGTGTTGTGCAATGATAAGAGAGCTTATGGTTAAGGTACTCTTAGGGAACAGTAATCACAATATGATTGAGTTCACTTTGAAATTTGAGAAACAGAAACTAAAATCCAATGTGTCAGTATTTCAGTGGAATAAAGGAAATTACAATGGCATGAGAGGGGAACTGGCCAAGGTTTACTGGAAAGGACAGCAGAGCAGCATTGGCTGGAGTTGCTGCGAAAAATGAGGGAAATGCAAGACAGATATATTCCAAATAAGAAGAAATTTTTGAAGGGAAGAAGGACACTACCATGGCTGACAAGTGAAGTCAGAGTCAAATTAAAAGCAAGAGAGAGGGCATAAAAGGAAGCCAAAGCTAATGGCAAGATAGAGGATTGGGAAGCTTTTAAAAAGTTGCAGAAGCAAACTAAGAAGGTCATTAGGAAGGAAAAGATGAATTATGAAAGGAAGCTGGCAACTAATATCAAAGAAAATATTAAAAGCTTTTTTAAGTATATAAAGGGTAAAAGAGAGTCGAGGGTAGATATAAGACCAATCGAAAATAACGCTGGAGATATTGTAATGCGAGAGACAGAGGTGGCAGAGGAACTGAATGCGTATTTTGCAACAGTCTTCACAGTGGAAGACATCTGCAGTATACCAGACATTCAAGAGTGTCAGGGAAGTGAAGTATGTGCAATGAAAATTACAACTGAAAAGTTGCTCAGGAAGCTTAATGGTCTGAGGGTGGATAAATCTCCTGGAACTGATGGACTGCACCCTTGGGTTCTGAAGGGAGTAGCTGGAGAGAATGCAGAGGCATTAACAATGATCTTTCAAGAATCGATAGATTCTGGCATTTGCCGGATGACTGGAAAATTGCAAATGTTACTCCGCTGTTTAAGAAGGGTGGGAGGCAGCAAAAAGGAAACTATAGACCTGTTAGCCTGACATCAGTGGTTGGGAAGTTGTTGGAATCGATTGTTAGGGATGTGATTACGGAGTACCTGGAGGCACTTGTCAAGATAGGCCAAAGCCAGCATGGTTTCCTGAAAGGAAAATCCTGCCTGACAAACCTACTGCAATTTTTTGATGAAATTACAAGCAGAGTAGACAATGAGATGCAGTAGATGTGGTGTACTTGGGTTTTCAGACATCCCACCCTGCAAAAACTCATTTCAGGGAGGTAGCACCATCAATTTGCGGGAGACTTCCGGGAGAGGTGGGATGTCTGCAATAGAGTAGCTCCTTAGTAGCTAGCCAGATAGTTTAAATAACGTTAGCTATGCTAATGAACAAATGACACCTGTTAAACTCACCTCAACATGTCTTTTCCAGTCTTAACCCACCATGGGCAATAGAAAAGTCACTGTTGCAAACAGTGCACTGGCATTATTTTTGACCCTATTAGGCAGGGGTACACTTTAGTGTCGTCTGGGGTGATGTACGTTTTATATTTTCTTTTTTTGGAACACTCTGCCACTCTGACTTTTTTTGGAACACTCTCGCTCTTGCTCTCTCTCTCGCACGTGCGCTGTCTTGCTCGTGGTTACTCTCTCTCTCATGCTTGCTTTCTCGCTCCCGCGCTTGCTTTCTTGCTCTCACTCTCTCGCATGTACTCTCTCGATCTCTCTCTCTCTTGTGGTCACTCTCACTCGCGCTTGCTTTCTTGCTCTTGCTCCTGCGCTCGATCGCTCACTCACGCTCGCTCTCTCACGCTCGCTCTCAAAAAAATCAACTTCTGGGATATTCTATATAATTTGCGGGCATCAGGGAGCCACTATTAATTTGCGGGAAACTCCCAGTACTTCCGGGAGAGGTGGGATGTCTGGGTTTTCAGAAGGCTTTTGACAAGGTGCTACACATGAGGCTGCTTAGCAAGATAAGAGCTCATGGAATAACAGGGAAGTTACAAGCATGGGTGGAGCATTGGCTGATCAGCAGAAAACTGAGAGTGGGAATAAAGGGATCCTATTCTAGCTGGCTGCCAGTTACCAGTGGAGTTCCTCGGGAGACAGTGTTGGGACTGCTGCTTTTTACAATGTATGTCAATCATTTGGACTATGGAGATAAATGGATTTGTGGCTAAATTTGCCAATGATACAAAGATAGATGGAGGAGCGGGTAGTGTTAAGGAAACAGAGAGCCTGCAGAGAGACCTAGATAGTTTAGGGGAATGAGCAAAGAAGTGGCAAATGAAATACAATGTTGCAAAGTATATGGTCATGTACTTTGGTGGAAGAAATAAATGGGCAGACTATTATTTAGATGGGGAGAGAATTCAAAATGCAGAGACATAAAGGGACTTGGGAGTCCTTGTGCAGAATACCCTAAAGGTTAACCTCCAGGTTGAGTCAGTAGTGAAGAAGACAAATACAATGTTAGCATTCATTTCTAGAGGTGTACAACATAAGAGCAGGAATGTGATGTTGAGGCTCTATAAGGCACTCGTGAGATCACACTTGGAGTATTGTGTGCAGTTTTGAGCTCCTTATTTTAGAAAGGATAAAGGAGTTTTGGGCTCCTTATTTTATCAGGCTGATAGAACCTCCTGTCTATTATGTCCCGAATGTTAAAAGGCTTGAACAGATTAGATATGGCAAAGTTATTTCCCATGGTTGAGAGTCTAGGACAATAGGGCATGACTTCAGGATTGAAGGACATCCATTTGGAACAGAGATGCGAAGAAATTACTTTAGTCAGAGGGTGGTAAATCTGTGGAATTTATTGCCATGAGGCCAAG
The DNA here is from genome assembly GCF_030028105.1 of Mobula birostris. Taxonomy (NCBI): domain Eukaryota; kingdom Metazoa; phylum Chordata; class Chondrichthyes; order Myliobatiformes; family Myliobatidae; genus Mobula; species Mobula birostris. The sequence continues at coordinate 135,497,129 of NC_092376.1, forward strand.
TCACTGGGTGTATTTAACACAGAGATAGATAAGTTCTTTGTTAGCCAGGGCATCATAGGGTATGGGGAGAATTCAAGGGAGCAGAGATGACTGGAAGAATTGGATCAGCCCATGATGGACTAGTGGAGCAGACACTATGGGCCGAATGGCCTACTTATACTCCTATATCCTATGGTCTTATGGTCTTATAGTTTCCTTTTATTAGTTTTCACCATTTCATCCTACTTTTTCCTCCATCTGTAACAAAATCTTAAATGGGGGTGTTTTAAAAAGTGAGATCTATTTTATTTTGTTAATGGTGTGGTAAAAATTCTGTTTAACTAAATGAAATCAGTTAATGAGTCATATAATTTGAACATAGGAAGAACTGATCTGCTGCTCAACTCTTAAAATTGCCTTTCATTGAGGACATGGTACATTAGAAAGAAGTTTGATACACAATCTTGGAGGAGAAACAGAATTTTGCAGAGACCTGTAATCTTAGTTCCCAGTGAAGAGAACTTTCTGCAGTTTTGCATTTGGCCCAGAATTTTAGCCCTTTAGATCCATTAGTGATGTACATGATGTCTGTGCCAAACCAGTTTCAACTATGCATTGCTAATTTAGTTCATTTACTCCGAAACTAAATCTAGCTTGTCTAAATTCAGTTTAATATTAGAATTTTAAAATGATGGAAAATGGCCTTTACTTGTCACTTGACATGATATCAGGATTGTAATGATAATGATGGTGCCAGTGCATATCAGATAGTGCGCACAAGGACAGCTGGTTTTGTTGGGTTCTAGCCAGCATTAGCAGGAAGATGAAACATCCTTTGGGAGGCGGGGTGGGGAAGTTTAGGGTTGGGGGGAATAAACAATCTCTGACACTTGAAGCATCTATCAGCAAGGTCATCAAGTCACAAGGGCTGACTATGTACATCAAGATAAGATTAGTATCAACGAGAGGACCTTCAGAGCACGTCCTTCAGAACAAATTTACAGCACTGCTATTCAGAGAGCACAAAACATCTGCCAGAAAAACTGGGGGTGCTTTTGATCTAGGAAATATAACTTCCCAGTGGTAAACTGGGCCAAAAATATAAGCTGGTTTTGGAGGGCTGGATATACTTTCCAGCATTGAACATCTGTTAGTTTAATAGCTCAGTAGGAAGTTAGTGACAGGTGAGAACCTAATTGTCCTCTAACCCAGGGGCTCTGATCTAGAATTCGTTGCCAATAAAAGTGTCACCAAAACTAATACTTCAGGAAGAGCCAATATTGAGCGAGTGTGCTTACAAAATGAAGATATTCCAATAGATTTTATGTAACTTGACAGGTTCTCCTTAAAAGTTGGGCATCACAGTGTCACAATAGTTTTATGCTGCTACATCACAAATCAAAACATGGAGTTTGATCTTGATATCAGGTGCCATCTGTGCAGAGTTTATTCCAGGTGCTCTTGTTTCCCCCATGTTCCAAAGATTAATTAGCTACTCTAAAATACCATTTGGTTAATGGCAAAGAAAAAAATCAAAGGGGAGCTAACAGTCATGTGTGGGAGAGAATAAGCTGACAGGGCCTGAGGAAAATGAAAGAGAAAATAGGACTAATGGAATTATTCCTCTGAGAGCAGGCATGGAGCTGATGGGCCAAAGGGTGACCTGCTCTGTCATTAATGAGATATGCTAATTGAATTAATTCAATATCACGTGAAATGTAGTATTAATGACTATTAATTTCAGAAATTCAACACAAGGTAGAGGGGCAATTTTACTCTGAATGCAAACCACACAGTTAAATTTTGACATGCCCTTCTAAACTTCAGAATAATTTGGTCTTCGGATCTGTGAATGAAGGCACTTGTTTACTGACTGTACAACCCCATTCTCCCCGGTCTTGGTTGGGCTACTATCTCCTTCAGTGCAAAAAGTCAAAGCCTTTGTCCTCTCTGAAAACACGTTAAAACCAATGAATCCATTCCGTACACTGCTCTATTTCTTTTGCCGAAACCAATCTCGATGCATAGTGTCATATTTGCTGTTCCAGATTCCAGGATCTGCAGGCTTTCGAGTCTGCTTTTCACAACCTTAGCTGATCTGTACCTCCAGTATTTTGCATCCTGTGTTTTTACCTCTGTAACAACTTTCCTGCCATCAGCCATTTGGTAGCTGCAGATTTAATCTGTGTCTTTTTTTGCCATCTCCAGGCTCATTTAAATCAGAATCAGATTTAATACCACCAGAGAGTTTGTGAAATTTGTTAACTTTACAGCAGCAGTACAATTAAATACATGATAAATATAGAGAAAAAACTGAGTTACATTAAGTATTGTAAATGAGGTACATGTGTATATATATATATATTGCTGAATCACTGAGTGTATGCCTTCAGGCTTCTGTACCTCCTTCCCGATGATAACAATGAGGGCATGTCCTGGGTGGTGGGGATCCTTTTTTAAAAATTAATTATTTTTATTTTTATTTATTACAAATAAAAAAACACAAAAAATACAGCACAGCCACAAAAACCACAACCATAACAAAATCAAATTAAATATTGAGCAGCAAAATTTGGACATTTTCCATCTGACATAGTTTGCATTTTGTTGTTTGATTGTTGGGGGGTTTTGTATTGCTATATTTACGCTCTATTCTTGGTTGGTGCGGCTGTAACGAAACCAAATTTCCCTCGGGATTAATAAAGTATATCTATCTATCTATCAAAAGGGAGAAAAATATAAAGGCAAAAGTAAACATAGACAGCAGAGGTGCACCACACCAAAAAACCTCAGTTCTCACCCCGTGAGAAAGCCCAATACAGGGCCCCATATCCTTTCAAAGATGTCCCCTCTGTCCTCATTACATAGTCTCAGTCTCTCCAAATGTAAAGTATTTGCTGGTTCTCTCAGCCACAGATCGTACATAGGCACAGAGTCCATTTTCCACATTTGCAGGATTAACTTCTTAGCAATCACCATTCCAAATGATACAGCCATTTTTTTCATACTTATATAGATAGGGAGCTTGTTGCTCCAAGGATGGCTATGGCTATGAGCGGGTCTGGTTCCCACCGCTTCCCAAAAGCCTCAGAGAAACAGTGAAAAATACTTTTCCAGTATGCATAAAGTTTACAACATGACCAGAATGAATATGACAAGTTACTGTTCACAGATTTACTTCTATTACAAGCTGGTGAAACATCAGGGTAGAAACTGTGCAAATTTTTTTTGGAATAATGGAGTCTATGTATTGTTTTAAACTGTATAAGTCTGTGTCTGATGTTGACCGAACAATCATGTATGCTCTTTAAACACTCATCCCAGACTTCCCCTGTCAGTTCTATACCCAATTCATCCACCCATGCCTGTTTAAAACTGCAGTATTCACTCGAGCTCCATTATGTAGGATTTGATAAAAATAGAATACTGCACTACGAGTAACAGGATCAAATTTATTTATTGCCTCCAGGGACTCATGTTTGTCTAAAACTTCGAAGTTAGGTATATATTTCCTAACATAATCTTGAATTAGTAAATATCTAAAAAAACTAGATGCAGGGATATTGTAAACTGCTTGTAACTGCGCATATGAGGCAAAGTTTCCATTAATATATAGGTCACCTACACTACAGATGCCTCTCTGTTTCCAGGTAGAAAAAACAGTATCATTCAGGCTAGGCAAAAAGGAATGATTGTCACAAATCAGAGTGTCAATATAAGTTTTTGGGGCCTTAATGTGTAGTTGAATCTGCTTCCAAATTCTTATAGTGCTGCCAACCATGAAGCTGTTACTAAAATGTGACTTATTAACTGCAGTGGGGCTATTAAGGAGAGCTGGTAAGGAAGTCTTCTTACAAAGCACTCGCTCTATGAGTAACCATGCTGGGCACGAGTGGTGGGGATCCTTAATGATGGATGCTGCCATCCTAAGGCACTGCTTTTGAAGATGTCTTGGGTACTATAGAGGCTAGTACACATGATGGAGCTGACTAATTTTACAAGCTTCTGCAATTTATTTTGGTCTTGTGCAGTAACCCCTCCATACCAGACAGTGAAGCAGCCAGTTAGAATGCTCTCCATGGTACATTAGTAGAAGTTTTTGAGTGTTTTAGTTGACAAACCAAACCTCCTCAAACTCTTAATGAAATATAGCCGCTGTCTTGCCTTCTTTATAGCTACATCAATATGTTGCATCCAAGTTAGGTCCTCAGAGATAATGACACTCAGGAACTTGAAATTGCTTACTCGCTCCACTTCTGATCTCCGTATGAGGATTGGTTTGTGCTCCCTCTTCCTGTGTTCCTGAAGTCCAAAATGAGCTCTTTGGTCTCGCTGACATTGAATGCAAGGTTGTTGCTATGGCATCACTCAACTAACCAGTTATCTTGCTACTGTACACCCTTGTACAGCTCCTTTGGCTAGCTTATTGTCTTGTGTAAACCCTCAGCATAAACTCGTTTAAGCTCATCATTTGTAATTTAGTTGAAACAGCTCAAATTTAGCTACTTATCCTGTTTAAAAGCTATCTGTTTCTCGCATTCACTACAACTTACATAAGACTATTGATCCTCCAAATATTTTGATTTCACCCAGTAGCCTATAATGCTTCTTTCTCCTCAATTCAGCGAGCCATGAATTAAACCATTTAAGAAGATCCTAAATTCTAGAATTCCCTATCCAGTGTGTGCTCTCTTTTCACATTTCCTCTTTTTAAATCCATCTTGAAGCCTGTATCGTCAATTACACAGGACCACAAAGATTTTGCTTCCTGAGTACTCTTGAGTGTATCTTATGGATTTTGGGCTGCTGATCATGAAAATCAATGGTTCCATTTAATATCAGAGAATGTATACAGTATACAACCTGAAATACTTGCTCTTTGCAGGTATCCACAAAATCAGAAGAGAATCCCAAAGAATAAGTAACAGTAAAATGTTAGAACCCCGAAGTTCTCTCTTCTCCTCCCCCATGCACAAGCAGCAGCAAAGCATCAACTATTCCCCCTCCCCCTCCCCCACCCCCACTTATTTCAGCACCCATCACCCACCAAGCAAGCAATAGCAGAGCCCCTAAAGAGAAACCATGATCTGCAGTCCAACTAAAACTAATTGTTCATCTGACAATTCGACATGCCACAGGCTCTCTCTCTCTCCCTAATGAGGGACAGAGAGGTGTTCCCCTTTCCACAGCAAGAGGAGAGACCAACAAAACAAAATAACTTGCTGTTAATGAAGTTACTGTCTTCCATGTCACTTCTATGCCGAGTTCTCCGATTTGAGAATCGGGAGAGGGAGAGAGATCGCCATGAAATTTCCCTGCCACGCCATTAAAAAAAAACCTACCTTTGTTATTTCAATTGATAAGTCAGGTCATTTAAATGTTGCATATAACGTAAGCTGAAAAGTTTTCTATCTTGTCGACAGGAATGCCTGGGCATGGTTAGACAGAGTGAATAGTGGATGGCAAGACGAGTTTTAGAAAGGCTATAAATTTCCATGAAAGATTTCAATATTTGAGACATATGTTTCCCAGCATAATTGATGCCAAGATTAAGGAAGTCATTTTTGTACGTCCACAAATCAAACAGGATATCAATGACAAGCAGTTTGGAAAGCTTCAAGTGGGACGGGAGAAAATCACATGGAATGTATTCAAGGATGTTGTTGAAATTTTTCCTGGAAACTACAGAGCACCAAACTATATGCAGTTGGTTGACAACATGCTTCAAGCATACAAAACCATGAAGATTGATTTTCTGCATTCCCATTTAGACTTCTTCTCTGCAAATCTTGGCACTGTCAGTAAAAAGCATGGTGAAAGGTTTCACCAGGACTTTGTGGTCATGGGGAAACGGTATCTGGGCAACTGAAATACAACGATGCTGGCTGATCATTGTTGGACACTTAAGCAAGAAGTCTCCGACACTGTGAACAAATGAAAATCACCAATATGTTTTTAGCTTAGTTGAACTATAGCAAAATGTCAGCACCATTATGAAACTAAATGCTTTATATTTAATAAAAGTTAATTTCTTGTTTTTCCAAATTCCTATGTGATACAAGTAGTCTGAAATTATATTTGTGTTCAGGTTCAAGCGGCCTATCATAACCATAAAAGATTACTAACGAAGCAAAACCTTTGAAATTTTTTTTGCCCAGTGTAATCTCCTCAATTGTCTTTCTTAATGGGTTAATAATGAGGTCTATTAAAGTGTGTTCTGATATTGCTTGGGAAACCAGGGTGTAATTACACAATTTAAAACAGCCATGAGATCAATCTTTCATTTTTGGGTTTGACGTCAACTGCACGGCAGCAGGAAAGATTTGGATTCAGGAAAACTTTGTCGGTTTGTCCAATGACAGCAATATCAGAATCCGGTTTATTATTGCTGACATATGTGGTGAAATCTGATTTGTGGCAGTAGTACATTACAGTGCAAGAGATAAAAATTACTACAAGTGGTTCATGGACCCTTCAGAAAACTGATGGCAGAGGGGAAGATGTTGTTCCTAAAACATTGTGTGGGGTCTGCTGGCATCTGTATCTCCTCCCATTGGTAGTAAGAATAGAGGGTATGTTCCAGGGGGTAGGTGTCCTTAATGATGGCTACCACCTTTTTCAGGCATGACCTTTTGAAGATGTCATTAATGGTGGGAGGGTTGGGCCCATGATGGAGCTAGCTGGGTATAAAACTCTCTGTAGCCTCTTTCGATCTAATTTCACAATGGACTCATTTACTATAGCTGTTCCTTATTAGAATGAAAGTGCTTAGTGTATTGTAGATAGTGACAATTTAGAAGTTTGCTACCGGCTACCGAAAGGAGAAATTTGCTCCCTCTGAATTCATGGCAAGAGTTACTAAGGTCATTTACATTTCCTAACATCATACTGCAATTGAAATGACTAAATACTTGTTCCTCTGAGGTGTAACTTTCCCAACCCCCCTTCCAATTCCAATTAAAACATTAGTTTAAGACTTTACAGACTTACAATCCATTTTAAATGTTTTATATCATATTTAGATTTAATGATTTAGACTGTTGAATAAAATGATTAAACATTGCAAACATAAAGCTTAATTTAAACATCTGGCTCATCTCAACATATTCATATTCTTACAAAAATATTTTGATCTGATTCTGATAAAATGAGACATGAAGATTTAGGTGACTCATCTGATAAATTAGTTTTGTAAGAAACTATGCCTTAGACAGACACTAGATCTGCATTATGCTCACCAAAAATGCAGTGTTTAATTCATCACATTTACATCCTTTCATCAAGTTGACAGGTAGTCTTAGTGAATAAGAAAAAATGGACAAGTTAACCTATTAAATTAAACCTGTGTAGTTTATGTGGATGAGATGATGATGAAGCCCCATTTTTAGCTAGAAAATTGCTTTGTACTTTTCTAAGAACTTTTTTTAAAAATAATGGTTGGTCTATATTAACTCAGCAGTACACAGGTACTCCTTCTGATCTACCTGTATTCAAGTTTTACTGGAGCATTCTCTTGTTTCTGTTTTTTAATCTTCGGATGGATAGTTGCAGTCTGGCTGTTGAAAGTATCCAGTTATATTGCGGTTTCCTGCTTAGTTAGCTTTGCCTTTGGGTGAGTAGTTATTTTGGCTTTGTGGTAGTGATTCTTCTGTTAACATCTGGCCGCATCACAGCCTGATAGGGAAACACCAATGCCTTTGAAGGAAACTTCTACAAAAAGTAGTGGATACAGCCCAGTCCGTCATGGATAAACCATTCCCCACAATTGAGCACAACTACACAAAGGAAAGCCCAAACCATCAGTAGTGATACCTATCACCCAGGTAATGCTCTCTTCTCACTGCTGCCATCAAGAAGAAGGTTCAGAATCCTCGGGACTCACACCACCAAGTTCAGGAACAGTTATTACCGCTCAACCACCAGTCTCTTGAACCAAAGGGCATAATTTCACTCAACTTCACTACCTCATCGCTGAAATTTTCCCACAATATATGGACTCACATTCAAGGATTCCTTATCTCATGTTCTCCTTATTAATTACTTATTCATTATTATTATTATTATTATTGTTATTTTTGCTTTCTTTTTGTATTTGCACATTTTGTTGTCCTTTGCAGACTGGTTGAATGTCCCACTTGGTGTGGTCTTCCATTGATTCTATTGTGGCTATTAACCTATTTTGGAGTTATTGTGTATGCCCACAATCTCAGGATTGTGTATAGTGGCCTATGTGTATTTTGATAATAAATTTACTTTGAACTTTGAACTGGTTCAAGATGCATCTTTGATGAGAACCCATTGAAAACAACCTATAAGATGGCCAGCAGGTATATTGGGCTCTGCTTTTCCCAAAATAAACGGTGCTATTAATGGATAAAAAGAGGTTGTGAGGAAGAACATTCTTCCTTTACTCCCTTCCCCATTCATCTTCCCACATTACCCTGCAATAGAATTAAAATGGCTGCTTCTCATAGCAACTTAATAGACTTGCCAATACATGTAAGTATTTCCTGAAGAAAGGCACATTAAAGAGATAGGTTTGTTGATCCAACGTACTATCACTACTTTCCCCTCTGTAATTGCCAGCCAGCTGCTGGGGGGTCTTCATTGTTTCTCTTTTGTGTCCAGCCATATTCTTGATGAGAAGCCTGTATGAGCCATTTACAATTGTTGCCCAGGGCCAGCTAAAATTGCTACCTTGGACTGATAGCTGAGGGGATGGTCAAGTGGTGATAAGAGAATTGTTGAGGTGGAGTAATGGTGAGTTGAAATATGAGGTAACCTTTTGGGGCAATAGTTCAATGCTTTACCTTTGTCAACAATCTCCAGGTGCAGTGCTGAACCGGCTGAAGAGGATTTCAAAACATGATGTATGATCAGTGCTACTTCAGTCCTCCTCTTGAAAGTGATCTCCTGTAGAATCTGAAGAGGATGGTTATAATGAAGAGTGTATGATTGGGGGAAATGGGAGCCACATTTCTATGCTTCTGCAGAAGAGAAGCAATTCTCACATGCTGTATCTCTGGTGCAGAAGTGTTATAATCTGTTCACAACCCCTGATGGGTTGCGGCTTCTACAGAAAAGCAAATCGACCACTTGTGGTATATCTTTGTCCCTGGAGAACAGCTAGATCCCATGTGCCACATCATTTTGCTCCTGCAGACTGTGGCCTGTTCATGGATAGCACCCAGCATCTGCCTTGCTCATGAATCGCATCATTCCATCTGGAACGTAATATTCAAAGTGGCACCGCTCTGCATCCTGAAGTCAAACTAGATGCCTGATGCTATTCTGCTGTTCCTGTGGAGTTTCAGTTTGCCTCACCTTCCACTAGATCAGGGCTAGATTGAATAAGAGTGGAAAGACTGTGACTTCTTCTGCAGCAACCATGACCTGAAGCAGGCCCTGTGTGATGGGATTAGAGCAGAACTCTTGCAGTAAAGAGCCCTGACTCCACACAATCACCTGTGAAATCAGGAAAAGCTTCTCTGCCTTGATCCTTGTCCTCTCTTACGTTCAGCCAGGCAGCTTGATTCGAGCAATATGCAAGTTGCTGATGACAGCAAACTGGATGGCAGTGGGCTATGTCAATGTAAGGAATCTTTGGGGAATGAGGATGGACTAAATGATTGAGACATTGCTGTTGGAACATAATGTGGAAAAGTGTTCAGTTATTCATTTTGACAGAAAAATAAAAATGCAGAGTAAGAGATTATTTCCTGGCATAATTTACATATTACTATTTAACTATTTATGGTTTTATTACTATTTATTATTTATGGTGCAACTGTAACGAAAACCAATTTCCCCCGGGATCAATAAAGTATGACTATGACCATGACTATGAAAAGCAAGGGTGTTCAAAAGGACTTAGGTGTGCTTCTACATGAATCATTGGATGTTAACATTCAGGTACAGCAAATGATTCAAAAAGTAAATTAATTTTCCTGGCCTTGTACTCAACTCCTTGAGAGCTAGAGATATATTGTTCCCATTACATTGTGTCCAACTTAAATCATAACTAGAATGTTTTCTACAGGTGTGGACTTGTTTCTGAAGAAGAATACTCTTGTGTTAGAAGGAGTGTGGCAATCATCCAAAAGAGTAACTCTTGTATGGCAGGCTTGTCATAGGAGGAGAAATAATACATATAATTTCACCAGGGTTTAGAAGAATGAGGGATCTTTGAAGCATATAGAACGTTTAAAGGTCTTTACAGGCTAGACTTGGAGAAGATGTTTCTGCTGGTTGCGGTGTCTAGAGCAAGATCTGTAAATGATGGTTGATCATTCAAACAAAATAGAGAAACAAAAAGCTTCCTTTTTTTGAGTGGTTGCATACCCTGGGAATTTGCTGTTTAAGGTTAATTGCTATTTATAGGAAACAAGGATAAGGGTTTGTGTAGCAATGTGGTGCTGAGGTAAAGGATCCGTCATTATTGAAAATCTTATTGAAGATAAGTAAGATTTTATTGAATGCTGGAAAAGATACAAGAGGCCAAATGGTCCGCTGTTTAATATTCTACAGTGTTTGCAATCCCATTGAGCAAAGGCATTATTACCGTAAGATCAGAAGACAAAGGAGTAGAATTAAGCGATTGGCCCATTGACTTTTCTCCGCTATTCAATCATGGCTGATCCTTTTCTCCCCTCCTCAGCCCCACTCCCTGGCCTTCGCCCCATAACCTTTGATACTGTGTCCAATCAAGAACCTATCCATCTGTGCTTTAAATAAACCTAACAACCTGGTTTCCATGGCTACCTGTGGTAAGAAATTCCACAAGTTCACCACATTCTGGCTAAAGAAATTTCCCTGCATCTCTGTTTTAAATGGACGCCGCTCTATCCTGAGTCTGTGTTTTCTTGTCCTAGACTTCCCCACCATGTGAAACAACCTTTCCACATCTACACTGTGTAGGCCTCTCAACATTCAAAAGGTTTCAATGAAATCACCACTCATCCTTCTAAATTCCAGTGAGTACAGGCCCAGAGCCATCAAACATTGGACGTATGATAACCCATTCATTCCCGGAATCATCATTGTGAACCTCTTTTGAACCCTCTCCAATGCCAGCACATCTTTTCTTAGATAAGGAGCCCAAAACTGTTCATAATACTCAAGGTGAGGCCTCACTAGTGCCTTATAAATACTTAGTATTATTTCCCTGCTCTTGTATTCTCAATCTCTTGAAATGAATGCTAACCTTGCATTTGCCTTCCCCACCACCAACACAAACTGCAAGTTAACATTTAGGGTGTTCTGCACAAGGACTCCCAAATCCCATTGCATCTCAGATTTTTGGATTTTCTTCCCATTTAGAAAATAGTCTGCACGTTTACTTCTTTTACCAAAGTGCATGACTATGCATTTTCCAACAATGTTTTTCATTTGCCACTTCTTGCCCATTCTCCTAATCTGTCTAAGTCCTTCTGTAGTCTACCTGTTTCCTCAACACTACCTGCCCTTCCACCAATTTCCATTTCATCTGCAAACCTGACAAATATTCCATCATCTAAATCATTGATATACAGCATAAAAAGAATCGATCCCAACACTGACCCTGCACAACATCGTTGATCACTAGCAGCCAACCAGAGAAAGGATCCTTCCATTCCCACTCTCTGCCTCCTACCAATCAGCCAAATCTCCAACCATGTTAGTAGCTTTCCTGCAATACCATGGGCTGTTGACTTGGTAAGCAGCTTCATGTGTTGCACCTTGTCAAAAGCCTTAGACAAGTCCAAATATACAACATGCACTGCATCCCTTTATCTATCCTATGTGTAATCTCCTCAAAGAATTCCAATAGGTTGTTAGGGCGTGATGTTCCCTTAAGGAAACCATGTGACTTTGTCCTATCTTGTCCTGTGTCACCAAGTACTCCATAACCTCATGCTTAACAATTGACTCCAACATCTACCCAACCACTGAGGTCAGGCTAACTGGTCCATAATTTCCTTTCTGCTGCCTCCCTCCTTTCTTAAAGAGTGGAATGACATTTGCAATTTTCCAGTCCTCCACAATCATGTCAGAGTCCAATGATTCTGGAAAGATCATTAGTAATGCCTGCACAATCTCTGCCACTGCCCCCTTTAGAACTCTAAGGTGCAGTCCATCTGGTCCGGGAGACTTATGTTTTCTTAGGTCTCTCAGCTTTTTGAGCATCTTCTTCCTTGTAATAGTAAAGGCATTCACTTCTCTTCCCTCACACCTTTCAACACCTGGCACACTGCTAGTGTCCTCCACAGTGAAGGCTAATGTAAGTTCATCTGCCATCTCCTTGTCCGTCGTTATTATTTCTCCAGCCTCATTTTCTAGTGGTCCTATATCCCCTCTCATCTATCTTTAACTTCTTGCATTTTTGGAAAAGTTTTTTTCCATCTACTTTAATATTATTTGCTAGCTTGCTTTCATATTTCATCGTTTCCCTCCTAATGACTCTTTTAGTTTTATAGGTTTTTAAAAGCTTCCCAGCCTTCTATCTTCCCTCTAATTTTTGCATTGTTGTATGCCCTCTCTTTTGTTTTTACATTAGCTTTGACTTCCCTTGTCAGCCACAGTTATACTATTTTGCCATTTGAAGATTTCTTGGTTTTTGGAATACATCTATTCTGCACCTTCCTCATTTTTTCCCAGAAACTCAAGCCATTGTTTCTCTGCTGTCATCCTTGCCAGCATCTGCTTCCATATTACTTTGGTCAACGCCTCTCTCATACTATTGTAATTTTCTTTACTTCACTGAAATACTGCTAGTCAAACTTTACTTTTTCCCCTATCACATTTTAAGTTGAACTCGATCATATTGTAATCATTGTCTTCTAATTGTTCCTTTACCTTAAGCTCCTTAATTGCCTACAGTTCGTTACATAACACCCAATCCAGTATAGTTGATCCCCTAGTAGGGTTAATGACAAACTGCTCTAAAAGCCATCTCATAAGCATTCAACAAATTCAATCTCTTGAGATCCATTACCAACCTGATTTTCCCAATTCACCCGCATGTTATCATCTCCCATGACTAACTAACATTGCACTTTTGACACACGTTTTCTATTTCCTGTGTAATATATAGTACACATGCCAGTGACTGTTATCAGGGTCCTCTTAACCTTGCAGTTTCTTAACTCAACCCACAAGGATTCAACATCTTCTGATCCTATGTCATATCTTTCTAATGATTTGATGTTATTCTTTACCAGCAGAGCCACATCACCCCCTCTGCCTACCTTCCTACCTTCCTAACCCTTCAATACAATATAATTTGGTGTATATTCAATGTACATTCAGTTTCAAACTCCAACCATCCTTCAGCCACGATTCAGTGATGGCCACAACATCATACTTGATAACCTGTAATAGTGCAACAAGATCCTCCACCTTATTTCTTATATTCCATGCATTGAGATAAAATATCTTAAATACTGTATTTGCTACCCTTTTTGATTCTGCATCCCTAATGCACTGGTACTCACCCTGCTGGCTGCAATTGTATCTTATCATCTGCCTGCCCTTCCTGATAGTCTGATTGCGTGCTATCTTTGCTTTTTCACCATCCGTCCTGTCCTGACTCCCTTCATTCTGGTTCCCATCCCCCTGCCAGATTTGTTTAAACCCTCCCCAACAGCTCTAACAAACCTGCCCACAAGAATATTGGTCCCCCTTTGGTTCAGGTGCAACCCATCACTTTTGTACAGGTCATACCTCCCCCAGAAGAGATCCCAATGATCCAAGAACCTGAAGCCTTGTCCCCTGCATCAGCTTCTCAATTCTCTCTTCTGGACCTCTTTGCTTTTCTTTCCTGTATCATGGGTACCTGGAGTATTGTGTGCAGTTTTGGCCCCCTAATCTGAGGAAAGACATCCTTGCCATAGAGGGAGTACAAAGAAGGTTCACCAGATTGATTCCTGGGATGGCAGGACTTTCAAATGAAGAAAGACTGGATGAACTGGGCTTGTACTCGTTGGAATTTAGAAGATTGAGGGGGGATCTGATTGAAATGTATAAAATCCTAAAGGGATTGGACAGGCTAGATGCAGGAAGATTGTTCCTGATGTTGGGGAAGTCCAGAACGAGGGGCCACAGTTTGAGGATAGAGGGGAAGCCTTTTAGGACCGAGATTAGGAAAAACTTCCTCACACAGAGAGTGGTGAATCTGTGGAATTCTCTGCCACAGGAAACAGTTGAGGCCAGTTCATTGGCTATATTTAAGAGAGAGTTAGATATGGCCCTTGTGGCTACGGGGGTCAGGGGGTATGGAGGGAAGGCTGGGGTGGGGTTCTGAGTTGGATGATCAGCCATGATCATAATAACTGGCGGTGCAGGCTCGAAGGGCCGAATGGCCTACTCCTGCACCTATTTTCTATGTTTCTATGTTTCTATGTATCAATATGTAGCAAGACATCTGGCTGCTCTCCCTACCTCTCTAAAATGCTTTGGTCATGATCCGAGACACCCTGACCCTGGCACCTGGGAGGCAACATACCAACCGGGTGTCCAGTCATGTCCACAGAGTCTTCTATCTGTTCCTCTGACTACTGAATCCCCTATCGTTACTGCTTCCCTCTTCTCCCTCTTCTCCCTCTTCTCCCTCTTTCCCTTCTGCACCACAGACCCATGCTCAGTGCAGGTAACCTGGTCTTCATGGCATTCCCCTGGGAGGTTATCCCCCACAACAGTATCCAAAGTGGTATACTTATTATTGAGGGGAATGGCCACAAGGGGTGCTCTGCACTAAGTGCCTATTCACTGTCCCATTCCTTGTCCTAACAGTCACCCAACTACCCGCCTCCCACAACTTAGGGGTGACTAATTCCCTGTAACTCCAATCGATGATCTCCTCACTCTCCCATACAAGCAGAAGGTCATCCAGTTGCTGCTCCAGATCCCTAACATAGTCTTCAGGGAGCTGCAGCTGGATGTAGTTTACACAGATGTAGTTCCCTGGGAGACTCTGGATTCCAACACCCGGCATGAAGAACACACAATGGCCATTTAAACTACACCAAATACCCCTGGCACAGAAGAAAAAAGGGAAGCTTAACAGAGATTTACCCAGATAACTTACCCAGAGTCAGCACCTCTTCTGAGCCAAAACTTCCTTTGAGCCAAAGCCTGACACTCCCACTGGCCCACTCCCCAAAGGGCTGTTGAATGCCCCTTAACATATACATATTTATTCATTCCTCTGATCGATTTTGTTCCCCCATTGCATTGTTAGCCTCAAAGATGATACTGTGGGCTGGAAAGCACAATGATGCATTTGGATTATTATTCCTGTACCATCATTAGAGTGGTATGTTAGTGCAGTGGTTAATTTGTCACATGGGTGTAGTTGAGTGATGCAGGCTCATTGGGCTGGAAGGGCCTGTTACTGTGTTGTTCCTCGAAATCATTAAGTCTTCACTCTTGCCATTCCAGCTTTGAATAGTGGTGTTCTGGTGAGATAAACTGGGGGTTTATGAAATATGAAAATGGAATAATGTTTCATTTTACTTATTTACTTACTAAGTGATACAGCTTTTATGTTCCAGCCTTTCAAGCCACGCTGCTTCAGCAACTCCACAACCCTGATTAACCCTAGCCTTATCACATGGCAATTTACAATGACTAATTAATCTACCCGGTACTTCCTTAGAATGTGGGAGGAAACCAGAGCACCTGGGGAAAGCCCATGTGTTCCGCAGAGAGAAGATACAGACATTCCTTACAGAGTGGTGTCAGAATTGAACTCTGAACTCCAGAATGGCCCAAGCTGTAATGGCATCACTCTAACTGCTATGCTAACCATGACATCCATTTACATGTGTTCCTAAAACAGCAGAACACATGACAATGTAGTAATCACTGTTTGTTACATATAAAGGTTGTTAATGAGAATATCTGGCAGATTTCATATAGTTGTACTGAAGATGTGGTTGGAAATTGATTATCTCAACTGCCCAGGAACAAAAGAGAAGATATTTCCTACAACATAATGAAGTACCACCCTTGTCATGGTCTTTTCTTGTGCGGGATGTCTTCTCCCCTTTAGCCAAAATGGAGGAGGTGAACAATCACAAGGAGGATATTTACCCATTTGATTTGATATCAGATCTATGCAAGTTCAATCCAGCCACTCTCACTTCTTCACACTTACCCCACAACTCTGCAAATTGTTTCTCAAGCCCCCTTTTAAAATGCTACAATTGAGCTTTCCCCCTATCTCTGGCAGTGCATTCCAGTGCCAAATCTTTTGCTGGATACAAGAAGAATTCTAACACTTTTTTTTTTAGTGAAGCAATGTCATTTGAAGTTGCTTATTTCTTAAACTTCCTCTAATGGGAACTCTTTTTGCTAAAGTGTGGATATAACAGTCCATTTACAGTTGAACCACTCTTTCCTGACAGCTTATCATGACGACTTTGCTCTTTGCACTCTGTGCCTCTATTTATAGAGCTCAAGATCCCAAATGATTTGCAACTTTCTTAGCCTGCTCTGCCACTTACAACATGCACACATAACTCCAAATCTTGTGACCCTTTTAGAACTGTGCCATCTGGCTTATATTGTCTCATGTTAACAAAATGTAGCTCTTCACATTTCTCGGCATTTAATTTCACATGCCATATATTCACTTATTCCACCTGTCTGTCTTTTCTCTTTGATGTCTATTATTATTATCCTTACAGTTCACTGAGCTTCCATAATTTAAGTCATCTGTAAACTTCAAAATTGTGCCTGATACGTACGTGATGTTGAAATAATTTGTGTAAATTCTGTAAAGCAGTGATCCTGGTTTTCCAAAACATCGACTGTTAATTCCACTCCATAGATTCTGCCTAACTGGCTGAATTCCTGCAGGATGCTGTGTATTAACCTGGTGCAAATGCATGGAAGCTCCACTATATACTTAGCTCCTGTCTGGCAAGCAGCATTTTACTACAATTCCCAGTCCAGATGAAGGGTCTCGACTCAAAACTTTGACTGTCCATCAGCCTCTATAAATGTTCCCTGGCACATTGAGTTCTTCAGCACTTTTTGTGCATGCTCCAGATGTCCAGCATCTGCAGTTTTTTATGTCTCTCTTTTACTACAATTCTTTTCTTCATGTTACTTGGGTATATCTTCCATTCATGCCTCAAATGCCTATTTTGTTCTTTTCATGGGACACTTTAGCAAGAATTTCCTAAATCTTTATCAGGGAAATGTTGTTGATGTACTGTTTACAGACTCCCCTCTATCTCTTCACCCCTGAATTTGTAGGAGAAGGAAATGTTCCCACCTCCATTCCCTCAGAAACCTAGCTAAGACCAGGTACCTTTTCAACTGTAAACGCATCTTGCCTCTCTTAATTGTGTACCATTTTAATTATACTACTTTTGGAGTCTGAGGTGGAGGGGGTTGACTATCCATGGTAGGATATGGCTGAAAGATGCTATAGGAGAAGGTGGGATGTATGAATGATTGTTGAAGGGCTAATTGTGTGGAGATAAGGAAGCAGTTTTCACTGGTACATAGTTCACCATGACATGTCACCCACTTCTTGCTGCTCTTTAATGTTGGTTCTCTTGGACTTCAGAACCCCTGGCACAGTGGACCTCCTTTCTGATATATTCATTTGACCAGCATTTTGAAATGCTTTTTCAGGGATTCTTAGAACTCGCTTCCACAGCCTGCAGCTGCCTTCTCCGACTTGGCAGTATGATGTGCTATTATCTGTATGCCATGAGATGTGTGGTAGTAATGACTGATGTCCTTCTGTGATTTCTGCACTCTAAAGTATCAGCAGCTGAGCTGAATTGAGTATGAACCCATTGGAACTCTACAGATCTTTTTTTTAAAAAAAGGCTTCTCATTGGGTGTAATGCAATCATTGTTTCAAACCATTTCACAATGTTTTTAATGAGGAGTCTAATTTGGTGCCAGGCTAAATTAGTGATGTTTTGGTGTGTTGAAAATAGGTCAGAACTAATTTCTGTGCAAATAAAGGTTGACTTAGGAGTTTGTCTCAATTAAAATGCACAAATGGAAACATGTGAAATTGCAGATCTGGAGGAGGAAAATAAACAAACTGGAGGAACTCAGTGAGCCAGGCAGCATCTATGATGACAGAAGGATAGTTGATAATTCAAGTCAAGATCCTGCCTGGTCCAACAAGTTCCTTCAACAGTATTATTGTTGCACTAGGCACAAATTGTTGTTAATGGGTGTTAAGTTGGTGAAGAGGTGTCATTTCCATCAGAGCTGAAAATATATCCTTATACCAAAATGGGGAGCTTTTAATGAGATGCAGGTAATCACTAAGTAAGGAAAATCATTTGTTTCTCTGTCAGAAAGAGTAGGAGTTTATAGAAGGTAGATAGTGGAAGACTTGGAACTGGCCACAAGGTCAGGCCTCTTACGATTAAACTATTTATATCCCATTTAGGAAGGTGTTACAAGGCAATGATGAGGTGGATGAGGATTTTCTCACTGAGACTCATTGTTATGGTTGTTTTACTCTGCAGTAAAGGAATCTGAACATGTTAATAAACTTTCTTCTTAGATGACAGTGATGTTGACATCCATTTTCACTACAAGCTTTCAACTTCTGGACTCCAATCATCTTTTGGCTTTATCACATTAATTTTGCTTTAGTTTCCTACAGAGCTCTATTATGTTGGCATAAAGTGACAGGTCCATCCAGAACCATCTACTGGCAGAAGAATGCATGCCTTATGTCCTTGGTGCTTGTGTTTGTCGGTAGTGATGAAGCAGGATGGCATGAGGAGATGATGAAAATCAGGAGAAACAAATAAGATATGGTAACTATTGTTACTCATCTTTTCAGACAACATGATACAAGCTAGTTTAATTATAGCCTTGGTGCCTTTACAGTTTCTGTGGAACAATTTTTTCCAGAGTTTTAGCTCAGATCTAAAGCTAGAAGATTTCAAAAAAAAAAGTCAGGGGAGGAGTTTGAATCAAATATCTTGCCAAACAAAATCTGCGCAAACGTAAGTGGTGCATTAAGAAGGTCGTAAACGTTGCACTGGAATTTGGTATGACAATTCTTCACTGGTATTACAATGAGGTCCAAGGGTTGACATGACCAAAAGTGTCATGTTGAAGCCTCGTTGGAGCCTTGCTCATTCATTTTGTGTCTCAAAATTGGAGCATATGTCCCTGGAGAAAATCATTATTTTGGCCTAGACATATGAACCAATATCAGTTACCTAATTTAAGTCACTTTGTCAAACTAGTTCCCAGTAACATGACATCTCCATGCCATCAAAATGATATATATCTGCTCTGTAATTGAAATATAAACTGCACATTCAGAATGTAATCATTGTAACTGGAAAAAAATGCCATGGGCAAAAACAAGGGAACTTCTCCGTTAGTTATCCAAGAAATTCTTGTAACCTGGGCAAGAAATAATGTCTGCAATAAGTACGTTTCCAGAGCAAAAGGGGCAATATTTCTTAGTACACTTTTTTTCTTATGGTTTTGAAGGTGTGCACATCTTATTTAACTGGGTCTGTGATGCTTCCACCTTTAGAAGGATAGCGATAAGAGTGTATTCTATTGAGCGCTTTGACAAATGACTGTCATTTTTTACCTGTCCCTGCCCCAAGTATGGAACTAAATACAAGGTGATTTGTGCAACCCTTTTTACTGTACATCATCTCATTTCTCATCCAAACTGTGACTATATTGCTTGTACGTAAAAGGACTTCTGAAATAATGCAGCCTTGGAAATATAGCTCTACTAAGGAGAGAATAACTTCTCTCTGACAAAATGGCTGACAGCTTCACTCCTAAGTATCAAACAACAGTCACCCATGATTTTGCAAAATGTATTTTGAATCAGAAATTCCTTACACTATTTAGTATCAATATTATTGATACAGTGTAATTATCTGCAAGGATAAATCAGTCATGGTTTAGAGAATATTTCCAATATTTATATACATGCTGCTTGTTAACAAGAATTTGCCTAGTTACTGCATAAAGCTATGATGTAAATATATCATATCCAGTTTAGATCACTCAAATTATGAATAGGAATTACAAATATTTTGTTTAGAGATAACTGCAATACTCTTAAAATATTTTTAAAGCTTTCTAATATCTTGGACAGTTTACTTTGGAATACATTTTGGTTATTTAGTATTTTTACCTATCATGTAAACTGTGATGGATGGCTAAGTATCAGTAATTTCATTCTTCTGCCAATTATTACTCAGAGAATTTACTTTCTCTTTTTAACAACATGCAAGAATGAATGATGGGCATGCCTAATGAAAATGAAACCCATCTTTTAAAATAAAGGTTATTTTTCATTATTGGATACACTCAGTGGCCACTTTATTTAGTACATCCTGTACCTAATAAAGTGGCCACTGTATGTACGTGGTTGTGGTCTTCTGCTGCTGTAGCCTATCCACTTCAATGTGTTGCATGTTCAGAGTTGCATTTTTGCTCACCACTTTTGTAGTGCATTGTTATTTGAGTTACTATCACTTTCCCGTCAGCTTGAACCAGTCTGACCATTCTCCTCTGACTTCTCTCATTAACAAGGCATTTCGCCCATAGAACTGCCACTCACTGGATGTTTTTTGGTTTTCATTCCATTTTCTGTAAATACTAGAGACTGTTGTGTGTAAAATCTCAGGAGATCTGGAATTTCTGAGATACTCAATCTTCTCTGTCCGGCACAAACAACCATTCCATGGTCTAAGTCACACATGTCACATTTCTTCCTCATTCTGATGTTTAGTCTGAACAAATGAACCTCGTGAACATGTCGGCATGCTTTTATGCATTGAATTGCTGCCCCATTATAGGCTGATCAGATACTTGCATTAACAAATAACGGTTAAGGTGTACCTAATAAAGTGGCCACTGAGTGCATGGCCTTTCTTTATCCATTATCTTAAAATAAAATACTACAATGCCATTGCTAAAATAGCATACCATACAGCAAAGTACAGACAGGGATAGTTCATTTGGCCCTCGGAGCCTGTTCCACCATTCAATACTATCATGTCTAATACTCAGACAATACCATCTTTCTGTTCTCTCCTTGTATTCTTTGACGCATTTCATGTCCAGAAATCTATCTACTAGACAAGTACATTTTTTGCAAATTGATCTCCACAGTCTCTCCAGTAGAAAATGCAATACAATAAAGGTGTTTCTCCTTCGGTCAGTCGTGTTACTGTGACCCCACCTCCGCACCCCCCCCCCCAAGTTCTAAGTCACCCAGACAGAAAATAATTCCTTCAGCCTGTTGTACGTGTTTCAGTGAGATTACTTTTCCAGTGAATTTAGGTCTATTCAATTGAGTCTGGTTGAATCTTCACTGCACTCCCTCCAGGGCAACAATATTACTAAAATACCCTCCTATTCCCCAGAGGGTTTTCAGTATGATTAGGTAAGCTCTGTTTCTGGTGGAATATTTTGAATTTCAAAGTCTTTAGTGAAAGAACGGTAAGGAGATGTTAAGGATGGCATATAAACACAGTAAATAGCCTTGGGTTTGGCAGTGGCGTATATAGCATGGCCAAAGGTGGGAGACTTTTGAGAAGCCATTATCAATTCACTTTTTAAATTATTGAACCTGAGTTGCTAAAATTACTGTAAGGTTTTATTTTCAAAGGCATCCTTTGGCTTTCACTTTAAATATTCAGTAGATGACTCTATAAATACTGAACTGCCAAACAGTATCATAATGGAAAAGATCAATAGCTATGCACCTTGCATTAAATTTGCCAGCTCTCAAAAACTCCCTGTCAAGATTATTTGCCTAGAAATGCATATGCATCATGAACTTTTTTCGGCATTTTGCAATTGAAACTTTCTATTTCCAAATTGTTCATGGCACTTTAGAAATTCCACTGAGAAATTTTGAGTGTGAACCACCAGTGCAGCAACAAGAGTGTCACATCAGGGGCGCGCAAGATGATACCATTCCTCATGCAGTGTTACTTTAGGAACTTAGCACAGGGAATGTGGACTATATTGTCCTGAGAGCAACTTGACCGTTCCTGGGACAGCCTAGTTTTTTAGTGCAATTCAAAACTGGATGTCTGCTAGACAAGTCAGCAATTTCATTTATACATGTACTCCACCTCCTTGCTCCCAGCCTGCTCAACAAAATCCAATGAACTCTTCACTACCTTCCAGTCTAGAATGTAGTGCTGTTAAAGGAGATGAATCACAGGCTGCACAATCATAAATGAGAGTCAATACATGGCATGCAATATACACAAGATGCTGGAGGAACTCAGTGGGTCAGGTAGCATGGATGAAAATGAATAAACAGTCCAGGTTTCAGTGAGACCCTTCTTCAGGACCCATGAGACATCACATGACATGTTATACAACATAATCTTTGCTGACAAAGTTAGAAAAAATAATTAACATTCTTTGAGAATGGACTTTTTTCAACTTGCTGTTCTGTATGCATGAGACAGGCTTTTAAAATCAGGTGATGCTGCATTCATTAATGCATTTAACGAGTTGAAGGAGAGTGCAGTTGAAAAGGTTGGTTTAAGGTTACATGGATAGGTTTGGATGTGGATGATCGAATACTATATCAAGCACAATATATAATGCACTGCCAGAGCCATGGGACTGCCATTAGTAAGGTACAGCTGGCCAAGCATATTTTTCAGGCAGCGAGAGCAGCTCAGCACAAAAACAGCATCATATTTGGATTGATCACAGAAGGCAATGATATTTATAGCCATTTCCTCTGAAAAAAATAAAACTTAAATGTACAAAACAGTTACTTTCTGTAATTTGTCCATAGAGCAAAAGGAAATATTTTCAGTATAAAGCGAGTACATGCATCAGTTTTTGAGGACTTGATATTTTCATGAGATGCTCTTTTAAAAGAAAGCATTAGTCACTGGCTGTAATCAGTTCATGAAGCAAAATCCCAGAGCACTCAATTATAACCTGAAGCAGCATTTTTTTCCCCTTTCCCCAGATTCATGATCATTTTACATTGTTAATAAATCCCACCTGGAATAGAGAGCAGGTGTGAATTATGACATTCTCCTGCAATACTTTATCTACAATGAGACAAAAATCTTTCAATGACTAGAGCAGGTAACACCCATTCCTTATAATGTGTTCAGTATTCAAATCTAATTCTTGATGGGTCTCAAGGCACTATTTCATCGCCATGAATAGCTTTAGTTACTTATTTTTGACAAGATGGGCGGCTTATGCATATTAAGGAACTTTACTTGAAAACCTGGCTATGAATCAGGTAGTATGTTATATGTTAGAGTGTTCATCTTGTTGGGTAAGACAGATTTACTGCTTGACCTCTAATTCTGTTACAACTTATTCAATCACAAGAAACTTTGTTAACAGCACAATTAAAATCCCATGGCGCTTCCTGGTAATAGTGAAAATTTAAAAAAAAGGGTTAGAGAATGTTGTAAATGTTCATTAATTTTACATTGGAAAAGATCCAGTTTTCTCGCGTTTTACAGCAGATTTTAATATTTTTTCTTTAGTTCATTAATTATGCATTAAATATCCTTGTCAGAAGTCTAGCACAGTTACTTGTCCAGTTTCTATCATTCAATCTGTTGGTCAGTATTACATTCAGTAGAATTTTTACCATGTTCTTTAATTAAGCTGTATATTGTGAGTTGATGCCCCAGAAAACTGAGAATTGTAAAGCTTCGAAGTTGTCTTTAATTTTTGGTGCTATCAAACTGTGAATGTGTTGCTATGCAAAGCTCAAATCTGCTGATTAAATATACAGATAACATAACATTGATAGGCTTTATTTCCAACACTGATTAGACAGCTTATGGAAGAGAAGTCAACACCCTGACACAGTGGTGCCATGAAAACAACCTCTCCCTCAATGTCAAAAAACAAAGGAGTTGGTTGTGGATTACAGGAAGAACAGACACTGGCTAGCCCCTACTGACATCAATAGGACTGTAGTTGAGAGAGTGAGTGGTTTCAAGTTTTTTGGTGTACACATCACCAAGGATCTCAACTGGACTGTACTTGCCAGCTGTGTGGTGAATGAAGTACAATAGTGCGTCTTCCACCTTAGACGGCTGAACAAGTTTGGCATGAGTCCCCAAATCCTAAGGTCTTTCTAGAGGAGCACCATTGAGAACATCCTGACTGG
Organism: Mobula birostris; assembly: GCF_030028105.1. Classification (NCBI taxonomy): domain Eukaryota; kingdom Metazoa; phylum Chordata; class Chondrichthyes; order Myliobatiformes; family Myliobatidae; genus Mobula; species Mobula birostris. Next base: position 135,521,238 of record NC_092376.1, read on the forward strand.
CTGTGCCAGAGCTTGGTACAGAAGCTGTATGACTCTCAATCACAGGGCACTGCAGAGAGTGATGCGGACAGCCTAGCACATCTATGGATCTGTACTTTCCTCTACTCAGGACATTTACAGCAGCAGGTATGTAAAAAGAGCCCGGAGGATCATAAGGGGCTCTGGTCACCCCAACCACAAACTGTATCAGCTGCTTCCGTTTAACAAATGGCACCGCAGCATTAAGGCCAGCACCAACAGGCTACGGGACAGCTGCTTTCACCAGCCCATCAGATTTATCAATACACACTGATCCAATTGTGTATCTGAGTGTACATACATGTATACAAAACAATTATGTATACAATCTTAGTGTTTGGGCAATATCTTCTCACACTTCCCTTCCTTATTGTTTGTACTTAGTGACAGAGATACAACATAAAGATTTTTGCTCCCTCATGTTGTGAGATGGATGTAAGAATCAAAATTCTAAATCTAATATACTCAAACTAAGAAAATGGCCAGTTAATCCAAAAGATTCCCGTAAATATGCAAGCTCAACCCAAATCTTTATCTTCCACCATCCACTCACCCGAACCCATTTCCAATCTACTCTTGAGTGAAGCCGAGTTGCATGTTCATTTCGTTCTCCAAAAAATTAAAGACAATTGTCCAACTATGATTGTGGCACAGATTGAAATCTTGCAGGCACCCCACTAGAAACATAAATTAATAAATTTTGAATACCTTAATATTAAGGACAAACAAAAGCTATGGAATTTATAAAATTCACAGATCAGTGGGTTAGTTTGGTAAAACTCCATTGTCATTGATTGAAAAGCAAAACAGTTCAATTGCTGGTAATACTCAATAGAACAGGCAGTATCAGTGTGGAGAGAAGCAGGGTTGACATTTCATTTCCATGAATGTTAATTCATTTTAACTGTCTGTCCTTCTGTAAATGCAGTCTGACCTGCTGGCTGTCTCCAGCATTTTCCTTTTTCTCTTGCTGTTGACTTTAGTGTAACCTGCCTGACAAAATTGGCATTTTTGTGTCAGGTTCTCATCTAACTTCTGTCACAGAGGTGTAAGAATGGCTTAACTATATTTAACTTACAATGTAGCATTTTATTTAGTTTTTTAAGTAAGCTGCTGTAAATACTTTATTAATGCTTTTATTAAAAACCTGTTGTACAAAATATCTTTTATAAATTGACAACGGCTGAAAGCTCACCATCTGAGCAATTAAGATGATTGACCATGTGTGCCTGAGGCTATATTTAAACGCGCCAGTACAACAGAAATGGATTAGAGTGATCAATTTCATTACTACACTGTTTATTATATTGGTTGATCATTTTATGTACCGTTCCATGGGGTTTCTTCAGCAGTGCATATTACTAATCACTCGAGCAGAACTGTATCATTGAATTAATGGACAATGGTATGGTGCTATAATCTATATACCACAGAAAAAAAATAAATTAAAATGTGTTAGAGAGTTATTCCTATTTTAATCCTTGTTCACTGCTAGATTACACATTTGTATTTTAAAATATTTTGGTAGATCCTTCAGGCTATTTCTTGAACTAAATTGATGGCCTGAAACATGTCTGCTTTGCAAAGAAGGAATTGCACAGTTTACACCAGTGATTTTAATCTGTGAAGGAATGTTATCCAACCACATTGTGTTCTAGAAAAAAATCATTTTGTTCAGTTTGCAAGATGATTTAATCCCAAAATGCAACTAACTAATTTAATTTGACATTACTGTCAACTGTTCTTCTTTTCAAGAGGAGTTGGGATAAATATGATACATTTTACTTTTGCACCTGGGAAACATTACAGACTTCATTCTAATCTAATCCTCACAGCTGAAGACCAAATATGAAAACATGGCTTTGTGTTCAGAAATGGGAATGAAAGATTTGGTCAGCAATGTTGAATGATTACAGCAAGGTTATGTTACTGCCCACTACGCCGCTGGTGTTTAGGGCAGCAATGAAGGTCCTCCTTCTCTGGTGAGATTCAGAGCCTCCTTCATCATGTCAGTAGCTTCCTCTCGGTTTTCACTGTGGTCAGTCAGGCAAGTCCTGGGTGGTGACTCAGGAATAACATCGTACTCAGATTTAGAACGATTCTTCATTGCTGTTTCCGTAACAATTTTGTTTTACCAGTAAGGGTTGGTAGGCTCGCGCTGAACTTCCAAACCTGAAGGACCGGTGGACCACTGTTAGTCTGGCCTCAACCCTTTGACTTGTTCAGCATGGGTGACCCTACCAATTCTCAAGATTTCAAGGTCAAAAGTTGAATGTCCTGAATAATATAATTTCTGCCCTTTTAAAATTAACAGTCAAAAATACGCTACAAAGGGAGCATGGTTCTATTTGTTTCACACTTTTGAAAATCAAAATATTCTGCAGATGTTGGAAATTTAAAATAACACTGAACGTGCTAGAAGTACTCAGCAGTCAGGCTGTATCTATGGGAAAGGAAATAGAATTATCGTTTCAGGTTGAAGATGATCTGATGAAGGATCTTCCACCCAAAGCATTAAATCTGTTTTCTTTCCCCCATTGTTCAAACCTAACTTGCTGAGTATTTTCAGCATCTTTCACCTTGCAATTTCTTTCATCTTGCTATCTTTCAGATGCCGTGAGAGATTTATTTTTTTCTTGTGCCTTTTAAACTATAACATGAGGTGAAAGTTTATTTTGGTACAAAAACAGCCACACTAAATATGAAAATATTCACAAATTCTTAAAACATCAAGTAACTTAGAACAGCAAAAAGCCTTAATGAAATAATCTATGAAAATATATACTGTAAATGTTCACTGCAGTTCAGAGAATATGTGGAAACCTAACAAAAACCTACACTGTTCAGTGATGCTTGTCTGTGTCCCAGCTATAATATTCCAAGCTGAAACATATTAAGATTATTAGCTGTCATGTGACATTATGCCATTAATTGTAGGTGCATGCCATGTTTCCTGCCACTCTGTTAAAGAATCTCAACTTTTATGTTCAGTTCTTCTAAGTTCACAAGACTAATAGGCAGGAGATGCTTGTTGTACATGCGAGAAATTTACTAATTCTGTTTAATATGTTGTCAAACTCCCCCTCTATCAAATAGCAACTGAATACCCTTATGCATTACCAATTTCTCTAGAGTTTCTAAATTCTGTAACTTTCTAAATTATTTTATCCTTCTGGACACTAAGCTGGGAGTTCTCTGTCATACCTTGGACCTAAACCTCCTCCCTTCACCGATGGATCATGACTTAAAAAAAACTTTTTCATGATGGCATTGAAGTGAATCTTTGAAGGTGTTGGCTCATTTTAAAATATTGTGGTTTCAGAGATATAGTAAGAGGACCATCTATCACAATACTAGTTCTCAGACAGACCATTAACAAATCCTGCATTGTAAAGTACTGGATGTGATGAATTTGAGATTTATGAAAGAGAATGAAAACTGTGGAAGACAGGGTGTGTGACCCAGAGCTGAGCAAAGCCTTCAAGGCTGTCATTTCTCAGGCCATCAATTCACTTTTGCTATGGAGTGGGAATTTTTTAAAAAGATGTGTTAATTCCCTCCCACAATGGAGTACCTTATTAATGGTGAATCTCTGCATACATGCAATGTGAAGCTTCTAATTGTTATATGTATAAGCATTTTCACAGAGAGGTCATATGTTTGGCACTGAGCAGGAATTTTTAATACTTAGTTTTTATTGTACTGTACCTCTGGATAACTCCTTGTAATACATGTGGTATAATTCACAAATGTAAGCATGGGCCTGTGGTGTCCGGAGAATTCTGATTCTCTTAATCACTCTAATTAAGGAAAATGTTTTGATTGCTATCGCATATTATGAAAGATGTCTGAGTTGGCACATTGGGCTGGTTGGGTTGGGCTGCACTGGCAGCGAGCCAGTAGATTGATGGAGAGTAGTCGGCTCGCAGCTGTGTATGTGGCAGCGTGTTCCAGTCTTCCGTCCCTGAACACTGACAATCAAAAAGTTTTGCATCTGACCATCTATTTTAGATCTTGACTTGTCAAGGATTCTGGGAGCATGCAGTAAATTTTTGACCTGAGGGGTTGAATACACCTGGTATCTGTTATTCATCATTAGCGCATCTTGTAAGGCCTCATTCATTTGAATGTGGCTACCAATTAAAATGCTAGTCTTCATTGTACAATTTTATTTAATAATGATTTTGCATGTTCAAACCTGTTTTTCATCTCAATTTTTAATATTTTTTCTAAGTAATTCTAGTTTCAAAATCATTGGGGAAGTCTTGATTTTTGCTTGTGGCTCACTGAACCTTCAGGCAGGCTCACAGAGGCAAACCCACAAGAGTACTGGGAGTTGTGTGGCCCTGATAAAACAACAATGTGGTCTGTTCCATATCAGTGTAATCTAGTCCAATAAATGCATTTAAAGCATGATTTTACAATTACCTGTTAACCAATCACAACTGTGCTTAATGCTTTTTTATGAACTCATTAAAAGGTTCAGTGCTGCAGACTCATCTGAATGATTCAGAAAATGTTAAATAATCAATAGAGTTTCATCAGTATTTTGCATTCACCATTTCATCATTTTCACACTATAAATTAAACGTGTTTTTGAATATTTTCACAGTAATTACATCAGAAGTGAATTATCATCATAAACTTCAAGCAGAAAATAAAATATCTAATATTAAGTTAAAAAGTAATTTGAAACTTATTAGTTGTTCCATGTCTTTAAGTAAAATTGCCATAACAATTTTGCATGTATACATTTATCAACAGCACACAAATGTATTCAGTTCAATTCAATGCATTTGAATTTAGGTATCGGTAGTTTGAACACAAACAAGAGAAAAGCTGCGGATGCTGAAAATCCAGGCAACACACACAAAATGCGGGAGGACCTCAGATTGCCTGGCAGCATCTATGGAGAAGACTACAGTTTACATTTCAAGCCAAGACCCTTCAGAAGGGCTAAAAAAAAATGAGGAGACCAAGTTAAAAGGGAGAGGAGGAAGAAGCACAAGGTGATAGGTGAAACTGGGGGTGGGGAGGGGTGAAGTAAAGAGCTCGGAAGTTGATTGGTGAAAGAGATACAGGGCTGGAGAAAGGGGAATCTAACAGGAGATGACAGCGGCCATGAATGAAAGAGAAAGGGGGAGGAGCTCCAGAGGGAAGTGATGGGCAGGCAAGGAGATGAGAGAGTGAAAAGAGAATAGGGAATAGTGAAGCAGGGTTATTATCAGAAGTTCGAGAAATTGATGTTTATGCCACCAGGTTGGAGGCTACCCAGATGGAATATAAGGTGTTGGTCATCCAACCTGAATGTACCCTCATCACGAAAGCAGTGCAGGCCATGCATGGACATGTTGGAATGGGAATGGGAAGTGAAATTAAAATGGGTGGCTACTGAGAGATCCTGCTTTTTTCGGTGGTGCTCAGTGAAGCAGTCTCCCAAAAAAAGTAGTCTGAAAATGTCCTTGACTTGGATTTCCAAGTGCTATGCATAAATGTAAAATTGTTGCAGAATGTAAGTTCATTCTAGTAGAAACTGTTGACAAATACATGGTAGTGTTCTCTGTAAATAAATCAACCTGACTTTTGGTATAACGGTCTGTATTTTTCTTTAAGTAAGGCAGCTGTTAGTTTTGTTCTGATATTTATTCTCACATAGATGAATAGATCAAAGGTCTGTAGAAAATACCCACACAATGAATTGGATTGAGGTTTGATGATTCAAGAAAGCATTGAGGAGCAAGAGGATTGCAAGAAAGTACTTGAAGAATGAGAAGTCTGTGGTGCAAAGGATGTTCCAGAAACATTCGGAAATGTTACTTAAAAGCCACTGGTTTTAAAGGACACTGGGAATGAGATCCAATGCGGAGTATTGATGCCAGGGATGCAGTTAAGTGCAGATAAACAACTTAGTTCATCCTCTGAAACACAGCAAGGCAATATAATTTGCCAGGGCAGAATTAGTAAGGATGGAGTGGGACATTGTTGGCTGATGCCAGTTATGAATAAAATAAGTGAGGAGAATTATAAGGATGGTACTGGAGATATTTGGATGATGAAAATATGGATTAAGGTTTCAATATTGCTTGGGGATAAGGGACCAGAGATAAGCAACCTCGTAAAGAAGGAAAACTATAATAATAAATAATCAGCAATGGAAAATATTGTGATCTTGGGATTAAGCATTAAATATAAGGTGGTAAACAGTAAGTTAGAGAGTTAAAGGCAAAAGATTTTTTTTCCTAGAAACTATCAGCTTTACTGGTATTGAGTTGAAGAGATTTGCTCATGAGAGACTTAAATTAATCTTCAATAAATGTGGTGATGTATAAAGCCAGTCTTCATAAAATTGTTCATCAGTCACAATATGCAGCAAGCTAAAACTGAGCTTTTAATATCAGTTACAGCTATTTAAGCATGAACCTGGTAAATCACAAATATTGCCACTGCTACTTCACAGTCTGCATTCTCTGTACAGTACTGTGATGGGAATCAGTAACATAACAATAGCTGAGTAACTCAAAGGCCACTTTTATGCCCAGGTCTCTGCAACAATATTCAATCAGTAATAAGGCATGAGGAATTGTGGACTTTTGAATGTGCAGAAAGGCTTTGTCGTTTAAGAGCTAATGGCAGAAATCTATATGGTGGATAATGGGAAGAAACAGGGACAACGTAGGAAATAGCAGTTCTTGGATCAGCTGTTGGAAGTGGCCGGAAGTGTTTCCAATAGTCTCCACTACAGCCTCGCTCACTGATTTGTTGAGAAGCCTCTTCTCAAGGATTGATGTTCCAGAACCCTTGGTTGGTAACAACAGTTTGTTGTGGAATGGTTTCAGTTGTTCTTGAAAATGAATGGAATGAGATATATTACATCTGAACTGTAGCACCCAGCTACAAATGGCTTGGCCGAAAGGTTTGTTCGAAGTCTAAAGAAAACACTGCAAGCAATGCCAGCAGAACACACTTCACTTACACTGAATCAGAAGCCCGGCAATTTCCTCCTTGCCTAATGCAATGCAGCACACTCCACAGCCAACAACTCACTAGTTGTACTGTCCCTTGGCTGTCCCTTGTGCTCACACATGGATCCCCTCAATCCCAGTCACAGAAGGAATATGCAGATAAATATCTGAGACAGAGTGACGCTTCCTCAAACAAAGCGTTTTGATGTTTCACTCCTGGACAAGCAGTCCTGGCAAAGGACTACAGAGGTGATCAAAATTTGGCACTTGGAAGGATTATGGACAGAGCAAGACCCCTCTCCTGCACAGCAGAGATTGTATCTGATATCATCTGGAGATGACCTATCAGTTAGTTAAGAAGAGCAGAGATGATTGTTAGAGAAGAAAAGTGACCTTGCCCTTGACCCTGCCTTGTGCAGCTGGATTCTAGACATCCTGTCAGATTGCCGGCAGGTGATAAAAGTGCGCTCTCTCACCTCCATCCATCTGACTTTCAATACAGGACCCCTCAGGGCTGTGTACTAAGTCCCCTCCTCTACTCTCTGTATACCCATGACTGTGTCGCTACCCACAGTTCTAATCTGTTAATTAAATTTGCCAACAATCCTACATTGATTAGCCTTATCTCAAACAATAACGAGCAGGCCTACAGGGAAGAAGTCATCTCTCTGAGACAGTGGTGTCAAGAAAACAACCTCTCCCTCAACGTCACAAAAACAAAGGAGCTGGTTATGGATTACAGGAGGAATGGAGATGGGCTAACCCCTATTGACATCTATGGATCTGGGGTTGAGAGGGTAAACAGCTTTACGTTCCTTGGCATCCACATCACATGGTCTGTACATACTAGCTGTGTGGTGAAAAAGGCATAACAGTGCCTCTTTCACCTCAGACGGTTGAGGAAGTTTGGTATGGGCCCCCAAATCCTAAAAACTTTCTACAGGAGCACAATTGAGAGCATCCTGACTGGCTGCATCACTGCCTGGTATGAGAACTATACCTCCCTTAATCACAGGACACTGCAGAGAGTGGTGCGGACAAACCAGCACAAATGTAGTTGTGAACTTCCCATAATTCAGGACACTTACAATGACAAGTGTGTAAAAAGGGCCCATAGGATCATTGGGGACCCAAGTCACCACAACCACAAACTGTTCCAGCTGCTAACATCTGGGAAGCGGTACTGCAGCATAAAAGCCAGGACCAACAGGCTCTGGGACAGCTTCTTCCACTAGGCCATCAGACGGACTAACTCACGCTGATCTGAGTGTATTCTGTCGTATTTATTATAAATTACTATGACTGCACATTACATATTTCGACAGAGATATAACCTAAAGATTTTTACTCCTCATGTATGTGAAGAATGTAAGAAATAAAGTCAATTCAATCAAACTCAAGAGCTATCAGAACCATTTCTGCAGTCCCAGAGTCAACGCCTACAACCACCACAGAGGAGGTCCCAGAACCTAAGATTATTCCACAGTCGCAACTGTCTCCTGCCAAGCATAGTGACCCCTCTTATCAGGAAAGATGTTATTGCACAGGAGTAAGAAATCCTCCACAGTGATAAAATCTTACGGACTGAAGTATAAGTTGAGGTGCATCCTTTATTGACTTGGTGTTTATAGCTAAGCAGGGAAGAGTGTGTGTGTTTAATATTTCTATAATATTATGAATATATTTTCATTAAGCATTCTTTGTTTACATAATTCATCATGGGTTATATGTTAAAGTACATGAATGGCATACATCACAATGCCACAAATCATAAGTGTGCGTTTCCCTAAAGTAAAACTAAAAGTACATGATCTATTGTTGGCTCCCATGTTTTCTTTCAATTATTTTATATTTTGCAGTTTAAAAACATAACAATTAATGCTGTTTTTCCTTTTATCTCCATTACCTTGATACAAAAAGCAGAAATTATTTCAATGTTTTAACTTATCTTCAATACCTATTGAATTGTTTGGGATTAACATTACTTTTGTGCCTCCATTCATGTATCAATATGCATTATTTAAATGTTGCAATTTTTACAGTGTTTCTTTTTTGTACTCTTTTAATAGCTTCTGCATATTGTCTCATTTATTTCAAAATATGTATCATGTTTCATAGTCTGAAACTTAATGTAGTGAACTATCAGCAGTTAACTTCTTCGAGGTACAAATGAGTCTTTTGATGTCCTATGGAGAAACTTCAGCTGAGTGAGGCTGGAACAGAGTTCTCCTTCACAGTTCTTTGGGCTTTGTAAGAGAGTGAAAAGCAGGACTGGTTGTAGGCATGACCTCAATCCTCTGAAGTCCAAGAGTTACCATGGTGATGTCTTGTATTCGCTATAATTGCACTGTCTTTTTCACTTTATGGGTGTGTTCTCTTCATCCCTGCAATGTCTGCTGGTTTGTGAGGTGTTTGAGCTGGATTGCTGCTTCCCACCTCAGCCCGCTTATTGCAGAGTAGGGACCTATTGTAGCCACATCTTATATTTGATGGTATTTCTCTTGTCCAGGGAGTCCAAACCTAAGGGCTCGAAGGACCTTTTCCAAGTCAAGCTACAGAATGCAGAACAAATTTATTTCCACTGTTCTTGTATATAGGCGCAATGACATCAGAAGGAATACAAATATATTTGATATCAGCTCCACAAAATCCACCATGGATGCAAAGCTACAAGAGCCCTACAATGCCTAACTGGAGGGCTGAGACTTGCATTTATTAAAGATTTCCACCTTGCCAGGGTTATTGCTGAAGAGTCCAAGATAGATCATTGTAGAATCATAAAGCACAGAAACAGGCCACTTGGTCCATGCCACTCCACCTGCCCACCCACACTAATCCTATTTGCCTGCATTACAAGCATATCCTTCTATGCCTTAACCAGTTACCCGGTCTAAATGCCTTTTAAGCCTAGTAATTGTATCTGAGTTGACACCTCCTCTTACAGCACATTGTGGATACTTCACCCTTAAGCTATTTCATCTCACCTTAAATCTATGCCTCCTCTTTTTGATATTGTGAGAAAAAGGTTCTGACCACCGATTCTATTTATGCCTCTCATTATATACTTCTGTCAGGTCATCCCTCAAATTCCTTTGTTTTGGGATACACAGACCAGGTATATTTATTCCTCTCCTCCTCCCCCCCCCCTCCCCCTCCCTCTCCCCCTCCCCCTCCCCCTCCCTCTCCCCCTCCCCTCCTCTCCCCCTCCTCACCCCCTCCCTCTCCTCCCTCCCCTCCCTCCCCTCCCCCTCTCTCCCCCTCTCTCCCCCTCTCTCCCCCCTCCCTATATATATATATATATATATATATATATATCTTTCTATCTCTTTCTTCTCTTTCTATCTCTCTTTCTCAAATATTGTTACATCCTTCCCATATCAATGGCTTCTTTATCTTTTCTGTTCTTGCTAATTGCTAGAACTCCCTCCTCATACTAATGTCCTCAGACTCCACACAAATCATCTGTTCTCCCCCTCAGTCAGCTGCCAGGCTTTAGTTGTTTACATAATCACCTCCTCATTTGATTCTCAACCCCGCCATGGTGGAAGTTTGTCGGGCAGAATTAACTCTCCTGCACATTAGTATTTAAGCCCTGATACATAATGGAATATCAATATTCTTTCAACAGTTCAATTCAATAAATGACTTTTTCTTCCTGAAATCACAATTAATTCTGTTCAAATGTCCCTATTTTATTTTCAAAATTTCTATAATTTACTATTTTATGGACGCCACTCGTAAAGCTTGTCCTTGGGGCACCACTTCTTGTGTTCCTCCGGTTCAGACAAACATGCATTCCTCAACTGCTTATCCACACTAACATTCTCCTTTTATACTGTGCCAGTGAGTCTGTCAAAAAATCATTTATTCAAGTTGTACAAAGTCATGAAAATTCACATGTACAGCATCCAATGCTTTTCTTCAACTACAAATTCAGTTTCTTCAAAATGGTCGATTTAAAATTGACCCATCCAGCCTTTTATGAGATTTAATTAATACTTCTTTGTCTTTCAAAGTGAGCATCCATTTTATCCAACTTTATAATGACCAACGCTTACTCATTTTCACAGTTATCTGGCCTATAGTTACAATTTTATAGGTTTAATGATTTAGATTTCAGAATAAGTACCTCAAGTAAATTACGCAGCTGATTCCAACTTTGTATAGAACAATGAAGAAGAATGTATCATCATATAAGAATGAATTAGGAATTTTATTGACAGGGCAGACAAATGGCTTTAACAGAAATGAATGTGAGGTAATGTACATTGATAGAAAAAAATGGAAACCTTGCCTACTTTTTACAAAATAATACACTGACAGAGATAGAAGAGCAAATGGATCGAATGATACTGGCAGGTAAACAATTAAAAGTAACATTTTAGTTTACCGAAGTAGTTAAAATGCTAACAAACCCTGAGTCTTGATTTCAAATTAAAAAAACATGATGCTAAACTATATCTCATAAAACATACCTCTGGCTTTATCTCCACAAAAATAAAGTTCCAAGCATTGTAGGAAATGCAGCAATGCTTACCAAGATAGCAGCAGGTCAGGGAAATTGAACTATGAAATAAGAATGAACTAGTTGTGTTTTTTTCAAAACTGAAGACGGAAGCAAAACCTGACTTGAAGATTTTAAATGATGAAAGAAATGGACAGTGCATTTGTGAATGAAAATTCGCAGTTATGTGAATGCAAATCCATTAGTCATAATTACAGGACTGTGAGCATGAAATTCTGTGTGTGTGTATGTGTATGTGTATGGGGATGGGGGGGCTGAAGAAAAATATTCTCAGACAGGTTAGAAATTGTGACTTTCACTTACTGTAGTGGTTGAGAGGGGTATCTAGTAAATTTTCTTGAAGTACTGTAACAAAATGAGAGCATGTGCTGAGAAGCCGAAAGAATAGGACGTCAAGTATAAAGAACAACTTTTCTAGCTCTGCTGAATGACCTGTTCCTGTAGTACCCCAGCAGCACATGCCACAGACAGTGCTGTTACCACAGCTCTGGAATTTAGTCTCTACCTCCAAGAAAGCGAGTTTAGAAGTATGTATGCTTTCCTTTTGCCTTCTACGACTTGGTTCATATGTTAATTTAACTGATGTGGATTATCATTGCTGTTAGTGGGTGGGGAGTCCATAAGACATATAACAGCAGAATTAGATTATTCTGCCCATGGAGTCCACTCTGCCATTCCATCATGGCAGATTTATTATGCCCCTCATCCCCATTTTCTTGCCTTCTCCCCATAACCATAAGATCATAAGACATAACAGCAGAATTAAATTATTCGGCTCATCGAATCTGCTCCACCATTTCATCATCGTGGCTGATCCAATGTGCTCTCAGTCCCAGTCTCCTGCCTTCACCCCATACCCCTTCATGCCCTGAACAATCAAGAATCTATCAACCCCTGCATAGAAAGACTTGGCCTCCACAACTGCCTGTGGCAAAGAATTCCACAGATTCACCTCCCTTGTGCTAAAGAAATTCCTCCTCATCTCCATTCTAAAAGGACACTCCTCTATTCCAAGGCTGTTTTCTTCGACTCATCTTCTCGACATCCACTGTATCAAGAACTTTCACATTTCGATAGACTTCGATGAGGTCACTCCTAATTCTTCTGAATTCTAGTGAATACAGGTCCAGAGCCATCAAATGTTCTTCATATGACAAACCATTCAGTCCTGGAATCATTTTTGTGAATCTTTGAAACCTATCCAGTTTCAGCATATCCTTTCAAAGATAAGGAGCCCAAACCTGCTCATAAAACTCCAAGTGAGGCCTCACCAGTGCTTTATAAAGTTTCAACATTACATCTTTGCTTTTATATTCTAGCCTTCTTGAAATGAATGCTAACATTGCATTTGCCTTCCTCACCACCCGCAATCTGCAAATTAACCTTTAGGGAATCCTGCACGAGGACTTCCAAGTCCCTTTGTGTCTCCGTTTTTTGTATATTCTCTCCATTTAGAAAATAGTCAACCATTTCATTTCTTCTATCAAACGGCATGACCATGCACTTCCCGATACTGTATTCCATCTGCCATTTCTTTGCCTATTCTCCTCATCTATCTAACTCCCTCTACTTCGTCAAAACTACCTGCCTCTCTAGCTACCTTCATATCATCTGCAAACTTTTCAAAAAAAGCCATCAATTCCATCATCCAAATCATTAACATATAACGTAAAAAGAATCGATTCCAACACAGCCACCAGCAGCCGATCAGAAAAGGCTCCCTTTCTTCCCAATATTTGCCTCCAGCCAATCAGCCACTGCTTTATCCATGCTGGAATTTTTAATGGGCTAGTAGCTTGTAAAGCAGCATCATGTGTGGCACCTTGTTAAAGGCCTTCTGAAAATCCAGGTACACAACATCAACCAATTCTCAGTTGTCTATCCTGCTTGTTACTTCTTCAAAGAATTCCAACAGATTTGTCAGGCAAGATTTTCGCTTGAGGAAACCGTGCTGACTTGGCCTATTATATTATATGCCTCCTTGTACCCTGAGACATCATCCTTAATAATTGACTGCAACACCTTCTCAATCACTAAGGTCAGATTAACTGGCCTATAGTTTCCTTTCTTCTGCCTCTCTCCCTTCTTGAAGAGTAGAGTGGCATTTGCAATTTTCCAATTTTCTAGAACCATTCCAGAATCTCGTCATTCTTGAAAGATCATTGAATATTCCTCCACAATCTCTTCAGCCATCTCTTTCAGATTCTGGGGTGTACACCATCTGGTCCAGGTGACTTACCTGCCTTCAGACCTTTCAGTTTCCTAAGAACCATTGCTCTAGTTATGGTCACTTCACACACTTCATGCCCTCTGACACCTGGAACTTCCACCATGCTGTTACTGTCTTCCACAGTGAAGACTGATGCAAAATATTTATTCAATTTGTCTGTCATTTCTTTGTCCCCCGTTAATACCTCTCCAGCATTGTTTTCCAGTGGTTCAATATTTTAATATTGTTGGCTAGCTTAATTTTGTATTCCCTTTACTTTCTTAATGACATTTTTAGTTGCCTTCTGCTGGTTTTAAAAGCTTCCCAATCCTCTAACTCCTCATGAATGTTTGTTCTATTATATGCACTCTCTTTGACTTTTATGTTGGCTCTTTTTAGCCACGGTATTTAGAATACTTCTTCCTCTTTGGGATATATATACCCTGTACTTTTCAAATTGCTTCCAGAATATCCAGCCATTGCTGCTCTGTCATTATCCCTCCCAGAGTTTTTCCATTCAATTCTGGCCAACTCCTCCCCCATGCCTCTAATTCCCTTTACTCCAGTGTAACACTGATACCTCTAATTTTAGCTTCTCTTTCTCAAATTTCAGGGTGAATTTGAACATATTATGATCACTTTCCCCTAAGGGTTCTTTTATCTTGAGCTCTCTAATCAATTCTGGTTCATTGCACAGCACCCAATCCAGAATTGCTGATCTTCTTTTGTGCTTAACTATGAGCTGCTCTAAAAACACATCTTGTAAGCACTCTAGAAATCCTCCTTCCTGTAATCCAGCACCAACCTAATTTTCCCAATCTAGCTGCATAATATTAAAGTTCCCTATGACTATTGTAACTTTGTCATAGAAACCATAGAACCATAGAAACTACAGCACAGAGACAGGCCTTTTGGCCCTTCTTGGCTGTGCCGAACCATTTTCTGCCTAGTCCCACTGACCTGCACACGGACCATATCCCTCCATACACCTCCCATCTGTCCAATTTATTCTTAAATGTTAAAAAAACCCCGCATTTACCACCTCGTCTGGCAGCTCATTCCATACTCCCACCACTCTCTGTGTGAAGAAGCCCCCCTAATGTTCCCTTTAAACTTTTCCCCCCTTACCCTTAACCCATATCCTCTGGGTTTTTTTCTCCCCTTGCCTCAGTGGAAAAAGCCTGCTTGCATTCACTCTATCTATACCCATCATAATTTTATATACCTCTATCAAATCTCCCCTCATTCTTTTACGCTCCAGGGAATAAAGTCCTAACCCATTCAACCTTTCTCTGTAACTGAGTTTCTCAAGTCCCAGCAACATCCTTGTAAACCTTCTCTGCACTCTTTCAACCTTATTTGTATCCTTCCTGTAATTTGGTGACCAAAACCGAACACAATACTCCAGATTCGGCCTCACCAATGCCTTATACAACCTCATCATAACATTCATCATTTTGGCATGCATTTGCTATCTCCTGTTGTAATTTATAGGCAACATCCTTACTACTGTTTTGGGGTCTGTATACAACTTCCATCAGAGTGTCTTTACCCTTGCAGTTCCTTAGCTCTATCCACAATGATTCAACACCTTCCAACCCTGTGTAACTTCTTTCTAATGATTTAATTTTATTTTTTACCAGCAGAACAATGCCACACCCTCTGCCTTCCTGCCTATCCTTTTGATATAACCTCTGACCTCTGGATTAATCAAGAATCTTTCAAGCTTCACCTTAAATATACCAAATGACTTGGCCTGCACAGCCCTCTCTGGCAATGAATTCCACAGATTCACCACCATATGGCTGAAGAAATGTTTCCTCATCACTGTTCAAAATGGACATCCCTCTATTCTGAGCCTGTGCCCTCTCATCTTAGACCTTAGACTGCCCCACTATAGAAAACATCCTCTCCACATTCACTCTACCTAGGCCTTTCAAAATTCAAAATGTTTAAATGAGTTTCCACCACCCCCCCCCCCATTCTTCTAAACTCCATAAAGTGTATGGTCATACACTTTGGAAGAAGAAATGAAAGTGTTGGATATTTTCTAAATGGTGAGAAAATACAAAAAACGGAGTTGCAAAGGGACAAGGAGTCCTTGTGCAGGATTCTCTAAAGATTATTCTGCAGGTCGAGTCTGTGGTGAGGAAGGCAAATGCAATGTTAGCTTTGACTTCAAGAGCAGTATAATATAAAAGAAAGGAAGTAATGTTGAAACTATAAAGCACTGGTGAAGTCTCACTTGAAACATTGTGAGCAAGTTTGGGACCATTATCTTAGAAAGGATGTGCTGAAACTGGAGGTGTTTCAAATGAGACTCACAGAAATGACTCCAGGATTGAATAACTTGTCATATGAAGAGTGTTTGATGACTCTGGGCTTGTGTTCGCTAGAGTTAAGAAGACTGAGGTGTGACCTCATTGAAGTCTGTCAAATGGTGAAAAGTCTTGATAGACTGGATGTGGAGAAGATGTTTCCTATGGTAGAGTCTAAGACCAGAGGACACAGCCTCAGAAGAGAGGAGTGTCCTTTTAGAACAGAGATGAGGAGGAATTTCTTTAGCTGGAGAATGTGGAATCTGTGGAATTCTTTGCCACAGGCATCTGTGGAGGCTAAGTCTTTATGTGTATTTAAGGCAACAGTTGATAGACTCTTGATTGGTCAGGATAAGATGGGATACAGGGAGAAGGCAGGAGTTTAGGATTGAGAGGAAAATTGGATCACCCATGATGAAATGGCAGAGTAGATGCAATAGGCCAAATGGCCTAATTCTGCTCCTGTATCTTTTGGTCTTATGGTGTTAAGAAAAGGCCCCGAGCCTTCAAATGCTTCTCATATGTTAACCCTTTCATTCCTGGTGTAATGCTCATGAACCTCCTTCCTCTCCATTGCCAGCACATCTTTTAGATAAGAGGCCCAAATCTACTCCCAATACTCTGTGCAGTCTAACCAATGCCTTACTAAGCCTCAGGATCAGATCACTGCTATTACTTTCTCGTCCTCTCGAAATGAATGCTGACATTGCATTTGCTTTCCTTACTAGCTACTCAACTTGCAGGTTAACCTTTGAGGAATCCTTTGCTAAAGGTTTTGTCTTCAATCGAGTCAATGTGCATATGAGTGAGAATAGGTTGCGGGTAAATAAGTAATGAGATTTATGTTATTGCTGTGAGAGCCACAATGGACTTGATGGGCCAATTGGCCTCATATCTTTCGGAAAATTTTGAGAATATGCATGATATATTCTAGAAAATGCAAAGAGGACTGGGGACTAGCTAATGTGCAAGTGCTCAAGAATAGAGACATAGATAATCCAGAAATGGAAGTGGGTGGAGCAGACCCAGAGGACCTAAGGCCACGGCAGGACAAGCCAATGCACGAGATGAACCATCACCAGCTATGAGAGGAGGCTGACATAAGGAAGTCCTACCAATGACTGGAATTAGCAGGGCTGAGGGACAGCAGAGAGGCGCTACTCATGGCTGCACAAGAGCATTAGAAGCAGGGATTTGTTGGACCAGACAAGACCCAAGATGCAGACTGTGGAAGGAATCTGCTGAAACCATCCAGCACATAGCAGAGGGTGCAAGGTGCAGGCAGGGACAGCATACACTAACCAGCACAACCAAGTTGCAGGAATTGTTACAGGAACATCTGCACTGAGTGTGGATTGGACACTCCCTAGTCCAAAGAGGAAACATCCGAGAATGTAGTGGAGAATGCCAGAGCTAAGATCCTGTGGCACTTCCAAATACACAAGCAACCAAATATCGTAATACTGGATGAGGAACAGGAAAAACAATAGTAATAGATATGGCAATCGCAAATGACAGTAACAAAGGAAGAAAGAATATGAGAAGCTGGAGGAATACTAGTTCTTGGAAGAGCAGATAGAAAAGATGTCAAAGTTTAAAGTCAGAGTAATCCTGGTGGTGATAGGAGCACTTGGAGCTATGACACCTAGACTGTGAGAGTGGCTTCAACAAATCCTGGGAACTGGTCCAAAAGAGCACACTACTCGGAACAGCAAGGATACTGCACCAAATGCTCATGCTCCTGGCCTCTTGTAGAGGAACAGAGATTGAGGGAAAATTGCACATACACACCACCCATAAGGGGTGAGAAAAAATTATATAGATAGATACTTCATTGATCCCAAAGGAAATTACAGTGTCGGAATAGCATTGTAAGTACACAGATATACAAATATTAGAAAAGAATTAAGAAAGAATAAAAATATAAGTTACCTTTAAAAATCAGATGTACAAGATTTACAAGTTGACACTGATAAGATGGTGGTACAAAAATACACACCTGTATTTCGGACTCCTGTGTCTTCCTTTGAATTAGTTTAATTTTTTGAAGTTCACAACATAACATTGCCAACAAGGATCTTTAAAATGAACCTGGCGCGACAGCCGACATGTTAAGGTGCAGCAAGTCATTTGAACTAAAAATAAAATGTAGCAAGTGAAAATAAAAGCAGCCCAGCACATGCAGAGTTGGTCTTCAGAAAGGAAGACGTGATTGATTTTTTTGAAAAAGGCTATGAGCAGAAGAACTCAGGGTTCATAAAGAGTGATAATAATCATTAAGAATGCAGAAATGGTTGGCTACATAGAAAAGAGAGGCATGCTGATTTACACTCCAAATAACTGGATTTTATATACTGAGCTAATTGAGCAGTATTTTGAAGCAAATGAAATGCCAATGTAAAGTGAGTATCAATTTTGCTAAATGCATTGGGTTTAAAGGCATACAGTTTGCTTCGAAGTTTGACTGTTGCAATCAAATCATCAGAAATGAGCTTTGCTGCTATTGTATAAGTAATGCAGGATCACTTAGAACCGAAGTCATTGTTGATTGCAGAACATTTTAGGAAGAGATTGTCAATTCAGTGATAGGCTTAATGATGAACTGAGAGATCGTTTAGTTTGTGGAATCTTGAAAGAAGGCATTCAAAAATGGCTCCTAATTGGAAAGAGCAGTTGAAATCACTCTATCGATGGGAACAGCAGTCAGAGAAGCAATTGAGTTGCAGTCAGGAATGAAAGTGCGTGTGAATAAAATTGCAGCATCCAAACAGAAACCAGCCTGGCCAATAAAATTGTGTTACTGTTGTGGCAAGTGCTCACATACACCAATCAAATGTAGATTTGAAGACAAAACCTGTAGAAAATGCAACAATAGGACACATACAAAGAGTATGTCAGGTAGACAACAATAAATGGTCAGCACAGGGAAGAGAAAAGGCTAAAAAATTCAGTTGCAGTTTCCAAAAGAGCATTAATCTGCACACTGTTGAGGAAAATTCTGATAATGATGAGAGCGACACAAGACTGGGTACCCTTGAGATTTACAATGTGAAAACCAGTGGGAGACAAGAGATGCGGCTTATGCAAAAGTGAATTGCAAATTAATTAAAATAGAACTAGAGACTTGTTTAGCTGTTTCAGTTATTCCACAAAATGAGTTTTCATGGCATTTCAAAGATACTAAACTGAAGCTTGCAGATATCCAAATAAGAGCTTATACTGGAGAAAAGGTAACTCCTGTGGGAATGACATCTGTAACTGTGAAATACAACAACCGACAAACCACATTGAGTTTGTATGAGGTAAAAGTAGAAGGACTGGCATTGTGGTGGGTATGATTGGGTGAGACAAATCACTCATTTGCATGCCACATCCCCTGCAATGAAGCCAACTGAAAGTAATGGATTGGATGATGACACAACTGTCTCTATGGTGAATGCCATGACCCGTTGTCCAATAAAGGACAAGCAGGTATTACTGCCAACCTCTGTGCCTCTGGTTGGAAAGCATATTGAGCCAAGGAAGAACCATAGTTGCCCAGAGCAAGCATAGAAGTGATGAAAGCAGTGGTCTGATACAACAGTTTTTGTAGGATTCTGATATGTTAATCAGACAGTTAACTGCTAAATGCAGCTTTGTTTTAAGCTGGAAGGGAGTTCAAGGAGCTTCAGAAAAGTTGCAAGAATTTGGCTTTTGTGAGTATAAAGAACCAGCATACACTCTGTGTGCATTAAGGTTATTGCGCAGACTTCAAGTGGGAAACAAAAAGGTGCTTATAAAAGTAAATGCAAAGACCAAAGCCCAGCTAATTAAATGGAAGGCCAAAAAAAAAGTAGTCAATGGAGGTAGAAAAAGAGAATTTGTCAGATGATGCTGTGAATGAGGAAGCCAAGAGGAGAGATCAGATCATAAAGGGAGCAACAGAAGGATTAATAAGAGAATACTCCAGTGAACTACATGGGCCTTCCCAAGATCAAAATGCACAAGCTAGAAGTAAGAGGAGGGAAGAGATGGAGAGAAAGGAGGAGAAAGAGAAAGATGTGAAAGAGAGAATGAACATGAGCAAGAAAAAGAGAGGGATTGAAATAAATCCAGAGAGAGAAAAGGAAAAGAAATGAGTACAGAGCTGTCAGAACCATGTTATTATGTGTGTGCATAATACAGAACTTCATTTCCCAGTGTGCAATGCAGGCAGTTCACCTGGAACCAGAAATGGTGTTGGTGAACGGGGCACGCTCACACTTTGGCGGGCTGAAGGTCCCAAGTAAAATATGATCAAGCTGAAGCCACAATGTAAATAATTTGGTTCAAGCATTTTACCCACTCAAGTTTGCCTTTGTTAAAGAACAAACATAACGTGGTGTCAGAAGTCAGCATAAGGTATAAATATGAAGCATAAATGAATATCACAAGCAACAAAGAAAAAGATGCTGCTTTTGATAGAGAGCACATTGTGTCTTGAGCTGCCAAGTTCACTGGATTCAACAAGAGAATATCAGGTGAGAGATGCTGAAAATTCTCTCATGGATATCCTAAGCCCTATGCAGTTTACTGCCAACCTAACTGATAACTGGAAATGCTTCAGTAATTTAATATATACTTAGCAGCGAGTAGAGCTGGAGGTGCAGAGGAAAAATTGAAAGCGTCTATCTTTCTACACATAATTGGCGAAGATGCTTTGGACATCTACAACAACTTTCAAATTGATGAGACAGACTTGAAATTGGAGACTCTGATGGCAAAATTTGAGGAGTATTTTGTCCCAAGTAAAAATATCAAGTTTGAGCGATACAAGTTCTCCTGTGAAAAGAAACAAGGTGTTTGCTTTGACCAATACTTAACTGAGCTTCACACACTGAGCAAGTCCTTAGAATTTGGAGACTTTAGAGACTCACTAGTCAGAGAAAATATAGTTTGTGGAATCCCAGATAATGTCCTCAAAGAAAGATTGCTCCAAGAAAAAGACTTAACACTAGAAAAGCCTGTGAATATGTGTAGGGCAGTGGAGACCACACAAGCACAAGCTAAAGAGCTACACAGGGAAGAAACAATAGTGCATGCTGTGAAAACAGAGGGGTAGAGCACAGGGTGTTTCTCAAAGCAACAGCATAGCAAAGAGGTGGAATCAAACAGTAAATACAGCAAATGTGGAGGTAGGCACTTCCCAAAGATGTGTCCTGCTTATGGAAAGTCCTGCAATAATTGTGGGAAGAGGAATCATCGTGCAAAGTGCTGTAAGGCTACCAAGAGAAAGGTGTACACAGTTGCTGAGGAAGTGGAGGAAGATTTTGTAGATTCTCTGCAGTAATTCCATTCATACTTAACACAGGAGCCCGAGTGAATCTGTTGTCTGTGATTGATTACAAGATTCTCAAATAAAGAGAAAAATTTACCCTATGAAGTTAAAATTGACTGGTTATACTGGAGAGAACGTTTCAGTAAAAGGGAACTGTATAGTGACATTCAAACATAAGGGATTGCACCTAAAGGCACCTAAAGATTGTTGAAAAAAGAGTACAGCCAATATTAGGTCTGACTGCATGTGAAAGGCTCAACCTGATGGAAAGTGCTTTTGTAGTGGCTTCACAGACAAAAGGTGACCAGGCAACACTCAGTAAAGAGTACACAGATGTCTTTGAGGGGCTTGGATGTTTACTGATGTAACTTATGAAACTCATAGCAGCATCCATGAGAGATCCAGGGAAGTTATGCAAGAGAAGCACAGGAACTCTACCTTCCATAGACACTCATACCAGCTACACCAGCATGATAGTCAGGATGCCAATGCTGAACAGAGTGATTATGGTGAAGGAGTCACCAGTCTGACTTCCACATCATGCAGCTTTGGTTCAAAATCTGTCTCTCATCAACTTCCAGTCAGAGACAGGAAATCAAAAATATCTCCACAATCCTCTCGAAAGCTGAAGAGGGAAAATAAAAAGGATGATGGTGGGGTGGGACCATACAGACCCAGAGGTCAGAACAACAGTAACAATTTAACACAAACCAACAGGGGGAGTTGCTATCTATGATACATAGTCAACAGAAAGAGCTCAGTGAATTGAGAGAAAATCATTTGGAACTTGTGCAAAAACAGACTGATCACATGGATGTAGTCCACGGCACCTTTATGAGGCACATGGAGTGAATTATGATCACACAGCAAGAACAAGAACAGACACAAACAGATAGGATCTCAACAGAAGGATGTGAAAGAAATGAACATGTAGATCAGAGTCCGAAGGGGATCAGTAAGCCACCACAGACATGGATTGAGATGAATCAGGGAATGCATTTGCTTATGGCAATTGGTTTATGTAAGTATCTTTGTTGGAATGCATTGTGCCTTGCAGGTTTATGAGGACGTACTATTGTGTTTGTTTTCTTCAAAGGGGAAAGCTGTCTTATTATGTGTGTACATAATAAAAAACTTCAGTTCCCAGTGTGCAATGTGGGTGGTTTGCCCAGAAGCGGAAGTGACATTGCTAAATGGAACACACACTCAATCTTGGCAGGCTGAAGTCCCCGAGTAAAATGTGGTCAAGCTGAAGCCATTCTATAAATCTGCAAATTAAAATAGTTCTAGTGTTTTTATCCATACACGTTTGTCTTTGTTAAAGAACAAATATAACAAGAACCACTTCCGACAGTCCCAAAGTCAACTCGTACAACCACCACAAAGGAGGCACCAGAACCAGAGATAGTTTTCACAGCTGGCAAGTAGGGGAATGCCCCTGTCAGGAAAGATGTTCTCCCACAGGAATAAGAAAGCATCCATAGCGTGAAATCTTTTAGCCTGAATGGGGCAATTTCAAAATTTTCTATGTTGTAGATAGGAACGTAGAAATATAGAAACATAGAAAATAGGTGCAGGAGTAGGCCATTCGGCCCTTCGAGCCTGCACCGCCATTTATTATGATCATGGCTGATCATCCAACTCAGAACACCGCCCCAGCCTTCCCTCCATACCCCCTGACCCCCGTAGCCACAAGGGCCATATCTAACTCCCTCTTAAATATAGCCAATGAACTGGCCTCAACTGTTTCCTGTGGCAGAGAATTCCACAGATTCACCACTCTCTGTGTGAAGGAGTTTTTCCTAATCTCGGTCCTAAAAGGCTTCCCCTCTATCCTCAAACTGTGACCCCTCGTTCTGGACTTCCCCAACATCGGGAACAATCTTCCTGCATCTAGCCTGTCCAATCCCTTTAGGATCTTATATGTTTCAATCAGATCCCCCCTCAATCTTCTAAATTCCAACGAGTACAAGCCCAGTTCATCCAGTCTTTCTTCATATGAAAGTCCTGCCATCCCAGGAATCAATCTGGTGAACCTTCTTTGTACTCCCTCTATGGCAAGGATGTCTTTCCTCAGATTAGGGGACCAAAACTGCACACAATACTCCAGGTGTGGTCTCATCAAGGCCTTGTACAACAGCAGTAGTACCTCCCTGCTCCTGTACTCGAATCCTCTCGCTATAAATGCCAGCATACCATTCGCCTTTTTCACCGCCTGCCATACCTGCATGCCCACTTTCAATGACTGGTGTATAATGACACCCAGGTCTCGTTGCACCTCCCCTTTTCCTAAACGGCCACCATTCAGATAATAATCTGTTTTCCTATTTTTGCCACCAAAGTGGATAACTTCACATTTATCCACATTAAATTGCATCTGCCATGAATTTGCCCACTCACCCAACCTATCCAAGTCACCTTGCATCCTCTTAGCATCCTCCTCACAGCTAACACTGCCACCCAGCTTCGTGTCATCCGCAAACTTGGAGATGCTGCATTTAATTCCCTCATCCAAGTCATTAATATATATTGTAAACAACTGGGGTCCCAGCACTGAGCCTTGCGGTACCCCACTAGTCACCGCCTGCCATTCTGAAAAGGTCCCGTTTATTCCCACTCTTTGCTTCCTGTCTGCTAACCAATTCTCCATCCACATCAATACCTTACCCCCAATACCGTGTGCTTTAAGTTTGCACACTAATCTCCTGTGTGGGACCTTGTCAAAAGCCTTTTGAAAATCCAAATATACCACATCCACTGGTTCTCCCCTATCCACTCTACTAGTTACATCCTCAAAAAATTCTATGAGATTCGTCAGACATGATTTTCCTTTCACAAATCCATGCTGACTATGTCAGATCATTTCACCGCTTTCCAAATGTGCTGTTATCACATCTTTGATAACTGACTCCAGCAGTTTCCCCACCACCGACGTTAGGCTAACCGGTCTATAATTCCCCGGTTTCTCTCTCCCTCCTTTTTTAAAAAGTGGAGTTACATTAGCCACCCTCCAATCCTCAGGAACTAGTCCAGAATCTAACGAGTTTTGAAAAATTATCACTAATGCATCCACTATTTCTTGGGCTACTTCCTTAAGCACCCTGGGATGCAGACCATCTGGACCTGGGGATTTATCTGCCTTCAATCCCTTCAATTTACCTAACACCACTTCCCTACTAACATGTATTTCACTCAGTTCCTCCATCTCACTGGACCCTCTGTCCCCTACTATTTCTGGAAGATTATTTATGTCCTCCTTAGTGAAGACAGAACCAAAGTAATTATTCAATTGGTCTGCCATGTCCTTGCTCCCCATAATCAATTCACCTGTTTCTGTCTGCAGGGGACCTGCATTTGTCTTTACCAGTCTTTTCCTTTTTACATATCTATAAAAGCTTTTACAGTCCGTTTTTATGTTTCCTGCCGGTTTTCTCTCATGATCTTTTTTCCCCTTCCTAATTAAGCCCTTTGTCCTCCTCTGCTGAACTCTGAATTTCTCCCAGTCCTCAGGTGAGCCACTTTCTCTGGCTAATTTGTATGCTTCTTCTTTGGAATTGATACTATCCCTAATTTCTCTTGTCAGCCACGGGTGCACTACCTTCCTTGATTTATTCTTTTGCCAAACTGGGATGAACAATTGTTGTAGTTCATCCATGCAATCTTTAAATGCTTGCCATTGCATATCCACCGTCAATCCTTTAAGTGTCATTTGCCAGTCTATCTTAGCTAATTCACGTCTCATACCTTCAAAGTTACCCCTCTTTAAGTTCAGAACCTTTGTTTCTGTATTAACTATGTCACTCTCCATCTTAATGAAGAATTCCACCATATTATGGTCACTCTTACCCAAGGGGCCTCTCACGACAAGATTGCTAATTAACCCTTCCTCATTGCTCAAAACCCAGTCCAGAATAGCCTGCTCTCTAGTTGGTTCCTCGACATGTTGGTTCAAAAAACCATCCCGCATACATTCCAAGAAATCCTCTTCCTCAGCACCTTTACCAATTTGGTTCACCCAATCTACATGTAGATTGAAGTCACCCATTATAACTGCTGTTCCTTTATTGCACACATTTCTAATTTCCTGTTTAATACCATCTCCGACCTCACTACTACTGTTAGGTGACCCGTACACAACTCCCAACAGTGTCTTCTGCCCCTTAGTGTTACGCAGCTCTACCCATATCGATTCCACATCTTCCCGTCTGTGTCTGTGTATAGTAGTTGTATTATATAATATACTGTGTATATAGTTGAAATTCCTTCTGTATGGAGTTGTTTATAGCTAAGCAGGGAGGATTATTGTGTATTTAATACTTCAATAATATTTGGGTAATTTTGCATTTATATATATATTGATTGATTAAGTATTCTTGTTTGTTTAAATAATTATGGGTTATATGTAAAATACATTATTGCATATGTTATATGTTATACATGATGCGTTCACACCTCACTTAAAGTGCACTGAAAGTTACACCCACATTTCAGACTCCTGTGTTTTCCTTTGAATTAGTTTAATGTTTTGAAGTTACAACATGTAACAAGTTAGGAAGCCACGTTTCAACCATATAAAAATTTTGTTTGGCCACACTTAGAGTGCTTTGCTCAATACTGGTTGCCCCATTACAGGAAGGGACTGGAGGTTTTGAAAAAAAGTCCAAAGAAGTTTATCATGATACCTCCTGGTTTAGAAGCTATGAACTGTAAGAAGAGGCTGGACAAGCGTGAGTTGTTCCTCTGGAGTGTTGGCGGCTAGGTGGAAACCTGAGATGCAACAAAGACTGCCAGTAACTTTTCACCCCCAGAATAGAAATGTCACGTATTAGGGGACATGCATTGAAGGTGGGAGGTGGAAAGTTTAAAGGAAGTCTTTTTTAATATATAAACAGTGGTAGGTGCCTGGAACAGCTGCTGTTGTAGTGGTGAAACCTGATGCAATAATGGTGTTTTAAGAGGTTGTTAGACATATGAATGTGAAGGGAAAGCATAGATATGGATCATGTGTAGGTAGAAGAGAATTAGTTTAATTTAGAGTCATGAGAGACTATAGATGCTAGAAACCTGGAGCAAAACACACAAAATGCTGGGGGAACTTGGCAGGTCAGGCAGCATCTATGGAGGGAATGAACAGTTGATGTTTAGAGCTGAGTCATTTCTTCAAGACTAGAAAAAGAGATCAGTTGCCAGAATAAGAAGAGGAAGAAGCCCAAGCTGGTGGGTGATGGGTGAATCCATGTTCAAGGGAAAAATCAGGAAGATGGAAAAGGGGTATGATGTGAGAAGCTGGGAGGTGATAAGTGAAAGGGCTGAAGTAAAAGGAATATTATAGCAGAGAATATTGTGTTTTGCGCAGACGTTTTAGCTGAAGGGCCTATTCCTCCACAGAAGAGCAACAAAATTTGAAAGATTATAATCAATTCCTCTGCCATTTTGTCCATTACTTCCTTAGGCACTTGTCACCACCAATTCAACTTTGTGTTCCAATACTGTAAGCAGCACAATCATTATTTGATACTTTTATCCACTTAATTTCCACTATTCCATCTTTTTTCACGGAAAACAAAACACCGATGTAACAGCTGCTATTTTTCCTTGTCAATGTGAAATTACCCTCTTCATTTCTTTAATTTGCCTTTTGTTCTGTTAACAAATTTATTAAGTTCCTGCCACTTTATCTCCAACCCCTTGCTTACTCATCATATTTTCTTTTATTTCTAATTTATTTCCATATTGCCAGCATTAGAGGTACCACATGATTCCCTCAACACTTCTGTCTCTGTGGGCAAGAATAAGTTAATTTTGTTTCTAAGTCGCTTCTTTCACAGTATTAACATGGCATTGGTGTACAGTAGACTTCTCCTTCTAAATTCACTCATCTTGAAGATCTAAATTATCTTGGCAAACCTAATCTGATTTATATTTGAAGCAGGGTGTTATCCCCTTCTCTACAGCATCCTGCCTAGCAAACCAAAGAACAAACTTGCATTTGCTTCATTCACTTTCTTGAGCCCAAGGTGTCCTAAATGCTTTTGTCATCCATGATTAATTGTTGCTGGAACCCATGCAGGATTTGTTGGGGATGGGTTGGAAAAGAACTATTCATGCTTTGGACTGAGACCCTGCTTCAGAACTGATCACAAACAAGAGAAAATCTGCAGATGCTGGAAATCCGAGCAACACACACAAAATGCTGGAGGAACTCAGCAGGGCAGACAGCATCTAGGAAGAGAATACAGTCGATGTTTTAGGCCGAAACCCTTCGGCAGAACTGATGATTTTTTTTTGTACCCAATTATCAACATTTACAGACACAAGGCTACAATGTTAGTTCTGTTTCCTTTATGATGTTTGCAGCTCAGGAAGTGGAGAGAACTCGTTCTCTCTGAATGTTGCTGTGGGATCATCTACATAACCAGGCTGCAGTTTAAACCTCCACTCAAAAGAAGCTATTCTCAGTTCTACTTTGGTGTACTGTGAGTTATCTGCAGCAAACTTTAAACTTACCAGAGAGTCACATTGGTACACGGGTGTAACAGCTACCACTCATGCACACCTAGTAACTTCTTTCAAACTGCATTTGTAACAAGTGCTGGTAAATCTCATTTGCACTTATGCTACTGACAGAGAGGAAATGCATCCTAAAATTTCATGATGTTTAGCAACTACAACTTTTACTGCAAGAGCTGTAAAAGAAAAGCTATAAAGCTTATTGAGAAGAAAATTTAAATGTACTAAATCTGGTAACTGGACTACATTACAGTTATGGCAAAGCATGTTGTATTATGCTCCTTTTAGGATAATATAATTAATGAACATTTGTCTCTACTAATCATAAAACCGTTAAATTACATGAAAAAAATATTGTTACAAATCTATTTCAGTTTCAAACTGCTGTTTACTTTATCCAATTTCAAGTTTCAACCTGGTATCTGAATGGAGAGAAAAGGAATCAGGTTTATTATTACTGACATAATGTCACGAAATTTGTTGTTTTGTGGTAGCAGTACAGTGCACTGCATAAAAATTACTACAATTTTCAAAAATATAAACAGTGCAAAAGAAGAAAGGTGAACTATGGATTCATGGACTGTTCAGAAATCTTGTGGCAAAGGGGAAAAAGGTGTTCCTAAATCATTGAGTGTGGGTATTCTAGAACTTGTACCTCCTTCTTGATGGTAGGAATGGGAAGAGGGCATGTCCTAAATGACAAATGTTCTTAATGGTGGATGCTGCCTTCTCGAGGTATCACCTGTTGAAGATGTCCTCGATGTTGGGGAGGCTAGTGCCCATAATAGAGTTGGCTGAGTCTACTGCCCTCTACAGTCTCTTTCAATCCTGTACATTAGAGCCTCCATACCAGACTTTAATGCAACCGGTAAGAATGCTCTTCATAATACGTGTAGAAATCTGCAAAGGTTTTGGTTACATACCAAAGCTCCTCAAACTCAGAATGAAGTATAGCCATTGGCATGCCTTCTTTGTGATGGGATCAATATACTGGGCCCAGGATAGATCCTCTGAGATTTTGACGCTTGGGAACTTGAAACTGCTTACCCTTTCCACTGATGACCCCTCAATGAGGACTGGGTGTGTTCTCCAGACTTCCCTTTCCTGAAGTCCACAATTACTTGATCCTGCTGATGTAGAGTGCAAGATTGTTGCTGCTGCAACACCACTAATTCAGTCAATCTATCTTGCTCCTGTATACCCACTTGTTTCCATCTGGGATTCTGCTAGCAGCAGAACAGAACAAGAAGGGTAAGCAGTTGCGGTTTTTCAGGATAATAGTGGCTCTTTACCAAGAACAATCATGGTCATGGAAAGACCACGATCACTGATGTCATATGACAGGGCACATAACGAACAAAAGGACTTGGCTCTGTCTGATCTCTACCTGTATATGGCTTGGTGGGTTCCAATTCTGATGAGAGATCATTGATCTGAGACATCAGCTGTATCTCTATTGATCTGAATCATTAGTTGTATTTCTCTTTCCATAGGCATGGCTTGACCTGCTGAGTATTGTCTGTTCAGAGTGCTTCAATATACTGTACAGCCCATGATCTGCTGGTAAAGTATGATCATCGTAGTGCATAAAATCACAATGTCTGCCAAGT
Organism: Mobula birostris; assembly: GCF_030028105.1. Taxonomy (NCBI): domain Eukaryota; kingdom Metazoa; phylum Chordata; class Chondrichthyes; order Myliobatiformes; family Myliobatidae; genus Mobula; species Mobula birostris. The sequence continues at coordinate 135,550,686 of NC_092376.1, forward strand.
TCAAGTCAAGTTTAATTATCATTCAACCATTCATGAAATAATGTTCCTCTGAGGCAATGATTCAAAACATATTACCAGCAGCACACAACACATAGCAAATACAGCACCTATGGCTTTGACAGCAGGAAAACATACAGTCTCAGAAAATTGAAGCTTAAGTCCGCGAGTGCCACGGCCTGTAGATTGATGGTGCATGGGATGTTGTCCTGGTCCAGTTTCTGTCCACTGAGCGTGAACACTGGAGGCAGCACCAAGCGAACACTGGAGGCAGCAACAAGCGAACACTGGAGGGCAGCACCAACGGGAGAGTTCAGCTCTCAACCTAGTACCGATTTCAGCATGCTCACAGATGCCTCTGCTCTTCCCCACATCCATTGCCTCTGGTGTCTCCTGCAACAGGTGACCCCACAGCATCAATGAAATAGTGAACCGAGCTTACAGTATTCTACATTACCAATGTCCTAAAGGATCTGGGGATCACAAGCAAAATATTCAAGACAAACACTCTCACCTTTTATTGGACCGCACATTGCCTCAGCACAACAACAGTATGCTGGAAGTCCAAGCGACAACACAACAACAGTACACAATAAATCCAGCTCCATCGATATCGAGTAACTTGCTGATGGAGTAGACCTGCAGTAGCTGATGTTCTTAATATCCAGCAGCATCTTGTGATCATTAGTCATAGTCATAGTCATAGTCATACTTTATTGATCCTGGGGGAAATTGGTTTTCGTTACAGTTGCACCATAAATAATTAAATGGTAATAAAACCATAAATAGTTAAATAGTAATATGTAAATTTTGCCAGGAAATAAGTCCAGGACCAGCCTATTGGCTCAGGGTGTCTGACCCTCCAAGGGAGGAGTTGTAAAGTTTGATGGCCACAGGCAGGAATGACTTCCTATGACGCTCTGTGTTACATCTCGGTAGAATGAGTCTCTGGCTGAATGTACTCCTGTGCCCACCCAGTACACTATGTAGTGGATGGGAGACATTGTCCAAGATGGCATGCAACTTGGACAGCATCCTCTTTTCAGACACCACCGTCAGAGAGTCCAGTTCCATCCCCACAACATCACTGGCCTTACGAATGAGTTTGTTGACTCTATTGGTGTCTGTTACCCTCAGCCTGCTGCCCCAGCACACAACAGCAAACATGATAGCACTGGCCACCACAGACTCGTAGAAACCCCTCAGCATCGTCCGACAGATGTTAAAGGACCTCAGTCTCCTCAGGAAATAGAGACGGCTCTGCCCCTTCTTGTAGACAGCCTCAGTGTTCTTAGACCAGTCCAGTTTATTGTCAATTCGTATCCCCAGGTATTTGTAATACTCCACCATGTCCACACTGACCCCCTGGATGGAAACAGGGGTCACCGGTACCTTAGCTCTCCTCAGGTCTACCACCAGCTCCTTAGTCTTTTTCACATTAAGCTGCAGATAATTCTGCTCACACCATGTGACAAAGTTTCCTACTGTAGCCCTGTACTCAGCCTCATCTCCCTTGCTGATGCATCCAACTATGGCAGAGTCATCAGAAAACTTCTGAAGATGACATGACTCTGTGCAGTAGTTGAAGTCCGAGGTGTAAATGGTGAAGAGAAAGGGTGATAAGACAGTCCCCTGTGGAGCCCCAGTGCTGCTGATCACTCTGTCGGACACACAGTGTTGCAACCACACGTACTGTGGTCTGCCAGTCAGGTAATCAAGAATCCATGACACCAGGAAAGCATCCACCTGCATCGCTGTCAGCTTCTCCCCCAGCAGAGCTGAAAGATGTAAAGAGTGAACAATTACACTTTAGGTTGGACCTGGAGTGGCTGGAGTGGCTCGAATAATGTTACGAGCCAGCATAATCCTAACCCTTTACTCCCTATGTTAAGCAGTGATATCCCTGGAAAGCCCTCAATTTTCCCAGGAAACTCTAGAAATTCTGCTGTAGTAATTAGATCCACAGCACAATAGAATTTTATAAGAATAACAATTGTTTCATGCACTTCCATTTATTCCCAATGTTATAATGGTGCTTTTGGATCATCCATACATACAATATGAAATGCACTGCTGAATGTCACTTCAGCTAAATTCATTCACGTGTGCATGGCCCAAGGATATGCCCACCACTCATGCAGAAGCATCTTTTCACTGTGAATGCACAGCCTGATTTGGCAGCAGTTAAACAAGATCCGTCTAAGCACAGAATTCTGGCACTAGGAACTGGCTGCAGGTAGGTGTCCTTTAAATTGCTTCAGGTGTCATTGAAGAACATGTAACTGCCATGCTATTGGCTCCATATGTTGCTGGCGACTTGGAATGGATGACAGGCTGTCTGGGAACTAGTAGACCAGCTGTAGCTGGAGCCTACATTTCTACCTTTGCTTCCTTGCCAGTACTTTTCCTCATTGCTCTCTTCCTTCATTCCTTTAATCACAAATATTACACAACTGTTTGTCTTGGATACAGAATTTCAAAGCTTCTCTGGGTGAAGTAGTGTCTATATTCAGCCCTAAATGTCAAATGTATCATTTTGGGACTGTTACACCTGGTTCTAGACAAACCTGCCAGTGTATACATCAGATTCACATCTACCATATCAACCTCTGATAATGTGTACATTTTTGTGAGATTACCTCTCATTCTTCTAAATTTTAAAGCATTCAGGCTCAGTCTGCATAATCTTTGCTTAGATGACAACCCACGATCCCAGGAGTCAATCTGATGTACTGTACCTTTGCTTTTCTCATTTTATGATATCCTATGGGTTGAGAGAGCAGATCTCAAAGGTTTCAAAGGTACATTTAATGTCAGAGAAACGTATACAATATACATCCTGAAATACATTCTCTCCACAACCATCCACGAAAACAGAGAAGTGCCCGCAAAGAATGAATGACAGTTAAATGTTAGAACCCCAAGGCCCCCCCAGCTCCCCCTCCCACATGTAAGAAGTAGCAAAGCAACAATACCCCCTCCCACACTGGCAAAAAAAAGCATCGGCACCCACCACCGAGCACTCAAGTGTGCGGCAAAGCATCAATAAAGACACAGACTTGAAGTACCCCAAAGACTACTCATTCTCCTGGTATTCAACATACCACAGGCTCTCTCTTTCCATAATAAGGGAGAAAGAGGTGCTCTATTTCACAACGAGAGGGGAGACATAACAAACAACTCGCTGACTTATGATGTTGAAAGTCTGTTGCATTGCTTTTTCTGAGCTCCGTGCCCAAAGATCTCAGGTCTCTGGGCACATCACCAAAGATCTTCCGTATCCCATGAACCCCGGATTCCTGCAGAGACACCGACCTTTAGTCTGCCCATCTCCAGAAGAGCCATGAGATCCTGGAGCTCTGAAGGCGAGCTAATCTCTTAGTCCGCATCCTTGGCTTATCGAATAATGGCCAGTCATGAAACCCCGAGAGCGGGTCCCATTCCTGCAAAGGACAGAAGTCAGCGTGTAACTCCAGGTCAGGGTCTTCAAAAGATCCCTGAAAGGGAAAAATAGAGATAATAAAGGTGGAAATAGAGCTGTTTCTGAAGATACAAGCAAAGGAGTTGCCGTTAGGCACCAACGTCTCCTCCGAAACTCCTCCTCCTTGAGGATCTGTGCACAATATTTCAGCTATAACTTCACCATGGCTTTTGCTTAAGACTCCAGCACTGCTCTCAGTGACACCCATTATCACTGCTTTCACAGTTTTTAAATGAACTGTTTATGTGACACTATGTCAAAAATAAATAAAATACACTATGTACAATCTGCAAGTGAATCAAAGCTCCAGGAGGATCAATTGGTTGACTGGAAAACTCAAAGAACTGAAGATCAATTGCCTAAACACTGCTGTACAGAATGTAACATAAAAATCATGGGGGTATTAAAATTACTATTTTCATTTATTTTGAAGATAATATGTTAATTTGGAAAATATTGGCCATGAGGTGGAGGGAGAGGAATGGTTAAGTGGATGGAAAGGCAAGAGACTATAGATGCTAAGATCTGGAGCAACAAAAAAACATGGACTCCTGGAGAAATTCAGTGATCAGGCAGGATGGTAACATTTCCCTCCCCATGTGCTGCTTGGAAGGTTATATGATCAAAGTTACAGGTGTTCCAATAGTGTAGATAATCAAATCCTCCTTGGTATCAAATTTGTATCACTAATGGGTCTTTCTCCATCTGAATTTTGGAAACAAATGCCCAGACTAAGAGTACATACTGCAAATGATTCCAGAACTATCAAGCACACATAAGCTATTCCTTTGGGCTGAATATAATTTCTTCACCATTTTAAAGACTCAATTATATATCAGCTGCTCTTCATACTTACAAAGTAAAAATTTCAAGTTATTTTGTGGTTCCCAAGAGCCTTCATAACTAAGTATCAGGTAAATTGCGCAGAGCTTTTTTCAAAGACTGCTTTCCACTGTTTTCATTTGCCTTTTTTTTTTAAATTCTGCTTGCATTTTTCTTTTTTTTTTAATCTATTCTCCTCATTATCCATGGCTCTGAGATGCCCAGAATTTCAGAGATTCTTTATCATGTGTCTTCTGATAGCAGTGACATTAAACTATGAATCTTTATTGAAAATGAGGAGAGGGAATACAAATGAAAGGATTATGCATACACTGCAGTGATTGAAACACGACAATTATATTGCTGAAATTACTCCACAGCATTGGATATGCTTTACTAAATTGCTGGACTAAAATGCTTGTGAGGAATTTGATTTCATTTGTTATTGTGACAAAAGTCATAACACATCAAAGCAAGGCTATCCACACTCAATGACATTTGACGAATAATAATAATGTAATGATTACTGTGAGGTATTGTGTAATAATTTAGAGCTAGGCTGAGGAAATTAACTGTACTGTCAGAAAGATTACAGGCTCCTATTTTTCTGCTGTTGTTGTAAATTAATGTACTCGTAAATATTAGAGAACAGTCATGCAAGTATGTGATGTGTTTAGCCACTAATGTGGAGGAGTACAAGCTGGCAGGTGCCAAGTGAGACCAGGTGAGACTGTCCTCTCATATTAGATCTTTTCTTTAGTCCTTTACTTCCATTTATCATCTCCCAGCTCCTTATTTCATCCATCCTCTCTCTCACGCACCCACCCACATTCCCCCTCACATAGTTTCACCTATCACCTGCCTGCTTGTTCTCCTTCCCTCCCCCCACATTATTCTGCCTTCTGCCCCTTTCCTTTCCAGTTGTGATGAAGGGTCTTGGACCAAACTGTCAAGTGTTTATTCCCTTCCATATATGCTGGCTGGCTTGCTGAGTTCCTCCAGCCTTCTATGTCTGTTGTTTGACATTATCACGGCTGCTTAGGAGTAAAGTTCTTCCAATGGGTGATCTACAGGAGAGAAGGTAGAGCATAATGAAGAGTCTATACCATAGTGCACAGGGCAGGAGTTTCACAATCCATTTTTTTTCAACTTAGTCAGCCATTAACATTGTTGTAGAGATGGCAGAAAACCTGTGCAAAGATTCGAGATATACCAACTAGTTGAGTGGTGTCGCAGCAACATCCTTGCACTCAACATCATTCAGACTAAAGAGCTGATTGTGGACTTCAGGAAGGATAGGATGACAGAATACGAACCATCCTCATAGAGGGATTAGAAGTGGAGAGAGTGAACAGTTTCAAGTTCCTGGGTGTCAAGATCTCTGAGGATCTAACCTGGTCATATCGATGCAGTGAGAAAGAAGTCAAGGCAGCAGATATATTTTATTAGGAGTTTGAGTCACCTAAAACACTTGAAAACTTCTACGGATGTACCATGGAGTGCATTCTGACAAGTGGCATCACTGTCTGGTGGGGAGGGGTGGGGCTACTGCACAGGATCGTAAGAAACTTCAGAAAGTTTTAAAATTAGTCAGCTCCAACTTGGGTACAAGCCTCCATAGTATCCAAGACATTTACAAGGAACAGTCCCTCAAAAAGGTGATGTTCATTACTAAGGAACCTCATCACCCAGGACATGCCCTCTTCGCACTGTTACCATCAAGAAAGAGGTGTAGAAGCCTGAAGGTACACATTCAGCGATTTAGGAACAGCTTCTTCCCCTCTGCCATCTGATTCCTAAATGGGCATTGAACTCATGAACACTTTTTTTTGAAAATTATTGCTATATTTGCACTATTTTAATTTAACTAATATATAAATATATATAGTTACTGTAATTGATTTACTTATTTAATCTTTTTCTGTATTATTATGTATTGCATTGTACTGCTGCCGCTGTTAACAAATTTCATGACATATGCTGGAGATAATAAACCTAATTCTGATTCATTCCACTTTCACCAGACATATTTAGGCTAAACTGCTCCTTCTGAATATTCAATCTGATTTAATATCAAAATGCTATTCTGATTTAACAACGTTGTGGGTCGTGTTTCCATCCTTTTATACAATGTCACGGTAGTTTTCTAGTCAATATTTGTGGCTAACTTAAGTGTATACTTTCATTAGCCATATCAATCAAGTTTATTGTTTGCTTTATCATAAATTATAATTTTGATAGTAATTGCATGACTCCTCAGCATTCTCAAATCAATCAGAGAAAGGTCTTCTGAAACGTTCAACAATAATAAGTGGTGTCATGAAGGTGCAGTGCTCATCATAATGCTTTACAGTGTCAGTGATCTCGGTTCATTCCCTGACTCTGTCTATAAGTAGTTAGTATGTTTTTCGCATGACCATGTGGGTTTCATCTGGGTGCTTCCATTTCCTCCCAGAAAGACATATAGGTTAGCATTAGTAAGTTGTAGACATGCTATACAGACACTGGATGCATGGTGACACCTGTGGGCTGTCCCCAGCACGTCCTTGCACTGTAATGTTCATTGATGCAACCAATGCACTTCAATAAATAGTATTGATGTTTTGATGTACACGTGACAGATAAAACTAATCCAGTCTAATCTAATCACATTCCAAAGACCTACATGTTAGTAGGTTAATTGGTCACGTGGAGGGAATTGGGTAGCACAGGCTCGTTGGGCCGCAAAGGCCTGTTACTGTACTAAATAAAATTTTAATATGTTATATATCGATTCTTTTCTATATTGCTCTTTTGTCTTTATTGGGATGCTGGATCCCAGAGTGATTCACAATATTATTGTAATCTCATTAATAGGTAGCAAAACAAGTCCTTTTCTCCACATGTAAATACAGGCTTTTCATTTGTCAGTTTTGGCTTAATTCACTTGCATTCATTTTTATTCCTTATTGCATTGAAATGTATTTTTTGTGAGCTTAATTTGCAGTATTTTTTCGGTAAAGATCATAGAATGGTAAAACCAATGCTTTTCCATTTAAGAAAAGGAATAATACTTATATTTTGTGTTTGCTTTGTGATTTCAGGTTATAATCAGATTGAAAGTTATATCTTATTTGAAATTTATGTATAAAATTCTTCATTTTGAAAAATAAATTCTAAATTTTTAACGCTAGTTTTCATGTTTGCACATTTTTCAATTATATGATGTACTGTATATTTAGGTTTTAAACAATATATATGTATGCCATACATCTGGGGTCCCCAACCTTCATTGCACCGCAGACCGGCCTAATATTGACAATATTCTTGCGGACTGGCCGACCAGGGGGTGGGGTGTTCAAGTAGGGTTAAACTCACCTCAACATGTTTTTTACAGTTACGGTTGCCAACTTCTTCACTGCCAATAAGGGACAAAAGTAGCAGTCAAATCCTTTACCCCAGGAAAGACTACCGTGACCATGAAGCCTTGCGTGGGCACCTGTGTGCGCATGTGATGTGCACATGTGCGTACGTGCCGATTTTTCCCCCCACAAATCAGCTTTGCCTTCATCTTCCCAACTATACTGTACATACATTATTTCTACTTTATATAGGCTGTGTATTTATCATATACTTCCTGCTTTTACTATATGTTAGTGTTATTTATTTTCGGTTTTATGTGTTATTTGGTATGATTTGTTAGGTTATTTTTTGGGTCTGAGAACGCTCAAAAATTTTTCCCATATAAATTAATGGTAGTTGCTTCTTTGCTTCACGCCATTTCAGCATGGAAGGTTTCATAGGAATGCTCTACCTTAGCGGGGGAAATATGGGACAAGGGCGATCCCGTATGGGACAAAGCAATTTAGCCCAATATACGGGATGTCCCGGCAAATACGGGACAGATGGCAACCCTATGTTCAAGTTCAACAGTACGTGACAGGGAATGAGGAAAGGTGCAGCTGACTCGTATCGTTTCCTCACGGCCCGGTAGCACATGCTTTGTGGCCTGGTACCAGTCCGCGGCCCGGTGGTTGGGGACTGCTGCCATACATAATAATTGCATACTTAAAATACAACAATACATAAATGACAATGAGTTATTAAACTTTGTGAGATCATTGAAGGTTTATTATTTCCATTTCTGCTGCACAATATTTTAATGTCATTTTGTATGGATTTCATATATCACCATACAGTTCACATTGTTATTGTTCCATTTAAATGAATTGGTGTGACATTTTAATAAATGTAATTTCATGTGAAGCAGTCTGTAAAATAAGTTGAAACATGAATTATGCAAATGAAAATACTATACTGAATACAGCTACAAATAATCTAATTACTTGACAACCAAGATGAATAATTTCACTGATAGTGTCACTTGTAATACCAGCCCATTTCATAAATATTTAATTCAGTGATTAACAGACAATAACCCCCTGAAAGATGGAAAGTAAACTTGAAATTTAATAAACTGAACTATTTCTGATAAATATTCTGTGGAAAATTTATGTGCATTTTACCATAAGTTATTTTAATTAAATACATTTTGGCAGTTCTTAATGTACAGATTGTCAATGAAAATTTATTTTTAACCTCTACACAGATGAATGCCGTCTTTATGTGCTCTGCTGACAAAAAAGCACTTAGCTTTGTAAGAAGAGAAGGCAAATTTAAGAGTGAAAATTGTGATACTGAACTCTGGCTGCTACATTTTGACTTAGTTCATTGAATTGCCAATTTAGTGTCCAGATCAACGCAAAAGGGTTAAGGTCAAATTATTTAAATTCTAACTTTGGGCAGCATCTTGGTTAGTGAGGAGCAGACACTGTCCAAGAAAATCTCAACTAAAACTTCTTGATGAGTTTATCATTAACTACAAGCGTTTGTAATAAAATCACCAGAAAGTTTTCAAAAGGATCATTGTCCTTAGAGGCCATGTCAGTGTCACCTTGTATCAGGAAGGTTGAAGGAAATTGAATATAGATGGAGAAGTTACTTCACAAAGGCCTCAACTTGCTTTTTGGGTCTTTTTTCTTGACAACACATGATCTATTCCATTGCTTTTCATGCAACAAGCAGATGAAGTTTGTGTCAGTGATTTTCTTTTCCTTTTCATATGCCTGGTCATTAACATGGGCAGGCAGTAAACCTTTGATTAATAGTCTATGCTTTAGGAAGAGAAATTTCCCCTCTACTATCAGATTTCTGAATGGTCCATGAATAATACTTGTTATTCCTCTTTTGCATTATTTTTTGTAACTAATAGTAGTTAGTACTTTTAGCACAATCAACAAATTTCAGAACTTTTATCAATGCTTATAAACCTGACATTGAGTTCACGTTCATCCTCAACAAACTACTTTGATCAGCAGCTGGGAAAATGACAAATCCTTATTCCAACATAATGCAGGGTGGTAGACAAACAGATGTCTCAGTTATAGACACAAAGTGTTTTGTTGATCCTGTCTATCCTTCTATTCAACATCAAATCATGGATGCATCAAAAATGAATGAAATTGAAAACCACAAAGCTCTTGGTTCCCATCACTAACCAGGATCTTGCGCCATTTTTTACTACTGAGATGTCCTGTTTATAAGCTTTAAATTCTGGATCTTATGGATCACCAAGTTTTTAACATCACTGCTTCTGCTTTATCTGCATTTATGCGATCTGTAATTCCTTTAACCATATTGTTGTATTCCAATTCGTTGACATTTATGGTTCTTCTCCATGAGGAATTTGTCAAGTTTTTTGTTTAGTATGGACAAAAGAAAAGAATTCAAACATCAAGTCAAGTTTATTGTCACATCCACAAGTATGGTGAGATACAGATATAATGGAAAAACTTGCTTACAGCAGCATCATGGGCTCAAGAATTCAGACAGCGGACAGAATATAAATTATGTATAACTGGTTGCATAGTGGCATCAGCACCAGACTTTGGAGTGAAGGCTCCCGAGTTCGAATCCAGCTGGCTCTCTTGCAAACTCTCCACCCATGCTGTGTTGAGCGTCAAGCTAGCAACTTGGCCTCATAAAAAAGAAAGCCTGCTGTAAGAACGCCATCATGACGGCGTCCTGATGACTCCACTCGGAGTTAAGGGCTTTCTTCTTCTTCTTCTTCTTCTTCAACTGCATTATGTAAGACAGTGAAGAGAGAAAAAAACAACAAGATATCAGAGTGGAAAAAAAAACCACCACAATCAGAGACAAATCTATGGTAGTGCAAGTTGTATTCCATGGCTATGGTGGAATTAGGATTGTGTACTATAGGTCAGTTCAAGAAACTGATGGTTGTAAGAAGTTAGCTGTATCTGACCCTAGTGTTGTGGAGCTTTGGGTACCTGCATCTCCTGTTAGCTAATGGCATTGACATCAGGACATGATGCAGATATTGGGGAACCTTTATGACAGATATCATAGTCAATAAACTGCAGCTTGAAGTATGCATTAATGTTGCCTAGATGGCCCAGGCACAGTGGAGAGCCAGTTAAATAGCTTCTGCTGTTGACTTGACGTGGTAATAGACAAACTGAAGGGGATTCAGTTCATTTATGAGACTGGAGTTGGTTTTGTTGCAAATCAGCATCTTTGTACACTTCGTTACGGCGGATGTAAGCAATACCAATGATAGTCATGGAGGCATTACGATGCCCGTTTTGGACACTGATTCTATAGATGCTCTTTCAAAGCAGGTGCAAAGATTAGAACACATAAGCAGGCAGTTGAAGATGTCCTTGGAGGTGCAAGCCCATTAGTTTGCAATGCTTATTGAAACTTGCCAGACTTTACAATGAATGACTTTTTGGCAAAGTCAACACCGTTATCCAAAAAAAAAGAAAGTCTATGAAGACTCCAGGCAGTCTTGTCATAGTGCAGCTTAATTCAGAAACAATGCATTCGGTGCATGCATTTTTATGGAAAGTTGTTTCACTCATGTTCTTTATCCTGAACAAAATAATCCCAGTCTCTTTCCTCGGAAGGGAAACTGTTAAAAGAACACAGACCTATACTCCAAACTGCTTCTCTATTTTAAATCACTGGTCAAAAATATCCACTTTATTGTCTTTTTCTGAGTTATGAGAGTCAATTGAAATCTCACAGTTGTTCATGAAGGTTTCAGTTTAATCCCTGTATCAGTTCTCCAAACAGACTGACTCTCAAATTTGATGTACTTACTATTTTTCAGGTTACCAAGGGTGATTTGCTTTGAGGCATAAAGCTGTCATATCCATGAGTGAACTGCAGATCGACCTTCACTAATCTGACTACCTGTAATCCGGTTCCTTCGATAATCCGGCACTGATTATACTTGATGTGATCCTTCTGTAATTTGGCATTTCCACTAATCCGGCGCTCCTCAGGTCCCAATGGTGCCGGATTAGTGAAGATTGACCTGTATTATTTTTAAGAAAGCATCACTGTCTCAATCAGAAAAAAAAAATTCCGACTCAGTTAGAACCGAGCATGATGCTAATGGCCATAAACAAAATATAATGATTTCCCTAAGGTGGTATATATTGAGATGGGAATTATTGTGTTTGGAAGAGGGGTGTTCGTTATGAAAGGTAGTATTTTAGATCTCAAAAATTTATTTTATTGTTTAAAACAGATACATCTACTTGTAAAAATAGTCATGGGCCGTTGTTTTGCCTGTGCCTAGGTAACTGCCCTTGCTCCAGTGTTGCAGAACCATTGGCCTCATAAAACATCTGAACATATAATCAAACCACAGTGATAAGAGCGCCTGTCAGACCTGTCCAATTTAGAGACCTTCCTGGTGACTCGCCAAATTCTGTGGTAGGTTACTAGGAACTGTGAACTGTCAAAACTGACATGATCAGGGGCAATCTTAACATCTATACCTTTCAAAACCTTTTGTTAGACATTGTGTCAGCTGTGTTAGTAGAGAGCCTGCTAGGCTGGAATCATCGATATATACAATAAGAAGTAGGTAAGTTTTTTCGAATCCATGGAGTCTTTCTTACTTAAAAGGACTGCTGCTATTCTCAAACGAGACGAGTCACAAGATGTCAGAATTAATATGTCTTGGTGAAACAGATTGTTTTATTATTAGTCAATAGAATGAGAGCCAGTCTTCATAATTTTAATTATTAGTTCATAGTCAATAGTTCCTCACCTTTGTGGTCTCTGCCTGTGGTAAGGTGGTTGCTACATCTATGGATCATCTGTTATGTTTAACACCAGGGGTCCCCAAGCTTTTTTGCACTGCGGACCGGATTAATATTGACAATATTCTTGCGGACTGGCCGACCGGCGGGGGCGGGGGTGGGGTGTGTTGGGGAGCGTTCAGGTAGGGTTAAACTCACCTCAACATGTCTTATACAGTTACTATTGCCAACTTTCTCACTCCCAAATAAGGGACAAAAGTAGCAGTCAAATACGGGACACTTGGGTTTACCCGGAGAAAGACTACCATGACCACCATGACCATGAAGCCTTGTGCGGGCACCTGTGTGTGCATGCATGATGTGTACATATGTGACGTGCGTATGCACGTATGTGCCGATTTTTTTCCCACAAATCGGTTTTGGCTTAATCTTCCCGACTACACTACATACATTATTTCTGCTTTATATAGGCTATGTATTTATCATATCATTCCTGCTTTTACTATATGTTAGTGTTATTTTAGGTTTTGGTAGGTTATTTTTTGGGTCTGGGAACACTCAAAGATTTTTCCCATATAAATTAATGGTAATTGCTTCTTAGCTTTACGCCATTTCAGCACGAAAGGCTCTACCTTAGCGGGGGAAATATGGGACAAGGACGGTCCCGTATAGGACAAACCAATTTAGCCCAATATATGGGATGTTCCGGCAAATACGGGACAGTTGGCAACCCTATGTTCAAGCTCAACAGTGCGTGACAGGGAATGAGGAAAGGTGCAACTGACTTATATCATTTTCCTGCAGTAACACATGCTTTGCAGCCTGGTGGTTGGGGACTGCTGTTTTACACTGAGCTTATGAATTGTTTCCTGAATTGAAGCTAAGCTCCATTGTCTTAAAATATCTACTTGGCTGCAACATGTTGACATTGTGACATCATTTTCGGGCTTGTGTTTCTACCACGTAATCAATGCACGTTTGCTTTGATCACTTCAGAATCTTCTCATTTACAAATGTAACATTTGTTTACCACGTTGAATTCTAGAAGTTATATCCATGGCATTGCAGTGAGAAAAATAAACTATTAAATAAGGCGCATATTTTACAATTAATAGTTTAGATCACAAAATGAGGAACACTTGACCCTATCACTAATAAGTACCGATTAATGCCTGAATAAATGTGTTCAAAGAAGAGAAAATTTGCAGATGCTCGGAATCCAAGCAACACACAAAAAATGCTGGAGGAACTCTGCAGGCCAGCCAGCACTGTGGAAAAGAGTAAACAGTTTGCAGTTCTACCCATGTAAAATAGCTGTTGCTTATATCTCTTTGTAGTATGGTGTAATAATTTGCAGACTTATCTATTGAAACATGGAAAATAATTGACAGTGTCATTTATTATTAGCTTTTATACTTCCTTCAAATGAGTCACCCCCAGGCATCCATCATTTTTACCTGCTTCATATTGCCTATTTACCAATAAAAATTTCCATGCACTCTTTTCCATTGCAAAAGTTGTTTTATCTTTAAAGGCATGCAGTTGCATTGAAATCTTGATCTCACATACAGTAGGTGCCTATCAAAAGGGTATTCAATGACTTGGCAAACTGCTCAGTTGTGCCTTAATTGGAATGCACTTGAGCTCAAATAATGTTGCCTGAGTAAATCTCTATCATCCTGAAAGTGTCTTGGAAAGAAAAAAATACTTTTGTATGGTGTACCAAAGAAAAAAAAATAAGCCTTCCATTAAATTATTAATCTGATTCAGGGAGACTGCAAAAATAACTGGGATTGGAAGTGGTACAGTTAGTAATGGTCTTGTAAATTGGGGTACATAGCTAGTCATAGTCATACTTTATTGATCCCGGGGGAAATTGGTTTTCGTTACAGTTGCAGCATAAATAATTAAATAGTAATAAAACCATAAATAATTAAATAGTAATATGTAAATTATGCCAGGAAATAAGTCCAGGACCAGCCTATTGGCTCAGGGTCTCTGACCCTCCAAGGGAGGAGTTGTAAAGTTTGATGGCCACAGGCAGGAATGACTTCCTATGACGCTCTGTGTTGCATCTCAGTGGAATGAGTCTCTGGCTGAATGTACTCCTGTGCCCAACCAGTACATTATGTAGTGGATGGGAGACATTGTCCAAGATAGCATGCAACTTGGACAGCATCCTCTTTTCAGACACCACCGTCAGGGAGTCCAGTTCCATCCCCACAACATCACTGGCCTTACGAATGAGTTTGTTGATTCTGTTGGTGTCTGCTACCCTCAGCCTGCTGCCCCAGCACACAACAGCAAACATGATAGCACTGGCCACCACTGACTCGTAGAACATCCTCAGCATCGTCCGGCAGATGTTAAAGGACCTCAGTCTCCTCAGGAAATAGAGACGGCTCTGACCTTTCTTGTAGACAGCCTCAGTGTTCTTTGACCAGTCCAGTTTATTGTCAATAAGGAACCCTTGGCTTAAAATCTGATCATTGTTATATTTGATGTTTTGTTGGCACTCCTCACACATAGCTGCATATTCAAGGCACACATCTGGATGTATTTGGTAGTCAGCTTTGCTAGGTATTTTAATTGCTGATGAAGCAGCCTTCCTACATGAAAGAACTGAACTGAGTCTCCAACATTCTGCGGAGATGTTTGACCACACTTCAGTGAAAGGAGCTCCAAAATATGTAAATGAAATGACAAGTGGGAAAACTAAAATTGTGGAGAAATATAAATGGGAATCTAAGAAACTGGATCATATTTCAGTTATTGGAACTACTACTTTATTCTACATGGTTAGAAAAATTCCATATTCAATTGAAAACTGCTTATAGGAATTTCTCGAAAAATGTAGAGAATGTTTCAAAGTCAATTAAGTAGAGGATAGGAAGAAATGCTTAAAACTATGGTCATGATAAATAGATCACATCAAAATTGAAATGATTTGACAATTATTGTTCCCTGAATACAAATATATATTTGTGATTTTATATATAACTCTGCATTTTCACAGAAGATAATGTGCAACTACAGGTCCACAGTCCCTTATCCGAAATCCTTGGGGCCAGTTGCATTTCGGAATTCAGAATTTTTCGGATTTCAGCCACCCCCCCCACCCCCCCACTCCCGATACCAAAAAACACGTATGCCCAAGTCCCTTACTTAACCCGTCTCAGTGCGGTGGACTTTAGGACCCCGCGGCACACCAAACCTATGCTCATCCTCCCGTATACTTTAAATCATCTCTGGATTACTTATAATACCTAATACAGTGTAAATTCTATGTATGTAGTTGTTATGCTGTATTGTCTAGGGAATAATGACAATAAAAAAATTTATTTCCAACAAAAATATTCAATAAAACATAAAAATATACAGCTTCAAATGAACCGAATCAAACACATGGTGAATGACTTATTGGAATAAATGTAGAATGTCACTGTCACTGTCGCTATAAAACTTCAGTAACTTGTCTTTCTGTTTATTTAAATCATATTCAGTAGTAGTTCAGACACAATTTTCTCAGTAAGACGCCACACAGACACACCACAATCAAGCTTCTGCAATAACTCCGCTTTCTGCGTTATTGATAATGGTGGATGCTTCCTGCTCTTTTACTCATTGTTATCCACAGGGGTATCTGCAGCTCTATTTGACAGTTTCACAGTGAAATTAAGCACAAAGTCAACAGTGAATACAAAATATCAGTGAACAGCAAATGTAGGTGTAACCAGTATGAGCACTGAGCCACAACTGACGTCTGGCGGCCTCTGCTAGTGCTGCTACGTCGCACCTGAGTGACGTCAGCTGCTGGTGAAAAAGACATCAGCTTTCAGAGGTTTTTGGATTTCAGAATTTCGGATAAAGGAATGTGCACCTGTACTACAAATCATAATTCAGTCTAATTTGTAGTTACAAAAGTAAGGATAGTTCTAAATTCTGCAATAGCACATATTCTATACTGTTTTGGCACAAGTAGTGAAACAGAAGGCTCATATTAGCTTTTTAAAAACTGATACTAACTTTGCATATTTTATTACATGTGTGAATGCTGTAATTAACTACCTTCTAATTTGACCAAATCAGCAACAGCAGCAGGACTTCGTCTAAACAAATGAGCACAATGTTCAAGTGTTGAAAATGTAATGGGAAATGTAATTCAATTCTCTTCAGGAGAAAAAAATAAATTAGTCTGCTTTACTGAGAAGACAAACTATAATCTAGCCTTTGCTATGTCTTTAAGTATCGCAACAAAAGGAATGCCATGTAATCTGTCAATCTTTATTTTCTCTTCCCACATTTTGGCAATTTTTTGAAATAGAATTTATTCTGATGTATCGTTCAGCTGGATAATCATAATAATATGACTAATTGGGAATAATACATATTATGTTAAGTAAATTTATTCCCAGCGCCACTGGGCTGTTGGTAGGAACACATTCCTTGGATCATTGCATTACTTTTCCAGCAACTATTCAAATCTCTGCAGAGGGTACATAAGGTCTCCACAACTATCAATACTTTGACCTTATTCAGCCACATTTAATTTTGAACAAAATCAATATTTAGCAATACAGCATGGAATAGGTCCTTCTGGTCCTTCAAGCCATTGCTGTCCTAGCTAACCTCTGATATCTAATCACGGGTCAATTTACAATGGCCAATTAACCTACCCAGTATATATTTGGACTGTGGGAGGAAATTGGAGCATTCCACGGGGAGGACATGCAGACTTCTTATAGCTGGCACTGGAATTGAACTCCGAGTTCCGGAACTGTAAACTGTGGCAAGGCAATGAAAACACCATATGAAAACCAATTAGTTTTCTTGCCGCCATGCACGAAGAAAGAAATACTATTAGACTGCAGCATTTTCTGGGGCTCCAACAGAAGAATATTTATACAGTCATTGCTGAAAGGTGAGTTGTGGTAAGAACATTGGTAATGTAAAATTCTGTTCTCAAAATAGACTAAGTGAAGTTCCGTATTTGAGAAAAGGTGCAAGTTGTTGCAAATCTGAATGAGCCTTAAGAGGTTTTCTACTCTGGATCTCCGGACAGGAAACAAAAATTCCTTGGATGTTTTATTATAAGTTCTTCCAGAATAACAATAAAAAAGCGTGAAACATAGATTAGCATTACATAAGATCCTTATTCCAGCGTCATTTCTTACATCTAAGTATAAAGTTACAAAGCGCTATGAATTTTAATTTAGCAGTCTTTTGAGTTTTCATTATCTTAGTCCTGTACCTCAGACAACCAATGAATATTTTACTCCAGACAGTAAATGCAACTCCATTATTTATGGAAAGTGTGAGAGAAAATGTGAAATAATAAATATGTAAGTCTATCATTTGTTGCTGGAAGGTATTAGAATCTATAATTAAAGACTGAACAACTGACTGTTTGGAGAAATTTCAGCTGATTATGAAAAGCCACAGTGGATTTTTAAAGACAGCATCTTGTCCAGTGTGCCAATTAAATTTTTTTGAGATAATACCTAAATAAACAGGCAGGGAGATAGTTATGGATTTAGGTTGTATGGTCCTAACAATGCATTCACTAATGTTCCACATAGGAGACTCTTGGCTAATATCAAATCTCTAGATATTGGCAGCAAGTTTGTTTATGTTACTGGTTATTTGCTAGAAGGCAAAGTGGTAATACAGTTCCTCTCCAGGTTATGGCATGGTTCTGTTCCTGTAAATGTTTATAAACTAGACAGAGCACAAATTGGAAATATGGCCATGAATAGAGTTTCCATGCAGCAGACATTCTTGCAGCCCTGCAACAGGTGGCAAATCCATCCTGTCAGTCTCCCAAGTATTCCATTGATTTTATGAGCTACTGTATGTACAGTAAGGTGCTTGTGAGCTGGAGAGACCTATAATGCATATGTATTCTAATATGAGGCAAATCTACTAGTTTTTCATAAAGGCCTGTGCTAAGATATAAATAATGCAAGTGAACAGTCTTATCCTTGTCAGTGAGAAAGGGGCTAGTACTGATGTGGGTATAAAATCACAAATATTGATAGATTAACTGAGCAGGCAAACTGAAAGGAGGAATGGAACCAGAAGGAGGTGATGGGTAAGTGAGGAGCATAGAAGGGGTGAGAAGGTAACCAGAATGGGGAATGGAAAAAGAGGAAAATGTGGCGGGGGAAAAAATTACCAGAAGTATAACAATTCAACGTTCAGGCTGTCAGGGTGGAGGCTACCCAGATTGAATATGGCGTTTTGCTCCTCCTACAAGTTTGGCCTTATCAAGACAGTGAAGGAGATCATGGACAGAGATGTTGGAATGGGAAATTGAACTGAAATGGAGTGCCATGGGACTTCCTGCCTTATTGTGGTGGATAGAGCAAAGATGCTCAACAAAATGGTCCCCCAATCTACAATGTGCCTCACTAATGTAGAGGAGGCCACACTGATTTATTGAGACCCAACACAGATCGGGGAACTACTTTGTCGAGAACCTTCGCTCTATCCAGTACATAAGTTATTACCTTTATCTATTTCAGTTCAACTTCCTGTTGTGATTGTGATTTTTAGGACATTGAAAAACTAATTATTTAGGTGAAGATAGGTGTGTTTTTTTCATTAATAGGACAGGCCAGGAACAGGCAGCATAACATGAAAGTCAGAGTTAGATATCAAAGAAAAAGTAAAGAAAAATTCCAATAGAGAAGTTAGGAAATAGTTCTGCGCCTGAGGGAAATGTGTGGCATTCACTCCTAATTAAAAACATTAAATCCTGACTGAATTAGTAATTTCGATTTACAACCATATTATGTATGACATGGGAATTTAAAAAAAATGGACTTAAGGTGGGTGGAAAATTTGAAGTATAAATTGACCATAATCTCATAAAATTGCACACCAAATTTGAGAGGCTGTATAGCCCACTGCCTCCCAGAGTTCATTTACAAAATAGCACATGTACAATGTGACCTTTTTGTTCTACTAAGTGATAAGTAAGAAGTTTGATTGGATGAATTATAATTCATACAAATTTGAGTACCATTAGACCAAGAATATTTCAGAATGTGTTGAATAAACAGCTCAAGGCAAAGAATTTCTGAAATGTTTATTTTACATGAGAATCAGAAAAGAACACAAGCACACCATTTGTACAATTGAATGCAGGGATCCCAAATTACTTACAGGGATGCATATATAGCTATGCGTTTACTTTGAGTAAGCTATCCCACACATCTTGTTAAAAGTTAAACTAACCTCAGAATCCTAGAATCCCACAAAGACTGGTGTATAGTTGGAATGAACTGCCAGAAATAGTGGTAGAGGTAGTCACATGAGCAACATCTAAAAGCCATCATACATGGGTAAGCGAGGTATAGATTTCTATTGGATAAATGTGGACAGATTGCACTAGCTTGCTGGGCAACAAAGGTGGGTTGAGGGGCCTGTTTCCTTGCTATATGGCTCTAAGTTACCATGGGTGGCAGAAATATATAGCTCAACTCTGATCTGAGTCCTTCCTCTTGCATGGTGAAGTTCCTTGGAAAAAAATGGGCAATTCTTGGAACCAAGAAGTCAAGGTCTTCTTTATAGGACAGTGCCAAGTAAGGCTCTGAAAAAATGGGCAATTCTTGGAACCAAGAAGTCAAGGTCTTCTTTATAGGACAGTGCCAACTTTCTGGGAAAAAAAAAACTGCTTTGTTTGGAAATCGTGTGACTCAGACAAATAATTTCTGTCCTTTTTCCTGCAAATCAAGTGACTCAGAAAGTAGTCGAGCATTTAGAAGAAAAGGATGCCAACATGCACTTAGTCCTTGCAGTTCTATAAAAACACATAGAGAAGTACGTGTAAGCTATTTAGACCCTTCTATCTCTTCACTATCCAGTGTGCTTCAACTTCACATTACTGCATAATTTCCTCCCAATCTTTGACCATCCCACACACAAGAAGATATCTGATTCAGCCTTGAATACATTTAATTTAGTCGTATTAACTATTTAGCCTTCAGAGGTAAGAATTGAAAAAAAGTTGTGAAGATTTGTAATGCAGAAAGCAACTATTTCTCACCATTTTACTCTCACACCTCATCTTGACAACTCATCCTGAAATAATTCCGTATACTGATAGAAATATAATTTCTCTATGGTTTGCTTTGGATCTAAAATTAGAAGTATGCTGAGTTTCCACCATTATGATTTAGATCTAAAATTGCAGACATTTTGTATGTATCTTAATAAATTCCCTGTTAAAATGCTTAGCCCAAGTACTATTCCAATGATTTTTCAGTTAGCTCCCTTATGACGTGCAGGTGATTTTAGCGTGGTTATCTTGACTCTGAGTCAGAAAGCTGTTTAGAGGAAAACATGTTGTGAATTGTTTCTTGGTTACATTTCAAGTTGTTCACTTTGCAGTAAATGTTAGTGGAACGATTTGCCATCTTTAACAGTTATTGCAAAATCTTCTCATGCAGGCTTTAAACTTATGCTTTTCATTCATGCCAGTGGTTTTACAACCCAATGCCATTGTCATCCATAAAAATTAATGTAGAACCACTAACACTTTGAGTTGAGGCAGGCTCTACATTCCTCAGGGAGATCACAGGAGTACCACATATACTCATTACAAAGACAGGATACAGTCTGACAGTAGCAGTCTGCTATGTAGCACCACTATGATCAAGCAGAACATATTTTATAGTCAATTTGTTCAGCAGCATCCTGAACATCACAGCCCCTGCTATATGTCTGATAAAATTAGAATAATGCCAAGCATGTTTGTCAGAAATTTTTCAGAGCCTTACTTGAAAACTTAAAGAACCTCACATTGAAAATCCCAACGTAATTAATCAGGTCCCTCTCTCAACAAATTTAATTGAAGTATAAACAGATCTTAAAAGAAATGAGCTTACATTTCCCTTAAAATACCTCAGAGAGAATTTTTATGATTGAAAGTGGCTCTTATGCAGTAGCATTGTATTCAGTGTCCAATAGCTTTCAACAATTTGCCTATCACCACAATAGGTCTACAGTGGATATGATCTCATTGGCTCCTTACACGGGGTTGGATCACCTGGATAGTACTAATACTTACTGTATGTCTGGCTGCTGATTATTGACTACAGCTCTGCATTTAACACTATCATTTCTGATCAAAAAGCTCCAGAACCTGGGACCTTGAACCTCCCTCTGCAACTGGATCCTCAACTTCTTTTCTGGAAGACCACAGTCTCTCTGGATTGGAAATAATATCTCCGCCCTCGCAGGTAATCGACACTGGCACACCTCAAGGGTGTGTGCTTAGCTCACTGCTCAACTCTCTCTATACCCATTACTGTGTGGCTAGGCACAGCTCACATGCCATCTATAAATTTGCTAGCAACACAACTATTGTTGGCAGAATTTCAGATGGTGATGAGAAGGCATACATGTGTGAGATAGATCAGCTGGTTGAGTGGTGTCACAACAACCTTTTACTCAACATCAGTAAGACTAAAGAATTGATTGCTGACTTCAGAAAGGGTAAGATGAGGGACTACATATTAGTTCTCACTGGGGGATCAGAAGTAGAAAGGGTGAGCAATTTGAAGTTCCTGGATGTCAACATGTCTGAGGATCTATCCTGGGCTAAATATATCAACAGAGTTGCAAAGGAGGCATTACAGCAGCTATTAGAAGAGATTTATTATGTCACCAACAATACTTGCAAATTTCTACAGATGTACGACAGCGTTCTAAGTGGCTGCAGCACCTTCTGGTATTGGTTGGGGGGGGGTGAGGGGGTGGTTGTGATCAAAGTAAGCTGTGGAAGGTTGTGAACTTAGTCAGCTCCATTATGGGCACCAGCCTCCATGGCACCTTCAAGGAGCGATGACTCAAAAAGGAAGCATCCATCATTAAGGACCCCTATCACCCAAGACATGCCCTCTTCTCACTGCTACCATCAGGGAGGAGGTACAGGAGCCTGAAGGCTCACACACAACAATTCACAAATAGCATCTTCCTTTCTGCCATCAGATTTCTGAATGGACATTGAACCCATTAACATTGCTTCACTACTTTTTTTTCTCTTTTTGCACTAATTTAATTTAACTTTTTAAAATATTATTATTTGTACTTGCTGTAATTTACTGTTTTTATTATCACGTATTACAATGTACTGTTGCTGCATAACAACAAATTTCACGACCAGTGCCAATGATATTAAATTTGATTCTGATTCAGAATATGTAACATAAGCTGTACTTGGCGTATCCTTATTTCCATATTGAAAAACACATTTGGTCAGCACTGGATAGTAATTAACTTCCTGAAGTTAAAATGCATTTTTTTTAAGTGGGCACTAGAAACCAAACTGTGACAAATGCAGATGACTGACAAAAAGAATCGGATACTATGAATCGGAATGTGTTTCCATTGATTTACAGATTATTTTCTGCTACTTCCCTAGCCACCTGTCATTGACATTTTGATAAAATTGTCATATATTTGAATGTCAAGTAAGGACTTGTTAAAACAAATTAATATTCCAAAAAGCATTTCTTGGTTTCTGTACTCACTGAAGTGTAAACCCTAGAATGATACAAAGAACAGAAGTAGAGATCCAAGCAGCGGATTTCTATATATGCTTTAACATCTTCACCAACTCCCTGTAGAGCTGATCTTTATCCTAATTCTTTTTTTCATCTGTGTTGCAACCAAAATGCAGGTATAGTGATCAACAGCTCACAGCTGATTAATTTTGCTTCCTACCAGCAGAACGGGTAATTGTGGATGGTGTTTTTTTTTCTCCCTCTGACCACTTTATGTGTATCTTCAGCAGTGCCAGTATTTGCTTCTGGGATTGAATTTTATTATATTAGGTTTTGTTTGTGTGAATTTACTACTGAGAGAAACACATTTATTGGCAGTAAATCTACTTTTGACCATATAATCTGGTCTGTGATAATGCTGGCAGTAATAATTACTGACAAGAATCATTGGGCCTGATTAATCAAATAATTTAACAATGTAACAGGTGAAAAAAAAACTTGTAGTTACAGTTTCCTCATAAATTTTAGTCAAACTCTGCATTAATGTTGCTAAAATGCACCGTAAGAAGTGGTGGAAGGAGCCAAGCAGAATATATTTTTAAAAATTTAATATTGCTTACAATGGCAGAAAACGATGAGGAAGGGAGGACTTATTCTCACACCTCATCTATTAAAGTGTTCACAAGAAGAATTTGTTGTTTGGGGTGGTTCTTCCTTGCCTATTGGTCATCTTGCCTTGATAATAGTTCACCATTCTCTTGTGGAGCTAAAAAAAAGGACTTCTTAAAAGAACTGCTCAAATGCATGCACATCTAGGAGCCTCTTCTAGTCCTGATCTATTCCTGTACCAGATTGTGTTGCAGAAAATTCTGATTGCTAAACCCTATCAATGAAGTGGCAAGAGGATTATACCAATTGGTTTCAAAAGTTGCACAGAGTTAGTTCACCCCTGGTGTCTGTGAGGCTTGTATTTGCCACCCAGTGCCTGAATTATGCCAGCTGTCCATGAATTACAGATAATTTCAAGTGCAGGGAAAAGCCCCATCAGTGGCTGTAAAAGTTAATACTGCTCTAAATTTTTATGCCATGAGATACTTCCAGCCTGCCTTGGGGAGATATAATCTACAAATTCCTTCTGCAGTCCGCACCACATAAAACAGAGAACAGATGCCATTTTGATGCTGCATTCAAGTGGGCCTCATATTTCATTACGTTCCCAATGATCCCACCAAGGCAAAGAGCACAACTCTTCTCCAGTTGAGAGCATCACTATTGTCCCACATAGCCCTAAGGACAACTGATGAGCTCCCACTAAATTATTCTAATGAAAAAGATTTTTACTAACTCATTTTCCAGCTGGTGTGTGATGTCAGCGGCATTATTTTTAATGTGAACATGCACTACTTAGGAAGCTCTCTAGATTACTTAGAGGCTGCTGCAGTTTATCACAGATGCATGTGCCTGTATGCTCATCCGATGTTGAGGAATACTCTCTGCCACTAATTGAAGCCCCCACTTTGTTACTCAAAAGCACCAGAGAGTCGGTGCGATATGCTTGAAGTAGAGTAGAATCTACAACTCCATGTGTGGAGAATTGTAGTAGACTTCAGAAAGATGTTGACAGGCTGGTGAAGGATAGAAACACAGGTGATTGGTGTCAGTCATTCAGTCCTTCATTTCTGCTCTGCCATTCAGTATAATCATTTCATGATCTTCATTTTTCAGGATGATTAGTTGATCATTAATCTCAATATCATACCTTCATGCCTTTTCTCTAGAAATGTATCACACACCCAGCAATTCAGGAATAGCTTCTTCCCCTCTGCCATCCGATGCCCAAATGGACATTGAAGCTTTGGGCACTACCTCACTTTTTAATATACAATATTTCTGTTTTTGCACATTTTATAAAAATCTATTTAATATACGTAATTGATTTACTTGTTTATTTCTTATGTCTTATTTTATTTATTATTATTTTTTGCTTTCTCTGCTAGATTATGTATTACATTGAACGGCTGCTGCTAAGTTAACAAATTTCACAACACATGCCGGTGATAATAAACCTGATTCTGATTCTCATTCTGATTCTTTCGTTAATGTGTTAAATAACTTAGACCTTACAACTCTCTGTGACAGCAAATTCCATGGGCTCACTACTTGAAAATCTCCACATCTCATTTCTAAATTTCTCACTCTCTTGATACTACAGCTCCTTTTTCTAAACACTCTAGTCAGGCAAAAAATTTCCTCCCACACACAAATATCCTGGCCCTGTCAGTATTTTCTATTAGATCCTCTCTCATTCTTTTAAGCTTCAAGGAATGCAACCTAGTCAACTTTCTATCTCTCCTCTCTCCATTAAAAAGTTCCACCCTAACAAGAACTATTCTGGTGATCCTTTGCTGCATCCATTCGATGACAATTATAGGTGACTCCATTCCATTTTCCAGCGAGCAGGGAGACATGGAACACTGTGTCCAGTTTTGGGTACCTAGCTTTAGGGAGAATGTGAAGGCTTTAGAGAGGCTTGAGTTATGAGGATGGACTGAAAAAGCAAGGGTTGTTCCCGTAGGATCAGAGGAAGTGATGACGAGATGAGATTAGAGAAATTTTGATTCATGGAGGATACAGACAGCAAATAGAAATAATAGCAGAGGTGTCAAGAAAGAGCACATGGAGTAAAGGTGATTGACAAAAATAAACAAACTGGACATGAGGAAATTTTTGTTTTATACCCATTTGGTTAGGGATCTGAAATACAGAGCTAAAGGAATGGTACAGACTGATTCAGTTGTAGAATTCAAGAGGCAGCTGGATATGTATCTGAAAGGAAAGAATTTTCAGAGCTGTAAGGAGAGGGCAGGGAGTACAGCCAACTGGTACAAACCTGACAGGCCAAATGCCAGCCTCCTATGATCTAACCACACTGTCATTCCACAGTTAAAGGATTTAATAAAGCAGTAAATGTTAATTAAAATGATCAGAGTACATTGCCTCTTTTTCAGGTCTCTGGCTCAAACACAGCACATGAGTCAAATTTGTTCTTTGAGTAAGATTGATTCTGTCCTCTGCAGATAAGGAAAAAAAAACCTTTCAAGGGCTCAAGAGCAAGAAGGCCTTACAAGTGCAGAGGAGGCATAGCCATTGGCTGCCATTTCCAATTATTTATAATACCTGCACTGGCATCTTATTATATTTCCTCTGTTCCAGGCCTTTGATCTCATCCCTGTTAGTACTTTTTGTTTTGCAAGGAAAACCTTAACAAAGGCACTACTGCATCCCCCTTGGACTTTGTCACAGCAATTCCGAAAGTCGTCTGTTCCTTTGAGGAAGGGCAATGGGTTTGTGTACATTGTTACCTCTCAGTGGCGATTGGGCACCCATGAAGGAGTTGATTGTTGTTTTCTAAATTGAACTAGTTAAAGATCAATTAAATAGTCAAAGCTACAGACCCACTTTACAACAGTTGACTTAAAAATCCGACTTAACAAATAACATATGATTCATTTATGTTAATGTTTCCCTACAAATGCTGAACACAAATGTTTATATTGGGTCTGCTGGTTCTGGGTACCTATGATTGCTATGATACTAGTAGTCACCACATTAACATTGTAATACCCCTTTGGAAATAGGACATTTATGCTTCTCCAGCTTAAGGTATTTAATTAGATGATGGCTGATTTCCATCTACTTGCCTTAAAGCCATAGAATGATAAAATTCTATAATTATTAATTTTGAACATTTTAATTCATTCAACTTCAGGTTTTAGTGAAGAACTCAAAGCATACTGGTTAATTTGAGTAAAGTGAGCTTATATTATCTTTATTATAGGAATGACAGATTTCATTGAACCATACAAAGTTCTTAAAGGAAGCAAACAATCTTCTGAAGTAATTGAAAAGGTTGAACAGTATCTTTTGGTGGCAGGGGTGGGGGGAGAATGATAAATAAGTTATGGGTTGAAGACTTGCATTAGCACTAATACGGTTCCTCATGCAGGGTTTAAATCCAAAACATGGACAGTTCCTTTCCCACCAGAGATGCTGCTAGACCTGCTGAGTATCTACAGCAGACAACCTTTTTACTCCAGATTTGAGCATCTGCAGTCTCTTGGTATCTCATGATTTTAGATGGCGTGAAAGGGTTGACATTGTTTCTCCCGGAGAGAGAACACATGTTATGACACAGTAAAAGGACTAAAACACGTACCCATTTCTAAACTGCAAAGGTTGTGCATTTTGCAGTTCTCTATCCTAGAAAATCACTTGTCTAAGATATTCAATGATCAGATACATTTTTCTTTGGTAATGAGGGACTGATGTTGGAAGTGAAGTTGGTGCAGAAATTCAGATATGACATTAAATGCCTGAGCAAGTCTGAGGAGCCATATGGTTTATTGTTTTTTCTGTTCCCTTACATTGATTTTTTTAGCATTATAATTTCCATAACCAATTTAAATGTGAAGCTCAAATTCTGTGCTTTTCTTCACTGCTATTATCAGAGGAGAGTAACCCGTATTTGAATTGTAGCTTCCTAGATTTTCCAGAGAAATATTGTTTGATGTGAATCATAGTAATTTTGTAGTTGAAAGAATCAGAATTTGAGTACTGTTTATTATGCACTTTGAAGTTTGTACTTAAACCTTAGTGCTAACTCTACAAATCTTACTAAAATAGCATTGGAATCTCATGTATGTTATAAGCTATTCATATAGATTAATAATGCTCTCCTCTGTTTCGGGGAGTTAGCAACTTGCCTTATTTACTCAAAAATAATAGAAAACTGGACTATTATTAACAGATAATTACTATGCAGTACTCCTTATCCCAATTCCTATTCGAATTGAGCAATATGTACAGACTATATGAACTTCTGAGTGTGGCAAGCCCTGTAAATCTGTAAATGGGATATTAGTGAAAACTAAATCATCTTTGATGCGATATTTTGCAAGCACCATAACTAAATAAAAAAAGCAAAATCAGATTCTGCATTTTAAAACAAAAATTTGTGGCTTCATTGTATATATATTGTGACATTCCAGTGACTATCATTAGTGTTATTATACACCTATAAAACACAAGCTAATAACTATTTGCCTTATGGTTTTAAAGGGCTGTTTGACATGCATTAAACATGCACTATTTATGAATTTAAAAGCTCCACTAATTTCAGGCAATGTTAAGTCTTGAAAGAACTTCATATGTGTTCCCATGGTTGACAACTAATAGTTATTGATTTGATGATGGATCTGTTATAGAGCTTTTGCTGGATGATGTTGCTATTACCGTGAATGAATGCTTTATAAGTGGTGGCAACTGTGATAGGAGTAAAGTTTGTTTTCCATGAGAAACTCCAATAAGGTTTCACATTTGCAATTTAAGCAAAGTATAATATATAGAATGTTAATATGTCTCACGCATAAATGTTTTCAAATACACTAGGGTAATACCCTGCTCTATCTTCAACTAATTTATTGAAAGCATGTTTTCTAGGTCTGAGTAGACATTTGTACTTGGTCATTAGCATTAAGCATGCAATCATGTTAACCTGCAGGACATTTTACCCAAATTCCACCAACATATCACAATGTCCACTAGGGGAACAAA
The DNA here is from genome assembly GCF_030028105.1 of Mobula birostris. NCBI lineage: Eukaryota > Metazoa > Chordata > Chondrichthyes > Myliobatiformes > Myliobatidae > Mobula > Mobula birostris. The sequence continues at coordinate 135,579,227 of NC_092376.1, forward strand.
CATGTTGATACAACAGACAGGGAATTGACAAAGCCATACCACACCCTCATCTTGGCCTTTCTGACCACATGTTATTCCAGTATATCGACTGCTGCTGACTGAGGAGGCTGAAGAGAGCTGGACTATGCACCTCCATACTCACATCATACAGATGTGCAGTAGAAAGCATCCTAACAAGCTTCATCACTGCATGATATGGAAACTGCACACAACCGAGAGGAAGGCTCTATAATTGGAAGTCAAGTCTGCTCAGTACATCACTGGCACCAACCTACCCTCATCAAGGACATACATATATAAAGGGCCAGTAACACATTGAAGGACTCTGCTCGTGGACTGTTTGTCCCACTCCCATCAGGGAGGAGGCTACATAGCATCCATGCCAGGATCAGCAGACTCAAAAGCAGTTACTTCCCCAAGCAGTAAGGCTGTTCAATAACTCCAGTCAATAACCCACCCCTCCACCCACCCCCCACTACCACCGCAACTTTATCATTTCATGTCAGCCACCTTATGTACAGGAAATCCTGTACCTTCCGTTGCTTTATGGGCATAAAATCAATCTATGTATGTAAGCTAACTTATATATTTATATTTGTTGTAGTTTAAAATTATTATTGTGTTCTTTTAGCTTAATTGTTTATTTTTGTGCTGCCTTGGAGTCGGAGTAACAATTATTTCATTCTCCTTTACACTTGTGTACTGGAAGTGACATTGGTCCAAGGTTACAATTGAGTATTACACCCCGTTCAGAAATTCTGAAATCCAGTTCAGTTGATATTAATAGGACTAAATTTTCAAAGCAGAGTATAATGCAAAGCCATTGTTGAACTATACTGTTAGTATGTGTGACTGAGGACAAATATCTACCCTTCAAAATTGAATATGTTTTGAATTGATATATTTAAGTTTCAATATGGATTGTGTATTTATAGCTCTAAAGTAAACTTTTTAACAGAGTGAAGTGCAGTGTCCATGGAATTTGAATTTAGCAAGTAAGATTTATTTAATTTAAGCTTAAGTTTATACTGGTTTAACCTTTCAATTTTAAATTGCACTGATGAAAAGTAGCAAGCATATTGCTGTAATGCTCCCAGGAAATTGGGTATCTATCTAGAGCTGGTTAATAAATGACACATGCAAAGTTTGGAACTGATACCAACAAATAAGTATTTCAATTAAATTATCTTAAGACAGTTTGTTGTTAGAAGAGATGAATTGTAGATATTGTATGTAGGTGCTGATGAAAGCTACAGGTATCATCTGTAGCTGTCCACAGCAAGAAGAACCTTGATGTTGGGAAATTGACAAGGAAGATACCGGTAAAAGGGTTTACATTGGGTGCTGGATACTCTTCTGTAAACTTGATTTCTGTAGTCTGTGTTACCTGTCTATTGGCAGAAGTGAAGATACCTCCTCATGCTGGAGAGGAAGTTTGAGTTGCTGTAAATTATGTAGGGTTAATTATGCAGAAAGGACAAAGAAAGGGGTTTTGCTGAAGGAATTTGAGCAGCTGGGGCTCACATTTTTTTTAAATGTAGAGCTCCAAAGCTGAGGATCTCTGAATTGTTACCTGAGTAAATTGGCAGAGGTAAATCAATTTGGAGAATTGCATGTGTGGCTTGTAGATTAGGTTAATGACCATTTAGAATCATGATTACAATGTGACAAGGATGAAAAATTAAATATTCCTAGTTGTATAATTTCCAGAAGAATGGGATAAAGACAGCAGAGAGGAAAGATCTTAGCTCAGAAAATTGAGTAGCAGGATCAGATTATATGGAGAAAATAAGCAGCAAGGGGAACAGCACATTGATGGTAATTGCATATTAGTCCCCATGAAGTAAGGTTTATATGGGACATGGAATTGACTAGGATATTAGAGGTGCATGCAGCAATTTACAATAATACAGCAAATATAGAGGTTTTTAATCTATTTTAGCGGTAATCCAACATAGCCAGCAAGAGTGTAGAGGATGAATTGTTATGTGTTTTCCTGGAAGTACATTAAGACACTAGTGAAAGATTTGGACTTATTTTGGATCTAGTATTGTCTAAAGAAGAAGTATTAGAGGATGAGTTGCTCATTTAAAGTAAGAGTCTGGATCTAGTCAAGGTGAAATAAGCTGAAAAATATCAAGTGAACTTAATGCAGGCAATTATGAGGTAGTGCACTTTGGGAAGACAAACCAGTGCAGGACATACACAATGAATCATAGGGCACTGAAGAGTGCAATAGAACAGAGTGATATAGGAATACAGATCCATAATTCCTTGTAAGTGGGGTCAAAGGTCGATACGGTTTGTAAAGAGAGCATTCAGAAATTGGTCTTCATAAATCAAAGTACTGAATCAGGAGATAAGATGTTGAAGTTGGTGAGGTCTCATTTGGAATATTGTGTACAGATCTGGTCACCTATCTATAGGAGAAACAGCAATAAGATTGAAGGAATACTGGGAAAATTTACAAGGATGTTGCTGTGTCTTGAAGACCTGGGTTATAGTGAAATATTGAATAGGTTAGAACTTTATTCACTGGATTTTAGGAAAATGAGGTGAGATTTGATAGGGGTATACAAAATTCTGAGGGGTATGGATAGGGTAAATCCTAATGGGTTTTTCCCACTAAGGTTGGGGGAGACTAGAACTAGAGGCCATGGATTGAGGGTAAAAAGTGAAATATTTAAGGGGAAACTGAGGGGGAACTTTTTCACTCAGAAGATGGTGTGAGTGTGGAATGAGTTACCAATGGAAGTAGTAGGTGCGGGTTCAATTGTAACATTGAAAAGAAATTTGAGTAATTACGTAGATGGGCGGGGTATGAAGAGCTATAGTCATGGTACTGGTAATGGGAATAAGCAGCATGGGACAAAGATGACACAAAGGGTTTGATTCTCTGCAGCAGTGCTCTGTGACTCTAAATGAATGTCATAATATGATAGATTTTTTAATAAAGATTGAGAGTGATTCAGTTTAATCTGAAATTAGAATAGAAAACCTGAATAAATCAAACTACAAAAGCAATACCTATGGGCTGGTTATGATTGTTTGGAGACCACATAGACAGTTTTCATTAAGATGTATAACATTAAACTAGCAAAGGCCCACTTATTAAATGAATTTATACTCTGTGCATAAGCCATTTATCCCTTTTTAAGACAAAGAGTAAACAACAAAAGAACTTAAAGAAAGTGTTTCATCAATGGAAAAGGCATATTTGAAAGCCAAACAAAATAGAGAAGATTTCAGAATTCGGTAGAGATAGACCAACACATTGAGAATGAAAATAAAAGGAGGCTAGTGAGGAAACATAAAACAGAATGTAAGTGTTATGTTTTGTAACTCCAAAACATAAAACTAATTACAACAAAAAGATGGGAGTTCAGGAGAATAGGTCTTAGTTTTGTTTTTACTTTGCTTACATGGCGCAGTGGCGGTGTATGCCATTCAAGCGCTTTGTACATATAACTATAATGAATTGTTTAAACAAACAAATAATAATTAATCAAACTATATCCTTACAAGATTACTCAAATGCTACTGAAATATTAAATACACAACACTCCAATATAAACTCCAACTCAATATAGAATATATCTCAACTTACGTACAGACTATACTATATAATGCAAACAACAGGAATTCTGCAGATGCTGGAAATTCAAGCAACACACATCAAAGTTGCTGGTGAACGCAGCAGGCCAGGCAGCATCTCTAGGAAGAGGTACAGTCGACGTTTCAGGCCGAGACCCTTTGTCAGGACTAACTGAAGGAAGAGTTAGTAAGAGATTTGAAAGTGGGAGGGGGAGGGGAGATCCAAAATGATAGGAGAAGACAGGAGGGGGAGGGATGGAGCCAAGAGCTGGACAGGTGATTGGCAAAGAGGATATGAGAGGATCATGAGACAGGAGGTCCGGGGAGAAAGACAAAGGGGGGGGGGGAACCCAGAGGATGGGCAAGGGGTATAGTCAGAGGCACAGAGGGAGAAAAAGGAGAGTGAGAGATAGAATGTGTGTATAAAAATAAATAACGGATGGGGTATGAGGGGGAGGTGGGGCATTAGCGGAAGTTAGAGAAGTCGATGTGCATGCCATCAGGTTGGAGGCTACCCAGACGGAATATAGGGAGTTGTTGCTCCAACCTGAGTGTGGCTTCATCTTATTCTGACATGTCTATCCATTTTAATTCCACATCCCATTCCCATTCTGACATATCTATCCACTTCCTTCTCTACTGTAAAGATGAAGCCACACTCAGGTTGGAGGAACAACACCTTATATTCCGTCTGGGCAGCCTCCAACCTGATGGCATGAACATCGACTTCTCTAACTTCCGCTAATGCCCCACCTCCCCCTAGTACCCCATCCGTTATTTATTTTTATACACACGTTCCTTCTCTCACTCTCCTTTTTCTCCCTCTGTCCCTCTGACTATAACCCTTGCCCATCCTCTGGGTTTCCACCCCCCCCCCCCCGTCTTTCTCCCCGGACCTCCTGTCCCATGATCCTCTCATATCCCCTTTGCCAATCACCTGCCCAGCTCTTGGCTCCACCCCTCCCCCTCCTGTCTTCTCCTATCATTTTGGATCTCCCCTCCCCCTCCCACTTTCAAATCTCTTACTAACTCTTCCTTCAGTTAGTCCTGACGAAGGGTCTCGGCCTGAAACGTTGACTGTACCTCTTCCTAGAGATGCTGCCTGGCCTGCTGCATTCACTAGCAACTTTGATGTGTGATACTATATAATGCAACTACTATATAGACAACCGCAGCATAGTAAATTTTGAATTGTCCCATTCAGGCCTAAATATTTAATCACTTTGGATTACCTTTACTTTCTTACTCTTGTGGGATAATATCTTTCCTGATGGGGGTGGGGGGGGGGGGTCACTGTGCTTGGCAGGTGAGACTTGCGGTTTGAAAGAAACTTAGTTTCTGGGCCCTCCTCCATGGTGACTGTAGAATTGACTCTGAGACTGTAGGAAGTGGTTCTGACAGCTTTAGGCACCTTTCTTCTTGACATGTTGGCATCCCAAACAGTGCAAGGCAAGCTTCCCTAGATGATATGGATCATAATGTGTGAGTACAGTGTCTGACATCATTATTTCCTTTACCCTTTGGAAAGCCACCTCTCACTGCTTGGTCCATTGCCATTTCTTCCTGATCTGCAGAAATGAGTTCAAGGAGTGGAACACAGTTGCCAGGTTTGGCAGGAACCTGCTATAGTAATTAGCAAATCCTAAAAAGGACCACAAATATCCATTTGCCTTGGGGCATCTGCCACTGCTTGAATTTTCTCATGCATATTTATGTAATCCTTGAGAGTCAAATGTGTGACCACAGAAGGAAATGTTTGGTTTAAAGAATTCACACTTGTTGCATCGTACTCTGCGCTCATAATCTTCTATTTTTTTTAATGCTGTCTTGAAATTTTGAAGATGTTCCTTGTCTTTTTTATTGGTAAAAATGATGTCATTCAGGTAACACTGAATGCCTGGGCAGCCTTGCAGTACCTGGTCCATAACTTGCTGCTGGAGTACAAGTGCAGATACTACTACAAATATAATCCTATTCTAGCAATAAAGCACTTTGTGGGTGTTTATGGTAAGAAATGCTTTGGGCTCTTCTTCCATCTCCATCTGTCGGTAGCCTTAGCTAAGTCCACTTTGCTGATGTGTTTCCCTCCAGAAAGGTTTGCAAAGATATCCTCTACCCTGGGTGGAGGGTTTGATCTACTTTCATTACTGGGGTTGATGATGACCTTCAAATCACCATAGAGTCTGACAGACCCATTCTTCTTGGCTTCCGAAACCACTAGTATTACTCAGAGGCTCAACTTAACCTTGAAAAGAATTCCTTCAGTCTCCGTGTAATCTAATTTACTGGCTACCTTATCACAAATGGTATAAGGAATGAGGTGGATTTGCTTTTGAAAACTAAAGCATTCTGCAGTCAAGTATTTTTTCAGTTCTAAATGTTCTTGCATTTCACGATATCAGTAAAGCTCATGTTGGCTGGTTTGGTTGGAGCAGTCAAACTTCTAAGCAAACTGTATGCATTTAAATGCAATGCACTCGGCAAAACTGGCACAAACTTCTCATTGGCTATTTCATTTGCTTCAAATTACTGCTCAATTTGCTCATTCTACCTGAGCCAGTTAGCCATTGAGCAAACAAACACATCCATCTTTCCAATGTAGCCATTTCCACTTTTTAAATTTATAATTATTATCATTGTTTATGAACCCATGAATTTGTCTGTTTTCTGACTTTTTTCTAAACTCGGCAATTTCTGTCACTTTCTGAAGGAGAACATGTGGTGCTCTGTTTTTTTTTACTTGAATGTCTTGCTGTGCTTCAAAAGGTAGGTAGTCATCTCAAGTTCATTTTAAAATGTACTTGCTGCCACTATTATGTTTTGTAACTTCAAACCATACAAATAATTGCAAGAAAAAGGCAGGAGCCTCGGAGAACAGGTCTTAGTTTTATTTTTACATTAAGCAAGACGAGCGCATAAGGTGAGGTGGCATGATGATATATGTCATACATGCACTTCATACATATAACCATAATGAATTATTTAAACAAAGAATGCTTAATTAAAGCATATATTCAAAATATTAATCAAATGTTACTGAAATATTAAATACACAACCGTAAGAGCTTCCACAGATACTGTATGCAAAGAGTCAAAATTGTAAAAGATTACAGCGATGGCCCTAGAAATTATGACAGGCAAAATTATATTGAAGAATAAAAAGAAGACTGAGAATTTTTTAAAAAATAGACAGCATTTTCTGTCTTCACAAAGAAGATGCAAAAATGACAGGTTTAGAATAAATGAGAAACCAAAAAGAAATTAGTGTCAGATTAGAATTGGAGAAATTAATGAAATTAAAGGGGATAAATACTCATGATCTGATGTAGCTGGCAATGAGAACAGTTGTTACCTTCAAAACTCTCATAGATTCTAGAATGTAGCATCATTATTTAAGAAATGATGGAGAGAGATGATGGAAAATAGACTTGTCATCTTGACAGCAATAGCAGTGAACGTGCTTGAATCTATTGGCAAGGGTGATTGGGCACTTGGAGTATTATTAACATCCACGTGGATTTCTGAAAGGGAAATTGAGTTTGGCAAAGCTTCTGGAGTTCATTGTGAATTTAGCTAGCTGAATAAGTGACAGCAAAGCAGCTGATGTGATGCATTTGGACATTTAGAAGGTATTTGATGTGGTGCGCACAGAAGATTATTGTGCAATCTTAGAGCAAAAGGCATTGAGTGTAAAAATTTGGCATACACTTTGGATTAGTTCAAGGAGGGAAAACAGCTAATAAGAATAACTGGAATATTTCTTAGGTTGGCGACAAGTGGCGTGCTATGGGAGCCCAACTACTCACAATCTAACAGTAATTTGAATGAAGGGATGAGTTGTATTAAGTGCAAATTTGCAAACGAAGCCAAACCTGACACCACTATGGTCTATAAGAAAGGTATTAATAGACTAAATGAATGGATAAGATAGGATATATGGAGAAAGATACAAGGTCATGGAGTCTGGAGAAAGATTGAAAGGGGGTGGTACTTATAGACATCACCTCAGCAGTGAAGCATCACCTGATAAATTTGAAAGTTTGAAAACTAATCCTGATTGTAATTGAATTATGGAGCAGGCATGAGCCTATCCATGCCTTTATTACTGATTTTCTAGTCCTATGAGGGGTTTGAGACACAATCTAGTGAGAAGTGGGTAGCATGTGTGAGATAGGGCTGGCCTGTATGTAGAAAAGTAATAAAAGACCATCATGAATGCAGCTGTCAAATTTATAGTAAAAGTTAGCCAAAAAAAAAAGAAAGAAATGACAGCCTTCCTTACTGGAGTTATAAATTCTCAGATGCAGAATCATTGTATCAGAAGCATTTTGAAGCATAAGAATGAAATTTGAGAGAGTGACGAGAGCATAGTTGGGTAAGGCATAAATGCAATAGAAATGCTTACTTGCTGAGATTTAGGACCGTTGGCTTTGCTGTTTTGCAGCATTGTGAGTTGGTGGGGGGATCACTCAGTGATGGTGTTACTACACTTTCTGCAATATGAGCAGTATTTTTAGTTGATTGATGCTAGGTTCAAGTTCAAGTTTATTGTCATTCATCTGTATACATACATATTGCCAAATGAAACAATGTTCCTCCAGACACAATGCATACAGTAATATTACAACAAATAAATTAACTAATAATAAGGTATATTCAAGAAAATGGACATTTTGCATAAAGTGCATTTATGACACAAGTTAACAAGTAAACAGTATAGTGCAATTACTGCTTCATAAATGATGAGAACTGGATGATGGTTATTCAACTTTGCTGTATTGTTGTTACAGAAAGGCATCCGTGTATGAATAGCATACACTGGGGGAACTCAGAAGGTCAGGCAAAATCTATTAGAAATGATCAAACAATCGGCATTTCATGCCAAACCCCTTCATCAGGACTGGAATGGAAGGTGAAGAAAGTGGGGGGAGGGGAAGGAGGACAAGCCAGAAGGCAATAGGTGAAACAAGTGCATGGGGAAGGAGGGATGAAGTCAGATGCTGGGAGGTGATGCATGGAAAAGGCAAAGGGCTGGAGATGAAGGCAGTTGATAGGAGAGGAGAGTGGATCATGGCAAAAAGACATGGAGGAGGGGAGATGATAAGCAGTGAGGAGAAAAGATAAGAGTTCTTCTGTGTGTATCAATGTATGAATAATACTGTATGTTAGAAGTTTATCTTCTCCAGCTTGGGGCTTCTCCCTTTTTTGTGCTGTCCAGATTAACCTTGCCCATTCATAACTCCACAGGAGTGTGACAAAATGATTCCCAAGATATTCAGTGACATTGTTAGAGAGTGCAATGAAATTTGTAATTACTGTGCTCTTCCCACTTAAAATGGTGTTGAACTACAGGGAGAATTACCTTTGTCAAGATTGTGCAGGACTATCTTTTCTGCATTCGCCAGTTTTCTCCATTGAAAGCAGCCATGCTAATAAGCTGCAGAAATGCATGCGTGATTTCCTTTATTGTAGCATGCACTTCTTTCAACAAGCCCATCCCAATTAAATAACCTTGAGAAAATCTTCAGCCCAGGTGTTTTTATAAGGAGCTCATTTTAGGAGGCCATTGTAATCCACCATGATTGTTTTATGTGCATTTTGTTTTTATCGCTGTGACTAGCTTCAATAAGCAACGACCACTTATATTAAATTTAAATTAGCAACATTATTATTTGCTGTAATGTTTTAAAAACATTCTATTCTGAAGCAGGGAAAGCATACCTTGTTCTGTGAAACACATCTGATGTATTTCCCATCCTGGTACTTGTCAAATATAATCAAACAGGCTTCTTGAAGTGACGAAATGTGATATATATCTGCCATCAGTCTCAGAACATTTATTTTTCATTAACAGTTAAATGCATACATGAAACATATTGGTAAGGGTTCAGTGAGTTCTTTTTCTGGACTTGAATTTTACATTGATGAATTGATGCAATCAATGTGCTTCATTCTGATGATAGCAACCAGAAGGCAGACAGAAAAGCATGTGGCAACAGTCTAACTGAGCAATGCAAAATCTACAAATGCAACGGACCCTACTGTACATAGTACTGCCCACCTTAATCAGTACAAAACCTAAACAAATTCAGTGCATAGTTATGAGTTTTTTGACTTCTAACATAATTCATGATCAAAGTTTAATTGTTAAATATACTGTTAAAACACTGAGCAGAAATATTTCTTTCAATTATAAATCTACAATAGAAAATGTATTTGGAATAAAAAAAAAATTACAGTAGATTCTGGTTAATGGGTCATCAGTTTATTGGGGCAGCTGTTTATTTGGGACAATTCCTAAATAACAAAGACTAATTGAGAAAATAACCGGAATTCCCTTTGTTAATTTACGATACCATGCTGCTTAAATGGAATAGTCAACTGTTGCCGAAGAGTTTCTAACTAGTGTCACTGAACACTGGCCCATCCCTCTCCTCCGGCTCCCACACTCTGACTTTTTCCATCAACACAGGAGCACCGCAAGGACGTGCACTTAGCCCCCTGCTCTACTCTCTTTACACCTATGACTCTGTGGTCAAGTACAGCTCTAACACCATATACAAGTTTGCTGAGGACACCACTGTTGTGGGCCGTATCAAAGGTGGTGATGAATCAACATACAGGAGGGAGACTGAAAATTTGGCTGTGCGGTGTAATAACAACAACCTCTCACTCAATGTCAGTAAGACCAAGGAACTGATTATAGACTTCAGGAGAGGAAAACCAGAGGTCTATGAGCCAGTAATTATTGAAGGATCAGAGGTGGAATAAGATCGTAACTTTAAATTCCTGGGTATCACTATCTCAGAGGACCTGTGCTGGACCCATCATATAAATATAATTGCGAACAAAACACGACAGCGCCTCTACTCTCAGGAGTCTCCAGAGATTTGTCATGTCATCAAAAACCTTCGCAAACCTCTATCAATGTGTGGTGGAAAATGTGCTGACTGGCTGCAATACAGTCTGGTATAGGGACACCAACGCCTTTGAGTGGAAAATCCTACAAAGCATAGTGGATTCAGGTACATCACAAGTAGAAGCCTCCCAACCTTTAAGCCCATCTACATGAAACGTTGCCATAGAAAAGCAGCATCCATAATCAAAGATCTTCAGCACCCATGCCATGCTCTTTTCTCGCTGCTGCCGTCAGATAGAAGGTACAGAAGCTCAGAACTCACACCACTAAGTTGAAGAATAGTTACTACCCATCAACCATCAGGGTCTTGAACAAAAGGGATAACTAAACTAATTTAAGGACTCTCTTATCTTAGACTGTAAGACCATAAGACACAGAAGCAGAATTAAGCCATTTGGTCCATCAAGTCTGCTCCACCATTCAATCATTGCTGATCTTTTTCCTTTCTCAGCCCCATTCCCCAGTCTTCTCCCCATAACCTTTGATGCCATGGCCAATCAAGAACCTATCAATCTCTGCTGTAAATACACCCAACGACCTGATCTCCAGAGCTGTCTGTGGTAACAAATTCCACAGATTCATCAACCTTTCACTAAAGAAATTAATCCGCATCTCTGAGGCTGTGTCCTCTTGTCATAGACCCCCCACCAAGTGAAGCTTCCTTTCCACATCTACTCTGGCTAGGCCTTTCAACATTCGAAATGCTTTGATAAGATCCCCTTTCATCCTTCCAAATTTCACCGAGTAGAAGCCCAGAGCCATCAAATTTTCCTCATATGGTAACCCTTTCATTCCTGGAATCATCTTTGTGAACCTCCTCTGAATTCTCTCCAATGCCAGCACATTTTTTTTTAAGATAAGGAGCCCAAGCTGTTCATGATAGTCAAGGTGAGGCCTCAGCAGTGCCTTATAAAGCTTCAGCATCATATTCCTGCTCTTATATTCTAGACCTCTTGAAATGAGTACTAATATTGCGTTTGCTTTCCTGCAAGTTAACCTTTATGGTGTTCTGCACAAGGACTCCATAAAAACTTCTTCGAGTGCAAGAAGGACAAGACTGCGCAGGCGCGTGACGTCAACAGGACAGCACGGAGAGTTTAAAAAGGCAGGTTGCTACCAACGGCTGTCTTTTGGATCGGGACTACAGAGCGTCATGGGAGCTGAATTCTGAGGGAAGGCAGTTTTTTTAAAAACTTCTTTGAGTGCAAGAAGGACGAGACTGTGCAGGCATGTGACGTCAACAGGACAGTGCGGAGAGTTTAAAAAGGAGACCACCCTATACAGCGGGCAGCTGTCGGAGCGGGCAGCGGACTGAGTGGGAGCAGAGTGTAGGGCTTTGGCTTCAACGGACTTCGGAGGTAAATGGGAAGAGGCGAGAGCGAGGTACGAACTCTTTCTATCTCCCCCCTACCTCTGCGAATCGGCCCGGACAGACAGGAACAGCAGGGCTCTCACAGCTAACGGTACGAGCTAACGGTTTAAAAAGTTCATATGTTTAGCGAGGTAAGTGGGTGAGTAGACTTACTTTTCCTGTTTCATTCCTGTAGAATTAGATAGGGTTAGGTTCAGGGTGTCAGATGTGGGAATCCTGGGAGACCTCCAGCCTCCCTGATGGCCACATCTGCGCCAGGTGCACTGAGATGCAGCTCCTCAGAGACCATGTTAGGGATCTGGAGCTGCAGCTTGATGACCTACTGCTTATCAGGGAAAGTGAAGAGGTGATAGACAGGAGCTACAGGGAGGTAGTCACTCCTAGGCTACAGGGGTCAGAAAACTGGGTCACTGTCAAAAGAGGGAAGGAAAATGCCCAGATAGTGGAGAGTACACCTGTGGCTGTCCCCCTCAGCAACAAGTATCTTGTTCTGGATGCTGTTGAGGGGGATGACCTGAGAGGGGAAGCCTACAGTGACCGGGTCTCTGGCACTGAGCCTGGCACTGTCGTGCAGGAGAGAAGGAGGGAGAAGAGAAATGCGGTAGTTGTAGGGGATTCCATAGTCAGGGGAATGGACAGGAGATTCTGTGAGCCTGATAGAGATACCCGCATGGTGTGTTGCCTCCCAGGTGCCAGGGTACAGGATGTCTCAGATCGGGTCCTGAATATTCTGAAGCGGGAGGGTGAGCAGCCAGTTGCCTTGGTACATGTTGGTACCAATGACATAGATAGGACAAAGGAGGAGGTCTTGAAGAGAGATTTCCAAGAATTAGGAAGGAAGCTGAGAAGCAGGACCTCCAGGGTAGTAATCTCGGGATTGCTACCTGTGCCATGTGCTAGTGAGGGCAAGAATAGTAGGATCGGGCAGATGAATGCGTGGCTGAGAGACTGGTGTAGGGGTCAGGGCTTCAGATTCTTGGATAATTGGGATCTCTTCTGGGGGAAGTATGACCTGTTCAAAAAGGACAGGTTACACCTGAACCTGAAGGGGACCAATATCCTGGCGGGAAAGTTTAATAGAGTTGTTAGGGAGGGTTTAAACTAATTTGGCAGGGGGATGGGAACCGGAATGACAGAGCGGAGGAAGGGGAAAACAGAACTAAATCGAAGATAGTGAGCAATAAAGATGTCAGGAAAGACAGGCAGGTGATGGGGCAAATTTGTAGCCATTGGGATGAGTTGCAGTGCAATAAAGTTGCAGTGAAATCAAAGCGAAAAGTATCAAATACTGGTCTTAAGGTGTTGTACTTAAATGCACGCAACTGAGGAATAAGGTGGATGATCTTGTCGTACAGCTACAGATTGGCAGGTATGATATTGTGGCCATCACAGAGACCTGGCTAAAGGATGCATGTCTCTGGGAGCTGAACGTCCAAGGATACATGGTGTATCGGAAGGATAGGAAGGTAGGCAGAGGGGGTGGCGTGGCTTTATTGGTAAGAAATGATATTAAATCATTAGAAAGAGGTGATATAGGATCAGAAGGTGCAGAATCTTTATGGGTTGAGCTAAGAAATCGCAGGGGTAAAGGGACCTTGATGGCAGTTATTTATAGGCCTCCAAACAGCTGCAGTGATGTGGACTACAAATTACAACAGGAAATAGAAAAGGCTTGTCAGAAGGGCAATGTTATGATAATTGTGGGGGATTTTAACATGCGAGTGGATTGGGAAAATCAGGTCGGCGCTGGATCTCAAGAGAGAGAATTTGTAGAATGTCTAAGGGATGGCTTTTTAGAACAGCTTGTTGTTGAACCCACTAGGGGATCGGCTGTACTGGACTGGGTATTGTGTAATGAACCGGAGATGATTAGAGAGATTGAGGTGAAGGAACCGTTAGGAAACAGTGATCATAACATGATTGAGTTCACTGTGAAATTTGAAAAAGAGAAGCCGAAATTTGATGTGTCAGTATTTCAGTGGAGTAAAGGAAATTACAGTGGCATGAGAGAGGAACTGGCCAAAGTTGACTGGAAAGGGACACTAGCAGGAAGGACGGCAGAGCAGCAGTGGCTGGAGCTTATGCAAGAAGTGAAGAAGGTGCAAGACAGGTATATTCCAAAATAGTAGAAATTTTAGAATGGAAAAAGAATGCAACTGTGGTTGACAAGAAAAGTCAAAGCCAAAGTTAAAGCAAAGGAGAGGGCATACAAGGAAGCAAAAATTAGTGGGAAGACAGAGGATTGGCAAGTTTTTAAAACCTTACAAAAGGAAACCAAGAAGGTCATTAAGAGGGAAAAGATTAACTATGAAAGGAAGCTAGCAAATAATATCAAAGAGGATACTAAAAGCTATTTCAAGTATACAAAGAGTAAAAGACAGGTGATAGTAGATATAGGACCGATAGAAAATGATGCTGGAGAAATTGTAATGGGAAATAAGGAGGTGGCAGAGGAACTGAACAAGTATTTTGCATCAGTCTTCGCTGAGGAAGACATCAACAGTATACCGGACACTCAAGGGTGGCAGGGAAGAGAAGTGTGCGCAGTCACAATTACGACAGAGAAAGTACCCAGGAAGCTGAATAGTCTAAATATAGATAGATCTCCCGGACCAGATGTAATGCACCCGCGTGTTCTGAAGGAAGTAGCTGTGGAGATTGCGGAGGCATTAGCGATGATCTTTCAAGTCGATAGATTCTGGCATGGTTCCGGAGGACTGGAAGATTGCAAATGTCACTCCACTATTTAAGAAGGGGGCAAGGAAGCAAAAAGGAAATTATAGACCTGTTAGTTTGACATCAGTGGTTGGGAAGTTGTTGGAGTCGATTGTCAAGGATGAGGTTACAGAGTACCTGGAGGCATATGACAAGATAGGCAGAACGCAGCATGGATTCCTTAAAGGAAAATCCTGCCTGACAAACCTATTACAATCTTTTGAGGAAATTACCAGTAGGCTAGACAAGAGAGATGCAGTGGATGTTGTATATTTGGATTTTCAGAAGGCATTTGACAAGGTGCCACACATGAGGCTACTTAACAAGATAAGAACCCACGGAATTACGGGAAAGTTACATATGTGGATAGAGCGTTGGCTGTTTGGCAGGAAACAGAGAGTGGAAATAAAGGGATCCTATTCTGGTTGGCTGCCGGTTACTAGTGGTGTTCCACAGGGGTCCGTGTTGGGGCTGCTTCTTCTTATATTGTACATCAACGATTTGGATTATGGAATAGATGGCTTTGTGGCTAAGTTTGCTGACGATACGAAGATAGGTGGAGGGGCCGGTAGTGCTGAGGAAACGGAGAGTCTGCAGAGAGACTTGGATAGATTGGAAGAATGGGCAGAGAAGTGGCAAATGAAGTACAATGTTGGAAAGTGTATGGTTATGCACTTTGGCAGAAAAAATAAATGGGCAGACTATTATTTAAATGGGGAAAGAGTTCAAAGTTCAGAGATGCAACGGGACTTGGGAATCCTCGTACAGGATACCCTTAAGGTTAACCTCCAGGTTGAGTCAGTAGTGAAGAAGGCGAATGCGATGTTGGCATTCATTTCTAGAGGAATAGAGTATAGGAGCAGGGATGTGATGTTGAGGCTATATAAGGCGCTGGTGAGACCTCACTTGGAGTACTGTGGGCAGTTTTGGTCTCCTTATTTAAGAAAGGATATGCTGACGTTGGAGAGGGTACAGAGAAGATTCACTAGAATGATTCTGGGAATGAGAGGGTTAACATATGAGGAATGTTTGTCCGCTCTTGGACTGTATTCCTTGGAGTTTAGAAGAATGAGGGGAGACCTCATAGAAACAATTCGAATGTTGAAAGGCATGGACAGAGTGGATGTGGCAAAGTTGTTTCCCATGATGGGGGAGTCTAGTACGAGAGGGCATGACTTAAAGATTGAAAGGCGCCCATTCAGAACAGAAATGCGAAGAAATTTTTTTACTCAGATGGTGGTGAATCTATGGAATTTGTTGCCACGGGCAGCAGTGGAGGCCAAGTCATTGGGTGCATTTAAGGCAGAGATTGATAGGTATCTGAGTAGCCAGGGCATCAAAGGTTATGGTGAGAAGGCGGGGGAATGGGACTAAACGGGAGAATGGATCAGCTCATGATAAAATGGCGGAGCAGACTCGATGGGCCGAATGGCTGACTTCTGCTCCTTTGTCTTATGGTCTTATGGTCTTATGGTCTTATGGTCCCTTTACATCTCAGATTTTTGGATTTTCTCCCCACTTGGAAGATAGTCTGCACATTTATTTCTACTACCAAAGTGCTTCACCATCCATTTTCCAACATTGTATTTCATTTGCCACTTCCTTGCCCATTCTCGTAATCTGTCTAAGTCTTTCTGCTACCTACATGTTCCTTTATCAGATTTTGTATCATCTGCAAACTGGGCAAAAAAGCCATCCATTCCATCATCTAAATCATTGATGTACAGCATAAAAACGTGGTCCCAACACTGACCCCTGCAGAACACCTTTTGTTATTATTGGCAGCCAACCTGAATAGGATCCCTTTATTCTCACTTGCTGTCTCCTACCTATCAGCCAATGCTCTAATCATGCTAGTATCTTACCTGTAATCCCATGGGCTCTTAACTTGGTAAGCAGTCTCATGTGTGGCACCTTGTCAAGGGCCTTCGTAAAATCCAATATACAACAACCGCTGCATCTCCTTTATCTATCCTACTTGTAGTGACATGTATGTGCTCTGATAATAAATTTTACTTTAAACTCTTGAATTTTCATTTGTTCTGTATTTCATTTTAATATAAAATTTATAATTTGTAATCAGTTTGTCTTTTTTATATATTTTTAACTATTTCAATGAAACTTTGGGTAATTGGGCCAGTCATTTAATGTAGCAGTCCTGTAGTGTACCAATTAACTGGAATCCACTCATCAACAAGTTAGGAACTAAAAGAATTTGAAGGTATCAACAATCATCTTGAATGTTACAATGAAGATGAAGATTTGGAGGATGCAATCATCAAAATCATTGTATGAAGGCAGTCCATTAGGTGGCTATGGTGGCTATGCTGATTTTGTTCATTTAGAGTCAATCAAAAGAACATGGCAGTGTACGCTTGTTGAATTCCTCCATCGACAACTATTTGGATCTAATACAGTACACAGTTTATAGTACTGTAGCAGAATGGTAGTGTCCTAATTTGTTCTGTACTTTACTTTGTACTTGAATACTTAATTTCTTACTCAGTTAAATGGCAGTTTATCTTTTCATGCCTTTTTAACTATTTCCATGAAGCTTCAGCTAATTGGGGCAGCCACAAGTTTGGACCAAAATGTGTAAGTACTGATATGTCCCAATTAACTGGAATCCACTGTAATTAATATTTATGACAAATGTTACAGCTTTAAGAACAGTTTGTATAATTAAGCATGACTAGTTGCTTATAGATGTGAGTCACAGACAACAGTTGGATACTTGCAGGAAGTCATTCAGGGATATCAGGGATATCAGGGCTATCAGGATTTATTCTCAAACTCTAATCAATTTTCATCTCAGACGACAGCCAGATGTGGGAAGTTAAGAATTCCTAAGGTTGGCTGTTTACCTGCTTTCAAAACTGACCATTGACTCCATCCAAAGAGTGTTGAATCCCCTCGGAGAGGGTGATGTCTTTATTTATATACCAGCAATGTCTGGCATATGGACTGCAATCCATTCATTTGAACAGGCTCACCAACCTTATGGAGAAAAAATACATATTTTCCTTTATTTTCATTTTATAATTAGTTATTGGGTTTTAAGTGTTTTAATTAAATTTATTCTCAACTGTACTTTACTGATTTAAAAGTATTTCCAGTAGTTTTTAATTGTCTCTATCAGATGATCTTAAAACATTAGTATAGAGCCTTTGCAGTCTTTGGCAGCTGGCATTCTGTGAAATGCTATCAGACCATTCCATGCAGAGACCGATCACTGTTGTTGTTAGGATTCCTGATCCACCATATGGAGGGTATATATCTAACCAAGCCCATTATACAAGGGGAAACGTGATGGTTGAATGGGGGAGATGCAAGTCCTCTGTGCACTAAGTCTGGATTCAGCATGACCTAGTACTTATGAAATAGATCTGAATTTTCTGGATCTGAAATGGTCTATTTTTAGCAAGCAGAAAATTTTTCAGATTCTTTCAAGAAATGTAGTCAGATCTTCAGGTTACATATTCTGGTATATTTATGTGGAATTTTCAAGCCCATTTTAATTTGACTTTATAAACTAATAATTATATTTTTGGAGTATAGATTTTCCTCCTGTGAGGTTACTGAATTTAATGTCAATACATGTTTATTTTAGTTCAGTAATAATGAGAATTAAGTTCAACAGTTTTTACCTTGAAATTGGGCTCTCTTTATATGGCATGAATATAAAAATAATGCCTTTGTTGTTTTGATGTTCTTCAGAAGGAGGCTTCAGATGCTACTATTTAAAATAGTTACAGATCCTCTGTAAAAAGTAATCTATACAGAACTATCAAATAAGGCTTTGTATGCTTCAATTGCAACAACATTCAAAGTAAATTTATTATCAAAGTACATAAATGTCACCCCATACAACCCTGAGATTAATTTGCTTGCAGGCATACTCAATTAATCCTCAACAGAATAATAACCATAATAGAATCAATGAAAAAATTCTTCAATTGGTTAATTTATCCATATATGTGCCAAACATGCGTTGATACAGTTTATAGTGCACAGGGCCCATATGTCCAAAGATAAACTATCTCGTTACTACTCTTACATTAACCCAATATGTGATAGATGTCATTGTGAGATAGCTTCTTTAACTCAGATGTTTTGGTCATGTCCTTTGTTGGAAAAATATTGGAAAGATATTTTTGTCATTATTTCAACGGTTTTGAATATAGACTTATTACCTCACCCAATTACTGCTATCTTTGGATTACCAATGATAGATTCAAGTTATTTAACCTCCTCAGCACGTAGGATGATTGCATTTCTTACTCTAATGGCTAGAAGATTTATTTTGCTGAATTGGAAAGAGATTAACCCTCCTACTGTATTCCACTGGTTTTCACAAACTATGATGTGTTTGAATTTGGAAAAAATTAGAAGTGCGGTTTATGACCCTTCCAATAAATTTGAAAAAAGTTGGAGGCCATTTATTCAGCAATTTCATTTGATGTAAGTTGACCATTTCCAAACTTGTTTTATCTCTCTGCACTGCTGGTTGAGAGGAGCGGAGTCGTCGACACTAAGGTTTTCTTCTTTCCTATTTTTAAGTTGTTAGTACTGCCCAAGTCTTTAGTTTAGTTGACTAATTCTGTTTAGTTTAGTTTTTTTTGGGGATAGGGTTTTTTTTTCTTTTTCAGTTTTTTTTCGGTTTTTTTTTTGCTTTGTATTATTCATTCCTATTCTACACGATTGGGAGTTTTGTCAATTTATACTATTTGGTCTTATAATTATTTATTTTAACTGTAACAATGTATCTCCTACTATTTGTATTATTGTTATGTTATGTTTTCATTCTAAGAAATTAATAAAAAGATTGAAAAAGAAAGAAAGAAAGAAAGAAAGAAAGAGCACACCAATTGGGCATTCAACCAGTGTGTACTAAAATGAAAGAAATCATATTAATACATAAATCAGCAATAAATACCAAAAACATGAGATGAAGACTCTTTGAAATTAAGTACTTGGTTGTGGGAACATTTCCGTGATGGGCAAGTGAAGTTGTCTCTTTTGGTTCAAGAGCCTGATGGTCGAGAGGCAATAACCTGGAATGGTGAGTCCTGAAGCTGCTGCACCTTCTCCCTGATGGCAGTAGTGAGAAGAGAAGATGAGCTGGGTGGTGGGGGTCCCTGATGATGGACGCTGCACTCCTGCGGCAATGCTCTGTGTGGACGTGCTCAGTGGTGGAGAGGGCTTTATCCCTGATGTCCATACCCTCTATTCTTTGTAGGATTTTCCATTCAAGGGCATTGGTGTTTCCATGCCAGGCTGTGATGCAGTCAGTCATTTATACTCTCCACCATACATCACGGAAGTTTGTCAAAGTTTTAGAAGTAATGCTGAATCTTCACAAACTCCTAAGGACGTAGAGGCAATGCTGTGCTTTCTTCATAATCGCACTTAAGTGCTGGGTTCAGGACAGATCCTCTGCCATGATAACAGTGAGCAGTTTAAAGTTGCTGATTCTCTCCACCTCTGATTCTCCTTGATGAGGACTAGCTCATGGACCTCTGGTTTCCTCCTCCTGAAGACAAAAATGAGTTTCTTGATCTTGCTAATTTTGAGTAAGAGGTTGTTGTGGCACCACTTGACCAGATTTTCGATCTCCCTCCTATATGCCAATTTGTCATAATCTTTGATTCAGCGTACAACAGTGGTGTTGTCAGCAAACTTGAATGTGGCTTGGCCATACAGCCATAAGTGTAAAGTGAATAGAGCAGGGTGCTAAGCACACAGCCTTGATGGAAATTGTGTAGGACATGTTGTCGCCAATCCAGACTGACTGGGTTGGCAAGTAAGAAAATCAGGAATCAAGTTGCACAAGGAGGTATTGAGGCCAAGGTATTGAAGCTTATTGATTACTTTTGAGGGGATGATAGTATTGAATACCAAGCTGTGGTCAATAGAGAGAATATTTAATATAATACAGTGGTTGCATTTCATAGTTTATTACAATGACCCCATTGCAGTAAAAAGGCATCATGCATGCCAATGTGTATAATATACATGCATTACTAGAGTCCATTTAAACACATTGGCATGGTTAACATCATTTGTGAAAAAAAATGTGTAAAACAGAAAAATAGATAAAACTTACTAGAAACTCCTACATGGTAAATACACTTTTTGATGGAGGAAGTTTGATGGTATTGGGTTCCCTGTTTGCAAAACCCTAAACTCAGAAGAAGATTTGATGCCCTATCCAATGTAGGTATCTATAGGTACCCACACTATAGGAAGGTTATACTGTAAAAATCTACTCTTCAAAGACTAGCTTACTTCCCTGTGTAGTCTCTGTGGTGAGATCTAGCTGCCAATACTCACTAACAAAGTTTTATAAACAAAGTTTTATTTAATGATACACATTAAAATTTACACAAATAGTTCTTAACTCAGGTTAACACTTACAGAGGATTTCTAATTTATAAAAGATTTCTGAATTATAAAAGGTGTACAAACTACAAAGGAGTTCTAAACACAGGTACAATTCCTAGAACTAGAAGATGCCAACAAGTTGTAGACCAACGAATAGTCTGTTACAGAAACTGGAGGGTTGAGGAATGAATCTGAGTTCTTCTTTATATGACCACATCTTTCTTCATTCTCCTTGTCATTCCTAACAATTACACCCCCCCCCATGTGGTCTTTCTGACATTTATAGACTATTTCTTTTGGATGACATCATCTGATATGATATTTTCCAGATAACTTTGTTGGGGCAAAATAACTCATAAAGATGGTCTTAAAAGCTTCTGGCTACAGAGATCCCAAACATCCATAACTGATGCTGTTTTGGGCTAACGCTCTGAGTATGCAAACATCCCAGTTTGCAACCATGTTTGATGTGCTTAGTGAAACAACCCTATTGTCTTGTGTTTGGCTAATGCATGCAAGAACTCTTGATCACATCACTTCGCAAAGCAGTTCTGCTGTGGGCTGCAGCCTGTATTCTGTAACATTGTTTGCAAAGCTGTGCATCCAACTTCAAACTGATTACTGTTTGCAATTTATATGAAGAACTGGAGACTGGTTCATGTTTACAACAAAAAGACTGAACCGCGAATATTTGTAAAAAATTTAACTTTATCACCAACAACTCTGTCTGACTCTTTGGAAAGTTCATACCGCTGTGCTCAAAAGCTGAGTTAAGCAGTAAGCCTCTCGGGCCCTAAAAAGTGAATATCCATCTCAAAAGTGGTAAAGAAAGGTACAAGCACAATACTTTTAAAAAATAGACAAATACTTGGATGGAAACAACAGGAATTCTGCAGATGCTGGAAATTCAAGCAACACACATCAAAGTTGCTGGTGAACGCAGCAGGCCAGGCAGCATCTCTAGGAAGAGGTACAGTCGACGTTTCAGGCCGAGACCCTTTGTCGACTGTACCTGTTCCTAGATATGCTGCCTGGCCTGCTGCGTTCACCAGCAACTTTGAAATACTTGGATGGGAAAGGTTTTGAAGGGTATGGCCCAAACTCTAGCTATTGGAATTATATTTGACAAATCTCTTAGATGGCACAAGCTGGGTTGAAGGGTCTGTTTTTGTGTTGTGTAACTCATTGAATCTATAGATCATTCAGATGAGTGAATTTATTTGAACAATGGTCTCATGATGCTTAACATATGTTATTATAGCTAGGTGTAAAATCGGTATTACAGTTTAATTCTCAAAAGCTCTGCATAGTGATTGACTTGAGCATCGGTATTTTTTGCTTAGTCCTTTGTTTTGTAAATAAGGTACAGCCTGTTTATATAGAACTCTGCAATGGATTTGTATTGCTGACTTTTCTTTAAGTGATCTCAAGAGAAAAGGGAGGACAAAGAAATCATTTCCTCAGTGATAACTGATATCAGCAAAAGTGACCATAACAATCTTTTGGATTGTTATAAAATCCTTGATCTTTAGGAGAGAAAGCTTGTCGTTTTGCGGTCTGGTTTTTCCTTGACCCACACTAAATTACTTGACCCTTAATTTGGCACCAAAGTGGCCTAGAAATCAATTTTACTGCTATCTCTCTGGTTTAAGTATTGATGCGAAGTCTGCAACTCAAGAACAGGAAATGTTGCAAACTCTATCTTTTTTCCCCCCCCTTCAGATGCAGAATACGGTGAAACACACTCTGAGTCCATCCCAGTGGCCTCTTCAGAATCTTTGCCTCATTTTCTTGTTGAACCAGAGGATGTGTACATTGTGAAAAACAAACCTGTCACCTTGGTCTGCAAAGCAACACCAGCCACACAGATATACTTCAAATGCAATGGTGAATGGGTGCATCAGATGAATCATGTAACGGAAGAAACGATTGACAAAGTCACAGGTAAGTTTGCACTTATTAATTGTGAAAGTGAAATTAAAGATGTACATTCTGAAACAAAAATGCTTAATTAAGTTTTATTGTGCAGACTACAACCTAACCTGATGGTTGGAACTTGGGAAATAATTGAAAGAATAGATAAAATCAGAATAATTAGCTATATCCTTCCCATGCCTCCCTAAGCACTGGAATAATTAAAATCTGGACATGATTTTTAATTCTCCAACTTTAGGTAATTTACTGTCTTCCTTTATAGAAATAGCCAATTCTGTCAGAAATCATTTTGGCTCCACTTTACCTCTACAACTTGTGCAGCTGGGCCTGCTGGACATGTTCCACAGCCTTGTTATGAATAACCTGTTGTACTGACAAAAAAGTATTTCTTCAAAATGCTAATTCTGCCCATTTGGCCTTGCTCTATTCACTTTGTCTTCCTTCTGACACCTTTTCTATTTCTGAAAACCAACTCTCTCTTTCTCTTCATTCCTGGTTTGACAATGGGTCTTGGATCATTTCATAGAAACTGTCTGTCCTGTGGAAAGCCATGGAATTTCTGTTAAAATAATGTCATTTGCTTTGAATTTGCCTGAAACGCAGGAAGAGCATCAGTCCTCCTTTCTATTTCACAGGGAAACATTGGGCATCTTTACTGCTCAATGATCCTTCTTCGCACTCTTTCCAAAATACTGAAGTGAAACATAACAAAAACAGCATATGCTCAAAGTATTGAGGTATTGAGTCGGTCAGATTGTGTCTGTGGGAAGAGAAATAAATGTTTCAGGTTTTTTAAATTGGTTGTAAGGAATCTTTATAAATTGTGATGAGAGCTTGAAACTTTTAACAGTTTCTCGTCCCACAAATGCAGACTGACCTCCTGAGTTTTCCAGCATTTGTGTGTGTTTTTAAGACTTCTAGGATGGCATTGGAGGCTTTCATCCCTTTCCTATTCGGCCACTTATTATCATGCAGTTAGATTCTCCTAAAACTCATGGCTTTGAGCATGCATCATGCATGCACCAACCCTTCTCCTCCTGTTAAAGTTGAGGGTTACTCAATGAATCAGAGGATACCTAATACAGTCCTATAATGTGGGTCCACTAATCTTTAGAAATAGTTATTTTCACTTTCCTGGAAATCCCAAAGTTTCCCTTATTTCAAAGATGTTCTGCATCTGCATGGTTATTTCTACCTTCCTTAACAAATTACTCCTCTGTGTACATCTCACAAGACCAGTATGAACTATGCTTTACTGTTGATCATGCATAATAACAATATGTCTGTCATTGGCGCTGATGGTCCATAAATCATGTATAATTTATACTGACTATGAGCTTGTGTTTTCAGGATACACGTTTTCCAGTGTAAGATGTCTGATGGGCTTGTAGGCTGATTTTCATTTCCTTGATTATGTCTTTTAGTCCAGCACCACACAACTTGTTTGAAACTAGTTGTAAGTCGTTCTTTATTGCATTTTCCTGCATTGGCTTGGTTGTTCTTAGACTAGCTGTTTCAGCAATCCTTATAAACATGAGAATGAGAATCAGGTTTAATATCACTGGCATATGTTATGAAATGTGTTGTTTTGTGGCAGCAGAATATTCCAATACATAATAAAAAGATATAAATTACAATATGTATATATAAAGCAGAAAAATGAAGTGAATAAATAGTGCAAAAAGAGAAGGGAAAAGTAGTGTGGAAGTGTTCATGGGCTCTTCCTGAAATGCGAAGTATGTGTCTTCAGGCTCCTTGATGGTAGCAATGAGAAAAGAGCATGTTCTAGGTAATGGAGAACCTCAATAATAGATGCCACCTTTCAGAGTCATCACCTTTTGAAGATGTCCTGGATACTGGGGAGGCTAATGCCCATGATGAAGCTGACTGAATTTACAACTTTCTACAGCTCTTGCCAATCGTGTGCACTGGTCCTCCATACCAGATAGTGATGCAATAAGTTTGTATGCTCTCCATGGTATATCTATTGAAAATGTTGGTAACGTACCAATTCTCCTCAAACTCCAAATGAAATATAGCCACTGTTGTGCCCTATTTGTAATTGTATCAATATGTTGGGCCCAGAATAGATCCTCAGAGAACTTACAACTGCTCATCCTTTCCACTTCTGATCCCTCACTGTGTTTCCTTGACTTCTACTTCCTGAAGTCCGCAGTCAATTCCTTGGTCTTACTGCTGTCAGGTGTAAGGTCGGTGCTGAGATACTATTCAACCAGCTGATCTGCCTTGCTCCTTGTATGCCTCAATGTCACTATCTGAAATTTTGCCAAGTGTAGTTGCATTTGAGTAGTGCCTAGTCACACACTGTGTGCCTTGTGTGTGTCGAGTGGGCTAAGCATGCATCCTTGAGGTGCACCAATGTTGATTGTCAGCAAAGAGGAGATCCAGTTCAGAAGGAGATACAGAGGATTAGGTTCGAAAGCTTGTTGATTAGAACTGAGGGTATGATTGTGTTAAATGCTATAGTCAATAAACAGCATCCTGACTTAGTTATTACCATTATCCAGGTGAGCCAAGCCCAGGTGGCGAGTCAGTGAGATTGCATCTGCTGTAGACTTTTTGTGGTGATAGGCAAATTGCAGCAGGTCCAGGTCCTTAAGCAGGAGTTGGTTCTCATTGTGTCCAACCTCTCAAATTTGAGTGCCATTGCGTGATAGTCATTGAAGCAGCTCACCCTGCTCTACTTGGGCGCTTGTATGATTGTGGCTCTTTTAAGGCACGTGGGAATCCTGATAAGAAGCACCACAGAAGCATAGTGGTTAGTACGACGTTACTACACCTTAGGATGTCGGAGTTTGGAGCTCAATTCCGATGTCCTCTGTAAGAAAGCTTGCACATTCCTACCTTATCCGCGTGGGTTTTCTCTGGGTACTCTGGTTTTCTCCCACAGTCCAAACTCGTAGCAGATACAGTAGTAGGTTAATTGGTCATTGTAAATTATCCTGTGATTAGGATAGGGGTTAAATCAGTGGATTGCTGGATGGCATGCCTCAGTGGGCCAGAAGGGCCTGTTCTGCAAAGTGTGACTGTTTCTCTCTTCACAGATGCTGCCTGACCTAGTGAGTATTTCCAGCATTTTTATTTTGTGTTATAAATTGTGAACTGACCATTATAAATAATGATGATGTTGATCAACACAGCACCATGTATTACGTAACTGATGAATGTCACTTTGCTGGAGACCTTCAGTTGTCTGAGATGGTTTAATTTAATGCACTTGGTACTTTAATGCCATGGTACTTTGTTGACTTTGCCAAAAATTCACGTCTTCCTCAGGGAACGGTGTTGCGTTCTCCACAACATTTCTCTGAAGTTATGCATTATAATACGTCCGCATACAGGAGTTCACAGAGTCAGTTGGAGACAGTTCCTCATGGAATTTACGTGCCAGGTTTAAAAAGTGACCGGGAACTGTTGGGAATTGTCTGCAGAGCAGGAGAGTAGGAGAAAGTTTTTTTGTGAAATTTACACGCCATTTGTAAAAAGCAAGGAGGCCTGTTGGGCCTTAACTGTAGAGCAGGAGGTTGTGAAGTGAGCTAGAGACAATTCCTTGGGGACTTTACACGCCAGGTTTAAAAGGCTACTGGGGTGAGTTGGAACTTTTGGTGGTCTGCAAACATCACAAGAAGTTATTTTTCAGTGAGGCACTGTGGGGTTTAAAAAAGCTTGAAGATTTCCAGAATTTTTCGGTGGGCTGCAGTCAGAATGATCTGTTAAGCACTCAGGAGGGGCCATGAAGCACCTTCAATAACTCCAAAAGACTGAGGTTTGGTAAAATACTGAAAAGCTTTTATTTGCTGTACAATATGACCTCCATGGTGAGTGTCTGCCCCCGGACTGAGGGTGAGGGGCAAGGTGAAACACCTTTATACAGGGGTAGTCAGCAGAGGGGCGTGTCCAGACAGTTAACCCAGTTACAACATATATATATGGTTTACCACAGGCCAATAAATAGAAGTAGTGTATGAGTCGTGGCTGGAAGAACATCAAAGGATACACATTGTATCAAAAGGACAGACAAGTAGGCAGAGGGGCTAGGGAGGCTCTATTGATAAAAAATGAAATCAAGTCCTTAGAAAGAAGTGAGATAGGACTGGAAGATGTTGAATCCTTGCAGATAGAGTTAAGAAACTACAAGGTAAATAGACCCTGATGAGAGTTATATACAGGCCTCCGAACAGTAGCCAGGATGTGGGATATAAATTACAATGGGAGATAGAAAAGGCACATAATAAGGGCAATACTATGATTGTAATGGGGGATTTCAATTTGCAAATAGAGTGGTAACTCAGTTTGTGCTGAATCCCAAGCATGGAGTTTTGTAGAATGCCTGCAAGATGGCTTTTTAGAGAAGCTTGTGGTTGAGCCCACGAGGGGAAAGGCAATTCTGGAGTGGATGTTGTGTCATAAACTGGATTTGATTAGGGAGTTGAAGGTAAAGGAACGTTTTGGAAGGGGTGATCATAATAAGATAGAATTCACTCTGCCGTTTGAGAGGAAGATAAAGTCAAATGTATTAGTATTACAGTATTACACAACCAGACTGTGTAACAGTTTCTTCTCCCAAGCCAATAGACTCCTCAATTCCCAGAGTGTAGCCTGACACCAACCTACACACACACACACACACACACACACACACATACACACACACACAACTGAACACCACTCCACTCCCTTTGTAATTTTTGCTCATTTCTTTCTCAATTCCTACTAAAACATTGTTTACATTTACATTTACATCATTTACTATTATATTGGAATTTGTCCTTTGCTGTGCCTATTGTCTTGTTTATTAATTATTGTACTGTCTTGCACTGTTTTGTGCACTTTATGTAGTCCCGTGTAGGTCTGAAGTCTAATGTAGTTTTGTGCTGTCTCACATAGTCTAGTGTGGTTTTGTGTTGTTTCATTTAGCACCAAGGTCCTGAAGGAATGTCGTCTCATTTTTACTGGGTACTGTACCAGCAGTTATGGTTGAAATGTCAATAAAAGCGACTTGACTTGAGGAGTAAACAGAATTACAGAGGTATAAGAGAGGGGATGGCTAGAGTTGATTGGAAGGGGACACTAGCGGGAATGACTACAGAACAGCAATAGCTGGAGTTTCTGGGGGCAACTTGGAAAGTGAGGCAACTTTTACTAACAAGGGAAGTCAAAGACAGTATAAAGCAAAGGAGAGAGCATACAATATAGCAAAAATTAGTGGGAAGGTAGAGGATTAGGAAGTTTTTAAAAACCAACACAAGCCAACTAACAAGCCACAATGAGAATAAAAGATGAAATATGATGGTAAGCTAGGCAATAATATAAAAGAGGATTACAAACGTTCTTTTCAGATTTATTAAGAGTAAAAGAGTGATGAGAGGGGACACTGAAGCACTAGAAAAAGACGATGGAGAGGAAGTATGGGGGTATAAAGAAATGGCAGTAGAAATTAAAAAGAATTTTGTGTCAGTCTCCACTGTGGGCACGTGGCTAAGTGGTTAAGGCACTCGACTAGTGACCTGAAGGTCGTGAGTTCGAGCCCCAGCTGAGGCAGCGTGTTGTATCCTTGAGCAAGGCACTTAACCACACAGTGCTCTGCGACGACACTGGTGCCAAGCTGTATCGGTCCTAGTGCCCTTCCCTTGGACAACATCGGTGTCATGGAGAGGGGAGACTTGCAGCATGGGCAACTGCTGGTCTTCCACACAACCTTGCCCAGGCCTGCGCCCTGGAGAGTGAAGACTTTCCAGGCACAGATCCATGATCTCGCAAGACTAACGGATGCCTTCACTGTGAAAGACACCAACAGTATGCCAGAAATTTGAGAGTGTTAGGGGGCAGGAGAGCATGTAGTTGATATTACTAAGGAGTTATGTTTGAGAGACTGAAAAGTCTGAAGGTAGACAAGTCACCTGAGCCGGATGGAATATACCCCAGGATTCTGGAAAAGGTAGCTGAAGAGATTGTGGAGGCATAAGTAACGATTTTCCAAAAATCAATAGATTCTGGAATGGATCTGGAACACTGGAAAATTGCAAATGTCACTCCACTCTTTAACAAGAGAGGGAAGCAGGAGAAAGGAAATTATAGGCCAGATAGCCTGACTTCAGTGGTTGGATGATGTTGGAATTCATTATTAAGGATGGGACTTTGGGGTACTTGGAGGCACATGATAAAGTATGGCAAATCTAACATGGTTTCCTTAAGGGGATATCTTGTTAGAATTTGTTGAGGAAATAACAAGTAGGATAGACATTGGGGAATTGGTGGATATTGTGTACTGGATTTTCAAAAGGCCTTTGGCAAGGTGCCACACATGAGGCTGTTTAACAAGATAAGAGCCCGTGTTACTACAGGAGAGATATTAGCATGGATAGAAGATTGACTGACTGGCAGGAGACAAGGAGTTGGAATAAAGGGGGTAGATTCTAGATGGCTGCCGGTGACTGGTAGTGTCCCATAATGGTTGGTATTGGGAGAGCTTGTTTTCACATTATATATTGGTGAGTTAGATGACAGAATTGATGTGTTAGCGGATCATACAAAAATAGGTGGAAGGGCAGGTAGTGTTGAGGAGGCAGAGAGTCTGCAAAAGGACTTGGGCAGATTAGGAGAATGGGCAAAGTGGCAGATGTAATATAGTATATTAAGTTTATAATCATGCACTTTGGTAGAGGAAATAAAGGTGTAGACTATTTTCCAAGTGGGGAGAAATTTCAAAAATCAGAAGTGCAAAGGGACTTGGCAGTCTTTGTGCAGAATTTCCTAAAGTTTAGCTAGCAGTTTGAGTCAGTGGTAAGGAAGTCAAATGCAATGATAACATTCATTTTGAGAGGACAAGAACATAAGAGCAAGAATGTAATACTGAGGTCTGTACTTGCTACAATTCAGAAGAATGAGGGGGATCTCTTAGAAACCTATTGAATATTGAAAGGTCTAAATAGAGTGCATGTGGAGAGAATGTTCCTTATAGTGGTTGAGTCTACAGAGGGATGCACATTTAGGACAGAGATGAGAAGGAACTTCTTCAATCAGAAGTTGATGAATTCATTGCCATGGATGACTGTGGAGGCTAAGTCATTGAGAATATTTGAAGCAGAGGTTGATAGGTTCTTGATTAGTCAGAGCAACAAAGTTTATGGGAAGACAGCATGAGAATGGGATTGAGGGGGATAATAAATTGACCATGATGGAATGGCAGAGCAGACTTGATGGGCCAAATGTCCTAATTCTGCTCTTACGTTTTATGATCTTACGCCTTATGTCATGAAATGACCCTCCATTAGACTGGATAGCAATTTCTCCCACTACTCAAGCATGAAACAGATTCCCATCATAGTTGCTACTGGAAGCTGATCCTACCCCTTCAAAACAAAGAGATACTGTTGACAGTCAGCAAAAAATTTCATAAATTAATATGTATAGTGCTGAATTGATTAGTAATATCTACATTAGGCTGCTGTTTATTGATTACAGCTCAGCATTCAACACAATCATACCTCAGTTCTACTCAACAAGCTCCAAAACCTGGGAATAATATCTCCTCCTCATTGACAAATAACACTGGCGCACCTTCAGGAATCGTGCTTAGTCACTGCTATAATTTCTCTACATCCATGAATGTGTGACCAGGCATAGCTCAAATGGCATCTATAAATTTGCTGATGTCACAACTATTTTTAGCAGAATTTCAGATGGTGATGATGAGGGGTACAAGAGTGAGTTAGATCAGCTGGTTGAGAAGTGCTGTAACAACACCTTGCACTCAACATCAATAAGACCAAGAAATTGATTGTGGACTTCAGGAATGGGAAGTTGAGGGAATACACACCAGTCCTACCGAGGGATTAACAGTGGAAATGGTGAACAGTTTCAAGTTCCTGCGTGTCAACATCTCCAAAGATCTATCCTGAGTCTAACATATAGATGAAATTACAAAGAAGGCACATCAGCAGCTATGTTTCTAAAGGAAATTGAGGAGACTCTCGCAAATTTCTACTGGTGTATCGTGGAGAGCATTCTTACTGGTTGCATTGCCATCTGGTATGGAGAGGCCACTGCATAGGATTGGGAAAAAGCTGAAGAAAGTTGTAAACTCATCCAGCTGAATCATGGACATCAAGGACTACTACAAAATGTGTCAATGCGGCACCCAACATTAAGCCCCCCCATCACCTAGCACAGGCCCTCTTCTCACTGCTGCCATCAAAGAGGAGGTACTGGAGCCTAAAGGCACACACTCAAAGTTTCAGGAACAGTTTCTTCCCCACTGCCATCATCTTTCTGAATGGACAATAAACCCACGAACATTATCTCACTATTTTCTTCCCTCTTTCTTCACTACTTCCTAATTTAATTATTTGTATACTTGTATTTCTTATTGTCACTTATAGCTTTTTTCATTATGTATTGCAATGTACTGCTGCCACAAAACAACAACAATTTTCACAACATATGCCAGTGATATTAAACCTGATTCTGATTCTAAGTTGCACATTTGAGCAGTAATGGGCAGTGGCCGACTGTATGAACTTTAAAAAACATAAATGGTACCAGTAGAAGAAATGGATTAGAGCTTCCCTGGAGTTCTGAAATTTTGGTGTCCTTCTGCTGACTTTAATATTTGCCGCAATGACATTGACAGGCAGGTGAGTTTGATATAACAAGTCACTATTTCCCTATCAATATTTTATGCTCTTGGTGTCAGTTTTCAACTATTCAGAGGATTTGACAATGCACCAGAATAGATGATGAGACTCAGAGCAGACGAAACATGGTGCATTTAATTACTTATAGAGAAAAAAGTCGCATAACATATAAAATATGTATTACCTGGAAATAACGACAAACTTAACATGGAGAAACGAGAAAGAGAGTGTGGAAGGGGAAAAGGACATATCACATTTATTTCAGCTGAAGTGTTCTATATTGTTTATTTTTGGAAATGATACTAATTCAAAGCTGCTCCTGATAAATGTAATACTAAGCCAGATTCTCCATGCCTGTACATCTAATTGGGAGTCACAATGTGAGACACTGGAGCTCTCAGAAGCCAGATGTAACAAATTCCACTGGGCTATATCTGTTCTTCTGACTGACCCCATGGGAATGCTCAGGGTCGTTTATTGAGAACTGTGCAAAAATGGCCTTTTCCTGCAGTATGCATCTGCTGTACTGGCCACCTAATTTGATTGTTTCTTTAATGTCAAAATTTGATGCAAGAAAGACGACTCCAGCCTTGGGAGAGTAATTATCAGGATCTCGGGTGTTGGGAGACAAGTGGTCTGTTGGGACCAGATGTAGCTTGAGGTGGCGAGTGGGAATGCAGCCAGAAGTCAAGTCATGAATGGTATAGTACTGTTAGTCAAGTTACATCATGGGATGGGTGTGGGGAGTAGTGCTTTGATGCAGATGGCAGCATGAGACTTCTGAAGGTGGACATAGGACAGTGGGTAAGCTGGCAGGGTGTAAAGATGAAGATGACATAGCGGGATGGAGAACATTTCAGTGGGAGGGTGCACAATGGAAAGATGGTAGTGAAGGGGTGACAGCAGAATGCAGAGATGAAGTTAAATTAAAATGTTCAAGCTCCATAAATGATATTGAGCAGGAAGCAATTCAATTTGCATTGATCCTTGTACAGCCCTATATAGCCCATGTGCTCCCTCAGCTCCAGCAGTCAAACAGATTTCTATTTACAAAGCTCCCTCTGTAGTCACTGACCAGAAAAAAAAAATGGTTTGAAGTAGATGTGCACTGCTACTCCTTTATTGATGCAGATGGCTGCTGACCACGGGGGTGTTTAGAAATTTGCATATACTTTCAGCAGCAGGAGGGAGCCTCGGCTACAACTGCATCAGGGACAGAGAGAGAAGCTTCCTCTCGCTTACTCAAAGTCCTGTGCCTGTGCAGGGCTGTCGGTCGCCAGATGAGTCCTGGGGTGAGAGGGGTTACCAGGGGATTGTCAGCTTCTGCCTCCAGCACACTGGACTGGCACAGAGCAGCAGGTAATGTTGCTGCCTCACAGCTGCAAGGACCTGCGTTCAAAATCCTCCTCGTCACTACCTGGATTTCTGCTGAGTGCTCTATTCTCTCAAATACCAAGCAGATAGCTGGTCATGGTAATTATTCTGCAAGTGTCAAAAGAACATAAAATAATCTCAGATTCAGTGAGCCTAATGGCCTCCTGCAACATAGGAAGTAAGGAAATTCAGTCTGTGTAAAAATGTTGTGAACACTCAGCTCTTCAGTTAAGATACTGTGCTCCCATTGGTGGGGAAAGCACATGCTGTCTTTTGGTGCTATGTGATGTTCCTTTAAAAATATGTCTATATGTCAAGGGTGAATCAGATACATAATTCAGAGTAATAGCATGCTAATGTATTCTCAGTTTTTCATGTTCTTTCATGTTAGAATGACAGAGCTGATAAGATTGTAAACATAGATGTTAACTGTCTTTTCTCCCCCTGTAACTCCTACAGACCATCTGGTCACTTGTGATTGGCAACTATTTTCTAGCCTTTGAAGAGTCCAAATATATGGCTTAGAGGACGATTTAATTTTCACTCTTTTCACAAAAATTTGACATGTCTGCTTATCACAGCTGACAGCTATTACTTGACACCCCACTATTCCTGTCACACCACAGGAAGTTTAACCTTGGATTTAATGGTGCTTTTGATTATTCCTTTGCCATTATTACTTAATTATCAATTTAATTATCCAGATGAGGCAACTCCCTTGTGCATATGATTAATTCCCAAAGCAATTCAATGCATCTGCCTGTCTGTAAGAATTTTAACAGCTCACAAATCACTTCTTGACATTTGAGGGCATTTTTTTCCCTGCAAACTGTGCTTCTGATATATCTTTTTCTGAATTTCTGAATATCACATAATTGTGTTAATTTTAAATTAATTAGTATCATAATTTCATTACATCCTATCCAATGTACTCAGCATGTTCAAGTAAATACTTAAACACTGACTGAAATATATCAGGCAATGCGTTGCTGACCTTCTCCACGTCATTTCATTCAACATTTGCAGTCTGTATCGAAGTGGGGACAGAAGAATAATATTAAACAAGATCAAGGAATTAGTCCCGTAGCAGGGAAACCATAAGTGAAACAGCCTAATGGGAGCAAGTGAAGGTTGGGCAGGATAGAAGTGGAGTTCAGGCCAGCAATTATTTCAGAGATGATCTTGTTGAAGAATAGAACAGTTGTAAGGGATTGTATGACTTAAGCCTGCTCTTTTATAAGTTCTCATTCTCATTTTCATTTACTTTCCATTTATTTATTCATTTGGAAATGTTTTCAAACCCATTATAAATCTAAGACATCTCATGACTACACTCATCTATATTTTAGTATTATCCCCCCCCATCCTCAGTGAATATCCAATTCCAATATGGAAATGAGGCCTAGCATTTAAACGGCATAAACTGAGAATCCCTTAGGTCTGTTCCTCCTTTTTCTAGCCCACTAGTCTTGATCACTCTCCCACTTCATATTAAAATTAAAACTAATGGATTTTGTAATGTGCTCATAATATAATGGGAAGAGATCCCATTGAGTGATACAACCTTCATATGGGACTTGACAGAGTAGATGCAGAGAAATTGGGTTTTGTAATTGAAGTGTCTAGAACCAAGAGTCAGTCTCATTTTTAAACTTCAGTCCACAAATAGTAGCCAATATGCCACTTGGTTTCTGAGTTACTTGCTGCACGTGCATGATAACATCTAGATTCTTCTGCACTCCACTCATTTGCAGTCACTCTCCATTTAGAGCATAGTTTGTCTTTTTGATTCCTCTTAGCAAAGTGTGTGATCTCACAGATTCATATGGTAAACACCATTTACCAAATGTTTTTCCCCTCATTCCATCTATCTATGCCTAATTGTGGAGTCTAAATATCCTCATCACCAATTTGTTATTGTCAGCAAATTTGGATGCCTTGCATTCTGGACCCTCCTCTAAATCAGTGCTGCTTCTTCTTCTTCATGTGCCTTGCTTGGGCGATCATGGCTCTCCACATCGAACGATCCCTCGCAGCATCAATGATATCTCGCACTCTTAGATCTGTTAGTTCTTTCACAGTGTCTATATATTTTCTTCTTTGCCTTCCTCTTCTGCGTTTCCCAGGCATACGTCCTTGTAATGTAAGGCATTCTATTTCTCTCTTTCTGATGACATTGTGGCGACCCACTTTCCAGCGCACTCGAACCGGCTCACAAAACGGAGCGCGCTGGCAGAGAGGCCGGCCCCAAAAAGGGCGCCAGGCCATCTTCACCAGCAGGGGGAAAAACTCACGTGCATGAAGGGTCTATGAATATGCATCCCCCACGGCAGTCCCGCCTGGGGAGGGCAGGAATGGGAAGGCTTTAAAGGAGGCTGCGAAATTTGAATAAATCTCTTTTTTCACAACTAAAACTCACCAACTACGTGTCGTTATTCTAGCGCTGTGTGTAGCACACCGCTACAACATGACATTTAAGTTTCCTTAAATTTCATGTTCTCATTAAAGATCTTTTTGTATGGGCACGTTGGAGTACTGTCTCATTAGTTACCCTATGTCTATATGATATTTTCAGCATTCTTCTAAGAAACCACATTTCTGTTGCTTCTAAGTTTCTTTGGAGTTCTGGTCTTATAGCCCATGTTTCCGAAGCATACAGCAAGATTGACCAGATGTAACATTTTAGTAACTTAAGTCTTGTTGTCATAGAAATGTGTCTGTTGGTAAAAATGGGTTTCATTTTTTGGAAGTTGGTTTTGGCAATGGCAATTCTTCTTTTTATTTCTACTTTACTTCTAGCATCTTGTGATATAAAGCTACCCAGGTAATTAAAGCTGGTCTTTTGTTCAATCTCTTGGTTACCGATGTACAATTTGCAGTTGAGAGTATCCTGTTATTTTGATATTACCATACATTTGTTTTTTTTACAGTTGAAGGTTAGACCAAAATCTGCACTTGTTTGTACTACTTTGTCTAGGAGGATTTGTAGGTCTTCTGGAGCACTTGTTATTAGGGTGGTATCGTATGCATGTCTTATATTGTTGATGGTAACACCTCCAATTTTTATCCCATCTAGGTCTTCTATTTCTCTGAGAATCATTTCACTATAGATATTAAATAATTCCGGTGAGGCAACACATCCCTGTCTAAATCCTCTTTGAATTTTAATCCAACTGCTTCTATTATCATCAATTTTTACCACCGCCATTTGATTCCAATATAAATTTTGAAGCAATTGTTGGTCCCTTCCATCAATGTTTAGTTTAGTGAGAATTTGAAATATTTTTTCATATTGCACTTTGTCGAATGCTTTAGTGAAATCAATAAAACATAAGAAGACATCAATGCTATAGGAAGTAAATAACTGTTGACTGCACACTGATCCTTGTGCGACTCCACCAATTACATATTTCCAGTCTGAAAACTATCCTCAATGTGATAACCAGCCTTCAACCCATGTTAACATAGCATCTCAATACCTTGATCTATTGCGAACCAGCCATTTATCCAGCATGTTATAAAATACCTTCTGAAAATGCTCTCTGAAGTCTATTCTCCATTAATGCAGACTGTGTGTACTCAAAGATCTATAAAAGTATTTATTGAAAGTAATCTTCCTTTCATTAACCATGTCAGCTTGTTTTGAAACCATTAAACTTTTCTTAAAGTTGTTACAGTCAGAGGTGGTAATGGCGACAAGCTCCCACTACCTATTAAATACTCCCAATGGATGTTTACTTCAAATAGCCTCTGACAACCAGGTCCAGCTCCTGGCCTTCATGGGGCACTAAGCCCAGCAGAACTGTTTCTACTGACAGGAGAAGGGGCAAAGGCAGGTTACAGATGCCTTAAAACCAGTCACTTTGGGTAGATGGGGCTCATCAGCCGTCGTTGTCAGCTCACCTAGGAGAAGGAAAACTCTGATCTTAAACCTTCGCTGCCGTGCAGCTATACCCATAGGGAAGGCTTTGGGAGTAAACCCCAGGGAAAACTCCAGAGCTGGAATCCCTAAGGCAGTCCTATGTTGAGTTCAATGCTGACTGGCAACTCCTGTGACACTGCTGGTACCAAACTTTATCAGTCTCTGCTGTTCCTTTGGGTTCATCAGATGCATGGAGAGTGGGAGCTTGTTACATGGGCAACAGCTTGCTCTCCATATTGTACTGCCCAGGTTTACCTATCTAGACAGCGAGGATGCAACGTCCATGGCTGACCCTGACTGACGGCGGCCTCAATTAAACTTTTCAGGTGATCAGTTAGTTCTTTCTTGATTTATGGACTCCTGTATATTCTAACAATATATGTCAGTGAACTAGCACATAGTTTTTTTTTGTTCCCTCCTCTTTTGATTAAGGACATTATATTGGAAGTTTTCTAATCCATTCGTATCATAGAACCATAGAACCATAGAAACTACAGCACAGAAACAGGCCTTTTGGCCCTTCTTGGCTGTGCCGAACCATTTTCTGCCTAGTCCCACTGACCTGCACACAGACCATATCCCTCCATACACCTCCCATGCATGTATCTGTCCAATTTATTCTTAAATGTTAAAAAAGAACCCACATTTACCACCTCGTCTGGCAGCTCATTCCATACTCCCACCACTCTCTGTGTGAATAAGCCTCCCCTAATGTTCCCTTTGAACTTTTCCCCCCTCACCCTAACCCATGTCCTCTGGTTTTTTTCTCCCCTTGCCTCAGTGGAAAAAGCCTCCTTGCATTTACTCTATCTATACCCATCATAATTTTATTTTGTATCCT
Organism: Mobula birostris; assembly: GCF_030028105.1. Classification (NCBI taxonomy): domain Eukaryota; kingdom Metazoa; phylum Chordata; class Chondrichthyes; order Myliobatiformes; family Myliobatidae; genus Mobula; species Mobula birostris. The sequence goes on from NC_092376.1 coordinate 135,616,940, forward strand.
CCTGGGATTCACTGAGTTTTGTGAAACCAACTGCTGATGTTTCTACTTTTGCTGTCATTTCTTTTATAACTCTTGGATGCAAATTCTGGATTTGGGCATCTTGTCTGATTTCTTATCCCCTATAGTACAAATTCTACTCTTAATTCTTTATATAGTTCGCTGTTGGTTTTAATATTCATTATGTGTTTGATTTATGCTACCAACTCCTTAGTTTCATTTTCCTTTTTTTATGTCCACTGAAACTCTCGCTGCTTGATTTTATGTTACCTGCCGTTTTTAAACTCATGATCAATTCTCTCCTTTTTAGATTTTTGGTCCTCTGCAGATCCCTAAAAATATTCTCAGTCTTCTGGTCTATCACCAGCTTTTGCCACTTTATAACATTCAGTTAAATTATGGTTTAAAAATGTAATTGAAATCCTTTGTTAACTGCAGATGATTCATCCTTCTCATTGAGTTATTCTATTTGATTAAATAAATATCTGTTGATTATTATGAAATAGCTGCTTCGGTTGATGCTCATCCACTGACCTTAGTCTTATTTCTAAATCTATCTAGGTACCTTTTATTTTTTAATTACCCTATTTAAATTGAAGACATTGGTTGTGGTTCCCAAACTATTGGCCCTATAATACTAAAGTATTGCCTCTCAGCTATATCAGTAATTCTACCAGGTTGTGATAGCTACTCATTATAGAATCCTAAACTACAGTATCTATTATCAATCCCATCTTAATACAAGGGGTGATTGATAAGTTCATGGCCTAAGGTCGAAGGGGTCAATTTTAGAAAACCTAGCACATTTATTTTTCAACATAGTCCCCTCCTACATGTACACACTTAGTCCAGCGGTCGTGGAGCATACGGATCCCTTCTTTGTAGAAGTGGTCCACAGCAGGGGTGATTGATAAGTTTGTGACCTAAGATAGAAGGAGATGAGTTATACAGCTCTCGTTACATGCGCATGCAGTTCAACTCCTTGAGTGATTATGCAGAAAGTTTTGAGGTTAATAACTCATCAGGGGTGATTGATAAGTTTGTCACCTAAGGTAGATGGAGATGAGTTATACAGCTTTCTTTACCTACACATGCAGTTCAACTCTTTGAGTGATTATGCAGAAAGTTTGAAGTTAATAACTCATCTCCTTCTACCTTAGGCCTCAAACTCTTGTTTCACCTAGCAGTTTCATCTAGGGGAAGACAGCCTCCGGCCCAGTCGAACTTAAGAAATCCTGTTTGTGTGGATGCTGCATGATGTGTCCACTGTTTAAAAACCAGTACCATGAAATAACAAACAGTGCGGAATATGAGATTAAATGATTGGGCTTTAAATCCAAATGACCAGGTGCTGTGCCTTACCGTGACCAATGTGAGGAGAACCCTGTGCAGGGTCAACCCACGGAGGCTCCTGGACCAGAAAACATTTCTGGCAGAATGCTTAGAGGATGTACAGACCAGCTAGCAGAGATTCTCACTGATATCTTGAACATCTCCCTGAGCAGTGCCATTGTTCGTATGTGCTTCAAGGCTGCCACCATCGTCCCTGTGCCGAAGAAGTCTTCAGTGTCCTGTCTCAACAACTACCGTCCCATTGCACTCACATCCATCATTATGAAGTGTTTCGAGAGGCTCGTCATGAGGCACATCAAGACCCTGCTGCCCCCCCCTCACTGGACCCCCTGCAGTTCATGTACTGTCCCAACCATTCAACAGATGACGCCATTGCCATCACCTCCAGCTGGACAAAAAAAAGACATATACGTTCGAATGCTGTTCATAGACTTCAGTTCAGCATTCAACACAATCTTTCCTCAGAAACTGATTGGAAAGCTGAGCCTACTGGGAATGAACACCTCCCTTTGCAACTGGATCCTAGACTTCCTGACTGGGAGACCTCAGTCAGTCCGGATTGGAAGCAGCATCTCCAACACCATCACACTGAGCACGGGGGCCCCCCAGGGCTGTGTGCTCAGTCCACTGCTGTTCACTCTGCTGACCCACAAGTGTGCTGCAACACACAGCTCAAATCACATCATCAAGTTCACCGATGACACGACCGTGGTGGGTCTCATCAGCAAGAATGATGAGTCAGCATACAGAGAGGAGATGCAGTGGCTAACGGACTGGTGCAGAGCCAACAACCTGTCTCTGAATGTGAACAAAACAAAAGAGATGGTTGTTGACTTCAGGAGGACATAGAGCGAGCACTCTCTGCTGAACATCGACGACTCCTCCGTAGAGATCATTAAGGGCACCAAATTTCTTGGTGCTCACCTGGTGGAGAATCTCACCTGGTCCCTCAACACCAGCTCCATAGCAAAGAAAGCCCAACAGCGTCTCTACTTTCTGCGAAGGCTGAGAAAAGTCCATCTCCCACCCCCATCCTCATCACATTCTACAGAGGTTGTATTGAGAGCATCCTGAGCAGCTGCATCACTACCTGGTTTGGAAATTGCACCATCTCAGATCGTAAGACCCTGCAGCGGATAGAGAGGTCAGCTGAGAAGATCATCAGGGTCTCTCTTCCCACCATTACAGACACTTACACCACACGCTGCGTCCATAAAGCAAAACAGCATTATGAAGCACCCCACGCACTCCTCATACAAACTCTTCTCCCTCCTGCCATCTGGCTAAAGGCACCGAAGCATTTGGGCTTTCACGACCAGACTATGTAACAGTTTCTTCCCCCAAGCCATTAGACTCCTTAATACCCAGAGCCTGGACTGACAACAACCTACTGCCCTCTACTGAGCCTATTATCTTGTTTATTATTTATTGTAATACTGCACTGTTTTGTGCACTTCATGCAGTCCTGGGTAGGTCTGTAGTCTAGTGTAGTTTTTGTGTTGTTTTACGTAGTTCAGTGTAGTTTTTGTATTGTTTCATGTAGCACCATGGTCCTGAAAAAACGTTGTCTCGTTTTTACTGTGTACTGTACCAGCAGTTATGGTCGAAATGACAATAAAAAGTCACTTGACTTGACTTGACTTGAATTTGACTATATGGTTGGTAAAGAAACAAAAAAGGGCCCATTCTCATGAAACAGTCTAATGCGCCAACATTGGAGCTTACAGTTCCGTTCATTTGTTCCCTGTTGACTTCCTCCAAGCAGAGCCGATCCTCGGACCCTCGCTCCAAGTCCACTTCATCTGGCGGCCTACCAACTCTCTCCATTCGTGTCTTCTCTCCTCATCTCTCCCTGACAAAAGTTCGCAAAATCCCTGATCCCAGACCCACAAGAAAGAACACACATTCCAAAGCCCCGTTATCTCTAGTCATAACCCAAACATTGCTGCTACATGTAAACCATAACCTTAGCAATGAAACATTACAGAGAAGCCATTATATAAGCAGTGAAACCTTACAGCGCGTTACACTCATCTACTCTGTCTAGGCTTTTCAACATTTGAAAGGTTTCAATGAGATCCCCTTCTGAATTCCAGTGAGTACAGACCCAGAGCCATCAAATGTTCCTTGGATGATAACCCTTTCATTCCTAGAGTCATCCTTGTGAACCTTCTCTGGACCTTGTCCAATGCCAGCACATCTTTTCTCAGATGAGGGGCCCAAAACTGTTCACAATGCTCAAGGTGAGGCCTCATCAGTGCCTTATAAAGCCTCAGCAATACATCCATGTATTAGAAACATAGAAAACCTACAGCACAGTGCAGGCCCTTCGGCCCACAATGCTGTGCCGAACATTCCTTAACTTAGAAATTTAATTGAACATAAGGAAATTTAAAAAAAACATTTTATTCCAACATGACTTGTATGGGCCAAAACAATGTGAGATAAATCAATGGTTTTTTTATGTCCAATTATTATTAATTAGCATTTATGTTCAGAGTCAGCTTTTATTTAATGGGTATTCAGTTGGTTCTAATGGAAATCTGTAATTATGATATTTCTTGAATTCAAAACAAACCAAAATTTAAAATTAGCTTTTTATCCTATAAAGATTGTGACAGGCAATTATAGTAAATTCCATAAGGATCTTACTTTGCTTTAAGAATTATTTATGTTGAAGAAAGATGAAAAAGCTGTTTGTTATTCAGTACTAGCAATGCATAGAGATTTGGATAAAGATGTATTTAAGAAAAAATGAACAGTATTTCTGGCTACAGTTTCAGAATATTGGATATGTTTATTCAGATATCATGATGAGGGATTGCAGTGGCATATGTTAACAGGACTAAACTGAAAACTATCAAGATAATAAGCTGTAATTTCATATATTAAATATTTAACCTATAAATGAATGTTAGAAGAATGTAGTTATTCGGCCCATTGTTCCAACAGAGATTTTTTGACATATACCGTATTCTATCAACATAATTCTATTTGAACTATTTTTAATCTGGTACTTTTTTATAGACAAATCTGCACATTAATTGGCTGAGCATGTTAAAGATTATTCTCATTAATATGGATGAATGTGGAGAATGGATTTTAAATGTCTCGTTCACATCGACTTAAAGGTCTTGTTATGTTGCTGATAGTGTCATGTATTATTAGTGTAGTTAATATAAAATATTATAGGACAAATTAATAAAGAACTGCCTCATTATTTGAAACACCAGGTTTCAAAAGTAATTTATGTTCATCAGTTTTTGACTGGATCTGTTTAATTAGATTTGTGCTTCCAGCCATACAAGTATTCTGCTGAAAAAGAAATTTAAGAGAATGAACAAAATATCTAACTGGTTAAAATTAAGCTAAAGTCATTCATAGTTAAACCATTAAAATCAATACTTCTTACTTATTAAATGATAAATAGCATCCTGAAATAAATCATTAGATTGTAAAAGAATGACATTTTATTCATCAAAAGATACAGCATAGTTATAGGCTCTACTGGCCTAATGAGTCCACACCATCCAATTGCACCCATCTGACTAATTAACCTACTAACCCATACCTATTGGAATGTGGGAGGAAACTGGAGCACGTGAAGGAAACCCATGCGGTCACAGGGAGAACATATAAGCATACAGACAGAGGTGGAATTGAATCCGAATCACTGGCACAATAATAGGGTAATGTGACTTACTATGCTCCATGTAGAGGCTGCATTCTTGTGGTAGTGTTCCTTGTAGATTTTCTCAGTGGTGCAGTGGGCTTTGCCTTTATGGACTGGGCTGTGTTCACCACTTTTTGTAGGCTTTTCTGTTCTTGGGCATTGTGTTTTCATGCTAACCCATGGTGGAAACAGTCAGGATAAAGTTACAGAGGTCAATAAAGATTCATAAGTAGAAATTTACCTTTGCAACCCTGAAATTCAAAGCTTGTTGCTATTATCAAAGACCTCCACCATCCAGGCTATGCTCTCTTCTCACTGTTGTCATGGAGAAGGAGCTACAGGAGCATTAAGTCCCACACCGCCAGGTTCAGGTACAGTTATTACTCTTCAACTCAGGCTCCTGAACCAGCGTAGATAACATCCCTCAGCTTAAATCTGAATTGATTCCACAACCCATGGACTCACGTTTAAGGACTCTATAACTCACGTTCTCAGTGTTATTTATTTACTTATTCATTGATTATCTTTTTTTGTATTCGCACAGTTTGTCTTCTATTGCATGTTGTTTTTTTGGTCAGTATTTGTGTATAGTTTCTCACTGATTCTACTGTAATCCTTTGTTGTACTGTGAATGCCTGCAAGGAAATGAATCTCTAGGTAGCATATGGTGACATGTACATACTTTTGCTTTTAGCTTTGAACTTTGTAACTAATTTGAAATGTTTTTCACAGTTATGCAAGGATACATTGTCAGAATGCCACAATATATTCATTGCTACCACCATCTATACTTGTGTTGCTATGAACTTAATATGCTTGGGTTCACCAAGCTCAATTCTTCCTCTATCCAACTAGCTCATTCATTATATTTTATTCATTTCAAAGAAAAATGTGAGGTTGTCTTTATATTAATGAAATTTCTGCAGCTAGGATACAATGAGCACAGCAAACCACTGATTTTAAACAACACTTTCAGTTATTCATTATTCTAAGATACTGCAATTAAAGTAGAATGTTGTGGGCTGAATGTTGCATTGGAAATAATGGTACTAACAACAGCACTCAGCATTTTTAAGAAGTAAATTGGACAGTTACAATGACAAAGCATCCACAATTACATGCATAAATCAGCACTTTGCTAACCAATATATCCTACACCTTTATTACTTACACAAGAATAACATCTTACTGAGAGGTTCATCATTGCTAAGATGTAATGGTATGAAGTTGCTGTTTTGCTTGATTTATATCCACCTAGCCCTCCAGGAACAAAGTAGCTGGGGACTAGTGGAAAATAGTAGCTTTAAACATGATGTGAAAATGTAATTAATAAACAACCTCTCAGGCCTTGAAAACTCACTTTAATATGTAAAAAGTCTAATTTCATCATACTTTAATTATAGCTGAGTACTTAAACTATCAAGTAATATTTCTTTTTCTTTTTTAATCTAATAGTTCTCTATAATGTCTGATTTGACATTTTAATATTCCAGCTTCAAGTTCAGACCCTCCCTATGTTGCCCATTAATGATTCTTTAATCTTGTTATTTACTCTGTTCATAGGATTCAGTTCCTCTGTAGGGAACTGCTTTTCTTCTAGGCATTAGCTCTATTTTCATTTTCCATGTCCCTATTGCCTGCTCACACATTCGTCTTTTTAAGTATCTACTCCTATGCATTTATTTTTTTTTTAATTAACTGTTTAGTGTGCATCCTCTCTGTATGCTTCTTACCAAATTGTCTTTGCAGAAAATATCATCTGCAGTCTTCCTGCTCAATTATTAAAATGTTTAAGTAACTGACATTACTTAGTCTTTTTACAGTTAAGCACATTTTTGTTTTGTATATAGTCAACAAATGTTGATGTGTTGCAAATACAAAACCCAGAAAGCAAACACGTAAGAAAAATATATTTCATGTAACTCTTTCCATCTTCTCTCACAACTACTTTTAAGCTGTAAATATTAGAAAAAAAAGAGAAATTAGTCAATTGCCATTTTGTCATCCATCATAAGAATTCCCCATTTCATATCTAAACTTTCTACACCACTCTAGAATACAAAAGCAAGGATTTAGAATGCAAGAGCAAGGATGTGATGCTGAGGCTTTATAAAGGTACTGGTGAGGCCTCACCTTGAGTATTGTGAACAGTTTGGGCCCCTCAGCTTAGAAAAGATGCGCTGGCATTGGAGAGGGTCCAAAGAAGATTCACATGGATGATTCTAGGAATGAAGGGGTTATCATACGAGGAATGTTTGATGGCTCTGGGTCTGTATTCACTGGAATTCAGAAGGAAGAGGGGGATCTCATTGAAACCTTTGGAATGTTGAAATGGCTAGACAGATTAAATGTGGAAAGGATGTTTCCCATGGTGGGAGAGTCTAGGACAAGAGGGCATAGCCTCAGGATAGAGGGGTGCCCTTTCAAAACAGAGATGTGGAGAAATTTCTTTAGCCAGAGGGTGGTGAATTTGTGGATCTTGTTGCCACATGCAGCTGTGGAGGCCAGGTCATTGGGTGTATTTGAGGCAGAGACTGAGAGGTTCTTGATTGGACATGGCATCAAAGGTTACGGGGAGAAGGCTGGGAACTGGGGTTGAGGAGGAGATTAAGAAAAATGGATCAGCCATGTTTGAAAGGCAGAGCAGACTCGATGGGCCAAATGGCCTAATTCTGCTCCTATATCTTATGGGCTTATTGAAAATATTTTAATGGATATAATACAACAGTTATTACGCTACAACCATCATGCTTCTGAACTGGTGTCGGTAACTTTAATCACCACTAGTTCGACCTGAGTCTATGACCTACAGACTCCCCTTCAAGGACTCTTTGCAACTTATGCTTTCAGAACTCTTTGTTTGTTTTTGCACTATTTTTCTTCCTTTGTACGTGGATTGTTTATCCTTTTTTGATTTATGTAGTTGATAAGAAGTTCTACTGTACTTTTTTCCAATAAATACCTGCAAAAAGAAGAATCTCAAGGTAGTATATAAAAATATGTATTTTGATAATAAATTTATTTTGAACTTTGAGCTTTTGGTTTATAATATAGTTTTCTAAGGAAATTGATGTTCAAGGATTTTAAAATATCTTAAATAATTTTCATGCATAATATGTTAAGTGTATTTTTATGTACTCATTTCTATTTACCCTACGTGGTTTAATTTTCTTTGATTTTATTAGCGTTCCATTTTTAATTATACCTCCTTAAATTATTTATTCAGAATCAGAATCAGAATCAGGTTTATTATCACTGGCCTGTGACGTGAAATTTGATAACTTAGTAGCAGCAGTTCAATGCAATACATATATAAAAGAAAAATAAATAAATAAATAAATAAATCTTATTGTATACTATATAAATATATTGAATAGATTAAAAATCATACAAAAAAACAGAAATAATATATACCTTTTAAAAAGTGAGGTAGTGCCCAAGGGTTCAATGTCTATTTCGGAATCAGATGGCAGAGGGGAAGAATCTATTCCTGAATCACTGAGTATGTGCCTTCAGGCTTCTGTATCTCCTACCTGATTGAACTAATGAGAAACCTTTGACCTTAGCCTTAACCTCTGATGGTTCGTTTTCTTTTTTGTTGTTTCATTGTTTATATCGAAACACAATATATTGGGTCAAGCTTAGTATTGCCCTACAGGAAATAAAGTCCTCACACTTACAAATAGAAACCAGTGCAGAGAAGTTAGCCTGATGCACATTTGCAAAAGTTCAAAGATGTTAGCCCATTGTGCAATGGGCCCAGACAAGATTCACTTATAAACTTCTGTCAAATAAATCTTTGCACAGTGGTTTAGTTGGCTTCAGAGATTTTGAATACAATTTTTAAAAATAATTTGAAGAAAACTAAGTTTTAAAAATTAAACATTTAAAATATATTCAAAATCATTAAAAACATGTAAAATATCTAAATAAAACAAGAGGTAGGAAACAACAACCTACAGCTGATCTTTTGGAATTGAGGGACAAGATCTCTCTGTGCTAAGCCAAAACTGTCAAACGTTGTTTAAACAGTTTCTCCAACTTGAGAACTGTGAAAACCTTTGCACTTCATGCTCCCTTGTTATCTCCATGGGAGGTTCACACCTGGACACAATTGCAAAACACCTGAAGGGAGACTTCACCTTTGTTATATGGAGAAATCTTTGCCGTTATGAAGATGACCATTAATGTTTTCTGGCAGTGTCTTGATTGTTATGGTTGATGTTTCCTTCAAATACCTTTATCTACTTGCTCCATTTCCCTAAATTAGTTTCCACGTGGATTGTATTCATGACCACATGCAGTCAGAGGTGTCAAACAAGTGATCCATCTTAGGTTATTGTTGAGATCGCCGAAAGTCAGAATCCTGCCAATTTGATTTCTTCCACATGACACTGAGAAATATTTATGTGACTAGTAGCATCCCAGCAGTTGTAATGAAGACTATGATTATAATGATTATGATTATGAGGACACGCAGTCCCCTTTTATTGTCATTTAGTAATGCATGCATTAAGAAATGATAAAATGTTTTTCCAGAATGATACCACGAAAACACATGATAAACCGACTTAAAGACTAACAAAACCCACATAATTATAACATATAGTTACAACAGTGCAAAGCAATACCATAATTTGATAAGAACAGACCATGGCATAGTAAAAGTCTCAGAGTCTCTCGAAAGTCCCATCATCTCACGCAGACAGTAAACCTCCAGCGCCGCCAACTTGCCGATGCAGCATCCCGGAAGCATCCGACCACAGTCCGACTCCGAGTCCATCCAAAAAACTCTGAGCCTCCGACCATCTATTCGACACTGAGCACCATATCTGCCGAGCGCTTTGACCCTGGCACCAGCAACAGGTGATACGCAAAGCAGAGGATTTGGGGCCTTCGTCTCTGGAGATTCTCGATCACACAGTAGCAGCTGCAGCGAAGCAGGCATTTCGGAAGTTACTCCAGATGTTCCTCTGCGCTTCTCACGGCTGTCCCCATCAAATCTGGATTGATGCACAGCCCCCCTAGTTACACTAGTGAGCCACAATAAGCTAAGTTACTAGCCAATGTGCTCCAAAACAGTTGAAACATTGGTATGTCAACTGCACCATGCTCATTAATATGAGATTTCTGGAGCAGATCAGAAACTCGTTCTCTGGGGAGTGACTTGATTCTGACTCTGCAAAGCCTTTCTATTATTCACAAGGCACAGATCAAGTAAATGATAGAATACTTGCCCCTCATCTCGATGAGTGCAGCTCTAACAACTCTCAAGAAATTTTAAGTCATCTAGTATACTTGATTAGTATCCCATCCACTACTCTAAGTACTCATTCCTGCAACCAATGCATAATAATTGCTTTGTGTACCATCCTCGAAATGTACTGCTGTTACACAGCATGACTCTCCTGACAGTACCTAACAAACTGGCAATTTTTACCACCAGAAAGAACAAGGACAATCAGTGCTGGGAAAGAGCACCAGCAACAGATTTCCCCTTTCAGTTCAACACAGCCCTGCCTGTGGAATATATCACCAAACATTCCTTCATTGTTACTGAGTAAAAGTGCTCGAGCTCCTTCACTGTGTAAGTACCTTCACGAGGGGAACTTCAGTGGTTCAAGATGATGTTTCAGCACCACCTTTCCAAGAACAGTTAGGGATGGGCAATGAATGCTGGAATGCTGGCCTTACCAGCTCAGCAGAGGAACTGGAAAATGAATAAATGGGAAAGAAAAATCTGATTTTGAAACAGCCCATGAATGACTTAGAAACTCATGCTTAGAAATTCTATGACATGTGAGAATGAGTGCTCCATAGTGGACCCTCAGCAGTTAATTGCTGCCCCTGTCTGTACTTGAACTACTGTGATATTAATGTGCCAACCTCAATGCTTTGCCTGCCTAAATGGTCTGTTCTATTATACATGATGTACAGAAGCAAAATGTGTTCACAAATGGTACATTTTGTGATCTTCTGCAGGCAATTACTCCTATCTTTATTGCCCCTGATTATGGAATTTGAAAGTGGCTTTTACATAAGCAAAGGGTGTGGATGAGAACATTCACTATGTTCCACCAACAGCCAACGTGATAGCAATTGTTGTAGGTAGACATGTGAAACAGGGATGTTGGTGCTTGAATGGCTCTGCAAGAACCCAGGGCAAAGAAAGCTGCAGATGCTACCTTTTTACAAAATCCTGTAAGGCCAGGATAAATTGCTTCCTCTCCAGTTCTGGGGAGTAGAAGATGCATTCTGCATGGTATTTTTTAACATGGGATAATGTCATATATCAGCTTGACAAAGCAAGACCTTGGTTCATTGATAAGGAGGTGCAAAGTGATTGGATTTATACAAAGCAATAATGACCTTGCTGTGGCAGTATGGGGAGGGGTACCTTCACTGTTAGACTCTCCAGATGCATTCCAGATGTGATTTTCGGTTTTTAACTAATATGCTAAAAGGCTTCTCCCTATCTATCAGTCCTTTCTGTCAAAGCCTGCATTGTTCACACATGACATACTTGTAGCAAAAAATCATGGTAGATGCATTAATCATGAGTGCCAGTTAAAGTCATGAACTCTCTGTGGTAATTTTTGTGTGAGGGTGACAAGTATAGTGACTGAATTTAATGAAGTGTATCTGGTATACCCAGGGTGCTCAGGCTTGTTTGGAAATCAAATTTTAAATGAACTTCATTTTCTTGTCATATAAAGCTGTTGCATTCTGCAATAAAATTTCTAGCCTTCACCTTTTCAATATAATTTGCCATAAATTAAAGTGGTACTGTATTATTTTTATTTTGTCATAAATATAGATTTATCATGAAACACAATATGGTGGAAATTAATTCACAGTTGTACATGCAAGATGCGTGATGTAATAACACGTTCTTTGGACTATGCTTCTGAAACCATGTTCTACTGAAATATATTGAATGAAATTTCAAAAGTTATTTTCAGCATATGAAGATTACCAGTTTACATATGTAAGGGGGTTTCAACTTTTATGTTACTGCGGAGGCTAATTAAAATGGCGCCTTTGTTATGTTAATCTGGGAAATGCGGCTTTGTTGTGTTAAACGTTGAGAAAGTTTGCGCTAGTAGCTTGTTTTGGTTTAGAGGGTGATAAGAGAGTGCTTTTAACCAATTGGAATAGTTGTTATGGTTTTGGTGTATTTGACGATACTGTATGCACGGGGTTTTGGGGCAGAAGGCGGGAGAGCAAGATAGAGGATGGACGATGTGCTGTGGTGTCCGCGAACGAGGTTGGACCCCGAGGAGGGTGTTCGGCGAGGATATGGAGACAGACTCGTGTGGAGCGTCTGGTCGACCACCGTTGTTGATCCCAGGCGGCCAGTTGAGGTGGTCCGAGGGGTTGCAGGGTGAAGAAGAAGGTCCTTGAGCTCCAACAGTTTTGTGCACGAAGAGATTGAACTTTGATAAGTGTGGCGCCTTTTATTTTCCTTTTATATTTTATTCTCTCTTAATTATATAGTTCCAGTAATATCTATAAACTGTAAATCATTTAATCGTATCTGGTGTATTGTCTGTTATTTGGGCAGCGTCAGGTACCTCACACAGCATCCACACAAACGAATTACCCAGTTTGCTGGGGCTGAGGGCTGTTTCCCTAGACAACAGCGAGCCGAGCGACCATGAGGGTGGCCGGGGGGGGCTACATTGTGTGGGCTTTGTCCGGGATTGAGTCTGCTGGTATGCTGTGTGGGTGCCCTGTTTAAATCTGTAATGTGTGTCTCTGTGGGTTATTTGCTGGTGATTGCTGTATGCATGGTGGGTGAGGTCTTTGTTCGAGTTCGGGCTGGCATTGACAAGTTGGAGGTGGCACTTGGGGCTGTCCATGCACTTGGGAGAGAGAGGAAAGAGTGGTCTGATTTGGAGGTAGTGTCTGTGAATAAATGTTCTAGCTCTGGCAGGCTCCGCCTGGCGTTTGGGATAGTGTCCACCCCAAGAGGGGTGGAGGCGTGCAAGACGCGGGCGGAGCAGATCTCTCAATTGTTAGATGAGTGGCAGTGCTCGGTTGAGGGAGAGCGACAGGGATTGGTTGAAAGTTTGAGTAGGTGGGCTGGTGACGGTGTTAGAGCTGTCAGGTTCACTTACACCGTAGTGACAGTTGTCAGTTATTTGAAAGAGGGGGGAAAGTTTTCAGTGTGTCTTCTCTGGCGAGGAGGGCGGCTAAATTGCTTGCAGTGCCAGGGGGATCATTTCAGGGAATCAGCCCCTCCTTCAGTTGTTCAGCTGATCGGAGAGATGTCGGGAAACTTAGTGGAGGCCCAGTGGGGGAGCGGCTTGGGGTCTCTGGGGAAGCACATTCCCAGCAATGTACTGATGAACTTCCGAAAGGAAAAGACCCTATTCCTGAAGGCTTAGAGGGGCCATGCCCCAGGGTGTTGCTATGGATAGAGGTAAACGATTCTTAAGCTATCCTCGACCCCAGGGCACAGATCAAGTTCGTTTTACAACCGGTGACTGAAGCATTTATCCTTGACAACCGCAAGGGCACCGGAGACTTTGGGTACTAGTGGCAGTAGTTATCCAGAAGACGATGATTGGTTAATGACCCTGGAAGTCATGGAGGCATTTTCTGGGCACCCAGCGTGTCGAGTTGCTTCTGAGGACGTGTGTAGCAGCCTTGAGCCAGTACCGAATTTAAACGAGACCCAGCGGTGGTACGGCTTGGGGAAAGTAGCTGAAGGTGAGACCCTCTTAGTAGATGCTCCGAACTACCACGAGGGAGGGGAGTTGACCGCTGAAGACACCTCAGTGAGAGAGAGGACATGGCAACTGGACCCTGGCGGCGTGTGGATGATGCGATGTGGTTTAATGTGCTGCATCTGAGGGGTGGATGTTGCCAGATCCTGAGGAGTGCGGCTGTTGAGCCGAAGACAGCCGTTACTAGTTTCCTAGGGTTCTTCCGATCCGAAAAGATGCCCAAGGGCATATCCGGAGCCCTTCATCCTTCCCGCGGGGCATGAGGAAGACCATGGGGGAAGTGAAGGTGTGTGGAGTTTTGACGTACGTGGATGACCGCCTAGAGCTTGGATTCGCCTGCAGGGACTATGAGGCGAGGCGAGTGGCTGAGCCCGGGCGACCGAAGCTAAGTGTCAAATGTGGAGGAGTTTTTGGCCGGAAGAGTTTGGTGCAATGTGAGGAAAATGACCCGACATACCAGTTGAACTTTCTGATGTTGGGACAGACGGTGGTGGACCGGGGGATGGAAACCCAGGTCATCAATCTGAATGAGACACAGGGAAGCGAGGGGATTTGCACCACACTGCAGTCATGTACTGATGAATTAATCCAGCGAGAAGAAACAATGACCCACCTTCAAAGGGATCAGCAGAAACTCAAGACATCGATTCAGAACAGATTGGAAGACTTGCAAGTTGGGGAAGATCAAGGAAGTGTTCTGACTAAGGTCAACAGAAAACCAAAAGCCCAGGGAGGGGAGTTTGACTACACTCCCGAGGAGGTGAAGAAATGGAAGACAGATCTCGGAAAAGGGAGGCGGACGCTTGAAAGGAACCTGAAGATGTCTATCGCGAGTTTAAATGAGTGGAAAAACTGAAAGTTGACCTGGAAGACGCCCTCAGGAAGAAACAACCGGAGGCTGAACGTCCTTTAACTGCTGCTTTTCAGGTCAGGGTGGAAGAAGCTGGTGGGGTAACTGCGTCTCAGATTGAGATGGCCGGGAACCCTGAGTCAGAACTGCTGAGGCTGTGGCCAGAGTTGAAGGAGTCCCCAAAGAAGCTGACGTCTCGACTGCAGGAGGCTGAAGGGGTAGCCCCGGCTAAATGTTTCAGTTTGGAGAAACTTAAACAGCAGCTACCGATCGAGGGAATGAGGAAGGATACGGATTCGAAGGATGATGTGCTGCACATGTGGTACATGCTGCCTTTCGCTACCTTCCCCGTGATTGAAGAAGAGACCTTTGGCCCTTCTCCCACTGAGTCAGGTGTAGTGGGGAGGGCTAGCTGTGGGCAGTCTGAGTTACGGCAGGATCAAGAAGGAGGAGAGGTGGGGCCCCGGACACGGGACAGGGGGCTCCGAGCTGTAGTGGTGGCCTGAGTGAGAGAGGAGTTGGCAAGCAGACCCGAGGTATCCCTAGTAGTGTCTGAGCATTTTTGGGTTTAGGTGAGGGGGTACGGAGGTCTCAGAGGGTTAAGAAGCTCCCAGATAGGTTGGTCTATGTAGCGCCCATGGAATGGGAGTAAGGTCCACTGTTTGGGGAGCACTGTCACTGTGTGTATCTGTGTATGTGTGTGTGTGTGTGTGTGTGTGTGTGTGTGTCTGCAGGACTGGTTGGCGAGTTATTTAGAAGTCATGAGGACATGACTTTATTTGGTGGGGGGAGAGTGTAAGGGGGTTTCGACTTTTATGTTACTGCGGAGGCTAATTAAAATGGCGTCTTTGTTACGTTAATCTGGGGAATGCGGCTTTGTTGTGTTAAACGCTGAGAAAGTTTGCTCTAGCAACTTGTTTTGCTTTAGAGTGTGATAAGAAATATGTTATAAACCAATTGGAATAGTTGTTATGGTGTTGGTGTATTTGATGATACTGTATGCGTGGGGTTTTGGGGCAGAAGGCGGGAGAGCGAGACAGAGGATGGACGATGTGCTGTGATGTCTGCTAGCGGGGTCGGACCCCGAGAAGGGCGTTCGGCGAGGAGATGGAGACAGACTCATGTGGAGCATCTGGTTGACCACCGTTGTTGGTCCCAGGCGGCCGGTCTAGGTGGTCCGAGGGGTTGCAGGGTGAAGAAGAAGGTCCTTGAGCTCCAACTGTTTTGTGCACGAAGAGATTGAACTTTGATAAGTGTGGCACCTTTTATTTTCCTTTTATATTTTATTCTCTCTTAATTATATAGTTCCAGTAATATCTATAAACTGTAAATCATTTAATCGTATTTGGTGTATTGTCTATTATTTGGGCGGGGTGGGGTACCTCACACAGCATCCACACAAATGAATTATCCAGTTTGCCGGGGCCGAGGCTGCTTCCCTAGACGACAGCGAGCCGAGTGACCCTGAGGGTGGCCGGGGGGTGGGGGGCTACACATATATAGTTCATTTAATGGTGGGTCATTTTTGATTTATTCAGGCACGTGTGCTGTTGGGGAGGGTGGAAACTAATTTGGCAGGGGGATGGGAAGCAGAGCGTTAGGACTGAGGATGATGCAGCTGGCATACAGGTCGATGCATTCTGCAATGAGACTGTGAGGAAGGACAGGCAGATGATAGGGCAAAATTGCAGTTGGAGGGGGCAAAATTAAAGATATGCTAGTCAATATCAAAGAGGATACTAAAGATCTTTCAAGAAACACTAGAATCAGGAATAGTTCAGGAGGACTAGAAAATTGCAAATGTCACTCCATTCGTTAAGAAGGGAGGGAGGCAGAAGAAAGGAAATTATAGGCCAGTTATTCTTATTTTAGTGGATGTGAAGATTTAGGAGACCATTATTAAGGATATTGTACTTGGAGGTGCATGATAAAATAGGCCAAAATTGACATGGTTTCCTTAAGGGGAAATCTTGCCTGACAAGTCTGTTAGAATTCTTCGAGGAAATAACAGGCAGGATAGACAAAGGAGAGTTGGTGGATGTTGTTTACTTAGATTTTCAGAAGAACATTGGCAGAAGACCTCATTCACATGAGGCTGCTTAGCAAGATAAGAAACCATGGTATTACAGGAAAAAATATTAGCATGGACAGAAGATTAGCTGACTGGCTGGAACAATGAGTTGGAAAAAAGGGGGCCTATTATAGTTGGCTGTCAGTGATTAGTCATGTTCCCCAGGGGTTATTGTTGGGACCGCTTCTTTTCACATTACATATCAACGACTTAGATGATAGCTTTGTTTGTGGATAATACAAAGATAGGTGGAAGGGCAGGTAGCGTTAAGGAAGGAGGGAGTCTGCGGAAGGACATCGACAGTTTGGGAGAATGGACAAAGAGACAGAAGGAATATAATGTGGAGGAGTGTATGGTTATGCACTTTGATAGAAGGAATAAATGCATTAGACTATTTTCTAAATGGGGAGAAAATTCAAAAATGCAGGATTCCTTAAAGGTTAACTTGTAAGATCATTCAGTGGTAAAGAAGGCAAATTCATTTCAAGAGGAGTAGAATATAAGAGCAAGTATGCATCACTGAGACTTTAAAAGGCATTAGTGAGACCACACGGAGTATTGTGAGCAGTTTTGGGCCACTTACCTAAGAAAATATATGCTGGCATTGGAAAGGGTCCATAGGATGTTCATGAAAATGATTCCAGGAAAGAAAAGGTTAACATATGAGGTATGTTTGATGATCCTGGGCCTGTACTCACTGAAGTTTAGAACAGTGGCCCCCAACGTCCAGGCCGCGAAGCATGCAGGGGTGCAACGGTAGCCGGAGCGCACTCAGCACATCGTTAAGAAAAAAGCCGAAATAAACAAGCTAATTAATTAGGTGCTGCCCAGAAGCCAGTCTTCATTAGAGGAATGAGGTGGAGAGGGTCAATAACCTTAAATTCTTCGGCATTAAGGATTGATGTTTCTCTCTCTGAAAAGTGTCAGAGGATCTGTCCTGGGACAGGATACAAGGAAGCAAAAATTAGTGGGAGAGAGAGGATTGGGAAGTTTTTAAAACCTTACAAAAGGAAACCAAGAAGGTCATTAAGAGAGAAAAGATTAACTATGAAAGGAAGCTAGCAAATAATATCGAAGAGGATACTAAAAGCTTTTTCAAGTATATAAAGAGTAAAAGACAGGTGAGAGTAGATATAGGACCGATAGAAAATGATGCTGGAGAAATCGTAATGGGAGATGAGGAGATGGCAGAGGAACTGAACAAGTATTTTGCATCAGTCTTCACTGAGGAAGACAGCAGTATACCGGACACTCAAGGGTGGCAGGGAAGAGAAGTGTGCGCAGTCACAATTACGACAGAGAAAGTACTCAGGAAACTGAATAGGCTAAAGGTAGATAAATCTACTGGACCAGATGGAATGCACCCGCGTGTTCTGAAGGAGGTAGCTGTGGAGATTGCGGAGGCATTAGCGATGATCTTTCAAAAGTCGATAGATTCTGGCATGGTTCTGGAGGACTGGGAGATTGCAAATGTCACTCTGCTATTTAAGAAGGGGGCAAGGAAGCAAAAAGGAAATTATAGACCTGTTAGCTTGACATCAGTGGTTGGGAAGTTGTTGGAGTCGATTGTCAAGGATGAGGTTACAGAGTACCTGGAGGCATATGACAAGATAGGCAGAACACAGCATGGATTCCTTAAAGGAAAATCCTGCCTGACAAACCTATTACAATCTTTTGAGGAAATTACCAGTAGGCTAGACAAGGGAGATGCAGTGGATGTTGTGTATTTGGATTTTCAGAAGGCATTTGACAAGGTGCCACACATGAGGCTACTTAACAAGATAAGAGCCCATGGAATTACGGGAAAGTTACATATGTGGATAGAGCGTTGGCTGATTGGCAGGAAACAGAGAGTGGAAATAAAGGGATCCTATTCTGGTTGGCTGTCGGTTACCAGTGGTGTTCCGCAGGGGTCCGTGTTGGGGCTGCTTCTTTTTACATTGTACATCAACGATTTAGATTATGGAATAGATGGCTTTGTGGCTAAGTTTGCTGACGATACGAAGATAGGTGGAGGGGCCGGTAGTGCTGAGGAAACGGAGAGTCTGCAGAGAGACTTGGATAGATTGGAAGAATGGGCAGAGAAGTGGCAATGAAATACAATGTTGGAAAGTGTATGGTTATGCACTTTGGCAGAAAAAATAAACGGGCAGACTATTATTTAAATGGGGAAAGAATTCAAAGTTCTGAGATGCAACAGGACTTGGGAGTTCTCATACAGGATACCCTTAAAGTTAACCTCCAGGTTGAGTCAGTAGTGAAGAAGTCGAATGCAATGTTGGCATTCATTTCTAGAGGAATAGAGTATAGGAACAGGGATGTGATGTTGAGGCTCTATAAGGCGCTGGTGAGACCTCACTTGGAGTACTGTGGGCAGTTTTGGTCTCCTTATTTAAGAAAGGATGTGCTGACGTTGGAGAGGGTACAGAGAAGATTCACTAGAATGATTCTGGGAATGAGAGGGTTAACATATGAGGAATGTTTGTCCGCTCTTGGACTGTATTCCTTGGAGTTTAGAAGAATGAGGGGAGACCTCATAGAAACACTTCGAATGTTAAAAGGCATGGACAGATTGGATGTGGCAAAGTTGTTTCCCATGATGGGGGAGTCTAGTACGAGAGGGCATGACTTAAGGATTGAAGGGCGCCCTTTCAGAACAGAAATGTGAAGAAATTTTTTTAGTCAGAGGGTGGTGAATCTATGGAATTTGTTGTCACGGGCAGCAGTGGAGGCCAAGTCATTGGGTGCATTTAAGGCAGAGATTGATAGGTATCTGAGTAGCCAGGGCATCAAAGGTTATGGTGAGAAGGCAGGGGAGTGGGACTAAATAGGAGAAAATGGATCAATTCATGATAAAATGGCGGAGCAGACTCGATGGGCCGAATGGCCTACTTCTGCTCCTTTGTCTTATGGTCTTATGGGTCCAGCACGTAACTGTCATGACAAAGAAAGCACGGCAGCGCATATACTTTATTAGAAGTTTGTGTAGATTCAACATGTCACCTTGATCCTGACAGCCCTGTCTTTTCAGCCTGTCTGGGCTGGCGCTTAAATTGACCAAACAACGGAACAGCTAAAGGCTCCAGTGCCCTGGAAAGAGGAGTGAACATCGCGTAGAGCAAGTAAAATCAGCAATCGCCTCTGATCCGGGCTGACATTTACGTGCCAGGCGGCACCTAATTAATTAGCTTGTTTATTTCAGCTTTTTTCTTAAAGATGTGCTGGGTGCACTCCGGCTACCGCTGCACCCCTGTATACTTTGCGGCCTGGTATCGGTCCGTGGCCCGTAGGTTGGGGGACCATTGATTTAGAAGAATAGACAATAGACAATAGGTGCAGGAGTAGGCCATTCGGCCCTTCAAGCCAGCACCGCCATTCACTGTGATCATGGCTGATCATCCACTATCAGTATCCAGTTCCTGCCTTATCCCCATAACCTTTGATTTCACTATCTTTAAGAGCTCTACCCATCTCTTTTTTGAAAGCATCCAGAGACTTGGCCTCCACAGCCTTCTGGGGCAGAGCATTCCATATATCCTCCACTCTCTGGGTGAAAAAGTGTTTCCTCAACTCCTTTCTAAATGGCCTATCCCTTATTCTTAAACTGTGGCCTCTGGTTCTGGACTCACCCATCAGCGGGAACATGCTTCCTGCCTCCAGCGTGTCCAATCCCTTAATAATCTTTTATGTTTCAATAAGATCCCCTCTCAGCCTTCTAAATTCCAGAGTATACAAGCCCAGTCGCTCCAATCTTTCGACATATGACAGTCCCGCCATCCCGAGAATTAACCTTGTGAACCTACGCTGCACTCCCTCAATAGCAAGAATGTCCTTCCTCAAATTTGGAGACCAAAACTGCACACAGTACTCCAGGTGTGGTCTCACCAGGGCCCTGTACAGCTGCAGAAGGACCTCTTTGCTCTTATACTCAATTCCCCTTGTTATTAAGGCCAGCATGCCATTAGCTTTCTTCACTACCTGCTGTACTTGCATGCTTGCTTTCAGTGACTGATGTACAAGAACACCTAGATCTCATTGTGCTTCCCCTTTTCCTAACTTGACTCCACTTAGATAATAATCCGCCTTCCCGTTCTTACCACCAAAGTGGATAACCTCACATTTATCCACATTAGACTGCATCTGCCCACTCACCCAGCCTGTCCAAGTCACCCTGCATTCTCATAACATCCTCCTCACATTTCACACTGCCACCCAGCTTTGGGTCATCGGCAAATTTGCTGATGTTACTTTTAATTCCCTCATCTAAATCATTAATATTTATTGTAATCAGCTGCAGTCCCAGCACTGAACCCTGCGGTACCCCACTGGTCACCGCCTGCCATTCCGAAAGGGACCCGTTAATCGCTATTCTTTGTTTTCTGTCAGCCAGCCAATTTTCAATTCATGTCAGTACTCTGCCCCCAATACCATATGCCCTAATTTTGCCCACTAATCCCCTATGTGAGACTTTATCAAAGGCTTTCTGAAAGCCCAGGTACACTACATCCACTGGCTCTCCCTTGTCCATTTTCATAGTTACATCCTCAAAAAATTTCAGAAGATTAGTCAAGCACGATTTCCCCTTCGTAAATCCATGCTGACTTGGACCAATCCTGTTACTACTGTCCAGATGTAGTAAGACAGTAGTAACAGATAGATGTAATGAGGGAGATCTCATTGAAATCTATCAGATATTGAAATACTTAGACAGAGTAGATGTGGAGACAATGTTTTCTATAGTGTGTGAGTCTAAAACTGGAGGGCACAGCCTCAGAATAGAGGAATGTCCATTTAGAACAAAAATGAAGAGGAACTTCTTTAGCCAGAGAGTGGTGAATCTGTGGAATGCATTGCCGTGAGTGCTGTGGAGGCCAAATCATCGAGTATATTTAAAGCAGATGTTGATTGATTCTTGGTAAGTCGGGGAGGCAGAAGACTGCTGTTGAGAGGAATAATAAGTTAGCCATGATGAATTGACAGCACAGACTTGATGGGTCATGTGGCCTAATTCTGCTCCTATGTCTTATGATTTTATCGTCAATTTTCCATATTAGTAGTTCTGAGAACTTTGCACCATCATAGCCTTTATAATTGAAGATAAAGCACCAGAAATTCAATTGCATAGATTATATTTTGACTGTGTATTCCTGAAATTCTCTTGCAGTTATTTGTATTTCACAATTGCCCTATGGCCATCTGTGTACATGTGAGTGATCAGAGGATTTTACAAACAGTTTGAAAAGATTAAATAACGACTGAAAAAAATTAACTTGAAGCACATTTAAATGATATAAATTAATTAAAAACATTAACAATCGGCTGCAATATTCCTACCTTTTCCACCAGATTGGTTGAGAACTGCCGTTGGGGTCAGTATGCTCCTGATTTCCTCCCTTGTGCTTTGCAGTGTGGTTCCCAGAACACATTTAAGTGTGTTACTAAATAAATTTATAATTATTTTTTAATTATTTAATACTGCTTAAACAGTTCTAAATATGTCTGTTTAAATCAATGGTGCATATAAAATTCTTACAGAGCTTGTCAGGCCAGATGCAAAGTTAATGTTTCCTCTGCGACGTCTAGAACGAAGGGCCATACTCTCAAAATAGGGACTCCATGTTTCAGGACAGAGATGAGGAGAAATGTCTTCACCCAGCGAATATTGAATCTTTAGAATCTGATTGCTTGATTAGGAGGTACATTCAAGTAAAGATGGACAGATTTTTGGTGGTCAATTAATTAACGGGTATAAAGTTGGTGCAAAAAAAGTGACACTGTGGTAAGTAATCAGCAGTGATTATATACAATGATGAGCACTTACAAGGAGTCCACTTCTGCCTCTATTTGGCATCCAAGGACTTCCTTGTCTTGCAGGATGGCCACGGCAATGAAGCCTTTATCTTGATTGGATCTGCAGAGCTGGAAGAGGTTAGCAGTGCAGAAGCAGTTGAGTGTTACCCTCAAGCACATTAAACATGAGAAATTCTACAGAAGTTAGAAATCCAAAGCAATGCATACAAATGCTGGAGGAACTTAGCAGGACAGGCAACATCTATGGAGATGAATAAACTGTCAGTATTTCAGGCTGAGATCCTTCTTCAGGACTGGAAAGTTAGGGGGAAGATGCCAGAATAAAAAGGTGGAGGAAGGGGAAGGAGGATTGCTAAGAAGATGGTGGGTGGATAGGAAAGATAAAGGGCGAGAGAGGAAGGAATCTGATGAGATGAGAGTAGACAATAGGAGAAAGGGAAAGAGAAGGGGGTCCAGCAGGAAGTGGTAGGCAGGTGAGAAAAGGTAAGAGGCCAGAGTGGGGAATAGAAGAAGACAGGAGGGTGAAGGATTATTTTTTACCAGAATGAGAAATAGTTATTCATGCCATCAGGTTGGAATCTACCCAGATGAAATATAAGGTGTTGTTCCTGCGCACTGAGGGTGGCCTCATTGGGGCCAAGAGGAGGCCATGGACTGACATGTCGGAACAGAAACAGGAATCGGAATTAAAATGTTTGGCCACCGGGAAGTTCCGCTTTTGGTGACTGAAGCGAAGGTGCTCGACGAAGCAGTCCCCCAATTTATGTTGAGACTCAACAATTGAGGCCACATTGGGTGCAATAGACACAGTAAATTGAGGACCACTTTGTCGCACACCTCCACTACATCAGCTCCATCTACCAAAAGTGCAACTTCCCTTTACCTTTGTTACCTACCTGGCCTCACCTATCACCTTCTAGCTATCCTCCTACCCCTCGCTTGAACTTTTTATTCTGGCTCCTTCCCCCTTCCTTTCCAGTCCTGAAGAAGGTCTCAGCCTGAAACATCGACTGTTAATTCATTTCTATAGATGCTGCCTGGCCTTCTGAGCTCCTCCAGCATTTTATATAAACACAATGTTCGTTCAATAAAGCCCAAAAAAAAAACACGTCTACCATACTGAATTATACCTCGATAATCCTATTCAAATAATTGGCAATGTGCAACACTGTCTGCCACATTTTTCTAACCAAGTTCAGACTTAGAATCAGGTCTATTATCACTGACATATATAATAAATCTTGTTGTTTTGTGAATAATAATATGGGTTAGTGGGCCATTCGGAAATCATCTGACAGAGGGGGAGAAGCTGTTCTTAAAACATTGAGTTCTCATTCTTTCGGCTGCTGTACCCCCTCCATGAGCAGTACAATAAAGAGAATGGTGATGCTCCTTCATGATGGATGCCTTCTTGAGGCAACACCCCTTGAAGAAGTCCTCAGTGAGAGGAGAGTGTTTTACCTGTGATGGGACTGGCCGAATCTGCAGCCTTTTGCAATCCTCTGCATTGAAAGTGCTTTGCTGAACTGATGTTTTAATGATGGAACGTAAAGATGATTTAATTGAAGTTTTCTGATTCTGAAAGGAATTAATGAAGATAATCATGATAAATTATTCACAATGGTGAAAGATTGAAACATAAGGGGGTAAAGGTGAAAATTTAGGGAAAATTAATAGACATATAGTTATTAGCTGGATGCCAGAAAGGACAGTTTAGCACTATGCAGACAATTTTTTTGAGTTTCCATTTTCCAGTAGCAAATTTGTTTGCCAGAAGTGTATACTTGAACTACATGTTCAAATGATATACTAACCATTCACCTGCAAGATATGTGATATTAATGGCATGTTGAAAAACACACAAGTTGAGCCAGTGAAAGTTAGGTATCTAAAACCCTTTATTATAGTGCTAATAGTTTTGGCACAAAATGTCCCCAAGTCAACAAAGTAAATCTTGAGTGGTTCCTCCTGTTGGCACTATGATATTGATGGTGGAGTTTATTGAAAAAAAATTTGTATTTTTCTGGGTATTCGTGAAAGCAATGGTAATATCATAGACCCAGATGAGATATGAAATTTAAAATATATTCTTTCTGGATGTTTTTTCCTGATTCAATAGCACCTGCTAGTGTCCAACTGGGAATAATTGGATGGTTATTGAAATACAACAGGAGGATTGTTTACAACCTCCCATTGTCAAATTAGATTTTTTCCTTTGGTGTCACAAATCTTAGTAAGCTTGTTGCTGAAATAGGCTGACGGGGGGTTTACAGGGAATACTCCAGCAGAATTTGAGAAACTGAATTATCTAACAAAAAATGAAAGTGTATTAGACCATATGACCATAAGACATAGGAGCAGAATGAGGCCATTTGCCCCATCGAGTCTGCTCTGCCATTTCATCATGGCTGATCCATTTTCCTCTCCTGCTTTCCCCCATATCCCTTCATGCCCTTAGCAATCAAGAATCTATCAACCTCTGCCTTAAATATACCCAATTACTTGGCCTCCACAGCTGCCTGTGGCATCGAATTCCATAGATTCACTACTCTGGCCAAAGAAATTCCTCTTCATCTCTGTGCTAAATTGATACCCTTCTATTCTGAGGCTGTTTCCTCTGATCTCAGACTGCCCCACCATAGAAAACATCCTCTCCACATCCACACTATCAAGGTATTTCAACATTCCCTAGGTTTCAGTGAGATCCTTCTTAATTCTTCCGAATTCCAGTGAGTACAGGCCCAGACCCATCAAACACTCCTCATATGAGAAGCCATTCAATCCCGGAATCATTTTCGTGAACATCCTTTGAACCCTCTCCAATATCAGAAATGTCTTAGATAAGGGGCCCAAAACTGCTCACAATACTCCAAATGAGGCCTCACCAGTGCCTTATAAAGCCTTCACATTAAATCCTTGATATTATATTTTACTCCTCATGAAATTAATGCTAACATTGCATTTGTGTTCCTCACCACTGACTCAACCTGCAAATTAATCTTCAGGGAATCCTGTACACGGATTCACATGTCCCTTTGCAGCTCAGATTCTTGAATTTTCTCTCCATTTAGAGAAATTTTACTTCTTCTACCAAAGTGCATGATCAGACACTTTCCAACACTGTATTCCACCTACCACTTCTTTTCTCATTCTCCAAATCTGTTTTAAGGTCTTCTGTAGCCTCTGTTCTTCCTCAACACTACGTACCACTTCATCTGTCTTTGTATCGTCTGCAAACTTGGCCACAGAGCCATTAATTCCTTTATTCAAATCACTGACATATAATGTAAAAAGAAGTGATCCAAACACAGACCCCTGTGGAACACTACTAGATACCAACAGCCAACCAGAAAAGGTTCCCTTTATTCCCGCTCTTTTCCTCCCGCCAATCAGACAATGCTCTATCCATGCTGATATCTTTCTTTCATGGGCTCTTAACTTGTTAAGCAACCTCAAATGAAACTTTGTCAAAGGCTTTCTGAAAATTCAAGTACACAACATCTACTGATTCTCCTTTGCCTATCCTGCTTGTTATTTCCTTAACGAATTTCAACAAGTTTGTGAGGCAAGATTTTCCCTTAGGGAAGCCATGTTGACTTTGGCCTATTTTATCATGTGCCTCTAGTACCTTAAAAACACATCCTTAACAATTGGCTCCAATATCTTTCCAACCACTGAGGTCTGACTAACTGGCATGTGATTTCCTTTGCTCTGCCTTTCTCCCTTTTTGAAGAGTGGAGTGACATTTGCAATTTTGCAGTCCTGTGGAACCTTGCCAGAATCCATTGATTCTTGAAAGATCATTACCTATGCCTGCACAGTCTCTTCAGCCACCTCTTTCAGAACACTAGGTATAGATCATCTGTTCCAGTTTCCCAAGCACCTTCTCCTACTTCACTCGCTTCTGCCTGCTGATACACTAATGCTCCCAACATACAGCTAGTGTCTTCCACAGTGAAGAATGATGCAAATACTTATGCAGTTTGTCCCCCATTTCCTAGTTTCCCATTGCTACTTCTCCAGCAGCATTTTCCAGTGGTCCAATATCTACTCTTGCCTCTCTTTTACACTTTATAATATCTGAAGAAACTTTTGGTATCCTATTTAATGTTATTGGCTAGCTTTCCTTTGTATTCCATCTTTTCCTTCTTTATGTCTTTTTAGCTGCCTTCTGTTGGTATTTCAAAGCTTACCAATCCTCTAATTTCGCACTAATTTTGCTCTATTATATGTTCTCTCTGTCTTTTATGTTGGCTTTGACTTCGATTGTCAACTAAAGTTGCATCATCCTGCCTTTAGAACATTTCTTCTTCTTTGAATGTATCTATCCTGTGCCTTCTGAATTGCTCCCAGTAACTCCAGCCATTGCTACTCTGCCATAATCCCTACTAGTGTTCCCTTCCAATCAATTTTGGCCAGCTACTCTCTCTTGCTTCTATAATTGCCTTTATTCAATTCTAGTACTGGAGCATCTGACTTCAGCTTCCCCTCGAATTGTAGGTGAATTCTATCATATTGTGATCACTGCTCCTAAGCATTCATTTACCTTAAGCTCTCTAATCAATTCCAGTTCGTTGCACAACACTCAATCCAGAATAGCTGATCCCCTCTTAGGGTGAACCATGAACTGCTCTAAAAAGCCATTTCATAAGCATTCTACAAACTCACTCCCTGGGATCCATCACCAAATTAATTTTCCAATCTACCTTTATAGTTTCTTAGCTCAACCCACAATGACTCTACACCTTCTAATCCTATGTCACTTCTTTTTAATGATTTGATTTAATTTTTTTTTTACCAACAGAGCCACACCATCCCTTCTGCCTACCTACCTGTCCTTATGATACAATGTGTATCCTTGGACATTAAGCTCCCAGCTATAATCTTCTTTCAGCCATGATCCAGGGATGCCCACAATATCATACATGCCAATCTGTAACTGTGATGCAAGTTCATCTACCATATTTCATATAAAGCATGCCTTCAAATATAACACCTTGAAGGAATTGTCTGCCTCAAGGTCTTCTAGAAGGGGAGTGTTAGCTTCTTTGATTCAATTATTTTATCACTGAAGGGATCTTAACATCTGGATATTAAACCAGATCCCAAATAGAAGGAAATGTAAAAACATCATTTTACTCATGAATAGGACACAACAAAGACCAGGATGGGAATGTCCTGACTAAAAATGTTACTGATATTTCAAGTAATCCCATAGGAAGTGAGGTTTGAGAAGTGCCCAAAGCAGTGTTTTTGGCACATGCCTTTCATCTGACCTTATGCCTTTGGTGTGATGGTCACCCTTGAAAGTTATTGGAACTTCCTATGGTGGGAACAATGACACTCTTTTATGCAATGAATATTGATGTCAAAACATGATATAAATCAAGGGTCCCCAACCTTTTTTGCACCGTGGATTGGCCGCCGACTGGGGGAGGGGGGGTGTTAATCATGACCGGAATATAAGTGCCGCCCTGGCACATGAATGTCGGCCCAGATCAGAGACAACGCAATCGGCAATCGCCTCTGATCTGGGCTGACATTTACGTGCTGGGTGGCACCTAATTGATTAGCTTATTTATTTCGGCTTTTTTCTTAAAGATGTGCTGGGTGCATTCCAGCTACCGCTGCACCGCTGCATTCTTCACGGCAATGTATCAGTCTGCAGCCTGGAGGTTGGGGACCACTGAATTATAAGTCACTTATAAGTCAATAGCAACATAACATTTTAAGTAACGTTTGGATATTAAGCACACAGCGCATATTTTCCTCATATGAACATATAAAATCATTGTAACACCCCAATATCGCTGAATCAGTGGGAGCCCTGGGCTTGTTTTCCTGCAACAAGACGGTCCTATCGAGGGATGATGGGAGACAGCGATACTAGAAGGGGGTTCCTTATGTCCAGTCTATTCCGCAATTTAGTTTTCGTTGCATCCATTGCAGAAAACTCTGCTTCGCAGCGATATGATGTTGCAAATGGAAGCAACGTTTTCAGTGCTTTCGTGGCTATCTCAGGATATTCAGCCTTGACTTTGATCCAGAATGCTGGCAGAGATGTTATGTCAAACATACTTTTCACCCACCGGCATTTGCAAGCTCGAGGAGTTGATCCTTTTCCTGCGCTGACATGGATGATTCACCAGGGACATTCACAAATGGGTCACGGACCCGTTCCTTTGCACGTCTTGGGTCATTTGCATCTTGGGTCACTGATGACCTCACGTGCATTCATATTCAACAGTGGGCGTGACAGGGAATGAGGAAAGGTGCAGCTGACTCATATCGTTTCATATTGCCAGATCATATCTTTTCCTCGCGGGCCGGTAGCGCATGCTTTGCGGCCCGGTACTGATCTGCGGCCCGGTGGTTGAGGACCACTGATATAAATGATCCAACTGTGCTGCTATGACATGATAAGCATCCTTCTCGAATCATGACCAAAGGAAATTTGAAACCTGCAAGTCATTCCAAATCTGGAGAAATGTCTGATGATGCAAGCTGTGGTGGGAAATTCTTTCAAACACTGACATTCTCCAATTCCAAACTGCAAGGGAAGAAAAGCCACACTTAACCTAATAATTACATTTCATGAAACTAAATCTTCCAGTTTTCATACTTGTTACTTTTCTTTGTAAGTACATGTAATGTCGCAATGTATTAATTGGAAAAAGTTGTGTCAAAACAATCACACTTTAAACTTCGCTTCAGGAATTTGTCATAATCTGCAGAATGGTGAGGTTTTGTAGGTATACGTGGAATTTTGTGGGCGTTGCACTAAGTGTGATTGATGCCTCTATGAATCTTTATTATGATGCTTTGGTTTTCATTGCACTGTTTTGAAAGTTTCTAATTAGTGATAAAGTGAGCATGTCGTTCCAATATGTGAAGCAGAACTGTGTTTAGCTTACAAGATACATCAAAATGAATTTACTATAGATATTGAAAGGGTGAATTTGTGTAAATTGTTTAGAATGTTTTCACTTTTTAACCAATGGATTGGCATTCATACTCCTCCCTTTTAGCTGGATCAGTTTCCTTCTGTTGTGTAATCAATAAAATGAGACTCATGCACCCTGTGAATATATCACTAACATGCTCAAACTTCCTCCCGGGATCCTTGACATCCACATAAAATGGGTTATTGTGCAGTCTTTTCTTCATTGTTCAAGGAATTTTTATGAGGACTTTGCTGGGGATTGAAGACCTGAGTTATAGGGAAAGGTTGAATAGGATAGGACTTTATTCCTGGAGTGAAGAAGATTGACGGGAGCTTTGATAGAGGTGTCCAAAATTATGAGGGGTATAGGTAGGGTAAATGCAAGCAGGCTGGGTGAGACTAGAACTAGTGTTGGTGGGTTAAGGATGAAAGAAGAATTGTTAAAGGGGAACATCAGGGTGGAACTTCCTCAGCTAGAGTGTGGTGAGTGTGGGGAACAAGCTCCCAGCAGAAGTGATGGGTGCGGTTAGAATTTCAACATTTAAGAGAACTTTGGATGGCTGCATGAATGAGAGGGGTATGGAGAGCTATGTTCTGGGTGCAGGTCGATGGGACTAAGTAGAATAATAGTTCAGCACAGACTAGATAGGCTGAAAAGCCTGTTCTGTGCTGTGATGTTCAATAACTCTTTGACTTTGTTACTTCCCTAGATACCTGTAGTAGATGCTCTAGTGATTATATGTACAATCAATATTTTTTTCTAGGTTCTCTCAAGGCTGTGATAGCACAGTTTTTTAATGGTTTCTCTGCAGAGGCTGAACTCTATTGCAATGGGCGTTGCAGACGTAGTGGTGCCATCCAACAGCTCTGGCAATTTTCCTGTGCTTCTGTACGTCATGTTCTGCCAAGTCAAGTGTCAAGGCAGCACTTTCTGACTGTTTAAATTGCACTTTCCTTAGATTCTTATTTTGTAGTTCTGTTTCATTGAATGTAATTGGCTATTCACATCCAAAATACATGAAGTTTAAAATGTTGTATGTTGTCTACTTCTGAAATAGCCCTGGAGGTAATGAAGATGAAAATAACAATGAATGGCCATCCCTGTAATACTTCAAACTGGAATGGGGACTATATCCATAAGAAAGCATTGCTTCCAGGTTTTGTGTGAAGAAAGCAGACTCTGAGGTGCTTTCGAAACATTCAGACTTATTGAATTAATGCATTGCAACATGACATCACATCATGACTTTGATTCGAAAACTTTCATAAGTATAAGAAAGTTTTCAGGTGTGTGCTATACTCAAAAAGATGATTGGAGGAAAATATGTGGGGGACGTGAAAAGTAGGCTTTTTATACCAAGTGGTGGGTGCATGGAACACACTGCCAGTTTGGGTAATAGAGGCAGATAAATTCGGATCATTTAAGAGACTGTTAGATAGGCACACGGATGATAGAAGAATGGAAGACTATGTAGGAGGAAAGGATTAGATTGATTTTAAAGTAGGTTAAAAAGTCAGCAAAACATTGTGTGCCAAAGGGTCTACACTACACTACGTTCAAATTTTCTGTTTTTTTTTAATTAACAATTTAACAGAATGACTATTAGATATTGTGGAGCGAGGCTATGCTCTTTGACAGAGCCAACAGACAATTGTATTGTTTTAAAGATATTCTTTATACTATGGAGAATATTGACAGAGGAACTAAAACTCATAGAAGCAAAATCATTGTTCACACTGTTGCAATTTATAGTTGTGCAGCTATATTAATTATGATGCTTAAGTACATCTTAAGAAATAAAATTAATTTTCTTTAGCTTAATTGTGCATTGAAATGTGCCATTTACTTTTAATTTTACTTATCTGTGAACATACAAAATGCGAAAATTACATTTTTATTAACATGACTTATTTATAGATCATGGAGTTGGGCATATTTTTTGATTTGTCCACTTAGCCAGATACATTTAATTGTTTTTCTGTCACTGGGCAATGTTCTACTATTTGGTTCTTCATCAACTGGTAATACAAAATTTAAATAAGCAAGCTGAAACAGATATTCTTACTGATACTGGAATTTACCATTGTTTCTTTCAAAATTTTTCATAAATATGCAATATCCGAAAACTATATTGCATCAACTTCTATTGGTCATGAAATCACTACTACTGAAAAAGATGAGTAGCTTTCAGGATGGAACATCACCAGTTGAATGATTCCCTACAGGTCTGTTATAATTTCATCTCTAAGTTTACCACCTTACTTTCATATCCCCCGGATAATAAATCAAAACGAACTACCCAGAGCTATCATAAAAGCATCATTTTTATAAAGAAAGCCCATCATAAAATTTTTGGAGAAACTCAGATTGAGTAATAAATGTGGTCTTCCCAATTTATTTGAAATCTGTGGGCAAAGTTTCTGGCATATAAAGCTGATGAGACCATAAAACATCGGAGCAGAATTTGGCCATTCGACCCATCGATTCTGCTCCACTATTTGATCATGGCTGATCCATATCCGTCTCAACCCCATTCTCCTGCCTTGTCCCCATTACCACTCATGCTCTGACTTATCAAGAATCTATCAACCACTGCCTTTAAAACACTCAATAATCTGGCCTCTACAGCCACCTGTGGTAGTGAATTACACAGAGTCACCACCCTACGGCTAAAGAAATGCCTCCTTACCTCCACTCTAAATGGACATCCCTCTATTCTGAGGATGTGCCCTCAGGTCCTAGACTCCCCCACTATAAGAAACATCTTCACCATATCAACTCTACCTTGGCTTTTCAACATTCTTCAAAATTCCAGCAAGTACAGGCCCAGAGCCATCAAGCACTCCTCATATGATAAGCCTTTCAATCCCTGAAATATTTTTATGAACCTCTTTTGAATCCTCTCCAATGTCAGCACATTCTTTCTTAGATAAGGGGCTCAAAACTGCTCAAGATACTCAAAGTGAGGCCTTGCCAGTGCCTTATATGACTCAGCATTACATCCTTGATTTTATATTCTAGTCCTCTCAAAATGAATGAATGCTATCATTGCATTTGCCTTCTTCACCACTGACTCGAACTGTAAGTTAACCTTTAGGGAATCCTGAATTAGGATTCCCAAGTCCGTTTGCACTTTAGATTTTTGAATTTTCTCCCTATTTAGAAAATATTCTACGCTTTTATTCCTTTTATCAAAGTGCACCGCTGTACACTTCCTGATACTGTATTCCATCTGCCATTTCTTTGCCCATTCTCCTACTCTGTCCTTCTGCAGCCTTCCTACTTCCTCTGCACTACCTGCCCTTCCACCTATCTTCGTATTAGCCCAAAACATTGACATACAATGTAGAAAGATGTGGTTGCAATACTGACCCCTGCAAAGCATCAGAAAAGGCTCCTTTTATTCCCTCTGTTTGTTTCCTGCCAATGAGAAAGTGCCTTAACCATGCTAGTATCTTTCTTGCAATACCATGGTTTCTTATATTGCAAAGCAGCCTCAGGTTTGGCACCTTGCCAAATACCTTTTGAAAATCCAAGTACACTACATCCACCGATTCTCCTTTGTCTATCCTGCTTGTTATTTCCTTAAGGGAAACCATGCTGACTTTGCCCGTTTTATTGTGTGTCTCCAAGTACCCCAAAACCTCAGCCTCAACAATCAACTCCAACATTTTCCCAACCATTGAGGTCAGGCTAACTGGCCTATAATTTCCTTTGTTCTGCCTCCCTCCCTTCATGAACAGTAGAATGACTTCTGCAATTTTCCAGTCTTTCGGAACCATGCCAGGATCTAGTAATTCTTGAAAAATCATTACTAATGCCTTCAAAATTGCTTCGGCTACCTTGCTCAGAACCCTCTGGTGTAGTGTATCTGATCCAGGTGACTTAACCACCTGCAGACCATTCAGCATGCCAAGCACCTTCCCTGTAGTAATGGAAACTTCACCCATTTCTGCCCCTGATACTCTCAAACTTCCAGCATATAGCTAGTGTCTTCCACAATGAAGACTAATGCAAAATACTTATTCAGTTCATCCGTAATTTGCTTGTCCCACATTACTATCCCTCCAGTGTCATTTTCCAGCAGTCCAGTATGTACTCTTTCCTCTTTTTTACTCTTTTTATATCTGAAAAATCTATTGGTATCCCCTTTGATATTATTGGTTAGCTTACCTTCATATTGTGTTGGCGTGTGGCCAAGTGGTTAAGGTGTTAGTCTAGTGATCTGAAGGTTGCTAGTTCGAGCCTCAGCTGAGGCAGCTTGTTGTGTCCTTGAGCAAGGCACTTAACCACACATTGCTCTGCGATGACACTGGTGCCAAACTGTATCGGCCCTAGTCCCCTTCCCTTGGACAACCTCGGTGGCGTAGAGAGGGGAGACTTGCAGCATGGGCAACTGCCGGTCTTCCATACAACCTTGCCCAGGCCTGTGCCCTGGAAATCTCATGAGACTAACAGATGCCTATATACCTTCATATTTCAACTTTTTGCTCCTTACAGCTTTTTTAGTTGCCTACTGTTGGTTTTTAAAAGCTCCCAATTCTCTAACTTCCTTCTAATTTTTGCTCTATTATATGCCTTCTCATTTGCTTCTTTGTTGGCTTTGACTTCGCTTGACAACCACAATTGTGCCATCCTGACTTTAGATTACTTCTTCTTTGGGATGTATCTGTCCTGCACCTTCTACTTGCTCCCAGAAACTCTGTTGTTGGTGCTCTGCCATCATCCTTACCTGTGTCCCCTTCCTATCAGTTTTGGCCAGTTCTTCTCTCATGCCTTTGTAATTCCCTTTACTCCACTGCAACACTGATACGTTTGACTTTAGCTTCTCCCTCAGGGTAAATTCTATCAAATTATGACCATTGTCTCCTAAGGGTTCCATTACCTTAAGCACCCTATTTAAATCCAGATTGTTACACAACACCCAATCCAGAATAGCTGATCCCTTAATGGGCTCAACCACAAGTTGCTCTACAAGCCATCTCATAGGCATTCTACAAATTCTCTCTCTTGGGATCCAAAATCAGCACCAACTTGATTTTCCCAATCTATCTGCATTTTGAAATCTCCCATGACTATCATAACATTGCTCTTTTCACATGACTTTTCTATCTCTCTTTCTTTTTAAATCTTTTTATTGAATTAGTACACAAAAGGTAAAACATATAGAAACTAATGCACTGTTGCGATATAAATGTACAAGAGATATTAATACATAAAAAAGTACAAACAGTGCAAATTAGTTATAAAATGACTTTTCTATCGCTCATTATACTTCATAGTCCAAATGCTGGCTACTGTTCAGAAGCCTGTATATAAAACCCATTAGCGTCTTTTTAACCTTGTGGTTCTGTAACTCTACCCACAACGATTCTACATCTTCCGATCCTATTTCACCTCTGTCACTTGATTTCAACAGAGCCACAGCAACCCCTCTGCCTACCTGCCTCTCCCTTCAATACAATGTGTATACTTGGATGTTAAGCTCCCAACTATGATCTTTTTTCAGCCATGACCCAGTGATGTCCACATCATGATACCTACAAGTCCCTAACTGTGCTACAAGAACCTTATTGCATATACTACATGTATTTAAATGTAACACCTTGAGTCCTGTATTTGTCACCATTTTGATTTTGTCCTCCTTTTACACTGCAAGTCATTCCACTTACCGTAATTTTGCCCTATCATCTACTGATCTTTCCTCACAGTCTCACTACACACTGCCTCTGTTTGCGCAGTATACCAAATGCCCCATCACTCAGTTTTGCATCCCTCTGCCAAATTAGTTTAAACCCTCCTGTACGGCTCTAGCAAACAAAGATATTGGTCCCCCTCGGGTTCAGGTATAACCCTTCCCTTTTGTACAGGTCGTGCCTTCCCCAGAAGAGGTTCCAATGATCCATAAATCTGAACCCTTGCTCCCTGCACCAGTTCCTCAGCCACGTATTCACCTGCCAAATCATTCTATTCTTATCGTCACTCGTGCGTAGCTCAGGCAGCAATCCAAAGATTACTACCTGGAGATTCTGCTTTTCAACTTTCTACCGAGCTTCCTAATTTCTCTCTTCAGGACCTCCTCACCTTGTCTACCCCTGTCATCAGTGCCAAAAGGGACCAAGTATTCTAGCTGCTCACCCTCCCCCTTTATAATGCCTTTGATACTATCCAAGACACCCCTGACCCGGGCACCAGAGAGGCAACATATCATCCAGGTGTCTCTATCGTGTGCACAGAATCTCATGTCTACTCCTCCAACCGTGAATCCCCTATCACGATTGCAGTCCTCTTCTTCCCGCCTTCCTTTCTGAGCCACAGCATCATACTCAGTGCCAGGGACCCAATCGCTGCAGTTCCCTGCTGGTAGTTTGTTCCTCTCCCCGCCACTTCCAAAATTGGTGTACTTAATATTGAGGGAAGCACCCCACAGGAGATGTAAACTTAATTCAAAAGTCTCTGCTTGAAGGGGAGTGTGATAATTGCAGCCAAAAATATGCTTAAACTGTTATTGTGGCTTGTGTGGTTCAAGGTAAGGAACATTGTGACTGATGCCTTCAAGCTTTGCTGATAAAATTGTTGTTACTTACAGGACTTGTGGTACTACAGGTTAGAACTGATATTTCACGTCAGCAAGTAGAGAAGATGTTTGGTTTAGAAGAATATTGGTGCCAGTGTGTGGCATGGAGCACCTCAGGCACCACTAAAAGTCAAAAGGCTTTTGTCCGCATTGCATGTGAGTATCTAAACTTTCCCACAGGTGTAACTTTCATGTCAATGTTTGTTAAGATTGCTAAAATTTGTAACTGTACTTTTGAAAAGTTATCTACATGGTTCACTTGTTTGCCTTTTTGGCCATGATAGAAAAGTGTTGAATTAATTAACAAAAAACATCATCACTGTGGTAATAATGTTTACATTACTAGTCAGCCAAACTTAATCTTGATGGGGAGAAGCAATTCTGAAGCAGCTAAGCACCAGAGTCTTAACTAATATTTAGCACATTCTTTCTCGAAACATTATTGAAATGATTTGGTTTTGGAGTTGGATGTTAGCTACCATAGGTCTAGATAATTTTTTATAAATTCGTTTGTGAAGTACTTGAAATTTTCCTAGCATATAATAAAATGCTATTTAAGTGGAAATTGTATTTTGATTTTTTTTTAAGAAGCATTTTCAAAAGTGTGAAATAAATCAGTACAAATGTTATGGGAGCTTTCATTTAAGGCCACTATCTCGGCCAAAGCAATGTGTGTGTCCTTGAGCAAGGCACTTAACCACACAATGCTCCAGTCTTCCCAGCTGAGAATGGGTACCGGCAAAAAAAAAACTGGCATCCTATCCGGAGGCGGGAGGGGCGGATTCTCGTACTCTCAGTCGCTTCACGCCACAGAAACCGGCATAAGCACCGGCCTGATGGGCCACAAGGCTCATGACAGACTTTAACCTTAATAATAGTTCCTATGGCTATAAGTGAACTGAAGGATTGTACTTCTCTTCCAAATTTGTTCTGCTTGTTAACCCATCCCAGTTCATTCCCGTCTATGTGCAATTTCCTTTAGTATAAATCACTTTAGAACAAGGCAAACAGCTTATCTCTACAGAATCTGCAGATTTACTTGCCACGAGTATTAGTTTTAGTTTGCTCAGAAGTAGATATGGCCATATCCATGAAGGATTAATTGAAGGATCGGTTTGCAGAGAACTCCCAAGCTCCTTGCTGAGAAGTCTTATTTTTCTGGTTGACAGGTTCTTCCATTGTGCATAGAGTCCAACATTTCTTTAAACAACTAAGATCAAGACAACTCCCTCTTTCAAATGTCTAGATTAAAATTGCAATGTTACAAATTTATTATTAAAGATACATCCCATACTCTTAACATTTTAGATCATAAAGTAAGATTTATATTATTTTCTAAACATGCTTCAAGCATACAGGGTATATATTGGCTAAATAGACTCAGTTATGTTCAGTATACAATATATTTTACCTTTATGCTTTGAATAAATTTAACACATGTAAGAAAACATTATTCAAGATCCTGCATGCAAAATAATATTTGGACACTTCTTTCTACAGCTTTATTTTTGTCATAAAATGTCCACCTTCATATTTCATCGAAAAATTGAATACTAATCATATATTTTACAAATACAATCTATTTGGCCTGTTGATTTTATTTGTCAATTGAAGCTTTCTACTGTAATGCATAGGCAATCCAGCACCTATAATGGGACCATCCTCGTCGTTCTGTGTGGAAAATGTTGCTGTGGAGGTTTTCTACTCTTGTGGGATAACGTCTTTCCTGAGAAAGGTGGGGGCGGGTGGTTCACTCTGCTTGACAGGCGAGACCTATGGCTGTTAAAAAAATCTCAGGTGCTGGGGCCTGCTCCGTGGTTGTTGTAGGATCGACTCTGAGACTGCAGGAGGTGGTTCTGCCAACTATGGCCACCTTTATTCTCTAACAATTAACTCTGCTCTCCTCAGCTGATCCATGTGTTGTTTCCTGATAACAACAAATGCAATTCCCACTGTGTAGGAGGGTGGTCCAGTTCTGTCCTTAACCTTTCCAAGAACCTATTTTTGATCATCACTGTAGTGCCTCACCAGGACTACTTGTCCATGAGTGAAATATAGAACTCCTTGTATGAGGAGCCCTCAGCTTGTCTCAGCTGTTTGTTGTGCATACTCCTTCTGAGATTAGGGCTGAGGAGATCCAGGTGTGAGCGGAAGAGACAACCCAGGAACAGCATAGCTGACGAGTTGTTGATTGTGGAGTGTGCTGCATGGAGATATACAAAGAGAGAATTGGCAAGCTTCTGATTCAGTGTAGAGTGTTCTGCCGATATTGCACACAGTGCATTCTTTATACTGTGGACAAATCTTTCTGCCAAGCCACTTCTAATTGGGCGGTGCAGTGCAGGTGTAATTTGTCTTATTCTATTCATTTCGAAGAATAACTGAAACTGTTTCACAACAGACTATGGTCCATTGTCACAGACTAAGTGCTCAGGAACACCAGTCCTAGAGAAGAGGCTTCTCAATACATCAACAGTGTGAGAGACTGTAGTGAAGGCTATTGTGAACACTTCTGGCCAGCGTGTAGCTGCATCCACTTCTGCTAAGGAATTTGTGCCCATGAATTGTCTGGCAAAATCCACATGAATCCTTTGCCAGGGCAATGCAGGCCATTCCCAGGGATGGAGAGGTGCTGTGCATGACATCTTCTGGATGTATTGCCATCCCAGAGTGCATGGCAAGGCTGCTTGATCTGCTGATCTACCTCAGGTCGCCAGACAAAGCTTCAAGACAATGCCTTCATTTTGACTGTGCCTAGATAACCAACATATAGCTCCTCCAACACTTTAGATCTCAGCTTGGAATGTACAACTCTCAATCACCACATAAGGAATTCCGCAGTGAGGGCAAGTTTGTCCTGGAACTGGGAAAAATGGGGGAACTGGAATTTCTGCTTCATATTCCAAACATTTTGGGTTGCCGTGTAGACCTGAGACAGTGTGGGGTCTACTCTGCTTTTCCTTTCAATCATCCCTGCTGTAATAGCAAGACTATTGATTTCCATTAGGAAGAAAATGTTCAGAGGAGTGTCCTCTTTTGCAAATTTTCTGGTACTTCCTTTTCCAATAATAAATGGGACAATCCATCAGCATTTGCATGATTAAATGTCCTTTTGAATCTGGACTTGTAATTGTGTCCTCTAAGAAACAGAACCTAGCTAGGAATTTGTGCTGCTGTTGTTGGTACAACACACTTCAATGGATTGAAAATGGACAAAAGTGGTTGATAATTAGTAATGAGGGTAAATTCTGTCCCACACAGATACTAGTTAAAACATTTTACATGACAAACAAGACTCAAAGCCTCTCTGTCAACTTGTCTATATTTTTTTCTGCGGCGATAAAGGGACATGATGCAAATGCTATCACTTCCATCACTCACAACATATAACATGACTGAACCTGTATCACAGGCACCACAGGCATGCTTCACTGGATAATGTGGATCATAATTTGTGAGTACAGTGATGTCACCATTCTTTTTGCTCTTTGAAAAACTGCTTTGTCCACTTCCATTTCTTCCAGATCTGTAGGAGTGAGTTCAAGGGGTGGAACATAGTAGCCAGGTTTGACAGGAAATTGTTACAGTATTTGACAAATCCTAAAAGGGACCACAACTGTGATACGTCCTTTGGCCCTGGGGCATCCACCACTGCTTGAATTTTTCTCAGCACACTTGTGTAAACTTGTGCATCAATGGTATGACCACAGCAAGTGATGCTTGGTTTAAAGAATTTGCACTCGTCATGTCATACTCCGAGCCCATAATCTTCTAAGATTTTTTAAATAGATGTTCCTTGTAATCCTTAATAAAGGCATCCCTTAGTCTTGCAAGACCATGGATCTGCACCTGGAAAGTCTTCACCTGGACAAGGTTGTATGGAAGACAGGCAGTTACAGGCCTGGGCAAGGTTGTATAGAAGACAGGCAGTTGCCCATGCTGCAAGTCTTCCCTCTCCACGACACTGATGTTGTCCAAGGGAAGGGCATTAGGACCCATACAGCTTGGCACCAGTGTCGTCGCAGAGCACTGTATGATTAAGTGCCTTGCTCAAAGACACAACACATTGCCTCGGCTGGGGTTCGAACTCACGACTTTCAGATTGCTAGTCGAATGCCTTAACTACTTGGCCACGTGCCCACACAGATGTTCCTTGTAATCCTTATTGGTAACAACAATGTCATCTAGGTAACACTGACTGCCTGGGCAGCCTTACAGCATCTGGTCCATAGCTTTCTGCCAGAGTGCAGATGTAGATGCTACTCCAAAAGTAGGCCTATTTTAGCAATAAAGCCCTTTGTGAATGCTTATGTTGAGAAACCCTTGGACTCTTCCATCTCTATCTGTAGGTGGTGTTGGTTGTCTGTCATGTCCAACAATGATAGGAAACCTGGATGGGAGCATTTTTAAGATGGAAAGGCTGTTGCACTTGGCAGTTTCACTCTCTTGACCTTAGAAGTCCAAATCTTTCTGTACGAACAAACATCACAAACTGGGATCTTCATGTGCCTAGTCCACTGGACCTTACTTTGCATACTGGGACAAGCATGATACTAACTCATTGGGTATGATGCCCCTGGCTACCTATGTATAGGCAGGCCTCATCTAAGTACACTTTGCTGAAATGTTTCCCTCCAGAATGGTTTGCAAAGATACCTTCTATCCTGGGTCGAGGGTATTGATATACTTTCAATGGTTGTTCGTCCATCGTTGACGTCAATGAGGACCTCGACACCATTATGATGGTGTTGAGACTAGCGCGTGATTTGGATTTAAGTGAGGGAGAGTTGCACAGTGTCAGCCTCACTCTCTCTTCCCAATTCCCATCTGGATCTAGTGGCAAGACAGAGTCTAGATGGCTGGAGATGGGACTAGGTGCAGCAGATGACCAGGACGTCTTCTGTGTCTTGTCCTGCTCTACACGTTCCACAACGCTTGCAGAGACCACCTTCTTGACCGTTGGGCCTTCCATAGGTCTCGTCCGCTCAATCCGCCGGAGTCTGTCTTCACATGCTGGGATAGGCAACTCCCTATCACACCGAGGGTTTGAGACCCGTCGGCTA
The DNA here is from genome assembly GCF_030028105.1 of Mobula birostris. Lineage (NCBI taxonomy): Eukaryota > Metazoa > Chordata > Chondrichthyes > Myliobatiformes > Myliobatidae > Mobula > Mobula birostris. Next base: position 135,658,011 of record NC_092376.1, read on the forward strand.
CCCTCACCTGGTTTAGCTGGCTTGTCGAAGCCGTTGCCCGGGGTGTGGCCGCTGTCGAATGCAAACAGCTACGGGGAGCCACAGGTGAGAGCTGAGTGCTAAGTGGGGACCAAAGGTGGACTAACCGCCCTGAAAAGGACGCGACATGTCCCCCACCAGAGGTGCTACCCCTCCCTGACACCCCATACACCCCAATACTTTCAATACTGGGTTGATGATGACCTTAAAGTCACCACAGATCCTGACAGATCCATCCTTCTTGGTTGCTATGAACACTGGTTTTGTCAATGGGCTCCACTCAACCTCAGAAAGAATTCCTTCAGCCTCCATGTGATCTAGTTCACTTGTTACTTTATTACGAATGATATAAGGAATCAAACAGGTTTGTAAAACTTGGGTGTGGTGTTTTTATTTGACATGATCTTACCCTTGATATGTTTGAGTTTTGTAATGCCATCCTTGAACACTGCTGTGGCATTATCTACTGCCTTTCTTAATTCACTTTCAGTTGACTCTGTTGCAGGGGGTGTGGCATTCAAATGGAGGATGCATCTCTAATCAAGCTGTAGTTGTTTTATTTCACTGTTCAAACTCATTTTCTGGAATGACGGAAAACACCTGAGCCAGTGTACAATTCCAGTTTAATTAATTTGCTGTTCACTTCTAGTGCAAGCCTTATTGCTTGTCTAGAGAGATAGATAGATGCCTTATTGATCCCAAAGGAAATTGCAGTGTCATGGTAGCATTACAAGTGCACAGATATATGAATATTAGAGTAAAAGTAAGAAAGAATAAAGAATAAGTTACTTCAAACAGTCTATCAGGAGGGGGCCATAACTTCCCCAGCTATTGGTTGACTCATTATAGAGCCTAGTGGCCGAGGGTAAGAAAGACCTCATATAGCGCTCTTGGGAGCAGCACAGTTGTCTCCGTCTATTCCTAAAAGTATTCTTCTATTCAGCCAAGGTGTCATGTAGAGCAGTGGTCCCCAACCTCCGGGCCGCAGACCGATACCGGGCCATGAAGCATGCAGGGGTGCAGCAGTAGCTGGAGCGCACCCAGCACATCTTTACGAAAAAAGCCTAAATAAACAAGTTAATTAATTAGGTGCCGCCGGGCACGTAAATGTCGGCCCAGATCAAAGGCAATTGCCAATTGCATAGACCCTTACTTCCCCTACTATGCAAGAACCTATCCAACCTTGTCTTAAATACATTAATGGAGATAGCCTCCACTGCTTCATTGGGCAGAGAATTCCATAGATTCACCACCCTCTGGGAAAAGCAGTTCCTCCTTGTCTCCATCCTAAATCTACTCCCCCGAATCTTGAGGGAATGTCCCCTAGTTCTAGTCTCGCCTATCAGTGGAAACAACTTTCCTGCCTGAATTTTATCTATCCCTTTCATAATTTTATATGTTTCTATAAGACCTCTCATTCTTTTGAATTCCAGTGAGTACAGTCCCAGGCAATTCTCTCCTCATAGTCTAACCCCCTCATCTCTGGAATCAACCTGGTGAACCTCTTCTGCATCGCCACCAAATCTAGTATATCCTTTCTTAAGTAAGGAGACCATAACTGCACACGGTACTCCAGGTGTGGCCTCACCAGTACCCTGTACACTTGCAGCATAACCCCCCTGTTCTTAAAATCAATCCCTCTAGCAATGAATGCCAACATCCCATTTGCCTTCTTGATAGCCTGCTGCACCTACAAACCAACCTTTTGTGATTCATGCACAAGCACTCCCAATTCCCTTTGCACAGCCACATGCTGCAATTGTTTACCATTTTAAAAATAATCTGCTTTTTCCTTCAAAAGTGGATGACCTCTCATTTACCAACATTGTATTCCATCTGCAAGACCCTTACCACTCACTTAACCTATTTATATCTCTCTGCAGACTCTCCGTATCTTCTGAACAATTTGCTTTTCCACGCAATTTGGTATCATCAGCTAACTTAGATACGCTACATTTGGTCCCCTCTTCCAGATCGTTAATGTATATCATGAACAGTTCCAGGCCCAGCACCAACCCCTGCGGCATATCACTCACCACTGATTGCCAACCAGAGTAACACTCATGTGTCCCAACTCTCTGCTTTCTATTAGTTAACCAATCTTCCATCCATGTTAATACATCACACCCCCCCCCCAACCCTATGCATCTTTATCTTATGGAAAAGTTGTTTATGCGGCACCTTATCAAACGCCTTCTGCAAATCCAAACGTTCATCTGTTCCTCTCTATACACTGTGCTTGTTATATCTTCAAGCTATGTTGATTGCATTGTCCCAGCACACCACCACGTAGAAGGTTGTACTGGCGACAACAAACTGGTAGAACATGTGAAGGAGTGACCTGCATACTCTATAGGACCTCACTCTCCTCAGGAAGCAGAGGTGACTCTGGGCCTGCTTGTACTAAGCCTCTGTGTTGGTGCTCCACTTGTCTGTCATCCAGGTGCACCACCAATTACTTGTAGATTTTCACTGCATCCACAACAGCACCATCAATAGTAACAGGGAGCAATGCAGGCTTAGTCTTTCTGAAGTCCATTACTATCTACTTGGTCTTACTAATGTTGAGCTACAGAGGATTCAGCAACTTCGATCATTGGACAAAGTCCTCCACCAGGGCCCTGTATTCATCCTCCCATCCTTCCTTTATACACACAACTATTGCTGAGTCATCAGAGAATTTCTGCAGATGACCTAACTTAGTGCTTTATCTAAAGTTCGAGGTATACAGGGTAAACAGGAAGGGAGCCAATACAGGCCCCTGTGGTGCCCCCGTGCTACTTATAGCCATGTCTGACACACAGCTCTAAAGCCGCACAAACTGTGGCGTGTCGGTCAGGTCCATTGATAGTCTCCACATAGTAAATCTCAAGGCTACGCAGTCCTGAGTCACTCTCAATATTGTCATATTTTTTGTCATATTATGGTTTTATTTTACTTATTATTATTATTATTATTTTCTCTCTCTGCTAGCTTATGTATTGCATTGAACTGCTGCTGCTAAGTTAACAAATTTCACGTCACATGCCGGTGATAATCAACCTGATTCTGATTCTGACAGCATGAAGATTAGAACTCTTTTTGAAACTGCAAATTGATTCTATCTTTTTCTCTTCCCCTCACAGCCCACTTATTTTGTCAGCCATGCATACTCTTTGTGCGTGTCCTACTGTGTTGCAATTTCTGCTAGTTTCACCTTTAACCCTGCATTGGTCTGATGTATGTGAGCCCCTGTTGTAATTGTAACACATTTTTATCCAGGCTGGATTCTGTTTAGATGTTGTAGTTTTGTTCATACTCACTTGCATTCCTGACTACAACTCAATTGTGTCTCTGTCTGCTGTTTCCCTTGATACTGCTATTTCAACTGTTCTTTTAAATATGAGTTGTGCTTCAGTTAGGAGCTGTTTTTGAATGCTTTCCTGTACGATTCCAAAAACTAAGTGATTTTCTTGGTGCATCATTAATCCCATCACAGGACTGACAATGCTCAGACAATTTCTTCAGACAATAAAGGAAGAGAATGAAATGCAGAAATTGTATGTAATAAGATTGGAACAAGAAATGATTTAGACTTGGAAAAGACGGATGCTTAATGGGGAGTACATATGACAGACAAAAAAGTGGAATGCCAATAGTAATAATTAGATACTGAGAAAGAAGCTGAGGCAAATGCAGGAGAGAAAAGCAATTTAAATCATTCATGAGATTTCAATGTTGTATTCGAGATTATAAAATTTGTATTGCAAATTGATGCATCTTCCCCCTTCATGATGACCTGCGCCACGAGAGAGTCATAGTATTTTCAGTTTGATAGTAACAACTTTAAATTTTAATTATAATACAGGGAATATCAGAATCATTAAAATGGTCAGTTGACAGGTACATCATACCTGAGATAAGTAATTTATATTGCAGTAATTTTGTAAATTTGTTAACTGACTATTCAATATTGAAATTTAATTTCACAGCACTAAGTAATTAAAACATTGTAATTTTCTAATTACTAGGAACTCAAATAATGTAAAATCAAGATCCCACATTAGGTTTGAAAATGTCATTACTGATCTTATTACCAATCATCCCAGTTCACACAAAATACTCCAATTCAACATGACTAGAATAAACGTCACACCATTGATTCTACTGCAGTCTATTTTTTCTCTCTCTTGGGACCCAGGTGTCGAAAGGAAAGGTCAGCATTTGAATGCACAGTCCTAATTGCCTTTGTGACGATGATTTCAATGCACTGCCTATTTGAAGTACTGCAGTCATGTTGGAGAAACGGCTCCCCATTGCTGTTGCGTAGTGTTTTCTAGGATGGTGACCCAATAATAATAACAAAATAGTCACATATTTCCAAGTCAGCATAGTTTGTGTCTTGGAGAGTTGGTCATCATGCCATGAATCTGCTGCTCATCCTTTCATGTAGTTGAAGTTGTGGGTTAGGAAGGTTCTGCTAAAGACACCTTGGCAAGTTGCTGCCATGATGTACTAGTGGCAAAGAAAGTGAATTAATTCTGCATTATTGTTTGGTTTTAATTGATGAACTTAAATAGTATAATTCCAAGGAAAATGTAAATCTATTTCTCGAAGTGCTTGAAGCCCAGACTTGCCTCTGTTTAAACTGCATCAGTTACATTGAACACTGTGGTATTGCGGCTACATCAATTTTCCATTTGTACATGCAAGAGTGTGCATGTACAGCTTTAAAAGGTATGCCTTTGATTGTCTTTGTGCTAATATCTTTCCCCAGAGTCAGTGGACAGACTGTGCTGACAGCTTGTATGATACAACCAGGTTGCTGGCAGCCTGTCATTTGCATAGTGGGCTGAAGTAGCCTTGGTATCAGAGGGATGGCAGAAAGCCAATAGTTTTGGTGATCTTGGTTGTCTCTGACAGAAGCAATATTGCTATATTTATATTGAGTTTATTGTGAACAGAACAGCAACAGTGCTACGGAAATATATTCCTGTGTAGAATAAAACTCTGTTAATACAGTACTCCCGAGGCTTCTGATGTGCCAGCTGGCAGACTTTCTGGACTGTTAGACTTTATTCCGAACAATAGCCAAACACATATTTAATTCACTTAATTTTAAATGATACACCACAGACTAGTATGTTTCCATGTGAGCCCAGTAAGTTTAAAGGGAGTGAGGAAAATGGGGTTCCTTAAGTTTAAAAGGAAAATGGGTGGTGTGCCGTAAGAAGGCTTAGAAAACAAGTTTCAGATGTATTTACAGGGAGTGCTGGAACTGAGGCTCTATTGAGAATTAAGGGGTTCAAGGAAATTTTGTGAGCAAGATTTCAACCCATGAGGAGTTCTGAACATTAGTGGATTGTTAGAAATTTAATGTAAATTGAATTTTGGAGTGTCTGTTGCTGCCATTATTCCATTGAACGGGGGTTCCCAACCTTTCTAATGCCGTAGATATCTGCCATTAACCGAAGGGTCCATACAGCCCAAGTTGGGAACTCCAGCCATGGAATATTTTTTGAACATATCTCTTTCAAAATGGGAAATCATCCTATATAATGCATATAAAAGGATTTCTGCCTTGTTTTCCACTGTGACATCACTGTCAGTGAGACCTTCAACAACCCTTGTTCAGAAGAGAAACCACTTTACTATGTCCTTTGGCTTCCATACATGCAGTTCTTTTCAGAAATACAAAATAGAATTCTGTCAATTAATTTGATGCTCAGCAAAATATCAAGAAGTGATATACTAATCTAAGAGTTGGGCCACATAACACTTGTAGTTACAGTGCTACACATAAGAAAATAGATACTTTATCTCCAGATTAAGGCATGGTTGAGATAATTTTCAGATAGCTTCAAGTTATGTTCCAATTCCATTTATGACCCCTCTACCTCTGACCCCAATTCATACCCTTTTGGCATGAACTGACTTCTCTTGTCACCAAATTTCAACTTGTAATCCATTTTGACCCTCAGGTCTCAATTCATAACTCCTCTTTACCCTTCGATCCTCATTCCTAACTCCTCTCCACTCCTGCAATCTGATTACAGGAGACCCAGCCACTGGACCTCTCTTTGTACTTTTGGCTCAGAATTTTTAAGCCATGAGCTAATGATCTAATTAGTCCTTGTTACAGAATACAATAACAAATTAATAGTTAGCGCTGCAGAATTTCTAGGCCATTTATCATTACTGCCAATATTATGATCGTATTATGCATTATACTAGGGCTCTCTAACTGTATTCTGTTGCAGAACTTCTCAAATATAAGGATCCATCAATATTACTCTTTTCCATCTGAGCCCATGTGAAGAGAAAGGTTTTCATTAAAGAGGCAAATTTTAGCAGCATCCTATTCAGCATTTAAACATCTCCTGAATCAGCAGGTAGTTTTTCACTTTCTATTAATCCACCTAAGGTGAAAGCAACCTGCAACGAACATTCCTCATTAACCAAGCATATTGTCCTCAACCTTGACAATTGATTATTTTTTTTTGCCGTAGTTATAGAATCAAGCTGCAGGTGCAGGCTATTGCAAGTGGCTCATTAAAGGTCATAATGTAATCCTCAGATAACATTCTTCAACACATCAAAACCTAACATTATCAGCCCCATTCCCCAAGTCGAAGACAATGATTACTGCATGTTCAACAAATTTACAACACAAAGACACCTAATAAAAGTGGGAAGGAGGCCAACTTGGAATGACCTCGATTAAGACTTGGATACAATATGTATCAAAATGATGCAACTACTAAAACGCATGTAGCCCCCTGGTAAGCCTCAGGCTCAGTGAACTCATTTTCGTCCAGGAGGAGCAGCCTTTGGCCCCGCCAGACTGGGTAATCAAATTTGTGTGGATGCTGTGTGAGGTACCCCACCCCACCAAATAACAGACAATACACCATAAGCGATTAAATGATTACACTTTATAGATCTTACTGGAACTATGTAATTAATAGAGATAAAATATAAAAGGAAAGTAAAAGGCGCCAAACTTATCAAAGTTCAACCACTTTGTGCACAACAGTTGGAGCTCAATTAACGGAGTCTTCTTTCCACCATTCCATCCCCTCCGACCACCTCGACCCGCCGCCTGGGACCAACCGCGGTGGTCGACCAGACGATCCACACGAGTCTGTCTTCATCTCCTCTCCTCGCCGAAGACCCTGGGCCTCGGACTCCTGCTCGGGGTGCGTTCTACCCCCCAGCTTACAGCATCACATCTCCTCTCCCTGTCCCCATCGCGCCTTCTCCCTCAAAGCCCACGAAAAACAATAGCTTACAGACACACAAGAAAGAATAACATCTATCCCAATTGGCTCATTCCATCTCTTATCAATAATATAACCCAAACAAGAAGCGAGAGAGAGAGAGAGAACTCCTTATATCACAGTTATTATTACAGAAAAAACATTTTAATTATAACATAACAAAGAAGCCATTTTGTTAGCCTTCGCAGTAACATAAAAGAAGAAACCCCTTACACACATAAGGCCAAAAAGTCTGCAATATCATAAAATAAACCATATATTCAAGAGAATTTTAACTCTTGCTTAATATTCATTTGAGAGTTTAATATTGAGCATTACATACCATTCTCTGAATGGTGCATGTGTCCTTTATTTATTTTTAGGTCATGAGAGTAATTGCCTTTGCAAAGATGGTAGTTTCCTGTTCCAGGGGAAAGCTGAATTTGAAAGTACATCTAAACATTTCTAGGATTTAGATCCAGAATTGAAGATGCTGCATTCCCAAGTCAGGAGACTGTGTGGCTTGGTTAAAAAGTTGTAGATTGCATTCCAAACCACTTCTTGCTTTGCATGCATGTCACAGATTTGACCGGTGATGTTGGAGGTGAACAGTGCAGTCAGTGGATAGTTCACAGTGTAGCTATGAACAATTAGTTATTTATAAAAGGAATTAATATTTGTGGTGGTGTATGAGGTGGCAGTCATGTAATTAGCTTTCTTCTGGATGGGGTTACTGAGATTTCTTTGGAGAGTGGCTGGGTCTGCCTGAGACAAGCAGAAGCTTTGTTAGAGTATGACTTGGATAGGATCCCAAGGTAATTTTCACAATCCACCAGTTGGAAAGGACAACATATCTCATAGAATCGGTGTAGCCTCCTGAGAAATCTCTATATTAGGAAATTTGTTGCCTCCATAAAATATTCTTTGCAGGTGTTAAAAAGGTTTAATTAGTAAGTTTGTGGATAAAGCAGAGTGAGAGGCTACAAAACCTTTTCATTTAGTTTATTAGATTAGGGCAGCGTACTAGCAGAGGGAATAATCCTGATCAGTCCAAGGTGATGTACTTTTGGAGGACTAATAAGGATAGCGTGAGGGTCTAAATATGCCTGCAGATGTCAGCACAGCTAGATAAGGAGGTGAAGTAGACATGAGAAATGCAATCAGTAGCCATTTTATTAGGTACACCTGTACACCTGCTTATTAATGCAAATATATAATCAGCCAATCACATGGCAGCAACTCAATGCATAAGCACATAGAGACATTGTCAAGAGGTTCAGTTGTTGTTCAGACCATATATCAGAATGTGGAAGAAGTGTGATCTGAGTGTCTTTGACTGTGGAATGATTGATGGTGCCAGATGGGGTAATTTTTAAGTCTCAGAAATTGCTGATATCCTAAAATTTTCACACACAACAGTCTTTACTGCAGGAGTTCCTAACCTGGTTCAGGGGTTCCTAACCTCAGTTGATGGTAGGGATTCATGGCATAAAAAAGGTTGTGAACTCCTGCTCTGGTATTTACAGAGAATGGTATGAAAAACAAAAACCATCGGATGAGTGGCAGTTCTATGGGTGAAAACAGCTTGTGAATAAGAGAAGTTAGAGGAGAATGGCCAGACTTGTTCAAGCTGACTGGAAGGCAAATAACCAAATGATCCCATATTACAACAGTGATGTGCATAAGAGCATTTCTAGTCATAGTCATGGTCATAGTACACTTCAGTACATTTCTGAATGTACAACACAATAAACCTTGAAATGGCTGAGCTACAGCAGCAGGAGACCATGAACATATACTCAGTAGCCACTTTATTCGGAGCAGGAGATACCTAACAAAGTAGCCACTGAGTGTATGTTCTCTTATCAAAGAGAATTTAAATTATATTTGTTAAAGGCTGTATTAATGAATTTAAAGAATTTGGTATATGAATTTATTAAAGAGTTTATTAATTTTTATGGAATATAAGAGCTGGGAGGCTATGGTAAAACGTTGGTTAGGCCATTGCTGGTATAGTTTTGGTTGCAATTCTATACAAAGAACATGATTTTTCATTGGAATGGGTAGAAGATCCTGGAATGAAGCAACTTAGAACATAGAACAGTTTTACTTAGTTATGAAGAGAGTAAATAGATTGGATTTTTAAATTTCTTGGAGTGGAGAGTAAGGGGGAATATAGTTGAGGTATTGATAGTTATAAGGGCCATAATTCAAGTAGATATAAATAGAGCTATCTAAAACTAGAAAGCATTGCATAGTTTTAGTATAAGGTGTAAGATAGTGGTCGCCAACCGGTTGATCGTGATCAACCGGTCGATCTTTGAGACTTTCCCAGCAGATCCCGAAAAAAATGAAAAATAAATATATAAGTACTGTTGTAAAGTGAGCATTATAAAAATAAGTAATACTAATTAGGATAATGGTAATATAGCAATACTCCCGCTACTGAAAGCTGTTTGTAAAGAGAGATTGTTTCCAGGTTGCAGGGTGTTATTTCCGGTCTTTTTGCCCGGTGCGCATGCGCATGACTAAACGAGTTAGGAGGTCGATCTTGCCTTTCACTAAAGCTGAGGTAGGGGATCTTGGGCTTAAAAAGGTTGGCAACCACTAATGTAAGAGATCTACAGTAGATTTGAAAAAGAGATTTTTTCACCTACAGAGTGGTTAAAATCTGAAACATACTGCCTGAATATTTAACAAGTATCTAGGTGAGTATATGGACAAATTGAGTAACAAAATAAGCATTTAAATGAAATACTAAACAAATTAGAACACTACCAATACAACTAGAGTACTATAAAATTGTGTACCTGTTCCCAATATTTATTGAAGGAGGAATTCACCCAGTGAAGCTGCCATGGCCCTTTGACTGACTGTTAATGAACAAAATCAATGTAAACACCTAGTGCAGATAATGGACTGGCTTCATACAATGCTTTCGAACATTGCATCCTCCAAATCTTCATTTTCATTGTAACATTTAAGATGTTCATCAATACCTTTAAATTCTAAATAACTCGTTCAAATAGTAAAATTATTTCATTTTACTACCGGCCCATATCTGATATCTCTGAACTTAACTGCTTGAAACTGCAGTTAGCAAAACAGTTCTGAATTGGCTTACTACTTATTTCCCGTCAACTGTCTGAGACAGAAATCACTACGTTTTGAACATAAACACACACAGCTGACACTATTTATTTAGAGAGGTACTGATCCTTTGAGCCACGCCACCTGGCCGAATCACAGAACAACTTACAATGACAAATTAACCTACTAACCGGTACATCTATGGACTGTGGGAGGAAACCGGAGCACACGGAGGAAACCCATGCATTGATCGGGAGGACATATAAACTCCCTACAGTGGATACCGAAATTGAACTCTGACCTGTAATAGCATAGCGCTATGCTAACTGCTATGCTACCATGGCGCCAATTTAAAAACTGCTTGTTGTAAGCAGTGTTGTGTCTAACTGCCACAAAAGTGCACACAACCGACGCTAGTTAGAAACTGTTCCATAAGAGTCCCCTCTCACAATTAAGCAGCAGAGTCTCCCAAATGTTTCTTAATGTTGTTATAACTGGGGGGTGGTAATGAGGCAAGCTCCATTAAATGTTCCCAATGTGTCTGCCTCAAACAGCCTCTGACAACCAAGACCAGCTCCTGGCCTTCATGTGTGGCTTAGCTACTAAGCCTGGCGGAACCATTTCTACAGGCAAAGCGGGTTATTGGTGTCTTAAATCCAGTCACTTCAGGCAGATGGGGCTCATCGGCCGTGGTTGGCAGCTCAGCTAGGAGAAGGAAAACTCTGATCTCAAACCTCCGTTGCCTTGTGGTTATTCCCACTCATGGGGAAGGCTTCGGGTGCAAACCCGGAGGAAAAGAATTTACAGCTAGAGTCCCTAAGGCAGCCCTACATTAACTTCAATGCTGACTGGCAATTCCTGCGACAGTTCTAGGATCAAACTATATCGATCGCTGCCGCTCTTTTGGGTTCATCAGATGCATAGAGAGGGGGAGCTTGCTATCTGGGCAACAGCTTGCCCTCCATATTGTATTGCCCAGGCTTATGTACCTAGACAGCCAGGACACAATATCTATGGTCAACTCTGACCAGTGGAGGCCTCAACCAACTCAACCAAAGTGTCCTAAATAAATGAAGGGAATACCATCTATTTTCTTGATTAGTTTCTGTTCTTTAAGATGTGTCTGAAATAGTGGCTGTCCTGATAACTGATAGCCCAATTATCTGGAACTTGTTTTAGTAACACATCAGATGCTATGGACCGAGTGTCAATAAATGTGATTATAATAGGTGGATGATTAATGACTGGAATTAACCTGGTGGGCCAAAGGCTTGTTTTTGTGTTGATTGACTCTGCAAACCTATGATTCTATCACTAACAGCTGTATAGTCTTACTTGTGAATCACTTCATGGTCAATCAAAATTTTCCCACCGTTGCAAAGTACTCCCAGTGTTCCAGACAATATTTCCAGGAACTCCATCCCCTCTGTATAACAAAGTATTTTGATGAGCATTCGGTCCATGACAACAGATGAGAAGAGTTCCTTTATCTCAACTGCCATTTTTATTGTGATAAGCACAATAATAGTCAGAGCACGACAGCTCAGTGAGAACTAATACAGTCACATACAGATGGGGCAGGTGATTATTACACCCCCTGGTTACAGTCAGGATGGTACACAACTGTATAACCCAAGTGAAGGTAAATTTAACAGCTCACCATAATTTGACTGAAAACGCATGTCATGAATGCTTTTTAAAACAAGAACAATAAGCGAGGAATGCCAGGGCAAGCTGTCAAACTGAGGGGTCAGTTGTCCCTGGCAACCCCAAAGTCCAAAAAGTCCCAGTGGTGGTCGACACTGCCAGCTGGGGCACTGCCCAGTTCTTCCCTCATTGCTTCCTCCAACGGCTTCTGTTTGAAAGGCTGCACCATTGCCACTAGGCGGGCCCTGTAGTCAGGCCGCTCAGTTAGCGTTAGGTCAAGGAGGGCCCGCAGAGCATATCCCCGAGTGCCAGGGCAAGGTGCACCACTGTCTTGGTGGAGCTCCATCCATTGTGCCATGCGTCAAGTTTGACTTACTCAGGCAAGTCTCCAAGCAGCCGGTACCATTGTATCAAGGGAGCTTCAGGGTGGACCTTGTGGTGTTAATTGCTAGGGCCTGTTAGTCCTCTTCTTTCTCTGGCAGTGTTGGTGGTACCTGCTTTGATGCCAGTCCTCCCATGGCAGCGACATCTTGAGTTCCCTGGCGTGGTCTGCGAGTGATGCACTTGCGTGTACAGCGGGTAGGAGAGCCTGAGTACACTCACCCCATTGGGGTTTCCTGGGAAGGAATGATACTCGGTTCCCAGCTTCTCCCTCTGGGTCAGTGTCTCGTCTTTGGGAGCTCAGTCCCAGGGTGCAGGGGAGGCATACCGCTCGGTTGCTCAACTTATTCCCCGGGTCTTAAGGCACTCTTTGCTCTTTAATTTCGCCGTCAATTTCTGTTCCCTCTCCTGACACCGAGCATTTGGTCCATGATGACAGGCAACAGGAGCTTATTTATCTCAACTGCTGCTTTTATTGCGGCAAGTACAATAACAGACAGAATACAACAGCTCAGTGAGAACTAACTCAGTCACGTACAGATGGGGGTGGTGATTATTACACACCCCAGTTATAGTCCGGGTGGCACACAAACATGCAAGTGAATAACTGCATAACCTGAGCTAAAATAAATGAACTTGAACATCCCACCCTAATTCTTGAACAATACCCACACCTAGAACACTTTTTAAAACAGGAATACTAGGTAGCCCTGGCTACTAGGAATACTGGGGTGAGCTGCCGACCACACTCCTGGAGCATCAGAATATGTTAGATAACCTCTATATGTGGATATATAAATTTTAACTAAAGCTTTTTGCAGCATTATCTCCAGAAAAGTATTGGTGAACCTAACAACTGACATCAAAATCCTTCATCTTACATTTCAGTGCACTTGGACATTTTCATTCACTTCTGTCTCCTGCACAACAAATATGCTGCAGCACTGTTCCCTCAAAGCTGTGCAGGTGTGCAGCCGTGCTGTAACTGAAATGCTCCCGTGCACTTAGCCTTTGTTCCTGCACAGCTGTACATTCTAAATATTCATAGTATGCATATTACAAATAAACATTGAAAGTGCAGCGCAGTTTTCAGGCCATGTAAAAACTTCCTGCTCAGAACAATGGTTGGTCCTCACAGCTGTAAAAAAAGATCAGAGGGAACATTGAGCAGCACTATCATTATTGGTAAGCTGATGTTTATGGAATCAGAAAAAAAATACAAAAATCAAATAGGGAGTAAGATCACTGGCATCTCCCAAAGGATGTAAGTGCTAAAAGTATTTCTGAGATTATTTTAATAAAAGAGTACTTTAAAAAGCCTTTTAAAATATATAATCAAAGGAGATGTGTGAGGATGAATTTTTTTACTGAGTGGAAGGTGCCTGGAATGCACTGCTAGCGACAGTGGTAGTGAAAAATAACCTAGAGGAATTCAGGAGGCTTTTAGAGAGGCACATGAATGCACAAGAAATTGAATGATATAGACATTTCACAGGCAGAAGGGATTCATTTAGTTGGGCATTTGGTAACTAATTGATTACTTTGGCTCAACTTCACTGCCAAAGGGCCTGTTCCTGTGCTGTACTGTACCATTGTTCTAATCAGATCAAACCAAGTGGGATACGTTCAAAATCATGCTGATGTTTGATAAATTTAAGTGATTAACTTTTTAATTCAAATTAAATGGCACTTAGGTGATTAATAATGAAAGCAAACAGCATGTTTGTATTTGAGTTAAATGGCATTTCCTGTAAGCATATTGTAAGTAACTAACTGCACGGTCCTTGCAACATGGAGGAGAAGAATCAGAACCTGCAAATGCTTAACCCACCCACAGAATTTACCTGGCATGTGGTAACTTGAAAGCAGACATCCCACCTCTCCCGGAAGTTCCGGGAGTCTCCCGCATATCGATAGTGGCTCCCTGATGCCCAGGAATTATATACAATATCCCGGAAATAGATTTTTTGAGAGGGAGAGAGAGAGGGAGAGCAAGCATCCTGATTGGTCTCTCTTCGTGCTAAGAGTGGTCCCCAACCACCGGGCCACGAAGAACCGATATGATTTGGCGATATGAAACGATATGAGTCAGCTGCACCTTTCCTCATTTCCTGTCATGCACTGTTGAATTTTAACACACGCGATGTCATCAGTGACCCAACACGTGCAAAGGAATGGGTCGGTGACCCATTTGTGAATGTCCCCAGTGAATCATCCATGTCAGCACAGGAAAAAGATCAACTCCTCGAGCTTGCAAATGACGGTGGGCTGAAAAGTATGTTTGACAAAACATCTCTGCCAGCATTCTGGATCAAAGACAAGACTGAATATCCTGAGATAGCCACGGAAGTACTGAAAATGTTGCTTCCATTTCCAACATATTTCTGCGAAGCGGAGTTTTCTGCAATGAATGCAATGAAAACTAAATTGCGGAATAGACTGGACATAAGGAACCCCCTTCGAGTATCGCTGTCTCCCATCACCCCTCGATAGGACCGTGTTGTTGCAGGAAAACCAGCCCAGGGCTCCCACTGATTCAGCGATATTGGTGTGTTGCAATGATTTTATATGTTCATACGGGGAAAATATGCACTGTGTGTTTAATATCCAAACATTACTTAAAGTGTTATGATGCATTAACTTATCAACTATATTCCGGTTGTGATTAACACCCCCGCCCCTGTTCGGCCGGTCCGCAAGAATATTGTCAATATTAAACCGGTCTGCGGTGCAAAAGCGATTGCGGACCCCTGATAAGTAGACCTATCAGTTTTCTTTGTGGGTGGGCTTTACAGTCGACCTCAAAAATAATAACAGTGTTGCTCGCTGCACTGTTTGCAACAGTGACTTTTCTATTGCCTATGGTGGGTTAAAATGTAAAAGACATGTTGAGGTGAGTTTAACAGGTATCATTCATTCATTAGCATAGCTAACGTTATTTAAACTAGCTGGCTAGCTGCTAAGGAGCTACGCTATTGATATCCTACTTGATGAGGTCAAACTCCCTGTAGACTTGCTTAAAGTTGTTATAGAATAAACATGATAGTATAATATAAGTACATATTTTAAAGTCATATTTTCTGCATATACCCAACTTGGTTTACAGATTAGACAAAATCACTAAACAAAGTATTACATACACCCTTGGAGGTCGATGGGGGGGAGGGGTGGGATATGGTGTTGTGGGAGGCAGGGGTGCTACCTCCCTGAAATGAGTTTTTGCAGGGTGGGATGTCTGTGAAAGCCACTTAACCTAGTGCACTCTACAATGTGGGAACTTTGCAAACAGGAAAATCAAGTTGTTCTGCTGATTATCCCACTACTGGGCAATACAAATGTAATTAGTATTCAGCGAAAGGTGATATTCCCCTTTGGTGGTTTCCGTGGAAATGACTGATGTACCTGATAGTAAATCTGCTTCAGATGTGCATCAGTTTATGTCCTTCCCTTCACAGTGAGCCTTTTGGAGTGTCACAGGGAAATCAGTCCATGTTGTTCTGGGGCCAACCATTGTGAATTCCAAATATTAGTCCAGCCCTTATGCATTTTATACAACTTTAAGCATGGAATATAGTTTAAAGCCAGTGAAGACTAAACTGGGAATCTGTGAATAGGTGTTCTTTAATAATGGTACCCTCCATCATTTTTGCTGATGTTTGATAGTAGATAATAAACAGCCTAGTTGAATTTGTGCTGATTTTTTTCTGAACAGCACATACCTGAGCAACTTCACACATTATTGGTTAGATGCTAGTGTTGTAACTGAATTGGATCAGCTTGGCTAGAGGCATGGCTAATTCTGGAGCACAAATCTACAATACACATTTGGTATATTTGTGAAGTCATTGCCCTATATAGTCACCTCAGCCATTTCATACTATCATATGCAATGAATCAAATTATCTGCAGATTGACTGTTCTGATACTGGAATCTCAGGATGAAGGCAATATCAAAGTTCAAAAACATTCAAAGTACATATATGTCACCATATACACTCTGAGATTTGTTTCCTTGTGTGCACACTCAGTAAATCCAAGAAACATAGTGGATTCAAAGGCTACACCTAACAGGGTGGACTAACAACCAATGTGCAAAAGACAACAAACTGTGCAAATCCAAAAGAAAATAAATAAATGAATAATATTAATGATAGATAAATAAGCGATAAATATCAAGGACATGAGATGAAGAGTGCTTGAAAGTGAGTCCATAGATTGTGGGAACAATTTTGTGATGGGACAAGTGAAGTTATAGAAACATAGAACATAGAAACATAGAAATCATACAGCACAATACAAACCCTTTGACCCACAAAGCTGTGCCAAACATGTCCCTACCTTAGAACTAGCTAGGCATTACCCATAGCCCTCTATTTTCCTAAGCTCCATGTAGCCATTCAGGAGTCTCATAAAAGACCCTAACATTTCTGCCTCCACCACCACCGCTGGCAGCCCATTCCACGCACTCACCACTCTCTGCGTAAAAAACTTACCCCAACATCTCCTCTGTACCTACATCCAAGCACCTTAAGACAATGCCGTCTCGTGCTAGCCATTTCAACCCTGGGAAAAAGGCTTCTGACTATCCGCAGGATCAATGCCTGTCATTATCTTGTACACATCTATCAGGTCACCTCTCATCCTCCGTCGCTCCAGCGAGAATAGGCTGAGTTCACTTATCCTATTCTCATAAGGCATGCTCCCCAATCCAGGCAACATCCTTGTAAATCTCCTTGGCACCCCTTCTATGGTTTCCATGTCCTTCCTGTAGTGAGACAACCAGAACCGAGCACAGTACTTCAAGTGGGGTCTGACCAGGGTCCTATATAGCTGCAACATTATCTCTCGGCTCTTGAACTCAATCCCACAGTTGATGAAGGCCAATGCACCGTATGCCTTCTTAACTACAGAGTCAAACTGTGTAGCAGCTTTGAGTGGCCTATGGAATCAGACCCCAAGATCCCTCTGATCCTCCACACAGACAAGACCATGCTATATTCTGCCATAATATTTGACCTACCAAAATGAACCACCTCACACTTATCTGGGTTGAATTCCATCTGCCACTTCTCAGCCCAGTTTTGCATCCTATCAATGTCCCGCTGTAACCTCTGACAGCCCTCCACACTATCCACAACACCCCCGACCTTTGTGTCATCAGCAAACTTACTAACCCATCCCTCCACTTCCTCATCCATGTCATTTATGAAAATCACAAAGAGTAGGGGTCCCAGCACAGATCCCTGAGGCACACCACTGGTCACCGGCCTCCCTGCAGAATATCATCTGTTTACAACCACTCTTTGCCTTCTGTGGGCAAGCCAGTTCTGGATCCACAAAGCAATGTCCCCTTGGATCCCATGCCTCCTTACTTTCTCAATAAGCCTTGCATGGGATACCTTGTCAAATGCCTTGCTAAAATCCACATACATTACATCTACAGCTCTACTTTCATCAATGTGTTTAATCATATCCTCAAAAAATTCAATCAGGCTCATAAGACACGACCTGCCTTTGACAAAGTCATGCTGACTATTCCTAACCATATTATGCCTCTCCAAATTTTCATAAATCCTGTCTCTCAGGATCTTCTCCATCAACTTACTAACCACTGAAGTAAGAAATCTTCACTGGTTCAAGAGCCCGATGGTGGAGGGCTAATAATTGTTCCTGAACCTGGTGGTATGGGCCCTGAGGCTCCTCTATCTTCTTCCTGATAGCAGCAGCAAGAAGAGAGCATGGCCTGGATGGTGGGGTCATTGATGATGGATGCTGGTTTCGTGCAACAGTACTCTGTGTTGTTACGTAACCGGCAACAATGGATATTAATCGAGACAGGTTATATAAAAACAACCAAACATTTATTAAACACGTATAAACGATAAGAAAAAAAAAACAAAGGAAAACTTTAACCGGAGGTTAACAGCTACGCAGCCGTTCACCAACTTCACTCGGCTCTGGTTCTTAAAGCGTTAAATGCGAAAACAGTTCTTAAAGCGATACAGTCAGATATAGTTCTTAAAGCGATAACTTCGGAAGTCCAACAGATTTACACATTCAATTGGGAGAGACTTCTCTGGAGAAAGATTTCTTCACTGACGCACCTTTACTGCTGGTTCTGTCCACAGGATTCCCGATGCCGAAAATAAACAGTTTAAATCGACTGACTTTAAATTCCTTTAGAGAGAGAGCACTTTTTTGCATGAACTCATTGCGCTTTTGCAAGAGTTATCTCGATGCAGGTTTTCTCCAACGAAGACTCAATAAGGTCGATTCTTTATTAAACTGCCAAACGATGCCAACTTCTCTCGATCCCTCACTTTGATGAATTCCTCACTCTCCCTTCAAAACTGTCGGAATTGAGTAAATTGGCACTTCCAGCCACAAACTCCCAGTCCAAATACAATACCTTGTAAGAGGACGCACCTTCCGTTTTAAAAATGAAACTGCATCACAAAAAAAAACACGCAACAGGAACGGAGGCACAACACGTTCTACCTGGAAATCTACAAACTCAAAAACCTACTGCGTCACCTGAGTCGACCCTTATATAGTCACGGGGCACATGTCATCACGTGACCTCACATCGGCGGGAAAATCACATCAGGTGACCTCCAAAAGACCATTACATCATTCTCACAAAAAAACAGATCACCTTGAGTATGTAACACCTCCCTCCAAAAAAAAATGTGGTCTCTTGAAGAACAAAATTTTAACAATTTATACAAAAAAAATAGAAAGGTATAAAATTTACAAAATACATAATCCATACAATCTTATCTTTCAGCCCTTTACAAACTAATGTACAGTTGGAGTGTTAAAAGTGATAAAATATCACTCCAAAAAAAAACAAATTTTCATTGTACATTTAACATCTAGACAGACAATCAGCGATCACATTGTCCTTACCTTTGATATGAGTGATCAAAATATTGTACTCCTGTAACATTAAACTCCAATTTAATAATCTTCTATTTTTGTTATTCATCTTACTTAAAAACACTAATGGATTGTGATCGGTATAAACTGTGAGTGGTTTATGCGTAGAACCAACATACACTTCAAAATGTTGCAAAGCTAAAACAAGAGATAACAATTCTTTTTCTATTGTTGAATAATTTCTTTGATGGGCATTAAATTTCTTAGAAAAATAAGCTACCGGACGATCAACTTCATCACCATTATCTTTTTGAAGCAAAACTGCTCCTGCAGCTTCATCACTAGTATCTACAGCTAACGAAAATGTTTTTTTGAAGTCAGGAGATTTAAGTACAGGTTGACTACATATTTGTTAATGGAAGAGCAATGTTTGCAAAATTCTTACAAAATTTTCTGTAATATGCCACAATACCCAAGAATCTTCTGGGGTTTTTTCTACCAGTGGGAGTGGGCACTTCCAAAATTGCCTGCACTTTTGCTTGAACAGGTGCTAATTTCCCCTGACCCACAACATAACCAAGGTAAGTCACTGTGGCATGCCCAAATTCACTTTTAGCTAAGTTTACAGTTAAGTTCGCTTTTGAAAGTCTCTCAAATAATTTCTCCACCACCACAATATGTGCTTTCCACATATTATTACCTGTAACCAGATCATCAATATTGGCATCTGTATCTTTTAATCCCTGAATCACGCTATTAATCATCCTCTGAAAAGTACTTGGTGCATTCTTTCTTTTTAAATCTTTTTATTGAATAAGTATACAAAGGGTAAACCATAAAGGCACTAATACACTGTTAGAAATTACAGGAGATATTAATACAGAAGAAAAAATTGATACAAACAGTGCAATTTAAACATAAAATAATATGGTAAAATAATAATATACTGATTTATATATATATATATATATCAATAGAGAAAAGGAAAAAAAACCCAAAAAAAGACCCCAAATAAAACCCACCATGCAACTAAACTAAAAGCAAAGCAAAGCAATGGGCTAACTTGGAAACAGGTGGAGTTAAAGAACTTAAAATCATGTCCTCAAACCCGACCTCCATTAAAAACAGTTAAAAAAAAAGGCAAGAAGGGAATATAAATATGGAACAAAAGAGAAAAAAAAATTACATTAAATGAAAATATTGAATAAAAGATCTCCAGGTCTGTTCAAATTTAAGTGAGGAATCATAAAGATTACTTCTAATTTTCTCCAAATTTAAGCATAATATCGTCTGGGAAAACCAAAAAAAGGTAGTTGGAGCATTAGGCTCTTTCCAATGTTGTAAGATACATCTTTTCGCCATTAAGTAAGAAATGCAATCATTCTACGGGCTGAAGGGGAAAGATTACTGGAAATTTTAGGTAATCCAAAGATAGCAGTAATAGGATGAGGAGAGATATCTATATTCAATACCTTTGAGATAATATTAAAAATGTCTCGCCAAAAAGTTTCCAAAGTAGGACAAGACCAAAACATATGAGTTAAAGAGGCTATCTGCCCCGGACATCTATCACAAAAAGGATTAATATGAGAATAGAAACGAGCTAATTTATCTTTGGACATATGTGCTCTATGAACAACTTTAAATTGAATTAGGGAATGTTTAGCACAGATAGAGGAAGCATTGACTAATTGTAAAATCTGCCCCCAGTCATCCACGGAAATAATAGAACCCAATTCTTGTTCCCAATCTGACCTAATCTTATCAAATGGAGCTATCCTAAGTTTCATAATAATATTATAATTAATAGCCGTTACACCTTTCTGACATGGATTAAGGTTAATTATGGTATCTAAAATATATGTAGGAGGTAGCGTCAGAGAGGAAGAGAGTATAGTACTTAGGAAATTTTTAACTTGGAGATATCTAAAAAAATGTATTCTTGGTAAATTATATTTATTAGATAATTGTTCAAAAGACATAAGGGAACCATCTAAAAATAAATCCAAAAACCGTGAAATACCCTTAGTCTTCCAAATTTGAAACGCACGATCCGTGAAAGAGGGAGGAAAAAATATGTTACCTAAAATAGGGATCGCTAGCCCAAATTGGTTGAGATCAAAAAATTTTCTGAATTGAAACCAAATACGCAAGGTATACTTAACTATCGGGTTAGAGACCAGTTTGAGGCGTTTCAAATCAAAAGGAAGAGAGGAACCTAAAATAGAGCCAAGTGCATAGCCCTGAGCAGATTGTAATTCCAATACTACCCATTTAGGAATGGATAGTGTATCTTGGTCAAGTAACCAAAATTTCATATGTTGAATATTAATTGCCCAATAATAGAATCTAAAGTTAGGTAATGCTAGACCTCCATCTGTCTTGGCTTTCTGTAAATGTATTTTACCCAATCTCGGGTTTTTATTTTGCCAAATAAATGAAGAAATTTTAGAGTCAACTTTATCAAAAAAAAGATTTTGGAACAAAAATCAGTAATGCCTGAAATATATATAAAAATGTTGGCAGAATAAACATCTTAACTGCATTAATACGACCAATCAAAGTTAAATATAATGGAAACCATTTAGATGAAAGTTGAGTAATATGATCAATTAAGGGTAAAAAATTAGTCTTAAGTAAATCTTTGTATTTACAAGTAACTTTAATCCCAAGATATGAGAAATAATTATTAATCAATTTAAACGGTTCTTCATCCCAAATGGAAGAACATTATATTCATATAATCCAGATGGGGTTACAAATGCTGAAATCTCTCTACTTCTATCCGTCAATGGAACACACCAATAACCTTTTAACAAATCAATTTTTATAAGGAATTTGGCCTGTCCAACTTTATCCACACAATCATCTACTCTAGGGCTTGGATATGCATCGGTCTTTGTCACAGCTCTCACTTTTCTGTAATCCGTACAAAACCTAATACTGTTGTCTGGTTTAGGCACCATAACACATGGCGAACTCCAATTCGAATTAGAATGTTTAATAATATCATTCTCTAACATGTACTTAATTTCCTGTTCAGCAAGTTCACATTTTTCCTTGTTCATTCGATATAGATGTTGTTTTATGGGTTTTGCATCTCCCACATCTACATCATATGTAGCTATGGTGGTTCTTCTAGGGACATCTGGAAATAAATCTCTATACTTAAAAATCAACTTTTTCATCTGCTCTCTCTGTTCCAGCTGTAAATGAGCTAATTTTTCATCAATGTTTTCCAGAATTTTTGAATTTGGCAACCTGGCTGAAATAATGTTAGGTTTAAAATGAGTTTCAGATGAATCCTCTAGTAAGTTTTCATCAAGATCAGACTCATTATTAATCACAACAGTCATAGTAGCAACTTCTCTTTCATAATACAGTTTTATCATATTTATATGACACAGCTGTGTTGTCTTTCTCCTATCTGGGGTTTTTACCACATATTCCACCTCATTTACCTTAGATTTAATCTCATAAAGACCATGGAATTTGACTTGTAATGGGTTTGTTTGCACTGGGAAAAGAACCAACACCTTATCTCCAGGCTTAAATGATCTCATCCTAGCTTCCTTATCATACCATATCTTCATCTTCTCTTGGGCTAACTTTAAATTTTCCTTGGCCAAACTACAAGTTTTGTACAATCTCTCTTTAAATTTAAAAACATAATCTAACAAACTAGTGTGTACTTCTTTATTAATCCACTGTTCCTTCAACAAATGCAAAGATCCTCGAACTCCATGTCCAAACACAAGTACAAAAGGACTAAAACCTAATGATTCCTGTACTGCCTCCCTTACTGCAAAAAGTAGTAGATGTATACCTTCATCCCAATACTTTTCATTTTCTACACGATATGTCCTAATCATAGTTTTTAGTGTAGAATGAAATCTCTCCAAGGCTCCTTGTGATTCTGGATGATAGGCTGAGGAAATAATCTGCTTTGCTCCCAGTTGATAAACTATCTGCTGAAACAACCCAGACATAAAATTACTACCTTGATCTGATTGTATTTCCTTAGGCAGCCCAAAATAAGTGAAGAATTTTATAAGAGCCTTTGTCACAGTTTTGGCTGTTATATTCCTAAGAGGTACTGCCTCTGGAAACCTAGACATTGTGCACATAATAGTTAATAAATATTGATGTCCAGTTTTAATTTTTGGCAAAGGACCTACACAGTCTACAATGATTTTTGAAAACGGCTCACCAAATACTGGAATTGGTTGCAGTGGAGCCACTGGAGTAACCTGATTAGGTTTACCAACAATTTGACATGTATGACACATTCTACAAAATGTCGCCACATCTTGTCTTAAACTAGGCCAATAAAAATGTTTAGAAACTTTGTTCATAGTTTTCTTTACCCCTAACTGACCACCCAAAGGAATACTATGAGCCATAGTCAAAATCTCATTTCGGTTAATTTTAGGAACAACAACCTGATGATTAACTTCCCATTCCTCACAAACAGGATCTCCACTTAGGTGATCTCCACTTTCTCATTAAAACCCCCTTTTCAAAATAATATCCAACTGGTACTTTTCCAATTTCACTATCTGGAAGAGCTTGTTCTTTTAATTTAACTATCTCAGGATCCCTACCCTGCTCTGCTATCATCTCCTTCTGAGATAGAGACAAATCTTCCTGATCAGACTTACCACCAAAATCCTGATCAAATAAGGTAGGGTAGAAAGTTTCTGATACATCCTCAAAATACGAATCTTGATTTGAACTGTCATGGGTAACAACCACATCATTTACATCAGTCTTTTTTAGCCATAGCTCTTGTTACAACACAGGAAGAATCTGTGTTAGAATCCCTCTGTGGTTCCTCAGAATTTGAATTTATTGTCAAATGCACTTCAGGAAAAACTTGTCCACCTGCTAAATCATTCCCTAACAAAAGAGAAACATCATTCACAGGTAAACTGGATTGTAGTCCTACTTTAACAACCCCTGTAACTAATCCTGACCTTAAATTTACTCTATGTAAATGTACTGGCATAAGGGCACTCCCTACTCCTCTTATATAATTTACCTCACCGATGTCAGACTCATCACTAAACCTTAACACACTATCTAATATTAGTGATTGTGAAGCTCCAGTATCTCTAAGTATCCTTATTGGTACTGCATTGGATCCTTCTTTCAAGGATACAAATCCTTCTGTTATAAAAGCCTCATATCCCTTCTTAACTTGGTCAGACTCTGACACATCTTCCTTAATATTTTCTAAACCCTGTGGTTTTACAGGTTTTCCAATATGCTGCACACAAGCATCTGGGGCCACTTCTTTCTCTTTCCGTTTTAATTGAAAGCAATTAGCCACCACATGTCCAGGTTTCTTACAATAATTACAAATAATACCAAAATAGCTGTCCTTCACATGTCTCCCTTCATCTTTATTTTTCTCACTAACTTCAAATTTAATGTCTAATTTACCTTGACTCTCTGTGCTAGTTTTCCTTTTAAAAATTTTACCCGGAGAAAATTTATTCTTGTGAATAAAACATACTCATCAGCCAATTTAGCAATCTCCTGCAATGCAGCAGTGTCCCGTTCATTTAAGTATGTTCTCACTTCAACAGGAATGCTTCTTTTAAATTCCTCCTGCAAAATCAGCTCTTTCAATTTATTATACTCCCCATTCACATTTTTAGAGGAAACCCATCTCTCAAAACACACCGATTTCTCATAGGCAAATTCCACATCAGTTTTTTTAAACTTCTTTAAACTTCTAAATCTTTCTCTGTACGCTTCCGAAACCATCTCGTATGCTTTTAATATATTCTCTTTAACAATATCATAATCCAGTGCTTGCTCAGTAGTTAAAGCTGTATAAACTTGTTGTGCCTTGCCTTTAATTACACTTTGTAACATCACTGGCCACAGGTCCTTCGGCCGCTTTAAACTCAGAGCAACTGTTTTGAAATGTTGGAAATATGCATCCATATCAGCTTCATTAAGTGGAGGAGCCAAAAGAACCTCACGACTAGCTATAAATTGTTTCGTAGAACCAGAAGACTGACTCCCAAACTTTAATTTCTGCATCTCTAGCTCAAATTTCCTCTGGTTTTCTGCTTCTCTTTCAGCAAACTCCCTTTTTCTAAGGGCTTCTCTTTCTTCAAATTCCCTTTTTTTTATTAGCCTCTCTTTCGGCCATTTCCACTTTAAATGTTTCAAACTTTAACTGTTCAAGATGCAACTGCATTTCCAGATTACTCAGCGGAAAATTATCTAACACCTCCTGATCAAACAATTCCAAATTAATATAATGTTCAGCAATTTTCCTTTGTACGAAAGCCTTATTGGAATTTCTCATAATCCTTTTAATATCCAAACTCTTAGCAATCTCCAATACCACAGGTTTTCTCGCAGTCCCTAAAAATTCCGAGTCAGGCATCTTTAAAAACCCGTCAATATCCATTGTTGCTGAATATAACACACACACCAATCAAACCAAAAAAAATCAGGTATTCCCCTTTTCCAAATCAAAATGGCAATTACCAGCACTTAAACTCAAAATCGGAACATATCCCACGAGCCCCCACAAAATTATGTTACAAAACCGGCAACAATGAATATTAATCGAGACAGGTTATATAAAAACAACCAAACATTTGTTAAACACGTATAAACGATAGGGGAAAAAAAGACAAAGGAAAACTTTAACCGGAGGTTAACAGGTACGCAGCCGTTCACCAACTTCACTCGGCTCTGGTTCTTAAAGTGTTAAATGCGAAAACAGTTCTTAAAGCGATACAGTTAGATATAGTTCTTAAAGCGATAACTTCGAAAATCCAACAGTTTTACACATTCAATTGGGAGAGTCTTCTCTGGAGAAAGATTTCTTCACCAACGCACCTTTGCTGCTGGTTCTGTCCACAGGATTCCTGATGCCGAAAATAAACAGTTTAAATCGACTGACTTTAAATTCCTTTAGAGAGAGAGCACCTTTTTGCATGAACCCATTGGGCTTTTGCAAGAGTTATCTCGATGCAGGTTTTCTCCAACGAAGACTCAATCAGGTTGATTCTTTATTAAACTGCCAAACGATGCTGACTTCTCTCGATCCCTCACTTCGATGAATTCTTCACTCTCCCTTCAAAACTGTCGGAATTGAGTAAATTGGCACTTCCAGCCACAAATTCCCAGTCCAAATACAATACCTTGTAAGAGAACGTGCCTTCCATTTTAAAAATGAAACTGCGTCACAAAGACAAACACGCAACAGAAACGGAGGCACAACATGTTCTACCTGGAAATCTACAAACTCAGAAACCTAATGTGTCACCTGAGTTGACCTTTATATAGTCATGGGGCATATGTCATCACGTGACCTCACATTGGCAGGAAAATCACATCAGGTGACCTCTAAAAGACCATTACATCATTCTCACAAAAAAAAAACAGATCTCCTTGAGCATGTAACAGTGTAGGAGTACGCAATGGTAGGGAGGACTTTACACATGATAGACGTTATCCACTATGTTTTGCAGGACTTTCTATTCAAGGGCATTGGTGTTTCCGAACATGCCATAATGCTATCAGTCAATTTACTCTGCTGTACACATCTATAAAAGTTTGTCAAAGTTTTGACACAATGCTGAAGTTTTGCAAATTTCTAAAGAGGTAGAGGCACTGCCATGCTTTCTTCATAATTGCACTTATGTGGTGGGCCCAGGATAGGCCCTCTGTCGTTATAGCACCAAGAAATTTAAGTTTACTGACTCTCTCCACCTCTGATACCCTAGTGAGGACTGGCTCATCGACCTCTGGTTTCCTCCTCCTGACATTAATAATCAGCTCCTTGGTCTTGCTGACATTGACTAAGAATTTGTTGTTGTGGTACCACTCAGACAGATTTTCTATCTCCCCCCTATATGCTGACTCATTACCACCTTTTATTCGGTCAATGACAGCCTTGTTGTTAGCAAACTTAAACATGGCTTTGGAGCTGTGCTAAGCCACACAGTCATAAGTATAAAGCAAGTAGAGCAGGAGACTAAGCACACAGCTTTGTGTTGTGCCTGTGCTGATGGAGATTGTAGAAGAGATGTTGCTGCCAATCTGAACTGACTGGGGTCTGCAGGTGAGAAGATCAAGGATCCAATTGCACAAGGAGGCACTGAAGCCAAGATCTTGAAGCTTATTGATTATTTTTGAGGAGATGATGGTATTGAATGTTGAGCTGTAATTGATAATGAGCATCCCGATGTATGCATCGTTGCTGTCCAGATGTTCCGGGGTTGAGTGACAGGCCAATGAAATGGCATCTGTGGTGGACCTGTTGAGCCAGTAAGCAAATTGAAGTAGATCCAAGTCACCTCTCAGTCAGGAGTTGGTATGTTTCATCACCAACCTCTCAAGACATTTCATCACAGTAGACGTAAGTTCGACTGGACAATAGACATTGAGGCAAGTTACCATGTTCTTCTTAGGCACCTGTATAATTGATTATTCACACAGTATTTCTAACTAAAATATTTGCAAAATCCTTCTGACTTTTCTTGACCACTTGGCATCATCAACAATGAAGATGGGGACACTCTTGGAGATTCATCCTCACAAAATTATCATCCACCACTAATCATGTCTATATATGAATGATCTGCAGGACTTTATTTTGATTCCTTAGTTTTGAGATCAATTAGCACTATTTTATGCTTCTTGGCTTTGTTGATTGGCATGTATTGTCTTAAGTTACAGTTTCACCCAGGTTGAAACACACTTTTTTGTACATCTTGTTCTGCACCCAAAAAGTCTTTGCGCACTACTTGTGTAGTATATTTAATAAATCCCTTGTGTAGTATATTTAATAAATCACTAATATTTGAGTAATATTGTAAATATATTGTTTGATTAAACATGCTTTGTTTACATAATTCATTATGAGTTATATGTAAGACATACATGATTGACATGCATAATTATGTCACCACATCATTTGTGAAGTCTCACTTAAAAAAAGGAAAAGAAAAACCAAATAGACAAATATACCAGCTCCTGTGTCTTTCTTTTGATTAGTTTCTGGAATTACAAAACATAACAGTGGCAATGAGGGTGTTTAGAACTAACCCGAAACAACTAACTACCTGTTGAAGCACAGCACATTTTTCTTCAGAAGGGGGAGAGAGAGACATTGGAGTTTAACATAGAAAGGCAGAAAATAAATGAAATTAACCATCAGTGAGCATGGCCATAAGTTCATAAATAGTGAGTAGTGGAGGGTAAAAACAGGAGGGTCAGCGGTGTGGGAGTATGCTTGGCAGGGACACCTACTACTTGATGGAGATTCATCCACCATTTATATACCAAATCCCCTACAATAGAGTCAGCTGAAAATGAATTAAGAAAGGCACAGGATAATGTCACAACAGTGTTCAAGGTAAACTCAATTGGAAAACTCAAACATATTCAAGAGTAAAATAGTTTTAAAATAAAATGCTAAACCCAATTTTCACAAAACCACTCTGGTTCCTTATACTGTCTGTGATATATTAGCCAGTTAGCTAGACCGCATAGCGGCTGAAGGAATTCTTTCCAAGTTTGACTGGAGCCCATAGGCAATGCCAGTGGTCCCAGTAGCCTAGAAGGGTGGGTCTGTCAGGATCTGTGATGATTTAAAGGTCACCATCAACCCAGTACTGCATATATGTCAATACCCTCTGATCAGGTTAGAGGATATCTTTGCAAATCTTTCTGGAGGGAAACCCTTCAGCAAAGTGGACTTAGCTGAGGCATACCTACAGATGGAGATGGAAGAAGAGTCCAAAGTGTTTCTCACTGTAATCACTCAGACAGAGCTTTATCACTATATTAGGATTATTTTGAGTAGCATCTACACTTGCACTCTAGCAGAACGCTGTGGACAAGGTACTGCAAGGCTGCCCAGGTACTATGTGTAACCTGGATATCTGGTGAGGATGACAAGAAACATCTCTAAAATCTCAGGACAGTGTTAAACAGATTAGAAGATTATGGACTGAGAGCATGATGTGATGAGTGTGAATTCTTTAAACCAAGCATCACCTACTATGGTCACATCACTGACACACACGAATGTATATATTTTTTAGTTACTGCTGAAAGGGCTATTTCTGCCATGTCTCGTCCATTCACAAATGGGACCATGTGCAAAACAAGCTCTACAAAATTAGCTGAAAACAAAGAACACATTAGATGCAGGACAGAAAGAGTCATTGAGCAAATGTCCTCATCTATGCCGACCTTTGATGTAAAGATTAAATCCATGAATTTGTTAACGTAATTGGGATGAGAGTGAATAGAGTTATCAGTAGTTACAATATTTAGAAGGATTTTCTGAGATTTGATTGCATATGATTTGCATTATACCTTGTTTAATTTAACCAGTAGAAATGCCTGGGTATTAAATCTCCATTTGAGAAAGATTAATGTTAGATTTTTAAAAAAAAAATTAGTTGCTTTTTAATAACAAAAAAAATCTTATGAACATTGAAAAGGTAAGTTTATTTTTGTTGGAATTTGTTTCATAACAGTGGAAATGGAATTAATTGTGTTTTTTTGTTTTTGGATTGGAGATCTGCGGAAGAATTTTGAACAAGAGCCAATGGGGAAAGAGGTTCCTTTGGATCAAGAGGTTTTACTTCATTGTCGTCCCCCAGAGGGTATTCCATCTGCAAAGGTAAGAAATAGTACTGCTCAGGAATTCAACAGAAACCACCAGATAGCTAGCTCGAAATCTGTAACATGCAAAATAATTTAACATTTGCCTTAAGTTATGTTTAAAGCAATAACTTCTTAGAACAAATCTAAACATGGCATGTGCACTAAAAATCTGAACAAATTGAAATAAATTTTTTTAGAAATCTGATATACCCATATTATATTAACCATCTTATAAGTGGTGTTTTATATTCATGTTCATGTAATTATCCACCCAATAATTTGTGTTTATAGCAAATAAGTTCAACAGTTCAGTAGTTCCATTTAATATCAGAGAATGTATACAAAAAGCAACCTGAAATTCTTGTTCTTTGCAGACATCCACAAAAACAGAAGCGTGCCCCCAAAGAATGAGTGACAGTAAAAACATTAGAACCCCAAAGCCCCACTCACCCCTTCCATGCACAAGTAGCAGCAAAGCAACGACCCGACCCTCCCTCCATTTATTTCAGCAAAAAAGCCTCAGCACCCTCTGCCCGCCAAGCAAGCAGTAGCAAAGCCCCCAAGAAAGACCATGAACAAAATCTAATTGCTCATCTGACAATTCGACGTACCACAGACTCTTTCTCTCTCCCTAATAAAGGGACAGAGAGGCGTCATTCAGGTGTCATTCAGCAAGGGGGGAGACTAACAAGACAAAAAAAGTCACTGATTTGCAGTGTTAACGTCTGCCATGTTGCTTACTCAAGAATTGGCAACAAACTCTCCCTCACCGACAAGAGAAAGAGAGAGTGGTTTGCCGAGTACAGAGCGCTGTGACAGCTGATCTGCTATTCCCAATATTCTGTGTTCTTCCCCCTGTGCCTTAGTCAGCTGCATGGCAGAGAATCGGCTCATCCCCAGGGCCATAAATTCTCAGGACCCCAAAGGCCTGCATATTCTGGGGAAAGTAATTTTATAACAGATATTACTGTTTGAGGCATAGAGATTATATTAAAATGAGAAATTATACCACAGGCCAGTTGATTTGAGTAAGCCAGTGTGTATTCTTACCTGAGACTATGTTGACTATGAGATAAAATATCCATGAAGATCTCCCAATTGCCCACTATAGTCCTGACAGAGATCTTAAGGAAAAACTACACTATC
This sequence comes from Mobula birostris, assembly GCF_030028105.1. Taxonomy (NCBI): domain Eukaryota; kingdom Metazoa; phylum Chordata; class Chondrichthyes; order Myliobatiformes; family Myliobatidae; genus Mobula; species Mobula birostris. The sequence goes on from NC_092376.1 coordinate 135,689,063, forward strand.
CATTGGCATATTACCCAGGATTTCTCCTAATTCCAGATTTACAACAAAGATCAGGGACCCCAAGAGGAAATTCCGCTTGCATACTGCCAATCTTTTTCAAGCTAAATACTTGTATTTTTGAAATGAGATTCATATATATTCTTGGGTTACACCTGGTTTACATTAACAATTTTATAGCATATAATATCAGTGTTATTTCCATACATACGTAAATTTATAATCATTTTACATAACTGAAATTAAATACGTGAGCTTCATGATTAAATATTTTTCTCACCATTATCCTCACAGGAATTATTAATCTTAAACAACACATAGTATACATTTTCTATTTCTACTACACATTAAAGCAAACATAGTGTCACTCTAGTCTGAATTGCCAGACAAAACCCAAGTACTGAAGATAAGAATAATTCACATTTTCCAGTTAGGAAATATATAATTTCAAACTTATTACAGTTCTTCTAGCTTAAAACTTTATTTTATCCCTGTGAACTAAAGGGTGAGGATTAAAATGGCATCTTGTTGAATTCCTGCAGATTTAGATTAGATTAGTTTAGACTATGAAGGCACTCAGTCCTTGTTTATTGTCATTTAGAAATGCATGCATTAAGAAATGATGCAATGTCCCTCCAGAGTGATATCACAAAAAAAAGGACAAACCAAAGCTAACACTGACAAGACCACATAATTATAACATATAGTTACAGCAGTGCAAAGCAATAATTTGATAAAGAGCAAACCATGGGCACGGTAAAAAAAAGAGTCTCAAAGTTCCTGTTGACTCCCGATAGTCCCGATAGCAGGCGGCAAAAGGGAGAAACTCTCCATGCCATAAACCTCCAGGCACCAACAACTGCCGATGCATTGGAAGCACCCGACCACAGCCGACTATGAGTCCGTCCGAAAACTTCGAGCCTCTGAACAGCCCCTCCGATACACCCTCCCAAGCACCATCCTCTGCCAAGCGCTTCTACCCCGCCCCACCCGCCGAGCAACAAGCAAAGCCGAGGACTCGGGGTCTTCCTCTCCGGAGATTCTGGAACACACAGTAGTAGCGGCAGCGAAGCAGACATTTCAGAAATTTCTCCAGATGTTCTTCCATGCTGTCACGTCTGTCTCCATCAAATCAGGATTGTGCACGGCACCCTACTTGACAGATAATTGATATCATTCACCGGAGTGGCCGCTGCACGCTGCATCGCGCCACCATCTTCCCCTCAAGTTTAGTTTCCCTGGCTTTCTGGATCTGTAGTCTAAATGCCAGCAAAATTATGATGTTTCAGAATCCAACAGTGTTGTTTTAACCCCAGCATTATGGGGCATTCGTGAGTTCTTCAAACTTATTGGCTCCTTGCCCTTGGCAACATTCTATTTTCCAGTATGCTCTGATTCTGTCTTCTATTGAGAGTATGGGTCCCAGAAATTCAAAGCCACATGCAGACCATCTTTGATGTTCACAAATATTGAGTAACACTTAGAAGTTTCATATGATCAAAGGAAAATAGTTAACTAGTTTTGAGAAACAAGTGACAGATCAAAAACAAGAAAAAGAATTTCAATAATAAAGAATGATACTAAATGCGGGAGCCAATGTCTTCAATTGATTTGAATGGGAGCTGTCATGCTTATACTACAGTAACTTGGTAAGCATGTTCTCCTGATTGAGATGTGGGTGCCCTTGTAAGATTGCAGTACCCTGTTGGAGCTCTGTGGAGAAACCTGTAAATCCTAATGATTAGGATTAGGGAGGAAAGTGTGTTTCCATGTCTGAAATTGTTGGTCTCTAATTAAAGTATTTGAACAAAATGATACTCCTTACTATTATATTCCAAAATCTCTGTTTTGTCCTATTTTAGTGTAATTGTTTCACTTTATTGCTTTCTATAGCTCCATATATCTGCAGAATTTTCACATTTTCTTACGTTTTAGCGTATGTTCTGTCTTACCACATTTGTTCAACTTCATTGAAGACTACATTTTCAATTCACTTACAGATGCTTTCCTGAATCTTGCTCACCATTTATCTCTGGGCTTATTCATTGACAGTTTTGATCCTTTCACTATGATGAAGACATTACTCACCAAAATCAAAAGAGTCCAGGCATATTCAGCTCGGTGTTTGTTATGTGCGCGCCACTCCGATTCAAAGTCGCCTAAAAGAGCAACAAAAAAAAGGAGCAACGACAAACCAGGAACACGTCATAATATGAACTACAGAAAGCAAACCACAAATGCATTGATTTTACTCATCTGTGACACATGTGACTTGTAGTTTTAACATAATTTATTTTTTTTAATGTAGTGCTGCCACAAAACAACACATTTCATGACATATGCTAGAGATATTAAACCTGATTCTGATTCTGGTTCTATTTCTCTGAAACACTGGTGTCTAGCATAAGTTAGGAAGTGTTCTATGCCCTGATGAAACTGCAATGACGTCCAGGGTGAAGCCGCCCTCTTGATTTGAAAAGGCCGCATATATTCCTGACAACATGCAGGTCACGAGGTCATGCAGATTTGCCAGTCATGAGAAGATCTAGCTTAATCTGTTTGTGTTTCTTAATCCTGAGTTTGGTGTATAACTCACATTAGAATCAGAATCAAATCAGACAGGTTTAATATCACCGACCTATGTTGTGAAATTTGTAAAACTTTGCGGCAGCAGTACAATACAATACATGATAAATATAGACAAAAATGGAATTACAGTAATTATATATGTATATGCATATTAAATAATTAAGTTAAAATAACTATAAGTTAAAGTACCTATGATGGAGCTGACTAGTTTTACAACTTTCTGCAAATTACTTCGATCCTATGCAAACAAGAGAAAATCTGCAGATACTGAAAATCCAAACAGCACATGCAAAATGCTTGAGGAACTCAGCAGGCCAGGCAGCATCTATGAAAAAAGAGTATAGTCAATGTTTTGGGCTGAGACCCTTCATCAATCCTATGCAGTAGCCCACCCCCTACCCGCCATACCAGACAATGATGCAGCCAGTCAGAATACTCTCCACCAGTACATCTGTAGAAGGCTTTGAGTGTTTTAGGTGACAAACCAAATCTCCTTAAACTCCTAATGAAATATAGTCACTGTCTTGCCTTCTTTATAGCTGCATCAATCTGCTGCAACCAGGTTAAGTCCTCAAGATATTGACACCCAGGAACTTAAAATTGCACACTCTCTCTATTTCTGATCCCTCCATGAGGATTGGTTTATGTTCCATCTGTTCTGAAGTCCACAATCAGCTCTTTGGTCTTATTAATGTTGAGTGCAAGGTTGTTGCTATGACACCACTCATCTAGCTGGTATATCTCATTCCTGTATGCCCCATCATCTTCTTCTGAGATCCTGCCAGCAATGGTTGGATCATCGGTGAACTTATAGATGCCATTTCAGCTATGCCTAGCCACGCAGTCATGGGTGTAGAGAGAGTACAGCAGTGGTCTAAGCACATATCCCTGTGGTGCGCCAGTTTTGATTGTCAGCACGCTGGAGATGTTATTTCCAATCCACACAGAGTGTGGTCTTCTGGTTAGGAAGTTGAAGGTCCAGTTGCAGAGGGAGGCACAGAGGACTGTGGCAATGATGGTGTTGAATGCTGAGCTATTGTCCATGAACAGCATCCTGACATACGTTCAGGTGATCTAAGGTCGTGGTAATACCCATTGAGATTGTGTCTGCCCTAGATCTACAGTAGTGATAGGTAAATTGCAGTGGGTCCAGGTCCTTGCTGAGGCAGGAATTGATTCCAGCCATGACTAACCACTCAAAGCATTTCATCACCTTAGATGTGAGTGCTACTGGGTGATAGGTATTAAGAAAGCTTACACTGCTCTTCTTGGGCACTGGTATAATTGTTGCCTATTTGAAGCCAGTGGGAACTTCCAACTGTAACAATGAGAGATTGAAAATGGCTTTGAATACCCCCGCCAGTTGGTTGGCAAAAGTTTTCAGAGCCTTACCAGGTACACCAATGGGCCTGCTGCCTTGTAAAGGCTGATATATACTTCTGCATAGGCTCTACGCCGTAGCCTATGCCAGTGGCCTATGCCATTGGGAGCATTTATACTTGTGCGTTGGCGTGTCTGTGTCGCTGCGCAATTCATTGCCAAAACGCTAGTTGGCGGTGGGGTTTCTATGCCACTGTGTTGAGTTTCTTCGTGTTGAGTTTCTTTGTGTACTACAAACAATGGCGACTGAATCTGAGCGCATCATGTTGGAGTTGGAGTTAATAAATGTTGAACAAGAGTTACTTTTATTGAAATTACTGCAACGCAGAAAAGAGAGAAGACGTGGGAGGAGATGGTGTGTACGACCATTGAACGGATTGAGGCAGAGGGAGGGTGAATTTTCTGTGCTTGCCCGGCCACTGAGAGACATGGACGAGGAAATGCATTTCAAATATTTTCAGATGTCAGCAGGTAGATTTGATGATTTGATGAGAAGAAGCAACCAGAAGTGCATCGGAGGAAATGCGATGCTACCAAGCGGACCAATCACAGTTGTTGCAGTCTGCGTCACCACGACACGTAGTTACATTTTTGGAGAGATGTGCATCAGACTACAGTGTGGGGTACACGGCTATGCCATACCTACGGCATAGATTCGACGCAGAAGTATAAATTGGCCTTAAGGGTTCACCCTCCTGAAAGACAGCCTGACGTCAGCCTCCGAGATGGAGATCACAGTGTCGCCAGATGCTGCAGAGATCTTCATAGCTGTAGTTTTATTCTCCCTTTCAATGTGAGCATAAAAGTTGTTAAGTTCGTCTGGAAGTGAAGCATCATTTTCATTCATGATGCTGAGTTTTGCTTTATAGGAAGTAATAGCCTGCAATCCCTGCCAGGGTTGACGAGCATCTGACAATGCCTCTAACCTCTCTCGAAATTGTTTCTTAGTGCTTGAAATAGCCCTCCACAAGTCGTACTTGGTTTTCTTGTACAGACCTGGGTTGCCAGACTTAAATGCCACAGATCTGGCCATCAGCAGACTATGAACCTCCTGATTTATCCATGGCTTGTGGTTTGGGTGTGTACAGTAAGATTTCATGGGCACACACTTATCCACACAGGTTTTAATGAAGTTGGTGACTATAGTGACATCTCATCCAGAGTCAAAGATAAATCACTGAATACAGTCCAGTCCACCGATTCAATGCAGTCGTGTAAGCACTCCTGTGCCTCCCTTGTTCCATACCTTCTTGGTCCTCTCTGCCTAGACTCAGGGAGTAGAAGTAGAGCCAGGTGATCAGACTTTTCAAAGTGTGGAGGTGGAATAGCATGGTAGACTTTCTAGATCTTAGTGTAATAGTGGTGCAGCGTGTTGTTTCCTCTGGTTATTTGTTGATAATAATTATTTAGTGACTTTATAAAACAGGCCTTGTTAAAATTCCCCAAAATGATTAGGAAGGCATTAGGATATGCTCATTCACGCCTATTAATTGCATCGCTCAGTTCGTCTAGAGCCTGTTTGACATCGACATCGCACCCATTGTGAAAGTTGTAAATCTTACACCAGCACATGTATCACACTAACAAATAATCTCAGCCCAGAAGTTTTGCACGTGTTCTCAGAGCTATGTTAAGCTGTCACTGAACAACACCCAGAACTATTTTGCTTTTGAGTTTGATGCTTAGGTATAAAACAGTTGAAGATGTGTTGAATGGTATTGATTCGCCCTTGCTGAAGGTAAACTCTTCACAGTCCATGCTATTTCAATTCCAAGAACCTAAAGAAAATCCTGATGTGTGATTAAGTCTATTGGGAATCATGAAGGAGAGAGACCAGTAGGTTGGGTGAGAAGATGAGCCATGAATCAGAAGACAAAGTAAGAGCAATGGATGGCTGTTTGCATTGAGTGATGGTGGTAAGAGACTGGAGGCCTCTGATCATTAGTTAACAGTGAATTTGGGTCTGGTGAATTAAAGGTTGTTACTTGGTGTTGATGGGATTGGATTGTGTGGCAGATCTGAAGGTGAGCTAATAACTAAATTTCAAAGCTGATCTCACTGCGGCCTGCTTGAGGATGTTTCCTTTCTGTTGGAGAAAGGCAATTCCATGCAGGTCATGCGAAAGCATTCTTCTGTAGGGGAAGCCTTCAGATAATGTGGATCCTTTCACTGCAAACAGAAATGCCGCAAAATGTCAAATGCTTGGGTGTGTCACCTGATCGGAAGATTTTCTGTGTTTTGTGTGGCAGGGTACAACTATTCTGTTGTCCTGTTAGGTGCAGTATTTCACTGATTTTGTCGTGTTTCTTAGATTTACTGTGTATGCCCACAAGAAAATGAAACTTACAAACACGAGTAAGTCTGCAGATACTGGAAATCCAAAGCAACACAAACAGAATGCTGGAGGAACTCAGTAGGTCAAGCAGCATCTATGGAAAAGAGTAAACAGTTGATGTTTCGGGCCCAAGGGTCTCGACGTGAAATGTCGATTGTTTACTCTTTTCCATAGATGCTGCCTGATCTTTTGGGTTCTTCCAGCATTCTGAGTGAACTTCATGGTTGCATATGGTGACATATATGTAATTTGATGGTAAATTTACTTTTTAGTTTCGTACATTGAGGAAACCAGAACAAAAAAAAATTGCTGACCATGTGCCCCATCCATTCATTCTAGTCATTTTCATTTAACTTCACGATGAAGATCAAATCATGTAGTATCCTCAACAAAATATCATACTATGTACATAAGAACACAAGAAATAGGAGCAGGAGTAGGCCATCCAGCCCATCCAGCTTGCCCTGCCATTCTATAAGATCATGGCTGATCTGTCCGTAAACTCAGCTCCATCTACCCGCCTTTTTCCCATAACCCTTAAATCCCCTACTATGTAAAAATCTATCTAACTGTATCTTAATTATATTTAGTGAAGAAGCCCCAAGTGCTTCCCTGGGCAGAGAATTCCACAGATTCACCACTCTCTGGGAGAAGCAGTTTCTCCTCATCTCCGTCCTAAATCTTCTCCCCTGAATATTGAGGCAATGTCCCCTAGTTCTAGTCTCACCTACCAATGGAAACAATTTTCCTACTTCTATCTTATCTATCCCTTTCAAAATTTTGTCTGTTTCTATAAGAACCCCTCTCATTCTTCTGAATTCCAGAGAGTATAGTCCCAGGCAACTCAATCTCTCCTCATAGGTTAACCCCTTCATTTCTAGAATCAACCTGGTGAGCCTCCTCTGCACTGCCTCCAAAGCCAGTATATCCTTCCTCAAATATGGAGACCAGAACCACACACAGTACTCCAGGTGCAGCCTCACCAGTACCCTGTACAGTCGCAGCATGACCTCCCTGCTCTTGAACTCAATCCCTCTAGCAATGAAGGCCAACATTCCGTTTGCCTTCTTAATAACCTGTTGTACCTGCAAGCCAACTTTTTGTGATTCATGCACAAGCACTCCCAAGACCTTCTGCACAACAGCGTGCTGCAATCTTTCACCATTTAAATAATAATCTGCTCTTGTACTATTTCCTCCAAAGTGGATGATCTCGCATTTACCAATGTTGTATTCCATCTGCCAGACCTTGGCCCACTCACTTAGCCTATCTATATCCCTCTGCAGACTCTCCACATCTTCTGTACAATTTGCTTTTCCACTCAGTTTAGTGTCATCAGCAAATTTTGCTATGCTACACTCAGTCCCCTCTTCCAAACCATCAATGTAATTTCAAGATGCATCTGTTTTAGTGTGATTAGTACAGTAACCCTCTCATTATGGCTCGTTGGCTAACTTTGGCTAACAGCCACGTGACTCAGCACTGCATGTATAATGGTGAGAAGGCCACCTTCAATTAGCAACATATGTCTAGGGTCGGTATGATTTGGGTTCAATCAAACAGCAAAGTTGGAATGTTATGATGAGGGAATGGAAATTGTTTTGAATGCAGTGTAAATGCTGCCCCGTGCAAAGTTATCTTTCATGAAGAAATAACAGACCTTACACCAGCGTAAAATTAAAGTGGAAGTATATTTACAGATATTTTAATTTTAACAAACAGTTAACAGGGGAAAAAGAAAAGGGCCCAGTACAGTTAAACCAGTCTAAGTGTGCACATAAACGTTGGAGCTCATTTCTGGATTTGCTGTGTGCATCGCTTTGATTACTCGTGTCCTGAACTCACATTATGTGTGAAAGACATCAGCCATGGCTCGAACTTCTCTCAAAGACCATTTTGAATGAACTGGCTAATTCAGAAGTGTGGACACTTCCTCTATAGAACCATTCATCTACAAAAATTGCTCCTTACAACGGGGTCTGTCCTTCGAGAAGCATTCTGCAGACATCTTCCCTTGTGCTCCGCTCCACACCTCCTGCCAACAAAAAACCCAAACCAGACCCTGTCCCTCAGAACTCTGATTCCCCTTGGCTCTTTTGAATGTTCCATGGCATCCTTCTTGTTGGCTGACAGAATATTCCAAGGCTGAGCAAACATGCCTTATCTTAATCAAAGCCAAAACACTAGTCTTGAAGCTTAACTAACAGAACACACTGTGTTTGCAGAAAAAATCTGATAAAATAAAAATACCTCACAGCACAGCAATAGAAATACAGTAAGACATGTTCTTAACCAGGGCATTACAGTACCAGTGTTTTGATCTTTAAAAGTAATAAACTTAAGTCTTATTTACATTAATTCACATGACTCAAAAAATCCTGTGGTGAAAGTAAATGTTTAGACATCTGAAACAATGATAATTAGGTAGTTTGAACTCAAAGCCACTTCTCCAAATGCTGAGCCTTTTGGATAAAGCACGGTACTAGGAATCCAGATTTGTTAAATTTACACTTAATGTCTGTAATTAATTTGTATTTGAAAGGTGGAATGGTTGAAGAATGAAGAACTAATTGACCCAACTCGGGATCCTAACTTCTACATCACCTTGGATCATAACTTGATCATCAAAGAGGCTCGATTATCCGACACAGCAAATTACACCTGTGTGGCAAAGAACATTGTAGCCAGAAGAAGAAGTGCAACTGCTGCAGTAACAACATATGGTAACAAGATTTTAGATCTTTGTTTATTACTCATATAAAATAAGCATAGGTATTTTGCTCAAGAATGGAACTTCAAAAATTATAATGGTAATTGAAAGTAAGCATTTAAGAAATTTAACTTGCTTCATAATCTTTTTACTCAACATCATGCATTTCTTGGTTAGTTTACAGCTTGGCAATGGTTCACCATTATACTCTGACACATTTTCCATATTAATCTCATATATTATCATTTTACATGCAATGGTTGGGCAGTCTTCATATGACCAGGATTTGACAATACAGTGCTGCATTGTGACCCTCAAGGAAGTTCTCATTATCTAATTTGATCCTTCAGAAATCCCCAAACACTAATTCCCCACAATATCTTTTCACCTCTTCAACAGCGCAGCCACTTGTGGCTTAGGCCCTACATCATCACCCCACATTCCCCTTTTATTCAATTGTCTAACTTTGTCCAATAATCCTAGTTACTCCTCAGAATTCAGCCCGCCAAAGCCCCATGTTCCATGTTCCGTGTTGATTCACTTCAAACCTACCTTCCGTTCATGATAGCACATTTTCAAATTTGTAAATATACCCAATCAGTGGCACTCAATTTACAAGAGTGATCTACAGTGAAGCATTGTGTGCTGCTGTAATCTCTCAGAACAGAATATGCAGGCCAGCATAGTTTGCTTAAGTATCTCTTAAAATGTTCACAAGAATAGTACATAAATTTAAAATCTAAAATTGTTCTCATCACCTCAGTTAAGAATATCCTTTGCTTCTGGAACATGACATTGTGGCACTCTTCAGTCATAAATGCACAAGATGCCCATTTATCAAAAAGAACCCCAATACAAAGTATATTGAACAATTATATGGCAATTATTGTTGAAATTCCTCATAAGTATTTTCTTACCACAATTGCTTGATCTAAACCAATACAGGTTTCTCCCGCCATCCGAAGGTAGAGCGTTCCTATGAAACGGTTCGTAAGCCGAAATGTCGTAAGGCGAAGAAACAATTACCATGTATTTATATGGGAAAATTTTGTGAGCATTCGCAGACCCAAAAATAACCTACCAAATCATGCCAAATAACACATAAAACCTAAAATAACAGTAACATATAGTAAAATGATATGATAAATACACAGCCTATATAAAGTAGAAATAATGTATGTACAGTGTAGTATCACTTACCGGAATCGGGACAGTGCCAAGCACACTGATTATGGTGTGCTAGACGGAGTCGTTGCAGGTGGGGTGGTGCAGTGGCCCCCACCCTCCAGGCCGCTGAGTGATACATTGCTGCGAAGAACACAGGGGTCCAGCGGTAGCTGGGAGGTACACAGCACATCGTTAAGAAAAAAGCCGAAACAAACATGCTAATTAATTAGGCGCCACCCATAATTGTCGGCCCAGATCAGTGCCGATTTCCGATTGTGTCGTCTCTGATCTGGGTCAACAATTACGTGCCGAGCGGCACCTAATTAATTAGCATGTTTATTTCGGCTTTTTTCTTAAAGATGTGCTGTGTGCCTCCCGGCTACCTTTGCATTCTCCGTGAATCGGTATCTGTCCATGGCCTGGGGGTTGGGGTGGTGGGACACTGGGGTGTCATCTCGTTGCCTGTTTCCATTACAGCAGGCAGCTCGTCTTCTTCTATCTCTGCCCGCCTCGATGTCGAAGGTCGAGGTTCGTTGTCTGCTGTGGCTGATGTGGAAGGCTTGCTTGATTGCCGAGCCTCGCGCATTTTTCTATCTCACAGTTCTTTAATAAGGACTCAAACCATCCTGCAAATATCTCCTAAATCGACGTACTCTTTTAAAATTAAATTCGTACTGTATTATTACTCATTCGGTTTTGATTGTTATCCTTTTTTCTTCCAATTGCATCAGCTCTTCATCTGTCAGTTCTTGGTGATGGGATGCCAAAACCTCCTCAACATCATGTTCGTCAGCTTCCACAAACCAAACTCACTTTGTCCTTACTTCGTTCACCAGGATCAAAATGCTTAATTATGTCTAGTTTTTACCGTAAGTGTAACACCCTTACGAGCTGTTTCGGGCTTTTCCGATACCATAGAACTCATCTTGCAAACGGCTGCTCACAGGCGCATGTTAAAGCAAAGCAGTTCCGGATCCAAGGGAGAGCGGCTGCTCAGCGCGTGCTGCCTTTTATCGCGCACTGAATTTTTTTTTCATAACAGTGAAAACACCTTCTGAAAGCGAAAACAAGGTACTAATGTAGGTCTTTCGTAACAGTGAAGTTTCGTAAAGCGAACATTCGAAAAGCGGGGACACCTGTATGTTGAACTCTCTCAGCTGAGCTACAACATTGACAATCCTCTTAAATATGTGGTAAACCCTTATGTAATCTGGGTTCTTCTAATCAGCAATGAGTGTAATGAATCCAAGTCTGCTTTTTATACTTTCTCTGATTGTTCAATTATGGTTGCATCAAAAATCCATTGAAATTAGTTTCCTTTCTGGCAGCTGACTCGCACTGTATAACTTGAGATCCATGTAATAGCTATCTCTTGATTTGACTTGGATAATTGTGTCAATCATGTTATCTGTTGCTCTAATTTCTCCAAACACGAACCTGATAAGTCCTTGATAATAATCGATAAATTAGTTTATTGAACATAATTTAACATAAGACTTGCTTAATTCAAGCAGTAGTGCTTATCTTCACTTACTCTTGCAAGTCTTCCAGGTTTTTATCACAACAGGGGGATATCTTCATTGACTTTTGGAAGATGACCTTTAATTGTTCCTCCAGTAGTTCAGACATCTTCTCCCATGTAGACAGTTCCAAATAGCTTCACTGGCATGCAACTACTTAAATGGAAGCAAGCTATCCACCTCCAGCCACATGCTGTCTAACTCCAGTGACTGAGTTTCATCTTGCTATGTTGCTCCAGTATTTTTTGTGCTGTTGGATACTGTGGCATGTTAAACCAGACGCAAATGGGCCACTATTGATCCTGCTCGAGTGACTTCAAATCAGTCCTGAACTACAGTGCTGTCGGTGTGGAATTCGTACATTATCCTTGAACCTAATGGTTTTCTTCTGTGTGCCCAGGTGTACCTTTAATATTCCAAAGATGTGCAAGTTGGCTGATGTAAATTGTCCCTAGGGTATGGGTGCACAATTGAATCTACAGGAAATTGATGGGATGGCAGGGCAAATTAAAATTTTAAAAAATGATAATTGTCTAAATGGGTGCTTGCTCATTGGTGCAGCCTGTGCAGCTGAGGGGCTTGCGTCTGCTGCATGAATCTAAGACCTGAGGCACAAAGACTCCAATGTGGGGTTGCAGATGTGAAGTAAATGGGAAGTTCCTTTTCATAAATAAATCAAATAATATTTCAACTTATGATTTAAAATTAAGTTCCAACTTAATAAAATTACTTACTTTATATTTAATAATATTTGGACATCCTTGAATATCAGAGATATGCTGTGATGCATAAAGACACTTACATGTTCTGCATCTTGTGTACATCTGGCTAATTGGTATAAATTAAATTCCATTTTTATAATTTCCAAAAGCAGCTGTGGAAGCTTTCTCAGCTGGTTCAGAGTGGGGCTTCCTCAGTTTGACCCCTGCTATCACTCAGAGCTTGCTGCTGAGGATCAGGATACTTGAAACTAATGAGCTAGGCCCTTCACTTCTCGATTCCAGCCAGGTTTGCACGTTTTATTGTCACCCGCTGCTTAAGCTAAAAGAGAATCAGTGATTTTCTCATATAATAATTGTGAGGTGTTTTAAGGGTAGTGAATCAGTATGATGAATTGCTAAATGAAATCCCTGGAGAAACTGTACAAATCCTGCACTTAAAAGTCAATATTGAGTTCATTGATCACCAGGCAGGTACTCTGGTTACAAATAAGTAAGATGAGATTTGGCCTCTTTTTAATCAGCTCTTTGTGAGGAGACCAATGATCACAATTCTTCTGCTATTCAAATACAATTCGCTTTACACCAGAGAGCCAAACATCACATCAGGAAATTAAACACATCAACAGCATGGAAACAGATGTATGTTAGATTATTATGGATTTGGCAATCTTTGGATCTTCAAGTGGCAGGTAATAAAAATACTTTGAATGGTATTTGCAAATGAGTTTTCATTGTTACTGCCTCCTTCACTGTTAAAAGTCATTTGCTATAAAGCTAGGAAAAGCTAACATTTGACAAAAGTAGAGGAATATTTTGCATGTGACCAAAAAACTGTTTAAACTAAAACTTCATTAAAAAAATCTATTGTGAGTATTGCTGATTAAGCCGGCATTTATTGTCTATCTCTAATGATTTCAAGAAGGTAGTGATGAGCTCTCTCCTTGAACAGCTGCTATTGTGTAAGGAAGGTATTCCCACTGTCCATTTTATGATAGTACATTGTATCTAAAGAGTGTCGTTGATGAATGATATCATGCCAATCAAATTGGCTTCTTTATCCTTGGTGATGTTGAGCTCCTTGATATTTGTCGGAGCTACATTCATCCCAACAAATGAAGATATTCTATCAGTGTACCTACATGGGCCTTGCAAATAGCAGGAAGGTTTTGGTGAAGGGCTCATCAAGGGAGGCTATTTGGGTGGAATTGAGGAATGAGAAAGGTGTAGTAACACTTATTGGGGTGTATTATAGACCACCAAATGGGGAGCAAGAATTGGAGGAGCAAATTTGTAAGGAGATAGCAGATATTTGTAGTAAGCACAAGGTTGTGATTGTGGGAGATTTTAATTTTCCATGCGTAGACTGCGAAGCCCATACTGTAAAAGGGCTGGATGGTTTGGAGTTTGTAAACTGTTTGCAGGATAGTTTTTGCAGCAATACATAGAGGTACCATCTAGAGCAGCGGTCCCCAACCTCCGGGCAGCGGACCGGTACCGGGCCGCAAAGCATGTGCTACCAAGCCGCGAGGAAACGATATGATTTGGCGATATGAGTCAGCTGCACCCTTCCACATTCCCTGTCACGCCCACTGTTGAGCCAGTACGCACGCGAGGTCATTACCCGCACGTCATCCAGGTCAGTGTAGGAAGGATATCAACTCCTCGAGCTTGCAAATGATGGCGGGTGGAAACGTATGTTTGACATAATATCTCTGCCGGCATTCTGGATCAAAGTCAAGGGTAAATATCCTGAGATAGTCACGAAATCACTGAAAACGTTGCTTCCATTTCCAACATATCTCTGCAATGAATGCAACGAAAACTAAGTTGCGAAATAGACTAGACTTAAGGAACCTCCTTCAGGTATCGCTGTCTCCCATCACCCCTCGATAGGACCGTCTTGTTGCAGGAAAACAAGCCCAGGGCTCCCACTGATTCAGTGATATTAGTATGTTGCAATGATTTTATATGTTTCTATGGGGAAAATATGTGCTGTGTGTTTAATATCTAAACGTTACTTAAAATGTTATGATGCTATTGACTTATATAACCGTATAACAATTACAGCATGGAAACAGGCCATCTCTGCCCTTCTAGTCCGTGCTGAACGCTACTCTCACCTAGTCTCACCAACCTGCACTCAGCCTATAACCCTCCATTCCTTTCCTGTCCATATACCTATCCAATTTTTCTTTAAATGATAATACCGAACCTGCCTCTACCACTTCTACTGGAAGTTCGTTCAACACTTACTTCAAACTCCCCTGATAATTGACTTATTGCTATATTCATGCGAGGAAAATATGCGCTGTGTGTTTAATATTAAATTCATTAGATAAACCCTTTTAGAAACAAAATTGAGTGTATTAGCCACTTATCACCTATATTGCGTTCATGATTAACACCCCCTGAACAGAATTGCCAAAAACGATTTGTAGAAAAAAATCGACACGTACACGCATGTGCAAATCACGCATGCGCAGTGGTGTCTGAGCAAGGTTTCATGGTCATTGTAGTCTTTCTCGGGGTAAACCCAATGTATTTGACTGCTACTCTTGTTCATTGGCAACCCTCCACCACCTCCCAACCGCGCCCCCCCCCCCCCCCCCAGTTGGCCGGTCCACAAGAATATTGTGAATATGAAACCGGTCCGCAGTGCGAAAAAGGTTGGGGACCCTTGATCTAGAGAAAGGGCAGTGTGGGATCTCCTGTTAGGGAATGAGATAGGTCAGGTGACGGAGGTTTGTGTTGGGGAGCACTTCGGGTCCAGTGATCACAATGCCATTAATTTCAATATAATTATGGAGAAGGATAGGTCTGGACCCAGGGTTGAGATTTTTGATTGGAGAAAGGCTAACTTTGAGGAGATGTGAAAGGATTTAGAAGGAGTGGATTTGGACAATTTGTTTTATGGGAAAGATGTAATAGGGAAATGGAGGTCACTTAAAGTTGAAATTTTGAGAGTGCAGAATCGTTATGTTCCTGTTAGGTTGAAATGAAAAGTTAAAAGTTTGGGAGAGCCATGGTTTTCAAGTGATATTGGAAACTTGGTTCGGAAAAAGAGAGATATCTACAATAAATATAGGCAGCATGGAGTAAATGAGGTGCTCGAGGAATGTAAAAAATGTAAAAAGAATCTTAAGAAAGAAATTAGAAAAGCTAAAAGAAAATATGATGTTGCTTTAGCAGGTAAGGTGAAAATAAATCCCAAGGGTTTCTTCAGTTATATTAATAGCAAAAGGATAGTGAGGGATAAAATTGGTCCTTTAGGGAATCAGAGTGGACAGCTATGTGTGGAGCCAAAAGAGATGGGGGAGATTCTGAACAATTTATTTTCTTCGGTATTCACTAAGGAGAAGGATATTGAATTGTGTAAGATAAGGGAAGCAGGTAGGGAAGTTATGGAAACAATGATGACTAAAAAAGAGGAAGTACTGGAGCTTTTAAGGAATATAAAAGTGGATAAGTCTCCGGGTCCTGACAGTATATTCCCTAGGAACTTGAGGGAAGTTAGTGTGGAAATAGCAGGGGCTCTGACAGAAATATTTCAAATGTCATTAGAAATGGGGATGGTGCCGGAGGATTAGCGTATTGTTCATGTTGTTCCATTGTTTTAAAAGGGTTCTAAGAGTAAACCTAGCAATTATCGGCCTGTTAGCTTGACGTCAGTGGTGGGTAAGTTGATGGAAAGTATTCTTAGAGATGGTATATATAATTATCTGGATAGACAGGGACGGATTAGGAACAGTCAACATGGATTTGTGCATAGAAGGTCATGATTGATAAATCTTATTGAATTTTTTGAAGAGGTTACTAGGAAAGTTGACGAGGATAAAGTGGTGGATGATCTCTATATGGACTTCAGTAAGGTCTTTGAAATGGATTCAGCAGTGGCTGGATGGGAGATGCCAGAGAGTCGTGGTGGATAACTGTTTGTCAGATTGGAGGCCGGTGACTAGTGGTATGCCTCAGGGATCTGTAATGGGTCCAATGGTGTTTGTCATATACATTAATGATCTGGATGATGGGGTAGTAAATTGGATGAGTAAGTATGCAGATTGATACTAAGATAGGTGGCGTTGTGGATAATGAAATAGGTTTTCAAAGCTTGCAGAGAGATATAGGCCAGTTAGAAGAGTGGGCTGAAAGATGGCAGATAGATTTTAATGCTGATAAATGTGAGGTGCTACATCTTGGTAGGACTAATCAAAATAGGATTACATGGTAAATGGTAGGGCATTGAGGAATGCAGTAGAACAGAGGAATCTAGGAATAATGGTGTATAGTTCCTTGAAGGTGGAATCTCATGTGGATAGGGTGGTGAAGAAAGCTTTTGTTATGATGGCCTTTATAAATCAGAGCATTGAGTATAGGAGTTGGGATGTAATGTTGAAATTGTACAAGGCATTGGTGAGGCCAAATTTGGAGTATTGTGTATAGTTTTGGTCACCGAATTATAGAAAAGATGTAAACAAAATAGAGAGAGTACAGAGAAGATTTACTAGAATGTTACCTGGGTTTCATCACCTAAGTTACAGAGAAAGGTTGAACAAGTTGGTTCTTTATTAGATTAGATTATTCTTTGGGATGTAGAAGGCTGAGGGGGGACTTGATAGAGGTATTTAAAATTATGAGGGGAATTGATAAGAGTTGACGTGGATAGGCTTCTTTCATTGAGAGTGGGGGAGATTCAAACAAGAAGACATGAGCTGAGTGTTAAAGGACAAAAGTTTAGGGGTAACATGAGGGGGAACTTCTTTACTCAGAGAGTGGTAGCTGTGTGGAACGAGCTTCCAGCAGAAGTGGTTGAGGCAGGTTTGATGTTGTCGTTTAAAGTTAAATTGGACAGCTATATGGACAGGAAAGGAATGGAGGGTTATGGGCTGAGTGCAGGTCAGTGGGACTAGGTGAGAGTAAGAGTTTGGCACGGACTAGAAGGGCTGAGATGGCCTGTTTCCGTGCTGTAATTGTTATATGGTTATATGAATTAGAAGACGATTCACACTTTGCACATCGCCCATTCAGACCCTCTCTTACAGCTGCAGTATTAATGTGACAGATGCAAGAAAGCAAGCAAGCAATGCACGCTATACTATTGGAAACCTGTCAGTATCAAATGTGCACTCGGAGTTTCCATCAGGAAGCCTGAGATGAAAGAAAGAGTCATTGCTATTGATATCTATGCTGTGCCTGGTGCACATGTTACCCAGCTTATTGTAGAGCCTGGGGTTACATAAATGAATGCAATACAAGGGAAGTGACCAGAAGGAGCAACCTAACTTTAACTGCTTCCCACTTTTGTATATTACGTATGAATCAACTGAAAGAAATCCTCATTTACATCACATAATTTTATTTAAATCTTCATGACAATATAGAAATTTGGGGAAAGCATCTTTTCCTTGTCCTAAATTTAACAAATGTCAATGTAGAAAGATAAAAGTGTGCAAATTGCTGACTAGTCTTTCAAGCTTGTTGTATGTGGTCATGGGGCGATTTGTACATCTCTCACCCTCATCAGTGCCCTTCCATATGAACACTCTTGGAGGAGACAAGATTAAAAAAATACTTGAACACAACTTCCTGTTTATCTTCCTGTATATTTTGTTTCCTTTCACATTGTGGGAGTTTAGGCAGAGGAGGAGACAATTTAGTTACTCTTGTACATCCAGCTGAAAGAGATCATCATGTTGTATATTATGACACTTCAAGAACACATCTGTTTCTAAGGACATAAAATGTGCTTCTCCCCCACACTTTCAAGCAGAGTTCAGATCCCTTTCACCCTCAGAAGTGAAGCTTATTATTCCTGACACACAGCTGGTGAAACCTCCCACAATGGCTATAGGTCCACTTCTATTAAGTTCAATCATATTCCTCAAACTACCATAACTTCCATGTAGATTTATGACTCAATGAAATATTTTTGTATCTCATATCTCTGCAGCAGTTTCTGTTGCATTACAAGATACAAAAATACTTGCATGGAATCTTTGAAATCAAATTCCATCATTCTAAGCTTAACTAGAAAGTCCAACTCCTTACTTCTGATGAGGTAACTAAAGTGTTTAATTTGGTGTCTACCCTATGGTCAGCTTAAAGATGTTTAAAGATTAAAGAATCGTTTGAGTTGTCTCATATGTATCTAAACATTTAGTGAAATGTATTGTTTGAGGCAAATCAAATCAGCGGGAATCATGCTGGGCAGCCCACAAGTGTCACCATGCTTCCATCAGCAACATAGCATGTCCACGGCTCAATCACCCTAAATATGCATCTTAGGAATGTGGAAGAAACCTATACGGTCATGGTGAGAACGTACAAACTCATGGCGGGCAACAGCAGGAATAGAATCCCCATCTGTGATTGATGGTACTATAATAGCATTGTGCTAACCATGATGCTAACAAGTCACCCAGCTCAACGTGAAAACGTGAACTTGACAATTACTGGAAATTGTCTAGAATTGTTGGACATGTTCACTGATGACCATAGCAAAGACCTTTCTGAACCTCCCCAATTCCCTGCCTTCCCTACCCTGTGCTATCCTCCCCTAAGAGCAGGAATCAAGACACTCCTGCTACCTCACCTTCCATTCTCCAGCATGTCTCCACAACCAGTCGCCCCAACCCACCCCCTCCCCCCACAATGTACTAATTCCACTGAAAATAAGTGAAATTTGCAGTTGGGAGCAGTGCCTGATTCACGCTTTTACATTTGCATCACGCTTCATTGCAAGAAGTTCTATTGCACAATATTTATTTATTTGTTCCCATGGAAATACATATTGAGCTCTGAGTTTATTCTGAAGTGCTTTTCAGGATGCTTGTACATCTTGAGATATTAACCATAAGACCATAAGCCTTTGGAGCAGAATCAGGCCATTCAGCCCATCAAGTCTGCTCCGCCATTCCATCATGGCTGATCCCGGATCCCTTTAAACCCCAAGAACCTGCCTTCTCACCATATCCTTTGATGCCCTGACCAATCAGGAATTGATCAATTTCTGCCTTAAATATACCCACGGCCTTGACCTCACTGCAGTCTGTGGTAGAGCATTCCACACATTCACTTCTCCCTGGCTAAGAAGGTTTATCCTTACTTTTGTTCTAAAATGTTTCCCCTCAATCTTGAGGTTGTGCCCTCTAGTCTGGATACCCCCACCACAGGAAACATCTTCTCTACATCCACCATATCTAGTTCTTTCAACATTCTGTAAGCTTCTTTGAGATCCTCACAAATTCTTCGAAATTCCAAGGCTGCCAAATGCTTCTCATATGTTAATAATGTCATTCACAGAATCATCCTTGTGAACCTCCTTTGGATTTTCTCCAATGACAGCACATCCTTTTCTGAGATATCTGGCCCAAAACTGTTGACAATACTCCAAGTGCGGCCTGACTAGTGTCTTATAAAGCCTCAGCATTATCTCCTTGCTTTTATATTTTACTTCCCTTGAAATAAATTCCAACATTGCATTTACCTTCTTTACCACAGACTCAACCGGTAAATTAACCTTCTGGGAGTCTTGCACGAGTACTCCCAAGTCCCTCTGCACCTTTGATATTTGAACTTTCTCCTCGTTTAGATGATAGTCCACACTATTGTTCCTTTTACCAAAAAATGATACTAACACTGTATTCCATTTGCCACTTTTTTTGCCCATTCTTCCAATTTGAGTCCTGCTGCAATCGCATTGCTTCCTCAGCACTACCTAACCCCCTCTTCCTATCTTTGTATCATCTGCAGACTTTGCCACAAAGCCATCAGTTCCATTTTACAAATTGTTGACAAACAATGTGAAAGGTAACAGTCCCAATACTGACGCCTGAGGAACACCACGAGTCGCTGGCGGCCAACCAGAAAAGGCCCCATTTATTCCCACTGGCTGCCTTCTGCCTGTCAGCCATTTCTCTAACCATGCCAGTATCTTCCCTATAACAGGATTTCATCTTTTTATGCAGCCTCATCTGTTGCACCTTGCCTTCTGCAAATCCAAGAAAATAATGTTCATCAGTTCCCCTCTATCCATTGCGCTGATTAGATCCTCAAAGTACTCCAGGAAATTTGTCAAACAGGACCTACCTTTTCTGAATCCATGATGCATCTACCTGATGGATCTATTTCTTTCCATTTCTTTAATGATAGCTTCAAGCATTTTCAAACTACAGATGTTAAATGAACTGGCCTATAGTTATCTGCCTTTTGCCTACATCCATTTTTGAACAGTGGCATCTTCCAATCTGATGGGACCTGCCCAGAGTCCAGAGAATTTTAGTAAATTATCACCAAAGCTTCTACTATAACTTTTGCCATTTCTTTCAGTATCCTGGGATGTATTCCATCAGGACCAGGGGCCTTATCTATCTTCGGGCCCACAAGTTTACTCAGCACTACCTCTTTAGTGATAGCTATTGTATCGAAGTCCTCACCTCCCATCGCATCCATCATATCTCTCTTTGGCAGGTTAGGTGTCCTCTACCATGAAGACCGACACAAAATAGTCATTCAAAGCCTCTGACATTTCCTCATTATATCAAATACCCCTCCATGTCCTCCAAGGGACCTAGGTTCCCTTTAGCCAACCTTTCCCACTTTACATAATTACTAAAAACTTTTACTATCAGTTTTTATATTTTGTGCTAGTTTATTTTCATAAGCTAACTTCCCTTTCTTTATTGCTCACTTAGTGGTTCATTGTTGCTTTTTAAAGTTTTCCCAACCTTTCAGTTTCCCATGACTCTTGGCGACTTTGTATGCACAAGCTTTTAGTTTGATGCCTTTTTTAATTTCCTTAGTTATCCAAGGCTGGCTCTTCCCACCCTTACTATCCTTGCTTTTAATTGGAATATACTTTTGTTGAGCTCTGTGACAAATCTCTTTGAAATTCTTCCACTGTTCCTCAACCATCACACCATATGTGTTCCCAGTCTACAGTAGCCAAATCCTCCCTCGTCCCATTGTAGCCTCCACTGTTTAGGCATAATACACTGGTTTTAGATTGAATTATTGCTCCCTCCATTTCTATGAGAAACTCAATCATTTGTATAAGAAACTACAAGGTCGCTAATTTTTTACCTGTTTTATTGCACAGGACCAGATCTAAGATAGCATATTCAGTAACATGCTGTTCAAGAAAGCCTTCATGAATACGTTCTATGAAGTCCTCCTCAAGACTGCCTCAACCAACTTGATTCACCCTATCAATGTGCAAGTTAAAGTACCCCATGATAATTGCTGTTCCATTCTTACATGCTTCAGATATTTCTCTGTTTATTGTCTGTGCCACTGTAATGTTATTATTCAATGGCTGATCAAATATGAACAACTCCCACCGACAATTTACTATTCCTAATCTCTACCCAGATAGATTCATCCTGATCTCATCTCTAGTTAAGAGCTCTACCTCACCTCCCTGACCTTCCTGCCTATCCTTCCATATTACCTGATATCCTTGGATATTTAATTCCCAATCCTCTCCACCCTGCAAGCACATCTCTGTAATGGCCACTAAACCCATTGTACTGATTGTGCCACAAGTTCACTGACTTTGTTTTGAATACTATGGGCATACTAAGTGCCCTTATGCTCATTGTGCTTTTAAAATCTTGTAATCTTTTACTCTTTTGCACTTGACTTTTCTTCACTCCACTCTTATTTTCTCTTTTTTATCTTTTGCTTTTTCTTTATCTTTATCCACACTTTTCTTTTTCACTTTATCCATACTTCCCCAAATTGTTGAACCCACTCCCCTACTATTTAGTTTAAAGACCTATCCACAGCCCTAGTTATACGATTCACTGGGATTCATGGTTCAGGTGGAGTTACATCCATCATGGTCATGTAACAGCCATCATCTATTTGTAAACCTGCTGCTTTATCCTCAGCTCTATCATACTGACTCTCATCCTACTGCCATATTACTTTGAACCACTCCCCATAGCTTTAGAAAACCAGCAAGAATATTGGTCCCCCTTGGTTTCAAGTGCAACCCATTCCTTTTGTACAGTTCACACCCGCCCCAGAAGAGGCCCAGTTATCCAGAAACCTGAATCCAATTCTTCAGCCGCTCATTTATCTGCCACCTCATTTTATTCCCATCCTCACTGTCACGTAGCACAGGCTGCAACCCTGAGATTACTACACTTGAGGTCCTGCTTCTCAGCTTCCTTCCAACTCTCACTATTTTTTCAGGACCTCCTCCCTTTTTCTACCTATATTGTTGGTATATGTACCACGACTTCTGGCTGCTCACCCTCCCTTTTCAGGATATTGTGGACGCATTCAGAAACATCATAGACCCTGGCACCTGGGAGGCGAGCTACCATCCGTGTTTCCTTTTCAAGTCCACAGAATCACCTATCGGTCTCCCTGGCTATAGAGTCTCCTATTACTGACGCTGTCCTCTTCATTTCACTACCATTCTGATCCATAGGGTCAGATGGATCTCCTCTCAACAATACTCACATTGGAGTACTTATTGTTGAGGGGGATGACCACAGGGACGCGCTCCACTATCTACTGTTCTCTCTTCCTTCTCCTGACAGTCACCAATTTATCTGTCTCCTGTGGCCTTGGGGTGACTACCTCCCTGTAGCTTCTCTCTATCATGCTTCACTTTCCCTAACAAGCCAAAGGTCATCAAGCTGCAGCTCCAGCTCCTTAACATGGTCCTCTAAGGAGTTGCATCTCGATGCGATGCACCTAGTACAGATGTGGCCACTGGGGAGGCTGGAAGTCTCCTGGAAATCCCACATCCTGCACCCAGAACAGAACACTGGCTCTGTAGACAGGAGTTAAATAAGAAAAAAAACATATAAGAAGTAACGAATGTACTTACCTTCTTACCTTGCCTCCACCTGTTCTCGCCAAAGCCCTGTCGAACCAAAGTCTTAGTAATCTGATTCAAGACTACTCCAACGAAGATGGTTCACACGATCGCCACTCCACTAGGTGGTACCTTTCTTTTATAGTGACTGCATTTTTAAAAAACTCTTTGCTGGACCTGTGTGGGAACGCTCCTGTTGCGTCTGCACAGTACTCCAATCAACAACTCCTGTTGAAAAACTTGCTGCTTTTTAGAGCTCTTCACTGGACCTGCACAGGAATGCTTCTGTTGCATCTGCACAGTATTCCAATCAACCTTCTGTCACATCTAGATCTCTCTCTTCCTGAATAGCATACAATTCACAGACATTTGTACAGTATGCATTTGCATACTAGTGCCTAACATAAAATTATATTATTTCAAACTGGGTTTGCCAGATCTGAGGCATTTCCCCCAATCCTATCCATTTTAACATTTAAGAATAAATTGGACAGATACATGGATGGGAGGTGTATGGAGGGATATAGTCTGTGTGCAGGTCAGTGGGACTAGGCAGAAAATTGTTTGGCACAGCCAAGAAGGGCCAAAAGGCCTGTTTCTGTACTGTAGTTTTTCTATGGTTTCTATGTCACTCCATTGTCCATTTTACTCATCTAAATTCTTGATACCTGCGTGGGACTTTATATCATCTCCAGTCTGCTTCAAAGTTAAAGTAAATTTATTACCAAACTACATATACAGTCTGTCACCATATACAATCCTGAGATTCACTCTCTTGCTGGCAATCACAGTAAATACAAGAAACACAATGGAACCAATAAAAGACAATACCCAACAGGGTAGGGAATCAACCAATGTGCACCCTTGGGTTCCTGTATCTTCTTCCTGATGGCAGCAGGAAGAAAAGAGCATGACTTAGATGGTGGGGGTCCTTGAGGCTGCTTTCCCATGACAGCACTCTGGATGTGCGCAAAGGTGGGAAGAGTTTTACCCACGATGAACTGGCTGTATCCACTACTTTTGTAGGATTTTCCGTTCTAGGGCATTGATGCATACTGTGCCATGATGCAACTAGTCAATATACTCTCCACTGCAGATCCATAGAGGTTTGTCAAAGTTTCAGATGACATGCTGAATCTTCACACACATCTGAGAAAGTAGAGGCACTGCTGTTTTCTTCGTAATTGCTCTTACATGCTGGACCCAGGACAGGTCCTCTGAAATGATAACACTGAGGAAGTTGCTGACCTACTCCACCTCTGATCCCCTGATGGGGCCTGGCTCATGGACCTCCAGTTTCCTCCTTCTGAAGTCAATAATCAGCTCTTTGGTCTTGCTGATTTGAGTAAGAGATTATTGCTGTGGCACCACTCAGCCAGATTTTCAACCTCCCTCCTATATGCTGATATGTCACTACCTTTGATACCAATGACAGTGGTAAACATGGCACTTGGAGCTGTGCTTAGTCTCACAATCATAAGTATAAAGCAAGTAGAGCAGAGGGCTAAGCACACAGCATTGTGGTGCACCTGCGCTGATGGGGATTGTTGCTGCCAAGCCAAACTAACAGGGGTGAACAAGTGAGAAAATTGAGCATCCGTTTGCACAAGGAGGTATTGAGGCCCAGGTCCTGAAATTTATAGATTAGTTTTGAGGGAATAATAGTATTGAATGCTGAGCTGTCGTCAATGAAGAGCATCCTAATGTATGCATCTTCGCTGTCCAGATGTTCCAGAGTTGAGTGAAGAGCCAATGAAATGGCATCTGATTCAACCTGTTGTGACGGTAGGCAAATTGCAGCAGATCCTAGTCGCTTCTCAGGAAGGAGTTGATACTTTCCATCAGCAACCTTTCAAAACACTTCATCCCAGTGGATGTAAGTGCCACTGGACAATAGTCATTGAGGCAGGTTACCACCATCTTCTAAGGCACCAGTATAGTTGAAGCCTGCTTAAAGCAGATGGGTACCTCAGACTGCGGCAGTGAGAGGTTAAAGATATTGTGCACACCCCTCCCCTTTCAATAAATATAATGATTAATATATATGTTGCAGAGTATCAGTCCTGGGGGAGACTACAAGTAACAGCCTACTTGCAAAAATGCTACCATTAATGTCAATCTTTTATTTACAAAAAGGCAAACTATTCCTCTTCAAACCCAGAAACTGTATTCAAATTCTGCAGAATCCTATTGCATTCAGTGGTTTTTTTTTGCATTTAACCTAAGGATTTAAAAAATAAATCATGTTGCACGATGTCAGCTGCATAGAATGTGGAATTCAAAATTTTCATATTATTTAACAGTTGATAAGGCATGATACATTTCTTTAATATAACTGATTTTAAGACCCAAGGCTTCCTTTGCCAAGAGAAATTGAAAGTATACAACAAATAGGATTAGGCTGCCTGTCTCCAAACTACACAGAGGTTGGGTGATACACCCCTGCCACATGGTCTCAGCTGAATGTAGAAATGCACAGTTGGAACTTGAAGATTTCATGTTTAATGATGCATATTGAGCAAGGGTAGCACCCAGCGACATCAGGGTAATTATTTATGAGTGAAATTAAATGCAAGGGTGACATGCTTTCCCCATTAATGAAGGAAAGAAATCTGTCACTCTCACCAAGAAAACATGATTAAAACAAGTTGTTGAAAGTTGTGACTGAATACAATGAAGGAAGTGGTTTATGGACACAATCAGATTATGAAAATTGATCACAAATGCTGGTTTAATTACATCCTGTGGTTTAAAGCTCTTCTACTCTTAGACTACCTGTCCAAAATTCACTATTACATATTCCCTCACAACACCATCCATAGATGAACTACCAGTTCTGCCCATTTATCCTGACATGATTATTACACCAAAGCCATTTACACAGTTGGGCCTATGCTGGCTTCTTTGAGAGTCCATTCATCCTCATTTTGTATCCCTATTTCCTATACAACTATTTTTCTCTCTCACAACTCGCTTTGCCTTTTTTGCTGTTAAGTTACACCAAGGGGTAATTTACAACAGCCAGTCAATCTATAATTTTGGAACACGGTAAGAAGTCAGAGCAATCAGAGGAAACACACACGGTCAGGGAGAGACGAGCCGAACAGTGCCCATGGTCAGATCAAACCTGGAGCTATGAGCTGCAGTGCTGTTCACACTCATTGTTCAGTGTTGGCACAGCCCAGTTCCTATGCAGCCTCGCAGAGTGCACTGCATCTACCAGTCAATAGCTCTCCCTCATTCATTCATTCTTACCCATTCTACAACAAAATGCAAAGCACAATGCAATGGTCAGACAAAACAAATTTCTGAGGGCACAGGTGCAGGGATTGATGCCAGACAGACATACAGTATCAAGCAGGCTTTTTGACCCATAGAGTACATACTGACTATCATTAATCTACATTAATCCCCTTTTATTCTCAGCACACTCCTATTAACTCTATCCACATTCTATCACTCACCGACACACTAGGGACAATTTGCAAGTGCTGATAAATCTACTAATGTGAATATCTTTAGGATGTAGGATGAAGCTGAGGCACCTGCAACTTCTCCACATAATCACAAGGAGAACATACCAAGCCCACACAGACAGCAGCCCAGGTCAGAACTGTAGCTGGGAGGCTGTGGCTCTACTAGCTACACCTTTATGTCATCCAGTGCCATGGGATTAAGTGACACATATGTACCCTCCTCAACTGAAGATGAGAAACTGGAAGCTTGTGGAAAACTGGTGACAGAAGTTAAGTATTCTTGGCACACATAACATGGAAATTTTATGACTTTGACATGACAATCTTCCAAGGTCCCCATCATTACTTAAAGTAATAAAGAACAATAAAAACAAGAATCAGAGGAACACACACAAAATACTGGAGGAACTCAGCAGGCCAGGCAGCATCTATGGGAAAAAAGTAGAGTTGACATTTCGGACAAATACTCTTCAGCAGGATTCTTCAGGACTGGAGAAAAGAAGTTGCAGGGTAGATCTTTTAAAAATGCAAACAACAGGAGTTCTGCAGATGCTGGAAATTCAAGCAACACACATCAAAGTTGCTGCCTGGCCTGCTGCGTTCACCAGCAACTTTGATGTGTGTTGCAGGGTAGATCTACTCTTTTCCAAAGATGCTGCCTGGTCTGCTGACTTCCTCCAGCATTTTGAGTGTGTTGCTTTGATTTCCAGCAGCTGCAGATATTCTCTTGTTTGTGAAGAATCAGAGGATCTCATTTGCCCTGAGTGAATGCCTTGTACAGGACTGTGGACTAGGTCAGATGGTGTTATGCCATCGATGGGTCCCTTTGCTTTTCACCTGGTGATTCACACTCACAAGTAAAACATAAACAGTCACTGATTGTAAGAATGGCTTTTCAGAGTCCATTTTGTCCAGGTTCAGTCCTCTTCAAACTCAGATCAATGAGACACACAACACTGAACATTGGGATCTGTCCCCAAGCCAGGCTCCAACAGAAAGAGGAAAAGACCAACCTAATAGTGGAACTCCGAGAGGTTTGCCACATGCCCATCTCCATTAAGGTTTCAGCTTGGCTTTCCAATAGTTTCTTACAGACTATACTCAATTCAGATATGGCTAGATCTGTAAACAAGATGTCACATTCCTCATCCACAGCCTCTGTAGCTTTCCAGGGTGGTAATGAACCAGGATGGAAATGCCGGCGAATGGTAAAATGCATTTTCCAGCCATTGCTACTCACCTATAAAATTATTGGTTCCCATAATGGGCCTCTTTCCTGTATGTATGCTCAATAGCAATGTATGTCATACATATGTATTACTTAATACTGCACATAAGGAGACTATTTAATCCATTGGTTCCATGCCATTTCCCAATAGATCTCTCACCTGTTCATCCTCCACCTTTCTCTCATATGCCTGTCATACCCGCTATTATGTTTGGCTACATACCTACATTTTTTATAGTAGCTAATTAACCATCGATTTTTGAGAGGTTGGGGAAATTGGAACGATAGCAGACATCCAGTTGGTCACTGGGAGAATGTGCAACCTCCTCATAAGGAAGCATCTTGGAATGCAGCGAAACTGGCAAGTCTGAATAGCCACTCCTTTGAACAGCTGTCATAACTACCAACTTTATGGCTAACCTATCTATCACTAGGATTATTACTTGAAATTAATTGCAAGGTTTGTTGATGTATCTCCATTGGTGCCTCAGGAAGAGAAAGATGTAGAAGTCTACCAGGCCCAGTAGATAGCGGTGTTCTTTAGAAGACTAGTGGAAACAGCTTCACTGTCAACAGTACAACACTCCCAAAAGGTTAAAAGTGGCCCTCGATATCAGTGAAAAATGTTGTCATCTCTTCTACTTCCAGCCTTCCATCTGTGCACTTCTGTGCTACACTGTTGAAGCACCCATCACATCACACTGAGGTTTAGTTCTTCTGAGGTTTTGTCAAATATGTATATATCCGCCGACTTTACCTTATCAATCTGAAAGCTCCTAAGGCGGAGTAAAACATCGTTCCATAAAACATATATTTGCCACAAATATTTCAGAAGGAGCTGAAATACCAGCTCCAACGAGAAGCTTTCTTTAGATGGAATCATCATAACTTTAAATATTCAGCTGAACC
This sequence comes from Mobula birostris, assembly GCF_030028105.1. Classification (NCBI taxonomy): domain Eukaryota; kingdom Metazoa; phylum Chordata; class Chondrichthyes; order Myliobatiformes; family Myliobatidae; genus Mobula; species Mobula birostris. Next base: position 135,717,924 of record NC_092376.1, read on the forward strand.
ATGCCTTAATCTTACATCTGTTCATTGGTCAGTTTCCCAAGCACAAAGCCATCAATCTGTATTTTACACATTCAATTTGAAAGTAAGTAAAATGCCCTTAAAGGTATCCCCTCAGCCCAGGAAGCTAAGAAAAATCTAAATATTAAATAAAGCTTTGCTACCAAGTCATTTTGACCCATCAGCTGGCAGCAATAGTTTATTTTAAATGAGAAAAGAATAACAGGCAGTGACAAAGATCACAGAGCAAGGTTGCCTGAGTCTAATCGAGAAACAATAATTAATAAGTGATCATGACTTATTAATTGATAAAAATAGCAAAAATAGAGTTTAAGTAAAAAACAAATGTTTTATTTCTGAAGATTGTGTATCAGTTCAATGTTACTAAGGCAGCTAGATAAAGTAATTTGAAAGATTTAACATTGCTTTAGGCTTTGAAAGAAAATGATTTTTTTTTGTTTCTTTGCAATTTGGAAGGGCTTATAAACGCAATATCAGAAAATCTTTCTGTATTGCAATAGGTTATAAGCATTACAAGGTCATAAAATATTGCCAAATTATCTTGCAGAATACAATAGTTTTGTCTATGTCTGATAGTAGTTTTATAAGTATTACATTTACCTGTAAAACTTGCTGTTGGCAGCAACCCTGTTAATAACTTTCAATAATCAGGGATTACAAGAGAAAAAACTAATTACTAAAAACATGACTGCAATCATAATGCAAAAAAAGACACATAAAAATGATTTTAAAGATTGATCGCACTTGTGAGTTGATCAAGGATCCAAATAATACCTGAAAAAATGCTGGATAACAAAAGGATTCTATTTAGGTATGGCAGGGTATTTTACAAACATCAATGGTAATGAAAATTTTAACCAGTCAGAGTTCTTCAAATTTGTACGAAAACTGTCATCTCCCTTCCATAGTTTTCAGGCTAGCCAGTGTCTAGATATTAACTTGATCAAGAGAGAAAGAATTTGCAATAATATAGCATTATTTGCCACTATAGAACATCCCAGAATACTTTACACCTAATTATATCAGATATGAAATGTAGCCATTTTGTGAATGTAGAAAACTAGAAGATAGTTTGAACAGTGAAGGATTCCACAAACATCAATGTCATGGTGATTCAATAATCTATTACAATGACATAACGGTGATTAATATTACCTGAAGAATGGGAGTAATTACTCTGCTCTTTAAAATAGTATCAAATATTCCTTTACACCATTCTGGGAAAATGGACACATCCTTGATCTAAAATAATATCAAATAGAATATTGCTGACAATGTACTCCTCCCTTAGCTCTGCATTGCGAGTATCAGCCCAGCCTAAGTTTCTGGGCTTGTGTTTTTGCAATGGCATTAGTCTCCACTATTTTCAGACTCAGACCTATGTGTGCTGTCCAGTACTATTGTCATCAATAATTTTGTTAATCAAGCATGTTATAATATCTTGATAGATATGTTAATAAAGTCAGAAAGCTGCATGGTCTGTCTGAGCTAAAGAAAAGATAAGCACTGAAAGGATATAGTTTAATCATTCCTTTGGTTGCTCATTCCCTTCAGTGACTGAGAAGTGATATTGTAGTATGTGGTGTGATTTAAATGGACTCATTTATATTGTTCAACACTAAACAAATACCTTAGCCTTTTGTGTCAGTATTTATTCACATCACATTCTTTTATTGCTTCATGCTTTGGGGAGTAGTGTATTTTACTGCTTACAAATGGAACATGTTTTTTTCCTGAGTGTTTCAAAAGCTGTTAATTCACTCCTGGAAAGTGACTTTTCAAATTCTGTTTATTAGTCAATATGATATTAATGAACAACAGTGTCAGACGTTTCAGCAGGTGGTGTCATTTTAGAGTTGTCTTCAGATCACTAAAAATGAACAATTTATGCAATTTGTTGTGGTAAAACTGAGCAAAGCCTCAACAATAAAACAATCACAGTGCTCTTTATGTATAGGGCAAACAATAGTGTATCCCACTAGAAGTAAAATGGTTTTGACTTTTTTATGAACTAAGAATATACAATACTAGAATTTATCAAATCAGGAAATACATTGGCCAGATATGATATGGAAATGTGGAAATTAATGTGCATAAGTGTCAACCATTCTGGGATTCCCAAACAAGTTTACGGGATGTGGGAATTTCAAAGTTTCTGGCAGCTGTTTACCGAAGTTCTCATCATTGCAGTCTGTCACCGGATTCTTCATGAAGACTAATGATTAAGCATGAAACGACAGCAATTCACAAATTAATTTGAAGAATCTTATTTAAACAGTCTGTGATCGGTAGGACCTAATTGATTCATTTATGTGATGGATTAAATTGTGTATTGGTATTTTTGGATGTCAAAGTTTAAATAATTTTATTATCAAAGTACATCATCATCATCATCTCATAGTGGAGAATGATTCTTCCCCTGGTAGTTGATCTGGTTGCTTGCGGGTTGTGAGATGACTGAGGAGGCGGATCCATAATCCACAAGCCCTATTGCCGTGTTTCCAAGTGGAGGTCACTGAAGTGGTGGTGGATGTAGCTGGTTGGGCCTTTTCCAGTCTCTTCTTACGTTGAAGCCACTTAGTCTCAACAGTACAGTGGAGGTATTCTTCGAGCTGTGCAGTCCCTCATAGAGAGTCCTTCTCCAGCTTTTCCTATCCTGTGCTAATTTCTCCCATCCATTCAGGTTGATGTGGCACTTCCTCAGGTGATGTCTTGATATTGTCCTTGAGCTGCTTTTTCTGCGCTCCAGGAGTGCGCTTTGCATCCTTGAGTTGGCTGAACAGGAGTTGCTTAGGGAGGTGGGAGTCAGGCATATGGATGATGTGGCCAACTAATCACAGTTGGTGTTGAGACACAATTGTGGTTATGGAGGTAATGTTAGCTTGCTCCAGGATGCTGGAGTTAGTACCCCTATTCTTCCAGCTAACTCTCAGAAACTTTCAGAGGCATCGTTGATGGTAGGTTTCTAGGGATTTTATGTGCCTGCTGTATGTTGTCCATGACTCCACTCCATATAGCAAGGAGGGGAGGACTAGAGCTTTATAGGCAAAAAACTTAGAGTTGGTCTTGACATCCTGATCTTCAAAAACCCTCTTTCTCAGCCTGGCAAAAGCCCCACACGCACAGTCTATTCTGCGAATATTTCAAGGTCAGTGTTGGCTCTTGAAGAAAGAAGGCTGCCAAGATATGGGAAATGATCAGTATTCTCCAGAGGGATGCCATCAACTTGGATGGTTAGAGGTTTAGGAGCTTGAGCAGGTTAGGTTTTCTTGATGTTTAGATCAAGTCCCAGGAACTTGTATGCTCTGGCAAAAGCATCCATGATGCATTGCAGGTCCTCAGAGTGACCAACGATGACATTGTCATCTGCATATTGGACCTCCATGATGGAAGGAGTTGACACTTTGCTCTTTGCCTTGAACCTGTTAAGGTTAAGGAGTGCCCCCCCCCCCCCCGGACTACTTGTGGGTGGTTCTTGGCCTCTGAGGTGAAGAATGGTTGCAATGAAAACGGCAAACAGAGTTGGGGCAACGATACACCCCGGATTGACCCCAGTCTCAACCTTAAAAACGTATTATTTCCGAGTCACTGTTGCTGATGACTGTTGCACTCATACTATTGTGTAAGAGCTGCAGGATCTTGAGGTGTTTCTTCAGGCACCCAATTTTGGATAGTACCTGCCAAAGGACAGAACAATTTACAGAGCCAAATGCTTTGGTAAGGTCTATGAAGACCATTTAAAGTGGGAGATTTTTTTTCCTGGGCTTTCTCCTGCAATTGGTGTGCTGTAGAAATCATGTCACATGTTCCTCTGGCTGAACGAAAGCCACACTGAGACTCAGGCAGGAGATCTTCTGGCAGAGGCGAAAGCTGGTCACATAAAATTCAGGTGAGAACCTTCCTGTTATACAGAGGAGGGAGAAGCTCCTATAGTTTCCACAGTCAGCTTTGTCATCTTTTTTGAAAAGTGTGATGATCAGGGCGCCCCTGAGATCAGCTGGAATCTTCTCCTGGTCCCAGATCTTGACAAGCATGTCATGAATATGATTTAAAATTTATGTGAAAACTTCATTGAGGATTTCTGCTGGAATTCCATCAGGCCCAGTGGCCTCATTTCTTGCAGGTCGTCTACACTTCTTTGATAATAAGTGGTTTACTCATGTCCTCCTTCATGTGTCATTGTGGAAGCTGGTTGATTGTCAATGTACATATACAGTATGTCACCATATACAGCCCTGAGGTTCATTTTCCAGTATATGCAAGAAACACAATAGAATCAATGAAAGACTGCTCCCAAAGAAAGAGGTTAATAATAATAAATAAACAAGCAATAAATATATAATTTAATTTAATTTGCTTTAATAGTCTGAATTCATTTGAAAGTTTTAAACTATTCTATGAGTTTTAAAAATTTTATCTTACATGCTTCATTTCAATGTTATTTTAATCAGTATTTAATAGTTTGGACTTTTTTTTAACTCTAAGATTCACAAACAGTCCTTTTGACTACTTTTTCAGCCAGCAATGCCTTGACCAACGCTATGCTGTCTACCTAAGCTTATCTTTCAGCAGCATCGAATGGGGCTTAATCTGAAAGCTATAGGAGCAGAATCGGCCATTCTGGCTGATTTGTTTTCCCTGTCAACACCTTTCCCCTCACTTCTCCCCATAACCTTTGATGCCCTTACTAATCAAGAACCTATCATTCTCCATTTTAAATACACTGAATGACATGGCCTCCACAGCCATCTGTGGGCAAAGAATTCCACAGATTCACTACCCTCTGACTAAAGAAATTCCTCATCACTGCTTTAAATGGATGTTCTATTCTGAGGCTGTGCTCTCTGGTCCTAGCCACCTCCCTCTATAGGAAACATCTTCACCATGTCTAACCTAGGCCTTTCAAGATTTGATAGGTTTTAATTAGATCCCCTCTCATTCTTTTTAATTCCAGCAAGTACTGGCCCAACCCCACCTTCATACACAATCCCTTTCATTTTTGGAATCATTCTTTTAAACCATCTCTCCAATGGTAGCACATGCTTTCTTAAATATGGGGTCACAATACTACAGATATTGATTGACTAGTGCCTTATAAAGCCTCAGCACTATATCCTTGCTTTTATATTTTACTCCTCTTGAAAGGAATGCAAACATTGCATTTACTTCCCTTACAAATAACTCAATCTGCCAGTTAAGCTTTAGGGAGCACAAGGAATCCCGAGTCCTTTTGCACCTCTGATCTCTGAATTTGCTCCCCATTTAGAAAATAGTCTAAATCTTTATTCTTTCTACAAAAGTGCATGACCATACACTTCCCAATATTGTATTCCATTTGCCACTTCTTTGCCTGTTTTCCTAATCTATCTGTCATTCTGCAACCTCCCTACATCCTCAACACTACCTGTCCCTCTGTTTCATCTGCAAACGTGACCATAATACTATCAATTCCATCATCCAGATCATTAACATACACTGAAGAAAGAAGTGGGCCCAACACAGGCGCCTGCGGAATACCTCTAGGCATGGACAGATAATCAGAAAAGGCCCCTTTATTCCCTATCTTTGCCTTCTACCAATCAGCCAATCTCCTGTCCATGCTAGCATCTTTTCTGTAATACCATGGGCTCTTATCTCATTTAGCAGCCTCATAAAGGGCACCTTGTCAAAGGTCTTCTAAAAATCTACACTGACTCTCTTATGTCTATCCCGACTGTTATTTCCTCAGAGAATTCCAATATTTGTCAGGCAAGATTTCCCCTTAAGAAGATCATGCTGAATTCTGCCTATTTTATCATTGGCTCCACGTACCCTGAAACTTAATCCTTAATAATGAACTCTAACATCTTGCAAGTCAGTGAATTCAGGCTAACTGGCTGATAATTTCCTGTCTTTTGCCTCCCTCCGTTCTAAAGAGTGAAGTGATGTTTGTAATTTTTCTGCCCTCTGGAACAATTCCAGAATCTACTTATTCTTGAAGGATTACTGTAAATGCCTTCATAATTTCTTCAGCAACCTCTTTCTGAACACTGGGGTGGAGTCCATCTGGAGCAGGTGACTTATCCAACTTCAGACCTTTCAGCTTCCTAAACACTTTATTTTTTAGAAATAGCAACTTCGCTCACTTATGCCCCTGACACTCTTGAATTTCTGGCATGCTGCTGGTGTCTTCTGCAATGAAGACTGATACAATACACTTATTGAGTTTGTCCACTATTTCTTTGATCTCCAATATCATTATTTAGCAGTCCAATATCGATTGTTGCCTCTCTTTTATTGTTTATCTGTCTGAAAAAAACTGATATCATTTATATTATTGACTAGATTATATTCATATTTCGTCTTTTCTCTCCTTATTGTAATGAATTGCCTTCTGTTGGTTTCTAAAAGCTTCTCGATTCTCAAGCTTTCAAGTACTTTTTGCTGTACTGTATATCCTTGCTCTTGCTTTTATGCTGTCTTTGACTTGGCCTCTTGTCACAGTTGCCTCATCCTCCCTTTAGAATGCTTCATTTTCTTTGCGATGAACTAATCCTGCATCTTCCAAATTACTCTCAGAAATTCCAGCTATTGTTGCACTAGCATCATCCCTGCTAGTGTCCCCGTTGGTTAACTCCTGTCTTATGCTTCTGTAGTTACCTTTACTCAACTGTAATACCGATACATCTAATTTTAGCTTCTCTCTCTCAACCTGTATGGTGAGTTCTATCATATCATGAGCACTGCCTTCCAAGGTTCCTTTACCTTAAGATCTTATTACATCCAATCCAGAATTGCCTTCTCTCTCGTGGCCTTCACCACAAACTGCTCTCAATAGCCATCTCATAGGCATTCTACAGGTTCCTTCTCCTGGGATCCAGCACCAACCTGATATTCCCAGTCTATGTTCATATTGAAATACCCCATGATCTTTGCAATTTTGCCACTTTTACATGCCTTTTCTATCTCCTATTGAGTTTGTACCCCACATCTTGCCTACTGTTTGGAGGCATGTATATAACTTCCATTAGGTCTTTTTACCCTTGCAGTTTCTTAACTCTACTAAAAAAGATTCTACCTCTTCCAATCCTTTGTCACTTCTTTCTATGGCTTTTCACCAACAAAACCACCCCACCACCTCTGCTCAGCTCCCTGTCCTTTCAATATAATATGTATCCTTGTATGTTAAGCTCCCAGCTGTGATCTTCTTCCATCCCCAACTCTGTGATGCCCACAACATTGTACCTGCCAATTTCTAACTACGCTACAAGATCATCTACCTTATTTCATATACCGCGTGCATTCAGATATAATACCTTCAGTCTTGTATTCACTGCCTTTCTTTTCAATTTTATCTCCATGTTTCCTGATAGTAAATTCTTATTCCTCTTTGAACTTTTTGTCTTACTCTTTATTCTGGAGACTTCGATAACCTCTTCTGCACTCTCCTCTTCTACTTTATCCATCCTTTTCCAACCCATTCCCCTCACCCCAGTCCAGTGACTCCTCAGGACCCTGGTCCCAGCATGGTTTTGTTGAGCCTGTCCCGTCGGAACAGTTCCCTCCTTCCCCAGTACTGGTGCCAATATCCCACTAATTCCAGCCCACTTCTCCCACACCAATCTTTGAGCTCAGTCATTTGATTCTGTGATCTTACTGGTACTGCGGCATTTGCACATCTTGGATATCAATCCAAAGATTATTACCTACTTAGTTCTGCATTTTAATTTAGTCCCTAGCTGTTCAAATTCCCTCAGCAAAACCTCGTTCCTCATTCTTCATACATTGTTGGTACCCACATGGACCATAACAACTGGATCTTTCCCCCTCTCTCCATATTCCTTGCAGATCAGATAAGAGGTTCAGAACACAGGCACCAGGCAGACAACACAGCCTTTGGACACTGATTTTTGAGACAGAGAATTGTGTCTAATGTCCTGATTAAATTATCCCTAATTAGAACTACATTTCTGTTCTCTTCCCCTCTTAAATGGCTCCCTGAAACTTGGAGCCAACATTCAGTTGCTCATCCTTCCTCTCAATGAGATTTACATGGGCAACATCCCGCCTTGCAGATGAGGGCGGGGGCGAATTTTTGCAGGAAATTCTTGGCAAAGGAATCAAGAAAGGTAGGTGGAAAGGAAGGACAGTTTGTCCACTGAAGACTGCAAAATCTGATCTGTTATAGTACATCTTACAAAGTTTGTTCATTGAACTTTGTTAAGCTGTTCTCTTTAATATATTTTGCTAACATGCATTAATCTTCAATATTTTTGTATTTCTACAATGTAACTTGTATTGAGACTGTTTATAAATTAACAGTGATTATGTTTATAAGCTATTCAGTGAAATAAAAGGATTTTTAGAAGTCCTGAAGACATCAGAGATGCAATTCAACCCCATTTAAATTTTTCATTTTCAGGCCTTTGTCTTTCCTTTCCATTTTGACATAAGATAATAAATAGTTAAGCAACTGAGAAGTTCTGAAAGATCAACACATTTAGGTTGGACCTAATGTGATTTGTCAGTCAATTGAACTTTATTTTTTTCTCAGATGTATTGGGTTAATATAGCTAAGCATTGTTTAATGATATTTTATATCAGCAGTGTTATATCCTTCAACACAATAAACTGAGGCATAGAAATAAACAATACCTCTTTGTTTACTTGTTAAACTGCTTTAATCATCAAAATAGATTTGGGGTTCAAAATTCTCAGAATAACCTTTACATTTTCATATCTATGTAATCCTATCAATTGCTTATATTCAAATAATAGAACACTATTATTTTTCATGATGCTTTTGATTTGTAGAGGTATTTGGTGTATTTATTGGTTGCCCCTTTTGAACAGTAAATGGTGGCTGGTCCACATGGACAGAGTGGTGGCCCTGTAGCACTACCTGTGGTAGAGGATGGCAGCAAAGAACACGCACTTGTACCAACCCTAGCCCTCAGAATGGTGGATCATTCTGTGATGGAGAGAACACCCAGAAAACTGCCTGCACCATCTTGTGTCCAGGTAAATATTTAACTTCTAATTGTTTTTCATATATTTCAGTTGCCCATTCCCAATTTTCATTTGGGACTATGTATAAGCTGAAAAACTAGAGACTCAGAATTAATCAGTCTTAGAAACTAACAGATATTCATTCATTTTCATTTTCTCTCTCTCTCTCTCTCTCTCTCTCTCTCACACACACCACACACATCTAAACATGCTAGTAACTTCATCTGCAGAACTTTGTCAGTAACAGTTTGGAAATCTTAAAAAAAAAACACGTGATTGAGCAGGAGATCAAATGATGATGAAAATTGGTGACAATAGGTGGAGTTATGTGGACAGTGAAACAAAAGCTATCGAAGGAGTGAGATTTCAGTGCGAATGTAAAGGTGTGAGTTGTGGAGTTACAGTGAGTGAATGTGAAAGTAACTGGCTCCGAACTTGAGTTGTGAAAATGAATACAAGTCAGTGAGTGTCTGTGTGATGGATATTAACCGTCCAGGGCCCAGGGGGACATTTTACCAAGCTCAGCTTTCTAACACAACAGCAAACTCTTCCAGGGTCAGTGACTTATTTTTGAGCAAGTTAAAGTGCCAACCAATATTCCTTGCTCAGCCACTTGTAAGCAAGTGAGCAAAAGGGTCCTCATTGGCCCATTATTTAATCAAGAGAAAACAATGGGGTCCACTTCTGTTTAATTAAACAATGCATTCACCTGGGCTGACAAATGTAACTGAAAAATGTCACATTGTGTGAAGTCAGCAAGTAGTGAAAAAAGTAGTATAACTGTAAGAGAACAGGTAGGTTTGTTAGGAATGACAGAAAATGACTAGAATCTATTCCTCTGCTTTCAATTTCTGCAATAGACAACTCGTTCATCTGCAACATGTTAGTATGACTTTTAGTTTATAGGGGTTGTACCTTCATTTTGGAAATCCTTTGTTTCTGAAATCATTTGTAATTTGGTAATCCTTTATAAGATAAAATTCTCAAAACTCAGGATTTCTATTTAAATATAAATGTATCACTAAAAATGAATGAACAGTGTTTAAACTACTTTGATAACTGGAAGTATGTCTTCATTGGTGGAGGGGGGGTTGCTGCTCAAATGACAGGAATTAGCTGCTAAACTCACTGTGGATGATAAACAGGGAAGTGATCGAGCTTTTGAAGAGTAGTTGGCTATAGTTTTACCTCCCTCTAGTGCAAGTACGCATAGCCATCTGTATCTGATAGGGCTTAGGATTTTTATTTGAGCTCAGAAACCCAAGGATAGCAAACCCAATACCATTACATCTCTGTGATTGAGTGGAAGATATACAAGAAAGATAGAGTGCAGAAGTAATAAAAAAAAAGTAGAATACAACATTTCTATTTACTTGGAACACTTAAGACATACAATCCATATTTCACACACTTTCAGTAACCAATTTTCTTCTTGAAGCTTCTTCCAAATACATATATGTAAGCTGGACACCAATTGATACAAATCACCTAAATACAATTAACACTATCTAATTACAATTAACACAAATTAATACATGTCACAAGGATACAATTAACACAAACATACAGTGGAATAGCAGCTGATTTTCAGGGCATTTATAATTGTTCGATATTTTCTACTAATAAGTATCTTTTTATACACTATTATCTACTGTAAACAATTTTTCCATAATTATTTGAATTAAATTTTTGAGTAGATCATATTTAGAAAATTATTGAATAAACCGAGCAAATTTTTGTCTGGGGTTCTCCCAAGACAGGCATTGCAGCTGGACCTGAAAGGATTTGTCAGATCCAATGGTCCAGGGTAAGAATTCAATGATGTAACAATGGCAGCAAATTCTGCTTAAAATGCATCTGTTGAAAGTTGCAGAATATCATGAGGCATGACACAGGAGCACTATTAAAGAAAAATTGCCTCCACACAAAGGAAGGAGCTACAATGGAAGGTGACCAAAGGAACGATATAGAAGAAAATAAGAATGAGGGTCAATTGGAGTGTGGGTAGGAGGTGGTAGGGGATGTATTAAGGGAATAAAAAAAGAGGGCTGGTGATCTGACATGTAAGCAAAAGCTGCTAGAAATTATTGTGAGAAAGGAAGATGAGTTGATGTTAACTGATATTTTAACCGATTTTTTTTTTGAATTTCAGGTACTGATAAACTTTTTATACCTTTCCATATTTATTCCTTGGTTTTTAATGAAAATTGTACAATAACTTGGTCAGTTCTGCTCGTAGGTTGTTATGTATATTTATAATTTAATTTCTTCTCTATATTTAGTGTATATTAATATGCTAGTAAATGCAGGGAGAAACAACAAAAGTTAACAGCATATTTTCTGTGATCTAAGCATGAGTTTTTCCAGCATTTTCTTTCACATTTCCAGCATCTGTTTCTGCAGTTTTTTGTTTACTGATTACATGATGAAACAATGTTTTTCTAACTTTTCTGGAAAAGCAGTTTTAATGACAGTAAAGATTAGTGAGAGTCAAGAGAATTGTGTGAACAGATAAACAAATGATTTTGAAGGATTGAAATTTCTGCCCTCTGATACATAAGCTATGTCTCCCACTAAATCTAACTACAGAGTGAAGCAAGTAGCAATAATCTGAAAATATTTTAAGAAAATAGTTTTGAGTATCTATGCCACCTCTACCCAGCTCACACCTCACCCTTTACTAATGGGTATTGAACATCCGAAAATTAGTGGCTAGTTCCGAATGAGCTTCTCCTCAAATTTATACAAAGATAACACTTAGTTTTGTTGTCAATATCCATTTTCATTTTGTAGTTATTCCACAGTATCCTGTGCTATTCTCCTCAGATGAATAACTAATATTTTTTTTTCATTAAAACCAATGAGGGATTTAATTGTGAATAAGTATTTCTTTTTGTTCAAGAAAATAGCTCATAATTGTAATCATCTTGTCAATAAATTGTATATATTTTTGATATGAATGATCACAACTCAATTTAATTTTAAAAGATAGAAGATAAATTAGTCTTGTGTAATGTTACAAAAGATGTACAAAGTGTGAAATTGTACTCCCACCACAAAAGACATCTGAATTCTGCTTTCTCTGTGCAGTTTTGTTATTGTTCTGGTGACCAAGGAATAATTGATCCATAGGATGAATTTGCTTAGAAGTATTCACACACATATAAGATGTGTATTTAGTTCAGCCATTGTAAGCTACAAAATCAAGGATAGAGCAGGGGCAATGAATCAAACAAAAGTTAAGTGAATGATACATCAGGATGCAGTTAATTGACTATACCTTAGCATTTAAAATAATCATTCCCGCAGTCCCATTTGAAGAGCTACAGAACCTAGGTCTCTGTACCTTCCTCTACAACTGGATCATCAACTTCCTGACCGGAAGACCAGAATCTGTGCAGTTTGGAAATAACATTTCAATCAACACTGGTGCACCACAGGGATGTGTGCTTAGCCCACTGCTCTTCTATCTCTACACCCATGATTGTAGTTAGGCATAGCTCAAACAGCATCTATAAATTTGCTGATGATCCAACCATTGGTGGAAGGATTTCAGATGGTGATGAAACGGGGTACAGGAGCGAGACATGCTAGTTAGTTGAGTGGTGTTACAGCAACAACCTTGCGTTCAGCCTCAGCAAGACCAAGGAGCCGATAGTTGACTTCAGAAAAGGTAAGAGAAGGAACGCAACCCAACCCTCATAGAGGGCTCAGAAGTGAAGAGAGTGAGCAATTTCAAGTTCTTGGGTGTCAATATCTCTGAGGACCTAAGTTGGATGCAACATATAGATGGAGCTATATAAAGAATGCAAGATAGCAGCTATATTTCATTAAGAGTTAGAGGAAATTTGATTTGTCAATTAAAACACTCAAACTTCTACAAATGTACTGTGGAGAGCATTCTGACTAGCCACATCACCGTCTGTATGGGGGGGGGGGGCTACTGCGCAAGATAGCAGTAAGTTGCAGAGACTTGAAAAATTAGTCAGCTCCATTATGGGTGCTAGCCTTCTTAGGATCCACTACATCGTCAAAGAGCGGTGACTTAGGAAGGCAATCAATAAGGATCCCTCCACCCAGGACACGTCCTCTTCTCATTGTTACCGTCGAGAAGGTGGTACAGAAGCCTGAAGGTGCACACTCAGCAATTCACAAACAGCTTTTCTCCTTTCTCATCCAATTTCTAAATGGACATTGAACCCATGAACATTACCTTACTACTTTTTCTTTTGTTCTTTTTGCACTGCTTATTTTACCTTAACTCTTTAATACACATACTTACTGTAATTAAGTCTTTTTTCTCTATATGTATTTATCATGTACTTAATTGTACTGCTGCTGTAAAGTTAACAAATTTCATAACATATTCCAGAGATATTAAACCTGATTCTGATGCATATGACCAGAGAATATTAAAACTTCAAGAACCGTTTATGTGGATGTTATGGGATGGGGAGAAGATTGTGGAACTGCTGATGGGAGATCTGGAAAATATTTTTATGCTCAAGAAAATTAGTTCCAAGCTGTAGAACTTGGAGCAAAGGTAACAATGACTCCCACTCCCACTAATCAAGCTCTTTTAATATAGTACATGCAGATATTAGAGGAAATGACCAAAATCTTTGTCAAAATTTTAAGGACTATTTTAAGGAGAGGTGCTGAGGATTAGGGCGAGGTCTTAAGTGTTTAATCACTTGGCAGCCGAAAGGTAACTGTCAATGATGAACCAATTAAATTCAGGATTGCTCAAGAGAACAGAATTGGAATTTGCTTCGGGTGACTGGCCATACTAAAGGAGTTTTATAAACCGAGAATTAAAAAATGGTAAACACGAGGAATTCTGCAGATGCTGGAAATTCAAGAAACACACATCAAAGTTGCTGGTGAATGCAGCAGGCCAGGCAGCATCTCTAAGAAGAGGTACAGTCGACGTTTCGGGCCGAGACCCTTCGTCCTGACGAAGGGTCTCGGCCCGAAACATCAACTGTACCTCTTCCTAGAATTAAAAATTGGTTCCGTTATTTTAGGGGAAGCGTCTTTTGGGGAGGAATAGGAAGGAAGATGTGTGTATGGCAAGACTGAGGTTTGGACATATGGGTTTGCACTCCACTTTGGCACTTGTTGGTAAACATGGGAGTGGGTGGTGTGACTTCAGTAAGGTGCCAGAAACAGTGGAACATGTGATCATGATGTGCCACAGGTAATCAAAAGAATGTAGGAAGCTGTTTAGGCAATTATTGGGTAGATCTGGAGTGCCTAGCTTGCAGGATATTCCGGCACCTGGAGCAAGGATGGTTGAGTCCTGTGGGGCTCGAGTGAACTTTTAAATTAAAACAGGTTTGTGAGGCAGGATCTGATCGCCATCACGGATCCTGTCATACTCCTTAACAGTAGGTGGTGGTAATGCACCTTCCTGATAAGTGTGAGCCACCATTAGCACAGAAGAAGAGAATTGGAACGGATGGGGGTATCGTTATAGAAAAATGGAGGAAGGAGTCAAACCATTGAATTCTTGAAATGGGGAGTTAATTAAAATATGAGAACACTCAGTCCTCTTTTTATTGTCATTTAGAAATGCATACATCCATTAAGAAATGATAAAATGTTTCTCCGGAGTGATATCACAGAAAACAGGACAAACCAAAGACTAATACTGACAGAACCACATAATTATAACACATAGTTATAGCAGTGCAAAGCAATACCATAATTTGATGAAGAACAAACCATGGGCACGGTAAATAGTCTCAAAAGTCCCCGAGTCGATCGACTTCCGAGTCCCTGATAGCAGGCGGCAAAGGGGAGAAACTCCCTGCCATAAACCTCCAGGCACCGTCAACTTGCCGATGCCTTGGAAGCAGCTGACCACAGCCGACACTGAGTCTATCCGTCCGAAAATTTCAAGCTTCCGACCAGCCTCTCTGATACAGCCTCCCGAGTGCCTTTGACCTCGCCCCGGCTGCTGAAACACGCAAAACCAAGGATTTTGGGGCCTTCTGCTCCAGAGATTCCGGTTACCACACAGTAGCAGCGGCAGCGAAGTGGGCATTTCAGAAGTTTTCCAGATGTTCCTCCGTGCTCTCACGTCTGTCTCCATCAAATCAGAATTGTGCACGGTCCCCTACTTGACAGATAACAGACATCACCACTGAAGTGGCCGCGCGCACTGCTGTCGTGCCCCCATCTTCTCCTCCCGAATATGTTAATTGCTTTTAGGATTTTAAAACTGGAACATTTCAGCCAATTAAAACTATCTCAGAAGAGAGTAGTAGACTTCTCAGACAATGCTATGAATATTCTTGTATGAAATTAATTGGGATTGGGGAAACAGACAAAGAAGATTACATAGTAGGAAATCTGCCAACAGAGAAGCCACGACAATGGGAAGGATGTGCACTTTGATATTGGAACCTCCTAACTTCCCTGACCTTCCCCCTTCAGTTCACTGATAACATGATTTCTGTAAAGGTAAGTGTGTTAATAACAAGCTCTATTTTAATGTTTACAAACTGGAGTCCAATATAACTTACAAAAGTTTAATGACAACGCTAAAGGTTACATGGTTAGGAATGATTAACATAGGACAATTATTTAAGCTGACGTTCCTGTAAGGCATCCATACCCTTGGAATAACTGTTTCTCAAAATCATTAGCATGATAACCCTTTAATTTTTTTACAGCTGTGCAGACCGACCATTGCTCTGAGCAGGAAATTTTTACATGGCCTGAATACTGTGTGGCACTTAAAATTGTTTTATAATATGCATACTATGAATATTTAGAATGAAAATCAGAAAATCACATACTATTATTTTTATTAATTGAAGGGTATAATGAAACACAGTATAACAAAGAAAATATTTCACATTTAAGTGTGTTCTCATCTATCTTTCTTACAAATTCATTGTCTATAAACACTGTCCAGAGGAATTTTGTATCCAGATGAAAAATGCATCTTAATCTACATTCGATCATTTAAATCAGGCATTCCCAACCTTTTTTATGCCATAGACCCCTATCATTAACCAAGGGGTCTATGGACACCAGTTGGGAACCCCTGAAGTGGAACATTTTCTACTCTTTCTGGATTGACATTTGATTGAATTCATAAGACTGAATCCACATTCACAGTCAGCACTAGAAGCTTGAAATGTTTCAATGATATCGACGCGAATTGACAGTTCTTCAAAATCTCTGTTTCTAAGCACGTGGTTCAGCATATCAGTGGACATCTTAATTGAACCAGTCTTAACTTTCGCAGAAACAACAAATTTAAGATCACTGTATTAGAACCATAGAACTATAGAACAATACAGCACAGAAATAGGCCTTTTGGCCCTTCTTGGCTGTGCCAAACCATTTTTTCTGCCTAGTCCCACTAACTTGCACCTGGAACAAATCCCTCCATACACCTCTCATCCATGTAGCTGTCCAAGTTTTTCTTAAATGTTAAAAGTGAGCCTGCATTTACCACTTCATCTGGCAGCTCATTCCAAACTCCCACCACTCTCTGTGTGAAGAAGCTCCCCCTAATATTCCCTTTAAACTTTTCCCCCTTCACCCTTAACCCATGTCCTCTTTTTTTTTTCTCCCTTAGCCTCAGTGGAAAAAGCCTGCTTGCATTCACTCTATCTATACCCATCATAATTTTATATACCTCAATCAAATCTCCCTTCATTCTTCTACGCTCCAGGGAATAAAGTCCTAACCTATTCAACCTTTCTCTGTAACTGAGTTTCTCAAGTCCCAGCAACATCCTTGTAAACCTTCTCTGCACTCTTTCAACCTTATTAATATCCTCCCTGTAATTTGGTGACCAAAACTGTACACAATACTCCAAATTCGTCCTCACCAATGCCTTATACAACCTCACCATAACATTCCAGTTCTTATACTCAATAATTTGATTTATAAAGGCCAATGTACCAAAAGCTGTCTTTATGACCCCGTCTACCTGTGACACCACTTTTAGGGAATTTTATATCTGTATTCCCAGATCCCTCTGTTCTACTGCACTTCTCAGTGCCCTACCATTTACCTTGTATTTTCTACCTTGGTTTGCTCTTCCAAAGTGCAATACCTCACACTTATCTGTATTAAACTCCATCTGCCATTTTTCAGCCCATTTTTGCAGCTGGTCCAAATCCCTCTGCAAGCTTTGAAAATTTTCCTCACTGTCCACTACACCTCCAATCTGTGTATCATCAGCAAATTTGCTGATCCAATTTACCACATTATCATCCAGATCATTGATATAGATGACAAATAACAATGGACCCAGCACTGATCCCTGTGGCACACCACTAGTCACAGGCCTCCACTCAGAGAAGCAATTCTCCAACACCACTCTCTGGCTTCTTCCATTGAGCCAATGTCTAATCCAATTTACTAACTCTCCATGTATGCCTAGCGACTGAATCTTGCTAACTAACCTCCCATGCGGGACCTTGTCAAAGGCCTTACTGAAGTCCATGTAGACAACATCCATTGCCTTCCCTTTATCCACTTTCCTGGTAACCTCCTTGAAAAACTCTAATAGATTGGTTAAACATGACCTACCACACACAAAGCCATGTTGACTCTCCCTAATAAGTCCCTGTCTATCCAAATACTTGTAGATCCTATCTCTCAGTACTCCTTCCAATAATTTACCTACTACCGACGTCAAACTTACCGGCCTGTAATTTCCCAGATTACTCTTAGAGCCTTTTTTAAACAATGGAACAACATGAGCTATCCTCCAATCCCCCGGCACCTTATCCGTAGATGCCGACATTTTGAATATGTCTGCCAGGGCCCCTGCAATTTCAACACTAGTCTCCTTCAAGGTCCGAGGCAATATCCTGTCAGGTCCTGGGGATTTATCTACTCTGATTTGCCTCAAGATAGTAAGCACCTCCTCCTCCTCGATCTGTATAGGTTCCATGACCTCACTACTTGTTTGCCTTATTTCCATTGCCTCCATGCCAATTTCCTTAGTAAATACAGACGCAAAAAAAAAAAAATTAAGATCTCCCCCATTTCTTTTGGTTCCATACATAACCGACCACTCTGATCTTCAAGAGGACCAATCTTGTCCCTTACTATCCTTTTGCTCTTAATCCTGTAGAAGATCTTTGGATTATCCTTCACCTTGACTGCCAAAGCAACTTCATGTCTTCTTTTAGCCCTCCTGATTTCTTTCTTAAGTATTTTTTTGCACTTTTTATACTCCTCAAGCACCTTATTTGCTCCCTGTTTCCTATACATGTCATACATCTCTCTCTTCTTCTTTATCAGAGTTCCAATATCCCTTGAGAACCAAGGTTCCTTATTCTTATTCACTTTGCCTTTAATCCTGACAGGAACATACAAACTTTGCACTCTCAAAATTTCTCCTTTGAAGGCTTCCCACTTACCAATCACATCTTTGCCAGAGAACAACCTGTCCCAATCCACGCTTTTTAGATCCTTCCTCATTTCTTCAAATTTGGCCTTTTTTCAGTTTAGAACCTCAACCCGAGGACCAGATCTATCTTTATCCATGATCATGATTGCTGCGATATCTTTGAGGCATCATTTTTTTTGTAATAGTAGCTGAGTAATTTTTTTGTCAGTCACATAACATTCTCTTTTCCAAATTCAAAATTGGTTGCATTTGCAATGGGAACAGGGTCAGATGCTTACCTTTCTATTCACTCATCGCCAGGAGAGCTCTTATCTAAGTGATTACACACCTTGAGTGAATCGAATAATAGGTACAGTTTCTACATCGGAACTTGTAGATGCAAGCAGATCTTTCACTTTATCACTCCAGTAAACAGTATCACCATGATACTGTGACTGTAACATGTTAATTTCTACTTTTGCATTCTCCGGTAATTCAATTGTATTCAAACAGCTTTTGTGAAGGAAATTTGCAAATACAAGATCTTCTAAAAGGTTAAGAACGGTTAAATTAATTAATATTGCAGATCGGTCAAAATCTTAAAGCTGATTGAATCGTTATATTCATTAACATACTCTTTGTAAACCTGGATCAAAACTTTGTAATTCCTCATTAAAGCAGCAATGGAAAATGTCTTGACAGCCATCTTACTTCGTTAAGTGGTCGAAATGACACATCACATTCTGTGACATGAGATAATTCTAGCTTTCCTTTATAGCTGATGACCTGCTGAACATTGTATATGCTGTTTGTAGCAGTGTTTCTATATCCTGCATAGTCCCAGGTCTTCTTTGTGTGAAATGTCATGTCGCTCAGACAGATACTTAATTTCTCAGCGAGTAATTATTGCCACATCATTATTCTTTCCAAGCATAACATTTGCCCCGTCTGACGTAAACACCACCAACTTTTGAATATCAAGATGATTGTTGATATAAAAACTATTTATTGCCAAGTTAATATTGATACTGTCACATGCAGTTAGTTTCAAAATACCCACAAACATAATCTCATCGGAAGTTTAATTTTCTTGTTGAAACTTAAAATACAAAAGTAACATGTTTTGTACAGAAACTTCTTTACTTTTGTCAGCAGTTAGTGTATGGAAAGAAGATTTCTGCAGTACTTCCATTATCTGTTTCTGAAGCGCAAAACTAATACACTCAGCAAATTCAGACACATAGCTCATGCTGCAGCAACTCTCTGAAATATTTACATATTTGGCCACGTGCATGAATTTCTTACATGAAATCCAAAGAAGCATTAATGTTAATTGCCAATTACCATCTTGACCATATCAGAGTTAGAATTTTTTTGTACATCATGTTTCATTCCTGTTTCATGTTCTTTTGGAAGTTCAGTTAGCATGAACAGAGTTCCACATTTTTTCTGGCTGCGTAATTTGGTAACTGCATCTTTCTGAATTCTCTGGTTAAGGTGTTGTTTTAAGTAATCTAACTTGCATCCTTCCCATTTTGTTCCATGACTGAACTTCCATCTGCCCCCGACCCCTCAAATTTCACTTCTGCACAAATGATACAGTACCTTACACTGGTGATGTTGTATGTAATTGGTGGAAGCTTAGGTAATTCACAACCACCAACATTGACTTGGGGTTCACTTTAAGAGGCTGGTTTGACATGATGACGTATTACATAAAGTTCAGTTTTTTTGGAGTACAGTAAATGAGTTGTTACAGTTTTTCTTAACCATAAAATACCTCTACCGTTATATTTGTGAAAATCTACATCGGTGACCCCAATTCTCCAGGACAAATCCAGAATTATTGACTATGTTGGCCAAACAAGAGAAACTCTGTAGATGCTGTAAATCTGATCAACACACTCAAAATGCTAGAGCAACTCAGCAGGTTAGGCAGCATCAATTTTTTAAAGAGGACAGTCACCGTTTTGACAGGACTCA
This sequence comes from Mobula birostris, assembly GCF_030028105.1. Lineage (NCBI taxonomy): Eukaryota > Metazoa > Chordata > Chondrichthyes > Myliobatiformes > Myliobatidae > Mobula > Mobula birostris. The sequence goes on from NC_092376.1 coordinate 135,738,280, forward strand.
TGTTGACCAACTCAGATACTTTGAAATGGAGTCCTGGGAGCAAAATGGTGTTGCTTGGTTTGTACAATCCGAGACCCAATTCGCACTGTGAGAAATCACTACCGAAGACACCATTTTTTTTTTATGCAGTGGCGCCGCTCAGCAACTCCATAGCAGTGAGAGTGATGAATCTGTTTGAACACTCACCTGAACGCGATAAATACCGATCACTGAAAACTTACCTTTTGCAGTCCTTTGGACTATCGGAGTCTGAATGTGCCAAACAAATGCTCTCCATGCCCAGCATCAGCGATGCTAAGCCTTCAGAGCTAATGGACCACATTCTGCCTCTCCTGCGAAATCACCATCCTTGTTTGATTTTTAAAGAACTCTTCATGCAACAATTGCCTGATCGAGCTCACAGAGTCCTCACTAACGCACCCATTAAGGATCACAGTGAGCTTCCGATAGTGGATGATAGTCCACACTCAGCCAGGCAGCAGTACATCATTCCTCCTTTCCCTGCCTCAGCAAGGCCCCCAACATAAGGATGCTGTGACTGTGAAACAGATGACACCTGGCCTGTGTTTTTACCATGCTTGCTTTGGTACGAATACTAGGAAGTGACGATGCCTTACAGTTTCGACAATGCCAGCACATCAGGATATTAGAGATCAGTGAATACTGTAGCTCCCAGCCTCCAGGGAAAGGTTCATTATGGATATCCTCACAGGATGACTCTTCCAGTGGCACACGGGCGCTCAAGTGAGTGTGCTGCTAGTATCGCCTATTGAGAAGGCAAAGAGCGATGAAATCTTTCTGGAGGCTGCCAATGGCAGCAGGATCCAGACTTGAGGGACATAGTAGGTGACACTCTGCTTCAGTGGGCGACATTACAAATGGAATTCATCCTGGCTAAGGTAGCTAGACCTCCACTCAGTGCTGATTTCCTGTGTACCCATGGACTATCAGTCGATCGTAAAAACTGGTGGCTTGTGGATGTCAAGAACTTTGGGTCATTACCCTGTTCACCAAACAAGTTTCCCAAAACAACCCTGTGAAGCGAACGCACCACTGTATATGAATTTGTTCAACTATTGGGCAAATTCCCAAACCTCACCAAGCCCACTATCTCCACTATGGTCACAGAACATGGGGTCAAGCACCACATTCCCACAACTGGCCCACTACACAGCTCCCCACTAATGTGACCACCAGGTGGCCGGAGGTTGTCCCTCCAGCGTTAACGACAGTCGCAGACATGGTTCAGCAGCACCTAGGTTGCTCGATTTGGCACAGCATCTGATATTTCCACTGACCGTGGTCCCCAATTCATATCAGACCTCTAGGCTGTAATGGGCCCAGAACCTCAGTGTTAGGATGCAGCACATCACAGCATATCACTTGCAGTCCAATGGCTTGTGTGAGTGGATTCACTGTTCTTTAAAGACTGCTCTGAAGGCTTCCCTGACCGAAGAGTGTTGGCGTGATCATCTCCCGTGGGTCCTGCTGGGGCTCAGAACAGCTCCGAAAGAGAACCTGCAGTCGTCCCTGACAGAGTTGGTATATGGTCAGCCATTATAAATGCTAGGTGATTTCTTTCCAGACGTCACGATTGCTGATCAACCCCTCATCAGTAAATTAAATTTCTTTTCAGCTATCCCTATGCCCAAGGTGGCATGGCATACAGCACTCTTGGGTTTCTTTTGACCCATATTCTGCCTTGTATGTTTTCATTTGCTATGACACACACCAACATTCCCTTAGGCCCCCTTACAATGGCCCATTCTGCACTTTCTGATGGTGAGAAAGATTTTTATCATAGACAAGAGGGGTAAATCTGAACGTATTTCAGTAGGTCGTCTTACATTGGCCCACCTTGATTTGGAGGATTCCACTACCATGTGGCTGCCGTCACAACATGACCATGATCATGTCAACATATCTCTCGATGAGTCAGATGCACATGCTGTTCTTCCACTCATGGAACACTGTACCTAAACGGGTGGCTCATCCGAGCTCTGGACAGGCTCACAATGGCGGTTTTAGTGAATTCTCGGTGGGCCTGTGTAAGGAAATGCAATTGATAGAAATATAGATAACTCACAACCGCCGATATTGAGTTGGGATTCACTTTAAGAGACTGGTCTGATGTATTACGTGAAATTCTGTTGCTGCACTTTTTTGAATTCGGTGTTTGGAGTACAGTAAATGAGTTGTTGTGGTTCTTCTTACCATAAAACACCTCCATTGCTTTATTTGCAAAAACCTACACCTGTATCTTGATTTATAAAATTATTGCTATTTTTATTTTTTGTTTTTGATGTGAAAATGGTAATTCAGTATCATTGAGTTGCAAAATCCATTCTAACTTATATTTTGCACAAGCTTTGTTTTTCAAAGCATTTAACTCTTCTGCTTTTCTTTTCAACATCCTTGGGATGCTAAAGCTAATAATAATTTTTAATGAGAATACCAAAAAATTACTATTTGAACAATTTAACAAGGTAAGTTGAAAACCTTATCATTTTAATAAAATAATCACAGACATGAAGAAAATTATGGAAATGAATTTTCTTATTCCATCAATTTTTAATTTAAAATTTTTATTAGATATTGATTTTTTTTTGAAGAATACTAACCAGAAAATGTCAGAATTTAGAATTTTTCACATCAAGCACGCACACAAACAACAACATGCAACACAAGTAAGCAATGTCAGGCAGTCAAAACAACTGACAGGCACAATGGCAAAAGCAAAATGTTTTGACTAGACAGCATTGGCATTCAGCAGGCTTGCATTTTAGTAACAATGAGCTACCAACTTCCATTCTGTACTTTTTGTCACAATTTGTAACATGTTGTAACTTGAAACTCCGAAACATTTCAAAGCTTCATCGTATTTACATTGTCAAAGTAAAAGTTGTGGTTCATTTATTATTTACAAAATTTATGGATTATATTCATTAAAACAATTACAGGGTGTTTAACAATTAACATAGATTTCAAAATTATATTTGCATAATTTCAAAATTATATCAACATTATGCAAAAGAAAATTCTATCTGTGCAGTAACAAAGGCTACATGCACAGGAGCATTTCAGTTACCGTGCAGCCATGTATGTGCACAGCTTAGAGAGATCAGTGGAGCTGGGAATTCTCCAAGTGTCAAATAAACCAGACCCACTGAAAATAACAACTGTTCTGCTCTCGTGCAGGCCAAAATTACAAGGAATTTATGTGATTGTCATGTTGAGGATGAATGACAACAGATACTTCTCCATTATTCCAACAAGAATATAGTATAGTAAGATCCCATCAGTTGAGAGAAGAAAGAACTGTTCCAGCATCTACTGTTGCTTTGTGACAAACAGGTACCAAGGTTCAAAGTAATAAGAGATTTTTGTTTTCTAATAGTTACACTGAGATTTCCATCAGAAGAGTATAGAAATGAGAAGTGTTTATACTCATTGCTTTTTATCTTTGTTTTTCTACAGGATCGAAGGAAACTGGCCTAATATAAGGCCACTGACATTAGGGACTTCATTTAATGTTCACACACATTTTCATTCAGCTACTCACTCATACTCATAATCCCAGAAAGCAAACACTCAAGGGTGTGAGTGTCAGCAGAGTGTGGGGGGGGGGGGGGGGGAGGAAAAAGAAGGCAGAATTGCAATCGTACACGAGAAGCAGAGTACAAATGGTGTTCACGGGGATTTCAGATGAAAAGATGGAACTGAAGAAGCACGTTTCTGAGGAGAAAAAGATGCTATCTGCTAGCTGGAAAACACCTAAACAAGGACACAATGACATTAGGGTCCAAGAATTGAACAACAAACTGGTACTGAGCCTCTGTAAAGCCTCTCTGGGAAGTGAAGATCACCTGGCATGAGGCAGAGTCCAGTGCCCTCTTGTGGCAGTTCATGTGAGTGGCAAATGAATACATCTCAGCATTTGCCCTATAGAATGTAATGCCTGTTGTGACACCCTTGGGCTTTTCATTGGTATGATGTACAGGCCTTTGATAATGGAAGGGAGAGAAAGGGGAAAATCTGGATTCTGTATTCTTCAAGCACTTTTGTGAAGATCTTTTCAAACATTAAAGGCAGTTTGTTCCTGAGACTGTGGGATATTAGGAAGTGTGTCTTTTTTTTTGTATTCTCGTAGCAACCAATATACTGAACACATTTTGAGCCAGGAATTTGTGAGAGCATTTGTGAAATCTGTATTTCCGTAGGACAATAGCAATGGCATGTCTGCTCTCTGATGGATTTGTTTGAAGAAAATTGTTATACCAATATTTAGGAGATTTCAAGACATGAAACAGATATTCACAGCATTCAATGGCACTGAAATGAGGGTCACATACTCAAGTACTTCACGATAAAAAGGTAGATGACAATGTTTCCGACCTCCAGGCACTGAGCAGAAGATTAAAATTCAACTAAAAAGATTTGAAAACCAATAAGGACAGTTGGTTTAAATTAACATTCCACTTTCAAAGCTATAATTTGATTGTTCTGGTCAGAAATAGTTTAGTGATTCTGATATTTTTCTTTGACATCATATGAGCTGAATGTGCTGGCACCAACTGCCACTTCATTGAAAAGGAGAATCCGCAGCACCTTGGGCCAATGAGATTAGATCTCTGCACCTGCCTCAGGTAGGTAGGGTGATTAAGGTCATTTCCAGGTGCAGTGATACAGCCAATGAGTTTCAATCCAATGTTGTTAGATTCAGTTTTAGCTCTGAAACATCTTGTAATTAAAAAAACCATGCTGGATTTACCTGCTTCATTCACAGAAGTTAATTCCAGCTATTTTTGAAAGTTAGAATGAGAAATTTCACGAAAGCAATTTGGTTCAATACTTTGAAATGTAAACCAGTATTATGGCATTCTAACTGAGGAACATTAATTTTCATAAATACTGAAGAAAATAATAATATACATTTAGACACATGGGATCTTCATGTGCGTATGTTGGTTGTCACAATCCCTACTTTACAAAGAAGTTCAAATTCACTATTAACTGTAAAAGTAAATGAAATAATTGATAGACACAATCTTTCCTCCTGCGCTACTTCAGAGACTAAGTTTTATGTAAAATTTGTTTAAAATAATTCAATCAAAACAATGTCAGTTGTAGCCTGGAGTTTCAGATGTGCTTTATTTTTTTAAATCTCTAGTCAACTAGATAACGCCCATAGCCACACACTCACCTATCCATTCTTGCAAAGTGCATCAACCACTTCATATCATATTCCTCATGACTCCTTAATTTTGTTTTCTCTTGGCACGTGGCCAAGTGGTTAAGGCATTCGTCTAGTGATTTGAAGGTCGCTAGTTCGAACCTCAGCTGTGGCAGCATGTTTGTGTCCTTGACCAAGGCACTTAACCACACATTGCTCTAGTGTCTGTGCGAGGAGTGGTGCCCCACACAGACTTTCAATCTGCGCCCTGTAAGGCATGAAAATGCCCGACACAGGCCTCTCATGGTCTGAGTTGACATTCCCTCCTCCCAACCAGTTAATAAAATTATTCCCTCACCATTTATCTCTTCGCAGTTGGTGGAAGCTTACAGCAACCAAATGGTGACTGCAATTCAAAAAGCAATTATTGGCTGCAAATCACCCTGGCAGTTTTCCACAAATATTTTAAGCACTCAGAAGTAATATCCATATTGCATTTATGTAGCAGTTTAATTTTGTAAAACATCCTAAAGGATGTCACAGGAACATAATCAGAAAACACAAGGACAAAAATTTAGAAAGATAAAGGCAATTTAAAAAATACAAATGTGTTGATATAGTACCTTTTTGCAACCTCAGCTCACATGAAAATTCTTTAAAACCAATAAAGAAACCCTAATGCTTATTGAGGTGCAATTATTGTTGCAGTATAGGAACACTAAGATCAGTTTGGATGGTGTAAATTCCCAGAAGAACTTTGTGGTAATGACCAAGCAATCTATTTTAGTTCTATTGCTGCTAATTCAGGAATAAACATATTCCAGGACACTGGAGATATTTCCCTTCCTCTTCATTGTAGTGCCATCTTTAAAGATCTGTCAGAGCTTCAGTAAAGTATCATCCAAAATAATAACTCCTCTGATTAAGCAGTACTCCCTATTGTACTGAAGTTTCAGAACAGATTTTTGTGTTTGGTTCTTGACTGGGAGTAGAACAACAGAAGTCTGACTCAGAAACAAACTATAGGTTGACTGAAATATAGATGGCATTGCAAACTGTTTTAATGAATATATTGAGCTCTGGTGTTTGTATGTGTGCATGTGAAAGAGAGGAAGGTGAGAAGAGATGGACAGGGAGAGAGATGGGAGATAGAGAGACAGAGAGGGAGCGAGAATCAACATCAGTAAAAATGAAGAAAATGGACTTTTTGTTCTAAAGCACCAGAAACATGAAGGCACAGCTACTACAAGTGAAGGGCAGGAAAGGAGGGATGCACAAGAAACAGAAACAAATTGGAAAAAAGTTTGCTCTAGTGAAAGAATTTAGAGAATAAGAATGGGGGAAACAAAACAAAAATCTTCACGAGAGTTACATATTTATGCTATGTCAAGAAGAATCCTTGACCTCTTAAAAAATTTTGGATGATATATTGGCTGTAAAAACACCAGTAAAAATGTAATTGCATCTTTCATTAGAGGAATCGGATTAATGTTGCTTGAAATTGATGTGTTTTTATTTCTAGTATTAGAATGAAAGATGTTATAAGCGCATTTCACTTGAGCAATAACTACAATTAAAATTTCATGTTGTTTCACCTTAATACATAACTATAATCACAGTTTATATAAGGTTTATTTTTATTGACATATGTGGTGAAATTAGTGTTTTGTGGCAGCAGTGCAGTGGAATACATCAAATATTCTATAAATCGCAACATGAAATAGGGTGCCACAGTAGCGTAGTGGTTAGCACAACCCTGTTACAGCTCGGGACGTTCTGGAGTTTGGAGTTCAATTCCAGCACCATCTGTAAGGACTTTGTACGGTCTCCACATGACCGCATGAGTTTCCTTCGGGTTCTCTGGTTTCTTCCCACAGTCCAAAGATGTACTGGTTGGTAGATCAATTGGTTATTGTAAATTAACTATATTAGTGTTAAATGGGTAGATCACAGCTCATTGGACTGGAAGAGAGATTCCATGCTGTATCTCTAAATAATTAAATACATAAAATATAAAATAAAAAAGTGGTGTAAAAAGAGAGCAAAAATAGTAAGGTAGTGTTCATGGTTTCATGGACCCCTTAGGAATCTGATGGCGAAGGGAACTTACGGCGGAGTTTTCACTGATTCTTTTATAACATGCTATTGCCGCAGTAAAAGTAAATCTTTATTCAGATTTTTCTGTAAGGCATTGTCATTGGTAAAACGTCTGCTGTAAAATCTTAGTAGTAATTATTAACATGCATGGTACACCAATCTGCTAAGACACAAAGAAGTTAACAAGACATTTATAGTTTGCTGTGATTGAGAAAGCCTTGATATTTACTTATCCTCAAATTGAAAGCCAGTTACTGCTGCTTTAAAAGTGTTTTTGGATCAATGGAAACTAAAAGATTAAGTCAGCAAGAGAGATATAGGAGATACTAATGGTGAATATAGATTTTTTCAGCCAATAATCACAACTTAACAAAATAATAAGTTATTTACTTCTGGGAGGAGAGTTGTTTCCTAATCTATTAATGATGATACATATTCTGGAAATTTACTATAAATTATGCACTTTCAAATTGATATTTTATTAATAAGAAAAATAGAATAACTTTCCTAGGCAATTAGAATTTGAACATAAAACATAGATATATAATACAGGGACAGACTCTTTGGCCCGTAAAGTCATGCCAAATTAATTAATTTAGTAAACAAATGACCTTCTGCCCATACAATGTCTATATCCATCCATTTTCTGCACATTCATATGCCTATCGAAGAGCCTCTTGAACACCCCTATCATATTTGTATCCACCACCCCTGACAGTGCATTTCCGGGCACCTACCACTCTCCCTGTAAAATAAAAAATTGACCTGCACATCCCCTTTGAACTTGCCCCCTCTGAACCAAAATACATGGCCTCTTACATTAGACATGTCAACACTGGGGAAAAGATACTGGCTGTCCACTATATCTATGCCTCTCATAATCTTATAAACCTCTTTTAGATTTCACAAGCCCCCACCACTCCAAAGTAAATCACACATTTGTCCAACTTCTCCTTATAGCACGTGTCCTCTAATCCAGACAGCATCCAGGTAAACCTCTTCTGCACCCTCTCCAAAGCCTTGACTTCCTTCATTTAATAGGTCAACCAGAAATGAATGATATACTCTGATGCAGCCTAAATAGTGTTTTATAAAGCTGAAACATAACTTCCTAATTCTTAAATTCAGTTCTTCAACAAATAAAAGCAAGCATGTCAAATGCCATCTTAATCGCCCTATTAACCCTACTTTCAGAGCACTATGGATATGGATGTCAGAACCCCTCTGCACATCAATACTGTGAAGTGTTTTGCCTTTAATCGTGTACTGGCCTTTACATTTGAGCTTCCAAAGTGCAACACTCCACATTTGGCCTGATTAAACTTTCCTGCCTTATCCCTGAGTGGTTCCATCTGCGCTCTAGTTATTCCCTTGCTTTCGATGTATGTGTAGAATGCCTTGGGATTCTCTTTAATTCTATTTTCCAGGGACTCTTTGCATGGCCCCTTCTGGCTTTGCTAAATCCCTCCTGAGTTCTCTTCTGGCTTCTTTATAATTCCCAAGTGCTCAGTTTGATTTTAGCTTCCTAAAACTTTCAACTACCTGTTTTTTTTTCTTTACTAAATTCACCACCTCTCTTGACATCCAATGTTCCCTAGTTGCCATCCTTGTCCTCTCTTTGTATAGGAAGGTACCTGTCCTGAACTCCGCAGTTGGTGTTTAGACACTCTCCACATGTGAGACGTGGACTTGTTCAAAATCAGCTGGTTTCAAGTAACTACCATAGAGTCCATGTACTTTCTTATAACTTCCCCTGCTCTGATGTAATACTCTCCTGCAAGGACTATACTTATCCTTACCATTGGGCTATCTAAAGACGTAAGGAGTTGTGGTCATTGTTCCCTAACTGTTCTCCAGCTGAAAGGTCAGTTTACCTGGCCAGGCTTATCACCCAACACCAGGTCCAGTATAGCCCCTCCTTTTGTTGAACCATCTACATATTGATTTAAGAAACCCTCCTGTATGCACCTAGCAAATTCTTGCCCATCTAAATCTCTTGTGCTTAGAAGGTCCCAGTCTACATTAGGGAAGTTGAAGTCAACCACTACAATAATCCTATTGTTTTTACTCCCTTCCTTAATCTGCTTGAATATCTGTGCCTCAATGTCCCAATAGCTATTGGGGGTGTCTGTAGTACAATCCAATCAGACCTTCCTTGTTTTTAGGTTCTACCTATATAGACTCAGTGGCTAAGGCCTCCATGCCTCCATTATGGTCCCCTGGAAATTACCGTGAAATTGTCCCTGATTACAAGTGTAAGTCCTCTCACTCTTCCCCTCCTTCTCTACCTTTTCTAAAATATCAAAATGCCAGAACATTAATTGTCAATTTCCATCTCTCTCTCAACCTCATGGTCCGTATACTGATCCAATGTCTAAGTTTTTCATCCTTACCCATAATACTCATAGAATTAAACTAAATACACTTCAACCCATCTGTCTTGTTGTGTCAGCTACTTAGCTCCAGCTTGTTCTTACTGGTTATGCCATATACCTTCCTCTAAATCCCTTCACTTTTTGACAGTACTCTGGCACCCAACCCTCTGCCAAACTAGTTTAAACCCTCCCGAGTAGCAACCACCCCTCTCGTATAGGTCACCCTGTCCCAAAGGAGGTTCCAATGACCCAAGGACCTGAAACCCTGCCACCTGCACCACTTCCCCAGCCACACATTCACCTCTTCTATCTTTCTATTCTTGTCCTAACTAATGTAGTGTACGAGAAGTAATCGAAAGATGACTACCTTTGAAGTGGTCCGGCCTTTCTGCCACTTTCCTAACTCCTTATACTTATTGCACAAACCTCTTCCACTTTTCTATTGATATAATTGGCATCAATGTGCACTATAACCTCTGGCTGCTGCTCTTCCTGCCTGAGAATATTCTTCAGTCACTTTAAGAGACCTTCGACTCTGGTTCCTGGGAGGCAACCCTCTCACAGCCATATAAATCTCCTGTCTATTCTCCTAACTATTGAGTCTTCTATCACTATTACTTTGCTTTGTGTATCTTTCCCTGCTGAACCACAGAACCAGCTACAGTGGTACCAACCTGACTGCTGTTGCAATGTCCTGATATGCCACCCTCGGCATCCAGATGTTGCTGAGAGGAATGGTTTTGACGGGATCCTGTGCTGTCTGTCTTGTCCTCTTACCTCTCCTGGTAATCACCCAACTATCTACAGCTCGTACCTTACATGTGACTACTTCACTAAAACTTTTAACTAAGGTGCTCTAAGCATCCTGGATGATTCTAAGTATGTCCAACTCCACCTCAAAGATTCATACACTTATTACTAAAGTATGTATGTGGTATACAACCCCAAGATTTGTTTTCCCACAGTCAGCCACAAAGCAAAGAAAACCATGGAACCCATTCAAAGAAAAGCAGCAACCCTGCTTTCCCCTTGTGCAAAAACAAACACATCATGAAAAGGCAAAAAAAAAATGAGTGAAAACCTCAGAACATAAATCAGACAGCCTGACCTGCTGAGCTCCTCCAGCACTTTGTGTGTACTGCTCCAGATTTCCAACATCTGCAGTACCTCTTGTGTCTACAATCTAGCACTGTCATTCGTTGTCTGTAGGCTGCCCCGATCAAATTTGCCCAAACTAGCAACAAAAAAAAGGAGCAAATAGAAACACTTCATGATGTGAACTACAGAGTCCAGTCCACAAACCACATCAACTAAACCTTGTCCAATACCCAGGACTCTGGCACCATCCTCCGACAGCATCGAGGGAGAGAGAGACCATTCGATTGCAGGGACCTTCCTCCAGGAGCGGCGAGTGAGAGGGAGAGAACGGCCATTACAAGCAGATACCTTCCTCTGACAGCATCGAGGGAGAGGCTGGTCGAAGATGCTGGACATCCGCTCACCTTCCCCTCTTGCCTTGATGATTTCAATCTTCCTCAATGCCTTAGTCAGTGAGGTCAGTTCAGAATGGAGTCAACCATGGACTCACACCCCTGGCTTCTTGGCCTCGAGGCTGCACGCTTCACTCGAAACCTCACCGAACAACCTCAGAGATAGCTAAGCGCCAGGCTGCTCAATTAGCCTGAAGTCACACCACCAAAATGTAAATTACAAGCTCCAACAGTAGCAGAAATGCATCTGAAAGAAAAAGAGGATGGAAAAGAAGTGAAAGAAATAGCTTTGCCAACCGTCTGGAAGATGTCGCCCTAGGTCATGTTGTTTGCTGGCGCCATCTTCTTCTGGAACTCAGTCAGGAGCTGCTCCTATAGGGGTACAACCTTCCTATAGGTATAATCTTCAGGAACACTGGCAGTCTCCCTGATCTCCCACACCCTGCAGGAGGAGCATACCATTGCTCTGAGTGACATTCCATCTTTTCTAATAGGAAAAATAATGCTAAGGAAAACTTTATCTGCCCCTACCTGCTCAGCCTCCTTTCACTGAAGCCTCCTAAACCAAAGCCTCAGAACTTATACTCAACCACAGCTCAAAGACGACCACGTAAAAGTGAGTGATTTCCACTTGAAACATAATGGATGGAGGGAGCGTACATCCTCTCTCCATCTCTTCCTCTCTGCCCTGACAAAAAGATGCTTGTATCATTTTGCCATTGATCTTCTGCTTACGAAGGGCTCAGCTTTCAGATAAGCAGAGGGTCTACTGTGCTCAAAACATCTGAAAAGCAGCCTGCATAGTTTAAAGGAGAGTTTTGTTTCTTGAATGTTACATTGATGTCATTAGATATAACAATTATGTATCTGGAAGTTGCAACTTTAGTCAGTCATTGAGAATCATGAATTAGAACTTTAGCCAGCAAAGATAGTGAGTTAAAGGTTTTATAATAGAGTGATTCCCTCAATATTTCTGAAAGGTGCATCTATATGTATGTGAAAAATCTTGCACAATAAGCAGCATGCAAAAATGCAATCCTGAGTCCAAACTGTACTACAGGGTAAGAGCTACAATCATCAAATCAAAGTGTTTGCTGTTCCCAAGCAATGGCTCTGTTTCTCAGGCAGCATGCCATGTAGTTACAGCCGCACATAAGAGATGCGGAGGCAGTTTCTTTCTACTTGTGTGAGACTCTGGCATTTGATGTGCTGCAGTCAACCTGATGTTGCTGGATCACTCATGCAGGAGGCTGCATTAGTAACAGCCACAAACCATGCTCCGCAAATAGAAATCAACGTCATTGTTATAATTGCAACTGCTTGGCTCTGATGTTGTTATAAATGATGGAAGTGGATCAATTGGAGAAATCAGAGGACAGCCACATTCTGATGATTTTAATTGGGACTTTAGCACAGATGCTGCAGTTGGCCTCATTGCTCTGTGGGTTGCAGAATCAAAAATCAGCCAGAATTAATTTCAAAGCTGAACCACTGCTCAAGGGCAAGAGTGTGGAAAGCACTTGAAGACAGGTAATGCTAAACTGCCAAGCATCCGCATATGTAATCGAAAATTTGCAGCAGAGTAGGAGGAAAGAAGTTCTTGATGTTTCTGGGAAGTGAACTGAATAACTTATTTACATTTCCACTTTTACTTTGAAATGCCTTTGTACTCCTGGAGTGACAATAGTAACCCTGCATTAAAAGTCACAAAGTGCTTCCAGATTTGTTTCTTTTATGGTTTGACGTCACTTCACAACAAAAAAAGGCATTCATTGTTTTCACAATTGTAATAATTAGAACCTTTACAAATTTATACTGAGTTTTGGAGAATAATAATCAGATCATGTCAAAATGCATCATTCTGTATGTAGCAGATGTATAAGCTGATGATTTACAACTTCTATTTGTGAATAATTTAAACATAATGCCTTTATCATGCATTGCGAATAAATTAATTCAAATACAAATAGCTTTATATTTATAAATTAGGTCAGAATAAAACAATAATGACAAAATACCAAAACCTTTTATAATTTTTCTGAATTATTGACAGGAAAACAAGATTAGGTAACTTTTTTTTCATTTAAACCGTATTTATTATACTCACAAAAACTGTGCAAATGTTAAAAGTACTTGTGACATATAATGGACAGTGCTAATGTATTATACAGTTTTATACATTCTTCACATTACGTGAAGTATGTAAAATCACATTAAGCATGTCCAGAAAGTTGGAACCTGATAAGTTAAGTACAATTTACTATTACATGATAAAATGAGAAAGGAAGTTTTGTGTAGAGCACATTTTGTCATGGTTCGGTCCGTGAAGTCCGCGTTCCGGTTCACAGTCTGGTCTGGTCTTCTGGTTGTTCCTTGTTTCAGTTGGGCTTAATCATAGGCACCTGATGCTCGTCTTGGGGCTGGGAATATAAGTGGCCCTGGGGTCAAGTGTGGGTGCTGGTTTGTCTTATCAGTATCCCCTTGGAGCAACCCACTGGTAGAAGGCTGGAGCAGACATTCATGATCTCTAGGCTTGGTTGGACGACTACCACTTCATGGAGCCTTGTTGTCTCTAGTCGGAGCAGTCATCGTGGTATGGATTCGGCCATTTCCAGGGCCAGCTGAGTGGCCATCTGTCACTGTGAGCTAGATATGGATTCAGCTGTTTCCATAGCCAACCAAGGTTGCTGGCCGCACCGAGACTCAGAGCCACCCCGGATTGAGCTCCCGTCTTGTCCTTGCCTCTGTGGGGTAAGTCAGGCTGTCCTTGCCGTTACCCTGCAGTTGAATCTGTCCCTTCCTGTCCTCGCCTCCGTTGGGTAAGTCAGGCCGTCTTTGCCGTTACCCTACGGTGGGATCTGCCCCTTCCTGTCTTTGCCTCTGTGGGGTAAGCCAGGCCGTCCTTGCTGTTACCCTCTGGTTGGATCTGCACCTTCCTGTCCTTGCCTCTGTGGGGTAAGCCAGGCCATCTTTGCCGTAACCCTGAGGAAGGACTGTTCTCTTCCCCTCCCCATCTGAATCCCTGACAGTTTCCTCGGCAGTTTACCTTGGCGGTCATCCCATCCCAGCGTCCAAGGAAGGGGCCTAGCCCTGTGAAAGCATCCCGGCCCTGTGTCCTAGGAAGGGTGCCGGCCCTGTGCTGTAAGAAGGAGTTCCTCATTCTGCCCAGAAGTACCTCGTCCTGCCCAGTCTTTGGCTCGGAGTCCATACCCAAACCTCGAAGAACCCAAGACTCGCCTGGTCCTGTAGCCAAGCCCCACCTGGTCCTGTAGCCAAGCCTCAAAGAACCCAAGCCTCGCCTGGTCCTGTAGCCAAGCCTCAAAGAACCCAAGCCATTTCCAGTCCTGTAGCCACGTCATGTCCTCATCTAGTTCCGGGGTCCAAGCCCCAGTCAAGACCCAGGTTCTAGGTCCTTGACCAGTCTCTGGCTCAGAGGTCCAAACCCAGGCTCCTAGTTCCCAGTTCCTTGCCCTGGTCCCACTTTCCTAGCCAAGGTCCTAGCCCAAGTTTGTGTTCCTGTCCCAGCTCCTAGTCTGTGTCCAGTCCCATCCCTAACTCTAGTCCCGCCCAGTTCCCAGTATTTCAGTGTCTGCGTCTTGCATTTCAGTCTGCCATCAATGCCCACCTTATGACACATTTGGGGTTATATAACATTGCTGCTTTAAGAAAATGTCAATCCAAGAGGTGCTCTTTAACAGTATAGTTGCTCCTTTTCAAATTATGGAGATATGGATATTCATGTAGTCTGAGAGGACTGCTTATGCTTTGGTTATCTGATTTTATTTACTGTACTTCTTGCCACAATCAGCCAGCAGTGTAATCTATCACTATTAACTCTGGGCAGCTTTATATTCTCTGCCTCATACTGTATATTGAAAAATGCATCCTTTAAAAGGTGCAGGTATTTTGGCTTTTGTATTTGTTTTTTTTTGTATGTATCTCTTAAACAACTTTCTTGAAGCCCTGTAGACCCTCTGGTGAAAGTTACTCTCAATCTCTGGTGCATAGGGAGTTCAATCCAGTAACAGTGAATATGATAGGAAAGTGTGTGGCTTGGAGCAGAATCAATAGATGATAGGTCTTATGCTCTATGCAACAATTATTTTCCTAGCTTTTCTATTCACCTTCAGTATTTGTGTTAAATTGATTAATGACACCCAATCCAAGGAAGGAATAATCTGGTGAAGCAGAAATGACTCATTATGGCTCCTGGACTTTGTAAATGCTATCTGTGTATGTACCATTCTAAATCAATGTAAAATTGCCTGCATTATATTACAGCAATGATTACGTCACATTATACTGCAGACCAAGAATAAAATACTGCAGATGCTGGAAAGATGAAATAAAAATGGAAGCTGGTCTAGATGCTTGACAGGTCATGTAGCATCTGTGGAGAGAGAATCAAAGATGTTTCAGATTAAAGATATTTCTACAGCAATTGGAAAAATTAGAATGAAACAATTTCAAGAGTGCTGTGAAAGGAGGAAGGGCAATTAAACAAAAGGGATGGGGGTGTTCTCAGAGAATGTAGAGAACAGAAGAGTCTGAAAAGCACAAATGGTGGTGATACAGGCTGGAGGTGATTCATAGAATCATAGAGCAATACAACACAGATACAGGCTCTACAGCCAGAGTCCATGCACCTACCCAGTTAGTCCCAATTTCCTGTGCTTGACCCATATCACACTGAACCTCTATGTACCTTTCCAAGTGCCTCATAAATGTTATTATCCTACACGTCTCTGCCACCTCCTCTGGCAGCTCATTCCATATATTTACCACCCTCTGCATGAAAAAGTTGCCCCTTGGTTCCCTTTTAGATCTTTCCCCACTTACCTTAAATCTATGCCTCCTAGCTTTGGACTCTTCCAAACTTATCCATGTCCCTCAGCATTTTAAACATGCCTATTAGTTTGCCTCTCGCTCTCCTACATTCCACCCAATAAAAACCCAGCCTGGCCACTTCTCTCCATAACTCCGGCCCTCTAGTCCAAGAAATGTCCTCAAAAGTCTTTTTTTGAACTATTTCCATTTTAAGTACAGCTTTCCTATAACAGGATGACCAAACTTGCACACAGTATTCCATGCACCCTTACCTATACAGTTGAAACATAACGTACCAACTCCAATACATAATGTCCTGACTCATGAAGTCCAATATGCTAAATGCCTTTTTTCACTACCCTGTCTACCTATGATATCACTTTCAAAAAAACTGCACAAGTGCCTGTCTTTTATAAATATCTCTAATGCCCTATCATTCATAATATTTTCCCTATGCTGGTTTGTCTTTCCAAAATATATCACTTCATTTCTATCCATATTGAAATCCATTTGCTACTCCTTGGCCCACTTCCCTGGCTGATAAAGAACCCCTTGTAATCTACAATAACTTTCTTCACACCAATAACCTTCACTTCACTATAAACAACTCTTCCTAACTTTGTGTTATCAGCAAACTTATTGGTGGAGCCTTGTTATTCACGTCCAAATCATTTAAATAAATAATGAATAACAGGGGGACCAACACCGAACCCTGTGCACATCCCTAGTCACTAGCTTCCATTCTGAGAAACAACCTTCAACAAACATGTATGCTTCCTACCTCTGAGCTAATTTTGAATCCACCTGACGTAGTTGTCCCTGGATTCCATGGGACCTAACCTTCTAAACCACAGTGGAGAAGGATAATGAGCACAGTAGCGTAGAAGTTAACATAACATTATTACAGCGTCAGCGACCCAGGTTCAATTTCATCGCTGCCTGAAGGAGTTGCAACTGCATGGGTTTCGACCCACACTCCAAAGATGTACAGGTCAGTAGGTTAATGGGTGTAATTGGGCAGTGTGGGTTCTTGTGTCTGAAGGGTCTGTTCCTGTGGTGTATCTCTAAATAAAAATTTAAAAGAATAAAGATAAATATGGAGGATGTATAGACCAGAAGATGAATGAAATCTGAAGTATTAGAACTGAGAAAAATTTTAAAAAAGATGAATAATGGGTTTAAAACGTTTGATTATCTGAAACTGCTGAATTCAATGTTAAGTCCTGAGACTATGCTGTAGAACAAGTTGTATAAATCACTGTATTTAAAAAGGTACTTGATATCAGTGGACATGAAGTTAAGAACAGTCTATATGCAAAATTGGTCTTCTATATATATTTCTTCTTTTTATTTCAGTAGATGGAAGTTGGACTGAATGGAGCAAGTGGTCTACTTGTGGCGCAGAATGCACACACTGGAGAAACAGGGAATGCGCTGATCCAGCACCAAGAAACGGAGGAAAGGAATGTGATGGAATTATCCTGGAGTCAGAAAATTGCACAAGTGGTTTATGTCCTCGGAGTATGTATGACTTTAACATATGACGTCCACTTCAAAAAGTAACACTGCAAGCTAGACATATAAAGTAGAGAATCGTTCATTATCTTGCAATTAGTTTTTGATGTATTCAATGGGAAGTGTAAAGCACAATGCCTTAAATTCTATCAAAAAAAATCAGATCTAGTATTAAAAAGATAGAAATCTCCATTGAATGCAATCCTCTTTTTGTACTATTGTGTGTATAAAATATATCAGCTTTAATTAAAGATAGCCATATGCAGTAGACCCAGCTGATATATCAAAGGTATCAATTTGAAACTGTTTTACTTTTCACAAGAATGCAGCAAAACATAGTTACAAGAAATAAATTAAGCATAAATACAAAATACAGAGATATTCAGTTTAGATTGATTTTAGACTTTGGTATCTAATGGGAGTGGGGCAGATAAGTGATGAAACGGAATTATATCGTCTTTACTACTCAAGGTAAATCCTAGTTTCAAAAAGTAAAAGGCAGATGAGGGCCCTTTTAACACAGTGATTTGGAATAACTTGGAATGGATTTTGGAATTAATTTCAATAGTAACTTTCTACAGTGTATATTTGAAGATTCAATTCTGAAACAAAGTTTAATGTTCAGTGAATATTGCACAAGGTTGAAAGGAGGATTATAGAAACTAGAAAATAAACTTACAAAGGAAATAGCATAAAATGTATTAAAATTCAGTTTAAGACCTAAAGACCATAAGATATAGGAGCAGAACTAGGCTATTTGGCCCATCAAGTCTGCACCACTATTTCAGCATGACTGGTTCAAGAATATCATAATTTGCTTAGGAAAAATCAGTATGATCTAATGAAAAGAAAACTATATGATGAAACATAGAAACATAGAAAACCTACAGCACAATACAGGCCCTTCAGCCCACAAAGCTGTGCGGAACATGTCTTTACCCATAACCCTCTATTTTTCTAAGCTCCATGTACCTATCCAGGAGTCTCTTAAAAGACCCTATCATTTCCGCCTCCACCACCACTGCCGGCAGCCCATTCCATGCACTCACCAGTCTCTGCGTAAAAAAACTTACCCCTGCCATCTCCTCTGTACCTACCTCCAAGCACCTTAAAACTATGCCTTCTTATGCTAGCCATTTCAGCCCTGGGAAAAAAGGCTCTGACTATCCACACAATCAATGCCTCTCATCATCTTGTACACCTCTATCAGGTCACCTCTCATCCTCCATCGCTCCAAGGAGAAAAGGCCGAGTTCACTCAACCTATTCTCATAAGGCATGCTCCCCAATCCAGGCAACATCCCTGAAAATCTCCTCTGCCACCCTTTCTATAGTTTCCACATCCTTCTTGTAGTGAGGCGACCAGAAATGAGCATAGTACTCCAAGTGGGGTCTGAGCAGGGTCCTATATAACTGTGACATTACCTCACGACTCTTAAACTCAATCCACGATTGATGAAGGCCAATGCACCGTATGCCTTCTTAACCACAGAGTTAACCTGCGCAGCAGCTTTGAGTGTCCTATGGACTTGGAACCCAAGATCCCTCTGATCCTCCACATTGCCAAGAGTCTTACCATTAATGCTATATTCTGCCATCATATTTTACCTACCAAAATGAACCACCTCGCACTTACCTGTGTTGAACTCCATCTGCCACTTCTCAGCCCAGTCTTGCATCCCATCAATGTCCCGCTGTAACCTCTGAGAGCCCTCCACACTATCCACAACGCAATTAAATAGATGAATTAAATACATTTCTTTTAAGGTTACAAATAAAAGGGATAGTAAACCAGGGGAGGTAATAATTTTGGATTTATGAAGAGCTACCTCACAAGATGAGGAATCAGGGACTGGAATAACATGAAAAGAATAACACAAGCACAAAAAGGTGAGAAATGAGGTGTTTTTTTTTCTAAACCTGGTAGGCTATTTAGTGGAGTGAAAACTCAGCTATCACAGTCCTTCTTGTTCCAGAAATTGACGCAGGTTTTGAGCACTTAAATTGAGCTGAATTGTTATAGTTAGTCCAATTTCTTTACCCCAATCCTGATTCTCACTAATCCAAGTGAGATCTCATTTCACAGAATAGTGACTCAGACACACCCAGAGCAGATCAATGCAAAGTCCAAGATTTTTCTGTGTAGCTCCCATGTAATACTGTGAAGTGTGTGTGTTTCTGTGTATATGGCTCTTTCAACATATTGTAACTGATTATTTTCTGCAAGGAGTTCATGGCATCCTATCTTGCAAGGATGTTCATATAAGACTTTATCTTTGAAATGACTTGCATCTCAAGGGCTGGAAGATCAAACTAATTGTGGCTTGACTCTGGAGCAGGTGTTCCCAAGCCGGGGTCCATGGCCCCCTCATTTAATGGTTAAGGCTCCATGGCATAAAAAAGTTTGGGAACCACTGACCTAGAGAGAGGTAGAGTTGTACAGCACAGAAATAGGCTACTTTGTCCAACTGGTCCATGCCAACTAAAGTGCCCCAACCAAGCTAATGCCATTTGTCAGTGTTCAGCCAATAAACTTCTAAACCCTTCCAATCCATGTACCTGTTGACCTGTCTTTGAAAAGTTGTTATTGTACCTGCCTCAACCACTTTCACTGGCAGAATGTCCCATATACCTCCCACCCCTTAGCCCATAATCTCCTGCAGTGTGTTCTTGAGCTCTAATTATTGACTATGTCCACCTGAGAAGTTCTTGGTGGTAACAGCCGCAAATATGGAAAGAACAGCTTACTGATAAACAGCAGGTAAAAGAATCAAGTGATAGGGACTTATGAGGATGGGAAATAGCATATTACTCTTTGTTTAAACTAGCAAAGTTAAAACTGTAATTTAAATTCTGATAGAAAGAAAATGTTCCTGAAGTAGCTGTTGATTTTGTAACCTGAGTTTGCACAAAGTTTCAACTTGACCATGAAACTCGTCAGCTGCTTGTTTGGTGGCTAAAGTATAGTTTTGTATTTACTGATATATTTTAATGCAGGTTAGAAGAATATGAATTGTTCACATGTGATGTTAATTTAAAGGAAAGGGGATTGTATCCTAATGTTTTCCAAGATAAGTTGCTGTCAAGTCTGGATGAATATAACCGGGGATATTTCCATTTTCTGAAGTCTTCCATGTCATGGTTAATTTGTGTGGTGAAACTCCTACATATTCCATACCACTCGAAAAGCAACATATGTTTGATATGTTGGAATGGGTAATGTGAATGTGCACCAAAAAGAAGCATTATTCTGCAATCAGAAAAAATAAATAGGTGGGAAAACTGAGGTGAAGACAAGAAGCATGTTTTCTAAACCTAGGAAAATTCCTTGTATTTTTTCTGAGCCCAAGGATTACTATAATATTTTAAATGATTACCTGAGCCTTCCAAAGCCTGAGCTATCTTTGTCTAGAGCAGTGGCTAAGTTTGTAAGTTTGCCAAAGGCTTCATCAGGGAAGGACTACAGCTGTTAAATTATGCACACATTTATCTACGCTGGCACCCAACCCTGCCTGATTTGGGGTTATTTGCAATGAATGTGTGAATGGGAATACTTCACTTGCACATGCAGACACACACACAAGACACACCTGTGCAGATGTACATACATGCACAGACCTGCATGAAATCACAGATTTCCACATGCTCAATACAGCCAGAATATCTCTCTTATTTCTGGATTCTAGTATTCATTGAATGGCTAAAGGGTTGTGAAAATATGCTCATTTTCCAAAGAGACGTTCACTCATCTAACTACCCACAAGTCAATTTAACAGCTTTGGATTTGGTATATTTTAGAATATTTAACTAAAGATGTAATTATTTAAATATCTATACTGTATCATTAAAAACATTTTCAGCAGATTATATCTCACAATCTAAAGTGGTGATTAACAAATCCAGTAAAATTATTTAACGAGGAAATGAGCACAGCTGATGAGGATGTTCTATCTATTGCATCATCTATCTCAGAATTTCATTATGTGAGGTTGTTGAAAAAGGAGAGGAGGAAGGATAGAACATTGGATTTGCAACTATGTGAAATCTATAAAAAAGAAAATAGTTAAGTATATTCGTCAGTAGCAAAGAACCAAAAAAATTATACCACAGAGTCGATAATCAAAATACTTTGATTTATTGTATTTTAATGAATTAGAATGAGTAAAGTACAAAACTGTGAGAGGATGCTGTTAAATTGTAGAATGATACAATACACAGCAGGTGTAATTCAATATTAAGACAATTAACTAGAGGAATCCCTTGATAACAAAAAGTACTGTAAGTCCAAACAAATAAATAATGTGATACCATATATTACAGCAAGGAATGCAATGAGTTAAGAGTTGAGATGCAGTTATCAATCCTTCTAAAATATCTATAATGCCACTGTTAGCTTACTGCACAGTAATTTTAGGCTTCACATGATATTGGAAAGATATTGAAGAAATAAAGAACATATGGTCTAGATTCACTAGGATGATAAGTGGTATTAAGAATTATTGCTATCAATAAACTTTGAACAAATAGAGCTATTTTCATTGGAATACATTAAATTATATTTCATAAGTCTTGATAATTATGAAGGATGGTTAGAAACAGAATGTCTGCTATGATTGATGCTTTAAGATTGAGGGGAAATGATATAAATCTAATAGATATAGGACAGATGTTTGGAGAAATTATTTTTATACAGAGAATTCTGACGTTGTAGAAATTATCAATAGGAGCATGCTATCAGTTGAGGATAGTTGAAGAATGTGGTTGAAGTAATGTGAAGTAAACATGAATAGGAACAAGGTTGCATATTAAATTAAGAACATCCTTTGTGGGAGCAGGAGTTTGTGGAGGGGCTTTACACAATTAAAAAGGTCAAGAAGGATATTATCCCTTACTAAACTGTATGTATTCCCATGGGTTGTGAACAGTGTTGAGAAAGTAGGGAATTCTCTTAGCCGTGTCTTTTATTTGTCCTTTCCTTCAATGTTCTCGCTCTTCTTGAGTGAGATTTTTAGATGTACCTCCAAGAATTTTGAACGGCAAAATCAAAACCTACAATAACAGATTAAAGAAAGCTCATGGGGTCAAATCTTCATGGAAAAACAATGATATGTTAATGGTATTCAGTATTATCATGCACAAATCAGTCAATTGGTTCAAGGTATAAAGAGGTGTGTAGTGAATCTAGATTATGTTCATCAGTGTACATAATCAGTGTACAGTGTACAAGCCTGTCATTCGCTTCATCAAAGAACATATATTACCCTGAGCCATAATGTTTTTAAGTGCTTGAAACATATTATGTATTATTATTCATTAAATTGCACAGAAAATTAAGGCTTGCCCGTGGGTAATTGTGTAATTATCCTTCTAGCAATTTTATTAGAAATTTAATGCAAAATAATGTCCATAGTCACAAAATGTAACAATTTATACAGACTCATTGCTGCCTAAATAAGTTATTATTAGGAATACTAACAAATTTCAAATTACATCTTTCAAACTAAATCTTTTAAACTTGCATTCTTTTTCCTGTCTCTTTCTGCACACTTTTTTCAGTTGCATTCTTCTTTCATTCTCTTTATTTCTCTGGAATAACTGCAGTTCATCTATACAGATTGTTCTTTATTTTCTTTAAATTTGTAATTTTATTTTTTTATATATTACCATTTAGAGATTTGGCAGTGTCATGTTTTTATAGATTACAGAGGAAAATCAAATATAATTGAATATTGAGGAGTTCATGCAAGTTGCATGCAAAGTTTTTCACAAAGTTTAAGATACTTGTACCTGATTCTGCATTCGCTTAGTGTGGTCGTTCATGCAGAAGCAAGATTTCACGTTGCTTAAGAAGCCAGCTTCTAAGTGATTTAAAGGGAGTATCTCTGATTAAGTTGCTGCCCTACAAAGGGAACCTAGTGCCAAATTAATATCCAATGAGGGATGTATTTACCTGACTCTCTTTTGGGGCACCTTCAACCTTGAACACCCCTGACTTACCTATCTTTAACTAAACTGCATGTCTGAAAACCAGCATGCATAGTCCAACCATCACAATCCCTTCCCCAATTCCCACAATTACTTAGCATAATGAGCTCCTTCAAACAATGAACCTCCTGTCCATTGCTCCCATCCCACTAACAGCTACTAGTCATATGCCTTAAGTGCTCACGCTATCCCTCTCGCCTAGATTCCTATATCCACTTATTGACTTGGCTCTCAGGACTCTCTCTTTAGACACTGGCTAATGTTGCAGGTATATCTTGCTTATTCAGGTATTCTGCACTGGATGATTAAATACATATTTTTAATTATGCAAGAACTCAGAATGTTTTGAGATTCACACAGTATTGACTTTGGATGCAACTATCTCATGAACAATATATTTGTTGAGTCATGGGATCTATCTAATTAATATTCATTTGGAAGTGCTGGCCAAATGCTAGGTGTAAATCTCAATAATAGCCCTACTGTTTATTAAGTTCCTAGTCCTTGTTGTGCTCAACTTAAAAGAATGTAACCAACTGATGATGCATCTTCAGTTGTCCTACTTATGAAGAAATTACTTAAGCTTAAAGGTGCAAAGTGTAGTATGAAGTTCCCACAGTTAGCAGCAGTGCTCATATATTCTTAACCGCTCAATCTTTAGCCACTGGAGAGCTTGCAACACTTTGACGAGCCATGAAGGGGCATCCAGGTAGCCAGGCAAGAGTCACAATTCTCTCCCCTACAAATGAATAACAACTCCACATAAGGCAAGACCCTCAATACAAAATTTACTGGAAACTACCACTTCATTTCCAGTAAATCTCCTCAGACAGACCTCCTTGTGTAACTAAAGCCTAAAACTAAATATCAGCCAGCCATCTTGTCAATGTATTTAGCTGTTGCAAGAGGAAAAACACTAATTCTATTTCATCTTCCAAAAAGCTTTTCAAGCCATTGATTCTTTCAATGTGTTTAAATGTGTCTGAATATTCCTGATATTAAAAAGAAACTAGTAAAAAAAATTAAAACATTATCAAAAATAAAATCAACTAAAATAACTTTTAATTAAAATATTAAAACAAATAAAAGTAAACATTTGTATTACCTGATTATTCTGTTTCTTTCCAGCAGTAAGGTATATTTTTTAATGACTGGGGACAAATGGAATCCTGATGAAGGGTCTCAACCTGAAATATCTAATGTTAATTTCCTTCCATAGATGATGATTGAGCTGTTGAGTTCCTCTAGCAACTTCTGTGTTTTTTTTTAATTAGTGGGCTTACAGATCCAGAATCAGGTCTAACCAGACACAAGATCTGGAAACTGATTCTCTACCAGTAATGCTGCGGAGTTTCAGCAAGAACCTGCTGCACTATGGGTCTGCCTGTGGGATTCATTTGTGTGATGTAGTCTAGAAATCACTGGCTGAGCTCAATCAAATAAGCTTGAGATGTCTTTCATTTGCAGAGAATCCTGAATTTGTTAGCATTTACCTAATGCTCAAGATAGCACTAAACTGCTGTGTCTGCTGAAGTTGCGTTTCAGACTTAGTTATTTTCAAGGGTTTTTTTCTTCCAGGTACATAGGGATGGCTTTGGGGACAGAGGGGAGATACGGGTTAGGGGCAGGAATGTAGGGGAAATTGAAGGACATACAGTAGTTTAAGCCTTGGCTCCACTTATAAAGGGTGTAGTCAGATGTTAGGCTGGAAGACCAGTGAGAACATTCAGGGTCCGGTCATCAGCAAGACCACAGTTCAAGGCCAGGAAATTGGGCCCTCATTTAGGGTCCTCATTTGTGATCATCTGCGAGTCCAAGGACAATACCGAAGATTGAAGCACAAAGGTTGATTGAAAGTCCAGGTTGAAGCCCAAAGGTCAATTCAAGGACCAGATCAAAGTCCAAAGTTCAATCAGAGGTCTGGATTAAAACCCCAAGGTCAATTGGAGGTCTGGATCAAAGCCCCAAGGTCAATTAGAGGTCTGGTTCAAAGCCCCAAGGTCAATTGGAGGTCTGGATCAAAGGTCCAAGGTCAATTGGAGGTCTGGATCGAAGTCTGAAGATTGATCAGAGGTCTGGATCAAAGCCCAAAAGTCAATCAAAGTCAAGGCTTGATGGCCAAACCCCTGAGTCTGTGAATCTCTGCAAATCTGCTGGGGAAGTCGGGGCTCAGTTTCTGCAAATCCATGAATCCACTGCAGACGGGAGGCCAAAGACAGCCTGTCCAGGGGTTAGAGGGCTGTGTATGTGAATGGGAGGGAGGCTTATTTCACTGTTGTTGCTTCGTTGCTTGTGTTCTGTGTCGTTCTGCTGAACATTATGGGCATGCTTTGTTGGCACTGGAATGTGTGGTGACACTTATGGGCTGCGCCCAGCATATCCTTGGGTGCATTGGTTTTTAATGCAAGCAATGCATTTCACTGTATACTTGTATGTTTTGATGTATGTACATGTAATAAATAAATCTGAATCTGAAAAAGTATTGCTAAAGTACCATCAAAGCTAGACTGATGTAACATCTATTTTGCTCAAATAATATAAATTAAATGATAACAAACATAGAATTACAGTTAACAGACATTCACAATTTCATAAAGTAAAACAGTGGAACAATGAAAGTACATGTTCAAAATGAGAAAGGCAAAGAGTAGATTATTATATAAGGTAGATAAATATTTAAAACCTAATTTTGAATTTGTATTTAAAAGCTTCAACCATTTACTTAATAAACTTCAATTATCTGCATCAATGACATTCTAGCGAATAGCTTACTATTTCTGTAAACTTGAATGTAAAATCAATAACCCTAAAGCTGTGACCTTGCATTTCGAAGAATTCAAGAACTGTCTAACTGTGAGTCAGATAAAGGGTGGTTAGTTTAAATTGGCTGAATGAGATACCAGGCTCGGCATGCGATCCTTTAAAGGCACTGTGAGGAAATAACCACAGAATGAAAGTTCTTTGCATATGGTGAGCATAAATTATATATTAAATAATCATAATTTCATTAAACTGCTGTGAATTGTTCTAATGCCATAAGCATTGCGTAATAAGATTACATAAGATTGATGGCACAGAGACATGCCATTTAACTCACAGCTTAAGCTCCTCTTCAGTTTCTTCCAATCTTTCCTCAGCAAAGTCGAACAGCCCAATCTTCAGTTCCCTTCATGCCTATGTTTTTGCCCAGCCTTCCCTTTTTTTATATTATTTGCCTCAATCACGCACTGCACTATTGAGCACCAGCTTCCTAAAACTTTTTGGCAACAATGTGTCTTTTCTGGAATCCCGATGAAGTTTGTGTGAGATTCTTTATATTGTTATATACTGGTTTTACTTTACCCTAGAAAGTAAAAAACAATCAGTGTCTATTCTGCACAAGCTCTTCATAATTTTAAAAACTGAGTTTTTTTAAAAATTGAGTCATGACCCTCTTTATGTCCAGATATGTACAGTCAAAAAACACTACAGCACAGAAATAGACCCTTTAGCCCACCTAATCTGTGCTGAACCATTCATTTGCCTAGTCCCATCAACCTATACCCAAATCATAGCCCTCTCATTCATGTACCTATCCAAATTTCTTTTAAATGTTGAAGTCCACCCCACATCTACCATTTGTGGGATGAAGACAGAAACGGGTGAATTTACTATGGGGAAGTGTTTGTCAAATCTATTCAGGAAAGTTGCTTTAATCAGTACATAGAAGTCCCAACTAGAGAGAGTGCGATACAAAATCTCCTATTAAGGAATGAGACAGGGCAGGTGACACATTGTGCAGGGAAACACTTTGCTCTAGTGATCATAATGCCAGTAGTAATTATGGAAAGGAATAGGTCTGGTCCTCAGTTTGAGATCCTAAATTGGAGAACAGCTAATGTTGATGATATCAGACAGGATCTAGCAAGTGTAGATTGGGATAGATTATTTTTTGGCAAAGGTGCACTTGGTAAACGGAAGGCCTACAGAAGTGAAATTTTGTGAGTAGACAGTTTGTATGTTCCTGTCAGAATAAAGGGCAAGGATGAGAAGTTTATGAACCTTTGGTTTTTGAGGGATATTGAAGCCCTAGTTAAGAAAAAAGGAGGTGCATTCAGGTATAGGCAGGCAGGAACAAATGAGGAGTACAAGAAATGTGAGAGAACACGTAGGAAGTAAATCAGGGCTAAAAAAAAACACGGAGCTGCTCTAGCAGACAAAGTGAAGGGAATCCTAAGGCTTCTACAGATATATTAAGGGCAAAAGGCTAGCGAGAGACAAAATTGGTCCTATGGTCCGCAGCTCACCTCTTCTCCCCGCTACCCTCTGAGCCACAGATCCAGACTCAGTGCCAGAGACGTGCTCTCTGTGGCTTTTCCCTGGTAGGTAATTCCCCTAACATGGTTGGGATACCTTATAAAAATCCTTTGAAAATCTAGTTAAATTAATGTCTTACTCTCTCAGTCACCACCTCTAAGCATTTATTTGACCAATAGGGAAACATTACTGTAGTCCTTTGAACATTTAGGTAAACTACATACAGTATATCTCCTGTAATACAATGGCTTACTGTCTGTGACCTCCTCTAAAAATTTATTAAAGATGGTCCAGGAAGATATCCCTTTGGAAATACATGCTGACTATTCATTATTATAGGTTTTTATCTTAAGATGTTATTCCATTCTCTTTTTTAGAAAGTATTTCAATATTTTCTCTGCCACCTGTTATCTAACCGCCTTATAATTCTCTGGACACATTATACCCTTAAATAAGTTTTATTTACAAAAGAAGTGAAACATTTTTTATGATTAAATAACACTGAATCAATGATTAATAAATAGATTTTACAAATTCGGATACATTTTAAAATTATTTGCTACTAAATTTAAATTTTGGCTATTTTGCTTCAATCTACTTTTAATGCTTTTTCATGATACTGAGATTATTCAATAATATTTAATGTAGTTGTAGCTAAAGAAGTATATTTGCCATTATATCTGGAACAAAATCCTTGTCTCATCACTAGCATCAGGGAGGATGTACAGGAGACTGAGAAGGCACACTCAGCATTCTTAGGAACTTCTTCCCTTCGGCCTTTACATTTTTGAATGGTCTGTGAACACTACCTCGCTATTCCTCTTTTGTTCTATTTATTTATTGTAACTTAACGTGATTCTTTCACTGCATTGCTGCCACAAAATGACAAATTTCACAACATATGTCAGTAATAATAAACCTGAGAATGAAAATCAGGGAACATTTTTGTTAGTATTTAACTCTTACTAGAACCATAGATTAGACCAGAGTTTGTCAACTAGGGTTCTGCAGAACCCTAGGTTTCTGCGAGAAGGTACAAGGGCTACTGTGAGAGATCATAATTAAAATAAATAAACATTGTGTTTTGAACTTTGTGCAATGCACAATGCTAGCGCTTGCAGAGGTGGGCAGTGACCAAGGTGCCCCGTTAGCAATCTGGTTGGAGGTCTCCAAGCCCAGTATCTTACTGACGTTGAGTGCCAGGTTGTGGCTGCGGCACCACTCCACTAGTTGGCATATCTCACTCCTGTACACCCTCTCGTCACCACCTGAGATTCTACCAACAATGGTTGTATCGTCAGCAGATTTATAGATGGTATTTGAGCTATGCCTAGCCACACAGTCATGTGTATATAGCGAGTAGAGCAATGTGCTAAGCACACACCCCTGAGGTGCGCCAGTGTTGATCATCAACGAGGAGGATATGTTATCACTAATCTGCACAGATTGTGGTCTTCCAGTTAGGAAGTCGAGGATCCAATTGCAGAAGGAAGTACAGAGGCCCAGGTTCTGCAACTTCTCAATCAGGATAGTGGGAATGATGGTATTAAATGCTGAGCTATAGTCAATGAACAGCATCCTGACGTAGGTGTTTCTGTTGTCCAGGTGGTCTAAAGCCATGTGGAGAGCCATTGAGATTGTGTCTGCCATTGACCTATTGTGGCAATAGGCGAATGGGTCCAGGTCCTTGCTGAGGCAGAAGTTCAGTCTAGTCATGACCAACCTCTCAAAGCATTTCATCACTGTCAATGTGAGTGCTACCAAGTGATAGTCATTAAGGCAGCCTACATTATTCTTCTTAGGCACTGGTATAATTGTTGCATTTTGCTGAGTGCTATGAAGATGAAGAATGGCTGTAGAAACTAGCCTACTTAGTAAACATTTTCCATCATATGAACCAGTTGAACAAGTCTCTGCAAGGCCCTGGAGAAAATGTTTGATTTCAAGTGACAAGATTCTTGGATTTAAAAGGAAATTGAATCTTTGGAAAAATCATGTCGGATGTTGCAAGTTGAATCTTGATATTTTTCCACTGCTGCTTGGGGTTGAGCATGAGGATGGATATCAGAAAGACTCGAGACTTATTGAAAATTACCTGGAGAAACTGCAGAGCAAAATTAAATAGTTTTTTCTTCCATTTCAACACGTGTATAACTGGGTGAGGGACTTTTTCTCTGAATCTGCTCAGCTGGAGAACTTGAACTTGAGAGAAGAGGAAGAACTTTGTGAACTGCAGTCTGATTGTGCTCTCAAGAAAAAAATTTACTGACCTGCCCCTGGACAAGTTCTGGATTTCTGTTAAAGAATAAAGTATCCTGCCATTCATAAGAAAGCAATGAACATTTTTGCTGCAGTTTCAAATTTTTACATGTGTGAGCAAGATTTTTCTTGTTTAATGAACATGAAGAGAAAGGATAGAAGTTGTCTCATTTCAGTTGAAGGTGAAATCCATGTGTGCTTATGTCGAGTTCAACCCAGAATTGAGTATTTGTGCTACAAAAATGAGCAGAGGTTTCACATGCTAGATGTATATTTGAGCCTGATCATGTCACTTAGTAAGAAAATGTTTTTTTCAAAGTCTTGTCTGAAATTGTGTCTTAGGCTACATTTTCATTCATATTGCTTTGGCTTATGGTTTTTAGTCACTTTACTATTCAACATTGTCAATAAATTTTCATATTGTAAACAGCATTAATTAAAATCAATATATAACCTTTATTTAAATTAAATTTACCAAGCTTACCTTTAGAAAAATTAAATCCCATTTTGGCTTAGGCCAGTTATTTAACAGATATTTATTATGTTTGCATTATGAGTTTTTAAAATTTATGAAGGGGTAAGAAAGAGATTAATTTCAAGAAAGGTAAGTTAAGTTTAACTACCTGTTTTTTTTTCAAAAAAGGTTGGTTAAAAATTCATCCTCTGCTCAAAAGAACATTGGCAATTATTTTTGGATTATTTTATCTACAATCTACTGATCGTGCTAACGCACTGTGAGCCGTAGATATAATAATTTTTACTCAGGGGTTCCTGGAGACCTGAAAATTATTTCAAGAGTTCCTCTAGGGCAAAAAGTTTGAGAAAGGCTGGGTTAGTTTATTTAAAAATGAATTACCAAACCACATTGCCAAATATTGTTTGCAAATTGTTCAGTACCACTGAATGACTGTTTGATAATGTGTTGAAGAAATATGTTGCAAGCTATTACCAGATAGAT
Source organism: Mobula birostris (assembly GCF_030028105.1). NCBI lineage: Eukaryota > Metazoa > Chordata > Chondrichthyes > Myliobatiformes > Myliobatidae > Mobula > Mobula birostris. The sequence continues at coordinate 135,769,254 of NC_092376.1, forward strand.
GCTTAGATGTTTCCCTGGAGTTTTAAGTAAGAGAATAAAAACACTTAACAAAAAAGGCTGATGGTGTATCAAATGGGTAGTGTAGTAATGTAGAATATTGTTTTTCCTTCTGTCACCTGGCATCAAAGCAAGCCTAAGAGCAAGGTTTTCTTTTCTCTGTCAATCATCCAAAAAAGTTTTGAAGCCAATTCATTGATTTAGAATGAAGAAGAATTTTCAGGACATGCACAAAGAAATTTCTTCATCATTTTGTCTTCCATCAAGGAATGAAGTAATATTTCACCTGCTTCTGGGAAAAGGCAGGGGACAATTGGAACTGTGATACTTTGAAACCATTTCTTTATTAACCACAAGATAAATTAGTTTAACATGATCAAGGAAAGACACTGGTGAATATCAATGGTAAGAGTTATTGTCAACAATTTCAGTGATTAATTACAGATTAATTGTACAGTAAATCAGTTATGGGACAATGAAAACTGTTGAGGTAATAGATAATGAGATAAAAATTAGACATATTTCTTTGAAAGGGAAATATTTCATTGTTGACAAAGAAAATAAAAGACAAAATACAACAGGAAATACTTTATGACAGGTGCAGCATTACAAGAAACCAGGTCACCACCACCTTCTTGAGGGTAATTAAAGATGGGCAATCAGACACTGGTTCAGCCTATGAAGCCCTTGTCCTTTAGTTGAATACAAAAAAAAGATGCATGTTCCATAATTCACTCCTTAGACAACATTCCCATTTCTGACTTAAGATGAAAGGAAGGTTATTGAGGAAACACTGGAAAGTCAACAGCACTTCAAGAAACTCCACCCATGATGTCCTGGGGATGTATGAATGGCTTTAAATCCCCACAGCTATCTTCCTTCAAGCAAGTATAACTCTAACCACTGGAATCCTTTCCTCCTGATAGCAATTGCTCTCAGTTTAACCAGTCACGTTCAGTCAAATGCTACTTAATACTCGGGGCAGGAATTTTTTGCCTCATCTCTGGGATTCAGCTCCTTGTTGAACATTTGGACCAAAGCTGACATAAGCTGAGTGATTCTGGCAAAAAAAACAAACTCCTCAGTGGTCAGCAGGTTGTTTGTGAGTTCTCTGTGCTTGGGAGGACTATTGATATAATTCCATCATTGAACTGATTGAACTTCAAGTAACTGGATTGAATTTGACTTTTCCACTCTGTCAGGTAGACTGCACTGGAACAGACTGGCAAATCTTCACTTCTGTAGTTGGCTATCATCTGATCTCAAAGTCTTCATTTTAACATCATTGCTCTTGGGTATTCCATAATATCACAATAAGCATTTCAAAGGATTGCATGGACTTTGAAGTACATTTATAAAAGAATGTATAAATTATACACCTTGAGATTTGTTTGCTTACAGGCCGCCACAAATCAAGAAACCTAAAATAACCCAATAAAATAAAGACCAACACCCAATGTGCAGAGAAAGGGGAAAAAAAAGACAAATCATGCAAACAGTACAATTGAGCAACAACATGCTGAATGAAATTGAGTCCTTAGACCCAACTCCTGGAGCAGCCCAGAGAAGGCCCAAGCTTTGGTATCAGTTCTTCATATTAGTAGGATGGATGGATATTAGCAGGGGTGTCTTCATAGCCATGGAGAGAGGAGCGAACATCGCAGGAGAGTGAATGAAGTCAGCTCCAATCCCAATGTCCTGTCTTTCCAGTATATCGTTTCAGTTGTTCAAACAGTGTATCGTACCTCACACTAGAACCCAGGCACTGCAGCAGCAAAGGGCTCCGGACCTAGAACATGCCGCCCAATGGCTCACTCTAGGCTCAGATTTCACCAGTCAGAAAAGGTTTTATTAGTTATGTTTTTAGTTGAACTTATTGCCTTTTAAACTACCAGTGATCTGTCACACATGTTCAGTGGTGCCATCTTAAACCAGAACTGCAGCAAATTAACTGAGAACCCACTTCTGTAATGGTAAACTATCTGAGGAAGAAACCATGGTGGATTATCTCTTCAGCTCTTTGACGGAAAATGATTAGCTATTCTTCGGCCTAATCTGCAGCACTAACAGGCAAGGTTCCATCATCATTATGAATGAAAATATTATTGAGATGTAGTTGTTCACTATGTGTTGTGTTGTATGATGTGGATGATCATGGTCCTTCCATGATCATGACTGATCTTGGCAAATTTTTCTACAGAAGTGGCTTGCCACAACCACCTTCTGGGCAGTGTCTTTACAAGACGGGTGACCCCAGCCATCATCAATACTCTTAAGAGGTTGTCTGTCTGGCATCAATGGTTGCATAACCAAGGCTTCTGATATGCACCAGCTGCTCATACGGCCATCCCCCACCTGCTCCCATGGCTTCATTTGGCCTTGATCAGTGTCTAAGCAGGTGCTACACCTTGCCCTAAGGTGACCTGCATGCTAGCAATGGGAAGAGGCACCTTACTCCACCTTTGCAAGAGATGTATCTTCACCCTGTCACCCCTGAGAGGTGGTAAGGTAGTTATTTTTCCACAAGAACAGATAGAAATTTTTATCTAATCGACTGACTATGGTATTTCTCATTTCTGTCTATTACATACTGTTTTTACTATTTAGCACACTTTGTTGTAGCTTTTCCAGCAAGGCATGTTATTTTTATGTGGTGATGGTCCTGGCATGGGTTTCTGCCCTTCTCATTGAACCATGGCTGATCCTGTGGATAGATTGTCAAGGTAGGCTGAGGGATATACCTGAACATATCACTCAGTCTAGCACAACTTGTAGTGGTGTACATTTCTGCTGCTGATGGTTCATAGCACTTTATAGATGCACAGGTTAGGGTGGTTAGGCATGTTTTGCATCTATCTCATTACACACAAATTTAATGCCAGACAAGGCAATTGTAAGCATCCTAATAGGACTTTGGTGGTTATGATTCATCTGCTACAGGAAGATTTATGAAAATGAGGTCAAATGAGCTGGTCCCTTCTTTTGGTTCACCCTGTCACACACCCCGCCTGGTAGCTTTAACTATCAAGGTTTGGTGAGTAGTGATGCTCCCAAGCCACTGTTAGTGATGAACTCTGATGTTCTCTGGTCTCAGTGCATTCAGGGACTTTTCTATTTTCAGTGTTTCTTTCACAATTCATTTTCACAATGGAATGTTGGTTTGTTAGCGCAAAGAGGTTTTATTCCCCATGTTTATTCTTAACATGAACTACTGTGGAGATGGAGCTAATGTTGTGGATCTTTAGGCTACACCTTCCCCCACTCCTTTTGCCACTGTGCCACCACCTGGCTGGAGGATCCATCCTACCAGAGAGAGATGGGATGTTCCAGGGGATTGTCAGAGAGGAATCTGGCTACTTGTATGTAAGGTATCATCCTGCAAATACAACAATGAATGATCTGTGGGATGATTCTTCCAATTTTTACACTAGTCTCCAATTGTTTGAGAAATATTTAGTAAAGTTGACTAGCAAAATTTTGCTTTGTCAAGGCCTTTTGTTCTGTTTGGTTTTATCTTTTTCGTAATATTTTAAAATAGTAGTCATTGTACAATTCTGAGCATTTCCATCAGTTTTTCAGAAAATTCTTTGTCTATTTCAGATTTCAACAACTGCAGCTTTTTGAGTTTCATTTACTGTTACATCCTTCCTTTACAATGGGAACAAATGTTTGTAAACGGTAAAGTCAGAGGTACTTTTGTTTAATTACATTGATTTGAGTTTTTTTTTAAGTTGTTCTGTCATTCTATTTTCTTTGTAAAATTATTTTAAAATGTACGAATATTTTTCATATTATCAGTATTTTAAATGTTTTTAGATATTTGAGAATTCCATTCATTCATTTGTTCATCGTGAACCATTTAGTGAGTGAGTTAGTAACTAGAGGTCAAAAATTCAACATTGTAGGGAAAAACGTTTCAAGGCGAGATAACATTTTGTTCTACATTTAAGGAGATACTGTGATCCCAAGTATTTTAGTGGAAAAGGTGCTAGGGTTCTATAAATGGAAGGTGGGCTGAACTTCTACAGCTGTACTCAGACACTAGGTGGTTTTTGTTTGGAATCTGAGACATCAGCCATCAGAAATTACGTGATGGATGGGTCTACACTTGATATTGGTTTAGGTTTCTTATTTTCACATGTAAAAAGATAAAGTGAAAAGCGTATCTTGTATACTGTCATACAGATCAGGTCAATGAAACACAGTCATTGAGGTAGAACAAAGTAAAACAATAACAAAACTGATTAAGATATATAAAGAAGTGAAGTGCGGGTAAACAATAAACTGCAAGATCATAATAAGAAGATTTTGAGGTCAAGAGTCCATCTTATCATACAAGAAGTCCACCAGGAGTCTGATAAGAGTGGGATACAAACTGTCATAAAACATAAGACATAGGTGTAGAATCAGGCCATTCGGCCCATCATGTCCGCTCCGCTATTCCATCATGACCAATTCATTATCTCTCTCAGCCTCATTCTCCTACCTTCTTCCCATAACTTTTGATGCTCTAATTAATCAAGGACCTATCAACCTCTAAATATTCAAGATTCATTTATTATCAAAGAGTGTATAAATTATACAACCTTGAGATTTGCTTGCTTGCAGGTAGCCACTAAGAAATATGAAGGAACTAAGTTAAAGAAAAAGAAGAAGAAAAATAAAAGTCCAACACTTGATGTGCAAGAGAAGAAAAAAAATCATGCATACAAAATATACGCAAAGACCTGGCCTGCTCAGTCATCTGTGGCAATGAATTCCACATACTCACCACCCACCAACCCTCTGACTAAAGAAAAAATCCCTCATCTCTATTCTAAAATGGGTGTCCCTCTATTCTGAGGCTGTGCCCGCTGGTCCTAGACTCCCTTACTATAGGAAACATTCTCTCCACATCCACTCTCTCTAGGCCTTTCAATATTCGATAGGTTTCAATGAGATCCCCACACCCAATCTTCTACACTCTAGTGAGTACAGGCCCAGAGCCATCAAACACTCCTCATATGTTAACCCTTTCATTCCTGGAATTATTCTTGTGAAAATCCTCTGGACTCTCTCTAATGCCAGCACATCTTTCCTAACATCAGAGAAACAATACTGCACATAATGCTCCAAGTGCAGTCTGACTAATGCCTTACAAAGCCTCAGCATTAGGTCCTTGCTTTTGTATTCTGGACCTCTCAAAATTAATGCTAACATTGTATTTGCATTCCTTACTCAACCTGCAAGTTAACATTTAGGGAACCCTGCACAAGGACTCCCAAGACCCTTTCCATACTTATTTTTAAATTTTCTCCCCATATAGAAAATAATCCACCCCTTTATTCCTTCTACGAAAGTGCAAGACCATGCACTTCCCTACACCATTTTCCATATACCGCTTCTTTGCCCATTCTTCCAACCTAAGTCCTTCTGCAGACACTCTGCTTCTCAACATTATCTGTCTCTCCACCTGTCTTCGTACTGTTTGCAAACATGACCACAAAGCCGTCAATTCTTGCATCCAAGTCAGTGACAAATAACGTGAAAAAAGTAGTTCCAAGACTGACCCCGGTGGCATACCACTAGTCACAGGCAGGCAACCAGAGATGGCCCCCCTTATACGGACTCTTTGCCTCCTGCTAGTCAGTCAATCTTTTTTCCATGAGAGTATCCTTTCTTCTGCCTCCCTCTGTTCTTAAAGAGTGTAATGACATTTGAAATTTTCCTGCTCTCCAGATCCATTCCAGAATTTAATGATTCTGGAAAGACCATTACTAATGCCCCCCACAATCTCTTCAGATACCTCTTTCGGAATCCTGGGGTGTAGTCCATCTGGTTCAGGTGACTTATCTACCTTCAGACCTTTCAGCTTCCCAAATACCCTCTCCTTGGTAATAGCAATGACACTTACTCCTGACCCCCGACACTCTCGCATTTCTGGCATTCTGCTTGTGTCTTCCACAGTGAAGACTGATGCAAAATTCTTAAGAAGTTGATCTGCCATTTATTTGTCACCTCTCCCACCCCGCCTCTCCAGTGTCGTTTTCTAGCAATCCACTCTTGGCTCCCTTTTACTCTTTATACATTACATCTGAAAAAAAAACTTTTTGTATCCTTTTTTATATTATTGGCTAGCTTATCTTCGTATTTAATCTTTTCTCTCATTATGGTTTTTTAAGTTGTTTTCTGTTAGTTTTTAAAAGCTTCCCAATCCTCAAACTTCCCACTAATTTTTGCTATAATATAAGGTCTTCACTTTTGCTTTTATGCTGTCTTTGACTTCCCTTGACAGCCTCAGTTGCCTCACCCTCCCTTTACAATACTTCTTCATCTTTGGTATGTATCTGTCCGGCACCTTCCAAATTGCCCCCTTCTCTCTTATATTTTGCCTTATTTGCCAGCTGCTCACATCTCTAAAATGGCTCCCATCACCTACTTCTGCACCCCAAAGGCATAACTAGTTGATGAGTATATTCAACTAAGAAATCTGAATCCTATCTATAAATAATCAATGTAATAACCTAGAGAATTGTTAGTATTGCATGTAACATGCATGTCTATTAGTAGTCATCAGTCATTGTGAGCTAAAACTCCCAACATCTGTCTCTCCAGATGTAATTAAATAAACTTCATTTTCACCAACTGAAGTGTTCACCGGTACTGAATAGTTGCCAGATGTGGTAATGAGAACATGAATGGGCATGCTAATGACTTTTCTCATTTGTCAATATAATTTAATTTTACTTCTCAAACACTACCATCTTGTTTCTTTAAAAGAGTGCAAATTCAACGTTTTTTAATTGACTTGTTAATGGATTTCCCTGGCCTTATTTTATTATAGAAAATTATAAACTTTAGAAAGTTCAAACCATTACTTTGAAAAGGCAAAATTATTTTTGCTTTCTTTTAGTTACATGACATAAAAAGTCAAATGGTTTGAATGATGAACCGATTTCAATTTTAATGGTGCAGAAATCGCTTAATTTCTTTTCCAGGTCATGTTAGCATGCCTAAGTTAATGGAGGAAAGAAAAGTATTGCAGAAAAATCAAGCCATTTCTTTGCGATTCCTAAAAAAACACTTTTTCCCCAAACTGTACAGGAAAGTAACAATGTTTTTGCTTTGCTCATGGATCTTTTAAACTAGTATAATGTTAACTTATTGCCCATTCTCACTTACTATTAGACTTCGATGGATCATTTCTGAACTGCTGCAGTTTTATACTAATATCCGTAAATGGGGTAAGGTATTTTACACACTGACAATTAAAGTGCAGTTATATATGTTTGAAGCTGGATGTTGAATGACTTTGACTCAGAGGTAATGGTGTTACCATTATATTTTTTCCCTAATGGTGTCATGCATGGTCTGTTAAGTGTTGTTAATAAAAGATCAATGACCAGGTCAATATTCAGCTCATTGACAAGGACATTGAAGAATGTTTATCCTGGATAATGTTGGGTTTCTTGATTCTTATTACGGTTGTTCTCATTTAACTGAATGGTGAACATTCCATTCACATTCCTAATGGGTTAAATCTTTATTTGAATTTCCTTATACAAGACGGCATTTGAGTAAATCTGCACTGCATGTTTCCTGAACTCTTATTATTCTTTTCAGAATTTGGAGCTAAACCTACACAACGTGGCTTTATTTAACCTTTATATTAGCTCGTCCTTCCTACTTTTTCTCTGTTGTACATTTTACATAATGAATCTGGAGTAAACTACACTTCCACATTACTTGATAGACCCCACATAATGTTACATGCTTTGAATCAGAACGTTTTCTGTTTGATTATGTGCATTGTAATGATAACCATCAATGTTATGTATGCTTTCAGTGATTTCATAAAATTATGCAGGAAATCTGAAAGTCTAATTCAATATCATGCTAACATCTGAGAAAAAAAAAATCCTTATTTTGTTTAAGTACTGTAAAGAGCACTTAGGAATATGAATTTTAAGAGAAACTCTCCACAATATAAAGACGTTCCAGTGACCAGGACTATGGAAGAGCTAATGTCAAGACATCTTTTCTACTAACCCACAAAGCCAAATGGGTCTTGGTTTTATTAGAGATTTAAAAAAAAAAGAGCAATCTTTCTGTATTGTGTTCCTTCAGTACTCAATTGATATGTGTATCCGAATAACAGTCAATAATGAACTCTGATCATTATTGAATTGTATTATAAGACCATAAGACAATAAGATAGAGGAGAAGAATTAGGCCATTTGGCCCATCGAGTCTGCTGTGCCATTTCATCTTGGCTGATGCAATATTCCTCTCAGCCCTAATCTCCTGCCTCCTCCCCATATCCCTTCATGCCCTGACCAATAAAGAACCTATCAACCTCCGCCTTAAATATAACCTCTGCCTCCACAGCTGCCTGTGACAATGAATTCCACAAATTCACATCTCTCTGGCTAAAGAAATTCCTCCTCATCTCCGTTCTAAAGGACATCCTTCTACTCTAAGGTTGTGGCCTTAGACTCTCCCACCATAGGAAACATCTGCTTCATATCCACTCTATCAAGGCCTTTCACCACTCTATAGATTTCAATTAGGTCACCCCTCATTCTTCTGAATTCTAGTGAATACAGAGCCAGAGCCATCAAATGCTCTTCATGAACCTCCTTTGAACTCTCTCCAGTTTTAGCATATCCTTAAACTGCTCACAATACCCCAAGTAAGGCCTCACCAGTGCTTAATAAAGTGTCAATGTTACATCCTTGCATTCCTCACCACAGACTCAACCTGTAAATTAACCTTTAGGGAATCCTGCACAAGGATTCCCAAGTCCCTTTGTGCCTTTTTTTTGTATTTTCTCTCTTTTTAGAAAATAATCAACCCTTTTATTCCTTCTACCAAAGTGCATGACCGTACACTTCCTGATACTATATTCTATTAGCCACTTCTTTGCCCATTCTCCTAATCTGTCTAAGTCCTTCTGTAGCCGCTCTACTTCCTCAAAACTATGTGCCCCTCCACCTATCTTCATATCATCTGAAACTTTGCAACAAATCCATCAATACCATCATCCAAATCATTGACATATAACAAAAAAAGTATCAATCCCAGCACAGAACCTTGTGGAACACCACCAGTCACTAGTAGCCAATCAGAAAAGGCTCCCTTTATTCCCACTCTTTACCTCCTGCCAATCAGCTACTACATTATCCATGCTAATTTTTTTTCTCTGTAATACCACAGACTCATAGCTTGTTAAGCAATCCAATGTGTGGTATCTTGTCAAAGGCCTTCTGTAAATCCAAGTACACAACATCACTGATTCTCCTTTGTCTATCCTGCTTGTTATTTCTTCAAAGAACTCAAACAGTTTTCTCAGGCAAGATTTCCCCTTGAGGAAACCATGCTGACTACAGCTTATTTTATCATGTACCTCCAAGTACCCTGAGACCTCCTTAATAATCGACTCCAACATCTTCCCAACCACTACGGTCAGATTAACTGGCCTATAGTTTCCTTTCTTCTGTCTCTCTCTTTTCTTAAAGAGTGGAGTGACATTTGCAATTTTCCTGTCTTCCGGAACCATTTCAGAATCTAGTGATTCTTGAAAGATCATTACTAAAGCCTCCACAATCTTTTCTGCCACCCCTTTTAGAACCCTGGTTTGTACACCATCTTGTCTAGGTGACTTATCTACCTTCAGACCTTTCAGTTTCCCAAGAACCTCCTCTCTAATAATGGTAACTTCACTCACTTCATGACCCCTGACACCTGGAACTTCCACCATACTGCTGGTGTCTTCCACTGTGAAAACTGATGCAATATACCTATTCTGTTTATCTGCCATTTCTTTGTCCCTCATTACTACCTCTCCAACATTATTTTCTAGCAGTCTTGCCTCTCTTTAATATTATTGGCTAGCTTACTTTCGTATTCCATATTTACCTTCTTAATGACTTTTTTAGTTGCCTTTGTTGGTTTTTAAGGACTTCTCACTACTTTCTGCTCTATTTTATGCCCTTTCTTTGGCTTTTTTTGTTGGCTTTGTCTTTGCCAAAGGTGATATCATACAGAAAAATGGCTTAGGGTCGACAGAGGTCATAAGCTACTTAGACAGAGAGGGTTTCTGCTACATTAATAGCTGCACTGCTTAAAAATATCATAGTGCCTTGGATTTTAATTATTATTTTCTTAGTAGTATGTTTCACTGACAATAATGTTGGCATAGCTCTGATAGGATATTAGGCCAAATTATGACTCTCTGTTACCTGTTCAACTGATTTCTAAAACTATATGCAAAATTCATTTTACTTGCTTAACCTCACTACCAAGAATCATGAAGTATATATTGCAAAGCTATATTAGTAAAGTGTGGTTTGGCTGTGTTTAGTTTTAAAAGCTACATTTAGTTACGAAAAGTTTTACTTGGCACTTAGATAATCGCTGTATATTTTAGTTTTACTTGTAGGTGGCATTTGAACTATTTTTTTTAAGGGCCTTACTATTTGAAGAATCTCTATAGTTTGTAAGAAGAAAAATACACAGAAAAAAACAAACTCTTAGGATGTAAGGTATAAAAGCTTGTAAAAAGCAAGTTAATGTTGCATGTACACCACTAAATGGCTTTAAAGGTGAGGACAAACATTTAAAATAATGACCAGGAACAAATATTAGACAGCTAGGAGTAATGAAATAAAGTAAAGTGGAACTGAAGGGCCAGATACACTTTATTACTGAGCACTCAGCTTTGTGGCAGGGATGTAACTCAATGCTAGTAATTTGAATGTGATTACTAAACTTAATTGATAAGAACATAGGAAACAGGAGCAGGAGTACAGTAGTTCATTTAGCTACCTGACCCTGCTTTGCCATTTGAAAAGATCATAGCCGATATATTTCAAAACAATTTGCATGCCTTATCTCCAATCGCTCAGTTCTTTTAATATCCAGAAGCCTATATAATTTATAATTGTAGTACAATTGCAGTAATTCATCATTACTATATTATTAAATCTTCTGGCAATGAAGGCCAACATATCAACATCTGTGTCTGTTCTCTCTGTGATTCCCTTGTCTGTTCATCTCTCCCTGTTGATTTTCCTCCTGACATTTACCCCTGCAAGAAGAAGAAGCACAGCACGAGTCCATTCATCTCTTCCTTCACTTCCACCAGTCCTTCCAAGTGAGGCTACACTTCATCTGCATGTCTGTTGGGGTTACCGATTGTATCTTCTGCTCCTGGTGCAGCATCCACTACATCAGTGAGACGCAATGTAGATTCGGGGACTGTTTAATCAAACACCTTCACTCTGACTGCAATAGGCAGGATTTTCTGGTGGCCAACCACTTTAATTCCAATCCCCATTCAAATTCTGACATGTCAATCCTTGGTCTCCTCTACTGCAATGATGAGACCACTCTCAGTTTGGAGGAGCAACATCTTATATTCCATCTGGGTAGCCTCCAATTTGATGGAATGAACATTGATTTTTCTAACTTACATTATTTTTCCCCTTCCCCCTTCGCCCTTTGTCCATTCCCCACTCTGGCTCCCCTATTACCTCTTCTACTCTCCTCACCTATCTATCACCTCCCCCGGTGCCCCTCCTCCTTCCTTTCTTCCATGGCCCACTCACCTCTCCTATCAGATTATTTCTTCTTCAGTTCTTTACCATTTCATCTATCACATCCCAGCTTCTCACTTCATCCTCCCTCCCACGCCCACCTGCCTTCCAACTCACCTGGTTTCACTTATCACCTTCTAGCTTGCAATACTTACCCTCTCCCACCTTCTTATTCTGGCTTCTTCCCCCTTCCATTCTAGCCCTAATGAAGGGTCTTGGCCCAAAACGTTGACAGCTTGATCCTTTCCACAGATGCTGCCTGACCGCCTGAGTTCCTCCAGCATTTTGTATGAGTTACTCTGGGATTTCCAGCATTTGCAGAATCTTTTGTGTTTACCTGGTGGAAATACTTTTGTTTTCCTTGCTCATCTCTGGGCAAAATTTCTGTACCTCCTTGCCCACCAGCACTTTGAAAATATATTACAACAGATCCAGAAGGCAATTACTCACCAACGTCACAAGGACAATTATTTAATGATGATTCTCCGCCATACCCACATTCCTTAAGTAAATAAAAGTCAAGGAGAAACAATATTCTCCTTTTGTTGCAGTCACCAATCCTACCTTCCCTCTGCTACTGATCACTACCTGCTCGGGTATTATTTCTAAATGCAGGCACAGAATCAGACTTGCAGTATTATCTCTGTTTTATATGACATGGAATTTGTTGTTTTGCTGCAGCAGTACAGTGCAAAGAAATAAATTACTATAAATTGTAAAAAGCAGGATTAATGAGATTGTGTTGGTGGATGGTCCAGAAATCTGATGGCGGAGGGGAAGAAGCCATTTTTGAATTGTTCTGCATGAGCCTCAGGCTCCTATACCTCCTCCCTGATGGTAGTAACGAGAAGAAGTGAGGATCCTTAACGACAGATGCAACCTTCTTGAGGAAACACCTTTTGAAGATGTCGTCAAGGATGGGGAAGGTTGTGCCCATGATGGAGCTGCCTAAATCTGTAACCCTTAGTATCCTCTTGCAATCCAGTGCATTGAAGATTCCATACAAGGCTGTAATGCAACCAGTCAGAATATGCTCCACCGTACATCTATAGAAATTTGCAAGGTTCTTCAGTGACATTCCAGATCTATTTAAATTCCCAATGAAGTAGAGCTGCTTGCATGCCTTCTTCATGATTGCATCAATGTGTTGGGCCCAGGACAGGTCCTCCAAGATGTTGACACCCAGGAACTTAAAGCTGCTCACACTTTCCATGCTAACGCATCAATGAAGACTGTATGTTTTCCCAACTTTCCCTTCCTGAATTCCACAATGAATTTTTTGGTCTTGCTGACACTGAGGGCAAGGTTAATAGTTAAACCACATTTATCCTTCATTTTGAGTTTGATCAGGTCAATAAATTCCCAAAATCATTACAGCCTGGATCCAAACAAGGACAAAAGAGCTGCATTTAAGAACATAAGAATATAAGATATAGGAACAGGAGTAGGCCATCTGGCCCATTGAGCCTGCTCTACCAATTAATAACATCTGGCCATGGATTCCCACTTCCCATTCCCAAAGAACATATTTTTCCAAGGCTGCCTGTACTCTCATGATGTGGCCAAATGCAGAATGGTGAAGCAACACTTTGTATTCCATTTGGGTAGTCTCAACCCTGATGGTATCAACATCAATTTCTCTAACTTGTGGTAACTACTCTGCTCTCTTCCACACCACTCCCTCTCCCCCAATTTTGTTTTCCCTCACTCTGGTAATGTTTTAATCCCTTCTCTTCCCTCTCCCCGCCCCCCCGGCTTCTCCTCCCTGCTGTCATGACCTGGCCGTATCTTCCCCTCCCCTTCTCTTCCCCCCCAATCTCCTCCCCTGCTGTCATGACCCGCCCATCTCTTGCCTCAGTTCCCCATTTCATTCCCTTTAATCCATACTCTACTGGCCTCTCCTTCAGCCCTTTACATCTACTATCCACTATCACCTCTTCATTTCCCACATCACTTCCTTTGATCCCATTTTCTTTCCACCCACCCATCTACCATTCCTCTCACCTGAACTCAACTATCACCTGCCAGCTTGTACTCCACCACCCTCCCCCACCCCAATATCTTCTTATTCTGGCTTGTACTCTCTTCCTTTCCGGTCTGGTGAAGGGTCTCGATCTGAAATATTGAATGTTTTTACCCTCCATAGTTGCTCCCTGACTTGCTGAGTTCCTCCAGCATTTTGTGTGTGTCACTCTATTGTTAATTATGTTGCATGTAGCTACATGTACAAATACATGGTGATTAGCAAAAGTCAATGTGGTTTTGTGAAAGGAAAAATATTTTTGACCAAGTTATTGATCTTTGAGGAAGTAACAGGTGCTGTGTTAAAGAGGACTTGGAACTTGAACAATGTTTATATTTCTGGAAGGTATTCAATAAGCTGCTGCACTGAATAATGACTCATGATGTAGGAGTTAATACACTGGGCATGGATAGAAAATTGGCAGGCAAACAGGAAATGAAAAGTAGGCGTAAATTGATGTGTTTCTTTTGTTTGGCAATATATAATGACTGGCGCGCTGCAGGGATTGGTTTTGGGGCTAATCCTTTTACAATGACGTTAATAACTTAAAATACAGGCACCCATGGTATAGTTGCTTAACACAAAGATAAGTACATTGTTAAGAGGGCATAAGGAGACCCTAAAAGGATGCAAGTAGATTTTATAACTGGCTAACAATTTAGCTAAAGGAATATAATGTGAAATTGTTCAATTTGACAGAACAACAGGAAAAAAGCTTGTTACTTAAATGCTTGAAGATTGCACAGCTCTGACATACAGAGTGCAATATTCACAGACTCATATAGGTATAAAAAGTAATTAAGAAAGCCAAAAAAAATCTTATTGTTTGTTGTTACAGGAATTAAATATAAAATTAGGAGATTATACTTCATTTACATAGGACACTAGTAAGACCACATTGGATTACAGTACTGTGTACACATTGGTTTCCTTGATAAGTAAAGACATTAATAGCTTCAACCAGTTCATATAATGTTTACTAGACTAATACCTAAAATGAGTGTGGTATCTTATGAAGAATGATTGGTCACGCTAGGGTGGAATTTAGAATAGTGTCTTTGAACATTTTAAATCAGAAGGTTGATAGGTACTTAATAAGCAAATGGTTGGAGAGTAATGTAGAGTTGAGGTTTCAATCATATTAGTCAGTCTCAAACTTGTTATATGACACAACAGGCTCAAAGTGTTGAGTGGACCATTTCTGTTCCTAATTTATCTCCTCATATTTGGAATTTGTCAGTAAAATACGCATAAAGCAAGACCATGGCAACAATCAGACATGAGGTAATAAGAGACTGGAAACATTTGGGCTCTACACATGTCAGGGAAGGTCCATTTCCACTTGGAAGGAAACAAGTAGCATGACAACACATAATTTTTCCTCTTAGGCCGCATGCCATGACCTATACTCAGTTAAACTCCCACAGGTTAATTGTGCCTTGCAATTCCAGCTCATGTGGTATATTGCTCTCCAATTTCTCCTCCAATGCATTTCATGGTCTTCAAATAAAATGTGAATGGCTCTTTTTAAATATTTCTCATTTTCAGCATGTATAATGTCTTTCTTTTCAGGTAGTCATTGCACAATCTAATGTTAACTAATTGGAATTTGATGATCTATTCGTACCAGTATCAATGTGACACCATTAAAAATTAAATGCTCAAATTTAAATCCATAATGAGAAGACTATTATTTCTGAAAATGACTTACTTCAACTGAATTGCTAACATTATCAGTATCTTTAGAGATGATCATTTCTATTCTATTTTTAAATTTTATTTTCTATCCAATAAAACGTAGTTAGGGATTTAGAAGACTGCAGCTCATTTAGCTTAATAAAGGATTGCAGTTGACAATCAGGTAGGATATCCTGAGCTTGTAAGTAAGTTGAATTCTAATTTTTTGCATTGGTTAATTTTGATTCTGAATTCTCGCTGTAATGAACAGGAAATTATCTCATATTTTCTGATGCATTATATGTATTCAGTGACTGTTCAAGTATGTTTTGTTCTTCCAGGTTCTGCATTGCCAGCGGAAGTGGCCCTGTATACTGGTGTTGCAGCAGTAGCTGTATGCCTCACATTATTGCTTGTTGTCATAATACTTGTGTATCGAAAGAAACAGCAGGACTTCGATTCTGATGTCACTGACTCCTCAATTTTAACAACGGGATTCCAACCTGTGAACATTAAAACGCCTAAGCAAGGTTAGTTATTACAGTTTTCTCCCAGAAAAGATTTTTTGAAAAACTTTACAATTGGGAAAATATAAGGAAGCAAAACACAAAATAAGTTAAGAGGACAAGTATAAACAAATCGGTGTAATATCCTAAATTCAGTATAAATACTCAATCCTTTCCTATCCTGACTGCACAGATCTTCCTGCTACTTGTTCAGGTGTATCAATTAGCCAGTAGAGCATATCAGAAACAGAACTTGAAGAATTCTAAGATTTTCTCCGAAATGGAAGTCTTTGACATTTTTATTTATTTTCACGATGTCTACATCAATGACAGCTTCTGCATTTTTGCCTATGTCAATCCCATTGAGAGGGATAATAAGTCTGCCCCTTGAACTCTGATACTCTCCATCTTGTTGCCGCTTTACTCAGTTAATAAATTAGAAAGTTTACAATCATAGAGATACAACTAGAGAGAGATTTGGAATGATATAAGCCCAATCCATTGAACGTGGTTAGAATATATTATTTTAATTTTAGAGATACATCCGGAAGAGGCCCTTCTGGCCGTTCAAACAATGCCACCTAGTAATCCCTGATTTAAACCTAGCCTAATCATGGGATAAATTCCAGTGACCAATTAACCTACTAACTAGTATCTCTTTGGACTCTGGGAGGAAACCAGAACACCCAGAGAAAACCAACACATTCTATGGGGAGGATGTACAAACTCCTTACAGAGGTCACCGGGATTGATCTCCGAACTCCAACGCTCCGAGCTGTAATAGTGTTGCGCTGACTGCTATGTTACGGTGGCTCCCAAATATGGGGCCCCAGGCTTCATTAGTAAAAGCAAAGAGCACAAGAGAGAAAAAAGACATTATGAACATTGATACAGAAGTTTTGCTTCCAATTCTGGTCACCACATTGTAGGATGGATTTAAAAGTTTTAGAAAATCTGCAGAGATTACCAAAATGATCTCACAGATGAATCTTTAATTAAATGTTAGGTAAGGGAAGATGTGGTTATTCTCTGTGGAATAAATAAAATTGTAAAAGTTCTAATAAATGTATTAAAATATAGGTAGAGTAGATAGAACTAAACTAATTCTATTAGATGAGGGGTTAATAATCAGGGGATGCAGAATGAAGACTACTGGCAAATAACCTAAAGTAACATTTTTTATTTTACATGACTAGTGGTGAGAATCTGTAGTGACTGCCAGGAATAACAGTGGATATAGATTCAATTGTAGCATTCAAAAGGAAACTAGCTAAGTATCCAAAAAGAAAAAAAAAATGAGGGCAATGGAGAAAATCCAGTACAGGATTGGCATTCTGTCTTTGTCCCTGCTTTGTAATTCTGTGATTACATATAGTCTCAAAGCTGTTCCATAAAACCTTTGCAAGAACAAAGTTTTTTAATTTGCATTTCAAACTTCAATTTATCAAAAATGCTTACTCTGATGAACCAAGCAACAACTTTAGATTATGTGGTCTTGCTCGGGTGCCCAGCCTTATGTTCAGTGATACCAAATGTATTGGTGGGTTAAGTGGATCATTATGGCTGATTTAACAATCTTGTACTTTTTTTAAAATATATTTACATATATTAGTTAAGAACTTTTTTCTAAAGATTGAATTACTAAATTTTAAATAAATCAGTAAAGACCTAAGATCCAGTCGATAATCACATCATTTGCCCTGATTGGTCCACCATGGAAACTTACCTGTTGCCGGAGACGTTGGATAGATCTGGAAATCAATTTTCTCAACTGTATGTGAAATAGAAGCAATGATTGATATCTCTGTTTCAAAATGCAAGTATAACGTGAAGTATGGTAACGTTATTACCATGCCTAGATTTCTACAGAGAATTTGGCTATCTATTCGTATGTAAACATTGTTCATACAATTAGGGTGGCATTGTAGCGTAGCGGTTATTGTCACACCTTATAGAGCCAGCATCTCAGCTTCAATAAATGCTGCTATCTGTAAAGAGTTTGTACTTTCTTCCTGAAACAGCATGGATTCCTCTGGGTGCTCTGTTTTCCTCTCACATTCCAGAGATGTATGGGTTGATAGATTAATTGGCCATGTGGATGTATTTGGGACATTGGACCAGAAGGGTCTGTTACTGTACTGTATCTCGAAATAACTAAATAAATAAATACATTTTACAGACCACCATTCTATGTGATTTAATTGGTTCACTGCTCATCTGAATGATTATGCCCAAATTTCTAATAATTAAAATGTTTGAATCAAGATGTATGCAGGGATAATTCTGAGAACATACAATATTATACTGATGTGAAAACAATGAATAGTAATCCTTGAAATGCAGAATATTTTTCACTGTGGCTTGTCTGTTTTCATTCTGATAGATAACTCCCATTTGCTTACAATCCAGCCTGACCTCACAAGCACATCAACATTCCAAGGGTCCATCCGTTCACGACAGGATATTTCAGACAAGATTCCAATGACTAACTCCCCACTTCTGGATCCACTTGCAAGTGAAAGACATACGTTACGTAATGGTACAGCAATTTCCAACACTTCCAACTTTATGGAGAGGCTTTCGATGCAAACGAGCACCAGATCATTATTGAGGGATGCTTCAAATACTGCATTTGGAACATTTAATTTTTTAGGTGGTCGCCTAACCATTCCTAGCAGAGGTAAGTGAAATTTCAATCAACAGCTAATAGCCATTAAAGTGTCACTGTGTAACATCAATCCACATTACTCTTACTGTGTCACAAATGTGGTTAGTTCTAAAACTTTTCCATATTACAATTACAGAAACATTGTAACACTGCTGCTTACAGAAAAGTATGCAATATACATAAATTAATTGAAAAAGTATTCTGCAGCATACCAAGAGTAGACTTTCTCCTTTTCTTTGAGGAAAGCATGATTGAGATTGACAATCTGATCATGTGTCAATAAAGAATTAGTAACGGACTGCAGCTTGTTATTATATATTTTACTTCTGCTACTTTTTCTGGAATCCTACATTATCATTGCAAGGTGGTTGTGGTACAGTAATACTACATTTTGTACAGATGCTATTCTATGGAATTGCTTGCTCTTTCTCCTAACTTCCCTGGATTAGTGAAATTAACTACAAAACTTCCTTGAAGAAAATCCAAATAACCTGCTTAAAGCAACTTTGTGCGGTTTCCTGACTCATTTTGCAGAAGTTTCGAGTGCTGCTAGGATAGACGAATATCAAAAACATTGAAGATTGTGTTCTTCTGATTGAGATGATAGACATGTCCTGAGCCACCACTTGGCATGACTCTCTAACAGAACCTGAGGCAGAAAGTATTCCAACTGTGGCATGCATGGAATTATATTTAGTCTGTAAACTTACTTTGATTAGGCCTACATGTTTAATAGACAACTGTCTCCTCTAGGACTATTATACATACCTCAAACTACCCTCACCAGTTCCTTATTTTTGCCTTTTTCTTAACATAGAAACAATAGATTTCATTTAAGATGTGAATATTTCCACTTATTGTGTGCAGTTTTGGTCCCCTAATCTGAGGAAAGACATTCTTGCCATAGAGGGAGTACAAAGAAGGTTCACTAGATTGATTCCTGGGATGGCAGCACTTTCATATGGTGAAAGACTGGATCAACTAGGCTTATACTCATTGGAATTTAGAAGATTGAGGAGGGATCTGATTGAAACATATAAAATCCTAAAGGGATTGGACAGGCTAGATGCAGGAAGATTGTTCCCGATGTTGGGGAAGTCCAGAACGAGGGGTCACAGTTTGAGGATAAAGGGGAAGCCTTTTAGGACCGAGATTAGGAAAAACTTCTTCACACAGAGAGTGGTGAATCTGTGGAATTCTCTGCCACAGGAAACAGTTGAGGCCAGTTCATTGGCTATATTTAAGAGGGAGTTAGATATGGCCCTTGTGGATAAAGGGATCAGGGGGTATGGAGGGAAGGCTGGTACAGGGTTCTGAGTTGGATGATCAGTCATGATCATACTGAATGGTGGTGTAGGCTCGAAGGGCTGAATGGCCTACTCCTGCACCTATTTTCTATGTTTCTATGTTTCTATATGGTGTACATTTTACAGAGATGAATAAAACCATCAACTGATGATCTCCAAAATACCAAATGGTACAATAAAAATCTTCACAGATTAATGCTGTTTTAAATTACAGCAAATTATTTATATTCAGTGTTTGCCTTGTGTTTACATTATTATATCTCCATCTGCCACTTAAGTCTGGCAGTTTAATAAAGTAATGGGTTTGGAGCAGATGTTAGCATCAGATATAGGAACCATGTAAACTCAAAACCATTAAAATACTATAAACCTCAAACATTAATGGCCATAATATTCTGATAATACATAATGGACAGACAGCTCCCTCAATTTATTATTCCTAAAAACACTTTTTTTATTTCCTAAATTAACACAACATAGAATCTAAACTAAAATACTGTTATCAGTAATCAATGGATCCCTGTGACTCATACTGGTTATAAAAGAACATACTACTTGCCCAGGGACACCCAAGTGTGAATAGAGCCCTACTTTCAGGGTAGGTAATCGGACTAAGCCAAACAATCCCTCAGCTGCCCACTGCCTGGTACAGTGAATGACTACCCTAGGCTAAGCCCAGAAGCAGCTCAACAAGGAGGTTCCTTCTCTAGCCCAATCTTCTCCTTGTCAGGTTTTGGTAGAAGGTCTGTCAATCCAAACAATTGAGGGTGAGCAGACTTCTAGCTAAACTCTTATAAATCTGGATTGATTCCAGATTTCTGTGGCCTTTAATCACATGGGCCATATACTTAAAACCAATTAGGTCACAAAAGAACAATGAAAATTACGCGAAGTTTTTTTTCAGCATTTACAGTAAGATCATTTAATTTGTGGTAAATCATTGTTTACATGAGTCTCATTTGTGCTATCTGCAAAGTCATTTTAAAATCACAGTCATAGAGCACTAGAGCACTGAAATAAACTCTTCGGCCCATCTAGTCTGTGCTGAATGGTTATTCTGCTTAGTCCCATTGACTTGCACCTGAATTTCAGCCCTCCATTCCCTTCCCATTCATGTCCTTATCCAAACTTCTCTTAAATGTTGCAATCAAATCTGCATCCAACACTTCCACTGGCAGCTCATTCCACATTCACAACTCCTCTTGCTGAAGAAGATGCCCCTCAGGTTCCTCTTAAATATTTCACCTTTCACCCTTAACCTATGATTTTTAGTTTAGTCTCACTTAACCTCAAAAGCCTGCTTGCATTTACCCTATCTATACCCCTTGAGAAAAAGAGGAAGCAGGTTTAAATATTTTGTGTAAATTAGAATGATTGTTTGCACCTGTTCTGGAAAATAATGGTGCTTCCAGCTAGAACATGCAATGAAAGGAAAAAAAAACTACACTTTTGCCAATACCCACAGTGTTTGATGACCCTGTGATCTCCGTCTTGGAGGCCAACATTAGAACATCCTTCAAGGGGGTGAACCCTGGCAAGGCATCAGGTCCCGATAGTATACCTGGCAGGGTACTGAAAACCTGTGCCAACCAACTGGCTGGAGTGTTCAAGGATATGTTCAACCTCTCACTGCTGCAGTCTGGTATTGCCACCTGCATCAAAAGGGCAGCAATAATACTGGTGCCCAAAGTAGAGCAGGGTAACATTCACATCTACTGTGATGAAGTGCTTTATGAAATTGGTCATGTCTAGAATTAACCCCTGCCTGCCTGCTGCAATTTGCTGACTGCTGCAACAGGTCTAGAATGGATACAATCTAATTGACTCTCCACTGGGCTTTAGACCATCAGCAATGG
This sequence comes from Mobula birostris, assembly GCF_030028105.1. Taxonomy (NCBI): domain Eukaryota; kingdom Metazoa; phylum Chordata; class Chondrichthyes; order Myliobatiformes; family Myliobatidae; genus Mobula; species Mobula birostris. The sequence continues at coordinate 135,790,864 of NC_092376.1, forward strand.
TCAAGCTGTTTAACGATTACAGCTTGGCATTCAACATCATCATCTCCACAGTACTAACCAGCAAGCTTCAAAACCTGGGCCCCTGCTCCTCCTCCTCCTCACTGACAATCAATAGATCACCAACTGCTCTACATTCTTTACGCTCATGACTGTGATCTCAGATGGTATCGAGGACGTGTATAGAGGTGAAATAGATCAGCTGATCAAGTGGTCTTGTAATAACAACCTTGCACTCAATGACAGCAAGAACAAGGAATTGATTATAAACTTCAGGAAGCAGATGTCAGGAGACCATGCATTAATCCTCGTTGAGGGGTAAGTGGTGGAAAGGGTAACCAGTTTCAAGTTCCTGAGCATCAACATCTCCGAAGATCTATCCTGGGCCTAACATACTGATGCAATGATGATGAAGACACATCAGCGGTTATACTTAATTAGGAGTTTGAGCAGATTCAGTATGTCACCAAAAATTCCTACAGATGTACCATGGAGAGCATTCTGAATGGTTGCATCACGGTCTGGGATGGAAACACTAATACACAGGATCATAAAAGGCTTCGGAGAGCCATAGACACTGCCAGCTCCATCAGGAGGCATAAACCTTCCTCCCCCACCACCACCATTGAGAACATCTTCAAAGACAATGCCTCAAGAACACAGCATCCATCGTGTAGGAGCTTCACCATCCTTCATATTACAGTCATCAGAGAGAAGGTACAGAAGCCTGGAGACCCACTCTGAAATGTTTTAGGAGAAGCTTTTCCCCCTCTGCCATCAGATTTCTGAACTGTTCCTAAACATTCGCTTTTGATCTATTTTTCTAACTGTCTGTCCATCTACCTATTTATATTATTGTAACTTACAGTATTTGTCATGCCTGAACTCTACTGATGCCACAAAGCAAGAAATTTCATGACATATGTCAGTGACAATACACCTAATTGTGATTCTGATTCTGCTTCTGAAACACAAGGTAAGTAATTTCTTGATGCAAACCAAGTCACGCTGTCAGTTAAGATTATTGAAAAAACCAAATCAGGAAAATCTAATATTGTTCTACCAAAATATTTTTAGTTCACAATGTCAATAGTTTAAGCATATTCTGAGGCATTTAATTAGTGTTATATTGACATGAAATATTCTTGTACAAACATTCTTTCATTTTAAATGATAGACTGCAACTTTCCTTATTAATAATAATAATAATTACACTTGCATTTTCAAATTCTGTTGAGGACTCTTGTTTTAACTTTATTGCTTGAATAATTAAACAGGTAAATGTGAATCAGATATATAACACTTTAGAAAGATGTTATTTTCCATGAAGCAGAAATGAACTAATTCAGTAGCATGGAAAGGATTCTTGTAAGAAACCATGAAAGATAGCTTTGGGTATATGGATATTTCTTGGTATTCAAAAATCTATTATGTTGAGTGATTTTTTTTCAAACAGGGTTCCTCATTTTCTTTTGAAAGTTGAAACTTGAGCGGAAAATCAATCCAGCATAAGCTCCCTTTGAAAGATGCAGAAGTGACATAAATTATAACTAGTGGGAACAATTGGAAGGAAGTGGAATGAACATTATGCATTAGATACTTGATGAGTGCATCAGAAGGAACCTGTTAATTAAATCAGGACATGCAGTGTTAAAGGGATTGTAACAGCACAGCTGGGAATGTGGTTAGAAGTCAGAAAGTGGAGCAAAATGACTAATGGGAGCTTATTTTAGGAAGAAGAAAATTAACAGTAACTGCGTTTGGAATATTGTTGCCACGCTTCAGGTGTTTTACGTGAGGAAGATTGCAGTGGTTTTGGATGAAACACAGATGAGACTAATTAAGATGACATTAGAAGTGATGACTTCATTTTAATCTGGAAAATCTGGGTGAAATTACTTTATATCAAACACGCAAAGCAGTCCCTTTACAGAGCAAGAGCCCATTTTCCCCCATGCCAAACTCTGTTGTGATCAATATGCTAGATTTTGCAGGGGAAAGGCAGAATTTCGCATAAGAAAAGAAAGACTAGAGCTTACTGGCCTCTCTATTCCACACTTTTCCTGATTGTGTTCCTTTGTTGGAATCCTCATGGTTGTTGCAGGAGTAATGGTTCAATTCATTTGAAAGGAGAGGAATAGGTGCAAGAGAACAAGGTAAGTATTAAATAAATTACATTATTGAATTGACTAGTCAAATGATGGATTTAATCTTTTGTGTATTGCGAATTTCACTCTTGCTTCTGCAATATTTTACAAATTTTAATATTTTTCTGTATATTTAAGAGCTTCCAAATATTTCTGAAGGTCAGATATTTCAAAGTTTTGAAAAGTTTTGATTATTGTCAAGGCTATGGCTTTGTTGAAAAAAACACTTTAGTAATCAAGTTTTGTGTGTGGGCATTTTGTGCAGTAGTTCTAGTAAGAATATTTATGTGCACAAGGTCTTATTGTTATACAGGCTCTGTCTTTGAGGATTCATTCAGTCATTTAACGGCAGGTTCATAATTAGAAGGAGATCTGAAAAATATAAGTTTGGCTGCGTTGTATATCACAGGTGAGGCAAGGTGTTTGACCCCAATAGTAAGCTTTGAGAAATGAGTAAAGAGCTTTGGGCACAATGGAACAGAGTTTCTAATTTAGTATAAGCCTATTTTACACCACTTATGTAAAATGGTTTAACTGTCCTAAAATCTTTTCTAGAAAGGTTAAGTGTAAATTAGGTACCATTGTTCAAAATTCTGATTTTGCTACGATAATTTAGGATCAACTATTTTATCTTTTGGTGAGAAAATAACAATAACCAATCACCATTTAAATGATAGTGGATGTTTTAAATGAAGGAATATTATTCAATGGCGCACACTATAGAAATATCAAGAAGCCAGCTCCATCTCATCAAGTCCTATGACCCTTTTATGTTCTCTGTTACCACTCCCCTTGCCCAAAATCATTACAAAATAAGCAAAAGTCTCTTGAAATAATAGAGAATAAAATGAGAGTATAGGAATCAAATAGGTGTTTTAGAGTTGGCATGGACTTGATGGGGTGAAGAGCCCAGTTCTGTGATGTGTGATTCTATTACAGAATCCAGCTGATGAATTACAGCTATGGTACACTCTGCACAATTTTACATTTCATTCACAGAGTCTGTCGGAATGGTTTCACTATTTTACAGGTGTGATGAGAGGATCAGAGCAACATCTTTACATAAAGTGTCACTGGAATATCAGGTGATTGCTGAGGAGAATTGTTGCCTTCTTAAAAGAAAACATAGATACATGCTGGAGCAAGACCGAGGCAGCATAAAGAAAAGCAGGATATTGAATTTGAGCGGGGTACACTGGCAAAGAACTTTGCTGGATGAAAGGCCTCCTTTTGCACCGTGAACATATTCTGTAGCATTAGGTCTGTGGGTGCAGGTCATCAATAATACTTTTGCTTTAAGTAATGGAACTATACAATGAATGTGAAGTTTTCCCTTGTACTTCAGTTCTTTCTCACGTAGTATTGGATGAATTGAGGGGGCAAGATAAATAGGTTTATTTGGCCTCAGTAATGCAGAGAGCATGGCAGGTCAGATGATTTAATGGAGAGCCCCTGTTTGCTGGAACAGCACTGTTGCATAAAAGAATCAGGCCATCTGGTTATCAGGAAAACCAGCAGTTGCTGCTAGCCTAAAATAAAATTTAAAATGCTGGTAAAACTCAACCAGTCAAGCAGTATTCACTTGGAGAGTTCATGTTTCAGGTCAGTGACCTTTCATCAGAACCAGAAATAAATTAGTTGCTGGGAAAGGGTGAAGAGAACAAATGAGAGGCAGATTATAGTTTGCCGCATCTTCCTCCTTCACTCTCAGCTTTGTGGATAAAATATTCCCTCTGCGATTCTCAGTTTTTCCTATTCCATCTCCAACAATACCCATCCCTTTTAATGACACGCCTCCAGACAACACAGAAAATGAAACGACTGCTGTGTACCCTCCATTATCACTAATGTGCCCGTTAAAGCTGTGAATTGTACCTCCTTTCATTTTAGAACACTATATTTGGTTCTCATGACGTAGTTTTCCCTGCATGGAGAAGCAAAATTCAGATTGAGTAACTGCTTTAAGAACACCTCCACTTAATTGTAAAATGCCTTCCTGTCACTATAGTTCATCATCCATTCTGTATCCTGACTTTTCTGCTTTTGGTCTCCTACTCTGCACCTAAGAAGCTCAGAATAAACCCAAAGAACAGTAACTCTTCTCTTGTCTAGGCTTATTAGGACTTTTCAAACTTAGTTTTGAATTCACAATTTAAGCATTTTTCAGGCAACCAATAACTTCAACTTTGTATTTTATTCTTTTCTTCTTTTTTGTGAATTAAGAATTCATCCATCTCCAGTTTATATTTATAACTCATAGTTGTGTTAGGATAAATTCAATCTTGTGTTCAAGCCTTAGCTCAGTTACTGAGGGTTGGGACCTTACTTCTGCTGTTCTTCGACGAGTTAACAGCGTTAGTAATGATTCAGATTCATGTAATTAAAATTATCACTGGAGACAAGTTTTGGACCGTTAACTGCTGTTGACGTGATTTGGATGAGTCGAGTGCTTGAAAGATGGCGTTGAGGTACACATGATGCAAGAAGATCATCAAAAATGGGATTAACTCTGAACCCAATGCCTCTACTTTCTTAGTAGAAGTTTTCACAGACTTGTCAAAGTTTTAGGTGACATGCCAACTGTGATGGAGATGATACTGGTTGGATTGTGACCTGATATAGGAACACCAATGCCTTGAATAGAAATGCCTACAAAATGTAGTGGATACAGCCCAGTCCATCACAGGTAAATCTCTCCACACCACTAAGCACATTTACAAAGATCACAGTCACAAGAAAGCTGCATCCATCATCAAGGACCCCACGATCATGCTGTCTTCTCGCTGCTGCCATCAGGAAGGAAGTACCAGAGCCTCAAGTCTCACACCACAAGGTTCAGGAACAGTTATTACCCATCAACCATCAGGCTCTTGAACCAGAGGAGATAACATCACTCACCACAACACTGAACTGATTCCACATCCTATGAACTCACTTTTAAGGACTCTGCAACTCATGTTCTCCATATTTATTATTCTTATGACTTTTTTCTCTTTGTATTGCACAGTTTGTTGTCTTTTGATTGTTCATCTGTATTTGTGTGCACTTTCATTTATTCTATTGTGGTTCTTTGTATTTCCCATGAATGGCCGCAAGGAAATGAATCTCAAGGTAGTAGATAGTGACATACGTACTTTGACAATAAATTTATCTTTAAAACTTTGAAACCTTGTGTATTAAGAAAGAACTCAGAACTGAGAGTGCTTGGATTTCAATAGCTGTAAATAGGAAATAATTCCCCAAGTTTACTCCAGCTTTTGGTTTATACTTGAAGGCTAAAATCACTATATTATGATTGTGCTCCTTATAATGAAATTATATCTCATGGTTATCTTCACTAATTCTTTTGTCAAAGTTTATTGAGTTAGTGGGAAACAGCTCATTAATATGCAAAATGGCTCTTTAAACAAACCTTTCCATCTGACAGTACCATTCTATCTGTGTTAACCAATGCTAGATAGCCTTTAATTGTGTGGGAACAGCAGATGGAGTGACTGGTTCTATCATTTGTATTATAAAGTGGAATATTATATCAAGAAGCTGCTCAGCATTACAATTACAAAGTATTTCTGATACTGCATTGTATTCCCAAACTTGTACTCAGTTTCCAACATCTGGATGAGCAGAACAGAATGTGCAATGGACCTTATTTTCATCTGCCTATTTTGTGTGTGCTCAAGAAAGGAAGCAGCAAAAGATTGCACCTTCGTAACTTATTCCCTGTCGATACCACCAGCAGAAGCTTAATGCTTTTGTAACATTATGACAAATTTCATTATGATCATTGTTGAAACCAACATTACTTAAGGTCACTTTCCTTACAACCAAATTTAAGGCCAGAAGAAGGCCATACCAAAAATGATGGTACTTTCTACTTGAGCAATTTTAAATATTGCAAGTTACAATATCCTTTGCTATTGCTCCATCTATCTGTATAATCACTGATGTCTGCAGATGAAATCGTGGGTGATAGCATTTTGATCCTGGGCCAAGGCAACTAAGGGACATCAAATGCCTCACATTCTCCACTGCTTTCTGATGTTTTGCAGGATTATATGTAGCTCAAGATAGTTTGTATGCTTTGTGTGTATCTTTCAGTCTTGTCACATAATGTATAACATCCAATAGATATGCATTCAGCTTGGGGGAAAGAAAAAAGAGAAATTGACATTATATTGATTGCCAACTTATAAAGGAATGCTTGGAAAACAAAGTTGTGATGTGAGCAGCATCCTTCCTCTGCAAATAGATGTGAGCTGTATGAAAACAGTTGATGCCCATTAAAGAATCCATGCATTTTATTTTAGAGATAACAAAATTTGAACTCCAGACTCTTGTTTCTTTCTAGGTATAAGCTTACTCATTCCACCAGAAGCTATTCCTCGAGGGAAGATCTATGAACTATACCTTACTGTCCACAAGAAGGAGGACATGAGGTACGTAGCAATATCAATGTATGTGTACATATATTCTCGTATTGAATAACAATTTAGCAAGACATTTCAAAATATGAACTTAGTGGTGCAGATTGCAGGGCAGATGCTAACTGTATATGTTTATTATTTCTCTCATGCAGTGAGACCAGTACAGGTAAGCTAGCATAATTGTCCTTGGGAAATTAGTGGTAGGATGGCTTCCTGTAATGTTGCATTATATCTGATGATATTGCTGGACAGTGTTGTTGGGTAGGATATTCCGGGATATAAAGATATGCCATTATTTTACTGAATCATGATTGGGTGTAGCTTAAAGTGGGAACTTGTATGTAGTATCATTGCTTTAGCCCTACTGCCCTTTGGGTGGTAGAAGGGTTTGCAAGATGCCGTCTAGGTGATCAAGGCATTAGATTGCAGTGCCCATTGTAGGTGGTACACACTAAAGATGTGAAGGAAGTAAATGTTCAGAATGATGAATGGGGTGCCAATCAACTTTTTAAAGTATTTGGGCAGACATGACAGGCAAAGTCAGTGTTCACTAATCATCAGAAAAAGCTGCCGACCAGAACCACAGCATTCCTTGTTACGTTTTGTACTGCAAATCATAATACTAATTGAATGGAAACACTGTGAAAAGATCATTTTTACTTCTAGCAAGGTTTGCACATATGATGTGGTGGCATGACGCTGTAAGCCATTGACGCACTATTGTATATAACCCACGATGAATTATGTAAGCAAACAAGTAATGCTTAATCAAACAATATAGTTCCTATATTACTCAAACAGTACTGAAATATTAAATACACTACACTCCTTCCTGCTTAGCTATAGACTCCAACTCAGTATAGAAATCATCTCAACATGTATACAAGTGTTGATTCTGGGTCTGAGGGAAGTGGTTCTGACATCTTTGACCACCTTTCTTCTTTAACAATTGACTCTATTCTCCTAGATTAATCAATGAGTCATCTCCAGATAATATCAGATGCAATTTCCACTGTGTAAGAGAGTGGTCCCCTTCTGTCCTTAATCTTTCCGAGTACCCACTTTTGATCTCCTCTGTAGTCCTTCACCAGGACCGCCTGTCCAGGAGTGAAATGTCAAACTGCCTTGTTTGAGAACTTCCTTTTGTCTCAGCTGTTTGCCCTGTATACTCTTTCTGAGATTGGGATTGAGGGGATCCAAGCATGAATTCATAAGGCCAGTGATGTTGTGGGGATGGAACTGGACTCTCTCACGGTGGTGTCTGAAAAGAGGTTGCTGTCTAAGTTGCATGCCATTTTGGTCAATGTCTCCCATCCACTACATAATGTATTGGGTGGGCACAGGAGTACATTTAGCCAGAGACTCATTCCACCGAGATGCAACACAGAGCGTCATAGGAAGTCATTCCTGCCTGTGGCCATCAAACTTTACAACTCCTCCCTTAGAGGGTCAGACACCCTGAGCCGATAGGCTGGTCCTGGACTTATTTCATAATTTACTGGCATAATTTACATATTACTATTTATTACTATTTTCTATTACTATTTCTATTACTATTTATTATTTATGGTGCAACTGTAACGAAAACCAATTTCCCCCGGGATCAATAAAGTATGACTATGAACACAAGGAATGACCCAAGAATAGCATAGCTGGTTGTGGAGTGTGCTACATTGTGATAAGCAAGGAGGGAATTAGTGAGCTTCTGATACATTTTAATGTGTTCTGCTGCCATTGCTCGTAGTGCATTCTGGTAGACTCTGAATAAAACTTGACACCAAACCATTTGTAGCTGGGTGGTACGGTACAGATGTAATGTTTTATTCCATTCATTTTGAGGAATGACTAAAAATATTACACAACAAACTCTGGTTCATTGTCACTGACTAAGTTTTCTGGACACCAGTCCTTGAGAAGAGGCTTTCTCAACACACCGACGGTGTGCAGGGCTGTAGCAGAGGCTGTTAGGAACACTTCTGGCTACTTTGTGGCTGCATTCAAAAATGTTGTGCCCATGAATGCTCTGACAAAATCCACATGAATCTGCCAGGGTAATGCAGGCCATTCCCTGGGATGTAGAGGCACTGTTCTTGGCATCCTCTGAACATGTTGGCATCCTGAACAATGCATGGCATGCTGCTCAATCTGCTGATTGACCCCAGGCCAGGAACCGAAAATTTGAGCCAATGTTTTCATTTCATCATGACTAGATGACCAGCAAGTAGCTCCTCCAACACTTTAGCTCTCAGCTTGGATGATACAGCAATTTTCAATCTCCACATAATACAATCCCGTCAAGGCAAGTTCATCACAGTGTTAGTAAAAAATGGGGATACTGGAATTTCTGCTGCACATACCAGCCATTTTGGGATGCCATGTAGACCTCAGACAGTGTGGGGTCTTTTCAGGTTTCCTGTTGGATCATCTGTGCTGTAATAGGGAAACTTCCGATTTGCATCAGGTGAGTATGTCAACAGGAGTGTCTTTTTTTTGTAAAATCTTCAGTTATTTCCTTTTCCAAGGGTAAACAGGACAATACATCAGGAATCCCATGATTAGTCATACTCTTTAATTCAATATTATAATTGTATCCTCCAAGAAATACAACCCATCTTTGCATTTGTGCTGCTGCTGTAGGGGAAAGCTGTTCTATGGATTGAAAATGGACACTAGTGGTTGATGATCAGTAACGAGGGAAAACTCTTTCCCATACAAGTACTAGATGAAACATTTCACGCCCCAAAATAAACTGGGACCTCTTTGTCAATATGTGGAGATTTTTCTCAGCAGCGGTAAGGGAACGTAATGCAAAGACTATAGGACTCACATTTCCAATATTCCTAATATCCTCCATCCTGGGCAGGAGGTATTGATCTACTTTCAACACTAGGTTGGTGGTGACCTTAAAATCACCACAGATCCATTCTTCTTGGCTACTGGAAGCTCTGGAATTGCCCATAGGCTCTACTCAACCTTGGAAAGAATTCCTCCAGCCTCCATGTGATCTAGCTTATTGGCTACTTTATCACAGATGGTATAACAATCTGGACGTGCTTTGTTAAACTGGGGCATGGCATTTTCATTTAATATTATTTTTCCCTTGATATGTTGGAGTTTTTCAATTGCCATCCCTGAACACTGTTGTGGCCTCATCCAGTACCTTTCTTAGTTTGCTTTCAGTTAACTCTATTGCAGGTTATGTGGCTTGCAAATAGTGGATGGATCTCCAATCAAGTTATAGTTGTCTCGGCCACTCACAGCCCCATAATGCTGGCCCTCCTGTTTGTTTTCTTAAACCACATACAAACCCGAAAGGCTTGTTAGTTGTTGTATTACACTTTACAAATGTCATTCCCACAAGAGATATCTTTCCTCCAATACAAGTTCTTACTTGGATATTTGTAGGCTTCAGTTTGGTATCTTTGAAATACTATTCAAACTTGTTTTGTGGAATGACTGAAACACCCAAGCCAGTGTCCAATTCCATTTTAATTAGTCCATGGCTTCCTCTCTGACATGTAGACACCACACTCGGGTTGGAGGAGCAACACCTTTATTTTAACTAGGTAGCCTCCAACCTGATGGCATAATTTCTCGAACATCTGATAATTTACCCCCCCCCCACCATTCCCGTTCCCACTTATCTCTCTCGTCTCATCTCCTTACCTGCCCATCACCTCGCTCTGTTGCTTCCCTTTCTTCCATGATCTTCTACTCTCTGCTATCAGGTTCCCCCTTCTCCAGTCCTTTATCTCTTACCTATCAGCTTCTTGACTTTTTACTTCACCTTTCACCCTTTCCCAGTTTCGGCTATCACCTTCCACATTGTAATTCTTCCTCCCCTCCTGTGCCTCCCTACCCCCTCTCCCCAATTTCTTGCTCTAACTTCTCATCTTTTTTCCAGTCCTGATGAAGGGTCTCAGCCTGAAACATCAACTGTTTATTTTTTCTATAGCTACTGCTGAGTTTCCCAGCATTTTGTTTCTGTTAATTAATTTGTTGTTCACTTCACATGTAAGCCATATTACTTGCTTCTTGTTAGTTTTCACATTGTAAATCTCAAAGCTACCCACTCTTATTATTAGATTTTTCAAAGCATGCAGGTTAGTGCTCTTATTGAAATGGCAAATTGACTTCTTACCTTTTTCTCTTCCATGAGGTCCAATTGTTTTTGTCTGTGACGCATGCTCTTTGTATCTGTCCTACTTTGCATTTTCTGCAAGTTTTGCCTTTAAACCTGCATTGGTCTAGTATGTGGGAGTATCTGCCACAATAGTAACACAATTTGTTCAGCCATACCAGTTCCTGTTTAGACTTTTCAATTTTGTTCATTTTCACTTGTATTCCTGACTACAGCTCAATTGCGTCTCTGACTTCTGTTTCCATTGTTACAGCTATTTCAGCTGCTCTTTCAAATGTAAGTTATTCTTCAGTTAGGAGCCATTTTTGAGTGTTTTCTTGTAATATTCCATAGACTAAATGACTTCTCAGTGCACCATTAGTCCCATTACAGAACTGATAACATTAAATTTCCTCAATTCTACCACATACTCTGAAATAGATACCCCTTCCTTTTGATACCGCTTATGAAACCTAAATCGCTCTGTGATCAACAATGGTTTTGGTTCAGAATGTTCCTGCATGATTTTCATGATATCAGAAAATTTCACGTCAATCAATGCACACAGAATTACATTTCAGTCGGAAATGCAGACTCCATTCCTTTCCATAGATGCTACCTGGCCTGCTGAGTTCCTCCAGCATTTTGTGTGTATTGCTTGGATTTCCAGCCTCTGCAGATTTTCTCTTGTTTGTGATTGAAATCTCACTTCGGCTGGTTCGTTGGAGCAGTGAAACTTCTAAGTGAACTGTATGCTCTTCCACCCAATGCACTCAGCACAACTGGCCCTCGTTTCTGGTCAGCCATTCCACTTGCTTTAAAATACTTCTCAATTTACTTAGTATACAATATCCAGTTCTTTCGGGCAATCGAATGTCTCTATCTATCCAAAGTTGCCAGCCATTTCTGCTTTTTTAAAAAACATTATCTTCACTGCATACACATTGTTTAGGAACCCGAGAATTTGTCCACCTTCTGTCTTTAAAAAAAACTCTACCATCTCTGCGCCTTCCTGAAGAAGCAAATGCTGCGCTTTTTTCTTTTTTTTACCCATCTATTTCTCGCTGCACTTCATACTTTTAACTCAAACATCCTGCTGCGCTTCAACAGGTAGGTAGTCATCTTGGGTTGATTTGAAACTTCCTCATCACCACCTCTCTGTTTTGTACTCCAGAACATAAAACTAATTGAAAGGAGACACAGAGCTGGGAATGCATTTTTACTTTCAGTTAGGCATGCGCGTATGACGCGGTGGTGTGAAGATGTACAAACATATACCATTCACACACTATTACATATGAACCACGATGGATTATTTAAAGAATGCTTAATCAGACAACATATTTACAATAGTATTCAAATATTACTGAAGTATTAAATACCATACACTTCTAATGGAGGATTACCCACAGTGTTGTTTGATAGGGAGTTACAGTACGAAGGGCCAATTTGTTTTGTTCTATAAGTTACTGAGCTCCTTTAATATTATTAGCGCTGCATTCATCTAAACTAAAATGTACTTTACAACTCTGGTATACCTATCACATTCCATGATTTTCATCCCTTTGCCACTTCCACATCATTCCAAGTTATCATTCCCACTACTCCCCATCTTCCCCCCACTTTACCTGTATTCACTCATCACTCACAAGTCCCCCTACAATTTTATCCTACCTTCTGTCCTCATTCTTTCCAGTTCTTGTGAAGGGTCTCAGACCAAATCATCCACATTTACTAATTGCTGCCTGACCTGCTAAGTTCTTCCAGCAAATTTAGTCTGTTCTTCCATTTCAGCATCTGCCGTCATTCTTGTGCCTGCCATTCACTGGCTTTTGCCTTGTTGATGTTGGAAAGGTTTTAGTACAGAGATTCCTCTGGGAGAGGGGAAGGGGGAGGGGCAGGAACCATAGCAAAAAATCACTGATTTTCCGAATTACAAGTGCAGCTGACCTGTAAAAATGACTCCACTCTACATAGAATAGGAATATGAAATCATCTTGGTTGTTAAGACATTAGATATATTCAGGGATGAAATAGATAGTTTAATACTTCTGGAGGAAATCAACAGTAATTGAAATCAGAGAAAAATGGCACTGAGGGCACAGATCAGGTCAGCCTCATCTTGAATCACAAAGGGCCTTTACGGCCTACTGTTGCTTCTATTTCTACCTTTATGCTTAATAGCTAAGCTTGCTGATATTAAAATTTAAAATAAGATAAATAACTGTTTTATTTGCATGTACTGTCATTTGTCATACAGTTGAAATTATTTACAAGGGCCTTCTAAAATTAGATTTTTTGCATTGCAATTCCCCAATACTTATTGCAATGCCAACCATAAGCTTCATTTGATTCGCTTCTCCAGAGATTTTTGCTCCAATTCTTATAGAGGCTGGTTAAAACCACATTGTGGGGAGATAATATAACTTCAGAGTAAACTATAAATGGATGTTTATGTGCAACCATCCCGATAACTCACAAATATAAAGTCATAATTTGGCTTAAACATATCAATCCTGGTTTACTCATTTGAATAATGGTGCTCCTGTTACTTCCATTTATGTTCTTTTCCTTCCAAAAGCAATTTCCTTAGATATTTATTTACATCATTTCAACATAATATTTTCACTTATTTAATCTGAGAAGAAAGTTTGACAAGTAAAGAATGCAACATTGCGTGAATGGACACTTATGATAAAATTTAGGTTTGTTTTAATCACAGATCATCAATTTAAAACAAGAGTAAGTTGGCAGTAATTGCTAATTAGAATGTAGTATTTTAGCTTTAACAAAATAAAAAAAAATCCTTTTAAGTCCTGATGTATATCCAGGAGCAATAAAGGCCTCACACAATTTAGTCAAACTGTTCTTGTTTTTTTAACCTTTAATGAGAAAAGGAATCTTTTTTATGCTATAGTTTTAAGAGGAACTGTATGATGAATTGTAGTAAATATAGATGAGAATAATAATCTTCTGCACTGTTTATTCTGCACTGCTCATTAATGTTTTAACATTTTGATAATTGAGGTTACCTCTAGCAGGGTGCCAGACCCTGCTCAGTCCAGTTGTCAGCTGTGGGCCTCCAGGTGTCCTGCTAACTGGGCCGGTCATCCTCAGCATTCAACATTGTGCAGAAGGAAATCTGGAGAACTGGTCCATCAAGCTGAAGAAACAATCACCCCAAGGAAACTGGGAGGTAAAAAAAAAATGTTTTTGCCTGCTTTAGGTGGATTCTCATATGAACAGTGCTGTGTACAGGATAACTAAAACAGTGCTCCTAGAGAAAGAATTCTAAGTAACTTGCAAATTGTCTGTGGTCAATTAATAAACACAAGTTTGTGACTATATAAGCTTTCAAAGGAATTTTAATTGAATCTTCAGAAACTTGGTCAATCTAATAATCATTGTTAGTAATGATTGATGGGTAATTAAATGTAAAATACACTGGACAACAATTTTTTTCAAAAGTGTTGCTTCCTCAGATTTTTTTTTGTTTATGATAGACTGCTTGAAGATGAACACAAATATAACTTCAGACTACTTGTATCAAGTAGGAATTTGGAGAAACAACAAATCAACTTTTATTGAAAAAATGTGTTTAATTGCATAATGGTACTGATGCTTTGCAATAGTTTAACTAAGTTAAAAATATTTTGTTCATGATTTTCATTTGTACTCAGTGTCTGAGGCCTCTAGCTTAAGTGTCCAACAATAATTCGCCACCATTGATAGATTCCAGTTGCTCTGGTATCTTTTCTCTATGACCTCCACGGTAAGACCATTCACCATGCTCGTCACTAATAGCACCAAGATTTGCAGGGAAGAAGTCTAAATGGGAATGCAGAAAATTAATCTTTAGTAACATGTTGCATTTCATGGTTTTATATGCTTGAAGCATGCTTTCAACCAGCTGCATGTAGTTTGGTGCTTTGTAGATGCCGAGAAAAATTTCAACAACTTCTTTGAATGCCTTCCATGTGATTTTCTCCGGTCCCACTAGAAAATCTTCAAATTGCCTGTCATTGATGACCTGTTTGATCTGTGGACCGACAAAAATACTTTCCTTAATCTTGGCATCAGTTACTCTGGGAAGCATCTGTCTCAAATATCAGAATCCTTCATAGAAATTTTTGTGCCTGGCGAGAGCAAATTCCATCCTTACAGTCCTGAACCTAATAATTATTACTAAAACCTGTCCTACCATGCAGCAGCCACTCCACCTAAGCGTGCCCAAGCATGCCTGGACAAGATAGGAAACTTTACAGCTTACATTATACGTAACATTTTAATTGTCTTGAATTATGAATTGAAATAACAAACATAAGTTTATTAAAAAATGGTGCATGATAGGGAAATTTCATGGTGATTTTCATGATCAGTAGCCCAAAATTCATAAGATACACCTAAAGGTATTCAGGAAGCAAAATCTTTGTTGTCCAGTGATCTCTAAGCATAGCAATTTTCACTGAGGTAAAAGTGGTTTCAAAAGATGACATTAAGAAATTTACAATTGCAATCAGAAAATGGCTTTAACATTATATTCTTAATCATGTAAAGTATTTGTTTGTAATGAGTTATTACAAT
Organism: Mobula birostris; assembly: GCF_030028105.1. Lineage (NCBI taxonomy): Eukaryota > Metazoa > Chordata > Chondrichthyes > Myliobatiformes > Myliobatidae > Mobula > Mobula birostris. The sequence goes on from NC_092376.1 coordinate 135,806,136, forward strand.
ACATGTGGCTTGCTTGTTTCTATAATATGAGTAATATTTATTGCTTAAATGCTATCTCCCTGATGGCATTGAGGATTGACCACATAAAATGAAACTCAGCTGTACATAGAGAAAACAGTGTAAAAGTAACAAGGTCTCTTCCCTGAAGAACAATGGTTGATCTTTTAAAGAATCTCGCGACCTTAATGGCTATCTAGTACAATGATTTTAAAAGTTTAAGTTATGACACTTGGGTAGATTGCAAGATGTAATAAAATGGGCCAGTATTTCTGCTTCATTAAATGACCGCTGGTACATAGACCAAAGAACCATTTGTTTAAACTTGATCACCTAAAAAAAAAGTTTGAAATCCATTGATTTTGTATTTTAGTGGTCAAATTATTGAATTTGTGTTGTATCAGTAAGAGCCACGTAAGTAATTCATCTAGTATTATTTACTAATATTATAACTGAGTTGAAGTTTCCTTTCTTTGTTCAGTGTTATAATGTAGAGAGATTTTGCCATATAACTTGTAAATGGGAATAAGTTATTCTTAAAATATATAACTTTGGCATGCATTATTGTGATTATGTAAAATATTGTGATTTGAAAATCTGGACTATAAGCAGGTGTAGGAAAATCTAATGGATCTCTCAACATTTTTTTGAAAGTTGAACAGAAGTAGACCATACCTCTGATCCTTAGACCTTCAGGAATGGTGCCTGCAGCAGGAAGCCTTATCTTTTTGGCCCATCAGTCAGTTTGGTGTGGACAGTGGCAGAGCATCCAGCAATTAATAAGATTACTCAGTCCCCAAAGTTCTCCTAAATGTTTTGACAGTAGACAATGTTAGTCTCTTTTTCAATTAAAAATCCATGAGTGCTTTTTTTCGTTATGTAATATTTTTGACACTCAGGAGTATTTCAACACCGCAAAAGCAAATGAAAATAATTTGAAAACTTAGACTAATCATTTATAAATCAAATCTGATAAATTAAATAATTATTTTCAGAACTGTAATGTAGCCTTTGCTGTAGCATTTTTGTCTTAACTGCATTCCTACAAAAAACACTAAAATCACTGGTGACTCAGATTCTGCTTCTGGCCTAACCAGAACATAATCAAGAGATGTTTTCTTTGCATAATGCATGATGAAAATATAAAATTCTTACATCACAGAATATGGTCACTTAGCCCTGAAATGAATAAACCAGTTTGAATACCATATAGAGCAATCCTTTGAGTTCCATCCCTAGTAGAAATGTTGAGAAATCTAACCACAACTGGACACTACCTCTGGATTTGTCTCTATACTACCTCTATATCTGTCAATAAGTTTAGCTATTCTGCATTTGACTGCATGTGCTAGATTTACTTTCATGCAAATGGACAAATGCTGATTGTTCTGCTTGGACTATAGACATTAGATTTACTGTCAGATCTATAATTTATTATCCCCAACACTTTTATTAATCAGTATGGAGTCTTTTTTACTGTTACCCACCACAGCAAAAGCAGAAAATAGGATATTGCAATGAACAGAATATATTTTGAGGAGAATTTGACACTAGATTTTTAATAAGTTCTGTACTATTAATTTTCCATCACTAATCTGCTGTCTAACCGTGAGCGTTAAGGTTTCAGAGAAAATTGTATTTTCCATTAGGAGATACAAAGGCGGCAGGATAGGAAATGTCTCATCGGTTGAATAGGAATTAATTAATGTTTACTGTAATTGCTCTTTTAACTGGTTCCTTGTTGTCATATTTTGAGAAGAATCTGAATACTAGATTTAAAAAATGTATTCTGTATCACTAATTTTCCATTACTAATCTGCAGTCCTGTGAATGCTAAGCTTTCAGTGAAAATTGTTTTCTATTAGGGGATACAGAGACAGCAAGATAGCAAATATACCATTGGTTGAGCGGGAGTTAAAGGATGGAAAGTTAAATCCAAAGCAATAGATCTGCTAAATATATGTTTGCTGTAATCGTTCTGTTAACTGGTTCATTGTTGTCATTGATTTTAAAAAAGCTGACTTTGAACAATATCTCCAATGAAGACTAAACACCCAGCCCACCAATTATCACCAGATTTCAAATTGTTGACTATACTGTGCTTATTTTTGTTTAATTAGCTCAAGGGAAAACTTCAGAACAGGAATGTAATTGAAAAATCCCAATGTGACGTTCAAATGTGCATTTCACACTCCCTATGAAAACAGTACTTGACAGTTTTAATTAATTATTGCAAGCCCAAACAACTAAAATATGAAAACTAAAACAAATGCTGCAAATATTGGAAATGAAGGAAAGTAAGAAAATTTCTAGAAACATTGAGCAGGTAAGTCAACATCAGTGAAAGTAGACAGTCATCTTTTCAGATCATGTATTGGAGGTGTTGCTGAGATGGGATTGGCTTGCCTATGCCCTGAAATGCAGACAGAGAGATCAAGAAAGGAAAATAGTGCACAAAATAGTGGAGGAACTCAGCAAGGCAGGCAGCACCTATAGAGGGAAATAAACAGTCAATGGCCTGGCAATACCTTTCAGTCCTGATGAAGGCTTTCAGCTTGAAACATAAATTATTTATTACCCACCATAGATGCTACTTGACTTGTCAAATTCCTCCACCTGTGTGTGTGTGTGTGTGTGTGTGTGTTGCTCAAGATTTTCACCATCTGCAGAAACTATTGTATTCAAGATAAGAAAGATGGGAAGAGTCAGAGGTAGATTGGATGTAAGTGATAGTCAAGAGAAATTGGCAGCCAAAGTGATGGAATTGAAGTAAATATCCAGTTCTAGTGAAGGATTCAAAAATCTGAAATGTTAATTGATTCTCTTTCCACAGTTGCTGCCTGACCTGTTCAGCATTTTAGCACATTCTGTTTATATACATAAGAAATTATTACTTTAAACGTAAGCTTCAATAATGCTATAGAATTAGAGAGAGGACAAAAACTTTTAAGCTTTCAAAATACAAAATAAAAAATTATCTCAGGTTATCACAGGTTAGGTAGTATCCATTGGCAGAGAAAAGTTTTAGGTGATAACATTTCAACAGTACCTTCTGTTTTTCATTTCACCAATGCCTGCCCTACAATTTCTGCTTTTATTTCTGATCAACACCTGCAGTATTTTGTAAATAACAATGCATAATAGACCAATAGGCATACATGGAGAGGACTGGTTAATATTTTTAAGTGAATGTCAAAGCAAGATCAGTAGGTTGAATGGCCTTCTCCTGTTTCTAATGTTCTTATCTATAAATCAGCCTTGCCAATTCTGAGAATGTTAATGTCAGCAATATAAACTTTACACTCTCACTGCCATTCTTAATTTTCTGCAGTTCCTGTCTCCAGGGCTGAATTAATACTCTTGCCTACTACTTGACTAGTTAAGTGGTCGTTAAACCACTCGGGAGGTGGGAAATGAGCATTAAGCAGGCAAGAACCTGATTGGCCCTCTTTTCTGCCAAAATGCCTGAAGAAAAGCTAGAGATTGAGTTAGATATCCTCTGGGTGAATTCAATCAACAATTCCAGATGCTACTAGTAAAATTAACAAAATGAAGCAAAATTTACTCATTTAGTATTATAAAGTTTACTTTCATTTTACTAATGACCAAATTCTTGATTGTGTCTTTCTTAAGGTTTGTTCATAATTAAAGTCAAAATGCATGAGGAATGTTGATTTTGTGAAGTAATGTTAATGTGGTAAGGTTATATGCTGTATTGATATATTTTATGCAATTGGCATAGAACAATACTAAGAAACTTCAAATAAACAAAGTAAAAGATTATGTCAGAGAATTGAAGGAATATCACGCAGTTTTACACATCAATGGTTAGATTAATGCTCTTGCATGTTATTCAGTTTGAGAGATGGTTAAAGAAAGTACTGGACTACGGGGAAAGGGCAATGGGATTAATTAGACAACTCTACCGTGGAAGGATGAATACCCTCCTGTAGTGCTCTATTATTCTATCATTCTTTGTGAAGTAGCTGATGAGCTAATTTAGGTTAAATTGAGAAAACGTGGTTTTAAAACACATTTTATCTCTGATTGAACTCATATTTTCTATGGAAGGAAAGAAGTATTAGAACTTGTTATTATGCACAAATCATCCTTTGTGGAAAGGGCGATGATGTGATAACTAAATCAATAATAGATAGCTGTATTACAATTAATAATAAACCATGTGAGAAGCAGGGAGAGTCAGAAAAATATTCACACTCAGTGATATTTCTGATCTTTGATAATTTAACAAATTCAGGAATGAAATTACAGACATAGCAGTGTATTGCATCATGATAGCCATATTGGTGGAGTTGCATCATAGTGTATTAAAATTGTAATGCATCACTTTAAAGAAATGGAGTCATAAATTTGGAAGCAGCCAGTTTGGCTCATTGCATCTCTCTTCAAGCACTCTGTTAACCCTACACTGAAATCATTTTAATATCCCCATATTCTCATCAATTTCCCCTCCACTCGCCGCTCCCCTGGTCCTACCACACATCTACACACTAATGGCAATTTGCGGTAGCCAAGTAACCAACCAACCTGCAAATTTTTGGGAGGAAATCTTTGTAGTGATGGAGGGAATATGAAAATTTTACAGACACAAGTGATTAGGGTTGAACCTGGGTCACTGGAACAGTGAGACAGAAGCTCCACTGTTTGCACCACTGTTCAATTTTATTTTCCTTGTCTAGATCATCATTTGTCAAGACATAAGACATAGGCCATTTGGTCCATCAAATCTGTTCAGCCATTATGTCATGGTTGATCCATCTTCTCTTTCAGCCCCATTGTCCTGCCCTGTCCCCATATCCCTTCATGCCCATAACTGACATATATAATCTTTCAGGGGGAAAAGGCTCTGTGTTGTGTTCATTTTCATAAAATTGAGCTCATTTTAACACTTTTCCTTAAGTTCAGTGGAACTGTTCTGCAGATGGAAGCCATTGCTGTAGAATGTTTACTCTCCATTGACAGTACACTTCCACTGGCAGAGATATCAAGAGCATCAGGCACCCGCACTGAAGGCAGGTGCATGTCATAGAAACAGCCAAAGGCCCTGGCTTGCAGCCACCCTTGAGATTTGTGTGTAAATTTAACTCAAAGGCAACAGCTGCAAGTTATTGAGTAGGTTATTGTAAAAGCCACAACAGCAGTGCTAATGGTTTTTTTTTCCATAATTTCGCTGAGTTGGCGAGTAGCCAAATAACACGATAATTGGCCAGATTAGATTTGTTCTCCATTTTGTTGACAGAATCAATCTGGGAAAATTCCATTTTATCAAGGAGTTGCCAGAGCTATAGTTCCTTTGGAACAGCTTATCTCAAAGACAATGAATTCTAAAGCTGATGTCTTTAGTTCTAGTCAGGATAGTGTCAATCCACAGCCTTTGGTACTCTAGCACATTCAGTAATTTTGGGGTGGCCAGATAGGTGAATCATTTTGGCTGAAGTCTCTAAACTGCAATGCTTGCAATCTCAAAGGTACTAGTATTGCTGGCTGAAAATAGGTGCTCTCAATTGTAGTGCTCCAGCAAGTCTGAAGAAGGTAAGGTACATAAAGTCTCCTCATTTAACTGCTACGTTTCACCAGATTAACACACACACTAGCTGGAGGAACTCAGTAAATCAGGCAACATCTATGGAGGGAAATGGAGTTAACATTTCAGATCAAACTCTTCATCAGTAATGGGGATCTTGACTCAACGTTAACTTTCTATTTCCCTCCATACATGCTACTTGACCCTTTAAGTTCCTCCAGTTCCATCCAGATTTCCAGCACTGGCAGTCTCTTGAGTCAACATTTCACTTTAGAGCTTTAAAGATTGTCCCACAGTCCTTGGTGAACAAACTCATCTGTCTAAATACACCACTGTGCAAGTGGGTGCTGGATTGCCTAACCAACAGATATCAGATAGTCAGGATCTCCTCCCTCCTCCTCATCCTCAACACAGGTAATATGTGCTGAGCATTCAGCTCACACATGACTGCATGGACAAGCAGCTGAGTAATCGTATTGTCAGGTTTGCTGATGGCATGACAGTGGCAGAGCACATCACTAACAGCAATGAGATGATGACAGAGAGCAGAAGGAAGAACCTGAGGCCTGGTCCCAGGCAAATAACCTCTTCCTCAACAAGACAAAGGAGATGGTTATTGATTTCAGGAGAACTCGCACCACTCACATCCCTCCTAACATGTTATTGGGAGTGCACATCTTGCACAATCTCTTATGATACCAGAACATATTCTATACAAACAGGAAAGCTCACCAACCCCTCTACTTTCTGAGGAGGCTGAAGAGAGCTGGACTGTGCACATCTATACTGAAATCATTCTACAGATGCGCCATAGAGAGCATCCTAACAAGCTGCTTCACTGCATGGTATGGAAACTGCACTGCTGTGGACAGAAAGGGAAGTTAAAACTGTCCAATGTGTCACCCGCACCAACCTACATACCATTAGAGATTTATACAGAAAGATGCCAGCAAAGGGCCAGAAACATCACGAAGCATCTCACTCACCCTCCTCATGGACTGTTTGCCCCTTCCCATCAGGGAAGTGACTATGAAGTATCCATTCTAGGAAAACCAGACTCAAAAACAGTTACTTTCCTGAAGCAATAAGGCTGATCAACACCATTATCCATTATACCCACCAACCCATCCCTTCACACCCACCACAATCACTGCTTTATCATTTCCTATTGGTCATCTTGTATACAGACCCTCCTGTGCGTAGTGTCACTTTATGGAAATGCAATTATTCTATGTATATAATCTCTCTTATACGGTATATTTATCTTTTTTATTGTGGTCTTTATCTTATTTTGTCACTTTGCATCAGATCCAGAGTAACAATTATTTAATTCCCTTTTACACTTGTGTACTGGAACTGGTATTAAACAATCTTGAATCTTGAATCCTGAATTTGATCTGAGCTTTTGTTTATGCAATCGGATTGTTCTGTCATTGTCACGCACTAATGTCACTTGGCTATCTGTCTCCAGAGCTTCCTCATTACTGGATCCCTACCCAGCAGCACCTGAAATATATATTAAAAAACAACAGTGCAAGCAGGTGACTCACTACTACCGTCTCAAAAGAAAGGCAATAATTTCACCAAAGTTTTTTCAACACATGTTAATTCACTTCCATAAAAATTGAATTGTACTTTTTTCTCCATCCTTCCATAACTTCAACCTGCTTGTTCGTTACTGAGGTTTATTTTTGCATTACTAAAATGTTGCGATAACCAAAATCCTTGCAGTTCAAATTTGAGTGAAGCATCTCATTTTTGGTTGCACAGTCAATAAGATCTTTACCAGAAAGATCAAAAGAGAGATTAATTCTGAATTGGCTCACAAGCATCATTTAAACAATTTAGTTCTGTTTTGGATGCCTTTAGCATTTCCAAGTTTTAAGGATGTAACAGAAATATTGAACAGAGATGGCATTGTTATTGGAGGCCAATTGTATAAAATTTGATTTATTGGCCATGACAAAATGGTGTCTACTTAAATTGAGTTGTTATGAGGTTTCATACCAGCTAATTTCATAATCAAGAAAAAATCTGCAGATGCTAGAAATCTTGCTGAAGGGCCCTGGCCCGAAACGTCAACTGTAATCTTCTTCCTAGATGCCACCTGTCCTGCTAATTTCTTCTAATCTCAGTTGTCATTCAATGGTCTCAGCATACCCCAAATGGTGAGGGTGCCTTATGATGGATGTCAACTTCTTGACAACATCTTTAAAATGTTCTTGATAGTGGGGATTGTTGTGACCATGGTGGAGCTGGTGAGTTGACAACCATCTGCAGGCTCTTTTATTCCTGTGCATTGGAGGCTCTATACCTGGCTGTGATACAATGTCAGAATACTCACCATTATCTGTCTGTAGAAATGCGTAGGGGTCTTTGGTGACATACTAAATCTCCACAAGTTTCCAACAAAGTAGAGTAGCTAGTGTACATCAAGTGTGGATTGGGTGATGGTGTGGATTTCAAGAGAAAGTAGAAATGTAGATTGCTGAGCAGTAAGAGGACAGAAAGTCATCATCTGAAGGGAGGTTTTCTTCCTGATGTTCACCCTGGTGGTATGAAACTTAAAGGAAGTTAATGTTAAGGAGCCCTGTGGTAGATGTGTTAGGTAGTTTATTTGGGCTAGAGAATGAGGACCAGGAATTAAACACAGGATCACTGTTGGTGATTTGGGATTGAGATGAAAAGGGAAGTACTTACTTTGGAAGGTATTTGGAATTTTCTGTCAGAAAGGTGTGGATACTCAATAAATGAGTACTGTCAATTGATTTTTGAGCTCTAAGTATATAAAGAGGTATGAAGATTGTGCAAAAAAAATTAGATGACATACAAGATCAGCTGCAGTCTTATTGAGTTATTCTGTTCAATTACATAGACCCAATTTTAATATGCACTTTGTGTTCTCTAATGAAGTAGAACTATAGCTAGCTTGCAAAAAAAGTGAGAATTAAATTGCAAATGCCATTATTTGTGAAATATGAGTGAAATAAGCCTTTTAAAAAAGCATGCACAGCATTTTGAAACTTTGCATAAGTTATGTTAACAATTTGAATGAACTCAATTCTTTAGATATTAATTTTTGTACGAGATTTTTAAATGTCAGATTTTTCAAAAATTGTGCATTTATATTTATTGTCCACTATTCCAATTTTTATTTCCCATCTTTCTTTTTTCTTTGCTTAATATAATATCATATTTAGAGTTATAGAACACTACAGCACAGAAATGGGCCCTTTTGGCCCATCTAGACTGTACCAAACCATTAATCTGCTTTGTCCCATTGACCTGCACCCAGACCATAGTCCTCCATACTCTTCTCATCCATGTACCTATCCAAATTTCTCTTAAATGTTGAACGTGACTCTGCATCCACCACTTGAGTACCAGTTTATTCCACACTGTCATCACCCTCTGAATGAAAAAGTTTCCCCTCACAGTCCCTTTAAACACTTCACCTTTCACAATTAACCCATGACCTCTAGTTGTAGTCTCCCCAACCTCAGTGCAAAAAGCCTGCTTGCATTTACCCTACTTATACCCCTCATAATTTTGTATACTTCTATCAAATCTCCCCTCAATCTTCTAAATTCTATGGAATAAAGTCCTAACCTATTCAACCTTTCCCTATAACACAGGCCCTCAAGTCCTGGTAGCATCCTTGTAAATTTTCTGTACACTCTTTCAAACTTATTTATATGTCCTGAGTGTAGATACTATTGTACGTATACTGTACACAATGCTCCAATTAGGCCTCACCAATGTCTTGTACAATTTCAACTAACATCCCAACTCCTGTATTCGATACATTGATTTATGAAGGCCAAGATGCCAAAAGCTTTCTTTACAACCCTATCTACCTGTGATGCCACTTTCAAGGAATTATCGATCTGTATCCCTCGATCCCTCTGTTCTACTGCATTCTTCAGTGTCCTACCGCTCACCATGTAAGACTTAACCATGGTTGGTTTTCCCAAAGTGCAACACCTCACACTCGTCTACAATAAATTCCATCCGCCATTTTTCAGCCCATGTTTCCAGCTGGTCCAGATCCTGCTTCAAGCTGTGAAAGACCACTACACCCCCAATCTTGGTGTCCTTCACAAATTTGCTGTCTAGCTTACCACATTATCATCCAGTTAATTGATTATAGATGATAAACAACAATGGCCACAGCACTGATCCCTGCAGCACACCATTAGTCACAGGCCTCCAGTCAGAGGCATCCATCTACTACCACTCTCTGGCTTCTCCAATAAAGCCAATGTCTAATCCAACTTACTACCTCATCTTGAATGCCAAGGGACTGAACCTTGACCAACCTCCCATGTGGACCTTGTCAAATGCCTTGCTAAAGACCATGTAGACAACATCCACTGCCTTTCCTTCATCACCTTTCCTGGTAACTTCCTCGAAAAACTTTATACGAATGGTTAGACATGACTTACCACACATAAAGCTATATTGACTATCCACGATCAGTCACTGTCTATCCAAATACTTGTATATCCTGTCTCTTCCAATACCTTTCCCAGTGCAGATATCAGGCTCACTGACCTATAATTTCTTGGGTTATTCTGAGAGTCTTTCTTACACAATGGAACAACTTTAGCTATAGATATACTCCAATCCATCGGCACCTCACCGATGGGTGAGGAAGTTTTAAATATCTCTGCTAGGGCCCCTGCAATTTCTGCACAATATTCCCACAGGGCCCAAGGGAACACCTTGTCAGGCCCTAGGGATTTATTCACCCTAATTTATCTCAAGACAGCAAACACCTTCCCCTCTATAATCTGTATAGGGTCATGACCTCACTGCTGCATTTCTTCACATATATTGACTCTGTCCGTCTCCCACGTAAATACAGAAGTAAACAATCCATTTAAGATCTTCCCCCCATCTCTTTCAGCTCCACACATAGAATGTCAAATTTGCTATCCTTTTGCTCTTAATGTATCTGTAGAACCTTTTAGATTATCCTTTACCTTGTCTACTAGAGTAACTTCATGTCACCTTTTAGCCCTCTTGATTTACTTATCTTGCATCTTACACATCTCAAGTACCTCATTTGTTCCTGTCTGCCTATATATGCTATGCATCTGCTTTTTCTTAACCAGGGCCTCAAAATATCTTGAGCCAAGGTTCCATATGCCTGTTATCCTTGACTTTTATCCAGTTTAATTTGACTCTTCACTTATCTTGTCTTTTTTTTTCTTTTTCAATCTTTTTATTGGTTTCATAATAATAAACATAACATAGTATTGATACAAAGTTATTGGGATTACACTGTTGTAATTAACGTATTTAAATATAAACCCAGTTGACATATGGGTATTAAACCTCCCAATCATACAGGATACAAACATAATATACAAAGAAATGTTTAAAAATATAACATGAAAAAGGGAAAAAAAATATATACCCCAAAAGAAAAACTAACCTAAACAATGATAACCAACTAAACTAAGGGAAAAAAAAAAGACATGGGCTGTTATGTAACATCAAAAAAAAACCATTAATGTCGTTGACATAATCTCCCCTCAACATATAAAAAAGAAATAGAATAGGTTTGGAAAAGGTCAAATTTCATCATATGGAAGTGTTGAATAAATGGCCTGCAAGTCTTTTCGAATTTAATAGAGGGATCATAAATAACACTTCTAATTTTTTCAACGTTTAAACACAACATAGTTTGAGAGAACCAATGAAATGTGGTGGGAGGATTAGTCTCTTTCCAATTCAGCAAAATGGATCTTCTAGCCATTAATGTAAGAAATACAATCATCCAACGAGCTGAAGAGGTTAGATGACTTGATTCTATCATTGGTAACCCAAAAATTGCAGTAATAGGGTGAGGTTATAAATCAATATTCCAAACAGTTAAGATCATCTTATTTATTTATTTATCTATTTTAATGTTTCAGTCTGATTGGTTAAAGAGATACACTGTTTCATCTGTTGATTTGGCTTCCAGATACTTCGCATAATATAATGGTAACAAGAGTAAACATAACCAATATAAAATACCATTCAATGTCTGGTGAAGCAAATTTTCACCCAATAAATAAATATAATGTATAGAAATACACAAGGGTTGCGGATGTTGTTCCCTCATTCAAGAAAGGGAGTAGGGATAGCCTAGGAAATTATAAACCAGTGAGACTTACTTCAGAGGCTGGTAAGTTGATGGAGAAGATTCTGAGACGCAGGATTTATGAACATTTGGAGAAGTATAATATGATTAGGAATAGTCAGCATGGCTTTGTCAAAGGCAGGTCATGCCTTATGAGCCTGATTGAATTTTTTGAGGATGTGACTAAACACAGTGATGAGGGTAGAGCTATAGATGTAGTGTATATGGATTTCAGCAAGGCATTTGATAAGGTACCCCATGCAAGGCTTACTGAGAAAGTAAGGAGGCATGGGATCCAAGGGGACATTGTTTTGTGGATCCAGAACTGGCTTGCCCACAGAAGGCAAAGAGTGGTTGTAGACAGCTGATATTCTGCATGGAGGCCGGTGACCAGTGGTGTGCCTCAGGGATCTGTTCTGGGACCCTACTCTTCGTGATTTTTATAAATGACCTGGATGAGGAAGTGGAGGAATGTGTTAGTAAATTTGCTGACAACACAAAGGTTGGGGGTATTGTTGATAGTGTGGAGGGCTGTCAGAGGTTACAGCGGGACATTCATAGGATGCAAAACTGGGCTGAGAAGTGGTAGATGGAGTTCAACACAGGTAAGTGTGAGGTGGTTCATTTTGGTAGGTCAAATATGTTGGCAGAATATAGCATTAATGGCAAGATTCTTGGCAACGTGGAGGATCAGAGGGATCTTGGGGTCTGAGTCCATAAGACACTCAACGCTGCTACGCAGGTTGACTCTGTGGTTAAGAAGGCATACGGTGCATTAGCCTTCATCAATCGCAGGATTGAGTTTAAGAACCGAGAGGTAATGTTACAGCTATATAGGACCCTGGACAGGGCAGACCCCTCTTGGAGTACTGTGCTCAATTCTGGTCGCCTCACTACAGGAAGAACGTGGAAACCATAGAAAGGGTGCAGAGGAAATTTACAAGAATGTTGCCTGGATTGGGGAGCATGCCTTATGAGAATAGGTTGAGTGAACTTGGCCTTTTCTCCTTGGAGCGACAGAGGATGAGAGGTGACCTGATATATGTGTACAAGATAATGAGAGGCGTTGATCATATGGATAGTCAGAGGCTTTTTCCCAGAGCTGAAATGGCTAGCATAAGAGGGCATAGTTTTAAGGTGCTTGGAAGTAGGTACAGAGGAGATGTCAGGGGTACGTATTTTACGCAGAGAGTGGTGAGTGCGTGGAATGGGCTGCTGGTGGCGGTGGTGGAGGGGGAAACAATAGGGTCTTTTAAGAGACTCCTGGATGGATACATGGAGCTTAGAAAAATAGAGGGCTATGAGTAAGCTTAGGTTGTTCTAAGGTAAGTACATGTTCGGCACAGCTTTTGCGCCAAAGGGCCTGTATTGTGCTGTAGGTTTTTTACGTTTCTATGCTTCTATGAAACATTTCAGCTTCTTTGTTTTTTCAGCTTAATACAAATGCCTATTTGCCTTATAAATGAATATGAATGGATCACATTTGAACACATACTTAGACTTGCATATAGTACAGAAATTTAGTTACTCAAGTGCATTTTAGATCCCAAGAATGTTAAAAAAAGGAATTTCCTTGATATCATACACATCAAGAATTTATCTGCTGTTCCCTGTGGTAAGGTTGTGTTGATACTCCAAATATTCCTTGAAATTGTCTTTTAAAATAATTAAGACCTGTTAATTTTTTTTTAAATTATATCTGTCTCCAGAAAAGAACTGAGAACCAAAGTCACATGGTTGGTAGTTTAATGGACCATTGTACATACGGTGTGTAATTGAGTGATAGATTCTAGTGGGGTTGACAGAATGGAGTGCGGGGGTGGGTAGTTTGCAGAATAAAATTAGCAAAGGTTTATTGTAAAAGGTTCTCTTGATGGCTGGTTATGCTGAAGAACTTGTTTTTGTGTCATATAACTTCACGACTAAGAGATGAAGTAAATAAATTTGGACTTGAAGTTTGTGTCCATAAAATTGTGGAAATATGGAAACAATGAAACTGACTAGAAATAAAATTAATAAGGAAATATTTATGATAAGGAATTCTAGTCACTAGCAGAAAGGGAATATTGGAACAGCATACTGAAGATAGTAACTTCAGAAAAATTGAATTTAACATTTATTTTAAATTATTTCTGGTTGTGAACAGCCCCTCTTGATACTTGAGTAGAGTTATTATTTTCTAATTACCTGTATTTTTAATATCAGTGCATGTGAACTGAAATTAGATAAAATCCACTGGCTTGGAAACATCAATTCTCTGTCGCTGTCAGTGACCTACTGTTTGATTCATTCTCCATTTCTTAATCCTGCCAAATTATTTTTATCTTAAAGGTTTTAGCTATTGTTTGCTAGCTGTCTACTCTTAGGACATTTGGGAAAACAATGTTCAAGTTAATTTCATTAAACATTCTGTGACCTCTAAATACTAGGTTCCCAAATAGCATTGCTGATTTGTTTTCTATTCAGTTTGGCATTTAAATCCAATTTAACTTTTAAATTCAGCTTCTAGCCACTTTTGTTTTATTCCCATGGGAAGATACTTACATTTTCTTGAAATGGTCTTTCAAATTATCTTCTGTTTACTTTGTCCTTTTGAACATAGGATGATATTTCTGAAGGATAGATGATGAGGACTTTGGCACTTGATGTGACAGAAGTATCGATAAAATGAATATTGTGATCATTTCATATTTGAAATGTCTACAAATACTATCAAAAGGATAAAACTACTCTAAGAACTCACTTTGCTGGATTACAGAGGGAGAATGTTGCATTATAAGAGGTACTCTGATTAAGATGGAGCCTTATTGCCTCTTCAAATGACTTGGGTAGATGTTTAGGAACCCACGACACTCTCTGACGAAGCAGTGAAATTCTCCAGGTGAACAGATCAGATTTACCAGTTATTTTTACTTTCTGTCTTTAGGATTATCCTACATAAAATAAAACTCAATTAACAACTACCTTAACACTTCTGCATTGTGCAAAGCATTTTCAGACCTTTGAGAATATCGGTGTACAAGAACTGGCATCTCTGTAACACATGCTGAAATCATCAGTGTGTCTCAAAGCACCTAACAGTCAATTAGATACCTTTGAAGTGCAACAGTTGTGTAATGTAGGCAAACACAATGAATAATGTGCACAAAGTAACATGCCACAAACAACAATCCCCATTTTGATTCCTGGGCTAAGAGCTCAAACCAGCCAAGGGAAAGTGGGATTATTATAATTATCCTCAGCACGCCTGGATTTACAGAAGTAAAAAATCAATTTTTTTCTTCCAATTAGCATCCAACACCTCTTACTGGGAAGTACAATTCTCAGGTGAGAATAAGATTGTACATTGTCAAGAAGACTTACTGTACTTGGGTAAGGTAGATATAAATGCCAGTAATAAATAAAACAAAGAGCCATGAATGGAAATTTGGAAACAAAACCATGTATTAGATTCCTTAACCATTGTAGGTCACTGAAGTGTAATGTGCTTTAATTCTAAGCATATTTACTGATGGATTTAAATAAAAAGTCCTAAAATAAGTAAGGACTAGTCAAGTTGCTGGTTTGTTCATTGTTATCCCCTTCAGGAAAGTATTTTAAAATTTTAGAAAACTGTATAGTTTTAGCACAGGAAAAGAAGCATGTCACTGATGACGTTCACTTCATGGTAAATATAAAAAGATATTAACCGGGGAAATCAACTTAAGTTGCTACTGTGGTGCACTGTATGTTAATCTAGAAGATTTTGTTGCATTTGTGAGGTTGGCAAGGAGAACTTATATACGTATTGTGTCTGGATTTCATTCATCTGCATAATATCTTCTGTCTATTGTGTACATGTATTTGTCATTTTTTAAATCTTTTTTGTCTCTCTTTCTGCAGGAGATATTACATTTGGGGCAAGAAATTCCTTCCAATCCTTATTATTGTCAGCTTGATGGACAGATGTCCCACATATTTACTGAAACACTGGGTAAATACACTCTAGTTGGTGAATCACTGAACACAAATGCAGCAAAGCGTCTAAGACTAGTTCTGTTTGCACCAGGAGTGTGCACATCATTGGAGTATAGCATACGGGTCTACTGTCTGGAGGATACGCAAAATGCATTGAAGGTAAACAATCAACCTAATTTTAGATAAGCCTATTGATAGTAATGTGCTGCATCATATTAATTAGGAGTAATAATAAGAGTGTATGTGGACTGGCTGAGCAAGATTGAACAATACTGTCAGAGCAAGATCCAGAACTGCGCTGCAAACTCAGTCACATTTGAGTGGCCTGCTATTTCATCATCATTTTCATGTGGTATTTCCATCAGGGTGCAGCTCACTGCTTCACCTGCTGCTGTAGAAGTGTACATGTCCTTATAAACTAACTTTGAAAAGTCAACCCCAATATTAGACTGGTTATATTCTTTGGCTTTACCTGAAGGTAATTTCCTGGATTTCTAGAAGAAGTGTCCAGGGAGGAGGTGAGAGGATGGTGTGGAAAGGGAAGGTGAAAAGTGAAAAACCAGAAATAGTTAGGATGTGGAACATTTCTACTAAGTATTACTAGCACTCAGAGAGATGAGTGGAGTTAGAGTTAAAGCTTCAGTCTACTTGGACAGATCAGTAACAAAGGAGATACGTATGATAGGGGAATACACCTAGATTTTCCAAATCGGCATCTTGCCACAAAAAGAGCTGAGCAACTTTCCATTACCGTCCTTATCTCCACAGGCCATGCTTACAGACCACCCGTATCTCCACAGAGCTACTTATGGCTCTAATCATATGTTTTAGCACTAGATCTATTTGTCCATTCTCTGTACATTGAACAATGATAAAATTGAAGTAAGTAAAAAGACATGGGGATCTGATAGTTCGGCTATGGAGAAATTATTTCCCTCTGGAAAGAAATACTACAGAACTATAAGCATTAATGCTGGTCATTTAGGAGTGAAAATGTACTTTTTATGTGCAGGTGATAAATGAGGTCTGGATGTAGCTCTTAAAGATCTATTACATTTCAGAAGTGATATTGTTGAAGTTTTCGAAAGTGTAGAATAAAAGATATCAACAGACATGAACTAAAGATGTATAAGTTCCGTTAATGCACAAATAAATAAAATCTAACAGAATGATAATGCAGACTGAATGGGGGAAGATGTTAATTTGAAAGGGCCCTGATTTCATTTATTATTGATCTACAATAAATAGAACTAAACTCAGAAACATACATGGCAGAGTAGAAAATTCAAATACAGAAAATATTAGAAGACAGATGCCTCTCTCAAATTTCTGAAAAATGGAGTGTTTTGACACCAAATGTCACAACACTAATGTTGAACTTGTTTTTATTGAGCTGACATTCTGCCTAACTTGTAATTTACTGATGAAAATTCAACACATCATCAGCCAATTGAGCTACAAATTGGCATTTGCAAAAAAAAAGTAACACCTCTCATTAGTAATTCAATCCAAATCTTATATCCATTAAGTTATTGTTGGACTGGTTGAGATCTGTGAAAACATTTTACCTTGAAATGGCCCTACTGAAATCATAGCATATCACATGAATTATTATGCAGGTGAAATAGTATCCTTGAGTTTTGCAGTGCAGTAAGGTAATCTGGTGTCTGCTTATATCACTGACCTGCATTATTCGTTAATTATATTAGATCTTGTAATACAGGAAGTAACAAATTTAACATATTTTGTCATTTTGTCATTTAAGCTGATTCCCTAAATACTAACCATGTGAACTCTAAGTTGTTGAAAGAGGAAACTGCTCTAAAAACATCAAATCTTCAATAAGATATTCTAATAGACTTACAAAGTTTTCAGAAAGAATGAACATCTAGCTGCACGTTCCTAGTTGAAAAAGAATAACTATAGATAGTTCAAATGGTTATAAAGCTTGAACGAATAGGTATTATTTATATCAATCCTGTGCCAGGTTTGATTTACATCTCCTACTTAAATTCATACATTTCAGATTGTAGCCCTCTAATTTCTGAATCAAAAACTTTGTGAATTGACAGAATACTACTAAAAATTAAATATTTTTAATTGTGTAATCTATATAAAATAATATAGCAACATAAATAACATTGACTTTAGTATTATCATGATCACTCAATCTAAAAACCTTCAAACTTGTAGTAAGGATTTGAAATTGATTTTTAACAACACCCAACAGGCAGAAATACACCAATGGAAAATTGCAAGTTTTTAATTGATTGCTTAATTTTCGGAATGTGGAAATCACTAGCCGTATTGCATTTATTGCTTATCCCTAACTGTTTCTGCCAAGTGATAGAGAGCCACTCCAAATCTTCTGACTAACTTACTTCCACAGCATTTTGGAAAATTCCAAGAAGTCTGCCCTGTAATAACTGAACTGTGATATTTTTTCCAAGGATGAAGTACTATTTGGAAAGGGTTTTTGCTGCTCACCACTTGTTTTTGTCCTCGTTGGTAGAAATCAAAGGCTTCTAAGTTAATGTTAAGGGTTACTTAATGAAGTAAATGTATTGCTAAGGGCATGTTGAAGTGCCCTTAGCAATACATTTCCAACAGCTCCCTCCCCTTTCTAGATCTTCTGTCTCTATCTCGGGAGACAGCTTATCCACTGATGTCTACTATAAGCCTACCGACTCTAACAGCTATCTGGGCTATTCCTCTTCTCACCCTGTCTCTTGCAAAAATGCCATCCCTTTCTCGCAATTCCTCCGTCTCCGCCGCATCTGCTCTCAGGATGAGGCTTTTCATTCCAGGACGAGGGAGATGTCCTCCTTTTTAAAAGAAAGGGGCTTCCCTTCCTCCACCATCAACTCTGCTCTCAAACGCATCTCCGCCATTTCACGCACATCTGCTCTCACTCCATTCTCCCGCCACCCCACTAGGAATAGGGTTCCCCTGGTCCTCACCTACCACCCCACCAGCCTCCGGGTCCAACATATTATTCTCCGTAACTTCTGCCACCTCCAACGGGATCCCACCACTAAGCACATCTTTCCCTCCCCCCCTCTGCTTTCCGCAGGGATCGCTCCCTACGCGACTCCCTTGTCCATTCGTCCCCCCCCCATCCCTCCCCACTGATCTCCCTCCTGGCACTTATCCTTGTAAGCGGAACAAGTGCTACACATGCCCTTACACTTCCTCCCTTACCACCATTCAAGGCCCCAGACAGTCCTTCCAGGTGAGGCGACACTTCACCTGTGAGTCGGCTGGGGTGATATACTGCGTCTGGTGCTCCCGATGTGGCCTTCTATATATTGGCGAGACCCGACGCAGATTGGGAGATCGTTTTGCTGAACACCTACGCTCTGTCCACCAGAGAAAGCAGGATCTCCCAGTGGCCACACATTTTAATTCCACATCCCATTCCCATTCTGACATGTCTATCCATGGCCTCCTCTACTGTAAAGATGAAGCCACACTCAGGTTGGAGGAACAACACCTTATATTCTGTCCTCCAACCTGATGGCATGAACTTTGACTTCTCTAACTTCTGCTAATGCCCCACCTCCCCCTCGTACCCCATCCGTTATTTATATTTATTTTTATACACACATTCTTTCTCTCACTCTCCTTTTTCTCCTTCTTTCCCTCTGACTATACCCCTTGCCCATCCTCTGGGTTCCCCCGCCCCCTTGTCTTTCTCCCTGGGCCTCCTGTCCCATGATCCTCTCATATCCCCTTTGCCAATCACCTGTCCAGCTCTTGACTACATCGCTCCCCCTCCTGTCTTCTCCTATCATTTTGGATCTCCCCCTCCCCCTCCCACTTTCAAATCTCTTACTAACTCTTCCTTCAGTTAGTCCTGACGAAGGGTCTTGGCCTGAAACGTCGACTGTACCTCTTCCTAGAGATGCTGCCTGGCCTGCTGCGTTCACCAGCCACTTTGATGTGTGTTGCTTGAATTTCCAGCATCTGCAGAATTCCTGTTGTTGGCATGTTGAAGTGGGTTGTTCTCTGCTGATTAATGTTTAACAGTTTGTGATTTGATGAAGATGCGACCATAAGACATAGGAGCAGATTTAGGGCGTTCAACCCATTGAGACTGCTCCACCATTCCATCATGGCTGATCCCAGATCCCACTCATCCCCATACACCTGCCTTCTTGCCATATCCTTTGATGCCCTGACCGATCAGGAAACTATCAAATTCCACCTTAAATATACACATGGACTGGCCTCCTCCACAGTCTGTGGCAGAGCATTACACATACTTACTACAGTCTGGCTAAAACAAAATCCTTACCTCTGTTGTAAAGAGTCACCCCTCAATTTTGAGGCTGTGCCCTCTAGTTCTGGGTACTCCCACCATAAGAAACATCCTCTCCACACCCACCCTATCTAGTTCTTTCAACATTCAGTAGATTTCAATGAGATTCCTCCCTGCCCCCCCCCAAACATTCTTCTAAATTCCAGTGTGTACAGGCCCAAAGCTGCCAAGCGCTGCTCATATGTTAACTCCATCATCCCTGGAATCATCTTCACACACCTGCTCTGGACTCTCTCCAATGACAACACATCCTTTCTGAGATAAGGGCCCAGAACGGTTGACAATACTCCAAGTGCGGCTTGTCCATCATCTTATAAAGCCTCAGCATTATCTCCTGCTTTTATATTTTATTCCTGTTGAAATAGATACCAACATTGCATTTGCCACCTTTACCACAGACACAACCTGTAAATTAACCTTCTGTGAGTCTTGCATGAGGACTCCTAAGTCCCTCTGCACCTCTGATGTTTGAACCTTCTCTCCATTTAAATAATAGTCCACCCTGTTGTTCCTCTTACCAAAATACATTATCATACATTTCCCAACACTGAATTTCATCTGCCACTTTTTGCCCATTCTTCCAATTTGTCTAAGCCCTGCTGCAATCATATTGCTTCTTCGGCACTATCTACCCTCCACCTATCTCCATATCATCCACAGACTTTTCCACAAAGCCGTCAATTCCACGATCTTAAGTCATTGTCAAACACTGTGAAAAATAGCGGTCCCAATACTGACCCCGGAGGAACACCACTAGTCACTGGCCGCCAACCAGAAAAGGCCCCTTTTATTCCCACTCTCTGCTTCCTGCCTGTCAGCCATTCCACTATCCATGCCAGTATCTTTTCTGTAATGCCATAGGATTTCATATTGTTAAGCAGCCTTGTGTGTGGCACCTTATCAAACACTTTCTAAAAATCTAAGTAAATGACATCCACTGCCTCTCCTTTGTCCATCCTGCTTGTTGCTTCCTCAAAGAACTCTAACAGGCTTGTCAGGCAAGATATCCCTTCTCAGAAACCCTGCTGACTTTGACTTATTTTATTATTGGTCTCCAAGTACCCCAAAATCTCATTCTTAATAATAGACTCCAACACTTTCCAGACCACTGAGGTTAGGCTAACTGGCCTATAACTTCCTTTTTTTTGCCTTTCTCCCTTCTTAAAGAGTGGAATGACATTTGCAAACTTCCGGTCCTCCAGGACCCTGCAGAATCAAGTGACTTTTGAAAGATCATGAACAATGCTTCTGTTATCTCTTAAACAATCTCTCTCAGGATTCTGGGATGTAGTCCATCTGGTTCAGGTGACTTATCCACCTTTAGACTTTTCAGTTTGCCTAGCACTTTTTCCTTTGTAATAGCAATGATACTCACTCCTGCTTCCTGACACTCATGGACCACTGGCATACTACTAGTGTCTTCCAGAGTGAAGACTGATGGAAAGTACCCATTAAGTTCATCTGCCATTTCTTTTTCCCCCATTGCTACCTCACCAGCATCATTTCCAGTGGTCCAATATCAACTCCCTTTTACCCTTTATATGACTGAAAAAGCTTTTAGTATCCTGCTTTATATTATTGGCTCGTTTGCCCTCATATTTCATCTTTTTCCCTTCTTATAGCTTTTTAGTTACCTTTTGCTGGATTTTAAAAGCTTCCCAATCAACCAACTTCCCACTCACTTTTGCTACCTTATATGCCCTTTCCTTGGCTTTTATGCAGTCCTTAATTTCCTTTGTCAGCCACGGTTAACTACCCCTGCCATTTGGGAACAACTTCCGTAGGACATATCTATCCTGTGCCTTGTAAACTATTCCCAGAAACTTCAGCCAAATCTGTTTTGCCATTATTCCCACCATTATCTTCCTCCAATCCACCTGGGCAAGCTCCTAGCTCATACCTCTGTAATTCCATTTACCCCTTTATTCCATTGCGATACTGATATATGTGAGTTCTGCTTCTCCCTCTCAAACTGCAGTATCAATTAAATCATATTATGATCACCATTTCCTAAGAGTTCCTGTATTTTCAGCTTCGTAATGAGATTCGGGTTATTACACCACACCCAATCTAAGATAGCCTTTCCCCGAGTAGGTTCAAGCACATGCTGCTTTAAAAAGCCATCTCGTAGGCATTCAACAAATTCCCTCTCTTGTGATCTGACACCAACCTGATTTTCCCAATTCCCTTGCATATTGATGTCTCCCTTTACAATTGTGTCATTACCCTTATTACATGCCTTTTCCAGCTCCCTTTGCTACCCCAACCCCACATCTTGGCTACTATTTGGAGGCCTATATATGATTCCCATAATTTTTCTTTACCTTTGCAGTTTCTTAACTCCACCCACAAAGATTCAACATTCTCCGATTCTGTGTCACCTCTTTCTGAAGATGTAATTCCATCTCTTACCAACAGAGCCATACCACTGCCTATATCATCCTGCCTGTCCTTTCAATACAAAGTATATCTTTTGATGTTAAGCTCCCAACTATGGCCTTCTTACAGCCATGACTCAATAAAGCCCAGAACGTCATATCGACCAATCTCTAATTGCGCCAGGAGTTTGTCCACCTTATTGCGAATATTATGCGCATTTAAATACAGCACCTTCAGTCCTGCATCTCACCCTTTTGAATTTTGCCTCTGTGGTACAATTTAACTGTTCGCTCTGTCTGCATTTGTATCCAGTCATTGGCTTGTCCTTCCTTACAGTCATGTTACACCCGTCAGCTACTTATAAACTTGTTGGCTTATCCTCAGTTCTATCATCCTGGTTCCCATCCCCCTGTAATATTAGTTTAAACCACTCCCAACAGCTCTGGTAAATCTTACCGCAAGAATATTGGTCCCCCTCGGATTCAAGTGCAACCCATCCCTTTTGTACGGGTCCCACCTGCCCCAGAAGAGGTCCCAATAATCCAGAAATCTGAATCCCTGCCCCCTGCTCCAATTCTTCAGCCACACATTTATCCCCCACCTTATCTTATTCCTATCCTCACTGATTAGTAGCACAGGCAGCAATCCTGAGATTACTACCTTTGAGATCCTGCTTCTCAGCTTCCTTCCTAACTCCCTGTATTCTTTTTCAAGTCCTCCTCCCTTTTTCTTCCTATGTTGTTGGTCCCAATATGTGCCATGTCTTCTGGCTGCTTTCCCTCCCTTTTCAGGATATTGCGGATGCCTCACATGGGCCAGGGAGGATAATCTATCACGCTCATGATTTGTTCTTCGGAGTTGCATAAAGGTTTTGGGGAGACAGGTGAACCACATGCAGCTAGAGACCTGTCTTGACCTTTTCTTATAATTCCAGTCCTTACGCGGCTGGTCGATTTGAGTTTCTGCCCAATGGTAACTTTGAGTATGCTGTTGATGATGGTCTAGGTAATACTAATGTTGTTGAATGCTGTGGATAATTGGTTTGGCTCTCACTGATTAGGGATATTCATTACTGTGTGTTATTTGCCCTTTGCCGGCACTTGTTTGGATGCTGCAGGTACGCATGGCTTCTTCACTGCCTAAAAAGTTACAAATCAAATTAAACACTGTATAATCATCAGCTAGCTTTCCCCTTCATGACCTGGTGATGGAAAGAAAGTCATTGATGAAGCACTTGAAGTTGATTGTGCTTCAGAGGCTGCACTGATAAAAACCCTGTAAGATTGTGTTGGGGCAAATAGGTGTGACTGAGTCAGTTCGAAGTACTCTGCCGTAAAAATGATTATTTTTTAAATTTAAACTAAAATATACCGTTGCATGTTAAAGTTTAATTGAGGCATTGAAAGTTTTTACTGAATTACACAACAGGTAGTTATCTACAATTCCATTTGGGTAACTGGCTGTTTATTAGTGGCACCAGCTAGTGTAGTGGTTAGTGTGATGCTGTTACAGCTCGGGGCATGCCAGATTTCCGAGTTCAATTCCAGTGCTGTTCTGTAAGGAGTCTCTATGACCTCCTTGTGGAATGCGTGCGTTTTCCCCGTGTGCACCAGTTTCCTCCCATGGTCCAAAGGTGTACCGTGTAGGTTAACTGGTCATTGTAAGTTGTCTGGTGATTAGTTTGGGTCAATCGGGATTCTAGGGTGGTGTGGCTTGAAAGGCTGGAACGTTCTATTCTGCCCCGTATCGCTAAATGGATTAATAAAGATTATCCTGATTCAAAGCAATTTAAAAAAATAAACCAGAAAAAGAATATTTCTGCTTCTTTGGGGATTTTATAAGACAATTCATGAATTCTAGGCTTTGAATAAGTCATTACGTTTCACTGTCATTGAATATTCACACAAGTATCTTTCATAAGGTGGCAAGAAAAATATAGAATGTCTATCTGTGGAACATTGTCCCATTGTGAAATGTGAAGCTATTAAATTATATGGAAACAATCTATCATAATCATGTTAAACCATATGACTTTGCTTAATGGTAAGCAGTAACTTATTACTCCATATTAATATCCACATACACTGCTAATATTTCATTGCTTGGTTTGGAGATTAGATAAATTAAAGAAAATATTATATATACAGATAACATATGATACAGGAATAAGAGAAATCATATTGTGGAAAATACTTGTTCAAGTTTTTGAACCATCTAAAATGAAGGTAATAATTCAACGTATTTACAATAGGTGTGTGCATACTAAGGTGATGTATGTTAATTGAAAAACTAGTTCCTGAGGAGCGCTTCAGCTTTTGCTGTTTGTTGTAAGCTAAAATGAGTATTGAGTGAAACGATGAGTGCGGATTTTGAGTGGATTGATATTGATATCAATTGATCTAAGTTAGGCAATTCACTACACAACTCTTAATCAAAACTTGCACTTTGTCTCTGCACAAACATCAACTTGAATATGTTGACCTCTGGCCAGCAATGTAAAACATGAATTTTACTGTTTCCTCTGTATCGATACACACTCAGGCCACTTCTCCAATTTATAACACTGAAATAAGTGATCTCCCGTTACCCAAACAATTTATCCTTCTCCTAGCCCCTGGCAAGAGGGGTCCTCTTTGCAATAGGCTCTGCAGTTCTCGCTGCTTTGCATTCAGAGACCCATACTCTTGTCAGTTCAAGTGATGTGTTTATTCTCATTGTCTCTGTCCTATCTGGCTAACGTGTGTCAGCTTCCCATTGGTCTAAACCACCATCAATTTACTGCCCTTTTTGCAAATGTAAACTTGTGACTAATGTCACTATATCCAGCTATTAGGCTTGAGTTACTCAGGTCAGACGCAGACTCCACTGTTTGTAAACCTGCATGTTCTATCATACCAAAGAGCACCTTATTTGGAAATGATAACTTCTTATTTGGAAATGATCTCTAGTTCTGCAGATAACAAGAGCATCATTGTATTCACTTCGGAAGACTTTGATCCAGCTATTCCTGAGCAAAACCAGGTCACAAAATGCAGGTGCAAAGCAGCTTCACAAAATTGCTGCCTCATTCCTTCAACCACATAGCAAGAACAAAAAGGATCGATTTGTCTACTTCCACTACCCATGTCTCATTTGAGTTCAATGTTTTCTTCCACGTTGTAAGTTCTTCCCCTTTTGATCCATAGAAAATTCTGGGGATAGCACTACTGTTTATATCTGAGTGAATTCAGATCAAAGGAACACCAACATTCATGACTACATCAAATAATACTGAGAAAGATACTAACAAAACATCCCATTGACTGTAAAATGTAGATATCAAAGCATCAGCATATTTAAAATTATGTCAGTACAAAAGCATATAAAGGAAACATGATAAAATATACCTAGGTTCATACTATATGTTGGGGTATATAACAATGAATAAAATATGAGGTATAGGTACAGAGTACTCAGAGTAACAACATCATGGTGTAAATTCAAATAAAGTCACCAAAAAGAGACTTCAAATGGCACTTAGCACGTAAGCACAAGCTGTTTAAATTGCCATAGAAAAACACTTAGGAAAATACTTTGGATCACTAGAACAAAAAGCAGAACCATAATAACTTGCAAAATAATATGAATCCAAGGATGTGCACTAGGATTTAGACTTCAGTTCCAAAGCTTTCTCCAAAAGGGCACAAAACATCATTAGCTAAATCTCCATTATCTTTAATGGTCTTGGATAATTCATCCCATTGCCTAATAAGAGATTTATTATGGTTAATATAAAATTCAAGTGAACAGGTGTTTAACGACAGGACTGCGTAACATTTGTCCAGCCAAAATTAAGTCACTCAAAACATTGGAAACTGCAACATTGGAGTTAATCAAACTGCAAATTAAAGATCCCTTCTTGTAATGTGAGTTTGAAGTATCATTCACTAAAGGAAATTTCATAAATGTCCTGTTATTGACAGGCAAAATAGGTATTGAAGTTATCATAAGAAACAAGCCAACGAACTATTAACTCATTCTTAACCAAATCCTCTGGGCAAAACCATTATTCTTCCTTCTGGTGGCAGAAGGTCAAATTTACTCCCTTTGTCTCTGCCTGAACCTCATTACACAACAAAGGACTAGTAACAGTTGGCACTACAATGGTTGTGGTATCAGTTTTCATTGAATCTACCATGGGGTAAATTGTATATGTAAGATCTTGATGCTCCAGTGCAAATGGGATTAAGCTCCCTGGGGCACATGCTAACCTATGATCTCCTTTCTGATTTGTGTCCACCCAACAATACCATTACATTAACAATGAAGATGTACCTGAGTTATAAACCCTTCTTTTTCCTGACTCAGGACCCAAAGTATCTTGTCCTTAATGGCCAACATCAAAGCAGATGAGTTAAAGAATCAGAATCAGGTTTATTATCAGCGGCATGTGTCATGACATTTGTTAACTTCGCAGTAGCAGTTCAATGCAAAACATGATAATCTCGAAGGAAGAAAAAAGTAAATAAATAAACCAATTACAGTAAGTATATATATGTATATTAAATACATTAAAAATAGTGCAAAAACAGAAATTATATTTTTTTTTAAGTGAAGTAGTGTTCATGGGTTCAGTGTCCATTTAGGAATTGCAAGGCAGAGGAGAAGAAGCTGTTCCTGAATTGCTGAGTGTGTGCCTTCAGGCTTCTGTACCTCCTTCCTGGCGGTATTAATGAGAAGTGGGCATGCCCTGGGTCCTTAATAATGGACGTCACCTTTCTGAGGCACCACTCCTTGAAAATGTCCTGGGTACTACAGGGGCTAGTACCCAAGATGGAGCTGACCAGACAGTGATGCAGTTATCCACAATACATCTATAGAAGTTTTCAAATGTTTTGGTTGACAAACCAAGAAAAGGATTTATCAAAATAAATAGTTGAGAACAAATCGAGACCAAGTCAACATGTGAGATTTTTTTTTAAAATCTGCAGAAAACAGAAAACACTAAGAAAGTAAAGATATTTAAAAATAAAAATAGGAAATGGCAAAAAGTGATTTGAAACAGTTGTGGAGACATTTCAAAAACAATCAACATTTTTCAATGCATTCATGTGAATTTTGTCGTAATGGAGTGAATAAATAACAGGACAACACGTCTAGTTCACTCTGTCACAACTGGCTCAGTCAAGATACAAAATTTCCTACTGGAAGGGCCTTAGTTCATTGAATTGGATACTGAAGTGAAGGAAGGATTGATCAGAGAGGTGAGGTATTATCCAAAGTGATTCTGTAGGCGTATTATCAATTAATAGGTGGCGAAGGAGAGAATAGGCCCCCTTAAAGATTAACATGGCTCTCTGTTCAGGACCTAAGGAAATGGGAGAGATTTTAAATAAATATTTGTCTTCAGATTTTACTGTGGAAAACATGATGGCAGCTAAGAAAAGGGGGAAATGAGTGGTGTTGTATTGGACCACATACATTAGTAGGGCAAAGGTACTGGAGGCTTTAAAATTCATTAAGATGGCTGAATGTACGGGGCCTGAATAGTGCATTCTTGGACCTTATGGGAAGCTTGACAAGAAATTGCAGGGGACCTTACAGAGATTTTGGCTTGATCTCCGGCCACTGGCATTGTTCCAGAGGACTGGAGAGTGGCTAATGTGGTACAATTATTTAAAAAACAGTAACAAGAATAACCAGCAAACAACAGGCCAGTGAGTCTGACATTTATGGTGGGGGAAGAAAAGCTGAATGGGATCCTGAGGGACAGGATCTACCAACAGTCGATATGGAGCAGTTGGCACTAATTGTATACCACAGCAGGAAGGTAGCATACATGAAAAGCAGATGCGTATTGCATTGCCTTGCCCTACACCACCATAAAGAAAAAATATACTTACGTGGGAAAAGACATATGAGAGCAGTAAGCAAAATGTCCCACCCCTCCATTATGTAGGACATGCAGGCCTACTCAGGCCTACAGTGCTGCAAAATGTGTAAGAATTCTGCATGGAAGGTCAGTGACTGCATCTTTAAATGGCATATTCCACCAATGGCACTGCTGATTCAAATACTTCTCAATGGACAAGACTCTGATCTCCTAGCCTACCACCAGTAAAGACGTTCACATTCACATGTTCCACCATTCCCTCACACAAACTCATACAAACCTAGTATATGTTTCCTGCTCTGACAAAGTGTCTCCAACTTGAAACATTAATTTTGCTTCTCTCCCCACAGATGCAGCCTGACCCTCTAGTACTTCTTATTAGAGTATGTAGTTCCTAACTTGCACGCACTGCCAGCTACTCAACCATAACTTTCACATCCCCCAAACATACTGCACAATATTCACAGACTTCCTTTTTTACAGGACAAGGTTCACACCACTAGGACAGCAGAAGCTAACTCGGGGTTGTTTATCCTAATTTGATTTTCTTTCTCCCTTGGAAGATATGGCCATTATTGTTGAAGTGCCCACAGGCGGTGGTTAATCATTTGGTTTACATGTTGGATGATGATAACGTCATACCTAATTCTCCTCCCCTTATCTGACTTTTTTGGTTTAGTGTGAACATGTAATTTTTACCTGTTCCACACACCATCCACTAGTCACAACCCTAGCTTGGTGCCTTTCCCATTTCCCCTTTAAGAGTGCAGGAAATGACACCAGCTAGATATGAACATTAAGTGAATAAACAAGATGCCAGTGGTGCCAAAACAGTCCTTTAATGCCCACTCATTGTGCCACAAGCTTGGATACAGCACTATCCTTGATTTCAGAAGATACCACAGAGGTAATGTTTGCCTATTATAAGACTGACATAAGTGATATTCAGTCAGGAGAGGAAGAAGGTAATACGGGCGGCATCTCCGCAGGGAGGACACACCGATTTTGTTAGGAGCAATCAGATCATAACTATTTTGGCACTAGATACAGGAAGAAAACATTGAGTCTGTGCTATGTTTGGTGTATTGGCACACCTGCCAAAGAAAGTGTGTCAGAAGTTCATGAATTTAATGCCCAATGGCTAATGTCTCAGCCTCCATGCACCACAGCCAGAAGCTGCTTGACCTCACTTTGGTGCAATCCACGCCACGTGGTTCATATCCAAGCTCACACTCTGATCGTGAAAGTAAGTCTGCATAAGAAGCTTTCAGGGTGTTGCAGCTGTCCAGCAAATTACTGTGGCTCCTGCCCTGTTACAGGATGACAACATGTGTCCATGCCGCTCAGCCAATGCCCATGCAAACCAGACTGTTTCCTCCCATGCCCAGATAGCACACTCCAAATTGGGAATTCTAGAATAAAAAAAAGCCTGAGTTTATCCTTCAAGACTATCTGTTAACACATGCAATGAAAGCCAATGGCTTATTACAAGTTGTGGTGTAGATACTGGGATGGAACCCTACCAAAATAGAACTTGGGTAGGTAGAATCAGAACCAGAATCAAGTTTATTATCACCAGCGTATGTCACAAAATTTGTTAACTTAGCAGCAGCAGTTCAATGCAATACATAATATAGAAGAAGAGGGAAAAAGTAATAAATAAATAAATAAATTACAGTATATGTGTGTTGGAGAGATTAAAAATCATGCAGAAACAAATAATATATATTTAAAAAGTGAGGTAGTGTTCATGGGTTCATTGTCAATATCCATTTAGGAATCGGATGGCACACGGGAAAAAGCTGTTCCTCAATCGTTGAGTGTGTTCCTTCAGACTTTTGCACCTCCTACCTTATAGAAACATAGAAAACCTACAACACAATACAGGCCCTTCAGCCCACAGAGTTGTGCCGAACATGTCCCTACCTTAGAATTTATTAGGCTTACCTATAGCCCCCTATTTTACTAAGCTCCATGTACCTATTAAAAGTCTCTTAAAAGACCCTATTGTATCTGCCTCCACCACCGTTGCCGGCAGCCCATTCCACGCACTCACCACTCTCTGAGTGAAAAACTTACCCCAGACGTCTCCTCTGTAACTACTCCCCAGCACCGTAAACCTGTGTCCTCTTGTAGCAACCATTTCAGCCCTGGGAAAAAGCCTCTGACTATCCACACAATCAATGCTTCTCATCATCTTATACACCTCTATCAGGTCACCTCTCATCTCCATCACTCCAAGGAGAAAATGCTGAGTTCACTCACCCTGTTCTCATAAGGCATGCTCCCCAATCCAGGCAATATCCTTGTAAATCTCCCCTGCACCCTCTCTATGGCTTCCACATCCTTCCTGCAGTGAGGTGACAGTACTCCAAGTGTGGTCTGACCAGGGTCCTATATAGCTGCAACATTACCTCTCAGCTCCTAAATTCAATTCCGCGATTGATGAAGGCCAACACACCATACACCTTCTTAACCACAGAGTCAACCTGCGCAGCTGCTTTGAGTGTCCTATGGACTCAGAACCCAAGATCCCTCTGATCCTCCACACTGCCAAGAGTCTTACCGTTAATATTATATTCTGCCATCATACTTGACCTACCAAAATGAACCACTTCACACTTATCTGGGTTGAACTCCATCTGCCACTTCTCAGCCAAGTTTTGCATCCTATCAATGTCCTGCTGTAACTTCTGACAGCCCTCCACACTATCCACAACACCTCCAACCTTTATGTCATCAGCAAACATACTAACCCATCCCTTCACTTCCTCATCCAGGTTATTTATAAAAGTCACGAAGAGTAAGGGTCCCAGAATAGATCCCTAAGGCACACCACTGGTCACCGACCTCCATGCAGAATATGACCTGTCTACAACCACTCTTTGCCTTCTGTGGGCAAGCCAGTTCTGGATCCACAAAGCAATGTCCCCTTGGATCCCATGCCTCCTTAATTTCTCAATAAGCCTTGCATGGGGTACCTTATCAAATGCCTTGCTGAAATCCATATACACTACATCTACTGCTCTTCCTTCATCAATGTGTTTAGTCACATCCTCAAAAAATTCAATCAGGCTCGTAAGGCATGACCTGCCCTTGACAAAGCTATGCTGACTACTCCTAATCATATCATACCTCTCCAGATGTTCATAAATCCTGCCTCACAGGATCTTCTCCAACAACTTACCAACCACTGAGGTAAGACTCACTGGTCTATAATTTCCTGGGCTAGTTCTATTCCCTCTCTTGAATAAAGGAACAACATCCACAACCTTCTAATCCTCCGGAACCTCTGCCGTCCCTGTTGATGATGCAGAGATCATCGACAGAGGCTCAGCAATCTCCTTCCTCACCTCCCACAGTAGCCTGGGATACATCTCATCTGGTCCCAGCGACTTATCCAACTAGTTGCTTTCCAAAAGCTCCAGCACATCCCCTTTCTTAATATCTACATGCTCAAGCTTTTCAGTCTGCTGCAAGTCATCACTACAATCACCAAGATCCTTTTCCATAGTGAATACTGAAGTAAAGTATTCATTAAGTACCTCTGCTCCTTCCTCTGGTTCCATACATACTTTCCCACTGTCACACTTAATAGGTCCTATTCTCTCACATCTTATCTTCTTGCTCTTCACATACTTGTAGAATGCCTTGAGCTTTTCCTTAATCCTGTCTGTCAAGGCCTTCTCATGGCCCCTTCTGGCTCTCCTAATTTCCTTCTTAAGCTCCTTCCTATTAGTCTTATAATCTTCTAGATCTCTAACATTACCTAGCTTTCTGAATCTTTTGTAAGCTTTTCTTTTCTTCTTGACTAGATTTATTACAGCCTTTGTAAACCACCGTTCCTGTACCCTACCATAGCTTCCCTGTCTTATTAGAACGTATCTATATAGAGCTCCACACAAATATCTCCTGAATATTTGCCACATTTCTTCCGTACTTTTCCTTGAGAACATCTGTTTCCAATTTAAGCCTCCAATTTCCTGCCTGATAGCCTCATAATTCCCCTTATTCCAATTAAATGCTTTTCTAACTTATCTGGTAATAATGATAATAATGAGAAAAGGGTATGCCCTGAGTGCTGGGTGTACTTAATAATGGACGCTGCCTTTCTGAGACACCACTCCTTAAAGATGTCCTGTGGTCTTTGTAGGCTAGTACCCAAGATAGAACCGACTAAATTTACCACCCTCTGCAGCTTCTTTCAGTCCTGTCCAGTAACCGCACCCCCCCACCACCATACCAGTCAGTGATGCAGCCTCTCCATGGTACATCTATGGATGTTTTTGAGTGTTTTTGTTGACATACCAAATCTCAAACTCCTAATGAAGTATAGTCATTGTCTTGCCTTCTTTATAGCTGCATCAATATGTTGGAACCAGGTTAGGTCCTCAGAGATCTTGACACCCAGGAACTTGAAACTGCTCACTCTCTCCACTTCTCATCCCTCTATGAGGATTGGTACGTGTTCCCTCATCTTACTCTTCCTGAAGTCCGCAATCAGCTCTTACGTCTTACTGACATTGAGTGCAAGGTTGTTGCTGGAACACCACTCCACTCGTTGGCATATCTCGCCTTTGTACACTCTCTCGTCTCCATCTGTAATTCTACCAACAATGGTTGTATCGTCAGCAAAATTGTAGATGTATTTGAGCTATGCCTAGCCACACAGTCATGTGTATACAGAGAGCACACACCCCTGAGGTGCACCAGTGTTGATCGTCAGCAAGGAGGAGATAACATCACCAATCCACACAGATTGTGATCTTCCCAGTAGGAAGTCAAGGATCCAATTGCAGAAGGAGGCACAGAAGCCCAGGTTCTGCAACTTCTCAATCAGTTTTGTGGGAATGATGGTGTTAAATGCTGAGTTATAGCTGATGAACAGCATCCTGACGTAGGTGTTTGTGTTGTCTAGGTGGTCTAAAGCCATGTGGAGAGACATTGAGATTGTGTCTATTATGGCGTTAGGCAAATTGCAATGGGTCTAGGTCCTAGCTGAGGCAGGAGTTCAGTCTAGTCATAACCAACCTCTCAAAGCATTTCATCACTGTAGATGTGAGTGCTACCAGGTTATAGTCATTAAGGCAGCCCACATTATTCTTCTTAGGCATTGGTATAACTGTTGCTGTTTTGAAACAAGTGGGAACTTGAAGCAAGGGTATCAGTGAGAGGTTGAAAATGTCCTTGAATACTCCTGCCAGTTGGTTGGCACAAGTTTTCAGAGCCTTACCAGGTACTCTGTCGGGGCTTTCCACCTTGTGAGGGTTCACCCTCTTTAAAGACAGCCTAACATCGGCCTCTGAGATAGAGATCACAGGGTCATCAGGTGCAGCAGGGATCTTCAGAGCTGTAGTTCTTTTCTCCCTTTCAAGGCAGGCATAGAAGGCATTGAGTTCATCTGATAGTGAAGCATCGCTGCCATTCATGCTATTGGGTTTCACTTTGTA
The DNA here is from genome assembly GCF_030028105.1 of Mobula birostris. Taxonomy (NCBI): domain Eukaryota; kingdom Metazoa; phylum Chordata; class Chondrichthyes; order Myliobatiformes; family Myliobatidae; genus Mobula; species Mobula birostris. The sequence continues at coordinate 135,839,790 of NC_092376.1, forward strand.
GGAAGTAATGTCTTGCAGACTCTGCCAGAGTTGCCTTGCATCCAACCTCATTGGAAATTGTCTCTTCACCCTTGAAATCACACCTGGTTTTCTGGTACAGGCCTGGATCGCCAGCCTTGAATGTCACAGATCTAGCCTTCAACAGACGATGTACATCCATGGCTTTTGGTTTGGGAATGTACAGCAAGGCTTTGTAGGCACACACTCATCCACACAGCTTGATGACAACTGCAGCATACTCAGCCAGATTCGAAGATGAATCACTGAATACGGTCCAGTCCACCAATTCAAAGCAGTTCTGTACGCGCTCCGGTGCTTCCCTTGTCCAGACCTTCTTGGTCCTCACTACTGGCAGGCAGTGGCAGGATAAGTAAAAGGTGTGGTTGGAGCTGGGAAAATGATATTTTTTTTATTTCAAAATATACCTTATTCAAAAATAAAATTATATACGATAAACCATGCAATGACTCTCAATCCTTTACATACGTTTCCCTTACCGTCTCTAGGTATTTATACTTTTGGCCACCCACATGGCACTCTGTTGGTTTACCTTCCCACACCATTGTTGAGGGGTATACTCCCCGCCACCCAACCCCTCCCACTCCCGCGGGAGAAGACTCTAAAATGTGGTCCTTCCCCACCGGGCCCTTGCGGTGGCTGTACCAAATTTCAGCGCGTCCCTCAGCATGTACTCCTGCAGCCGAGAATGTGCCAGTCGGCAGCATTCTCCCACGGACATCTCCGTGTGCTGGTAGATCATCAAGTTTCGGGCCGACCAAAGAGCGTCTTTCACCGAGTTGATGATCTGCCAGCAACACCAGATGTTGGTCTCCGTGTGCGTCCCCAGGAACAGCCCATAGATCGGAGTCCTCTGTTACGCAGCTGCTGGGGATGAAACATGACACTAGCCCATCCATCCTCCTCCACACCTTCTCTGCGAACTCACAGTGTGAAAAGAGGTGAGTCACAGACTCCTCCTCACTGCAGTCCTCCCCTGGGCAGTGGGGTGTGGAGACAACGTTCCGGGCGTACGGGAGGGATCTGAGTGGGAGGTCCCCTCTCACTGCCAGCCAGGCGAGGTCCTGGTGCCTGTTGGTGAGGTCTGGCGATGAGGCATTCTGCCAGATGAACTGGATGGTCTGCTCAGGGAACCACCCCACTGTGTCCATCATGTCCTTCTCCTGCAGTGCCTGCAGGACATTACGTGCCTACCACTGCCTGATGGCCCTGTGTTTAAAGGCGTTGACCCAGAAAAGCTTTTCTAGGAAGGACAGATATGGCGGCAACGACCAGCTGACTGGGGTGTTGTGTGGGAGTGGGGCCAAACCTATCCTTCGTAGCCAGGGCGACAGGTAGAACCTGGGCACATAGTGGTACTTGGTGCCCACATATCTGGGTTCGACACACAACCTGATGCAGCCACACACGAAGCTGTCCATCAAGGTGAGGGCGACATTGGGGACGTTCTTGCCCCCATTGTCCAGGGACTTGTGCATGACGGTCCGTCTGACCCGCTCCATCTTGGATCTCCAAACGAATCTGAAGACAGCTCGGGTAATTTCCGAGCTGTAGGAGCAGGGGACGGGCCACACCTGCACCAAGTACAGCAGCCCTGAGAGCACCTCACACTTGATGACCAGGTTCTTGCCCGTTATCGATAGGGAGCGCCCTCCCCACAGTCCCAGTTTCTTTTTCACCTTGGCAGTCCGCTCCTGCCAGTTCTTGTTGCGCCTCAGCCTCTCCGAAGCAGATCCCCAACACCCGCACGTGATCAGACCTGATGGTGAAGGGGACACTGGATCAGTTGGGCCAGTTGCCAAAGAGCACAGCTTCGCTCTTCATGCGGTTGACCCTGACCCCCGACGCTAGCTCAAACTGTTCACAAATGCTGATCAGCCTACGAACTGACCTTGGATCAGAGCAGAAGACGGTGATGTCGTCCATGTACAGGGAGGTTTTCACTTGGGTCCCTGGCAGCGTCACCTCTCTTATGCCCTCATCCCTCCTGATGGCTTCGGCAAAGGGTTCAATGCAGCCCACAAACAAGACGGGGTAGGGGACAGCCCTGCCTGACTCCAGACCTGATGGGGAAGCTGTCTGTTTCCCACCTGTTGACCTGGACTGCACTACGGATGTCTGTGTAGAGCAGTCTGATCCAATTCCGGATTCCCTCCCCAATTCCCATTTTGGAGAGCACGTCCGCCATGTACGTGTGCGATATCCTGTCGAAGGCTTTCTCCTCGTCCAAGCTGACCAGGCAGGCATCCACCCCGCCATCCTGCACGTAGGCGATGGTGTCCCTCAACAGCACGAGGCTGTCTGAGATCTTCCTGCCCGGTACAGCACAGGTTTGGTCCGGGTGGATCTCCTGTCCTAGAGCAGACTTGACCCTGTTGGCGACAGCCTTGGACAGGATGTTGTAGTCCACATTCAGGAGAGAGATGGGCCTCCAATTCCTAATGTCCTCCCTTTCCCCCTTCTGCTTTAGATGAGGGTGATGATACCCTTCCTCATGGATTCTGACATGCTGCCAGCCAGAAGCATAGCGTTGTACACTTCCAGCAGGTCAGGGCCCATCCAGTTCCACAGGGCCGAGTACAACTCAGCCGGTAAGCCATTGCTTCTGGGAGTCTTACTCGACTCAAAGGAATGGATGGAACCTGTCAGCTCGTCCAGAGTCAGTGGCTGATCCAAACTCTCTCACTTGCCGTCGTCTAAGACCTGCGTGATAGATGACAGGAAGTTGCGGGAGGCTGTGGATTCTGTAGCCTTTTCGTCGTACAGACCAGCATAGAAGGACCTGCAGATCCTCAGTATGCCCGTCTGCGAGGACACAACTGAGCCGTCCTCTTCCTTAATGTTGTAGATCACAGAACTCCCCCCGTGCACCTTTTGGAAGAAGAAGCGTGAGCACGTCTCGTCCTGCTCCACGGTTTGGACCCTTGATCGGAAGATGATCTTGGAGGATTCGGTGGTGAGGTGCTGGGCTTGCCGGCCATTCACATCTCGCAATTCCTCCCTGACATCCACCCGCTTTGACTGCAGAAGGAGAAGTTGCTGCAACTCTGTCTGGAGTTTACGCAGTTCCCTCTGCTCCTGCAACACACATCAAAGTTGCTGGTGAACGCAGCAGGCCAGGCAGCATTTCTAGGAAGAGGTGCAGTCGATGTTTCAGGCCGAGACTCTTCATCAGAACTAACTGAAGGAAGAGTTAGTAAGAGATTTGAAAGTTGGAGGGGGAGGGGGAGATCCAAAATGATAGGAGATGACAGGAGGGGGAGGGATGGAGCCAAGAGTTGGACAGGTGATTGGCAAAAGGGATACGAGAGGATCATGGGACAGGAGGTCCGGGAAGAAAGATGGGGGGGGTGGAAACCCAGAGGATGGGCAAGGGGTATATTCAGAGGGACAGAGGGAGAAAAAGGAGAGTGAGAGAAAGAATGTGTGTATATAAATAAATAACGGATGGGGTACGAGGGGGAGATGGGGCATTAGCAGAAGTTAGAGAAGTCAATGTTCATGCCATCAGGTTGGAGGCTACCCAGACAGAATATAAGGTGTTGTTCCTCCAACCTGAGTGTGGCTTCATCTTTACAGTAGAGGAGGCCGTGGATAGACATGTCAGAATGGGAATGGGATGTGGAATTAAAATGTGTGGCCACTGGGAGATCCTGCTTTCTCTGGCAGACAGAGCGTAGATATTCAGCAAAGCGGTCTCCCAGTCTGCGTCGGGTCTCGCCAATATATAAAAGGCCACATCAGGAGCACCGGACGCAGTATATCACCCCAGCCGACTCACAGGTGAAGTGTCGCCTCACCTGGAAGGACTGTTTGGGGCCCTGAATGATGGTAAGGGAGGAAGTGTAAGGGCATGTGTAGCACTTGTTCCGCTTACACGGATAAGTGCCAGGAGGGAGATCAGTGGGGAGGGATGGGGGGGACGAATGGACAAGGGAGTTGTGTAGGGAGCGATCCCTGCGGAATGCAGAGAGAGGGCGGGAGGGAAAGATGTGCTTAGTGGTGGGATCCCGTTGGAGGTGGCAGAAGTTACAGAGAATAATATGTTAGACCCGGAGGCTGGTGGGGTGGTAGGTGAGGACCAGGGGAACCCTATTCCTAGTGGGGTGGCGGGAGGATGGAGTGAGAGCAGATGTATGTGAAATGGGGGAGATGCGTTTAAGAGCAGAGTTGATAGTGGAGGAAGGGAAGCTCCTTTCTTTAAAAAAGGAGAACATCTCCCTCGTCCTAGAATGAAAAACCTCATCCTGAGAGCAGATGCGGCAGAGACGGAGGAATTGCGAGAAGGGGATGGCGTTTTTGCAAGAGACAGGGTGAGAAGAGGAATAGTCCAGATAGCTGTGAGAGTCAGCAGGCTTATAGTAGACATCAGTGGATAAGCTGTCTCCAGAGACAGAGATAGAAAGATCTAGAAAGGGGAGGGTGGTGTTGGAAATGGACCAGGTAAACTTGGAGGCAGGGTGAAAGTTGGAGGCAAAGTTAATAAAGTCAACGAGCTCTGCATGCGTGCAGGAAGCAGCGCCAATGCAGTCGTCGATGTAGCGAAGGAAAAGTGGGGGACAGATACCAGAATAGGCACGGAACATAGATTGTTCCACAAAGCCAACAAAAAGGCAGGCATAGCTAGGACCCATACGGGTGCCCATAGCTACACCTTTAGTTTGGAGGAAGTGGGAGGAGCCAAAGGAGAAATTATTAAGAGTAAGGACTAATTCCGCTAGACGGAGCAGAGTGGTGGTAGAGGGGGCCTACCACCTGTCCAGCTCTTGGCTCCATCCCTCCCCCTCCTGTCTTCTCCTATCATTTTGGATCTCCCCCTCCCCCTTCCACTTTCAAATCTCTTACTCACTCTTCCTTCAGTTAGTCCTGACGAAGGGTCTCGGCCTGAAACGTCGACTGCACCTCTTCCTAGAGATGCTGCCTGGCCTGCTGCGTTCACCAGCAACTTTGATGTGTGTTGCTTGAATTTCCAGCATCTGCAGAATTCCTGTTGTTTGCCCTCTGCTCCTGCCTTGCTTTCTGGATACCCTTGCGAATGAAGAACCTCTTCATATTCTCCTTGGTGGCTTCCCACCAGTGAACAGGGGAATCAAAGAAGGCTTTCTAGGTTCTCCAACCTATGTACACCCTCTCTAGTTCCTTGATGTTCTGTGGGGTCAGCAGCTTTACGTTAAGTTTTCACTTCCCCCTGCCTTCCTTCCGGTCCTCCCATAAGTGACAGGTGGCTCGGGGGTGGAGGGGGGGGTGGGGGGTGAAATTATTGATGTAAATAGGCACTGGAGCATGATGGGTAGCACAGCACTTTACAGTACCAGCGACCCAAGTTCAGTTTCCACTGTTGTCCATAAGGAGTCTGTATGTTCCCCTCATGACCAAGTGGTTTTTCTTCGGGTGCCCTGGTTTTCTGTCACAGTCCAAAAGACATACAATTTGGTATGATAACTGGTCATTGTAAATTGTCTTGTGATTAGGCTAGGGTTAAATCAGGTTGCTGGTTGATGCAGCTGGAAGGGCATATACTGCTCTCCATCTCAATAAATAAAAATGCCTGAGATCTAGGAGAAAGCCTGAAAGGTAATCAATGGGAAAATAAGTGATCAGCAATCCCCTGTATAGGCCTGCGAATCACAATATTGCAGAATAAATATGTCATATTTATGCATTGGAGCAAGTCAATCAATAAGCCAAGAAACTTTTTCCCTGTGTCTCTAAAATATTAACACTTAACCTGTTTTTACTCCCAATGTAAAGCTTAGAGGCTCAATGCTGTAGGCCATCAGCAATTATTTGCATGGTGAGGAGGGACGTATTCATTCTCCCAATTCCTTTGCTTTCTACTGGCTTTAAAGAATGATGATTTCCCAGTGTAAAGAAACACACCCTGCTGTAAAGAAGGCAATGGTGGGTGGAGGTGAAAGTTCAGAGGTTTACTCAATAGTACCGAATAGTTGACGTGGTATGAAAGTGGTATGTGTTAGCTAACAATGTAAAATTGCAGTGGGAGCGGTGATAGGAAAGCCAAGGTCACGAATGTGGCTCCAACAGCTGCAGTCACAACAAACTTGAGAAATGCAAATAAAATGTGTCCTGAAGTGGTTTCAATCCTTCCAAAAAATGTGTATTTCTCTGACTCTCTGACTCCCGTAATAGAAACATAGAAACATAGAAAACAGGTGCAGGAGTAGGCCATTCAGCCCTTTGAGCCTGCACCGCCATTTATTATGATCATGGCTGATCATCCAACTCAGAACCCTGCACCAGCCTTCCCTCCATACCCCCTGATCCCCGTAGCCACAAGGGCCATATCTAACTCCCTCTTAAATATAGCCAATGAACTGGCCTCAACTGTTTCCTGTGGCAGAGAATTCCACAGATTCACCACTCTCTGTGTGAAGAAGTTTTTCCTAATCTCGGTCCTAAAAGGCTTCTCCTTTATCCTCAAACTGTGACCCCTTGTTCTGGACTTCCCCAACATCGGGAACAATCTTCCTGCATCTAGCCTGTCCAATCCCTTTAGGATTTTATGCATTTCAATCAGATCCCCCCTCAATCTTCTAAATTCCAACGAGTACAAGCCCAGTTCATCCAGTCTTTCTTCATATGAAAGTCCTGCCATCCGAGGAATCAATCTGGTGGACCTGCTTTGTACTCCCTCTATGGCAAGGATTTCTTTCCTCAGATTAGGGGACCAAAACTGCACACAATAGTCCAGGTGTGGTCTCACCAAGGCCTTGTACAACTGCAGTAGTACCTCCCTGCTCCTGTACTCGAATCCTCTCGCTATAAATGCCAGCATACCATTTGCCTTTTTCACCGCCTGCTGTACCTGCATGCCCACTTTCAATGACTGGTGTATAATGACACCCAGGTCTCGTTGCACCTCCCCTTTTCCTAATTGGCCACCATTCAGATAATAATCTGTTTTCCTCTTTTTGCCACCAAAGTGGATAACTTCACATTTATCCACATTAAATTGCATCTGCCATGAATTTGCCCACTCACCCAACCTATCCAAGTCACTCTGCATCCTCTTAGCATCCTCCTCACAGCTAACACTGACACCCAGCTTCGTGTCATCCGCAAACTTGGAGATGCTGCATTTAATTCCCTCATCCAAGTCATTAATATATATTGTAAACAACTGGGGTCCCAGCACTGAGCCTTGCGGTACCCCACTAGTCACCGCCTGCCATTCTGAAAAGGTCCCGTTTATTCCCACTCTTTGCTTCCTGTCTGCTAACCAATTCTCCATCCACATCAATACCTTACCCCCAATACCGTGTGCTTTAAATTTGCACACTAATCTCCTGTGTGGGACCTTGTCAAAAGCCTTTTGAAAATCCAAATATACCACATCCACTGGTTCTCCCCTATCCACTCTACTAGTTACATCCTCAAAAAATTCTATGAGATTCGTCAGACATGATTTGCCCTAATAGATGTTATTCAATTCCCATTCAGTTGCATCCATATTCATTTGCTCTAACTCTTCTCTGAACTATGATTTCAGCTCCCTTATCCCTGCATCCCACTTTCATTCTCCTAGCCCTTAACCAGAGTACCATTTAATGCATTTATATTTATTTTCCATTTTGCACTATTTTAATTTACCAATTTAAAAGAAAAGTTTCATTTTAAAATCTGAAACTTTAGTCGATATCTTTGAAACAATGACAATATTTCTTGGGCATCAGTCAACTGATATGCAATGTAATTTCAAAGCTGTTAATTTGCCAGTTGCTGTCATTAATTTTTTTTTATGCAGGAAGTAATGCAGCTGGAGAAGCATCTTGGAGGGCAACTCTTAGATGAGCCGAAGATTCTTCACTTTAAAGACAGCTATCACAATTTACGACTCTCCATACATGACATACAAAGGTCACTCTGGACCAGTAAGCTGCTGGACAGCTATCAGGTAAATCTAATTAGAAACTTATCTGTAAGTAATTAAAAAAAAGCAATTTTATTCCCAATACAGATAACAGGAAATCTATTAACACTCTAAAGACATTCGATGAAATACCACACAAAAGACTGATGGAAAAAGTATTGCACAAAAGTGATAAATATTTTGGAAAACTCAATTGTACACATAGGCATGCCCCAGGGATCTGTACGAGGACATAGGCTTTTCACAACACTCATGAATGACTGAGATGAAAGGACAGAGAGCTGTGTATCTAGTCATAGTCATAGTCATACTTTATTGATCCCAGGGGGAAATTGGTTTTCGTTACAGTTGCACCATAAATAATAAATAGTCATAGAACCATAAATAGTTAAATAGTAATATATAAATTATGCCAGTAAATTATGAAATAAGTCCAGGACCAGCCTATCGGCTCAGAGTGTCTGACCCTCCAGGGGAGAAGTTGTAAAATTTGATGGCCACAGGCAGGAATGACATCCTATGACGCTCTGTGCTGCGTCTTGGAGGAATGAGTCTCTGGCTGAATGTACTCCTGTGCCCACCCAGTACATTATGTAGTGGATGGGAGACATTGACCAAGATGGCATGCAACTTAGACAGCATCATCTTTTCAGACACCACCGTCAGAGAGTCCAGTTCCATCCCCACAACATCACTGTCCTTACGAATAAGTTTGTTGATTCTGTTGGTGTCTGCTACCCTCAGCCTGCTGCCCCAGCACACAACAGCAAACATGATAGCACTGGCCACCACAGACTCGTAGAACATCCTCAGCATGGTCCGGCAGATGTTAAAGGACCTCAGTCTCCTCAGGAAGTAGAGACGGCTTTGACCCTTCTTGTAGACAGCCTCAATGTTCTTTGACCAGTCCAGTTTATTGTCAATTCGTATCCCCAGGTATTTGTAATCCTCCACCACGTCCACACTGACCCCTTGGATGGAAACATGGGTCACCGGTACCTTAGCTCTCCTCAGGTCTACCACCAGCTCCTTAGTCTTTTTCACATTAAGCTGCAGGTAATTCTGCTCACACCATGTGACGAAGTTTCCTACCGTAGCCCTGTACTCAGCCTCATCTCCCTTGCTGATGCATCCAACTATAGCAGAGTCATCAGAAAAGTTCTGAAGATGACAAGACTCTGCGCAGTAGTTGAAGTCCGAGGTGTATATGGTGGAGAGAAAGGGAGGTTGGGTGACTTAATAATTCTGTGGATTGGAGCTCATTGAAAGGGAAATTGAAGAAGTGAGAGTTAACACTAGCAGGAAGGAGCTCATATTCTGGAAATTTGAGAATAATTACTTCATGCACAATAATCAGGGTATTTTCAAAATGTTGACAAGCTAGAAACTATGGATTGGCAGAGTTATTAATTGGTATAAATCAAGAAATCACCAAAATCTAGGGGTAGTATATGGTGACACATGGGTACTTGGGTAATAAATTTACTTTAAATTTTGAAAATCTGGGAGATATATGTAAGAAATAATTGTAAAAGCTATTGGAATGTTTGACTCATCTCCAGGGTCAGTAATGCAGAGGGTTCAATTTCAGCTTTAGCTGTAAGCACTTGATAACCATAATGTGTTTAGTTCAAGGCATTATACAGAGAAAGAATACCGTATTTCAGTTTTGAATATTTGAAGGCAGACCAATATTTTGCCAATCATATTGTTCATTAAGAGTTTGAAGAGATTTGGTATGTCAACAAAAACACTCAAAAACTTCTATAGCTGTGCCACGGAGAGCATACTGACAGACTGCATCACTGTCTGGTATGGGGTGGGGTGCGGCTACTGCACAGGACCGAAAGAAGCTGCAGAGAGTCATAAATCTAGTTGGCTCCATCTTGGGTACTAGCCTACAAAGTACCCAGGACTACTTCAAGGAGTGATGCCCTTTTCTCATTGTTACCATCAGGTAAGAGGTACAGAAGCCTGAAGGCACACATTCAGCGATTCAGGAACAGCTTCTTCCCCTCTGCCATCCAATTCCTAAATGGACATTGAACCCATGAACACTACCTCACTTTTTAATATATACTATTTCTGTTTTTCCACAATTTTTAATCTATTCAATATACATATACTGTAATTGATTGATTGATTGATTTTCTTCAATATTATGTATTGCATTGGAGAGAGAGGAAGGAGGAAAATGGCAACTTAGGAAGATGTAGTGGCATTCTAAATTTGAGGAACTCGGTGGGGGGGTGTGGGTGCAAGTGGAGGGACAGCACTCAGTGAAGAGTCAAAAACATTGCAAGACCAGAAATTTGGGTTAGGTAATCAAATTGGAACTTACAGAAGTCAGTCTGTAAAAGGTTAATAAATGTATCAAAAAAAGAGATTAATTCAGGTCATGCTGAAACAAAGTGCAAGAGGTAAGAACAGACTGAGAGAGATAGCTCTTAAAAAAAAACCTGGAGCTGAGAACCAAACTTGCCCGGAGTCTTGACAAATGTGTCATGGAAGTTCACAAATGGTTGCAGATTAGAGAGAAAGGTGAACTGGGAGAGTAATTACATTTGTGAAAGGGCCTGCAGCAACAATATTAATCAGATAGATTCTGAAACTGCAATCTCCATCAGAGAAGGTGAAGGTCAGTGTCAATATGATGTCACGTAACATTTATTGAGTTTTGCTGTACTTAATGATACTGATTTAACCTGATAGCACCACCTGCAGGAATAATACAACTAAAGTGCTGTATCCTACAGTGTTTATAATCTATAATATACAAAAAAATATTGGGGCAAATGAAATGTCATTCAAGTGTGGCTGATTATTGTAAACCATTTAAAATTATTAGATGTTCATGTTGTACAGTTATATCAAGTTAAATTTATAAATTCATTTCTTCTAAGAAAGCTTATCATCACAAGTTGAAGTTGAATTTTAGATGTCTTGAATATATATATATATATTATCAAAATAAAGGCAAGTAATTTATTTGAGGCTTAGAGAAATGCTCCTAAGGCTGAACATGACTGTGTTTTTCAAATACAAATGGGGGGAAAATAAATAATAAATTAATAAATAAGATATAGAATTCGAGAGCATTAGATGAAGAGTCCTTGAAAGTGAGTCCATAGATTGAGGGAACAGTTCAGTAATGGGGTGAGTGAAGTTAGCCCCTCTAGTTTGAAGTCTGATGATTGCGGGTAATTCCTGAACCTGGCTGTGTGAGTCCTGAGGCCTTGTGCTGATGGCAGCAGTGAGAAGAGAGCATGGTCTGGATGGTGGGCATCCTCAATGATGGATGCTGTTTTGCTGTAATAGCTCTCCATGTAAACGTGGTCAATATTGGAGAGGGCTTCACCTGTGATGGACTAGGCCATATCTACTGCATTTTGTGGGATCTTCTGTTCAAGGGCATTGGTGCTTCCAGATCAGACATGAGGCAGCCAGTCAATATACTCTCCACCACACATCTATAGAAGTTAAAGTTATAGATGTCATGTCACATCTTCACAATATTCAAAGAAAGTAGAAGCATTGCTGTGCTTTCTTCATGATTGTACTTGTGTGCAGAGCCAAGGACAGATCCTCTGAAATAATAACACCGAGGGATCTATATTTGCTGATCCTCTCAACCTGTGATCCCCGATGAGGACTGGCTCATGAACCTCTGGTTTCCTCCTCCTGAAGTCAATAATCAGCTCCTCGGTCTTGCTGACATTGAGTGAGAGGTTGTTGTTATGGCACCACTCAGAGTGATTTTCAATCGTCCTTCTATATGCTGATTCATCACCACCTTTGATTTGGCCAGCGACAGTGGTATCACCAGCCAATTTAAACGAGGTATTGGAGCAGCGCTTAGTCTCACAGTCTAAGTATAAAGCAAGTAGAACAGAGGGCTAAGCACACAGCCTTGTGGTGCACCTATGCTGATAGAGATTGTGGAGGAGATGCTGTTGCCAATCTGAACTGACTGTGGTCTGCAAATGAGGAAATCAAATATATAATTGCACAAGGCAGTATTGATGCTAAGGTCTTGAAGCTTATTGATTAGTCTTGATGCAGTGATAGTATTGAATGCCAAGCTGTAGTCAATAAAGAGCATCTTGTTGTATGTATTTTTGCTGTTCAGCTATTCCACAGTTGAGTGAATAGCCAGTGAAATGGCATCTGCTGTGGACCTGTTGCTCAGGTAGGCAAATTGCAGCAGATCCAAGTTGCTTCTCAGGCAAGATTTGATATGACTCATCACCAACCTTTCAGGACACTTCATCACAGAGAATGTAAGTGCTGCTGGGCTATAGTCATGAGGCAGGTTACCACGTTCTTCTTAGGAACCAGTGTAATTGAAGCCTGCTTGAAGCAGGTGGGTACCTCAGAGTGCCAAGGCAAGAGGTGAGCAATGTCGGCCATTTGATCAGCACATGTCTTTAGTACTCGACCAAGTCTCCCACCTGGGCTGGGTGCTTTCTGGGGGTTCACCCCCCCTGAAGAATGCTCTCGCAAGGTCATTGGGGGCTGTAGGAGATTTTTTGTAAGCAGCCTGCAGCAGACGCCATTGTTCACCAGCACGTCTTGGATTTATGATTAGTTGAATCAGTGCAGATACTCTGGTAATTATTCCTAATTGCCCCTGAAGAGGAGAATAAAACAGCTTCCTTGAACCACTGCAGTCCTCCAGTGAAACTGTTCCTGCTGTGGTATAAAATAGTGAGAACCACATTCTTCATACCAGAACAAATATTTCCTAGAAAAAATTTACATATCTAGGAATGGACGATACAGGGATCTATTTTCCCACATACTTGATCCTTTCCCTTCAAGCAGGTGGAGGTTATTAATTTTGGAGGATGCATGAAGAACCTTTGATAGTTTGTGTTTTTTCATTGGGTTTGTTTACTGGTTGCATTCTTTTATTCTTGCATAATCCCTTGGCATCAAGGGTACTGTGCATACACTCTATGTTTGTGGGTCTCTGATGGCCAGTGCGGGAACAGATGAGGCAGGCAGTGGGTAGCTTGTGAGGTGGTCCACTCCCTCAACAGCTCATATAGAGCTTCCATGTGCTCACTTCCATCCTGAATGCTGGCTATCCACTTCGAGCAATCGGGCATCAGAGGTTCCCAGGAGTTGCTGCGGATGTTGCAATTCTTCAGAGGCTTTGAACCCATCCCTGAACTTTGTTAAATTCCTTCTACAGCTGAATTTGGATGAGTGTATTTACCTTTGGGGCTCTGGAGTTAAGCCTGCAAAACTGACTGAGGGCAACTAGAAACTTGATGCTGGCTATTCCGGCCTGAGGGAATGTTGTTACTGGTTAGTTTGTCTTTCCGGTGAATTTAGAGGATATAGTGGAGACTAGTGGTAATTCTGCACTGCATTGAGATGCCTGCACAAAAGCAAAAAGGACCAAAGGGATTTCTGGTGCTTGGTAGGCCATGAGATTTGTACTGGGTCTTAATCTACAAATGCTTACTTCTCATTTAAACAATGGTTATGCTTTTGCACTAAAGTGATTGGTGAATTTCCTCATCGCTATCTCTAACAGGTCATCTCTGAGATGTGAGAAATGATCCACAATTTCCAGGGTCTTACTGTGAATCTTTCTCGTTGGAGGGCACCATGGTACAGCTGAGCAGGCTAGTAGAGGATTTGTGTCTTGCAAATGTTGGATATAGTGGGCATTCTCTTGTATGCTTCTGTGAGCAAATTGACAATATCTTAGAGCTCATTTTCCATAGTGTTGAGGCTTCGTTGTCCTTGATTTTGAAATATGATCGTTGGAGGTTCCTCATTGGTTCTAAAGACTGAAAAAAATGTTGGTACAACCTTTTTTGATGCCAGTCTTCACTGGAATTGATTTTATTATGGATCCATTGTTAGTAACACGGTTTACATTCCTTTGTGGACCAAACGGGTTTTGTTTGTAATTGAATCTGTGGGGTGTATTTCTCACCCTTTTCTTATTGATGGAGTCAAAATCTTAGTGAATTTGAAGAAGGCACTTATTGTGGCAGGTGCTACTCCATGCATTTTGCTTGGAGTTGTCACACAATGAAGATCATGATTGTCATGTCTCTAGATTGAATGGAATCCACACTGATTTTGAGAATAACTGAGCAGGAACTTGGCAATGATCTTCCCCATGATAAAAGGTGGAGAAATACTAAAATAGCCACCAAAGTTGCACTTGTCCCTTTTCTTGAGTATGGTCACAATTATGGCATTCCTGAGGTCCCTTCATATCCTTTCCAAGATGTGGAGATGTGGAGTCTAAAGCTCTTCTCCTTTGAGTTTTAGGATTTCTATGCAGATACTGTATGCTTTTGTTATTTTTGAGTTCTTTCTGTTCTGCACATCAGAGCTGTTTTGCTTTTAGTCATTGTACTTATTGCTTTGCAAAGTGCAGTAGGTTCCAACAGGTCTCTTGGATGAATCCATTGGTAAGTACCAAAAGCATAGTTGCAGCTGACTATTAGAAGGAACAATAGTCACAGTCACGGACAGTGTGTGGAGGACTACAATAACCATGTGCACTTTGCACTCAATGGAACAACCAATCCACTGCATAGCATTTATGACTCTATGTACACATCCAGATTAATTGTAGTTTTTTTCATGAATTATTGTTTCTTTCTAATTTAATTCATCCTTAGGAATAATGCCTAACTTACTTAATTTCCTAGGAAATTCCATTTTATCACATTTGGAATGGCTGTCAAAGAAATCTGCACTGTACCTTCACACTGGAACGGTACAATCTGTCCACAACTGAACTCAATGGTAAAATTTGGGTTTGGCAAGTAGAAGGAGAAGGACAAAGCTTTCACATTCATTTCAACTTTGCCAAGGTAAGACATACCTGATAATTTTCAGATTTATGAGAAACATCTCATTATTTATGAGGGGATACAATTGCATAGCTATAAAATATGCTAGATTTAGTGCAAAATCTAGTATGAAAACTAGAAATATGAAATAACAATAACCAAAGAGCAGATTCAGACAGCGCATATGGTGAGGGTGACAGTTAATGTTTCGGGATCATCTTAAATACAAAAATCTGCAGATGCTGTAAATCCAAAACAACACACACAAACTGCTGCAAGAACTCAGCAAATCAGGCAGCGTCTATGGAAATTAAATAAATAGTTGACATTTTGGCCCAAGACCCCTCTTCAGGACTGGAAACGGGGGGGGGGGGGGGGTTGAGGGGCGATACCAAAATAAAATGGTGTAGAGGGAGGGCTATTGTTTCTTCTGTTTAATTTCTGATGAAAATAAATAAATTCCAAAGTTAAAAGAGGAAGGGAAGGAAAAGAAAGGAAAGGTTTATTAAAGAAAGAGGCAGAAGATACTAAGTGGCAAAGGTGTAGACGGAAGAGCAATTGATGAGTTAGGAGTAAATGGAAACAAGTCATAATTGTTATGCGTAATTGCTGAAACTAGCATTGGGTCTGTGGCTGGTTTCCATTAGTGTTTGTGTTGACGTCTACAGGAAAATGCGGGAGAGTGAGGACTGAGGTATCAGAATGGGGGTGGGAGCAGAGTTCAAGTGACAGATCTTATTCTTTTATATTGTTTTCTGGGTTTATTTTTATGTTTTCTACATAATATGGAGTCATACAGCAAAGGTGTGAGCTTCCGACCACCATATCTACACCTGCCTGTGGGCACAGTTTCTCAGCGATCAGGTGATTCAAGTGCTCATCTAGACAATGCTGTTTCTACCACTTCTTCCGAATATGCATTCCAGGCACTTGCCACACTCTTGCCAAACAAAGTCCTTCTCAGATCCCCTCTAAGTTTCTAACCTCTTATCCTAAATCTATGTTCTCTGGTTTTAGTCATTTCTGATAAGAGGAAAAACCTCCTAAAGGCTACTTTAACTGTATCGTGGTTAATCACACATACTATAATCTTATCTCTTCCTAACCTCCTCAGCCCCATGGGAAATAGGTCTAACCTCTTTTGTCGCTCCTCAAAACACTCCATCCCAGGCAACATCCTGATAAATCTTTTCTTCAGACTCACCAGCACAACCACATCTTCCCAATGATGTGCTAACCAGAACTTCATGCAGTATTTGAGATGAGGTTTGACCAATGTTTTATAAAATTGGAACATAACCTCCCTTTTCTTGTATTCAAATCCTTGCCAAATGAAGGCCTGGGCCTGATGTTCCCACTGAACCATATGCCTTGTCTAAATATAATGCAGTAACTAACAACAGATACCTGGTTTGGTAGATAGGCATGTTTTAGTACTAAGTGGAACACAATAAATATGACATCATTACGTACATGCCTGATGCATAACACTCATTATGAATATAAGATTGATCCATGATGAGCAATACCTGGTTAAATTTTCAGGAGAAGATTTAATGCAGAAACAAACAGAATCATGTTCAATTAAAGAATAAAGGAATTTCATTTGCAAGGGCTGTTTTCAAAAATTTTACTGAAAACAAACTACTAAAATGATATAATCATCATGTATGGGATGGGGGAACAATCAGAAAAGCAATTGGATCAATACAAAATATCTATATTTTAGCAAATTGCAAATCATGAACATTTTTAATGCACACTACAAGCAATAGCCTCAAAACCTCAGATCTGTATCAGAAAAGATTTTACCTGTATATAAAAATTTGGAGGCTCAACTTATCAGCTTAAAACACTTTTTCACAAAGGATATTAAATAATTTCCTTATGTTAAAGCAAATCTCTAACATATTTAAAAGAGCCCATCAGAACTTTTGCACCAAGGGTAGGTTTCGTTGCTTGAATATAGGTATTTGTCTTTGGGAGAAGCCAGAATGTATTCCCTCACAATGTAGGGTGATACTTATCCTTAGAGTTTTTGAAATTTCATTCATGTGGGAGCTGAGAATATTCAAAACTTTTCAGCTTCTTTGAAATCAAAGCCAACAGTCCCATGTTTGGACCCTGAGATGATTTCCTTCAACTTGTTGGAAGGTTGGTAGAAATTTTTCATTGAGCTGAGACCCTATTCTGCTAACCTAAAAGTATGAAAAATCCCAGACTGGGATTTGCATCCCCGACTCTATCCTTCCAATATAGTGCAAATGGCTTTGCCCACAAACTAGCCTCTAGAAAACTGGGCTGAGATTTGGACCTGGATACACTAAGGGCCTGAGTTAAGCTTTGGTTATTTTGCCTTAGAATTAGAAGACAATGCAGCCCTTGTTGATTTTCAGCCCATGTTGTTTCATGCACAGATGTACTCTAAATTATTTTCTTAATGCAAATGGTCAACAAGAATGATTTGCTAAATAGTTCAGTTAGGTAATTTGGCCTTGAGCAAAACATAGTTATTTTGCACAGTGAATACAGTGGGTGTGCTGTGTTTTTATTGTTTTTGTAGAGAAACAGCAGCCAACCTCTCTGAGGTTTTTGATTACCTCCAGACAATTTGGCAGTAATGTTAACAAAGGCTCATGCCAAAAGGAAAGCATTTTATGAAGTACTTAATTTCCTTCAACACTGCCAGGAAAGCCATGCAACCCCCTTGTATCCACTCACATTTAAGTTGATTGCTTTCTGATTGCTGTTGAAAGAATTATACCAGAAGGGGAATTAATAATATCAGGAGGTTGGATTTAAAAAAAACTTTGCAATTTCCTCTGAGTAGTGTTGACATTAGTAAATGAAAAGTGATGTATAGTTACAATTGTGCCAGATATCAGATTTTGTAAGCCCACAATGGTGTAAAGCATTTGGCTGGTTACCATTTGGACAGCTGGATGGATCTTACCAGCATGTGGTGAAGTGACATTCAGTCCATCTCAGTTTATAGCAACAGCCAGCTGCTAACGATTAGAGCACCAGAAGCACTGCAAGGTGAACAGAAAATTTTGCCAATCCCTGGACCAATGAACTTTATTTGACACTAAGTTCCCAGTAATCTATTCAAATTACCAGGGCTTGTTGGAAATCAGAGTGCAGCATCACTGCAGGTACATCTCAACACAGAACCACATACTTGTCCCCAGTGTTTGATGTTGCACCTGGCTGGGCTTTCAACATGAGACCTGGAAAGAACTTCTTATCTGTGTATCCCAGTCAAACTCGAGGGGCAAAAGCTCTGTAAATGTTGCCACAGTAAAAAAAAATCTGATTGATTATTGCATGCAGGAGGGTAGGAATAATTAAACAGTGGTTCTGCAATGTTAAAATTCTCCCCTCCATCTCTGTTATGGAAGTCCTCAGTTAGCGAGGCAAATTGATCTGATGAGATCATTAATTGGTCAGCATTTAGTTGGAAGTAAGTAGATAATGGGCAAAGGTACTGACAGTGAGAAGAAATCATAAATAAACATATTGTCTGGGAAAATATTGAGAAACGTGCAGGGAGCATTAAATGTAGAACCAATATTGTAGAGTTAAAAGGGATACTTTCTCAGTAGGGGAAGACAGTTAATCATCAGCTCAAGAGCATAGCAAGTTAATTACTTAGATTTGTTTTGGTTTATTAATTATGTTCTAATTCATCTCACTGAAGCTTCTTTAATTCCACAAAACCAAATAAATGAAATGTTTTAGTCAGTTATTGGTGATACTGAGGCATTCATCTAAATTAATTGTAATAACATAAGGTAATGCATACACAAGGCAAACTTTGTGTGACCAAAACTCAGCCAAACAAAGCTGTGATTGAAGAATATTTACCATAGATCTGACTAGATATTTTCTGAAATTAACTGAGGTTCTCTGGTAATTTATGCAATATTACTTTGGCTCCAGGGGACCAGAGACAACTGCAGGTTACTAGAAAGGCCCATTCTGTAAGAGCTGTTTATGCCCACCCAAAGGTGTGTGCAATTGTGACCTTTGATTTGAATGATCTTTCATCTGCTTTTTGAAAGTGGATTTTAATTTATTGTTAAATAATTGGCTAAATTCAATAGGCAGAATGGTCTAATTCTACTCCAATGTCTAATAATCTATTGGTCTTAAACCAGTGTTGAAGTTAAGTTTCAAATGCTTAATTCTAAATTACTCCCTGAAGTCTTTTATGAATATATGGGGCTTTAAATTTATTTACCAATAAAATGAGAAAATCAAATTTCCACACGCAGAACAGCCAGTCTTTTTATGTAGTCCAAAAAGACAACTCAATAAATCCTATACGTATCATGTATTAAGATCAAAGGAAATATCGGCTGAATTAAGATGTGACATACAGTCATACCCAGTTGTGTCACAAGAACTTAAATTCATCTGTATAGTGAGCTTATTATTCAAATGCATACTTGATAGTTATTGGCGTGGCTACTACTTGTCAGCCACCCCCACCCCCCCAAGGTTCTACATGCCACATACCTCAAGACTAATTAGAGATACTAAGTGCTGATGGGTCCTTTAACATTAATAACTGATTAATTTGAAACAGTTCAGATAAAGGTTGTAATAATAGCACCACATTAGCACCAACTAAAGTGAATTTGATCTGCTACCTGATGAAGGGTATCAGCTCAAAATGTTGACTATTTATTCCTCTCCATGCTGATTTCCTCTGGCATTTTGTGTGTGTTGCTCTGGATTTTCAACATCTGCACAACCTCTCGTGTTCTTGATCTGCTACCTTTGCTTTTATTACGATGTTCATGTTCTCAGGCCATTGGTAGGTATGGAAGAATCTCAAACTTGCCTGTGTATGTGTGTGTGTGTGTGTGTGTGTGTGTGTGTGTGTGTGTGTGTGTGTGTGTGTTAGTCCGCCGAACTCCTTATGTCACTGATTCCTGATGATTGCGGGTTGACTTCTGGTACTGATCCCATGAGCATTATCTTATTGCTTACTGGTCATGAGTGTGAAGTGCCTTCCGCCCTCCTTTGGGTACAGGACATCTCTCCCATTTGCATCTCCTCTGGCTAGATCTCCTGTGAAGTGTCTGCAAGCACTCCTGTCAACTGTCAATGTTACTTGCATCAGAATGAATCAAAAAGCATTTCCGTGCCTGTGCTGCTTCCATAATATATGCATCTTCTTAAGAACTGACTTTAGCCAATAGCACTGCTGAAACTGAGCTTTCATAGAAAGCAGTAAGCCAATACATAGCACTGGTTAGCCTTGATCATCTGTTGCACACCCATGTTTGTTTTCATGGGATATAAAGTTCAACCACGTCCATTCTTTTAGAGCACATGAGATTCTTCTTTCTTATCTTTTTGATTTGTCTCTATCAGTGAGGTGAAAGTGACCTATTATAGGTATATTATAGGCTAGATGCAGGAAGATTGTTCCCGATGTTGGGGAAGTCCAGAACGAGGGGTCACAGTTTGAGGATAGAGGGGAAGCCTTTTAGGACCGAGATTAGGAAAAACTTCTTCACACAGAGAGTGGTGAATCTGTGGAATTCTCTGCCACAGGAAACAGTTGAGGCCAGTTCATTGGCTATATTTAAGAGGGAGTTAGATGTGGCCCTCGTGGCTACGGGGGTCAGGGGGTATGGAGGGAAGGCTGGGGCGGTGTTCTGAGTTGGATGATCAGCCATGATCATAATAAATGGCGGTGCAGGCTCGAAGGGCCGAATGGCCTACTCCTGCACCTATTTTCTATGTTTCTATGTTTCTATGTTTCTATATACACCGTTAAGAATAATACTAATCCTAAAACTGATCAGTAATGGGTTTTAATATTGAATTTTTAAAAAATCTTATGGCATTAATTTCAGTTTCACGAAGACTGTTCCCAAGTAACACAACTGATTAATTTTGACTTAAAATTTGAGCTGGCTAGAAATCAGCATTCATTTTCATTTGTGAATGATTCAGAGTGATTGGAATTAGAGTGCAATTAATTCTGATTTCCATTAATGCAATATCAAAGTGGCATTTGTAGGTCATGACCATATCTTTATTTCAGACTATGTTCTGGCAGCAATGAAAGACAGCTGTTGTTTTTTTTTAAGTTTTAGTTTGTTAATGCTTATTATCCTATTACATGTAATTTAATTCTCATCTCCTCTTTTGATCCAGTACATTGCTCTGGGAGAAGAGTTTTACTGTTGTATCAGAATCTGGGATGTTTTAGCAATAAAAGATGTAGAAACAACAGTGCATTATTTGGCCCCTTATATTTGATCAAACACTTAATAAGATCATTTCTAATCATTTACCTCAGAATCAGTTTCCTAAACTATCAAAGGTTCCTTCATTCCTTCTCTATTCAAAATTCTATTTGCCCTGGTCTTGAACCTTTGCTGCTCCCTTGTGCAGAGAATTCTGATGATGCATTACCCTCTAGATTAGAAAAGTTTTAGGTATTCCAGCCAAGGAAGATATCATCATTTTGTTCACCCTGGCAAGCACTATTAAACAAAAATTGCATGTTTCCATCTTTCCTCTAAACTTGAGAGGTTAGTCCCAGTCTGCTTAATTTCTCCTCAGTGGGTAAACACCCTATCCCATAAATCAAACTGGTGATCTTTTGTTGTTTCCTCTCTACTACAAGTATTTATTTCATTGGGAAAGGAGAACAGACTTGTACACAATATTCCAGATGCAATTTTGCCATAGCCCTATGTAATTGCAATAAAACTACTTTACGCTTTTAATAAAGACCAAGATATCAGTGGCCTTCCAAATTATTTAGGATAACTATGGGACACTGATATTTATGAACAGACATCTAGTTCTCTTTCGAAAACTATAATTTCTTGTGACACAAACAACAGGAATTCTGCAGATGCTGGAAACTCAAGCAATACACATCAAAGTTGCTGGTGAATGCAGCAGGCCAGGCAGCATCTGTAGGAAGGGGTGCAGTCGACGTTTCAGGCCGAGACCCTTCGTCAGGACTAACTGAAGGAAGAGTGAGTAAGGATTTGAAAGTTGGAGGGGGAGGGGGAGATCCAAAATGATAGGAGAAGACAGGAGGGGGAGGGATAGAGCCAAGAGCTGGACAGGTGATAGGCAAAAGGGGATACGAGAGGATCATGGGACAGGAGGTCCGGGAAGAAAGACAAGGAGGGGGGGGACCCAGAGGATGGGCAAGAGGTATATTCAGAGGGACAGAGGGAGAAAAAGGAGAGTGAGAGAAAGAATGTGTGCATAAAAATGAGTAACAGATGGGATACGAGGGGGAGGTGGGGCCTTAGCGGAAGTTAGAGAAGTCGATGTTCATGCCATCAGGTTGGAGGCTACCCAGACGGAATATAAGGTGTTGTTCCTCCAACCTGAGTGTGGCTTCACCTTTACAATAGAGGAGGCCGTGGATGGACATGTCAGAATGGGAATGGGATGTGGAATTAAAATGTGTGGCCAGTGGGAGATCCTGCTTTCTCTGGCAGACAGAGAGTAGATGTTCAGCAAAGCGGTCTCCCAGTCTGCGTCGGGTCTCGCCAATATATAAAAGGCCACATCGGGAGCACCAGACGCAGTATATCACCCCAGTCGACTCACAGGTGAAGTGTTGCCTCACCTGGAAGGACTGTTTGGGGCCCTGAATGGTGGTAAGGGAGGAAGTGTAAGGGCATGTGTAGCACTTGTTCCGCTTACGCGGATAAGTGCCAGGAGGGAGATCAGTGGGGAGGGATGGGAGGGACGAATGGACAAGGGAGTTGTGTAGGGAGCGATCCCTGCGGAATGCAGAGAGAGGGGGGGAGGGAAAGATGTGCTTAGTGGTGGGATCCCGTTGGAGGTGGCGGAAGTTACGGAGAATAATATGTTGGACCTGGAGGCTGGTGGGGTGGTAGGTGAGGACCAGGGGAACCCTATTCCTAGTGGGGTGGCGAGAGGATGGAGTGAGAGCAGATGTATGTGCAATGGGGGAGATGCGTTTAAGAGCAGAGTTGATAGTGGTGGAAGGGAAGCCCCTTTCTTTAAAAAAGGAAGACATCTCCCTCGTCCTAGAATGAAAAGCCTCATCCTGAGAGCAGTTGCGGCGGAGACGGAGGAATTGCGAGAAGGGGATGGCGTTTTTGCAAGAGACAGGGTGAGAAGAGGAATAGTCCAGATAGCTGTGAGAGTCAGTAGGCTTATAGTAGACATCAGTGGATAAGCTGTCTCCAGAGACAGAGATAGAAAGATCTAGAAAGGGGAGGGTGGTGTTGGAAATGGACCAGGTAAACTTGGGGGCAGGGTGAAAGTTGGAGGCAAAGTTAATAAAGTCAACGAGCTCTGCATGCGTGCAGGAAGCAGCGCCAATGCAGTCGTCAATGTAGCGAAGGAAAAGTGGAGGACAGATACCAGAATAGGCACGGAACATAGGTTGTTCCACAAAGCCAACAAAAAGGCAGGCATAGCTAGGACCCATACGGGTGCCCATAGCTACACATTTAGTTTGGAGGAAGTGGGAGGAGCCAAAGGAGAAATTATTAAGAGTAAGGACTAATTCCGCTAGACGGAGCAGAGTGGTGGTAGAGGGGGCCAGAAGGGGATGGCAATTCCTCCGTCTCCGCCGCATCTGCTCTCAGGATGAGGCTTTTCATTCTAGGACGAGGGAGATGTCTTCCTTTTTTAAAGAAAGAGGCTTCCCTTCCACCACTATCAACTCTGCTCTTAAACGCATCTCCCCCATTTCACGTACATCTGCTCTCACTCCATCCTCTCGGCACTCCACTAGGAATAGGGTTCCCCTGGTCCTCACCTACCACCCCACCAGCCTCCGGGTCCAACATATTATTCTCCGTAACTTCCGCCACCTCCAACGGAATCCCACCACTAAGCACATCTTTCCCTCCCCCCCTCTCTCTGCATTCCGCAGAGATCGCTCCCTACACAACTCCCTTGTCCATTCGTCCCCCCCATCCCTCCCCACTGATCTCCCTCCTGGCACTTATCCGTGTAAGCGGAACAAGTGCTACACATGCCCTTACACTTCCTCCCTTGCCACCATTCAGGGCCCCAAACAGTCCTTCCAGGTGAGGCAACACTTCACCTGTGAGTCGACTGGGGTGATATACTGCGTCCGGTGCTCCCGATGTGGCCTTTTATATATTGGCGAGACCCGACGCAGACTGGGAGACCGCTTTGCTGAACATCTACGCTCTGTCCGCCAGAGAAAGCAGGATCTCCCACTGGCCACACATTTTAATTCCACATCCCATTCCCATTCTGACATGTCCATCCACGGCCTCCTCTACTGTAAAGATGAAGCCACACTCAGGTTGGAGGAACAACACCTTATATTCCGTCTGGGTAGCCTCCAACCTGATGGCATGAACATCGACTTCTCTAACTTCCGCTAAGGCCCCACCTCCCCCTCGTATCCCATCTGTTATTCATTTTTATGCACACATTCTTTCTCTCACTCTCCTTTTTCTCCCTCTGTCCCTCTGAATATACCTCTTGCCCATCCTCTGGGTCCCCCCCCCCTTGTCTTTCTTCCCGGACCTCCTGTCCCATGATCTTCTCATATCCCCTTTTGCCTATCACCTGTCCAGCTCTTGGCTCTATCCCTCCCCCTCCTGTCTTTTCCTATCATTTTGGATCTCCCCCTCCCCCTCCAACTTTCAAATTCCTTACTCACTCTTCCTTCAGTTAGTCCTGACGAAGGGTCTCGGCCTGAAACTTCGACTGCACCTCTTCCTACAGATGCTGCCTGGCCTGCTGCATTCACCAGCAACTTTGATGTGTATTTCTTGTGACACAACTGGGTATGACTGTATGTCGCATCATAATTCAGCCGATATTTCTTTTGGTCTTAGTACATGGTCTAGGATTTACTGAGTTTTCTTTCTGGACTACTTAAAAAGACTGGCTGTTCTGTGCATAGAACACAGAAAGTTCTATATTTTAAATTGAAGTATGAAGTCTTCAATGTTTCCACATTGTATTTCAGCTGGCATGTTCTTGCTCATTCACTCAGCCTATCCACATCCCCCAAGGCTTTCCTGCTTCCTCTTCCCATGTTTCATTACAATAAGCCACTTTTTTTAAACAGTTATGCGTGTCTCAATAGTTAGTGTCGCTGCAGCTTTTCCAGTTAGTATACCACAAGTAGATGCATATACGTATTTAAGTTTTTGGTGAACTTTCTAACTAATGTAGTATTACTAAGCCTCATTGGCACCTGTATCTTTAGGTAGTCTAACTCCACTGGGGTTAGGCACTCCAGGTTGGGAACCAATGTTCTAGAAAAGTTATATTATTGAATTGTTTTCTTTTCATTGTTTAGAATGGCCATAGTGGTATGATAGGTTCCTCCACTTTCTGTACAGGCTGTTGAATCTATCCAATAGCCTGGGGATGGGTTCATTTTAAGAAGGAGGCAGGTAGCCTTGTTATTGAGGCATCTTGCTTGAGTGTCTGGCACTGATCCATTAGAAAAATGGATTCGGAGGCCCTTAACACATTGGAGAAAAAATTTAATTAAAATAATTTCTCACTGGGAAATTGGAGCCAATGTTTGGAGACAAATTATTCCCTCTGAGAGAAGGAACGGCTAATGCGTGCATCAGCACTGTGCTGGGATTTCAGCGTATCTAAACAACTTGCATATGACCTTCCATTCTGTTTAAAGAAGATGAGTATCATAAAGATAATGAGATCATACTGATGCTTTGCACAATTGCTGGAAGGCATTACTTAGAGACAGTGCGATATGTTCATTCACCCATGATGCCAATTTTGAATGGATTGTAAAACTAGTCCTGTTTGATCTTGTATAGGTCTATGGAACAACATGCATAAAGCAGTCAAATCTTTTATATTCAATGGGATAAAAAGTGCAATGCTGTAATTTTTAAAATAATATTGTATTACTAACTGAGCAGTTAAAATTACCAAAAAAAAGTTATCTGCATCTGTGCTGTAGATATGATCCCTCTTCACAACTTACGGAGAATACACTTGCTGCAGCCCATAATGTTCCACTAAGCAAAATTAGTAATAAAAGTATCAATGACTCTATTTATTGATAGTGCTAGAGCTCAAAAATACTTTATTTCATTTCCAATCTTTAGTAGAATACTAATCAGTGATTGTAGAAAGGCACTGTTGCAATGTTCAATTTTACAATTATATTTGAACAACATTTGTTTATTATACTGACTTTGACTTTGAGTGATATTGTTGGGTCTTAATTTTAAAATGTCTCCTTTTTAATAAATGTTTCTATGAAAAGGATAGTTATCTCAATCAAGCAAGATTTCTTTTTCCTAATAAAATTGATGCTGCTCCTGAAAATAAGTAATAGATGCTCAAGGAAACTGTGTGCTGATATTTTTATGAAACTCTTTATCAGAAATAGTTATTGTACAAAATGTGAACAACAGCATAAATATTTAAAAATACTTCAGTAGAAGCTGAATAATTGGTTGTTTATAATGAATTTGCAGCATAATCACACTCTAGCTACCAAAGGAGGTTCAGAGTTGAATCAACTATTTAAACAAATTCAAATCTTCAGAGCACACGATTATGAGGAGTTCATTTAGTCCCACACTTATGTTCTATTACTCAGTGAGATCATAGATGATCGGTGGCCTAATTTAATTCCACTTTGCATTCCCTACAAAGCCAAGCAATTCTTACTATTGCAATCCTACATAGTGAACCTTTGATCAAGTGTCAATGCCATTTTTTCATCAACTGTTTTAATTCTCTTTCTTCCTCTGCAGATGCTGCTGATATTGTTGACTACTACCAGCATGTATGGTTTTATTTCAGATTATGTTCTTCATTTATCTTCACTAAGGTGCAATCTACAGGAGCAAAATCAGAACAAGCTGGATACACTCAAACAATGTAGGCAGCATCTGTGAAAAGAGAACCAGTGAAGACCCTTTGACATGAAACACTGACTCGTTTCTGTTTCCACAGACAATGATCTCAAACTTGAAATCTTAATTGTTTCACTTTCCACATAAACGCTCAGTGGCCACCTTATTAGAGGTACCCATACGCCTACTCATAATGCAAATATCTAGTCAGCCAATCATGTGGCATGAACTCAATACATAAAACCTTGCAGACCTGGTTAAGAGGTTCAGTTGTTCAGACCAAATATCAGAATGGGGAAGAAATGTGAACTAAGTGACTTTGACTGTGGAATGATTGTTGCTGCCAGAAGGAGTGGTTCAAGTGTCTCAGAAACTGCTGATCTCCTGGGATTTTCAGGGCTACAGTCCCTGGAGTACAAAGAATTATTACAGAGAACAATGTGAGAAACAAAAAGACATCCAGTAAGCGTCAGTTTTGTGGGCAAAACACCTTCATAATGAAAGAGGTCAGAAGAGAATGGCCAGACAGGAAGATAACCTTGTGTTCCAACAATGGTATGCAGAAGAGCATCCTCTGAATGCATAACATGTCAAAATTTGAAGTAGATAAGACTACACGAGCAAAAAACCTCAACCATGCACTTAGTAGCCACCTTGTTAGGTACAAGAGGTATCTAATAAAGTGGCTACTGAATGTATGATGCTGTTAAATGGCAGGAAAATCTTACAGGATCTTATAGGCTACTTCTGCATTTCTTCCTAATGTTCTTTAAGCATCTTGTCTATTAAAAGGAGAGGACCTCTCTTAGAGACCTGCAGTGCAAGTTTAATCAGTCAAGGTGATTTGTTGCTTTCAATCCTCTTCACTTCTCTAATATTTTCTCTTCAGTGGCTTTAATTATGTTCCTTAACTGCCTTTGGACATTTGGATGCACATGATTTGAAATTTATATGGTGTCTTATTCAGTGAGGACAGTTAGAAGATATTCACTAAATACAGTATTTGATTACTGTCTCAGCTATTTCCTCATGCTTTTCTATTGCTTCATCACATCGAGCTATCCAGAGTTTAGGCTCAAGCTGATGGAGATTATCGTTATCAGTACATTTGACAGTAGCAATGTCCAGTAACTGCAGATGTGGTGATTTTGTTCCAGTATCATCAGATGTTACTTTTAACATTATTTTGTATTAGTTTTCAAAACGTTCATTAGTAAATCTAGGCTGTGCTAAATTAGTCTTGAAAAATGGTCCTTATCTTTGGTTTCAGGTAATGCTAGTGAATTTGAGTAACCAAATATTTTTTTGTTGAAAGCAATATATGAGATATTTTGAGATATATATGAGAATATATACAGAATACTCATTGAGCCCCACTAAGCAGTGTTTGTTACCAGATAATGCAGCACAAAATATTAGTTTATGCTTCACTGACTCCAAAGGTGTGCTGAAAAAAACATAAGCAAATTTTTATAACATAATGCTTTCCTTATTTTAAAAGATCTGGGAAGAGCAAAATTTAAAAAAAAACATGTGACTGACTTTGAAAGCATGAAATAAAACAGAAAATGTTTAAATGAATTAAATTTTAAATCCCAGAAGTGGAGAGAGGAGAAAGTGATTGAAAAACTTCATTGTATTCAGTCTGTGAAATTTCAACTTTTATGTTGTGCTCTTTGCATAACAGAAATCCATTATAACATATTTGAACTATTATCTTTTTTTAAATTTCCATTAGGATGCAAGGCAAACTGACTTCCAATTTATGGAGCCAAATAACTGTGGCACATCTTTAGCAGGACCATGTGCTTTCAAAATCCCTTATCTGATTAGGCAGAAGATTTGCAGCAGTCTGGATATTCCAAGTTCAAGAGGAAGTGACTGGAGAATGCTGGCATATAAATTGAAATTGGACCGGTGAGCCTGAATGAATTTATCCTTGAAACAAGTAACTTTTTAATGGTAAAATCTTGCTGTGGACTTTTTTCCATACTCTATACTGGGCATCTAGGTTTAAAAGTTATAATTTCTTGCAAGATTACCCTCAGAGGTAAATCAAGATGTAGTTCATAGGTATTTATTACTATTTTGTAGCGATGTGCTACACACAGAGCTAGAAATAACGACACGCAGTCTTTAAGTTGCGCTCGAGACTAGTTTATTCAAACTTCATGGCACTGGCTTTTACGCAGTTCCGTTCCCGCCCTCTCCAGGTGGAAGTGACGTCAGAGGTGCATTACAAAAGTCTCTTCCTGCGCGCGGACTTTCTCCCCTTGGCCAGAAGAAGGGCCGGTGCCATTTTGGGGCTGGTTTCTCTGCCGATGCACGCGCCATTTTGTGAGCCGGTTCACCTGCGTAGAAAGTGGGTTGCCACATAACCCGCCCCCCCACAGAACCGGTGATACACCCCCCCCCCAGTGTCCACAGTCTGGATCAGTCTCTGTTTGGGCGGTCTGCCTCTGCGCCGCGGTGCCTGAACCTCGACCGGCTGCGCCAAGTCCGCATGGGTTGGTTTGAGTCGGTCCACCGTGAAAACCTTCTCTTTCTCCCCAATGGCCAGAACGTACGTGGACCCATTGTTCCTGATCACCTTGAACGGCTCCTCGTACGGCCGCTGTAGCGGTGTGCACCCCTTCGTACTAATACACACTTACAGTTCTGCAGGTCTTTGGGTACACAGGTCAGGATCTGTCTGTGCTGTGAAGTCGTTACAGGGGCCAGGTTGCCGAGCCTTTTTCGTAGTCTGTCCAGGACTGCTGCAGGTTCTTCGCCTTGCCCCCTTGAGGCTGGTATGAACTCTCCTGGGACAACCATGGGTTGCCGTACACCAGCTCGGCCGAGGAGGTGTGCACATCCTCTTTAGGCGCTGTGCAGATTCCAAGCAGGACCCAGGGAAGCTCGTCCACCCAGTTAGGCCCTTTCAGGCAGGCCATGAGAGCCAACTTTAAGTGATGGTGGAAGCGCTCCACTAGTCCGTTCGACTGTGGGTGGTACACAGTTGTGTGGTGTAGCTGTGTTCCCAACAGGCTGGCTACAGCCGACCACAGGCTGGAGGTGAACTGGGCGTCTCTGTCAGAGGTAATGTGGGCCGGTATTCCGAAGCGTGCTACCCAGGTTGCAATCAGCGCTCGGGCGCAGGAATCAGTGGTGGTGTCGGTGAGCGGGACGGCCTCTGGCCATCTCGTGAAACGGTCTACCATAGTTAAGAGGTACCGCGCTCCTCAAGACACTGGCAGGGGCCCCACGATATCCACATGGATGTGGTTGAACCTCCGGCGAGTGGGTTTGAACTGCTGCGGCGGGGCTTTGGTGTGCCACTGTACCTTGGCTGTTTGGCACTGAGTGCGCGTTTTGGCCCATTCGCTGACCTGTTTGTGAAGTCCGTGCCACATGAACTTGCTGGAGACCATCCGGACAGTTGTCCTGATAGATGGGTGCGCCAAGCCGTGTATGGAGTTAAAAACTCGCCGCCGCCAGGCTGCCAGGACGATGGGGCGTGGTTGGCCGGTAGCCAAGTCACACAGGAGGGTCCTCTCACCTGGGCCTACGAGGAAGTCTTGCAGCTGTGAACCCGAGACTGCAGTCCTGTAGCTGGGCATCTTGTCGTCTGCCTGCTGCACCTCTGCCAGTGCTGTATAGTCCACCCCCTGGGACAGGGCCTGGATAGCTGGTCTGGACAGTGTGTCCGCCATGACATTGTCCTTTCCCAAGACATGCTGGATGTCTGTCGTGTACTCGGAGATGTAGGACAGATCTCGCTGCTGGCGGGCTGACCAGGGATCGGACACCTTCGTGAACACGAAGGTCAACAGTTTATGATCTGTGAATGTGGTGAACGGCCTGCCTTCTAAGAGGTACCTGAAATGCCGGATCGCCAGATATAGTGCCAACAGCTCCCGGTCAAAGGCACTGTACTTGAGTTCAGGTGGCCTTAGGTGCCTGCTGAAGAACGCCAGGGGTTGCGAGCGCCCCTCGATGAGTTACTCCAGCACCCTACTGACTGCTGTGTTGGATGGGTCCACTGTGAGGGCGGTTGGAACATCCGTTCTGGGATGCACCAGCATCGTGGCGTCTGCCAAGGCTTCCTTGGCTTTAACGAAAGCGGCCGCAGCCTCTTCATCCCAAGTAATGTCCTTGCCTTTATCTGACACCAGGGTGAACAAAGGGCGCATGATACGGGCTGCTGAGGGGAGGAAGCAGTGGTAGAAGTTCACCATACCAACAAACTCCTGCAGGCCTTTGACTGTGTTGGGCCG
Source organism: Mobula birostris (assembly GCF_030028105.1). NCBI lineage: Eukaryota > Metazoa > Chordata > Chondrichthyes > Myliobatiformes > Myliobatidae > Mobula > Mobula birostris. The sequence continues at coordinate 135,870,646 of NC_092376.1, forward strand.
GGCAAAGTGGCTGATCGCATCTACCTTGGCGGGCAGAGGTATTGCCCCGTCTTTGGTAATCCTGTGGCCCAGGAAGTTGATGGTGTTGAGTCTAAACTGGCATTTGGCCGGGTTGTTCGTGAGGCTGAAATCACTCAGGTGGGAGTAGAGCTGGCAGAGGTGGGACAGATGCTCCTGACGACTACTGCTGGCTATGAGGATGTCATCGAAATAGATGAACGCAAAGTCCAGGTCGCGTCCCACTGCATCCAGTAGCCGCTGGAACATCTGTGCGGCATTCTTCGGGCCAAACGGCATTTGGATGAATTCGAACAGGCTGGATGGGGTGATGAGTGCTGTTTTGGGGATGTCTTCATGGTGTACAGGGATTTGATGGTTTCCCCGGACGAGGTCTACTTTGGAAAAGATGTTTGCCCCGTGCAGGTTTGCTGCAAAGTCCTGTATGTGCAGCACAGGGTAGCATTCTGTATCCTCAGTCAGTCTGCGGTAGGCGCCGCATGGTCTCCAGCCCCCAGCTGCTGTGGGCACCATGTGCAGGTGGGAGGCCCATGGGCCGTCAGACCGCCGTACGATCCCCAATTCCTCCATCCTCTTGGACTCCTCCTTCGCCAGGCGGAGCTTGTCCGGGGGGAGCCTTGGTGCGCGGGCATGGAGGGGCGGTCCCTGAGTAGGAATGTGGTGCTGTACTCCGTGTCTGGGCATGGCTGCAGTGAAATGCAGTGCCAGAACCGATGGAAAGTCTGCCAGGATTCTGGTGAATTCGTTGTCAGACAGCGTGACGGAGTCCAGGTGTGGGGCCGGCAACTTGGCTTCACCCGGGGGAATGTCTGGAAAGTCTTGGCATGGACCAGTCTTTTCCCTTGCAAGTCGACCAGCAGGCTGTGAGCTTGCATGAAGTCCGCCCCCAGGAGTGGTTGGGCCACGGCGGCGAGTGTGAAGTCCCACGTGAACCGGCTGGCGCCGAACTGTAGCTGCACTGTGCGGGTGCTGTAGGTCCATATCATGCTGCCGTTTGCGGCCCTCAGGGTGGGTCCCGGCTCCCCGTTGGGGGTAAGACTCTGATTTCCATTCCAATGTCGACCAAGCAGCGGCATCCCGACTGTTTGTCCCAGACGTACAAGAGGCTGTCCTAGTGGCCAGTCACCGTAGCCATTAACGGGAACTTGCAGGGCAGGCGACAACAGCGAGCTTCTGTGCCCCCACCACTGGTGGTAGAAACACCACTGTTCATTGGCCTCCTCACTCCTACCTCTGGGTTGTGTGCGCTCCGTTGCTGGGCCTGGTCTGGCCTGCTGTTGGGCGCGTGGCTTGGTAATCTGTCCGATGGACGCCCGCTCTTGGCTTTCCACAGCACGTCTGCCTGGGCCGCCACCTTCTGGGGGGTCATTTAAATCTGCGTCGGCCAGCAGCAGCTATATGTCCTCGGGCAGTTGCTCTAGGAACGCCTGCTCAAACATGAGGCAGGTTTTGTGCCCTTCAGCCAGGGCCAGCATCTCGTTCATTAATGCTGTCGGCGGCCTGTCTCCCAAACCGTCCAGGTACAGCAAGCGGGCACCTCGCTCATGCCGTGAGAGGCCAAAGGTCCCTCTGAGCAGCACTTTGAATGCTGCATAATTGCCTCCTTCTGGGGGTGACTGCATGAAATCCTCAACGTGGGCGGCTGTCTCCTGGTCAAGGGAGCTCACCACGTAATAGTAACGCGTAGAATCAGAAGATATCTGCCGAATCTGGAACTGGGCTTCTGCTTGGTCAAACCACACGTGTGGTCGCAGCGTCCAGAAAGTTGGCAGTGTTAGCAAAACCGCGTGAACAGATGAAGAGTCGATCACTTTTGGTCCAAATCCCGTTTGGACCGCCGGGATCACCAATGTAGTGATGTGCTACACACAGAGCTAGAAATAATGACACGCAGTCTGTAAGTTGCACTTGGAACTAGTTTGTTCAAACTTCGCAGCACTGGCTTTTACACAGTTCCATTCCCGCCCTCTCCGGGCGGAAATGATGTCAGAGGTGCATTACAAAAGTCTCTTACCGTGCGCGTGGGCTTTCTCCCCTTGCTGGTGAAGAAGAGGGCCCAGTGCCATTTTGGGGCTGGCCTCTCTGCCGACGTGTGCGCCATTTTGTGAGCCGGTTCGCCTGCGTAGAAAGTGGGTCGCCACAATTTCACATTTAACGTCGAATTAGAAAACACCTATCAAGACATGGTTAACTCAATATAAAAAAGTGTACTATAGATCAGTACAGCCCAGGGAGAACCATGCTTTAGTACCATCAAAGTAACCAGCAGTAATAAGCAGTTAATTTTATTAAATAGTAATTATGCTCCATGAATGCAAATGTTTCGCACAGTTTTGATAATACTTTTGCCTTGTAAGGCCCATCCAGATACTGTTAAGGAGTACTATTGCCCTATAAATGAAAAATAATAATAGTTCTAGCATTGCTGATAAATGGTAATAGAAGTTTAAAAAATAATATTCACAATTGAGATAAACAAATTTCAATTTTCCATTATAACTTTACAGTTCTAATTATAATACTTTAAACATTTAAGAATTTTTTGTTCATTTTTTGTTATTCTCAGTGCTTCTGTTTCTTTTCAAAAGCACCATCTTATTTCAGCTGCTTTGTTCCGGTTATCAGCATTCTGATAACCTGTTGGTTATGCTGAAAATTCATTTCTGAGAACCAAGCAATTAAGCTGAAAGTCATGTGTTTGTGGAAGCAAAATGTATATCAGTTCTGTAGCATTGTCTGTAATTTTAGAGGAAAAATCACAGAAAATCATAAGATGACATCATGAATGCAGGAGGTGAGGATAGTTCAAAACTAGACCTAACAATTACATTAATTATTCTTAGCTGAAGAACTGAGATTAAGCAGAAAGATGGCTTTGGTTACATTTATTCATTCCTGAAGAGTGGCTCCCTGTCTTGTTTATAATTATTGAGGTTTTACTTTTGCCTTGAGTTTATTTCCTCTTGTCATCTGTATAGGCACTTGCACTACACAGCAGAATGTTTTATTTACTTATTTAGTTATGCCATGCAGAACAGGGTCACATTGCCCAGCAACCCACCTATTTAACCCTAGCCGAATCACAGAAAAATTTATAATGACCAATTAACCTACTAAGCGGTATGTCTTTGCACTGTGGGAGGATACTGGAACACTCAAATGAAACCTACATGTTCACGGGGAGAATGTACAATCGCCTCGCAAACAGAGCAGAATTGAACATCTAACTCCCCAAGCTACAATAGCATCAGTCTGACTGCTATGTCATTGTGGCGACTAAATTATACTTAAATTACTGTTCTATGTTCTTTTGTGCAATTATTTCTATAAAGTAACTCTTCCTCCTGCTCTCTAACTCTCAGGATACTTATGTATTTGTTTTCTGAAATACGGGTAGTTGGATTTTATCAATGGAAATTAAAAGTTAAAGACTATTCCATTAACAAACTGAATTATCGATACTCAGAAAATGGCCTGGACGTTTAGAATCAGAAGAAGACTGTTTTGCAGTCATGTGGGTATTTTAACAATGAACATAAATAGTATTAATTTTCTAGGATTTATATTACAACGTTTTTTAACAACCCTAATAAATGTTGATTCAGCCACTTCTCTAAAGCAAGGCGTTGCTTGGGAATTCAAATCCCCCATATCTGTTTAGTATAAATGGAATATTTGAAGTAGTAAAAAAATCCAGCCATGCACATCTTTCTCATTTAAATCCTATTGATATTTACCTTTATTTGGGCATGTTTGCATTTTCATGGTTTTCATGGTGGTGTAAAAAGACTATGTTGTCTTGCTCAAGTAATGCATTTGTTCTAAATGTTGCTAAGTATAATTAACTTCCAAGTTTCTGTTAAAGTATATTTAGAGAACCTATGGAGTACTGATTTTTTTATCATTTTGTGTGCTAGTACTTCTCAGAAAAAGATGATCGTTAACAGAAATCAAAAACTATTGCATGGATTTCAATCTTCCTTCAGCGTTTCCCTCTGGGCATCATCTGCTAATTCGTAGAGCAACCAAAGATGCATAGTGAGGTCCAATGGCAGGAAATGGGTCCCGATGCAGGAAATTGACCCAAAATATTCTCCATTCATTTGTTTCTATAGATAACATAGACCATACATAGAACATAGAAATTTACAGCACATTACAGGCCCTTTGGCCCACAATGTTATGCTGACCATGGAACCTCTCTAGATCTGAGCTTTTTCACCATATTATTTATTACTTAGCATAAAACACGCAATTATGACCAAAGCATGATCCAGTCTAGATATGCAAAGCAGACCCTAACATGATGTCCAGGATCAGACTTGTGTTGCCTCAGAGATCCTGCCCGAGTTGGTCTGTAGAATTCAGTCCTGATAATTTGCTATATGTAGGTCCACTTCAAGCAAAAAAATGTAGTATATCATTTGCATAATTTCTGCTTCATGCCTCCAATCAGATTTTCCCATTGTGACCACCTCTATAATAATCCCCACACGTGGTTCAGTCCAAAAGTTTCATGTCCTGATAAAGGGTTTCAGGCCAAAACGTCACTGTTTACTTTTCACCATAGATGCTGCCTGGCCTGCTGAATTCCTCCAGCATTTTGAGTCTGTTGCTTTGAATTACCATGTTTGTAATATTTGTAGTTATATTTTCCCTCATTCAGAAACTCTTTAAGAGGCTCTTAAAACTTGGCACAATCTGGATTTTTGAGGGAAGATAAATGATTTGCACTCAAGTTTTATTCAGCAGGAGGAGTATCAGAACAATCAGTGAAAGATGCAGGACTTTATAACCAATTTAACAGTGTTGTGTACCTACTTCCATGGCAAATCTTTGGGCAAAATTGAGCTTGATGAAGGTAATTTTGCTCTGCATTTGTGCTCCTCATGGAGTTCAGTGATGCATCCCTGACATGTTCGGATTCCCCTGCAGTACCTCTCTTCAATCCCAGAGGGGTCTCCGGAAGAAGCATAGGTGTAGGCACTCATTGATTTGTATGAGGATTCATGGCCCAAGGTGTCGATGGAAAAAGGTAAATTCAGTCATTTCTTTTAATTATTTATAATAATTCATTTATTTCCTTTAGTTCTAATGTTTTGAATCTCAAAGCGTATTATGTTGCTTTTAAAAACTATTTATGACAGCTAATATTTAAATATCTCTGAATATCAAAGGTGCTGATAATGTATTTTAAAGTGTTACAAGTTCCATCAGGATGTGAAGTTCTACCCCTGTCTCCAAATTTGGAGTTTGACAAAAATTGTCAGTGCATTCCAGGGCAGGTGCTCACCCCTAAGGTCCTCATGAACGAGTTGCTTTGGCTGTGAACGTGGCAGATGTGCAAAGGGCTGGGTTCTGCTCAATGTTACCTCTGATTGTTAAACACTAAGGATGTGAAAGATTAAAATATGCACATTCATTATGATGGTAAATAATTTTCTGAATCAAAAGCTCATGAATTTAATAATACAATTGTTCAGAGCCATGTCTGCTTCTGTATTTTAACAGGTATCTCAATTATTTTGCATCAAAAGCCAGTCCTACCTCCGTGATTCTTGACTTATGGGAAGCTCAGCATTTGCATCATGGCAACCTGAACCATCTTGCTATGATCATGGCAGAAATGGGAAAGCAAGAGCCAATGATTTTTGTCGTGTCGGAAGCAGAATGCTGAGGTAGTTTCAATATGTTATTGACAAATTGTGAACATTAACTTTAAAGGAAAATACTCAGATTCAACTGAAGTGTTGCTTAAGCAGTAACTCTTTCACCCTAAACAAGATTAATCTATTTTCAATGGATTAAGGCTTCTATGTAGATTTGCTACTTTTGTTAACATTCATGACTGAAGTGGATTTTGTATTATGTATGTTCACTAATTCAAAAAGGGCTTCAAAATAATTGCTGTTTAGCCCTGAATGGTTTATTGGAAAATTATAACTACACCACATTTTGTAGTGCATAATATGATAGGAAGACCCCACATTCAATCCTATATTGATAAAATGATAAATTATAACTAGATTGGCAAAAGGGTATTGGAATTGACCTCAGGATTTCTAGGTTGGATAATGGAAACAATGAACAGTAGTCCTTGCTCTTGATTAGCAAATGATGCTAGTTATACCTGTGTGTGTGTGTGTGTGTGTGTGTGTGTGTGTGTGTGTGTGTGTGTGTGTGTGTGCGTGAGCGCGTGTGTGTGTGTGTGTGTGTGTGTGTGTGTGTGTGTGTGCGCGCGCGCGCGCGTGCGTAGTGGAATTGCACTCTGCTGGAGGTGGTGAAGATGGAAAGTGAGAGGCACATGTTTTACGTAAACCAAAAGAGGGAAAAGTATAGTGGACAGCTAACCAGCTTCAGCTGGCTGATATAACAGGTGGATTGACTTGTCAACCCACTCTTAAATGACCAGTTCCACCTAATTGGGGAAATGCATTCTCCCAGACTAATGTCCAGTTACCCAAGTTGAAATTGATTTTAGATTGTTATGCATCACACTGATACTCATAAATTTAGTTTGAGAAGGTAGGCATCACATTTATAACACATTCTTTCCTATTTCATGTCTAATCATTTTCAGATTTAATTTTATTGAACATCATCAGATATTTATACCATGTTTCACAATATCTTGTATTTTTTTCTTAAAACACGCATCAACAGAACTTAACCATTTGATACAATTGATTTTCAATGTATTGGAGAAATTTATCTATGTGAAATTTAGCCTAGACCAAGGTGCAGTATATAATTAGTTCTTTATATGCTTTCTTCACAAGTTCTAAAGGTGTCTATCATTCATTTATACATCCCCACCTTAATGCTGACTCAGATATTCAGAATTTATGGTTACAAACTAGTTATAAATTTACACCTAAAGTTTTGAAGATTGCTGGGCTATAAGTCATATTTCTGGTATGTAACAACTTTTAAATCAAATTTATCTCAACTCAGCACAGACACTATGCTGGAGGAACTCAGCAGGCCAGGCAGCATCTATGGAAAAAAAAAGCACAGTTGATGTTTCGGGCTGACATTTGTCCTGTCAAAGGGTCTAGGCCTGAAATATTGACTACTTTTTCCATAGATGCTGGCCTGCTGAGTTCTTCCAACATTTTGTGTGTGCTACTTGATTTCCAGCAACTGCAGATTTTCTCTTCTTTGTGATTTGGTTTATCTCAACTCACTGATATCTACAATCTATTCTGTATATTTGAATCCACCTTTAGGAATCAGAATGAACTGAATTGAACATTTTATGGCTGCATTTCCTTAAGCATTATAACATGTACATTGGAGATGTTGTGATGGATTCAAACCTCTTTCTTAAGAAGAATTTAAGGATTGAATAGCATGTTATGCTTTCTTAGGATTATATGAGTGACAACACTATACACATAAAGCACAATAGGCTTTTTCCTTTAACATAGATTGAACCTCCAAACTTCACACAACAAGAATGGTTTCCATTTAAGTAGGAGTGCATTGTGAAAATTTGTGCTTTGCTAACATTGTGCGATCTGATTGGGCAGCTTCAGAACTCCAACTTACTGAACTACTTTCCAAAGTCCATATTTTACCTACCAGGGACTGATTTCTTTCAGTTTTTTTTAGTCCTCTGTGCAATCCTTAGTGAGAGGACTGCTGTAGTCATTCCACTACCAGAGGTACTCACACAAATTGCATGAACACAAAAGATTCTGCAGATGCTGAACATCCAGAGTAACACTCAAAGGCTGTCCAAGGAACTTGACACAATCAAAAACAAAATCATCCACATTTGTGACAAGCTGATGACACCCACAGCATCTCTAGAAATAATGTAGAGTTTCTGCAGAATATTGCATTCACAGGCTTGGGTGTTTCAAGGCTGTAAGTACTGAGGTATACAGGAAGACCTGGGCATTTCATTACCTGAAGGTCAAAGTTATCTGAATACTTAGTTTCTCTGTTGGAATGTTTTTTCTGAGTGCCAGGTCTCTCTGTATGCAGCTCACTGCTACATCTAGGTCACTCAGGCATTGTAATTACTGAAAACTGATTTTTTTGAGTTCAGTGTGGTTCAGGTAGGATCTCAGACATTGGGAATTGCTCACAATGCAGGGAACTGATAGTTGTATGTGTACATTTGAAAAACACAGGAACACATCAAAAGGTAAGAGGAGAGGGCAATTATATTGAATGGTGGAGCAGGCTCAGGCTTTTAGTCTACAGGTCAATTGTTTTGCAAGGAACTTACATTGATACTAGTGCAATTTCTGAGTCTATTAGTTACTGATAGCAAGAGAAAATTTCAAAGGCAGGAACTTTAATTCTTTTTTTTCTTGCTGATTCTCGGTAAGCCTTGCTTACCACAGGTATTATTAACAAACCTGCTTAAAAAGAAGAACAGTTGAAGTAAGAGAAGCATCAGCTTTAGCAAACATCAGTTAGATCTATTGGTGTTTGGCAGCACAGAAAGGGTGGCCCAGGTACAGTGGTAAAGGGCAGGTGTCACCTCCTTGGATCTATCAGTTTTGAATGTGGCATTTCCCTGGGGCTCAGCAGCAGGTTTGCTATACTGGGAAGTCAGGTTTTCTCAATGTTTGTTTAGAATATTCTAGTCCATAATCATTTTGCTGTTTACTCTTCCAAGCCCGGTGCTGAGATCATCACCCTCATCTCCTGAAAGATGGAACAAGAACGGGGTTTGGAGTGTGTCAGATGTTCAGAGAGGGCAGCAGCAGGGATGGTGCCTCAGTCCTGGGCATTATGCTGCTGGCAATTACCCTTTCAGACACCTCTGTGCAGGTCTGCTGAAAAGTTCCCTCTGTGAACGGTAAAGAATGACAGTTCCTCATTACCTTCACCTCATGCATAACTGTTCAAGACAACTTTAAAAAGTCTAAAGACAGCCCTATGCTCATAATTAAGCTTCAGTGAATATGATCTTACTTAGTGAAGTGCATACCTCCTTTAAGCAGTTCCCAGACATTTTCTGGAAATTGCATTAGCCATTAATTAGGCAATGTCTTTCTGGATACAGTAGGTTGTTTATCTATCATATTGAGAGACTGTGCAGTTAAAAATAACCTCCAACATCATCAAAGCTTCCTGTTCCTTGTTCCATCTGGCTGAGTTATGCTTTGGTGCATAGATTTTAATAATAATAATAATAATAATAATAATACTGCAGGTTAATCTATTTCAACAATGCACAGTATGACTAGAAAGATGGGGCATAAGTAAAGTTCAACTTTTCATACACTCTCCAATATTCTTGATGAATACTTATTCAGAAGGCTGTTAATTTTCTTTATTTTATGTATATCTAGCTTTACATTGTCTTCCACATATCACCATGTGAATTAGAAATTACGTACTTTGTTTAAAGAAAACATTCTCTTGGGAAATATATGAAAATTTCATGACATATCCTTTCCATCTACTATTTAATTAAGGAAAGAGATCAGAAGCTCTTCTCTTACAAAGTGAAAACATAGACAAGTCAGTAAATTAGAAGCAATTAGTGTTAGCTGTTGATAAATTACTCGAGTTTGTAATCGACGATAACGTTGCCACTTGTTGGAGAAGCAGGAAAGAATCAAGGTTGGTCAGCAGACTTCCAATAGGCAAGCAAATGCTGAAATGTCTTTTGGTAATTTTTTCCCTCTGAAAGCCAGGATTTAAGGGTTGAGTTGTGTTTAGGGTTCTGTATTAACACAAAATAAATTTAAAGGTTTTTGGAATACTCAGTTGATATGATAAGGGACCATTGCTCTATCTCTTATCAGGCAATATGGACCCTATTCATTTTGAGACTAGCAATGTGTTATATTTACACTCAGATCCCGGTCAGGAGTAGCTTGTTTAATTTACTGATGAAGAATAGGTATTTTGAAGTTTCATGATTCTCCTGCTGGCTGAACATTCTCAGTGAAAAGAACAAAAGAAACAGACAGCTGTTAAAATATGAACATGAAGTCTGCAGGCCCAAGGCCTGGAGGTAAAGATGCTGGAGGTCAGATTTTATACTCCAAAATCTTCTGAAAAGAAAGCAAATGCCAAAATCATAGATCAGCCTGTGAAGGATACACAACATGTGGTTTGTATTCTCTTCTGTGAGGACAGATGTGAGATTAAGTAAGCTAAAGCCATTAACATGTGATTTTTGATATAAGCTTTCTGTCCCAAAATTACGTAGAATGAGTGGCTTGGGAATGGTCCAGTTGACTCATTGGTCTGTGCTGCTGATCATGCTTCAAGAATTTTCTATCCTGTAATTTGCCACAACTAAGTCTTTCAGTACATCTTTCCACTCCCTTTTCCACATTTGTATAATTTATTTTTGCACTGTATTTCTTAATCACTTCCAACAGCAGTGAGTTTAATGTTCTAGCCAAATCCCCTCATTTCTACGGTCCGCCAGCCCTTCCCAGTGTTACTGCCCTTCACAACCTTATTGTGCCCAGTTTAGAGACAATATTGTATCAACAGATTCTCTTTCCTACAAGTGGAAACATGAGTCCAAATGCGAACAGGGACTGCTACTCAAATCAGATAGTAGGAAATCTAGTTTAAAAATTTTTCAAAATAAAGTCAGTGTGATGATAGGGTTCACTCCCAGGCAGAAGCTGTTGGTGGGGATAGACTCCAGAGCAGACAGTGGGGAGATCTGTGAGCCTGGTGTGGTACGCATGGTGGAGGTCTACGCAGAAGTGCAGCCAGCGGTTTGATGAACCAGGCATGCACACCCGCTCTGTAAAACTAAGCCCCCCATTTTTGTTACTGTATTTAAGTGGTTGTCCGTCTGCATGTTCAAGATTTTATTACATTTCAAAGTGGACTTGTTGGTGTTGCATTGGAAACTTTAAATGTTTTAGCCTAATCATACCCTAAAACACTCACACTTCTCTCTGTGTCTATCCTGTCAAAATCACTCAGCATTTTCAGGACCTGCCTTATGTTTCAGCCTTATCTCTGAATCAGGTTTAATACCACTGGTACATATAATGAAATTTGTTGTTTCTGTTTCTGACAGTTTCTGGAAAATGCGCTGGTCTGTTCAATCGTTCCCATTGGTGCATAAGAAATGAAAGCAGAGTAGGCCATTTGGCCTCTCATAATTGTTCTGCCATTCATTAAGACCACAGCTGATCTTTTACCTCAATTATACTTTCCTGCATGTATGTTACTTACTTTGAGATTGAAAGACTGATCACAGTCTATAGCCTTTCCCTCTGACAGTTTTGGTACCAACAATATAGACATTTCTCTGCTTTTGTGAATCCTGTACGACGGCAGCCTGAACAACAAGAGGGCCATGTACATAATCCTCCTAATTTTCATGTATGGTGCCCTGTCTGCTTGTATTTCACACTTAGTGGAATACAACATTGATTTCAGTCCCCTCAACCCTCACCCTGACTTTTGGTACCAGAACATCCCACTAACTTCGTTCTCCACCTTTGTTACTGACATACAACACTACATCACAGAAACAAGCCCTTTGGCCCATCTAGTTCATGCCTGCACATCAACCATAGTCCTCCATGTCCCTCTTATTCATGTACTTGTCCATATTTCTCTTAAATGTTGATAGTAATCCTCTTTCACCACTCCCACTGGCAGCTCACCATCAGCTCAGTGAAAAAGTTCTCCCTAAGCATTTAATCTTCCAACTTGACCCATGATTTTTAGTTCTGGTCTCGCCCAACCTCAGAGGAAAAAGCCTGCTTGCATTTACACTATCTATATCTCTCATAGCTTTGAATACCTCTATCAAAATCTCTCCTTATTCTCCTACACTTCTGGGGAAAAGTAAAATCCTAACCTATTCAACCTTTCCCTATAACTCAGGTCCTTGAGATCATTGTCATTGTTGCCCTTAACCTAATCTTGAACATTTCTGTATTGGTCCTTGAGATCATTGTCATTGTTACCCTTAACCTAATCTTGAACATTTCTGTATTAAGTCCTGAAGAAGGGTCTCGGCCCAAAACATTGACTGTTTACTCTTTTCCATAGATGTTGCCTGACCTGAGTTCCTTCAGTGTTTTGTATGTGCTGCCTTGAATGTACTTTCTTGTATTCACAACCATTCTACAGTTTCCTCCTTCTTTCTTTCTTGCCTGATATGGTTTTCAATTATGATGTTCGATACTGTCAAAGTTATGCTGTTGGTTGTTCCAATCGAGGCACTGTTCCAGCTCGCATGCTTTCAAATTGTAAAAGAATGCTGATAATCCTTAATACTCATCTGCTCCCTTGCTAGTTCTAGAAAACCCTCACAGAATTTTCTGGAAATGAGTTCTTGCCAGTGTTCTGGCAGCACTTACCTCTCAGCCAACCATGAAGAAATGACCTGGTGACATAATTATTTTTTTATTTCTGAGACATTGGTGTGCACGTATGGACTGCTTTATCTCCCACATTATAGTGATGAACCCTTTTCAAGATTATTTCCATGGCTGTAAAGCACTCTGGAGATACTGATGATATGAAAAAAAAAATGCCCTTTCTTTGGATACAAATGATCAATTATTTTTTTTAAAATGTGGATTTAGCATTGCTGGATGCCATTGGTCTCAATTCTCAATCCCTCTTAATTTACTTCTAGTTCTGAAATGGCTTCTTCTTGAAGTATGCAAGCATTTCTATTTAAGCACCCCTACAGAATCTGGTGCCATCATCCAATTGATGGCAATCAATGTGCAATTCAGCAAACAGATCGCCAGATTAAAACACAACTCATTCTTCTGGCCTTTCGTCACATATCTTAAATCTGTATCGTTGAGTGCCTAAACATCTTGCCAGTTGGAATCTGCAGTTGTTTAGCTCATACTAATTTGGGGATCGTGTTTGGAAAGCTTTCTTTTCTGTTTTTATTGGACGTGTGTCCTCAGCATGGAACATACAGAAAGCATCTGGAGATTTTTTTTTAAGATTTCAAGTTGAACATTGTACTCTGGCATTAGGAGTGGTTATGATCAGTGACTGGATGTCCTTAATGCATTTGTAAAAGCAATTGTAATCTGAACCAAGGCACTTATACCATTAAAGTTCAGTAGTTTAAGAGTTGAGTCAGCTTTTCTTTAATTGTGCATTTAGACACATTTACATGGTAACACCAAGCATTCAGCAAATTATAACAAAACTTTATTCCACCACAGTTGGCAGTGGTTAATTAAATATGAGTCATTCTTATTAAATATTGTTGCTACATAAGTTAGTGTGCATGAGATCTGTTCTGTATCAAATATCATAAATTGCAGGTTGCAGATCAACAACAAATTAATATCCAGATTAAGAAAAACTTCAGTACCTTGTTGCTAAGCAGTGTACATTATTTCTACCTTATATTGAAAAAAGAAATTCAGCATATAGCTAGTTTTACCAATTGTAAATGTTTAGATATGCAGTCATTGCACTTAAGAAGCCTTTTGTTGAAAGGTACTGGGAATATGTGTTTTGTAGTGTTATGGTAATAAACTTTACAGATGTGAAGACTATGTAAATTGTGTGTAATTATTTTTATGTGCTTGCTGTCATTTGCTGTATATGATGTAAAAATGCTACTTTACAAAGGCAATTCATGTAAATTACCATTGACGCGCTTCCTTTAAATAGTTTTCCCTGTATTAAAATGTTTGTGACATAAATGGTAAAATTGTTTGAACAGTGCTATTTTATACTTTTTACACTGTATTAAGTGCATATCTCTCCAATTAACCTATCAAGGGACAATATTTGAATGTTTGAACATGTCTCAAGATTTGAAAAGATAATTAACATTTGAATTTTGTTGCTCATATTTTACAACGGTGTAAATCATGTATAGTTTCGTCTAACTCTTCAAATATTAACTACATACCAAACTTCCTTGAGCTTATGTTATTGCATATTTGAAAGGATAAAACACAATGACATGTTCACAACAACACAGTAATAACTTCAAAAACATTTGTCCATCAAAGTGAAGGACACACATTAGAAACATAGTCCGCTAAAGTGAAGTACACACATTAGCATAAGTTTGAAAGTAAAATATGATGCATGGTCCTAGTGTATTATCAGTGTTGTGTGTAAAATGTTAATTTTCATCTATTAATGATTTTTAAAAATTAGATTTATTTTGCAAGAATGCAACTGTAATCAGAAATATGCCATTTCTTTGGTGATGTTACGAATGGTTGATGTCTACTTTCCATTTGGTGGCCAAAGCTGTGTGCTGAAAACTGGTTCGTTCATTTTTGTGCACTTTCTTAATATTTACAAATTCGACATGAGGCCAGGGCATTTCATTATATAATGCTACTAATGCATTAAAACATCCAGAATACTGTTTAGGTTAGTATTTGGTAAACTTTACGAGTTTAAAAAAAATGTAAACATTGGCTTCAAGGTGGAAGTAAATTTGTATTGCGTCCAGCGAAAAAAAAATTAGGATTAAGCCAATACTTTTTGCTTAAGTTTTTAAAAAATATATATTTCTTCACGCTGGTTTGGCTTGTGATTTTGCAGCTTTGTGCTGAATAATTGCATTGTAATTTTCATATTAACAGTAATTCTTTTGAAACCCAAGCTATTGTTTAGAACGGCAATAAAGAATCCAGAGTAGAACTGGTCAATGTTTTTTCCAAACACTTTCTTGTACAGCTGTTAAGCAACTATATTACATTTTAGATCAATGACTAAGTACAATACTTTAAATTAATTTGAAATACAACAGTCTATACATGTTCTATTTTGAAAAGTAATTCTGAAGTGCTTTCAAGTATATTGGCCTTATGTATATATACCCACTACAGTAAATCAATGTATTGTAATTTAACCCAAGATTCTAGTAAAATGAAGTATATATTGTTAAAATTGTTGAGTTGCTCTTTACTGCATGTTGTACACGCATTAAATATTGAAGCAGAAGTCTGATTCTTAATCTAATTAGGAACTAAAAATGAATCCAAACTGACCTTTTTTTTTAAAAAAAAAGTTGTGATCATGTAGCGCCGTAGCCTGTTCCAAATGAAAGCCTAAGATATTTTACAAATTTCCATGTGTCTACACCATTAAAGGCAAGGAAAGTTTGAGCGGCCAAAAACACAAAGGTATTTTTAAATAGATGAAAATGCAGAGCTTGTTTCTTCTGAGTTCTTTGTTTTATTAATTACAACCAGTAATTTTTTTATCAGCAGTGAACCTAAACATGGATTTATTAAATACATTTTCTCCATTCTTTGGTCCAAGCACCATAATTTAAAAAAATAACTATTTTAATCAAAGTGATTCATCATGGACAACTGGTTAAAGTGTTGAAAACCTTGCTCTGTAGCTTTCTTTTTGATTTAATAAGCACGTAGCAAGTAAGTTTTAAAAAATTCAGTTACTTAAGAGGAAAAGTTGTCGAAAACACTTGGGGATGACACCAGAATAAGGGGCAAAATGGAAGAAAACAAAGCAGAAATAAAATTTACCCTTGGGGTAATGAAAGTGCCTCATCAGCCCTGGCAAATGGTGACTTATCTCTGCACAACTGAGAGCAAAAACTAAATTCTGAGGTTGCTTTCAGTGGAGTATTTTTCAAAAATTACACTGGTTCTGGCTCTTATGGAGATCAGCAAGAAAATCCTATATCAGAGCGGTTCCCCAGACATAGGCTGGGGAATTCTCTTGCAAAAAATTGGATTTGGCTTGCTGGTGTTCCATTCTGGTTGCCTCAGATGTGGTTGAAAGGGTGTGAAAACTTTAGAGCCAATGCAGAGAAGATTTACAAGAATTAGAACCATGTCTTATGAGGAAAGGTTGAGTGGGGTATGGCTTTTCTCATTGGAGTGAAGGATGAGAGGTAACTTGATAGAGATCATGGACAGCCCCTGCCTTTGTCCCAGGGTGGAAATGGTCATACAAGAGGCCATAGTTTAAGGTGATTGGGGAAAAACATAATAAAGATGGCAAGTTATTTATTTATTTTGCACACCTAGTGGTGAATGTATGGAACAGGCTGCCAGGGTTGGTGGAAGAGGCAAATGCATTAGAGACATTTTCGGGACTCTTGGATAGGTAGGCACACCAGTGCAAAAATGGAGGGCTATGAGGGAGGGAGTGTTAAATTGATCTTGGAGAAGGTTAAAAGTTAGGTTCTTCAACCCACAATGCTGTGCCAGTACTGTGCGGTTCTATAATACCCCAAATCGTTAGACCAACTGAAATTTTATAAACGCATAATCTAGCTCCCTTATCTGCTGGAAATGCATGATGGTCTTGGACCTAATATTTTTAATTTTAAATCTTTGTAAACTCTATGTTCCATGTGAAGAGCCAAATAAGATCACTCACTTTTATCTAAAACTTTCTCTCCACACTCTATAACTTTCTATAAAATCATGTCTGATGCAATAGCAAAATGTTTTGCAGAAATTGACAATGTTTCCCATCAGTTTCTTGTGGAAATCTAGACCATGAAATTTGCCAAGGTAAGGTTTGAATAGGGACACCATTCAGTATTATTACTATATTCAATTACAGTCATAGAGATGGGTGGAAAGGTCACGCCCAGCCCAATCCTTCCGTCCTGGGGCCATATTATTTGCTACACTTACCCATCGATACATTCGGGCGTAGGGCAGAAACAGATGGTGCTTTTAGTAGTACTAGCTTTGGCTAGATAATGTCAGGAATTAGTAGAAAAATAAATCTCGTGTGTAAGAGTAAAACTACAGAATTTCTTTTGCCAGTGACATCAAATGGAAAAAACTAAATTCATAATCAGACCAATTTGCTAGGCAGTGTGACTTGGGATTAGATTTGAATTTAATACAATGTTTGTAGACAAAAATATATGGAATACAAATTAGTATTTTAAAAGCCTTAATATGAAATCAAAGATGACTCATGAACTGTAATTACTATTTTTAAACAAATTTTAATATTTGCTCTAATTCCTATCAGAATTACTTGCTTTTCAGAAAATCTTTATTTCTAACTTTATTCTCCTCACATTTCTATTTATGGTGTCTCACATCAAGTTTAGTTGTGCCTACGTTTTTAGTGTTTTTCATGCCTCCGTTCAATTTGTTGGAATTCAAGATTATAATCAGTTCTGACTTTGTACATAAAATAATTTCAACTTTCAGCAATTGTTATTTTTCTCTGAGCCTTTACTAATTTTAGAGTTGAAATGATTGAAATTGTAGTGACTTGGCTTCTCCCTGAACTGACAGTGTCAAATTTAAAAATAAACAAATCCTATAGATGGTGGAAATCCAAATCAACCCCCACAAAATGCTGGAGGAACTCACTGGATTAGGCAGCATCCATGCAAATGAATACTCGTAAACAGTCTCAACGTTTTGAGCTGAGACCCTTCCTCAGGACTGGAAAGGAAGGAGGAAGATGCCAGAATAAAAAGGTAGGGGGAGGAGAAGGAAGATAGCTAGAAGGTGATAGGAGAAGCCAGGTGGGTGGGAAAGATGAAGGACAGGAGAAGGAGGAATCTGACAGGAGAGGAGAGTGGACCATAGGGAAGCAAGGGCACCAGGGTGAGGTGATAGGGCAGGTAAGAAGAGCTTAAGGAGCCAGAGCAGGGAATAGAAGTAGTGCCCGAAGGGGGGTGGGTGGAAGGATTTTTTTTTAAAATCCGGTGGAGGTATTGGAACTATCCAGATGGAATATAAGGGGATGCCCCTCCACCCCAAAGGTGGCCTCATTGTGGCACAAGAGGCGGCTACGGACTGACATGTCAGAACGGGAATGGGAATCAAAACTAAGATGTTGTGCCACCATGCAGTTCTGCTTTTGGCGGATGGAGTGGTTGTGCTTAACAAAGCAATCACCCAATTTACAACAGGTCTCACCAATGTAGAGGAGGCAGCACCAGGAGCGCTGGATACACGAGAAGGCCCCAACATGTGCCTCACCTGGAAGGACTGTTTGGGGCCCTGAATGGAGGTGTGTAGTTGCTTTATATGGAACTATTCCCTTTACTTTTTTTTTTGTTCCCTGTATTTGACTGCTCATTAGTTTGCCAAATTACAACAATAAAACTAAATAAATATTAAAAGTTCTTTATTATAATCTCACGATACTATAATGGATTTTCTAGATAAATTACAAATATGAAATGAGAGATTTCAGAGTTTCTTTGAAATTATTTAGAAGTTTGAATGCTTATTTTTTATATTACTTATTTTGAGATTTAGACATTCCTCACACGTACCTTCTCTATGTCTTGTGAATTCCAACACATTGAAGGAAGTCATGAAAAGACACCAAAAACGTTGCACTTCGGCCACTAGCAGAGGTAAGTACCAGGGGAGAGATTACTGGGGAGGGATCTCTGTGGAAAGTGCGAGGTAAAGATGTGTTTTGTGGTCAGATCCCTTTGGAGATAGTTGCGGAGAATGATGTTAAAATTTACCAATTACTAACTGCTTGTGGGGTTCTCTCCTGAATCATCTTACTGCCATAAAGGGCTGCAAATTAATTTTTGGAAGAACACATTCTGGCTTAGGTTATGTAAATAGGGTGACTGCTTCCTGATTCTGATAATCAATTTTTGAGTAAAGTGTCTTCTGGTTTCTGTGCTAACCTGTCTACTTGTTTCTTGTTCATTTAGTATTCACAGAACTATAGTGGATGGCAACTGCACTGCTCCATGCACCACACATTGGGAAATTCCTCAAACTTCCACAATTTATCTTCTGTAATTCTCAAACTAATATCAAAAGTAAGCATTCAAACTTCTAAATAATTTCAGAGAACCTCTATAATCTCTCATTTCATATTTGTAATTTATCTATAAACTTCATCATAATCTCAAGATGCAATAAAGAGCTTTTAATATTTAATTAGTTTTATTGTTTGATTTGGCAACCTAATGAACAGTCAAATAAAGAGATCAAAAAATTAAGGAATGATTCCATATAGCGCAATTACTTACATGTATGAATTTGAATCCAGTTGGATTCAGCCTGCTTTTAGTCTTTAATGTAACCTCAAGCACAGAAACCATGAAATAACATTAGAGAAAATTTAATGGATGCTTGCTTTGGGAAAAGTTCACCAGTCTCTTCCTAGATGTGTGTAATCCTTCAGCTTAGCTAATGGTCAAAAACAAATTAAACGTATTGGACCAGTCAATACTGGTCCCAGCTCACTGTCTGCAGTGCCTTTCTGAGTAAAAAGAGCCATGTCAGTCTCAGCACCCAAGAGAGAAGTGGGTTGCACAATGTGAGATACTAATCCAGGAATACCATCAAGAAAGGCTTTGGAATGTTTTTTTTCCCCCCAGATGTTACTATTAGAGATATTGTTTAAATTTTATTTAGCAGGATGTTCTTCAAACACTTAGCAGTAAAGTATTCCTAAAATTTAAATTAAGATTTAATATAGGAAAGTATAAAGATCAAGCAAAAAAAAAGTTGATCACAATTTCACAGGACCACCGCTGTTAATTTTAAGCATGTCAGAAGTAGGTATACAATTTCAAAACAGAAAATGTCAAACTGTAGCTTGCTTGAATTTCAAATACTAATGCTTCTTTCCTGGGCAAAGCTTGAAATATTTGACCTGGTTTATGTTTTTCAGTTAAAAGTAGAATAAGATTAAGTAATAAAACAAAGATAATAAAATGAACACTTTACACCAACAGTTTGTAAATATAGAAGATCCACACTTGTGACAGAAGCAAAAAATAAAGTCTAAACATGGAACTAAGTTACAAAACCAAGGCAAGATTTGTGACAAGGTTCTTTATTACAGCACTTTTGCACTTGCATTGAACCTGAACACTAAAAGCAACTCAAACACAAGATTCTGAAGATGCTGGAAATCCAGAGCGACGCATTACATACTGGAGAAACTCGCAGGTCAGCCAGCATCTATGGCAATAAAATTGTATAACAAGCTTCAGCTATCAACAAAAATTCCAAATCAATTCACACAGCTTCATTTAATTTAGCTATCATTTGTTGCAAAAATAAACACTAATATTAATTGGTCTTTGGTAGACAGCTCCCTGGACATAACTGGTTCCAGATGTCAATGGCAACATGTACCTTTAACTCTATCAACTTTGAAAAAAGTTTCAATAAGCTTGCTACTTAAACAATCTTTTGAAATTTCCCATCAATATATACGGAAAGGGAAGCCTGAAAATGAAAAGTCCTATTTTATTTCTAGATATAAAAGTAACTTGTTTCCAAATAGCTATGGACATTTTTGGCTTCTTAACAGCATATCAAGCAATGAAAAGCTCTTAAACTCCAGAAACATGCCTATACAGAACATTCCTATTCATCAACACTGCTATTACATCATTGTAACTTTTAAAAAATATTTTAAAGGGTTAATTGATCATGTTAAGTTGGTACAGTATAGTTGCCTGGAAAATCATCCTTGATTGCCAATTGCACTTAAAGCACCACATGACTTTTTTAGATTGCAAATCCAAAGTCAATCCTAATGAAATCAAGGGAACGAATTTCCATGCATAATACAACATTCTCCAGAATGAAAACAGGCTGCACAAGTGCTGGTCACAGGAACCTATGTGGAGCTTGCTCGGTAACAAAATCACTGCTCTCAGCAGGTGCCAGACAAACTAACAGAAATGAAAGCTAAAAATACGTGACAAAATACACCTCATTTATTGTTACAGTGATTAACCCAATGGAATGGTGAAGAGAAACAGATGCAGTAAGTGTAAGTAATGAAGAGATACTATATGAAGTTAAGGCATCTCCTTCCATTCCAAAAATAGCTTTAGCCAATATAAGCATTTTCTGTAATCTCCCTTCTGCGAGTAATGGGAGATGCAAGTGCAATTAATATACATACAAAACCAGTGACTGCAAGTTGGTAACTTATGATAAACTGTTTGGCTTACTCCTTAACACAACACTTTAAATTGTTTTTTTCTAATTACTATCTTCAACAAACATCCAAACTAATTTCCAAATGCAACAATCAAAGTTCTACAGTTCATGAGTAAATACTGACATTGATTTTGTTTTACAAGTAGCAATATAACTCATAAACAATCATACTGTATGGTTGAGAACATTCTTAAAGAATAATAAACAATGTAATTGTGTGCAAAAGAGTGATAAAGATGAAATGCCTGAAAATTTGTTATATTGAATGGATGTCCAAGATAGCTACCACTAAGCTCATTTCCCTTTGGAAATAAAAGGTAAATTAAAATTTATAGATTACATGCACGACAGAAAGATAAGCAAGACAATTGGCCCTTTGAGAAATACACATGTAACAGTTTTGCGTGATTAATTGCCTCTGAAGAGTTGCATATATTTTTTTATTGCATCAGAGAGCCAAAATTCCTTTGTGACTTCAGTTCTTTGTGACTTCTTCCAAGCTTCCTAATAAGGATTGTGCTTGTCTGAGCCAGGTTTCTATTGCGCTCTCTGGTCACCATCATCAGTGTTGAACTACTAGACAGCTGAAAAGGCATGACTCTTGCACAAGGGTTTCTCCTTCTTAGAATAAAATGTCTTGCCTTCCAAGTTTGTGTGGCATACCTGGAAAGTTAAATTAAGTCAAGTTAGTTTCAATCCTTCTGAATTCAATGGAAATTATATTAATGTTTTCATATACAGTGGATTCTGGTTCATTGCGACACAGCACGATTAGTACATTTTGACCCAATTAAGTGGCTACCCCAATTAGCTGAAGTTTCATGGAAATAGTTAAAGGGTATAAAAAAAGACAAACTGCAATTTACCTGAGTAACAAATTATGTATTTAAGATTCAAGATTGTTTGGTGTCATTTCCTGTACACAAGTGTAAGGGAAATGTAATAATTGTTACTCTAAACCCAACACAGCACGAAAGATGAAGAACAAAATATAAAAGGACAGTAAATATAAATACTGTACATAAATAGCTTATACCCAGTTCATAGATTGTTTGTATCTCCATAAAGGTGACTGACAGGAAATAAAGTAGTGGTGGTTAGGGGTGTAAGGGGGCGAGTTAGTGGGTGGAGGTGTTGTTCAGCTTTACCGCTAGGAAAAAGTAACTGCTTTCATCAAGATCCATCAAGTTCGCTGATGATACTTGATGTGGTTGACCTCATCAGCAACAATTATGAGTAGGCATATTGAGAGAAGGTAGAGAGGCTTGTCAAATGGTGTGAGAACAACAACCTGAGTCTCAAATGTTGAGAAGACAAAAGAAATGATTGTGGACTTCAGAAAGGCACAGGTCAACCACTCTCCATTGCAAATCAATTGCTCTGTCATGGAGAGAGTGAAGAGTACAAAGTTCCTTGGTGTGCACTTAATGGACAATCGAACTTGGAACCATAGCACTTCCTCACAGGTCAAGAAGACACAGCAGCTTCTACACTTTGAGGAGATTGAGTTGCGCAAGGCTCCCCACCCTATTTTAACAACTTTCTACAGGAGTACTTTCAAAACCGTCCAGTCTGGTTATATCATTGTGTGGTAGGGAAGCTGCAAGGAATCAGACAGCAAAACCTTATAGAGGACAGTAAAAACTGCTGAGAGGATCTTTGGGGTCTCCATCTCCCCTATTTGTGACATTTACCATGGGCGTTACAGACAACGAGCCCAAAGCATTGCTGAGAATACCCACCACCCACCCCATAACTTCTGACCCACAACCATCTACTTTCATAATTTGCAGCAACTTCTATCCCCCCGCTCCCCAGTTTTCTTTATCCCACCAGCCCTATGACCCACACATTTCTCCCTCCAATTTCCATCCTCACCTACTTCCCTTTATTCCATGATCTACCTTGCTCTCCAATCACATTCCATCTTTAGCCATCTGCCACTTCCACCTATCACCTCCCAGCTTCATACATCATTCCCACGTTCTCCCTCCCTCACCTACCCATCATCCCTTTCTCATCTGGATCAACCACAACCTCTTGCTCCACCCCTTCCCCCCCACCTTATTACACTGAAGTGAGCAGGCCTTAAAGTGCTCTAAAACTTTCACTTCCCTGAAATAAATTTGATAAGTGGAGAATGGAATTAGGAACATACTCACCGCACACACAAAACAGGTGTCATGCCAGCTATACCCTAAAGCCTCAAGAAATCTGTCACCAGCATCGATCTTGAAGTCACAACCATGGCATTTTGTACCAAACATTTTTTCATAATCTGTTAAGAGTGCATAAATAAGATATATAGATTCATATTTCTACTGCAATAGTTTCTAGATCAGTTTATTAATTTTATCCATCACATAAAGACATTCAGTTGAATTATGGTGTTCAGTCTGACACCATACACTAATCGAGGTACTAAGGCCTTGAAGAGGATGCTGTGGAGATGTATAGAAGTTATGCAGAAGCTGGGAATAACCTCTTTACAATGACAGGTTTGGTAAAAAATCAATATTAAAAAGCAAAAATGAACAGAAATTGATTCATACAGCACTGTTTTGGATGAATATGTAGAAAAATGAAGATATCTAGTTAATGACAATGTGTTTCAGCTGGCATGTGCACATCCGCAGCATTTGATACAGAGTATGCAGGTGTCAATGGTGGAGAAGCTTCATTGTTAAAGAGGCCTTGCCTTTGATGGTCCCTACCGGTACTCATACATCTCCTGGAGGTAATTTACTTATCTGGGTCAACTTTGGGATTCCCTCTGGTAAGAGCACCCAAATTCTTCCATAAACTTATGATTCTCACCCAACACAACCACACCCAACTTATTAATCAGTCAACTGATCCAATCTCCCAACAAAGCTCCCTCCTGAATACTGCCCTTCCACTCCTCCTCAAACTCATATGATCTGTGTCTGCTGCATTTTATCCCAGCCCTGCTTATGATCTTTTCAATTCCTTATCTTTTCCACAGCCCTATCTCTCTCACTTCTGTAACTCTAGTGCTCAACCGTGCTCACCCAATTGTAAAAGAAAGGCCTTTCACCATAGAAGGTATTCTCAGGAGTGATCTTGAACCTTGAGCACCTAGAAGTTACCCACTGACAGGCCAACAAACAAAATGCAGATCAACTTCAAGGTGCTTTAAGAAAATTGAAGCTATTTTACATGCAAGAGAAATATCAATAATTAAAGGTTATAGACTTAACATTATAGTACAAAAAATTCTCTTCATAACCAGTAGATTGGTATGAATGAAAAATTTAAAATACTGATGGATGTAGATTTAACATTAGGTGACCAACTCTCTCATTACCACCCTAGATAAGTTTTCACCCTCACCAATCCCACCATATACCTGCATGAACATAATGTCTTACTTGCTTTCTAAATTATTAAAATCATAGAAAAAAGCAACATAATATATCTTGTTAGGAGGTGCAAGGAAAGGCAACATAATATAAAGGTCTACATTCTAAAGGGAGCAGAAACAGAAACCTTCAAATCTTTGAAGGTGGAAAGGTTGACAAGCAGAGGATACAGATTTAATATAAACAGCAAATGTACAAAAGCTGACTTTCAAAAAAAAATGTACTAAAATGTGATGATTGAAACATGCATTTCAAAAGGGAATGGGATTAAGATGAAAATAAAATAAATTGCAGAGCCATAGAGTAAGGTTAAGGGATAGGTTGCAACGCTCTTGCAGAGAGCTGGAGGTGAACGATCTCCCTCTATGCAATTGTTGTTCAATGATTTTTAACAGGTCAAACCAAAATAAAACACTGTATTTGTAATCACTATCAAACTTTCCACAGCTTCTTTAAAATTTACTTTTGACCTTTAAATTGGGTCTTTTTGTAAGCATTGTATAGATATAAAAGTCAGTTAGTATATTTATAAAGTCTAGAATGCAAGTCCAAAAGTACCATTTGAAAAGCAAATGCAACTTAATCACACACTACTAATCTGAATGAAAAATGAAATGCTGAAGATTTTCATAGGATTGACAGGATCAATAGAGAAAAGAAGTAAATGTTTCAGGTCACGCAGATGCAGCCTGATTTGTTAAGCATCTCCCACACTTTTGTTAATGTCCTTCGTGTACAACTTACTCCAAGGTTACAAATCCTTTTATTTGCCACTTGAACTAATATTAAAGATATGTCAATGTAAACAATCTCCTAAACCAAATTATGACATTAAGTAATATTAGCTTCATGAACTCATTACAAGAGTTCGACCTCATTCCAGTTCACTTAGATGAGGTGGACACATTGTACTCTCTTTTACATGAAAGCAATCATACCCACTATTTAACGTAGAAAAAATATTACTGCTTTCAGATTACATGTTCAACTGCTCATAGTCTAAATTAGATTTAGAATAAAACTGTGATGAAAATTAAGGATGTTATATTGGCTGAATGTTACAATATGCAAAGACATTTAGATAATTACTGATTTCATACAAAGGAATATATGTTTTAAAATTAATATATTGAGTTACACGTCAAATTTTATGCAAAACGCTGCTCTGGTTCAAAATGAGTGAAAATAACTGTTACCGTACATTTAATTGAAAAGGTTCAAACTGTGTTTACCTCTCTCACAGTAAGGCTGACCTTCTTCCATGTAAAACGCTTTATTGCGGATTGGAGTTTTGCATGCAGCACAGGTAAAGCACTTAACATGCCATGTCTGCTTCAAAGCATGCATAATTTCCTAGAAATGGTAAATAAAGGTTAACAGGAAAGAAGAAATTCATATCCAGATAGAGTTTGCCTTTTTTCTATCATTTGGTTTTCAAGTAATCCTTCATCTAGCTTTAATTAGACAAGACTAGGCTAACCAATCTAGACTTAAATTTCTATTTGGACTGCACTTTGAACACTAGGAGCACTCTGCAAAGAGTCAAGTTCAACTGCTGCTTCTTTTGCAATTATACTTAAATATGCCATGTCAGAGAATTAAAAAAAAACAGCTACACATTTCCACTTCAGCTTTTGACGGTCCAAGGATGAAGGAGATTGATATATGATTAAATTACATTCCTGCTTTAAGTAAGCAGCACTCCCATTTCATGCATAACATGACCCTAACCCCTCCTCCAGGTTCAAAGTGGATTTATTTTAACTCAGTTCTTGCAGTTTATTTTTCCCCAATTATGTCAGTGTGGTACTTTGCCTTTCTGTTCCTAACAGAAGTTTGGCTGCAATTCCTCAAACACTTCACTGCAGTCTCCTCTGAAAACAAGTCAAAGTACAAAGGATCCTCTAATCAATATGGTCTGAATGAAGGGAACTCATTCAGCTATAAAGACTACCTTCATCTGGAATATTTACAATGCAATTTCATTGATATTTTATTGATTGCTTCACCTTATATAAAAAAGGTGCTCCTTTTCCATACACATACATCCCTCACAAAAGCAAATGTGAACTTTGATCCATGGATGATTCCCAAGAATTTAGTTATTCTGATGAATATTTCAAGTTCATGCTTATGGTTTAATTAACGAGTTTGCTTGCATCATACCAGTCTTTTATCTTTAAAAAAAACAATGATATTACTCACGCCTATGATCTTCTGTTTACATTTGGCACAGTTGGGAGCGTGCTTATTTTCATAGCATTTTCCACAAAACACAGAGCCCTTTTCCTCAAAGAATCCTCCCTCAGTCAAGGCCGTTTTACACTGATTGCAGGTAAACTCTTCAGGATGCCAAGAACGGCCCAAAGCTACAAGGTAGCGACCTCTAAACAAATGGAACATACATCAATCAAAGTATGCAAATCTTTTTCTAACCCAGAGTTTGATGAAAAAGAGCACTCACTGTATAGCTGAGTACACATTTATGAAACTAAATTTTCCACTGCCGACAATGGGCCGACATTAATAACCCAGTATTATTAGACTAATTGTAAACACCTACATAGTTATAAAAGTGAAACAGAACATGTCAGTGCCACAGATTCATCTACTTCATAGTTTTTTTCAATCATGAGCAAAACTAACATTTCATACTGTGGCTATTATCAGATCTTAAGATTTCAGTATTTAGGTTAACTTTAAAAAGTCAAAAGGCCTACATTGAAAGATTATGCCTTGTTCAAATAATGATTTTGGAAGTGATACCTAATACCCCAATCATGTCAGATTTCACTGAAGCTAATCAGTTATTTCACAATATTCTTTAGTGGTTTACTTGGATGAGTTTCAACCTGTGAAAGTATAATGTATTGACAATTAAACAATTTCCTTTGGTTAAAATGAAATATCCATAGCATCAGCTAATCATATAAAAAGATGTAAAAGTTATGAACTCAAGCTAAAACAAATCATGGACCAATAAAACAACAAGAAATTGCAGTGGGTGAGAAATGTAAGAGAGAGAAGATCGCAATTGATGGCCCAAGAGTCAAATGCTGAGTAGCAAACTGTAAAGTACATTTTGTGCCACCAAGCAAAATAATCTATGAAAAGATATTACCATTACTGCAAGTTATTGCTCAAAATACAATTTTGACAATGAAAATGCAGAAAAACAAAAAAAGTTCATAGCCATATACAATTGTAGAGATATTAAGTTTAGCTTTATTTGTCACATGGACATTGGAACATTGAAAGATACAGTGAAATATCTTGTTTCTGTCATCAACCAAAACAGTCCGAGGATTTGTTGAGGGCAGCCTGCAAGTGTTACCATCTTCTGATCCACAATTGCTTAACCCATATGTTTTTGAAATATGGGAGAAAAGCAGAGCACACAAAGGAAACCCGTGTGATCATCAGTACAATACACAAACTCCTTACAGACAGCAGTACTCTAAAGCCTGATTTATACTTCTGCGTTAACTGGATGCCGTAACCTACGCAAGTGACCTACGCACGTTGTGAGCATTTATACTTGTGCGTTGGTGTGTCTGCGTTGCTCTGCAATTCACGCATGCGCACTCATCTGCCTGCGCAAGGCTTCACGGTCATGGTAGTCTTTCTCAGGGTAAACAAGAAGCGAGTGTCTTTTTTCGTAAAAGCGAAATGTGTCCTCCATAATTTCAGAGGTCTGTAAAGCTTTATGGAAAGCATTGCAGCCAGAGTTCCTTCCTTACCCTTCACTCGCCCAATGGGAAGCTATCGCAGCATAGGAAAACATGCGATGCTACCAAGTGGACCAATCACAGTTCTTACGGTCTGCGTTGCCGCGACGTGCGGTTACATTTTGAGACGGGGCGCGTCGCAGCAACGCAGGCTCTCGCGTAGGGTTCCACGCTGGCTTTGCGTAGGGTTTGCAGCGTTGCAGAACTTACAGCGACGCGTTGATGCAGAAGTATAAACCAGGCTTAAAGCTTTACGTTAACCACTTCACCCCTGTGCCACCCTTGCATGTATAAACTTGCCTAATACATGCAGAGTTAAACAATGAAAACAACTTACTTGTACAACTGAAGTTAGTTTAAATATGTTTAGCAAATTAGCTAATCCTCAACACAGGTTGCTTATCAAGGTGGCTTTTTCATATTCAGCAGCAGTTCACAAATTACAATTTGAAAGAACTCATGCAGAAGTAATACCTGATTATTGACTCCGTTTCTGTGCTTTAATGATCCTACTCAGTCATTCTGATGTGGCTATCCTCTGTCCTCCATGGGTTGTGTGCTCATGCTGACAATAGGTTTCACAGCCTGTCAAATTCCCCAATGTAATTTATAGCTGGAAATAGAATGTGTTCCCAGCTAATTCATGCTGTTCTTTCCTAAAATACATTCCAAATGGCATCTCTACATGGTGCAGAATCTGTTGACCCACACTGAAATCCTACTCCCTGCTATCTTGCCTTGCTCTGAGAATTGAGTTAGGGTTAATTTGGAATTTTAATAATGTAGGTTTAATCTCACAATTGTAAATTTCACAGTGCGAATTTGCTGACTTTGCAGAATTTACATAGGAAATTTTTGCATTCACCTGACCTTTAAAATTAATTCAGAATATAAATGTAAATACAATTAATTCAAACCTCTATCTACAATGCAAAAGAAAATAAATAAGCTAAATTTTAAGAGACTGCACTCTATTATTATAAGCATATAACTTGGTCAGTACAAATTGGAATTCTGCAAACACAGCTTTGAATGCAAAAGATTCAGTAGGTTTTCTCACCTTACTAAATTAAAGATTAATCTATAAATTAGTGATTCAACTTTTTCTTAAATATTAACGCAAACAACCGGGGAAAATATCTTTAGGGTGTTAAAGAAAACAGTGCTTTTTTTTTCATTTTCTTGAACACTTTAGTCCAGTGGTCCCCAACCTACGGGCCACGAAGAATGCAGTGGTGCAGCGGTAGCCGGAATGCACCCAACACATCTTTAAGGAAAAGCCAAAATAATCAAGCTAATCAATTAGGTGACGCAATCAGCAATTGCCTCCGATCTGGGCCGACATTTACGTGCCAGGCGGCACCTAATTAATTAGCTTGTTTATTTCGGCTCTTTTCTTAAAGATGTGCTGGGTGTGTTCTGGCTACCGCTGCGTCACTGCATTCTTCACGGCAATGTATCAGTCTGTGGCCCGGAGGTTGGGGACCACTGTTTTGGTCAATTTCGAAAATAGGATAAAGGAGTTGTGCAACTGGGCAAGGCCACTGAAGCAAGGTGTCCCGTGATGAACCCTGCAAGAATAGGGCAAAAACTAATACAATAAATATTATAAAATGGTTGCCATCTGCATTTTTACAGTCAAATAACAATCATTTAGCTGCATGTTCTTTTTTGTAAATAACTTTTCCTTCAGCATCTGAAACTTTAAATTGCAATCTTGACTTCATCACAACTCTGACCAAAATATTACAATATATTTTGCACTGTAACTACTTTTGACGATTCAGCATATCACAGCTGTTCCATTTTACAATATTACACATTCCTTCAATAGTTCTCATTTTATTCTCAGCAGTTCACCGAAATCATTACAACAAAAAAGGTGTCAGTGTTGTCCTCCATTCTTCATCCCTGGGTGTTATTACTATGATTACAAAAACTAAAGACTAAGAGCATAGATGTCAACAATGATCTAAAGATCATGTAAATTTTGGGGGTTAACAAGATGTATAAAGAGCAGCAAATGCATTTATCTAGTTGCTACAAAATGCTTTTTTAAAATTAATTTTATTGAGATACACCACAGAATAGATGGTGTATCTCAGTTATACTTTTCTAAACCAGCTACAAAAAAATCATAGGAGAGAGAAGTTTATAATTCTGGAAACACTAATTGCTGTGATTTGAAAAAAAATCTAATTTAATAAATTACTAAAAAAGTTAAAAGTTCAATTAAGTTGGAAACCTCTTAACAATTTTAAGAATCCTTCTGATCTCTTTAACAGTATCACATCATTGCTACAAATAGTGCACCTGCCAGCTGAGTGAGTTTTCCAGAGAAATCTGATAACAGTAATTGTTTCTAATCTTGTTCCATCACTGGCTTGTGAGGTCATGGCAATTCTCAACTGACAGTTAAATTCCAAAGTTGTCTTGATATTTGCCAGCTTTGTGGGGAGTGGAGTACTGTATTCAGGGAAAATCTGGATCCTGGGTTCTGAAATAAAAGTGGAGTCATTGCCAGTGGCATTACCAATCAATTCTTCAATATGCTCAAGAGAACAAATGTATGCAGAAGAGGCATAATTGTCTTTCCAAACAGGATCAGAGATCATATTGCTATTTATTATGGGCAATGTATTTAACTTTAAATTTTTATTTTCCTTTGCGTCCTACATTCCTATTCTCTACAAATTTGACTATTTTCTCTATACAGGACATTATAATTTATGAAGAGGTTCCATGCCTGTGTTTTGATAAACCTACTTGCCGAAAATTCACTTTCAATGCATTGGAGAATTTGAGTGCAAATTGCATTTGAATCATTTTGCTGACAACAATTTTGAGTTTGTTCTCAATGCTATTTCCAATTTCTATAATGAGAAAATTTCCAGGAACCAGCACCTTCAAGGAACATTGTAGAACATCATATTAATTCTTGCATTCATAGCATTGCTCAATTTGTGGTCACATGGTATAATATTGGGGGGGGGGGGAAATCAAAGTTATAATGCTTAGTAACCATGTGACAACAACGTAACTTTTAGTGTTTGAATGTGAATAATGTTTTACTGAACAATTTACTAATTTCCTTGGTATGCAATGATCTGTTTCTTAATAACTATTTAACCACTCATTAACTATGTAATCACTGAACTTTGGCTCCCCTGGAACTAAAAAGAGAAACAATTTTTTTTAATGTGTCCGTCAGGGCTCACCTGGGGCACATGTTGCTTTTATCTGATAATTTCTATGGGCACAAAGTACTGTGCTAACTTTACCTACAATGAATGGGAGTTGCACTTAAGAATTCATCTACTATCATCTTCAATTTGGACAATTTTAGGTGAATTGTGCTAGAAAAGTAGACCAGAAACCCTAAATAATTTTAATAATGACTAAGTGAAAGTTAAAGGACAAATAGCAAGCCTGCACATCCCTCAAATCTAGATAATTTGTATTGTTTTCTGCTGAGATTTTGGTAACTTTTTTTTGGCATGAAGTTATATTGGTAATGTCAGGGAAATGCAGCAACAGCAGAAGGTTTATACTCAGCTTGTAGGTAGATTGACCTGCATTAGGTTTTGGTAAGCAGATTTAAACCTGATTTCTATAATCATTTTACCATATAAAAGGGTGCAACATTTGTAAACAAAATGGTACTCCAAAATCAATCTTGAACTGTACTTCAAAAATCAACGTCGTAGTCAAATTTCTTGTCATATGCACAAGTACATGTAAGCAGGTGAAATGAAAACTTCACAGTAGCATCAGCGGTGCATAGTATCATTCAAGTAGTATTCTTAAGAAAAACGTAAAAGTCTTAGGCACATGTAAAATAATTCTGTAAAGTGAAGTTCAAAAATAATGAAATGAAAAGTTTCTAAATATCAAAAAAATTACTATAAAGAACAATATTTTAATCCCAGTTTAGATTCCTAGACAGGCTTGATGATGGTGAGACTCTGTAGGGGCCATATCATCTGTTGCAGAACTCCTTGTTCTTCTTCTTGCTGAAGGTAGTTCTTTATGACCTTGACTGTGTGTTTGGGGCTCACTGTCCTGCTGCAGAATGAAGTTGCGACCATTCAGATGCTTCCCTGATGGTATTGCGTGATAGATGAGAATCTGTTGGCATTTCTCAGCACTGAAGATTCCACTAATTCTCACCAGTTCACTAACTCCATTTGCAGAAACGCAGCCCCTAACCTGCAGGGAACCATTGCCATGCTTCACCCTTGGCTGTAGACACACATCCCTGTAGCATTCTCCAGCTCTTCTACATGCAAACAGTCTCCTGTGTAGGCCAAAAATTAAAAATTTTGATTCATTGTTCTAGAGCACTCACTGCCATTGTTCAACAGCGCAGTCCTTTTGTTTTTCAGTGTATGTTAGTCTCTTAGCTTTGTTTCCACTTCAGAGAAATGGCTTTATGGCAGCAGCTCTTCCATGAAGACCACTTCTGACAAGATCTCTCCGGATGTAGAGGAGAGTACTTGGGTTTCAGTGGTTTCTGTGAGTTCAGTGCTGGATTCTTTCAACTTATAAGGGATGTCAGTTTGGTGCACCTCACCTACTGCATGCAGTTTCCGTGGCTGACCACTGTTGCTGGTCCTCAATTTTGCCTGTTTCTTTCTGCTTCTTCAGAAGAGCTAGGCCAGTGCATTATGAAACTCTGGACTGTTGTGAAATTCCTGCTTGGGAGAGGCCTCGTTGATGCAGGATGACCACTTTGTGTCTTGTTGCTATGCTCACTCTTGCCATGGTGCAACAATTCATGAACTGAAGGGTAAAATGTCACATCTGCCACACCCTCACCTTTTACTTTGGTTGTCCTTCGCCCAGTTTAATTCTTTCTACAACCGTTTCTGTTTCAGTTCATCAGTTAGTTCATTCAATGCATTATATCATTGATCATTAGTACCTGTTTGTTATCTTTGTTTAATCATACACTGGGCTATATCTCTACAAAGTAATCAAGTTTTTATTTGATAGGTGGTCTATTACTTAATGTGTAACAAAATTCTTTAACAAAATACAAAAAAAATTTTCAGTAACAATTTCTTGGAAAATAAATGTTTGGAAATCTAAACTTTACTCTTTTCTACTAACACACTAACGCAGAATATGAAGCAAAGGTCTAAAACAAAGTTTATATTAAAAAATCTAGTGTGCTTCAAACTTCTGCACAGTACTGTAAATTAAGCACACGTTTTACAAGAAAAAAAACACAAACAGAACAAAAAAGCCAATTTGAGTGCAAAGTGATTAGAGTGGTCATAGTATTGCTAAAGTATGGCAGTAATTAAGGTTTTGCTGGTTGGTTCATGGATTGAATGAATGAAGGGAAGTAGCTGTTCTGGTGGGATGGGACTTCAACTTCCTGTACCTCCAAGAGCTATCATTAGTATACAATTTCATATTAAACTTTAGAGTAGTGTGTTTAAGTCCGAAACTAGAGATTTTATGTTGATCAAATTAATTATGAAAGAATTAAGTTAGATTGGAAATTTACATGAAAGCTTTGCTAATATAAGAGCAAGAACAGAAATTACTTGTACTACACACTTAGGAAGCTATGAAGTGATGTAGTGATGCGTGCAGCCCCATTAAGTTCCCATTAAGTGTCATATAGTCCAAGTTTCCTGGTCCAGATTTTTCTATACTTAAAATCCTTTTAAGTTTTGGGAAAGATGGGCCAAACATATACTCTGCTCTAAACAACAGGAATTCTGCAGATGCTGGAAATTCAACCAACACACATAAAAGTTGCTGGTGAACGCAGCAGGCCAGGCAGCATCTTTAGGAAGAGATGCAGTCGACGTTTCAGGCCGAGACCCTTCCTTCAGTTAGTCCTAACGAAGGGTCTCGGCCTGAAACGTCGACTGCACCTCTTCCTAGAGATGCTGCCTGGCCTGCTGCGTTCACCAGCAACTTTTATGTATGTTGCTCTGTTCTAAACAACAGTTCATGAATTGAGCTGGTCCAAATCCACTATTCTTTATTGTCTTATATTAGTTTTCTCATCCATTTCAAGTAAAATAGAGCCAAAAGTGTTTATGGCTGTATATAATTCAAAACATCAGAGTGATATTATTGTATATCTATTTTCCAAAGAATTGTGGTAGTGTTACACAAGAGCATAAGGAAGAACACTAGAAGTAGGCTGTCTGGCCTAGCAAGACAGCTTAGCCATTCAATATGATCAATTCTGATCAGGCCATTGACTCAACCCCACCTATCTGCCTTTCCGCCATAGTTTTGATGTCCTCAGCTATGCAAAAAAAAATCTAAATGTGTTTTAAATATATCTATTGAGGTATCACTGATTACCTTTCAAAGCTTTGAAGCAAAATAATTCCTTGTAGAATTCAGCAAGAAAGGAAAGAGGAAAAAGTGGATGAGTGATGAAGGGAGATCAAAAGGTGATGTCCCAGCTGAAGCCAAAAAAATATTCATGAGCAAAGGAGAGAAAGCTGCAATAGGAGAGAAAGACAAAGAACAGTCAAAATACACCAACAAAAAAACAATGATAGGGATTTACCATATTTTCTGACCTATCATGTGTAAACTGATAATAAGGCAGCAAGAAATAATTAAAAATCACCAAATGCTTTCACAAATATTCATTGATACTCCAACTATACCTAAGAAGTCACAAAAAATTAATCAAACTGCATAAGATAGCAAATGCTGCAATTCTGACCTAAAAATGAAAAATACCAAAAATACTCATCAGATTAAGCAACATCTGTGGAAAGAGCAAAATGCAGACTGGGTGACTGCTTTCCTGAACACCTCCATTAATTACATAAGATTGGCCCAGAGCCTCCAGTTTATCATCAAATTTCCACACTGAACTTGGTCTTTGGTCCCTTATACCACCGCACAGAAAATCATCATCATTTGACTGGGCGCACTGCCACTCCACGGATTCAACACAAGTTTCAGACGATGTGCCTTTCCAGATTGTGTCAGCACTGGCCAGTCATCAAATTGTAATGTTATTTCAACTTTTTTTCTCTCCACACTTTCTGTCTGACCCAGCTTTCTTTGTTACTGAAGTTTTCTGGCACCATTTTTCCCCACTCCTTTGTGCTCATTCATCTCCTTCAGTTTTCAACTACTCCTGGTCGATCAGCTGTGAGTGATAAATCTTCCCAGATGGCCTCCCCAGCTTTATTGCCATAACAACATTTGAACATATAATTTAGGAGCTGAGCCTACATTATTAAGGCCATTGCTAATCAGAAAATATTTCAACCTATCCCAAGTGACCTTTCACCCTTGCTTATTAAGAATCTGTCTACTTTTGCCTCAAAATTTTTAAAGCTTCTGCCTAAACTATTCTTTGTGGAACATTGCTCCAAACACTCACAACTGTCAAAGAAAAAATATTTGCCTCATGTCTGTATTAAATGGGCTTCTCCTTTTCATCAGAGTGATCCCCTGTTCTAGTTCCTCCCACATGAGCAAACGTCTGCCCAAAGTTCAAAGTAAATTTTTTTATCAGTGTACATACATGTCATCATATGTCATCACCTTGAGCTCAATAAATCAAACAACCATAATAGAATCAATGAAAGTCCATACCCACAGGGTGGACAAGCAGTGTGCAAAAGACAACAAACTGTACAAGTGAAAAAAGAAAGAAAAATAATGAATAGATAAGTAACAAATATCAAGAACATGAGATGAAGAGTCCTTGAAACTGAGTTCATAGGTTGTGGGAAGAGTTCAGTGATGAGGCAAGTGAAGTTGAGCAAAGTTATCACCTCTGATTTAAGACCCTGATGGCTGAGTAATAATAATTGTTCCTGAACCTGGTGGTGAGAGTCCAAAACCTCCTGTACCTTCTTTCCTGATGGCAGCCACAAAAAGGGATCATGCTCTGGGTGGTGGGAGATCCCTGATAATGGATGCTGCTTTTCTGTGACACCGCTCTATGTAGATGTGTTCAATGGTAGGGATGGCTTTACCCATGAGGTACTGGGCCATATCCACCACTTCTCGTAGGATTTTTCATTTAAGGGTATTGGTATTTTCATACCAGGCCGTGATGCAGCCGTCAATATACGATTCAGCACACATATTAAAAAAGTTTGTCAAAGTTTTAAATGTCATGCCAAATCTTGGCAAACTTCTAATTAGAGGTACTGTCACATTTTCTTCATAACTGTACTTACGCTGGGCACAGGACAGGTCCCTTTGAAATGATAACTCTGATGAATTTGAAGATGCTGACATTCACCCACACCTATTTTGTACAAAACACTCAGGATTTTCTATGTTTCAATCAATTTACATCTTATTCTTGTGAACTCCATGAGATACAAGCCTCGACTGTCCAAACTGGTCTTATAAGACAATACGTCTTTCTATCAATCCTTCTCTCAAAGCAATAACATTTTGGTCTCATCCCACCACCAACAGTTCTCTCCACCTTGTCCCTCCTTTTCAACTTAAAATAAGCTTGTTTTCTAAGTTGCTTGAGATTTGATGGAAGGAATTTACTTGGAATTTTAAGAGTTCCTCTATCTACAGATGCTGCCTGACCTGCTGAGAATATACTTGATGCTGTAACTAATGAACAGTTATACTTGTATTCTTTACTCACTTGATGACCTTGTTACAATGCGCACACACTGGAGTCCTGTTTGTCCCTTCGGGTGCCTGCTGAGCTGCCTGGACAATAGAGTTTCGATTCTGCTGAGGGGTTGGTTGAGCAGGCTGAGTGTATTTAGTCATTATGGTGGTAGTTTTGTTTGGTGCATATTTCTCTGCAAAGGAATCATCCACCACCCAAGGTGGTCTACAACGTGGAGCAGAAGGAACTGGAGCATCCCTTGGGTCAGGTTTCCCTGAAAAAGAAATCAAGGCAAATAATGAGACATTTTCTCCAATGAGATACCTTACAAACATATGAAATAGTAGCAGAAGGCAGCCATTTGGCACAAGTTCATTAAACACACTGCTTACCTGATTTTAACCACTTTGATTGTAATTTTCTAGTTGTGCTAGTGGATTTGCATTCTAGGAATTCCATAATTTAACTGAAAGCTGATTTTTTTAATACATAGGGTAAACTATGGAAATTTAATTATACAATATTTCAGATTATTGCTCACTTATTATTATTGAGATTGATGGATGAAACACAACAAGCCATAATCTTCTTCTGGTAATCAATAAGAGCAATAACGTGCCAGCAATGCAAGGGATTTCACAATTTCATCATATTTAGTTATTCAGAATCTCTTCAACTCACAGCAACTCAAACTCCAATTAATCTGTCCCTTAAAATAAGCTAGTCAAGCCCAGATACAGTATGCCATCAAAGATCCTTGGTTGCCAGATCCTCCATGTCAGAGAAACCTTTGTCGGAGTTAATAAGGGAGGATCTAATCCAAGAAAGAAGCAGTGAAAAGAATCAGAATCTGGTTTAATATCACTGGAATGTATTGTGAAATTCATTAACTTCATGACAGCAATACAATGAAATACATGATAAGCAAATATAGAGAAAAATTTGAATTACAGGAAGTATATATACGTCTATTATATAGTTAAATTAAAATAACTATTGCAAAAAAAAAAAAAAAGTCCTCTTGTATTAGCCATTCTTGCCATGGAAAAATTCTCTGGCTATCCACTCTGTCTATTCCTCATCATCTTGTACACATCTATGAAGTCATCTCTAATCCTTATTGCTCCAAAGAGAAAACTCTAACTTGCTCACCTATTTTCATTAGACATGCCTTCTAGTCCAGGCAGCATCTTGGTAATCTCCTCTGCAATGTCTTTAAAGGTTCCACATCCTTCCTATAACGAGGTGACCAGAACCGAACACAATATTCCAAGTGTGGTCTAAAGAGTGTTTTATAGAGCTGCAACATTACCTTGAGGCTCTTTATCTTAATCACCTGACTAATGAAGATTGATACACATAATACACCTTAACAACAGTATCAAATTGCGTGGTAACTTTGAGAGATCTAGGGACGTGGACCCCAGATCCCTCTGGTCTTCCACATTGCCAAGAATCCTGCCATTAAACCCTGTATTCTTCCTTCCAATCTGACCTTCCAAACCGAATCATTTCACACTTTTCCAGGTTGAACTCCATCTGCCACTTCTCGGCCCAGAACTGCATCTGGTCAATGAGCCTTTACAACCTGCCACAACACTCCACACTCTCCACAACTCCACCAACTTCCATGTCACAAGAAGTCAGGGATCTGTCTCAAATAGATTCTCTTCTATGGAGTTGAAGGAGTAGCTAAATAGAATGGAGGATTGAACAGAGGGAATTCATTGGTAGCTAGGACATGTAGAATTGTTTTATCATAAGCAGAGCTTATTAACTATATTATTGATCTGCATTACAAAGATACAAAAGTTTATTTTTAAAACCCTTACTATTATTGATTGGCAGTATATTATGGACAGTGAAAATTAGTTGTAAAATACTATATTTAGCAATTGACCAAACAATTGAAAATCAGATTTTTCTAGGGCTAGTATTAGAGGGATGCTTACAATTTCATACAAACTAAATTGCTCTATTAAGGTGGATGCTAATTAATCTAAATAAGTAATTAGCAATAGATTCAAACTAAAATCACTAAGATGAAGGTAATACTTCCAAAGTATCTGCCACCATTTACTTACATAGTGTTGACTACCAGGAAATTCAATACTACCGCAGGGACAGTTCTAGCAGTCAATAATGGGTTACACAGTCTAGTTCCTAGTTTCTTGATTGAAGGAAGATAACCACACCCTCACTAGACAGCTCCTTGGCTGAGGGAGCATCCAGGAATTAGAAGCAAATTTACAGTGTTGGACCTCAATAACATTCACCTCAGCATAAATTCCCTAGCCACACACTGATTGGCATCCTGAAACAAAGAGGGGCAGCATGGTAGCGCAGTGGGTAGTGCGACGCCATCACCGCTCAGGGTGTCAGAGTTCAGGGTTCAACTCTGACATTGTCTGTAAAGAGTCTGCACATCTTCCCTGTGGGATGTGTGGGTTTTCTTCGGGTGCCGTGGTTTCCTTCCACAGTCCATAGATATACTGGTTAGTAGGTTAATTGGCCATTGTAAGTTGTCCCGCGATTAGGCTTTGGTAAAATCGGGGGTTGTAGGGCGGTGTGGCTCAAAGGACCTGTTTTGCACTGTATCTCTAAATAAAAATTTAAAAAATATTCTGTAACCATAGTATTAAAATAACTAGATTGTTATATAACCTACCTGGCTCACTAATGTACTCCTGGCACTAAAATGTGCCATTCTTACCCCCTTTGGCCTACAGGTAGACAGTATGGCCTATATGACTGGCATCTCCTTAGCGCAAGGGGTTTAGATGGGGCGGAGTTTGTTAGGTGTGTTCAGGAAATTTTCCTGATGCAATATGTAGATAAGACAACCAGAGGAAAAGCTGTACTTGATCTGGTATTGGGAAATGAACCTGATCAAGTGTGATAGCTCTCGGTAGGACAGCATTTTGGAGGTAGTGACCACAACTCTATCTCCTCACCATAGCGCTGGAGAAGAATAGGAGCAGACAATTTGCGTAAACATTTACGGGGTAGGGGGAAATATGATGCTATTAAGCAGGAAATTGGGAGCATAAATAGGGAGCAGATGTTCTCAGGGAAATGCACAGCAGAAATGTGGCAAATGTTCAGGGAACATATGCGTGGAGTTCTGCATAGGTATGTTCCATTGAGGCAGGGAAAGGATGGTAGAGTTAAAGAACCATGCTGTACAAAGTATGCAGAAAATCTAGTTAAGGAGAAAAGCTTACAAAAGGTTAAAGAAACTAAGTACTGTTAGAGCTCTAAAAAAATGACAAGGTTGATAGGAAGGAGCTTAAGAATGGAATTAGGACAGCCAGAAGGGGCCATGAGAAGGCCTTGGTGATCAGGATTAAGGAAAACCCCGAGGTATTCTACAATTATGTGAAGAGCAAGGGGATGAGCCGTGTGGGAATAGGACCAATCAGGTGCGACAGTGGAAACGTGTGCATAGAATTGAAGGAGGTAGCAGAGGTACTTAATGAATACTTTGCTTCAGTATTCACCAGGGAAAAAGACCTTGGCAATTGTGGAGATGACTTACAGTGGACTGAAATGCTTGAGCATATAGACATTAAGAAAGAGGAGGTTTTGAAAAGCGTTAAGTAAGATAAGTCACTGCTACTGGATGAGATATACCCCAGGCTACTGTGGGAAGCGAGACAGGAGATTGCTGAGCCTTTTGTGATGATCTTTGTGTCAGCAATAGGGACGGGAGAAGTACTGGAAGATTGGAGGGTTGCAAATGTTGTTCTCTTGTTCAAGAAAGGGAGTAGAGATAACCCAGGAAATTATAGACCAGTGAGACTGACTTCAGTGGTGGGCAAGTCGTTGGAGAAGATCATAAGAGGAAGGATTTATGAGCATTTGGAGAGACAATATGATTGGGGATAGTCAGTAT
This sequence comes from Mobula birostris, assembly GCF_030028105.1. Lineage (NCBI taxonomy): Eukaryota > Metazoa > Chordata > Chondrichthyes > Myliobatiformes > Myliobatidae > Mobula > Mobula birostris. The sequence continues at coordinate 135,911,109 of NC_092376.1, forward strand.
GGCTTTGTCAAGGGCAGATCATGCCTTACGAACCTGACTGAATTCTTTGAGAGGGTAACAAAACACATGGATTTCATTAAGGCATTTAATAAGGTTCCCCATGCAAGTCTCTTTCAGAAAGTAAGGAGGCATGGGATCCAAGCAGACCTTGCTTTGTGGATCCAAAATTGGCTTGCCCACAGAAGGCAAAGGGTGGTTGTAGGTGGTTCACATTCTGAATGGAGGTCGGTGACCAGTGGTGTTCCACAGTGATCTGTTCTGGGACCCATCCTCTTTGTGATTTTTATAAGTTACCTGGATGAAGAAGTAGGAGGGTAGATTAGCAAGTTTGCTGATGACACAAAGGTTGGGGGTGTTGTGGATAGTCTGGAGGTTTGTCAAGCGTTACAGTGGGACTTCAATAGGATGCAGACTGGGCTGAGAAGTGACAGATGGACTTCAACCCAGATAAGTGTGAAGTGGTTCATTTTGGTAGGTTCAATTTGAAGACAGAATATAATATAAATGGAAGACTCTTGGCAGTGTGATGGATCTGAGAGATCTTGGGGTCCGTGTCGATGGGACACCCAAAGCTACTGTACAGGATGACAGCATTTGTTAAGAAGGCGTATGGTGTGTTGGCATTCATCAACCGTGGGACTGAGTTCAAGAGCCGTGAGGTAATGTTACAGCTATACAAGAAATTAGTTAGACCCCACTTGGAGTACTCTGTTCAGTTTTGGTCACCTCACTACAGGAAAGATGTGAAAACTACAGACAGAGCGCAGAGGAGATTTTTTACAAGGATGTTGCCTGGATTGGAGGGTATATCTTACGAGAATAGGTTGAGTATATTGGCCTTTTCTCCTTGGAGCGATGAAGGATGAGAGGTGACCTGATAGAGGTGTATAAGATAATGAGAGGCATTGATCATGCAGATAGCTAGAGGCTTTTTCTCAGGACTGAAATGGCTAACACAAGGGGGCATAATTTTAAGGTGCTTGGAAACAGGTACCGAGGGGATGTCAGGGGTTAAGTTTTTCCACACAGAGAATGGTGAGTGCGTGGAATGCACTGCCGGCAGCAGTGGTGGAAGCGGATACAATAGGGTCTTTTACCAGCTTCTTAGATACGTACATGGAGCTTAGAAAAATAGAGGGCTGTGCGCTAAGGAAATTCGAGGCAGTCTCTGGAGTAGGTTACATGGTCGTCACAACACTGTGGGCCGAAGGACCTGTAATGTGCTGTAAGTTTCTATGTTCTATGTAGCTTCAGATGTTTCAATGTGATTGTCTTTTTAAGTACTTCCTCATTTGAGGGGCAATTAAGGATGGACAATATATGCTGGCATTGCCAGCAGCGTTTACAGTACTTCTGCATGAATAATTAAAAGCATAGTTAATTTTTAGCTATGCAAACCCTCTGTTTAATCTCTACCTGTACAGCTGCATGTTCTGAATATGATAACTTAGAAATGTTATACAAGCTTGAAGCAAAGCCAGCAGAACAGATTAAATTGAGAAGAACTGGATGAAGAATGCTCATAAGGAGTACACTGATTAGCAACTCTGCAAAGATTGGCAATCTTAAAACTAGAAAATATACCATTTAAAAAAAAACTCTAAATGAATACTTCACTCAATATATGATGCATACATGAACCACTTGCAAAAAATAAGCAGAGTGCTACCTCAGTTACCACCTTTGTATCAAGGTCAATGGATGTTTTAAAGAACCCAGGAACTGAAACCAAGGCAGGTGGATAGATTTACACAACACTTTTTTTTGCTGTAGAAGAACTGAATGTTAGAACAGGCCAGAGGGACTGGGTGATCTAATCCCCTACTCACCTTGCTTTTTGCAATTCATCTTTGTGACATGGGCATCACTGACAAGCTAAGGATTTCTTACCCATCCCTGAATGCCCATGAAGTGATGAGTCACTTGTAGACACTCGTAGGATGCTTTTGGTTAAAGGATTCCAGGATTTACACTCAGTGACAGTGAACAACCAGTGGTTGCTAAGTGCTGTGGAAGAAACCAGAAGTGAGTGGTGTTCCTCTGCACTTGCTGCCCTTCCTTTGGAGGAGGTGCCAACAATGTGGTACCTGGGCAAGTAACTGCAATGAATTTGGAGGTACTAACAATGTGGTTCCTAGACATGTAACTGCAGTGGATTTTATAGATGGTACACACAGTATAAATAGCACATTGGTGGTAGAAGGAATAGGGTTGTGGATGAGGTGACAATTGAGCTTACATCTACTTAGGAGCTGTTGCTGCTGCACCTGAACAAACAAGTAGAGAGCACTGCATCATACTTCTGACTTGTGTTGATGGGGCAAAGGCCTTAGGGTGTCAGGAATCACTTGTCACAGGACACCCAGCTGCTGATCTGTTCCTGAGACCACTATATTTATGTTGCTGATCCAACTGAGATTCTGGCAATCTCCAAAACATTGAAGGTCAGAGATTAAGAAATGTCAAGGCTAGCCATTTCAACTCTCTCAGAGACTATCACTTCAGTGACAGTAATGTTACTTGCCACTTAATAGCTCATGGGTGAATGCGTCTCAGTCTTGCTCTTTGTAGGGATGGGCTATTTTATTTGCTGAGCAGCAATAAATGGAATTGAATATCGTGCACTCAGCAGAAAACATTCAATAAGTTTTTTTTTTGTAGTGCAATGACAAAGTTTTAATACAAGACTTCACAAGTAGAGATTCTGACCACATTTCCTAACTCAGATGTAACCAGTTCTGCTTTAAAGTACAATCAATCACAAAGAGGTCCAGGCACAAAAAAAGATAGATCTTCTGGTTAGCACTTGCAGTGATCCTCAAATTCACTCTGGGTGTAAATTCCACATGTTCTTTCTGCTGATGTATATGGTTTAGCAAAGACAGGGATCAACTCATATTACCTCAATAGTGTTATCCATTGATAAAGCAATTGATGTTGATCAGGTTTGGATTGATTGGCTTCTGATAACCATGGAAGCGTGGTGTGACTCCCACCACTGGAGTGTTTTCTATTATCAACACTTCCACTAAGAAGTTAATAAAGACAAAATTTACATGATGACAAGAAGTTGTTTTAAAATGTCAACAGCCTGAGGGGGATCATTGAATTCAATTACAGTGATGACAGAACCGTTAAAAGGGAGATATTTTAATTAAGACTGACCTCCTTCCACAGAAGGTGTGAGCTCTCCTGTTGCCTCTAATTCGAAAGGCCTAAGTGAAACTAGAATACAGCCCAGGGCAATTCCAGTTTATGTTCTAATCCCATTCTAAACCATGGACTGAAAACATACATCAGACAAGAATATCTACCTAGCGGAGATCAGAAGAGTTTCATAGTTGTTTTATCAGTTTGGGAAAGAAAACTCTTCTGGAAATAGCAAATTTGGAGAATGAATTTCTGTTATTTGACAGGTTTCATTGTTTCTGTTTATTGCCCTGTACACAATTTTATTTAGCCTGTACTTATTCATTTGTGTGTTTTCTTGTGTACGAGTTCAGATCTCTGTGTTGTTCACATCCTAAAACTATTAACAAAATTAGCAACTCTCAAATAAATGCCACAGGAACTCAGCAGCTCAGGCAACATCTATGGAAATGAATAAACAGTCGATGTTTTGGGGTGGAGACCCTTTATCAGGACTGGAAAGAAAGGGGGAAGATACCAGAATAAGTGGGGGGAGGCAAAAGAATACAAACAAGAAGTTGATAAGTGAAGCCAGGTGGTTGTGGAAGGGGAGGGAGTAAGAAGCTTGGAGCTGATAGGTGGAATTGGTAAAGTGCTGGAAAAGAAGGAATCTGATAGGAATAGACCATGGGAGAAAGGGAAAGGGAAGGGGCTCTAGGGGCGGATGATAGACAGGTGAGCAGAAGAGAAAAGGCAAAAGGAAACCTGACATAGATTGAGGGACCACGTTGTTGAGCACCTTTGTTCCATTCACAAAATATTGTATCCCGCACTCTGGATGTGACCACCTCTACACTGGTGAGACATAATGTAGACTGGGGGACCGCTTTGTCGAGCATCTTCACTCCTCTGCAAAAAGCAGGATTTTCCAGTGGCCAACCATCTTCACTATAATCCTCAGTCCCATTCCAACATGTCAGTCCATGGCCTCCTCTACTGCAATGATGAAGCCACTCTCAATTTGGAGGAGCAACACCTCATATTCTGTCTGGGTAGCCTCCAACCTGATTGCATAGATTTCTTCAATCTCTCCCCCTTCCCCGATTCCCACTCTTACGTCTTCTTCTCTCCTCACTTGCTTATCACCTCCCTCTGGTGCCCATCATCCTTCTCTTGCTCCCATGGTCCACTCTCCTCTCCTATCAGATTCTTTCTTCTCCAGCCTTTTACCTTTTCCACCTATCATCTCCTAGCTTCTTACTTCATACCCCCTCCCACCCACCTGGCTTCACCTACCACCTCAAGCTTAAAATCCTCTCCCTCCCCCACCTTCTTATTCTGGCTTCTTCCCCACTTCCTTTTCTATTCTGATGAATGGTCTCTGCCCGAATATATATATTTATATATTATGTGCGTGTGTGTTTTTAAAATTGTCTTTATATCTTCAGATACAGTGTCGAACAGGACCTTTGGCCCTTTGAGCTGCGTCGACCAGCAACCCTGATTTAATGCTAGCCTAATAATAGGACAATTTACAATGACCAATAGACATAACAACTGGTACAGCTTTGGACTGTAGGCAAAAACCAGAGGTCACAGAGGAAACTCACGTGGTTATGGGGATAATGTACAAACTCCTTACAAACAGCAGTGGGAATTGAACCTGGGTCGCTGGTACTGTACACTGTAGTGCTAACCACTACACTATTCCCAGCATCTGCAGAATCTCTTATGTTAAAATTAACAACGGTTAGTTTTAAGCTTTCTCTCTGGGGTTTATATTGTAGCATTCACTTTCTCATTGAAAATCACTGCATGTTGTGAAATATTTTTAGTTAAAGCTAAATTGTAGGTTGCTTGATTTTAATCATGGCCGATGTTTATACCCAGCTTCAGTTTCAAATTCCAACTAATCTCAACATAGTATTGCTGGTTCACTTGCAAGAGGACCCAAGGCAAATAGTTAAATGTAAATATGTATGTTCTATTTAAATATGTCTGACTGCTGCATGTTTTTGAAATAAACAAGTACTCAAGTTCAGATTTGGAGATTGGGATATTTTATAGCCACTGCCATTCAAATCCACAGGTTTCATTAAGACTCTTCAAAGAAACAGTGCCTGAGTGGAAATGTAAAGAAGCCAGACACATTCTATAACTGCTGATTGAATATTTACTAATGCAACTTCATAAAGTACTTTGGCTGATTTGAGTGCTACATTATTCAAAGTTTTATAATGCAAGGAGAAAATAAATTGGGAATCAGTGAAAAATGTGCTGTTACTATAAAAGCACATTCATACCCATTTTTAAATGAAATAGAACAGCCTGGAGCACGGTTTAGTACTCGAGATAACTTGCTGAGATTAAAACCACAAGAAAATTCTCATGGAAAGACAAGCTACAGCTGTGGCTAAAATAGTATAAGAAAGCATATCCTTAGAAAATTTTGGCTTAAGGGGATTATCTACGAGTTTTCTGAAATGCAGAATGTTGTAGAATGAAGCAAAAAGAAATTAAAAACAAATAAAACTATTATTTAGGACAGGCATCAGCAAGAAGATGGATAGAGATGTCACAGGGGTAACATATGAAGAGAAAAGGTCAAAATTTGAACTTGTATTCAAGGGAAAAGTAGAGATATTTCAATATGAAATAGTCGTTTTGTATACTTTTGCTACATCTTCCTCATTATACCATTAGAATGATCTGCAACACTTCACACAGTGAACTGCCATTTTAAATACTGAATTATATACATCACATACCAAGCCATCAGATGTTAATATTCATATGGACATGATTAAATACAGAAAATGAATTCAATTTAGTAATCAAAATCTGAAAACAAACATAATGAAGAAGGATAATTTATTCTGGCACAAGAAGCACAAAATGCTGGAGGAGCTCAGCATGTCAGGCAGCATCTATGGAGGGAAATAAGCAGTCAATGTTTTGGGCCAAAACCTTCATTAGGACTCGAAAAGAAAGGGACAGAAGCCAGAATAAGGTGGAGGGTGGGGAGAATATACAAGCAAGCAGGCAAGAGGTAAGACCAGGTGGATGGGTGGGGAGGGGGACATGAAGTAAGAAGCTGGGAGCATACAGTGTATGTAGAAGAGGTGAAGGACTGAGAAAGAAGGAATCAAATTGGAGAGGACAGTGGACCATGTAAGAAAGGGAAGGAGGGGAAGCTAGAGGGAGGTGATGAGCACATGAGGAAGAAAAAAGGGGTGAGCACATAACCAGCATGGGGAATGGAAAGAGAGAAGGAGGGAGGAGAAATTACCGTAAGTTAGAAAAATTGATTTCATGGCATGAGGTAGGAGGCTACCCAGACAGAATACGAGATGTTGCTCCTTATTCTGGTTACTCTCTTTCCCCTTCTCTTTTCCTCAACTGTTATCACCTCCCTCTGGTTCCATTCCCCCTTCCCTTTCCTCCATGGTCCACTGCCCTTTCCTATTAGATTTCTCTTTCTTCAGTCCTTTATCTCTTCCTAACTCCTCCCAGCTTGTTACTTCATTCTCCCTCTCCACACCCCCTCCGTCCCCATCAACTGGCCTCACTTATCACCTGCCAGCTTGTACTCCATTCATTTTTCCCAACACCTTACTCTGGCTTCTTCCCCCTTCCTTTCTTGTCCTGATGAAGGATTGCTGCCTGAAATGTTGACTGTTTATCCTGCTCCATAGATTCTGCCTGACTTGCTGAGCTCCTCCAGCATCGTGAGCAATGCTCAAGATTTCCAGCATCTGCAGAATCTCAAGTTTATCATTTAATCAGGATCTCTGAAGAAAGTTTTCATATTTTCTATTTGGGGCCAAAACCAAACGTTACACCATTCAGTGATACTATCCTCCGATGTTTTCATAAAAAGGTTCAGAACTGATTCCAGAAGCATCCGATTTTTCATCAGCAAGATAACCTAAAACATGACGTTAAAACTTACCCTCATCAGTCTAGGGAGCCTACACTATATTTGTGAAACTCAGAATCAAGAGGAGAATGGCTTAACCTGTATGGACTTTACATTGAACTTAACTACTTCAGGTTATACTCCCTGAAGTATAGGGTGACACTGATTCTGCTATTACATTTTCATATTGCTCTTGACTAATCTATTCAGTTTTTTCCACTTACCACACTTTCATAATTTTGGCAGAATTGCCTGAACCATCTCATTTAAAAAGAATTTTGACAGGCAGGTAAGCAGGCAGGGATGGAGGAGTAGAGAGAAGTTTCAATTGGCATCATGGTCAGTACAGACTCCCTGGGTCAAAGTGCCTGTGCTAAACACTTGGACGTTCGTCTGCTCTCCATCCTGTAACAAGGTTCTCTTTTGTTCTTCCTTTCCCTTCCTCATTCCCTGCTACGGTACCCATTTAAAACATGATATCCAGGTCATCAACAGATTGTAAGGCAGTTTGGCAGTCATGGCACTCGTCAAAGATTTAAAGATAAATCTCAGCTGAACCACAACTGCAACACCTCACAATGGAAGACACATCTTTTAGCTGAGACGTTAAAACAAGAAGTCATCTGCTTTCACAACATTATGGTCAACTATTATCCTTTTAATATTAGCATTTTATCAAAGAAGAATCTAGTCACCATCACACTGATATTTTCAGGAGCTCAGTGTTTGTAATTTGTTAGAATCAGAACACATTTTCAGATCTTCTTTATTGGTCTTGAGGTGTTATGGAACTTCCCAGAGAAGATGTAACAGGCAATATACAAAATCAAATATCTTTTTACATTTCTGTCTAATGCTGACAAAAAGCTTAAAATATCATTTTGGTCTTTCAGTCCATTGATGATGTCCAAACTGAGTATTTTGTCTATTTCCATTTTCCCTATAAATTTAGACATCTACATTTGCTTGTATATTTGCTAAATTTTGATGACAGAATACAAACTAAAGCTGAAAATATTTGGAATCATCTCAACCTCACAATGAATAAACAACCTATGAACACAAAAATATTACCTGGATCTTCAAAGATGTTGGAGGTGGGCTCAAGAGCAGAAGCTAGATCAAATGTATTCTCTGCAGCACCTGTCCCAGGGCTAAAATAACAAGAATAAACCTCAATGCTAATCTCGTCAGAAGACAATTGATAAGTATTTTGGTTAAAGACTCTAAACATATACATTGAAATTTTAAGTCAAATGATTACCTGAACAATGACAGTAAATTTAATCTGAGATGAAGACATTATATAGTTAGTTAAAACACTCAAAAATAACATCAATTATTTTGTCATAATGCACCAATAAAGCAATGGATTACTGTGGTGGAACTGAATTGCATCATGATTTAGGGCCTAAAAATGAAACACGAAAATATTTTATGAAACATTATATGGATTAGTTTACTTAAAGTGAATCTTGAAAAATCCAAGGTATCTCATAATAAATAGAACCATTATAATTGTACTGGGAAATTCTTACAATTTTAATGACAGAGTTCCATTATGACAAAGCAAACAGAAAAAAAGTCATGAGAACCACAATTTAGTAAACTATATGCTGTGACAGATAACAGAAGAAAAATGCAATAATGCTGACCATTTATATTACTGACAATATACAAATCTAGTATGACTCTTTCGGCCAATTTTGTTTCCTTCTCTCCTGAGGGCAACATCACAAAACAAGGTTAAAGATGAAAAATGACAGCAAGGAAGTAATAGTAAACAGCTATCTTTATTAATTCTTCCTCTCCACTAACTCAGAGCATGAAAATAAATAACATTACTTCTCCTGTCCATCTGGCTGATATGAGCTAACTCAGTATAAGGAGATCTGTAAATACTTTTCTGTGTGAATTAATCAAGCATTCAGGCACAAGGAGATCGAAAACAAAAAATAAAAACTACGTATAAATCATCAACAATCTGTGGTTTTGTTTCATTTTGAAAATTAATAAGCCTTACAATAATGCAGGAACAATGATGATAAGAACTTCATAAAATGTATGCACTAATATCTTCCTATTCTATCCTGACTCCAAACACAGCCACCTCTCACCCCATTTCCTGCAAACAAAGGATCGTGTAGAATTTGTGATTATAAAGAAGATGGTTTTATTTTTTAAAAAAACAGCTGCTATATTGCAAGCACCTTTAGGCCTTGGTGGAGGATCTCAATCGAAATCTGCCAAGCACATTGAGAGAATGTTTCCGTTGGTAGGAGAGTGTAGAATCTGAGAGCACAGACTCAGAATAAAGGAACATCCCTTTAAAACTGAGATGATGAGGAATTTCTTCATCCAAAGGGTGATGAATCAGTAGAATCCATTGCCAGAGAGGGTGATGAAGGCAAGACACTGGGTATATTTAAGGAAGAGATTGATCGGTTTTTGATTACTAAGGGAGTTAAAGAAAATGAAAAGGCAAGAAAATGGGATTGAATAATATCAGCCACTATCACCGGCAGAGCAGACTGGATGGGTAAAATGGCCTAATTCTTCTCTCAAGTACTAATGTCTTAAAACAATTACATGCAGAGCATAGTACAGGGGTCCATAGGTACCAAAATCCAACCAACTAGACAATAGCACATTCCTAATGTAACTGCAAATGAAATAGGTGCCTATATAATTTGTTACAATATGCAGTTCACTTGAATCTTAAACCTGCACTTTTGCTTATGAACTTTCATCTCTATTGTATGCACAATATAGTGTTTACTTACAACTCAATTTCCAAAATCTAATTCCACAGACTTACGTGGGATTTCTGCTCCATCACATCTTTCATATGCTACAATTAAAGTCAGTTTCATTTCCTGACATGAATACAGCAGAATTTCCTGTTACAGTGCCTTGGAAAGTAATAACAAAATTCATAACTCTTTATACTCAAGACTTTGACAACTCTTTGTGCTTCAGTAGTCTAGGCTTCAGGCTAAATACACAGCATGACCAAGTAATGTACTCTACAATATATTTCTTAGAAAATATTAAGAATTATTAGAATGGTAAATATAACTAAGGGTGGTACAATTAACTTAGAATGGTATAAAATTTCAGTGTTTATAGATTCTATCTGCTTTCAGTTTGATGAATATTTAATAAGCTAGTTAAATATAAAAGTGCCTCCAGTGTTAACTTCTGTTGTACCTCATTTTTAAATAGCTATGTTTTTGAAGAGATTTATGTAAATTAGTTAAGTCAATATACTGCTGTATTCAAATTTGAGTTGTTGATTTGAAGTTGGTGATTATTAGTCTTCTCAGAGGCTAATGTCCAAACAAGAAACATAAAACTGATTTCACATAACAGACCATAAATAATTAGTTGTAATATTTTCAATATAATAGATTCCAATACCAACTTTCTGTGCATTTAATTTCAAATTTACCTATAGCACACACAATCATCAACCTTAATATATATTAAAAAGTGTTTGCTTAAAAATGAAAGCAAGTCTGCTTAAATAAAACAATTAAGAATGTTCAGAATTATTTGTTTTAAATCTATGCATGCATTTTGCGTTTCCTCAGTTCTATACCCATTATTTTCATTTTACTTCGGCGATTATCTACATCTGATGCTTTGGTTTTTCTTAAGACTGCTCCATTGAACCCCAGAGGAAAAGTTTTGGATTTTGTCATCTGGGATCAATTTTAATTCTTTGCATTCCTGCTGGAGCTGTTAATCTGATAAACTACTTAACAACTCCTACTGTTCCCTCCTCCCAACCTACCAACTGCCTCAAAAATAAATTACAGAATTAATGCGAAAAGTAGGTAGCATAATTGTCCCTTTGCTTCCAAGAGCACTTTGGAAACAACCACATGCTGGATTAGAATAATGTAACATTTAGGAACCAAGTGACTATGTAATAATTAAAAACAATAATGAAAGCTAAGAAGGACATGTTTATTTTTTGACACTGAATCGCTTAAATTTAATGTAAAACTTGCAATCCTCTATAGTAGAGGTCTCCACCTGAGTCCACTGACCCTCGGTTAATGGCACAGGTCTATGCCATTAAAAAAGGTTGGGAACCCTTGCTCTGCAATCTCATTTTTCTCTGCAATTCACATCAAAGGACTAAGTAGATACCTTGGAGGTGTTTCAATTCCAATAAGAGAGTTCTTGATGATGAATTGTTTTCACATGGAAGAGAAAATGTGCATCTCAGTCATTAATTCAGTACACCTATAATTAACTAAAGAGATTAAATCAAATATCATTTGATATTAAACTTCTAGTCTTAAACCCATTAAAAGTTTATATGTATCTAACTATGAATACTACTTGATTCAATTCAGATGTAATAAGATCCTTTAATGTGATAACAAGTTGAAAAATAAGTCTAATCTCATTCTAAATTAATATTTTATATATATTAGAATCTTATCATTAATTATCACTTTGAAATAAAGATTTCAATCAAGATTGCTTCCTTGAGCTTGTATAGGGATCATACAATATTCTTTGATTCCATAAATGGGCATAGCTAAAACAAAGGTTATCCTCAGAGACCGAGGCCTGAAAATGGATTGATTACATTTTGATGAGAGAAACTGGGACACAAATTTCCCACTAGTCTTAGGGTCATTCTTGCATTTAATTCTGCTTCTGAAATTTGGTTCCACTGATACAAAATCCTCTAAAGTATTTAACACATTGTGGAAAGCAGTATGTGAAATTGTGCAAACAATTTTAATAATAACTTAGAACGTGCTTATATGTGGAAAGTGAGTATCGAGTATCGCAGAAGATAACAAGTGAGTGAGATTAACTGGATAGCAGTTTTGAAGAAACTGGCACTATAGTCTAAATCATGTAGCATTCATATTTAAAATGATCCTTGAATATGATAACAAGTTCAGAAAATAAGATTCTAATCTCACACCAAATTAATATTTGTTGAAGGATGGGATGGTTCAGCTCACTGCTCTGCAATGTTTACTTGACTCTGCACTGAACTAAAGGTCTGTGCACAGACTCTCCTTGTGGACTCCAGTTCAGAATGCTGTTTGCTTATTTTTATTGTTTGCATGATTCTTCTTCTCTCTGCACATTGAGCATCTAACAGTCTTTTTTTTTAAAAAAAATGTGTTCCTTTGGGTTTCTTTGTTTTGTGACTGCCTATAAGGAGACAAAGCTCACGGTTGTATGATGTACATACATCCATTGATAATAAATGAAATCTGAACTTTGAACTTTTAAAGTCTGTATCTAACCCAACAACAATGTCAAAAGATCTGAGGAAATGAAATCGTATGAGCAATACAAATGAAGTTTGTTCACCCAAGATGTTAGGTTTTGTTTTCATTTTCATTTTTATAAATGGAGTACAGAAAAGGAAACAACAATTCTACAAGAAAGCTGATGAAAATAACATCACTTCAAAAGATTCAGAAAATTCAGGAGAGCTGGGGAAATGGGTGCAAATAAATTGAGCATCCTTGAACTATATTCAAATTTCTTACGTATTTTGCGCAGGAATTTGGACAATGTGGCGGTCATATTTTCAAACAACACATGAAAAATATATTAAAGGAGAACTTACATGAAAGACTCAAGCTTTTGCATGATTATCCAACCCCTTTGGCACCCATGATCCATTAATTATTTGATTACTAAAAGCATTAAAACCTCACATCTGGACAGTGAAAATGCATATATTGTATCATGATGCTCTTCATTGACTACAGCTCTGCATTCAATACTATCTTCCCTTAAAACCAATCAGCTTCAAGAGCTTGGTTTCATCATCCCTTCGTGCAATTGGATCCTTGATTTCATCACTTGCAGACCATAGTCATTCTGGATTGGCAACACCTCCACAATCATAATCAGCAACGGTGCACCACAAAGCTCTGTGGTAAGCCCCTGTTCTATCAACCTTATACTTGTGACTGTGAGGCTAAGCACAGCTTTAATGCCATATTTAAGTTTGCTGTTGATACCACTGTTAATGACTATCTATCAAAGGTGGCGGTGAATCAGCATACAGGAGAGAAATTGAAAATCTGGCTGAATCGCACCACAATAAAAACCTCTCATTAAAGTCAGCAAAGCCAAAGAGCTGATTATCAACGGCAGGAGGAGGAAAATGGAGGTCCATGGGGAGGGGGAAGGGGAGGGAGGGAACATCGACTCACACCGTGAGAGGCCTGTGTTGGGCATTTTCATGCCTTACAAGGTGCAGATTGGAAGTCTGTGTGGGACACCACTCCTCGCACAGACACTAGAGCAATGTGTGATTAAGTGCCTCGCTCAAGGACACAAACACGCTGCCACAGCTGAGGCTCGAACTAGCGGCCTTGAGATCACTAGACGACCACCTTAACCACTTCGCCACGTGCCCACACTAGGTTCATGAGCCAGTCTTTATCAGGGGATCAGAGATGGAGAATGCCAGCAACTTTAAATTCCTCGGCGTTATCATTTCAGGGGATCTGTCCTGAGTCCAGCATGCAGGTGCCACTACAAAGAAGCCATGGCAGTGCCTCTACTTTTTTAGAGGTTTGTGAAGATTCAGCATGTTATCCAAAACTCTGGCAGGCTTTTATAGCTGCACGATGAAGAGTATACTGACCGGTTGCATCACAGCCTGGCATGGAAATACAAATACAGTTGAACAGAAAGTGCTATAAAAAGTAGTGGATACAGCCAGGTCCATCACAGATAAAGTCCTCCCCAAAATTGAGCCAAAACATCTACAAGGAACGCTGTCGCAGGAAAGCAGCAACCATTATCAAGGACCACCACAATCCAGGTCATTTGCTCATCTCACTGCTGCCATCAGGAAGGAAGTACATGAGCTTCAGGATCCACACTTCAGTTATTACCCCTAGCCCTCAAACACCAGGCTCTTGAAACAGAAGGGATAACTTCATTCAGTGCAACACTGAACTGTTCCCAGAAATTATTCCCTCACTTTCAAGGATTCATCATCTCATGTTCTCCATAATGAAAACATATATGGCGACATATAGATACTTTGATAATAAATTCTTTGAACATCAAACCCTGGGGATTGGCAATGGTCTGCAGATCACAAGAATATAGTCCTGAGGGCAACAACATTCTCTTTGCATACCCGGAAAAAAAAAGTGTTCTCCTACTTAAACCATGCTCCTATAAGTCAGCTCACCCAGATTGTTGCTGCTCATAAAGGGTGCAACCTCAAATCAGCCGTCCAAGGCTCAGCGAAGTCACAGAAATATCCATCCAGACCCTCTGAACTCCACTGCTACAAACAGTATCCCACAGTCATTAGGCAGAAATGTACAGGACCACCTTCAGGCAAGGACACACAAAAGGTAGGCACTTGCAAGGAAAGCAGAAGGATGAATAACTAATGTTGTTAAATACAAGATATCAGTCTAAAGAAGGTATATAAATTGCAGATACTGCAACTTTGTGTAATGTAATTTTGGTTTTGGTTATAATAATGAGACGCAGACAGAAAATAACTTACGGTGCCTAAAGCTTCAGGAAGAATGTAATGCAAACACAGCCAATTTAAACAGCACAACCCTCACAAAGTGCTGGAGGAACTCAACAGGCTAGGCAGCTGAGTTCCTCCAGCATTTTGTGTGTGTTGTTTGGATTTCCAGCATCTGCAGATTTTCTCTTGTTTATGATCGAATTTAAACTATCCCACTGCCAGCAAGAAAGAAACAACTAACTGTGGCCTTTCTCCTGTTATTCACCTCCTCCTCTGTTTGCATTGTTGTGGGCAGTCACCAAGTTAAGAAGAATGCTAGACCATAGAGGACAATGTCATAACTCTGCTTAAATCTAAGCTCTATCCCTTCAAAGACAGCAGTTGTTACTATACTCAGCCTCCAACCATATCCAATGCAGATTTGAAATCAAGACTCAATAAATATTTTAGTAACATCCAAACTGGAATCCTCAAAGAGTTCAATATTTTCAACATTATACCCCACAACCAACTAAAAAGAACAGTTTAGATCAAGGCAGAGCCATGTGTATGGTGGACAGGCTGCCAGCCTATCAGAGTGTCCTAATTATCTGCAATACATCATTCTTAAAATAAAAACAATGCAGAAAAGTGCACAAGCAGCTAGATTTTTTGATCCAATCAGCTGCTAGTTTCCAACCTTTTCTAGTTTTTGGCACCTTCACCCTTTTAAGCACACCAGAATTTATAGACTACCCTGTGCAAGTAGCTTTGATATATGCAATTAAATTTGAGAAAAAGGAAGGCATTCAAATAGTTTTATCAGGAGTTGATAACCTTATCCTTTGCCACTCCTTGCATCATCAGGAAGTGCTCAATGTTTCATGAATAATTTTACTATTTATCCAGAGTGCTACATTTGTTCTAATTGTTTCGCTAGCAACAACTGATCAAGAATTTGAAATTTGCCCAATTTTAAAAGACTTATCACATTTTATTTAAGTGATGGTTGAAAATACAGTTAATCACAGAGGAAAAAAAAGTTTACCACTCTTCATAAAGAAATCTTTTTGTTGCTTTGGAGTAGCTAACTACTGTAGTTACAATAGTAATTACTGTTCTCATTTGTAAACAGGTGACATTTGGACAACAGTAACTTCTCTTACTTGAAACAAATTGAGGACTTAATATATTTATTCACAGCTTCATACTAGGATTACACCAAGTATGGGTATGTAGATTCTGCCATTGAAAGTTTTACACTTATTAGATTTGGATAGCTACAAACAGCCACAAATACACAAATCAAATGGAGAAACAGTTAATTCAGGAATCTTTATTAAAATATTTCCTCAAAACAAACCAGTATATATAAATTTGTACACAGTGCATTAATGGTATGTTATAAATGTATGCAACAGTTTGCAAGTGCCTGGCTTTACAATCATTAAACCTGACTCAAGTGTGAAGATTTACCCAATAACATTTTGTGCTCCTACAATTCAGGACTAACCATTTCACATTCTCTTGGCAGGTGAAAAGCTTCAGACTAAATTTTACTTGGCTGATTTATATACTACTGCATCCAGACCTTACATCTGCAATCTAAAGAAAATTGGTTCAACTTTAGCTTTGTATATTCTAGAAGAATTCTGTTTAACTTAAATCATGCATAACTGTTCATTTCGCAAATCATGTTGTATCATAATTCAATTGTAAACAAAAACATGCTGATTAACAAATTGAAGTCTCCACAATAGTCATAACTTTTTTATGTTTCATATACGACTAATGCTCAGACATAAGAGAAATGAGATGTTCAGGTCAGAAATAAAGGACTTAAGAGATAGCAAGCTTTCGGCAATTACACTTTAGTTAAGTTTTTATATTAAGAGTGTGAGCAGATCTTTCATGGTGCCAATCACGCAATCTTGTGTAACGTGGGCTCTGCAGTTCGGTGATAAACTTTTCTCTGCAGAGGATAAAAGAGAAAGATGAGAAGAAAAAGGAAGGAAAATGTAAAGCGACTCATGCAGAAGGTTAACAAAATGCCTCAATATTTTTCAAAACTGTATTTTCAATTTAAATCCCACATTAGGGTCAGAGACACCTAACTTTCAAGGATAAAGCTGGGGATAGTTCTGATGCATGTGGTCCTTTGTACTGCTTAAATAGATTATTTTAAAGAAAGTAAAGCAAATTCTTCCAAGAATATTACGTCTTTCATAGCTGGTCAGAAAAATCTGTAACGTACGTCTAATAATGAAACTTTAAATTTGCTTCTGAAACATTTAACAAAAGTAATAAGTCCCTTTGCATCTCTGTTTCTTGAATTTTCTCCCTGTTTAGAGAATAGTCTATGCCTTTATTCCTTCTACCAACATGTATGACCATACACTTTCCTACACTGCATTCCACCTGCTACTTCCTGGCCCATTTTCCCATTTTGCAGACTCCCTGCTTCTTCAAAACTACCTGCACCTCCACCTATCTTCGTATCATCTGCAACCTGGCCACAAACTAATTCCATCATCCAAAACATTAAACATATAAAGCGAAGAGAGGAAGTACCAACACCGACCCCTGCAGAACACCAGTAGTCACCAGCAGTCTACCAGAAAAGGCTCCCTTTATTCCCACTCTCTGCTTCCTGCCAGTCAGCCAATTTGCTACTCATGCTAGTATTTTTCCTGTAATATCATGGGGTCTTATGTTGTTAAGTAGCCTCATATGCGGCACCTTGTCAAAGGCCTTTTGAAAATGCAGGTATACAACATCCACTGACTTTCCTTTGTCTATTCAGAATTCTAACAGATTTCTCAGGCAAGATTTCCTCTTAAGGAAACCACGCTGACTTTGGCCTAATTTTGGCATTTACCTCCAAGTACCCCTACACCTCACCCTTAATAATGTTCCCAACCACTGAACCCAGGCTAACTGGCCTATAATTTCCTTTCTTCTTACCCCTTTCCTCTAAAAGAGTGGATGAAATTTACGATTTTCTAATGCTCTGGAACCATTCCATAACCTCATATTTCTTGAAAGATCATTACTAATACCTACACAATTTCTTTAGCTACCTCTTTCAAAGCCCTGGGGTATAGTCCATTTGGTCCAGGTGACTTATCTACCTTCAGACCTTTCATCTTCCCTTAACTCTTAGCAAAAGCAGCTACACTCACTCCTACCCACTGACACTTTCGAATTTCTAGCATGCTGCTAATGTTTTCCACAGTGAAGACTTATGCAAAATACTTAAGTTCATTTGCCTTTTCTTTGTTCCCCATTACTACCTCCCCAGCATCATTTTCCAACAGTCCAATATCTACTCTCACCTCTCTTTTACTCTTTGTATATCTGGGAAAACTTCGGAATCCTCCATTATATTATTGGCTAGCTTACCTTCATATTTCATTTTTTCCTTTTCTTATGGCTTTTTAGTTGCTTTCTGTTGCTTTTTAAAAGCTTTCCAATTTTTTAACTTCCAACTAATATTTGCTATAATATATGCCCTCACTTTCCTTTTAGGCTGTCTTTGACTTCCTCATTAGCTCATCATCTCTTTAGAATATATCTTCATATGTGGAATGTATCTATCCTGTGCTTTCTGAATTGCCCCCAGAAACTCTAGTCATTGCTATTCTGCCATCATCCCTGCTAGTGTCTCTTTCCAATCAACTTTGGCCAACTCCTCTCTCAAGCCTCTGTAATCCCCTTTACTCCACTGTAATATTGATACATTTGATATTGTCTTCTCCCTCTCAAACTGCAGGATGAATTCTATCATATTATGATTACTGCCTCCTAAGGCTTCCTTTACCTTAAGCTCCTTCATCAAATTTGGTTCATTACACAACATGCAATTCAGAATTACCTTTCCCCTAGTGGGCTCAATGACAAGCTGTTCTAAAAGGCAATCTCTTAGGCATTTTACAAATTTTCTCTCCTGGGGTCCAACACCAACATGACTTTCCCAATCTACCTGCATACTGAAACCCCCCATGATTACCGTAACATTGTCCTTTTGACATGCCTTTTCTATCTCAGATTGTAATTTGTATCCCACATCTAGGCTTCTGTTCAGAGGTCTCTACATATACAACTCCCACCATGGTCTTTTTACCTTGCAGGTTCTTAACTGTATCCACAAGGATACTACATCTTCTGATCCTATGCCACCGCTTTAGAAGGATTTTTTCCTAAACCAAGCCACCCCATCCCAACAACCAACCTGCATGTCATTTTGATGTATATCCCTGGGTTTTAAGCTCCCAACAATGATTTCCTTTCAGCCATACACAGTGACGTCCATAACATCATACCTGCTAATCTCCAACTGCTAAAAGATTATCTACCTTATTCCATGTACTGCATGCATTCAAATATAACACCTTTAGAACTGTATTCTTCATCCTTTTTGATTTTGCCCGCATGTTACATTTCAACCAATTTGAATGACTGCAATTTTGCCCCATCATCTGCCTGCCCTTCCTCACAGTCTCACTACACACTCCATCTATTTGCATACCAACTGCCCCATTTTCATCTCAAACACACTGATTACCATTCCTTGCCAAATTAGTTTTATACCCTCCCCAACAGCTCTAGCAAACCTACCTTCAAGATATTGGTCCCTCTCAGGTTCAGGTTTTTGTATAAGTCATACCTCACCCAGAAGGGATCCCAAAGATCCAGATAGATGAAACCCTAGCACAAGTACCAATTCCTCAGACACACATTCATCTGCCATTTCATCCTATTCCTACCCTCAGAGGCATGTGGCACAGGCAGCAATCCAGAGATCGCTACCCTGGAAGTCTTAGGCTTTTCAACATTCTACCTAACTGCCTATAATTCTCTCTTCAGACCCTTCTCCTTTTTTCCTACCCATGTCATTGACACCTATATGCACCATGACTTCTGGATGCTCACACTACCTATTTAGAATGTTGTTGACCTGATCTGAGACATTCCTGATCCTGGCACCTGGGAGGCAACATACCATGCGGGTGTCTTTTTCACATCCATAGAATCTCCTGTCAGCTCGTCTATCTATGGAATCGTCAATCACTACTGTGCTCCTCTTCCCCCCTCTTCCATTCTGAGCTACTGAGCCAGACTCAGTGGCAGAGACCTAGTCACTGTGGCTTCCCCCGGCAGGTTATTTCCCCACCTCCCCCCAACAATATCCAATGCTACCTTCCTGTAGCTCCTCTCTATCACGTTCTCACTCTTCAGTATGAGCTGAAAGTCATCAAGCTGCAGCTCCAGGTCTTTAACACAGTCTCTGAAGAACTGCAGCTCAATGCACTTCATGCATATGTAGTTATTCGGGAGACTGGGGGTCTCCCAGTCTTCCCACATCTCACACTAAGAACATACTGTACCACTAACCCTGGATCCATTCTCAGCACATTATGTATGTACTAATAGAGAAAGAAACAGAAAAAATGTTCAGAAACCATGCGTTATGAATGCACTGAAATAGCAAAATATGTTTGTTGTAAGCTTATTATAACATTCAAGTTACAAAGGGAGACAAAGAAAGTTTAAAACCTTACCATTTCAGAATACCTCTGAATTTATACCTTGAGTTTCTGTATGTCACACAAACCATCATCTTAATGATTTACATTCAATATTTCAGCAGAAAATTGATTGTTGCCTCAACCTGGGTAACCACAGGATTTTTATGGAACATAAAAGGACCACTCTTAATCTTTGGATTCCACAGAAAAGAGCAATGAAAGATTTTTTTTAAATCGTTTAAATCAATGCTTTAAATAGACACTTCAAGCACCACTGCTAAATCCTTGAATACTTGATATAACTGGATAAAACTTTTAAAATGCTGTTTCAAATCATCACTACACAATTACTAAAACAAAAGAATTTTTACGACCTGTATTTTATAGTAACTTAATGTTGGTTACACTGGGACTGCCTGCACACTTTGACTTCCACCAGAGTGATTCAACCACCTGAGGCGTACCCTAACCCTGAGTCCAATTCTATCTTCATTCTCAGGAAAGTCACAAGAGATTCAGTTGATGCTGGAAGTCTTGAACAACACCCTTCATCAGGGCTGGGAAGGAAGGGGGCAGTGACAGCTTTTGTCCCATTCCTTTCCAGTCATGATGAGCAGTCTGCCCAAAACGTCATTTGTTTATTTCCTTCCATAGTTGCTGCCTGACCTGGGGAGTTCCTCCAGCATTTTGAGTGTGTGGTGTTCATTCTCATTAATGCCTGCTTCTATAATAAATACAATGTAGATAAACGCACATTAAAATTTTCACCCCACAATTATCATTACTATATTCCAAAATTTTAATTTATTGTTTGGGGTATTGCAGACCAAATTCATTTGTGTAAATTTCATTGGGTGTCTTTTTTTAATCTGCCTGCTGTTTCAGTTTAAAACACAAGAGATTTTGCAGATGCTGGAAATCTAGAGCAACACACTCAAAATTCTGGAGGAACTCAGTAGGTCAGGTAGTACCTAATGCAGTCAGCGTTTTAGGCTGAGACCATTCCTTACTCTTGAAGAAAGGTCTCAGCCCAAAACATCAACTGTTCATTCATTTCCATAGATGCTGCCTGACCTGCTGAGTTCCTCCAGCATTTTGTATG
This sequence comes from Mobula birostris, assembly GCF_030028105.1. NCBI lineage: Eukaryota > Metazoa > Chordata > Chondrichthyes > Myliobatiformes > Myliobatidae > Mobula > Mobula birostris. Next base: position 135,932,267 of record NC_092376.1, read on the forward strand.
CATTGGACTTCCAGCAACTGTAGACTTACTCGTATGTCGTTGATTAACAGTAACTACCAAATTAGTTGTCTGCTAAACAACCTGTTTGATTTGCTTTTCCAGTGAACTCGGAGGAAAATAAAGACAGCTCATGAAGTGCATTGAGTTGGTGTTAATATATTGGCAAGGATAAGTGAGTGGCTAACTAACAGAAAGAAATTGAGTGGGATAAAAGCGCAATTGAAAATTGACTATCAATATTAGTTACCAGAATAAGCACTGGGACTTGAACAGTTTTCAATCTTAAATGAAGGGACCAAGTTCATTGTAGCCAAATTTGCTAATGCAGTGGAGATGGTGAAAAGTCTGCATGATTAAATGAGTGAAGAAAAAACTGAGAGATGACAGGTTGGTGGATAGCAGAAGTTTCTTATAAGTTGCGGCAGGACATTGACAGGATGCAGAGCTGAGCTGAGAAGTGGCAGATGGAGTTCAACCCAGAAAGTATTAAGTGTTTCATTAAAGAAAATTGAATTTGATGGCAGAATACAGCATTAATGGCAGGTTTCTCGGCAGTATGGAAGAACAGGGGGATGTTGGGGTACATGTCCATAGATCCCTTCAAGTTGTCACGCGAGTTGATAGGGTTGTTAAGAAGGTGTATGGTGTGTTGGTGTTCATTAGGCAGGAGATTGAGCTCCAGAGCTACGAGGTAATGTTGCAGCTCTATAAATCCCTGGTTGGAATATTGTGTTCAGTTCTGGCTGCCTCACTACAGGAAGGATGTGGAAGCTTTAGAGAGGGTGCAAATGCTGCCTATACTATACATGGCTTATGAAGATAGGTTGAGCGAACTTGGGCTTTTCCCTTCAGAGTGAATGAGGATGAGAGGTGATTTGATAAAGGTGTATAAGATTTAAGAAGCATAGATCAAATGGGCAGCCAGAGACTTTTTCCCAGGGCAAAAATGACAAATGCAAGGGGACATAATTTCAAGGTGCTGGAGGAACTCAACAAATCAGGCAACATCTATGGAAATGAACAAACAGGCAACATTTTAAGGTGACTTAGAGCAAAGTAGAGTGGGGATGTCAGAGATAGGTTCTTTATATAGAGAGTGGTGGGTGCGTCAAATACCCTCCCAAATCCGGCAGTAAAGGGGCATTTAGGGGCATTTCCCACAAGCTCTTAGATAGGCATGTGGATGATAGAAAAATGGAGGGTAATGTAGGACAGAAAGTTTAAATCGATCTCAGATTAGGTCAAAAGTTCAGTATAACACCTTTTGCTGAAGGGCTGGTACTGTGCTGTAATGCTCTATGTCGAGGAGTATGATGTGGAAAAATATATTGGCTATCCAAATTGAAAAGATGGAAAGAAAAAGAAACGAATGATTACTTAACTTAGAGAGTGTAAAATTACTATGGTTGAAGGGGATTTGAGGGTCCTAGTACATGAAAAGCAAGGAGCTGACATAGTGGAACAGCAAGTAATTAGGAAGTTTAATGGAATATTGGCACAGATTGCAAAGGAGGGAAGTTTCAATGTCCTTTCAGAGTGCTGAAACAACTGTATCTCTGGGCTAATGCATACAGTTTTGATCTCTATACTTAAGAAAATACCACGATTAGGGTATTTTTCTGGAATAAAGCGGCTAATATATGGAGAGAGGCTGAACAAGTTAGCTCTACTCACATTATAGTTCAGAAATGTTTCTTATTGAAGCATAAAATTCTGAGGAGGCTTGCAAAAATGGATCTTGAGTGGGGCATGTACTTAGAACAAGAGGGATTCCTTTTCTCAGAATGGCCAATGCTCTTCAGTATTCTCATTCCCAGAAAGCAGAGAGGAATTATAGCATGCTTCTGGGGCAGAAACTGACAATCATTTGAATTAAGCGTGTCAAGGAATGTGGAGGGAGGCAAAGCCAAAACTGAGTCAGCTCAGATCTTATTGAAAGGAGTCACCTATGATCTTAAACACAAAGGATTCTGCAGATGCTGGAAACTTAGAGTAACAGAAACAAAATGCTGGAGGAACTCAGCTGGTCAGGCAGCATCTTTAGAAAGGAATAAAGTCAATGTTTCAGGCTGGGATTGTTCATCAGGACTATGACCTATGATTATACTGTTTTGTTATGAATATGCATTGGTGCGTGCAGTTGTATCACTAGTGTTAGAGCATTTAACCACCTTCTGCTATAAATCAAAAACAATTTTTCTCCCTATTCCTGTCTCTGTATCTTATATTCTTAAGCTTTACTACATTGGGAAGGATCACTTTCATTTTTGCTCATCTGTTGCTGGAGTTATCAATCGATTAGTAATTTCAAGATTTGAAAAAATAAAGCCATTAATAGTTCATTTATCCTCATACAAGAATAAAGCATATATGGGAAGTAAATGTGCTTCAATGAAAAGAAAGTCCTTTTTGGCAATGACTACAAATTCTCAAAACTATAGATTTTGGAAATTTGAAAATAAAACTAAAAGTGCTGAAGTTGTTCAGCAGACCTGATAGCATCCATGAAGTAAGGGAAAAAAAAGTAAACAGTTTATCCAAAATGTTTATTTCATTTCTACCTATACAAAATTACCCAATGTACTGCACATCTCCTGTAATTGTGATTTTATGCTATAAAAGCACAATAGGTTTACAATATTAATACTACGAGTGTGGATAGAAAACTTGTGCTCATTTCCAGCCGACTATCTCAAGCAGCTGCATAGATCTGTCTACTTCCACAATTTTGACTTTTATTGCTTCACATAGAAATTCATAATGTTATAGCTCAGTTAAGAATAACGGAAGTACTGTACAAATCAAATGAATTAATTTATTATCAAAATTCTTAGCTGTTAGATGCTGCCTTTATCCAGTTACTAAATAATGTCGTGCAGATTATGGATGGGCTTCGATATGTCACAGTACAGACCAGGCATTAACAGAATATCTATCCTTTAGAATATGCTTTTAGTCACAAAGTTTTTTGATTAAATGTGCATAAGCAATGGTGGCCTCAAGTTATTGAAAGGCAAAAGTTTATCAATGTCCTTGTCTTTGATCTATAGGGAATGTTCTACTGCTATTGACACTGTCTATCAAATGCATGTGCCAATGTATATTAAGAGCAAAACAGTATTTGGTCACAAACTCAACCAAGGTTATAAGACAGGTGAGCATTGTTAACCTGGAATCTATTTTAAAGTCAAACACTTTAAAATTTTCTTTATAATGGCAACTACTGATATGAATGTGACAACATAATTGCACTATTCCCCTGGTCTTGCCCAATGTAGTTCTGTCAATATAGAAGAAGACCTGATCTTTCATCGACCATTTTCTTTACGGATGCAGAGCTTATAATGGAAAACATTAGCATAAAGCGTGAAAACTGCCTGGAATATGCCACCTAAAAAAGGCCATAAATCAATTGGTTCTTCCACGCCTTACCTGGCTTTTTTAACAACTTCATCATCTGGATCTCTCACTGAAATTAATTGAAAATAAATGAGGGATTCTTAGTTAATAGCGCGTGCTAAATTAAAATACTAAATAAAACAATTTTCAAATTACAAAGATTTAAGCATGAATACTTTTCACATGCTATCAGATTAACTACTTTAAATTCATACAAGAAAATATTCTTCACATCCTTAAATGGTGCCTTGTTATGTTAATACCAGTAAGTAAGCAATATAAAGTTCATCCAATGTAAATTAAAATTCATCTCATTCATTCAAAGGGGAAAAGACAAAACACAACTCAGGTTTACAGGTTCATGAAGCTAAGCATTTGGTGTACTACACACATCATGCAACATTCCAGTTAATTAAAGGAAACCATGAATATATCCTTGCCCTCTCGGTGCTAAATTTAATTAAATTTCTTCAAAATAAATTGCTTCCAGACAAAGTTCTAGTCATTGTTCCACAAAAATCTTTCAACTTAGCAAGAAACCCTTTCAACATTATTCAGATTTCTATCCCAGTAAAATCAAATTCCTCAAATATTTGCATTTACTGGTTACACAAAAGCACAATTTAGTTTATAATGACACTCATAACTGATGCACTAAATTGTATATTTTTCTTCAGTGAGAATCTACAGATACTGGCCTATCACTTATTAATACTAAGACAATTGAATGGACTAACATTCAAAGCTGTCCCTGAACAACAGGAGTTATACTCTTGAATATTTTAAGCTTTTGTTACTTTTAATTTCAGTACTGGTGTTCCCACCATCTCATACAATCCAAACTACCCAAAATTCTTATAACCACATACACATTTCATCAAGTCCTGCTCATCCACATTCCCAACCCTCTATAAACCTATTCTAAATACTATTCTCTCCACAAATCTTACTCCACCTCTCACCACCATGCATTCAAGCACTGTACATTTTAATTTTGCCTCACTACTAACAGAAGCTATCTTAATCCTTCTTTCAAATATCCTCTCTAAATTCACCCATTTAACTTGCACCATCCTATCTATAAAATTCTCCAACTCATCATTTATCTAGCCATGCATGGACGAAGGAATGCATCACTCCCTAAGTGTGCATTTCTGCTGTGTGGTGTCTGCTTTCCTTAAAGTGTACAATGCAAGTTGTTCTTTTAACTTTGCCATGACTGAAAATGTTCTACATTCAACAATCCATATTTTACATTTCTTCCTAAGAAATCCCAAATCATACATCCTCTCCTCACAAAACTGCAACTGAAAGGGATTTCAGCAAATGTCTAAATGGCATTAACCATTATGTTTGTTAGAGCAATAGACGTTAAAGTTTTAAGAAATCACCAACTGCTGACATGCTGTACACTACTGCACATCAATAACCTAACTACACTTACTGAAATCTGTGCCTGTTAGTTGAGCAAGAATACGAAAAGAGCGGGATTGGGTTGTTCCAGTTTTTGGTTGCCAATCCTCTGTGTCTTCTATAAGTCTTTTCTTGCTGGCATCATTTGGTATGACAACACGATGATCAACTTTGCCAAAACGTCTATATAATGTTTTCAGAAGTTAAAGAAGATGGGGTGGGGAAAGAAATACATACCAAGACAGAGAGAGTGAGAAAGCATTTGAAAAGCAGCATGTGACCTCAAATACAGCTAATAACTTAAGCTGATACAGTGCCTTTAGAATAGCAAAACAACTCCAGCCCCTATGGTAGCATTACAAACTAAATTTTACAAATAGTTGAGAGAGAAGATACTGGAGTAGGTGAAACACCAAAAAAAATCTGCAGATGCTGAAAATCTAAAATAAAAACAGAAAAAGATAGAATGACTCAATTAGGTGACATCAGTGAGTTCTGATAAAAAAGTCTTTGACATGTTTCTCTGTTTTAGTCTCCATGTACACCACCCTAGCTGCTGAGATAGTGGAGAAGACCCTGTGTAAGTTCAAAAGGTTGCAAAGAGCATGAAATGGTGTTTGAGTTGTTGATAATGCTTAGCAAGGGAAGACGTTCCAGAATTTGAGGTGGGACAGGAGTTAGCAAAATCAGTTAGCATGAGGACCAGGAAGTGAAGTTAAAAAGTCAGTGCTTTAAAGGGCAGTATTACAATCCAGGGAAATACATTAGCTGTTTTACATACAGATTAGCCTTGCAAAAGGCAATGACAAAGTAAACTATATTTAGCATAGCTCATTGAGGGTTAAATATTCAACAGAACATATGAAAAATCACGTTGCTATTCTTTGAACAGTGCATTGAGATTACTTACATCCACCTGAGACAGCAGCTGGAGCTTTATTTAACCTCTCAACTGAAAGTCAGTACCACATGCAATGTCAGGCTAGACTATGCACTCAAGGCTCCGGAGTGAGACTTGAACCACATTTGCTTCAAAAGGCAAGAGTGCCATTACTGACCCAAGAGTGATGCCTTAAACGTTCAACAAAATTCTCTGCATACATGAACTACAACTTCTGCCAAAAGGTAGAAAGGCAATGTTCAGAAAATTCTAATGAGGATTTGAAATTCTATGGTGTATTTTAATCTGCTGCAGTCCAGTTCTCCGGAATGAGATTATCTGTCAACAGCCATCAGTCATGGAGCAAAGACACTGCAAAAAGGACTCACAAACTGTTTAAAATTATGTTGTCCTCCAAAAGAACAGAGGTATCATAACATATTCTACCTTGTGTCCAGAGATATTAATTTAAAATTTCTCCACAAAATCTCATTATGTAGGAAGCTAAATTAGTGGTTTTTAAAAAAAATGTTTTAATTACATTAGTTTTAGATTTAAATGTTCTTAAATTCTGTACATTTTAAATCATAGAAATATGAAGAAGTAGTAAGCAAGTGACTTTCCTACTGGAAGTGGTTAATTGGTGCTGTTACTAAAATCCTGTTACCTAGGAATATAAATCTGAGGGCTCAGCTAAATCCACGACATCCTGTGCATGCAGTGTCTACATATATCAGCTTTTCCAGCTCTTTTTATTTAGTACTTATAGAACAGTAGCATAGTGTCAGCACACACTTTACAGTACAAGTGACTCAGGTTCGTTTCTAAACAAGAACAGATCTGCAGATGCTGGGAATCCAAGCCACACACACAAAACGCTGGAGGAACTCAGGAGGCCAGGCTGCATCTATGGAAAAGAGTACAGTCGACATCTCAGGCTGAGACCCTTCAGCAGTCCTGCTGAGTTCCTCCAGCATTTTGTGTGTGTTGCTCGGGTTCAGTTCCTGCCGCTGCCTGTAGGAAATTGTACATCCTCCCTGTGAATGTGTGGGTTTCCTCCAGGTGCTCTGGTTCCTCCCTCAGTACAAAGATGCATCAGTTGGTAGTTTAATTGGTCATTGTAAATTGTCCCATGATTGGGCTAGGATTCAACTGGGGGATTGCTGGATTGAAGGGCTCGAAGGGCCTATTCCATGGTATCTTAATAAATAAATTTGTCAGCCAAAAGAAGTGGGGATGATTATGTCTAAAATCCAGGTAGGTTAGAAGAAGCCTCTTGCAGAAGATACAAGATGCGTGTTTTCTGTGCAGTCGAGAGCAAGGGTTTCAGGGTATATGAGCAAACTGAACTCAGTGCCATGGTACAAGAGGTTAATGAAGGTGAGCAAGAGAAAGGTATGTATTGGTAAAAGAGACAGTAAACTTAGGGGATAAATTGTGTTTTCTGCACCTGCAAATCTGAATCCTAAAAGCTGTATTACTTTTCCAATGTCAGAGTTAGAGACAACCCCTCAGGGCTACAGAGGAAAGTGCAGATGAAGGGAAACAATCAAGTTCTCGTGATCCATGTGGGAATCACAACATAGGACAAAGGAGAGTATCCTGCTGAGGGAATATATGAAATCTGTTTCCAAATTAAAAAACAATATATCAAAGGTGATATTCCCTAGATTACTGGCCACGCTACGTATAAAGTGGCACAGGGCAAACACAGTTATGGAAGACTGAATATGCATCTCAAAGATTAGTCTGTGAAAAATGGGTTTCAATTACTGGAATTATGGCACCAAATCTGCAGAAATTTTTAATTGAATAGAGATGATAACACTTTAAACTAAATATTGGGGGGGGAGGGGAAGGAGTGATCTGGTGAAGGTCAATTTCAAAAGCTAAAGAGAAAGGGTGAATGTGCTAGTGCTAGTATCAACTTAAGCTGTGCCTGCGGGGAAGGGAAAGAGCAACAAACACAAGAGCATATCTGCAGGAAAGCAGCATCCATCATCAGGAAACCCCACCACCTAGGTCATGCTCTTTTTTCACTGCTGTCATCAGGAAGGTGGATCAGGAGCCTCAGGACTCACAACACCAGGTTCAGGAACAGTTATTACCCATCAGCAACAGACTCTTGTACCAAAGGAGATAAAATAACTTTACTTACCTCATCATTGAAATATTCTCACAACCTGTGGACCCACTTTCAGGAACTCTATTTCATGTTCTTGATATTTATTGCTTATTTATTATTATCATTATTTTTTCTTTCCTTTTGTACTTGCAGTTTGTTTTGTTTTTTTTTTTGCATGCTGGTTGTCCACCCTATTGATGTGTTCTTTCATTGATTCCACTATGGTTATTGGATTTATTGAGTATGCCTGCAGTAAAATTAATCTCAGGGCTGTACATGGTGACATTTATGTACTTTGATAATAAAATTACTTTGAACTTTTTGAATTTTGCAGTGAGGGAAAATGGTATAAAGAAAAATTTGAAGGTCTTTTATCTGTAATAAAGTAGGTGAATTAATAGTACAAATAGGAATCAGTGTGTCCAATCCAATAGTCATTACAGAGACATATTTGGACAATGACCAAGATTGGGAAGTAAATATTTTACATTACTTTTAGAAGAGAAAGGCAAAATCGAAAAGACGACATGCAAACTTCATTAAAAAAAGAGGGATAAAGTGGAGGAAAGATTTCAAATCTGAAAATGAAACAGAGTCAGTTTGAGTGGAGAAAAATAGAAGGAAATATTATAAGTAATAGTTGAGTAAAACAGAGAGAAACCAGGAAATTAGAAGTACTGCAGGAATGATATTTTAATAATCATGGAAGACTTGAAATCAGCATATAGACAAGGAGAATCAATTTAACAGTAAATGTGTGACAGTTGAATACATGGTGTACAAGAGATCAGTATGTTGAGAAACCAATAAGGGGACAGAGTATTTATGAACATTTGGAGCGGTATAATATGATTAGGAGTAGTCAGTATGGCTTTGTCGAGGGCAGGTTGTACCTTACAAGCCTGACTGAATTTTTTGAGGATGTGACTAAACACATTGATGAAGGAAGAGCAGTAGATGTAGTGTATATGGATTTCAGCAAGGCACTTGATAAGGTACCCCATGCAAGGCTTATTGAGAAAGTAAAGAGGCATGGGATCCAAGGGGACATTGCTTTATGGATCCAGAACTGGCTTGCCCACAGAAGGCAAAGTGTGATTGTAGACAGGTCATATTCTGCATGGAGGTCAGTGACCAGTGATGTGCCTCAAGGATCTGTTCTGGGACCCTTACTCTTTGTGATTCTTATAAATGACCTGGATGAGGAAGTGGAGGGATGGGTTAGTAAGTTTGCTGATGACACAAAGGCTGGATAGTGTGGAGGGCTGTCAGAGTTCGCAGCAGGACATTGATAGGATGCAAAACTCGGCTGAGAAGTGGCAGATGGAGTTCAACACAGATAAGTGTAAAGTGGTTCATTTTGGTAGGTCAAATATGATGGCAGAATATAATATTAATGGTAAGACTCTTGGCAGTGTGGAGGATCAGAGGGATCTTGGGGTCTGAGTCCATAGGATGCTCAAAGCAGCTGCGCAGGTTGACTCTGTGGTTAAGAGGGCGTACGGTGTATTGGCCTTCATCAATCGTGGAATTGAATTTAGGAGCCAAGAGGTAATGTTGCAGGTAATGTGGGACTCTGGTCAGACCCCACTTGGAGTACTGTGCTCAGTTCTGGTTGCCTCACTACAGGAAGGATGTGGAAGCCCTAGAAAAGGTGCAGAGGAGATTTACAAGGATGTTGCTTGGATTGGGGAGCATGCCTTATGAGAACAACTTGCGTGAACTTGGCCTTTTCTCCTTGGAGCAATGGAGGATGAGAGGTGACCAGATAGAGGTGTACAAGATAATGAGAGGCATTGATCGTGTGGATAGTCAGAGGCTTTTTCCCAGGGCTGAAATGGTTGCCACAAGAGGACACAGGTTTAAGGTGCTGGGGAGTAGGTACAGAGGAGATATCAGGGGTAAGTTTTTTTTACTCAGACTGGTGAGTGCGTGGAATGGGCTACCGGCAACGGTGGTGGAGGCAGATTCAATAGGGTCTTTCAAGTGACATTTAGATAGGTACATGGAGCTTAGTAAAATAGAGGGCTATAGGTAAGCCTAGTAATTTCTAAAGTAGGAACATGTTCGGCACAACTTTGTGGGCCGAAGGGCCTGTACTGTGCTGTGCTGTAGGTTTTCTATGTTTCTATACTTCTATGTAGTATTTTAGATCTACTTTGAATGAGGGAAGATTAATTAATGACGGGTGATTACGGGGCCTTCAGGGAACAGTGATCATGTTAATATCTATTCACATATGAACTGAAAATATTACAGACTAAAACCAAGGTCTTAAAATTGAATAATGCATGAAGAATGTTATGATTTGGCCATGGTAAGTTGAGAAACTAGATTAAAACTAAAATAGAGAATAAGTAATAACTAACTTTTAACAAAAATAAATGTTTACAAATATTATCTATCCCTTTAGGGCAAAAAAAAGGAAAGTGGTCCAATCTTGGCTTTCAAAAGAAGTCAAAGGTAGTACCAGATTAAAAGGAAAAGGCTTAGAACTTTACAAACAGCAGTAAGTCTGAAGATTGGAAGAAAATGAAGAACCGCAAAAATGGACTAAGATATGAAGGCAATCTAGTGAGATATGTACACAAAAACAAATAAGAGCTTCTATAGCCAGGTAAATCAGAAAAGACAGCAGAAAGTAAATCAGAAAAGACAGCAGAAAGTAATGGGGGCTGCTAACATACTTTCAAGAAAATGTACAAAGGAAGGAATTGGCATAAAACTGAACAAATTGTGTGTGTCCATCTTCAAACAAAACCTCATGAAAATCATGACTCAAGTGGAGAGTAAAGGAAGACATGAAAGAAATTAGCATTAGTTTAAAAAATGGTTAATATTGCAGAAATTAATAGTGTTGAAGAGTGATAATTGCCAGGACCTAATGACTTGCAGCTATGATATATAACAGATTGGCAAGTACGGTGGTTGTCATCTTCCAAAATTCTTGAAAGGCTCCTATGATTGGAAGGGAGCAAAGTCTATTTAAGAAAGGAGAAAGAAAGAAATAAAAGGAACTACAGGACCTGTCAGCCTGACATTAGTTAAGGAAAATGCTGGAATCTATTAGGAAATTGCAACAAGACACTTATAGACTAATAACAAAAATAGCAGGAGCAGGCTATTCAGCCCCTTGTACCCACTCCACTTTTCAATAGTATCAGCTCAGCACTACTTTCCTATACTGACCACATAGCCCTTGATTGCCTTTATATCTAACTCTTTATCAAACTATCTTCTGCCACTGATTGAAGCTTGGTTCATGGACAGAAATCAGAGCAGGGGTGAATGGGTCACTCTCAGCTTGAAAGAGTAAGGGGTCATCTTTGGAGCCTCTGCTGCTTAGAATACAGTGTGGCATTCCAGAGAGCATGGGGGGGGGGGGGAGTGGGGGCCTGGACGACAGTTCACTCTCAGCATTCCTGGTGGCCAGCTTGTTGTAAAATGTGTTTGTGGGATTATGGTGGGATGTTCAAGTTCACTTACTGTTGCATTTTACTTAATGTTGTGGGTCACCCTGACTGTAACTGGGGCGTGTCACAATCAACTCCCTTGTCTGTACTGGACTGGGTTGGTTCTCACCGAGCGATGGCGCTCTGCCTGTTACTGTGCTTGCCGCAATAAAGCAGGCTGTTCAGATAGACGAGCCCTTCTCGTCTGTCATCATGGACTGAATGCTCGCCACAATATTAATGGTTTGGAGGCATGGATCACATCCACATATAGGTGGCAGTATGGGCTGTCAGAAAGATGTAGTCAGGTTTCAGAGAACATAGGTTAAGCAAATGAGCAAAGGCACAGCAAATGGAATACAAGATGCAGAAATGTGAAGTCATCCACTTTCGGGGGAAAAACTAGAAAATACTGTCTATTTCTTAAATGGTGAGATATTGAAATTTGTTAGTACTTAGGAGGGTTAATTCATTTATTTAGCAATATAGTGTGGAGGAGGCTCTTCCGGTCACATTGCCTTAGCAACCCCTGACAAACCCATTTAACCCTAACCTAATCACAGGACAAGTTACAATGACCAATTGACCTCCTGGTACATCTTTAGACTGTGGGAGGAAACCAGAGCACCCGTGGAAAACCCACACATTCCACAGGGAGGATGTACAGAGACTCCTTACAGAACAGTGCCAGAATTGAACTCTGAAATGCGCCAAGCTGTAATAGTGTCATGCTAAACGCTACCATGGTGCCACATGTACCGTAAGAAAGATTGCTTGCAACAGAGCTGGATTTGGAGATTCATCATATTGATTCCTAGCATGGCAGATTTGTCTTATAAGGAGAGATTAAACACTGTGGACCTATGTTTAATTTAGAAGAATAAGAGGCGATCTCATTAAAATACATACAATTCTAATGGGATGTGAAATGGTATATGCAGAGTTGATGATTTTGCTGACTGGAAAATTTTGAACAAAGGGTCACAGTCTAAATTAGGGTGCCTAGTCATTCACTTAATGTATCCAAGGAAGACTGATAAATTATCTTATTAAAAGAGTAAGGGGATAAGTGCTCAGTGCAGCAAAGTGGTGCCAAAGTTAAAGATTAGTCATAATTTAGTCGTATAGTGAAGCAGAGATGATTGACCCACTCCTTCATCTAATGGCATTTCCTTATTTTTTTTCACTACTAATATCAATATCACTCCATTTTAAACATACTTTAATTTCAAGATTTGAAAGATTACCAAAACATTGCACATAATTTGGAGGAAATTGTAAAGAAATGATCCCATATGAACTCTATTCTCCAATGGAAGTAATTAGCAGAAAGTAGAACAATATACAGACGAACAAGCAATAAGACAAGCAATACTTGTACCAAGTGCAGTTTGAAGCAATACGTCTTTTTTTGATTTAATCAGATCAGACATGCCAAAGAATGCATTTCACCTACAGATCACATTTCAAATAACAATGTCAGCACAATGCATTTCGATTAAACGATTTTGGAATATATTGTGTCTTTCTTTAAGCTCTGTCCACCATCTGATTTCACCCTTCTTTTAAAACAAAGTGTTAAAATACCTGGGACTATGATCAATGTTTCTGAAGGCTCAATGTACTATTCGATCAGGTGGTGTACCACAGAGCTCTGTAGTTCGTTTTAATTAAATATCTCAAAAGATTAATCCATGCTGCATTCAGGATATGTATTAAACAATATATTTTATACATTTGTGCAGCGAAAACTTATTTAATTTTTTTGTCCATTCATATGGCATGGATGTTGTTAAAAGTTCATTGTCTATACCCAATTGACCTCCAATCATGAGACAGATTCACTGAGAGTGTGGAGTTACTTATAGACCAGACCAGTTTAAGGATGATAAATTTCCTTCCCTAAAGGACACGTGTCATAGAGTCATAGAAAATACAGTACAGAGACAGACTCTTCGGCCCAACTAGTCTGTGCTAAGACCATTTAAACTCCCTAGTCCCATCGACCTGCACCCAGATCAGGTGCATTCTCATCCATGAGCCTGTCCAGACTTCCCTAAATGTTGAAATGGAGCTCGCATGCACCACTTGTGCTGGCAGCTCGTTTTACACTCTTATGGCCCTCATGTTCCCCTTAAACATTTCACCTTTCACCTTTAACCCATGGTCTCTAGTTGCAGTGCTAAAAGACTGCTTACATTTACCCTATCTATACCCCTCAGAATCTTGTACACCTCTTTCAAATCTCCCCTCAACCTGCTCCCCTCAACCAAGGGATAGAATGTTAACCTATTCAATCTTTCCCTACTACTCAGGTCTTCAAGTCCTAACAACATCCTTATAATTTTTCTCTGCACTCTTTCAACTTTATTTACATCTTTCTTGTAAGAACATGACCAAAACTGCACATAACACTCTAAATTAGACCTCACCAATGTCTTATACAACTTCACATAACATCCAATCTCCTATACTCCGTACTTGGATTTACGAAGGCCAATGTGCCATAAGCTTTATCACCCTATCTACCTGTCTGCCACTTTCAATGAATTATGAGCCTATATTTCCAGATCTTTTTGTTCTACTGTGTCCTAACATTCACTGTGTAAGATCTACCCTGATTGGTCCCACTGAGGTGAAACACCTTACACTTGTCTGCATTAAATTCCATCTACCACTTTTCAGCTCATTTCACAATCTGGTTTAGAACCCACTGAAAGCTCTGATGATCTTTCGCACTGTCCCACCCCCAATCTTGATGTCATCCACAAATTTGCCTGTCTTGAATCCTGAGTGACTGAACTTTCTTGACCAACCTCCCATACAGGACCTTGTCAAATGCCTTGCTAAAGGCCATGTAGACAACATCAACTGCCTTGACTTCATTAACTTTCCCGGTAACTTCCTCAAAAAACTCTATAAAGTTGGTTAAGCACAACCTACCAAGCACAAACCTGACAACCCCTAATCAGTCCCTGTCTATTTGATACTGATATCTGGTTCATGAGAATACCTTCCAATAACTTTCCCACCACTGCTGTCAGTCTCACGGACCTATAATTTCCTGGTTTATTTTTAGAGCCTCTCTTAAGCACTGGAATAACATTAGCAATCTTCCATTCCTCCAGTGTCTCACCTGTTGCTAAAAATGATTTAAATACCCGTTATGGCCCCTGCAATTTCTACACTTGCTTCCCACATGGTCCGAGGGAACACCCTGTCAGGCCCTGAGGATTCATCCACCCTAATTTGCGTCAAGGCAGCAAACACCTCTTCCTCTATAATCTGCACAGAGTCCATGACCTCACCACTGCTTTGCCTCACTTAAATAGACTCTGTGTTTGTCCCCTGAGTAAATACAGCTGCAAAAGATCCATTTAAGATCTCCCCCACCTTTTTTGGCTTCATGCATACTGTAATTACCATTCTGATTTTCCAGAGGACCTTTTTTTCCCTTTGTAATCCTTTTGTTCCAAACATATCTCTAGAATCCTTTAGGATTCTCCTTCACCTTGTCTGCAAGGGTAACCTCATGCTTTCTTTTAGCCTTCTTGATTTCTTTCTTAAGTGTTGTTTTACATTTCTTATATTCCATAAGTGCCTCATTTGTTCCTACCTGCCTATACCTGCTATGCATTTCTTTTTTTTCCCCCCTCTAAACCTGTTATCTTTACCTTTTTACTCTGACAGGCACATACAAGCATTAAACTCTAAAATTTCATTTTTGAAGACATCCCACTTACCAAATACACCTTTGCTAGAAAATAGCCTGTCCCAGTTCACACTTGCCAGATCCTTTCTAATATCATCAAAATTGGCCTTTCTCCAATTTGGAATCTCAATCTGAGGACCAGACTTATCCTTTTCCATATTTACATTATCATCACTAGATGCAAAGTGTTTCATTATACAAACTTCTGTCACCTGCCCAGTCTCATTCCCTAATAGCAGATCAAATATTGCACACTCTCTCATTGAGACTTCTATGTACTAGTTAAGGAATCTTTCCTGAACACACTTGACAAATTCTATCCTATCTAGACTTTTTATAATAAAGTGTAGTAATACAGTCAATGTGTGGAGAGTTAAAATCACTTAATAAAACAACCTTATGTTTCCTGTAACAGTCCGCAAGTTAATGAGTTAATCAAATGGATTGTTACAACAATTCAGTGGTTCTAAGATCAATGTTACTGATACTGTCTTTATTTATTGAATTAACTAAATTTAATTTCACCAGTTGGCAGGTTGAAATTGAAACTTGACATTGGATCAGTAACTCAGGACTCAAAATTACTTATCCTGTCACTGAACTACAATTTTATCTTTCGGATTGTTGCAATATGATAAGAGTGATGTCACCAAGCATTAATGAAGCATAATTGTAAAGGCAGAGATCAGGAAACAATGCTGTGGGAAACCATGGAGTACAAAGCACATTAAAGTTCAGTTTAGTTCAGCCTGTACTAGTCCATGTTAACCGATTCAAGTGTATAAACTGTGAGGAAAAAAATTTCATACATCTATAGATAGCAAATAGAATCTGTTCTTTGGTGAAGAGAAATTTTTGTAATGGAAAAAGAAACTTGACTCTAGCCAGCCGCAAGCTCTTAATTAAGATGAAGCTAAAACTTTGTGATTATTTGTCTATAAATTATTTAATCTATTTTGTAGTAAATCCCATCACACTACATTCCACCGACATTAAACGAGAGTTATGATAAAGACTCAAAGGTTTCATGCTTGCTCTGCTTACCTATAGTCACCAAGATCATAAAACATTTCTTCGTCTCGAAGAACATGAAACTTGGGACGACCCTCAAGCTTATCCTCATTTTCACTGAATACATTACAATACAGAGTCAAGATTAGAATAAGTGGCAAGGCACGAAATTCCACAATGAACAGGAATTGGGAAAAAGTGATTATTAAAAATAGTCTATCAAATAAAGGAATTATAAATATAGGCAGTAAAAAAGTAGGTCCTGTGTTTTGTTACTTAGGTCAACTAAGTACTTTTATGAAGAAAATATTTCTTTTTTAAAAAAAATGTGCTGTACTAATATGTATTATCACACATGCAACATGCACATCAAATGCCAACACTTCAAACAAACTTGGGAAATTAACTAATTTAGACAGGTCATTAAGCATTCTCAGTAAAATACATTCCCTTTAAGCATCTATTTAAAAGCATAACAACATAAAAAACAGTTCTTCATGCGAGAATCTAAAATAGGTTTGCAAGCAACTAAACACAACGTAAGCTTTTGTCTGAAGTCTTAAATATTTTGTAGGTCATTCAATTTGTACTCTGGACATTAACAATATGTAAAAGTTGAACAATGTCTTTTTTTAAAAATGTCAATTTCAAATAATTTTTGCTGGGTAATGTAATATAATGTAATAACCAATTCACTATTGTATTATGGAAGTGTTTCTATAGATACTACCAAATAGAATTTTTCAGACCCCTAGAATTTCAAGCTGAATTTAACACGCTAATTTAAATGACTACAAATTCCTATCAAATACATAACTACACAATAAAGTTCACTAGCTTTTACATAGTTTTTTTTAAACATGGAAAGTATCCAACTGCTATCAAAGGAATAAGATACGTGCACACAATATTAATAGTGGCTTCATGGAAAATGGCCAAAAGCATGGTCCAAATGGCTTGAAGGAATAGAAAGAAAGTTTAGGTGACAGTTACACTGACTTCTTATACCATTTTACCCCCACAATGCATGATGAATCTATTATGAAGGATTTTGTAACATTAAGGAAAACAGTCCAAACTCAACTGGATACATCATTCATTATTCCACAGCTTCCAAAGAAGAATCTATCCACAATATCTTCAACACTGTTATCACTTTCCTAAATGTTGAAGAACAATGCAGTCTCTTTGTGCTATGAATTTACCTTCAACATTGTCCTACACATCGC
The DNA here is from genome assembly GCF_030028105.1 of Mobula birostris. NCBI lineage: Eukaryota > Metazoa > Chordata > Chondrichthyes > Myliobatiformes > Myliobatidae > Mobula > Mobula birostris. Next base: position 135,949,488 of record NC_092376.1, read on the forward strand.
ACACTAATTTTCAGGCTCTATGCCAAGTTCTGCCAAAGCACAGAATTCTTAAGACACTTGCATTAAGAAGAAGCAGGATTTTTGCTCATTTGGAAATGCAGTATGCTGTTTGTACTGTTTATCAGTGGGGGGGGGAAGCTAAATGAAGTATAATGCTTGTTTTTCTTTATAACAAAGGACAGAGGTACATTTACTAGTGGCTGTCACACACTTTATATAGCTTTTCAATACAGTTTTATATTTCCTTTGAGGAAATTTTGTCATAAATTTGTAATTTTGTAAAGGAAACAAAATTAACAGCATTTGCTATGTCGCTAAAAAGCCAACTACTAAGTAGTTAAGAACTGAGGGGAAAAATATAATACTAACACATAGGGAAAAAATCTATTATTGTGTAGTAAATGTATACTTAATAAATCAGGCAGGAAGAATGCTGCTTCTGATATTCTACTGACTGCATCTGAATTTCAGAGGCATAACTGATGACAATACTGCAAAGTTTAGCACACATCATGAAGTATGAACTTCAGGTTTAACTTCAATTATCATTCAACCATATATCAACATAGCCAAATAAAAGTGTTCTTCCAGGGGCAAGATGCAAAACACATTATCAACAACACATGGCACAATGCACATAGTACAAATAGTACACATAGTTATAATTTCAGTTAAAAGAACACTGTCACAAACAGAAAAAAAAATTACAGTAATTATATAGCTCAAGAGCCTGTGTGGCATGACTAGTTTAATGGTAAGTAGTCCTGGTCCAGTTTGTTCCTCAACCAAGCGAACACCAGAGGGCACAAATCGGCTAGTGACTATCTTGGTCACAACTTAACTCAACCTCTCCTTCCCCATCATCCATCAGTAAGAGAACAGCTCAACAATAGTCAATATATTTAACAAGTGCATTTTAAACTCCTATTCCAAAATATCTCAGGCCTTTTTGTGACAAAAATGCTGCAAATCCCAAAGTAGACGGGTCATCAGAAGCAGCCATTAAGCACAAGTTGCTTGTTCTTCTTGTATTATATCCCCACCAAGTGTAAACAGTCTTATCATAGGGTCATGCAGCACAGAAACAAGCTCTTGGGCTCACCAAGTCCATGACAACCACCATGCATTTCTTTACAATAATGCTACTCTAGTTCTATCATTATTCTCCTTTAATCCTTTCAATTCGCACATACTGAACTACTTATCTACATATGGGGAGCAAAATACAATGTCCAATTAACCCATTCAACCTGCACATCGGGATATCCACACAGCTGCAGGGAGAAGGTGAAAACTTTACACAGACAGCACCCAAAGTCAGAATTGAATCTGGATCTCTGTGGATCTCCAGAGATAGATCGATGTCTACACTCTTTAATATGGATGTCTCTGGCACTGCTTGTAATCATTATTGAGACAAGCACAGAGTGTGTAAGATGGTGTGATGTTCTCAGCAATATCCAGATACTCTTTTAGATTAACTTGGAAGGTGTCTAGCTTCAGTGGTTGATCTGGCATGACCAACTCTCCCTAGTCTCTACCCATGAAAATTGAGAGGAGCACAAATTCGACTGGGCATCAGTGAAAGCCATGGTGCAAGCAAACACACAACATGTATGAGAATTCCTAGAAACCTGGCTTTCCACAAACAATTCTGTAAATAAACATATAGACATCAGTCCTATTTATCAGCAGATGCAGGCAAAATTCCTGATGACACTGCATGAAGTTCACCATACAGCCAATCAGCAACAAGATTTCCTCCTCACTTCACAACTGATTTTCTGAAATGGCTTCCAATCAGCCTATTGAAAAGTATATAAAGGCCAATCATTCAGAGGACACACCACAATCAACAAGGCACTGACCATGACTCCTCGCATAGTGATGAAACGTTTGCATGTCAACTGCCAAGATTGGAGAACAACTCAACCCAACTCTTTTAGACTTCTGAATTAGTTAAGAAAAAGAAATATGAATTCTTGATAATTTTAGCCATTTATAGCTAATCGCACATGCACAGTGAAAACAATAGCCCTTTTTCTATGGTTACATCTAGGGTGTTGGCATTCTCAAGAGTTGTATACAGTATTCAAGAAATATAACATCTTTTTGAACACCTATTGCACAAAATATATATTTTGATGTTATTTGATAATGTAATTTCTCATTAACAGCCTCCAGAATTACAGTCCCCAAACCAAACTGAGTTGCATTCTCCTCAATCTAAAGGGAGTCCAGATTAATGGTAATCTAGATAGGCATAATGATCCCTGGCCTGTTAATTTCAACGTTCAAAGAAAATGTATTATCAAAGTACATACATGTCACAATATGCAACCCTGAGATTCATTTTCTTGCAGGCATACTCAATAAATCCAAGGAATAATGGGATCAAGGAAAAACTGCAGCAATAGGGCAGACAACCAGTGTGCAAAAGACACCAAACATACAAAAAGGCAAAAAATAATAATAATAATAAATAAGCAATAAATATTGAGAACATGAGATGAAGAGTCCTTGAAAGAGAGTTCACTGGTTGTGGGGACAATTCAGTGATGGCGAGTGAAGTTATCCCCTCTGGTTCAAGAGCCTGATGACGGAGGGGTAATAATTCTTCCTGAACCTGGTGGTATGAGTCCTGAGGCTCATGTACCTTTTTCCAGCAAGAAGGGAGTACAATTTGGGTGGTGGGGGTCCCTTATGATGGATGTTGACTTCCTACAACAACACCGTGTTAATGTGCTCAATGGGTGGGGGGAGAATTTACCACTGATGCACTAGGCCACATCAACAAACTTTGAGGATTTTTTTTTTAACTTTTTTTTAAAAGCACAAACATATCTGCCCTAATTATGACAATAGTAAGTTAACCCTCAATTTGATTACACAAATGGTTCATCACATCTGTGTTCAGTTATCTGAAGCTCATGCTGACATTTCTGTCCCCCAAAGTCAAAACATTTATTTCTGTTTGCTTAATTGTGTGGGGATTCTCATAACTGTAGCAGATACTAATCTGTTTCCACTGTAGTTCTTGTCAAGATATCATTATGTGATCAAGATTTCCTAGACCCATCGCATACTGAACTATCTGACCGCTAACTATTCCATTGTGGAGAATATTCAGATTCCTCTCTCTCTCCCTACCACACCTTTTTTCCACAAGAGAAGCCACATCACGTGTTGCTGCTATCATTATGGTTATGGTATGGAATGTGTACTTCCTTTGCTATACACTTATATTTAAATTGCACAGGCAGCAACAAACCGTCTTGAGGAGATGTTAAATTGTATATAATCCAGCAACAATTGTCATTTAAACTATCCTGGAGGACCAGAAAATATTTTAAGTGTTTATCCCAGTGTTAGTTTAGTATACCAAAAACAGATTTTTTTTTTGCGCTAATAAATCTTAAAGAAAAAGGACAATGTTCTCCAAGGTGAAATGCAGTAACAAGATCATAAAATATCACACTAAGATTCTCACATTCATAAGATCATTAAGACAAAAACAAGATTAGGTTACTTGGCGCATAGCCAACTCTGCCATTCAATCATGACTGACTTAATTTCCCTCTCAATCCCATTTTCCAGCCTTCTCCCTGTAACTTCTGACACTTACCAATCAAAAACCTATCAACCTCCACTTGACATGGCTTCCATAGCCATCTGTGTCTATGCATTCCACAGATTCATCAGTCTCTGGCAAAGTAAATTACCCCTCATCTCTGTTCTAGAGGAACATCTTTCTATTCTGAGTCTGTGCCTTTTGGTTCTAGACTCTCCCAGTATCGGAACCATTCCATCCAAGTCTATTCTATCTAGGCCTTTCAGTATTTTGGTAGGTTTCAATGAAATCCCCCCTCATGCTTTTAAACTCCAGCAAGTACAGGCCCAAAGCTCCTCATACATTAACCCCTTCATTCCCAGGGTAATTATTGTAAACCACCTCTACACCCTCTCCATCTTTTCTTAGGATGCTGCTCATGATGCTTTAATTGTGGTCTCACCAATGCCTTAACAAGCCTCAGCATTGCAACCTTGCTTTTAAGGACCATAAGGCATAGGAGCAGAATTAGGCTTTTCAGCCCATTGAATCTGCTCCAGCATTCCATCAAGGCTGATTTATTATTCCTCTCAACTCTATTTTCCTGCCTTCTCCCCATAACCATTGAAACCCTGACTCATCAAGAACCTATCAACCTCCACTTTAAATATACCCAATGACTTGTCCTCCACAGCAGTCTGTGATAATCAATTACACAGATTCACCACCTTCTAGCTAAAAAAAATTCCTCCTCATCTCTGTTCTGAAGCTGTGCCCTCTGGTCCTAGACTCTCACCCCAGAAGACTTACTCTTCACATCCACTCTATCTTAGCCTTTCAATATTCAGTAGGTCTCACTGATATTCTAAACTCCAGTGAGTACGAGACCTGAGATATCATACCTCATACATTACCTCTTTCATACCCAGGATCATTCTTGTGAACCTTTTCTGGACCCTCTCCAATGCCATAATTTTACTTAGATAAGAGCCCAAAACTGCTTATAACACTCCAAGTGTGTCTGATGAATGCTTATACAGTCTCAGCTGTACATTCTTTCTTTTATATTCTAGTCCTTTCAAATTGAATGGTAACATTGCATTTGTCTTTCTTACCACCAACTCAATCTGCAAGTTAACCTTTAAGAGAATTTTGCACGAGCATTCTCAAGTCCACCTGGACCAGTGATTTTTGAATTTTCTCCCATTTAGAAAATAGTCTACACTATACCTTTATTCCTTCTACCAAAAGTGCACAACCATGTACTTCCCTACATTATGTTCCATCTACCACTTTTTTTCTCCATTCTCATAATCTGGCCAAGTGTTCTTCAGACTCAAAGTTCAAAAGTTCTAAGTAAATTTATTATAAAAAGTACATACAGTGGCATGCAAAAGTTTGGGCACCCCAGTCAAAATTTCTGTTACTGTGAATAGCTAAGCGAATAAAAGATGACCTGATTTCCAAAAAGCATGAAGTTAAAGATGACACATTTCTTTAATATTTTAAACAAGATTACTTTTTTGTTTCCATCTTTTACAGTTTCAAAATAACAAAAAAGGAAAAGGGCCCGAAGCAAATGTCTGGGCACCCTGCATGGTCAGTACTTAGTAACGCCCCCTTTGGCAAGAACCACAGCTTGTAAACGCTTTCTGTAGCCAGCTAAGAGTCTTTCAATTCTTGTTTGGGGGATTTTCGCCCATTCTTCCTTGTAAAAGATTTCTAGTTCTGTGAGATTCTTGGGCCGTCTTGCATGCACTGTTCTTTTGAGGTCTATCCACAGATTTTCAATGATGTTTAGGTCGAGGGACTGTGAGAGCCATGGCAAAACCTTCAGCTTGTGCCTCTTGGTAGTCCATTGTGGATTTTAAGGTGTGTTTAGGATCATTATCCTGTTGTAGAAGCCATCCTCTTTTCATCTTCAGCTTTTTTACAGACGGTGTGAAGTTTGCTTCCAGAATTTGCTGGTATTTAATTGAATTCATTCTTCTCTCTACCAGTGAAACGTTCCCCATGCCACTGGCTGCAACACAAGCCCAAAGCATGATCAATCCACTCCTGTGCTTAACAGTTGGGGAGGTGTTCTTTTCATGAAATTCTGCACTCTTTTTTCTCCAAACATACCTTTGCTCATTGTGGCCAAAAATTTCTATTTTAACCTTATCAGTCCAAAGGACTTGTTTCCAAAATGCATCAGGCTTGTTGAGATGTTCCTTTGCCAACTTCTGATGCAATTTCCTATTCCTGAGGAGACTGAGGTCCTTTATCATCTGTCGGACGATGCTGAGGATGTTCTACGAGTCTGTGGTGACCAGTGCTATCATGTTTGCTGTTGTGTGCTGGGGCAGCAGGCTGAGGGTAGCAGACATCAACAAACTCATTTGTAAGGCCAGTGATGTTGGGGGGATGGAACTGGACTCTCTGATGGTGGTGTCTGAAAAGAGGATGCTGTTCAAGTTGCATGTCATCTTGAACAATGTCTCCCATCCACTACATAATGTACTGGTTGGGCACAGGAGTACATTCAGCCAGAGACTCATTCCACCGAGATGCAACACTAAGCGTCATAGGAAGTCATTCCTGCCTGTGGCCATCAAACTTCACAACTCCTCCCTTGGAGGGTCAGACACCCTGAGCCAATAGGCTGGTCCTGGACTTATTTCCTGGCATAATTTACATATTACTATTTAATTAGTTATGGTTTTATATTGCTATATTTATACTCTATTCTTGGTTGGTGCAACTGTAACGAAAACCAATTTCCCTCGGGATCAATAAAATATGACTATGAATTTTGTGGTAAGGACGCAGGAAAGGTTTTTTTCTTATGACTCTTCCACAAAGGTCATATTTGTGCGGGTGTCGCTGCACAGTAGAACAGTGCACCACCACTCCAGTGTCTGCTAAATCTTCCTGAGGGTCTTTTGCAGTCAAACAGGGGTTTTGATTTGCCTTTCTAGCAATCCTACGAGCAGTTCTTGCAGGAAGTTTTCTAGGTCTTCCAGACCTCAACTTGACCTCAACTTGACATTACAAACTGAGGAAACGACTAACTGAAAACACTTTGCTATCTTCTTATAACCTTCTCCTGCTTTGTGGGCATCATTTATTTTAATTTTCAGAGTGCTAGGCAGCTGCTTAGAGGAGCCCATGGATGTTGATTGTTGGGAAAAGGTTTGAGGAGTCAGGGTATTTATAAAGTTTTGAAATTTACATCACCTGGCCTTTCCTAATGATGATTGTGAACAAGCTATAGCCCTAACAAGCTAATTAAGGTCTGAGACCTTGGTAAAAGTTATGAGAGCTCAAATCTCTTGGGGTGCCCAAACTTCTGCATGGGGCTCTTTTCCCTTTTCCCCCCACTCTAAAATTGTACAAATCAAAAATAATACGCTAATCTTGCTTAAAATGTTTCACCTATAACTTTATGACTTTGAGATCAGTTCATCTTCTACTGACTTAACTATTCACAGTAACAGAAATTTTGACCAAGGGTGCCCAAACTTTTGCATGCCACTGTATATGTCACCTTATGCAGCCCTGAGATTCATCTTCTTGTGGGTAGTTGTAGTGAATACAAGAAAAACTACAGAATCAATGAAAGACGTACCCAACAGGATGGACAATCAATGTACAAAAGACAACATACTGTGTAAATACAAAAATAAATAATAATAATTGTCCAGATATAACAGGATAAATAAGCAACAACAGCTTAAGAAATAGATACAGCCATTCCAAACACATATAACATACAGAAATCAGTAAGTGAAAAACACCAGAAACATGCTGAATTAAGAGGGGAAATTGATAGACAACGGAACATGAACAGGGTATACATTGTCCATATGTGCAACTGGTATCATCCCAAAATCACTACACAATAGCTTTAAACAATTAGGCCTGTACAACAATTATTATGTAAATCTCCAGAAGCCAGAATACTATACACCACTAAAATAGTCTGAAAGTTCCTAGCAATGAGTGTGCTTGGATATGACGATATGCCAGGTTTTACCGGCTTGAGCTGAGAAAAAAAAAAATCTTACATATTCTTATAATATATAATAAATATCAAGAACAGGATATGAAGAATCTTTTAAAGTGAGTCCAAAAGTTATGGGAACAATTCAGCGATGGGGGTGAATGAAGTTATCTCGTCTGGTTCAAGAGCCTGATGGTTGAGGGATAGTAATTGTCCCTTAACTTGGTTGTATATGTCCTGAACCTTCTGTAGCTCTTTCCTGATAGCAGTAGCCTGATTCCTCAACACTTCATGCCCTTCCACCTGTCTTTGTACTGTCCACAAACTTGGACATAAAGCCAACACTTCTGTCATTCAAATCACTGACATATAACTTGAAAAAAAACAGTACCAACACCAACCCCTGTGAAACACCACTAGTCTCTAGCAACGAACTCAAAGAGGCCCCTTTATTCCCACTCTTTGCCTCCTGCCAGTCAGCCAATCTTCTATCCATGCTAGTATCTTCCCTGTAATACCTTATCATGTTGAGCAGCCTAATGTATGGCACCTAGTCAAAGGCCTTCTGAAAATCCTAGTAAACATCTACTGACTATACTTCTGTCTATGTAGCCTGTCATTTTCTCAAGGAATTCCAACAGGCAAGATTTCGCCTCAAGAATATCATGCTGATTTTATGTAAAATGAAACTCTTTTAACATGTGCCTCCAAACAGCCCAAAACCTCATCTTTAGTAATGGATTCCAACATCTTCCCAAGCACTGAAGTCAGGCTAACTGGCCTATAATTTCCTTTCTTGTGCCTCCACCTCGTCTTAAAACGTCCAGTGACATTTGCAACTTTCCATTTTTCTGGAATCATTCCATAATCTTGTGATTGTTGAAAGATCATTACTTATGCTCCCACAATCTCTTCAGCTACTTTTTTCAGAACCCTAGGCTGCGATCCATCTGGTCCAGGTGACTTAGCTACCTCCAGAACTTTCAGCATCCCAATCACCTTCTCCATAGTAATAGCAGCTACATTCACTTCTGCCCTCTGACACAATTGAATTTCTGGCATATTGCTCGCAACTTCCACAGTGAAGTCAGGCCCAACTAGCTGAATTTTCAAGAAAATAGTTAAAAAGGTACCAAAAAAAAAAAAAGAGTAATGTTTAACTGAGCAACAAGTAAATGAAATATAGAACAAACTAAAACACCATCTGTACTACAATAGCGCTGTAAAACTGAGAATTAGTTCCTAAGATATCGACAGAGGAATTCATCCAGTGTACGCCACCATGTTCTTTGGATCGATTGTGAGTTAACAAAATCAGCACAGACACCTCATGCAGGTAATGGACTGCCTTCATACAATACTTTTGATGACTGCATCCTCCAAATCTTCATGGTCATTGTGACATTCAAGATGATTGTTGATACCTTCATATTCTTCATAGTTCCTAACTTGTAGTGGTAAAACCATTTTACTCAGGGTCTTTTTACCTTTGTACTTTCTTAACTCTACCCAGAAGGAACCTACAGCTTCTCATCCTATGTCACTTCATTTTTTTTTTTTACCAACAGAGCCATCCCACCCCTTTATCCTTCCAATACAACGTGCATCCTTGGATGTTAAGCTCGTAGCTGTGATCTTCTTTCAATCACAGCTCTGTGATGACTACAACATCGTAACTGCCAATTTCTCACCGTGTCTACCTTATTTTGTATAATGTGTGCACTCAAATATAATACCTTCAGTCCTGTATTCACTACCCTTTTCTTTTCCCCCCCAATTTTGACAGCATGTTATTGGAAGTTAAATTCTTATCAATTTCTAAACTTTCTATTCTGGAGATTTCACTAACTTCTCCTACACTCTCCTACCCATTTATTTTATTCATACTTTTCCCAAGCTGTTCAGTCCATATCCTGTTATTTAGTTTAAAGCCCTGTTCACAGTCCTAGTTATGTGATTTGCCAGAACCCTGGTTCCAGCATGGTTCATTGGTACAGCTCTCCCCAACTTCCCCAATACTGGTGCCAATGTCTCACAAATTCAAACCCATTTCTCCCACATCAATCCTTGAGCCACATATTTATCTCTCTGATCTTATTTACCCTGTGCCGATTTGCATAAAGCCCATGTAACAATCCACAGATTACCACCTATTTGGTTCGGCATTTTATTTTGGTCCCTAGCTCCTCAAATTCACTAAGCACACCCTTTTCCTTTCTTCCCAGATCTCTGCAATCACACTTAGATGAACCTAGGATGCTAAATATATGAAAAGTGTGTACAAGAGCTTGCGGCTGAGTCCTAAAGTAACACCTTTGCAAACTACTATCATGAAATTAAATAGAAGGATTTACAGAAAGGCCCTTGAATGAAACAGAGGCTTATAGTTAGAATCCTCCTGCTGCTCAGTATAAACGGTTTGGAAGCATTAACTGTTATGTATACAAACTACAGAAGTCTAAAAAGATAGCTTAACTGAAAACTTAGTTAAGGAAAGCAAAGGACCTTAAATGAAAAATTCATATCACAACAACAAGGAAATAACCAGAGAGTATAGTGGAATTTACATAAAATTCAAAGGTTAAAAACACTAACAACCACAGAACGAAATGCAAAATTGGATAATACTGTTCAGTTAGAAACTAGATGCACAGTAAATAGATCGAGTGAAGATAAGGTTGGATGGTATTAATGTTCCAATAAAGAAGGTGAAAATATATCCTAAGTGATGAGCAGAAAATAGCATCCAAAGTTCAGCACAAAAATAGTTATCCCAGAATAGCTGTACTCTGCTCTAGGTTAAGAACCAGAAAGCAAGCTGCCAATTATCCAGAGAAAAGAATTCAAGGATTCTGTCTCCCACCATCTGACTGAATATAACCTGAGTTCTTGCTACACTCTCAAAGGGATTAAACAAAAGCAAAGTTCACTGCACGCCTGTGAGGTATTATTAAACACATTTCTCTCAAGAAATGATAAACACTTGTGTTTCCTCCCTTTTGTTAAATAAGATGGTAAAATGCCATTCCATGTACCAACAGCTTTCTTTACTGTGATCATTTGTATTTTGTTAATGGATTTTGCATTTTAATATAAAATGATTCATAGCTATGCATACTTTCTCATTCTTCTATTTTATGTAAATCTTTTGAAAAAATTCTTACTAAAAATAGTAACATGCCACAAATAGCAATCCATGCAAAGATGGAGATATACTAACTTGATTAGAGTATCCTCCTAAAGGAAAGAAAGATGCAAATAAATTAATTATGAAATCTAGCCAAAAGATAAAGTTTCCCCAACAACAAAATAACTGGGGTAAAAAGGAGATAAAACTCAAATGCACAGGTGGAATGATCTGCAGAACAGGATTTAATCACAACAAAGTGACTGTAATTCCACGGCTTACAGACAGATCATTTTGTTGTTTGCTTCTCTTTTTAAAATATCTTTTTCATCTTTGTTTACACAGTCTCATATGAAATTAATTCGAAAATCATTGGAACAATAGCATTCAGTACATTTTCATTTAACCATTGATACAGATAATGTTTCATGTTTATGCATAGGATTACCAAGAAGTACAAAATTCAAAACAGATTGCAAGGACAAATATCCCAAAGCACAGCAAATTTGCAATGCCACATCATTAATTAGACAGGCTTACTGACAAAAATGAAAGGTTGTATCTGCTTACATTTTACAGCCTTCTGCTTTGTATAGGAATACATCATAATTATAGCTGTTTTTGAATATTTTATCTGCATTTCACTAAGTCCAAACCACTTCCTGTTCAAACTCTGTTCTTCTGAATGACACACATTATAATGATTTTGAGGAACAACAAAAGAAAAAGTCAAATGCTGCTTCGTAAATTTTTGAGTACATGGATAGAATATATTGAAGTTTGCCAAATACACCATTGTTCTGTGATCAGGCAGTAATGAAGAAAAAATACACATTATTATTCCAGCAATTGTGATATACCTACCTTTATAATAATCCATTTATTGCAACTTGTTTTACATATTAACAAAAGTAACCATCCCGTAAATGGTAATTATTAAAAGTTATATAAGATTATAAGCATCACAAGAGAGATTTAATTATTTTACTACTGAACATGTTCATAACTCCCAGAATATGTTGTGCAAGTGGAATTGCTTTCAGGTAAGTACGTTTGTAAAAAGCTACAAATCACAAGGTGAAATGGGCCTGTGGCAATAGCACAAAATAAGTAATTATGAATGGCAGCCATTTTACACCCTGCCCAAATTTTCTTTTTCCATCAATCTCTGCATTCTTACCAAAATCTAGTTTCAACTCCTCGCATTTCAAAGTTCTCAAGTTTCTGTTTTACTGTTAGAATCAATACTTTAAAGGATGCTTCATTTCATGCTCATGTGGTTAACAGAAGCTCACGATAGAATCAAATACTAGCATCTCATTAACCAGCCCAATTTGGTTCTGCATGTATGCCTCTGAGATTTTACTACCCACCCATCCTTAGTTTTAAAATCGATCAAAATTATGTCAGTGTTTCAGTGCAATGAAAACAACATTCTACATCAGCAGATTTACACTATCATACATCTTCCTGACAACCAGGATCATCAAAGCTTGCTAACCAGAGCAGCAGTTAAGTATTCATGATGCCCAATATAGGTACAGTTATATATATATGCCTTTCCAAGTATGGGCAGACTTTAATGGGCACCAGTGTAATATGATCCTGACCTGCAAGCTTATTTATAATTTCTTTAAAAGGAAGACGCACACAGCTTGGCATGTTACTGAAGCCAGCTTCCAGTTCCTAAACAGTAATCCAATGCTATATTGTTGCACAAACTTAACTGAAAACATCATGGACTAATCAAACACAAATGCAAATTTAAAAGATTAATTAAAATACAACAAATAATAGTCCTAGAAAATAAGCAGAATTAGTACGGGGACTTCTGCTTCAACCTGAAATGCAAATTTTCCAAATATAAAAGTATCACAGTGAGTGAATTATACTTCAGTTTTTTTTCTCTTAAATGGCTATGGAATAAAGCAAAAGCCAATTGTGAAGTTGCATAAGGCAGTGAACAGAGACACATTTTGTTCATATCATTAAAAAGCAGAGCTGCCAGGAAGCTTGAAAATTTGTTTTTTTTTAAATCAACAAACTAAAGTGTCTGAATTCCCATACATCATGCAGAAGGTATTTTGGTGCAATTTTTGTATTAACATATCAAGTGTTCTTTCATAAAGGCAGTGCCATTCGAGAGGGGGATTCCTACTACTAAATTATTGTTTTTAACTCCATTTCATCTACAACTAAAGTGCATATAGTTTGACCTAAATAACTCTGCCCATCCTATTGAAATATCTGAGCAAATAACGTATCATTCACTTGTTTTAAATTACTCAGAAACCTTAAACTTAGCAGTAGATTCTCCCTCTTTAGTACAGCAATTTTGAAGGTATCAGCTATAAGGACTACATTTCATTGAGCGATCTGAAAGCGTGTTTTCACATACCCATTGGGATGCCGCAGTGTGGATGCAACTGAGCTGCGTTTTTCTGTGGCTGAGCCATATTTTAGTTGTGTCTGGTTTGCACGTGCACTACTGGGCAAAGCAGAAGGTGGAGTGTACAATGAAACAGGTTTGTAGCTCACTGACTTTATTGGTGTCCCTGAATTTGAACTTTCCATTGTTACGGCACCAAAAGGTCTGGCTGTCTTATTCAATGGCATGCTGGAGTCAAACGAATACTTCGGAACTGAAGACGCAGCAAATTTAAAACCCTGAGCAAAAAAAAACAACACAGAAAAACTCAACACCACAAGCAACATGCAGTTACACAGTAATCCAACAGCAAATTCAAGCAGTGTTAAATAATAAATATAAATCACAAGAATATGATTACATAATACCACACAGAATTTAAAATATCAGCAGCAAAAACATAGAATCAAAAAGCAAATCACTGCTACACAAGTTGAAATAATTTCCTTTGCTGTCCTTGGAGAATAGTTTTTCCATAACAAACTTGATTAGCTGAACACAGGAATGTAATAAAAAGGAGTGTTTTGGCTCATTCAACAAGATTATGCATCTTTTTTTTCCCACCACAGCACCATTTTCCTCCCCTATCCCAATCTTCGTAATTCCTCTATTTTTCAAAAAAAGACGATTGATCTTTGTTGATGATAGGGACTCCACACAATCCTAAGGTAAGTACATGTAATGTCTCTCCACTTCCTGAACAAAGAAATGTGATGTTATTTCTGTCCTAAATGGCTTTTCCCTCATCTTGAGATTATGACAATGGGTTTACAGAAAACATATGGTAAAAACATACAAATGTATTAGTCATTTTAAAACAATTTTGACATATTAATCGTAACTGCTAGGATCACCAGTCCAGTACACTGAAGGGGGTGCAAGGGGCCAAATAGCCTTTTTCTTGTAATCATAATTCTATTATCCTATGGAGAGAGATGTGTGATTGAAGGGACTATAGCAAGATAATTGAATATATAACATTGTGAAAAAGGCATGATGTAAAATAGAGGCAAACTAGGTTACAAGTAGGTAGGTACAGTACACCCATACTACTTTAGATTCTGTTGGACAGCTTAAACATGATTTAGGTAATTAAAATTTCTCAAAACAGATGCAGCATTTTTTTTGCTGTAAAAGACAGGTTTGTACACAGCTGGATTTAATTATTTCAAGATTGCTTTAAGATAACATTTGAACTGAAATTAAATCGTGGGGGTGGATGTCCCATTCAGCATGACATGAGTTAAGAACAGATTCAGATCTTGTGGTTATAATGATGGCAAAACTTGTCAGTGTTCATCGTTTTCCCACTTGAAGCTGACAGTAACATCTGGCTTCCACACGTGCAGAATTAGACAGCTACTTTGCTGATGGAATCAATAATTAATCAGTAAGTTGATCAGGACTTTAACTATTTACAAACTATTTAGCCTGAAAGAGCGCAAGGGCAAAAAGAGAGAGAGAAAAGAGAGTTAAAATGAATATGAATTATTCATTATCGGCTGAAACATTTACAAGCTTTGTAACTGAAATTTTAGAAGTTATTTGCTTATCTGGATGCAAGATAAGATTACATTATTATGAAGTATTATCATTAGTGTATGTCAGAAATCCCCTATAATTGATACCAAAAAATCTACCATCCCCCAAAACTGAAATTGCATCACAGAGATACTTGACTGTTATTTTAGCTTTCTTCAAGGTTAACAGGGCACACTGCCACACTATCCCTGTGTATACAAGACTAGGTTTGGTCAAGGTCAAGTTATTTCTTCTTGATCACATACTGCAACAGTACAATCTGCATGAAGCCTCTAGTTTCCCTCACTCAGTCACTTTTTTTTTACAATGTTGGATGGGAGGAAAAAAAGCATCAGCATTCATGCTCTAGTCAAGTCCTGAGTCTGATATTCCAGTTCTTGCCAATTAATCCAATATTTTATAATCAGAAATGGCTTCTACTTGCAGGCCTACAGTGAAACCATGCTAGTGCACACATGGGCAAACTGTTCCAGGAAATCATGACTGCCTGTGAAAATAAAAACCTCCTGTCATCTCATCTGAGATTTGCTTTCATAATTTGAAGCTCTCTAGCTTGCTCTTCTACACCCACACAAATAAACAGAATTGGTTCTCTTCCAATACTTCCAATGTTATATTTGATTATTCTAGCTGAACACCAACACACCATTAGTTAATTGTCTATACTCTGCTTTTCAATAAGAACTTAGCAGTAGCATAGAAACAAATGAAAAAAGTTAAAATCTGAAGTTAGTTCTGAAAATGCAAATATATCTGCAATTTGCATATTGGTTGAAGGGGGATCTTTCAGTGAAAATGTCAACTTTCATTTCCGTGATAGTAAAGCACTTCCTACTTGAAGATGTCATCAACAGTTATTACTGTCACTACAAGGGGCCTCCCATCATGTGTCTGGCAAGGATCCTCAACTAATTTGATTTGTTTCATGGCTAAATGATTCATTTCCAAAACTACTTTAACTCTTTGGTATCAATAAGTCACTGAAAAAATGACAAGCCTGAAGTAGATTCCCATCAAATGAAAACATGCAACATGACTCAGATTTAGAATACCTGAAAGTTTAAAACTTAAGACAGATGCTAACCCAGCCTAAATAAATGTATCTACATAGCATTGTTATTGCAGTACAACATCCAGAGGTGCCTAACAGAAATATTCTCAGACAAAATTAAAGCTTCTGTATGGTATCAGAATGGTCAATCGTTATCTTGGTCAAGGGCCAAGTATTTAAAAAGTAAATTATTAGAGGACAGTGGGGAGAGAAATACAGGGACTGGGCTGGCTGGAGGGCTTGACACACTGAAGTTAAGTTTCTGAGTTTTAATGTAATAGAATTAAAGAGATTAGGGAGGGAATTTGAGAACGAAGAAAAAAATCAATAGTAAAGCAATTAAGATTGTAAGAATTCAGAACTAGAGAAGCACAAGGTCTGTGAGCTTGAAGAAATTACACAAATAGGGAGGGGCAAAACCATGGAGGGAATTGAAGGCAAGGCCAAGTAATTTTAATCTTTGAGATTCTGCCAAACCAGGAATACTGTTTGGTTGGTGATTTCATGGGAATGACATTTGATGCAAGTCATGAGACAGGATGAGACAGAATATGCAGTGTGGTAGAAGGAAAGAAGCTACAAGACTATGAGAAGTCCAGAAATAGCAAAAGCAGAGAAAAGTGTTCTGCCATAGCATTTAACTTTTTAAAGAACATAGTTTAAAAGATGTTTGTCTTTTCAGTGCTTCTGCATTTAATAAAAGACACTGAAGCAAAAGTAACACATCTCATTTTGATACTTGTACATACATTTTCAAATCAGATTGCTAGTGAGCAAGATGAATTGACAAAATTGACTATTTGACTACATATCCATCCTGAAGTGCCCTCTGCATTGTCATTCTGTGGTGACACATTTTCTTCATATATTATAAGACCATAAGACATAAGGGCAGAATTAGGCCATTCAGTCCATCAAATCTGCTCCATCATTCCATCATGGCTGATTTATTTTCCCTCTCAACCACATTCTCCTGCCTTCTCCCCATAACCTTTGATGCCCTGACTAATCAAGAGCTATCTAATATGCCCAATGAATTGGCTTCCATGGCTATCTGTGGCAATTAATTCCAAAAATTCACCACTCTATGGCTAAAGGAATTCCTTTTCATCTCTGTTCTAAATGGACGTCTCTCAATGCTGAGGCTGTACGCTCTGCTATTCGACTCTCTCACTATAGGAGACATCTTCACCCACTCTATCAAGCCCTTTCAACATTCGATAGGTTTCAACAAGATTCACCCTCCCTGTTCTTCTAAATTCCAGTGAGTACAGGGTCAGAGCCATCAAGTGCTCTTTCTATTTTAACTGTTTTATTCCCTGAATCATTCTAGAGAACCTCCTCCAGACCCTCTCCAATGGCAGCACATCTTTTCTTATATAAGGGGCCCAAAACTGCTCATAATACTCCAAGTGCAGTCACACTGGTGCCTTATAAAGCGTCAGCAGTATTAAAACATAGAAACAAACACTGCAACCCAACTTGTCCATGCCAAAGAGTTGTCTACTTGAGCTATTCCCATTTTTCTACATTTAGCCCAAATCCCTCTAAATCTTTCATAACTATCAACCTGTCCAAGTATCTTTTAAATGCTCGTATTGCTGCAACTCTACTAGTACCTCTGGCAGCTCATTCCATATATGCACCACTCTCTGTATGACAACGTTTCCCCTTTGTAACCTTTTACATGGTTACCCAGGACTTAGAAATTGAATGATGCACAGCTTCTTAGCTTGGATTGGTTTTGTAACTTATATCAGTTGTGTATTTATTTCTTGTTTCCCAAATGAAGCCGTGATCCATTGTACATACATTTTACTTATCTTAACGACGCAAACCCAAAACAGGTCTGGCCCAGTGCCAGAGTCCAAGGGTAAATTCTGACTTTTGGTACTGTATGTGTGGAGTCGGTATGTTCTCCCTATGAGCACATGCGTTTCCTCCACATTCTCCTTTTTCCCTCCCACATCCCAAAACAGAT
Source organism: Mobula birostris (assembly GCF_030028105.1). NCBI lineage: Eukaryota > Metazoa > Chordata > Chondrichthyes > Myliobatiformes > Myliobatidae > Mobula > Mobula birostris. The sequence continues at coordinate 135,967,152 of NC_092376.1, forward strand.
GTGTTGGTAGGTTAAATTGGCCAACGGAAACTGCTCTGAGTGTGCAGGTTAGTGGTAAAACCCATGTGCAGTCAGATAATGTGGAGAGAGAAGAAGGGACAAATGTTGGATTTTTATAAAATGGGTGGATAGGCTGCTGCAGGGTCAATAGGTTGAAGGGCCTGTTTCTGTGCTGCATCTCGCCATAAACAAGGTAGGAGACGTCTGCTTAATGGAAACTTAAAGGCTACCACCAGATCAGAGACCACATTGGAGGCAATCCCATTAAGTCTCATGTAAGAACTGTACACAAGGTTTGTTGTGTTTCTTTGGATTTTCCATCTCCAACGTTTGAGCGTTATCATAATCCTGATGTTCTTTGATCATAACAGCCAGCCAGTTCCTCAACTCATACTTAGGGCTCATACTGTATTCCCATGATCTGGTCTGGTCCAAATATTAAGGTCACAACCCTCCCCAAAATTCTAACTCACCTTCCCCACAAACTAACTGGGCCGCTTCTAACCAACAACCATTGCCTGCAGAGTACTTCTCCTTATTCCAGATTGGAACTTGCACCTACTGTGCTTCATCCACCTAAGGGACCTTTCCCGATGTGACAAATAAAGCTAATCTTTGTTTCTAATCCCTCTTGCCCGTCAGTGAAGAAGTGCTGCCCCTGCATTTCCAGTTTTTAAAATAGACCTTGCTTATATATTTGTGCCAATTTTTGCACACACCCTGGCTCCTCGGAACAAGATCTGCAGCATCTTCAGGTAGCCAGAATGAACGGTGAAAGGGTTAAGGACAAGTTGAGACTCATCACAGATGTTGATCGATGATGGGACTGACCTTGGATCCAAGCAGTAGATAGCAACATTGTGTGTGAACAGAGAGATTTTGATCTGAGTTTGCCTACTGCCTGGCATTATCACCACTCTTTATCTATCTTATTTTATTTAGAAATACTGCATGGTAACAGCCCTGCTGGCCAAAAAAGCCCATGCCACCCAAATATACCCATGTAATCAATTAACTTACTAACCCATACATTTTTGGGATCTAGGAGGAAACCCACATAGTCACGGCAAGTAAATACAAATATCTCACAGGGAGCAGTAGAATTGAACCTGGGTTGCTAGTGTTGTGATAGCAATGTGCTAGCTTATGCTACAGTGCTGCTCCTAACTACTATGCTCCAGTACAACATGTTATACAGCAACATGTTCTTCCTGAGTCAGCATGTTCACCATGAAAACAAGACGAGAGAGATTAGGCAAATTTGTCTGACTCCAGAATTGATAGAGAAGCCTGTCTCCTACCCATTGATTAGACCACTACTAGAGAGCAGATAGAACCAGTTCTCTATTCCCTCCCCAAAGCCTACCTTGGAGAGTATGTTTTTCACTTACACGAGTAATATCCTGTCAAATATCTTGCCTCAGCTGTCCAGATAAGTGTGCCTCTTCTTTCCTCACTCCCTAAGCAATGCAGGACAGTCAGAGATTTTCCTGCTAGGTACATCATAGGTCTGGTCTGGTGTACCACAATATATATCCCAGAACAGACGTGCTCTGACTGGTGATGACCTTGGAACCTGTATCCCCATTCAACAGTGAACTAGGTTGCCATTGACCAGCTCTCTCCTCTTTCTGATTGCAAACAATGACAATGCCGCCCTTCCTCATGGATTTTGACACACTGCCAATGAGAAAACGTGCTGGTCTGGGCCCATCCAGTCCCAACAAATCAGTTTTTGGAAGTTTGATTCAGATTAAGGGAAGAAAACAAGTTTGCCATCTCTTCCAAATTCAGTGTCTGGTCTGGTCCCTCCTGCTTGCTGCTGTCTAAGATCTCTATGATAGAGGATGGGAGACTGTGCTGTCTGAACCCATTCTACTACAGAGACTGACACACAGGGATCTGCAGATCTGGTTGTTACAGCACTGTTCTCATCGCTACACCTGTGACCCTTTGGGATGAAGTGTGAACACATCACATCATGCTCCCCTGGGCAGATTGTGGATGGAACCGCAATCTCAATGGATTCCATTACAAAGAAGAAAGCTTGCCAGTTCCTTGTCACTTATTGGGCGTTTGAGAAGTGACTGGCTGCTGTGTCTCAAGCAGGTTTTTGAGTGATTAATGATCAAAGCATTGCCAAGACCTACCAAGGTCAGGCCTCCATTTCGCACGCGAAGGGCAGTGACGTTGACAAAATTCCAGAGAGACAGCATGCGGGAACCTCGTGGTGAACAGGCTGCAGGACGGAGCACAAGCCGATGTTTGGCTCCATTTCGCCGACTAAAGCTCCCATTGTTTGCTGATTAAAGCGACAAGGGAGATCGAAGCATCGAAGCGATTGCATAGGGGTGAGTATGGCTCTGAACCAGAGAAGGAAAGATCTTTCAAAGTTGTATTTTTATCCACCTCTACCACCATTTCTGCCAGATCATTCCACCTACCACCACCCTGTGTGAGAACGTAACCCCCCAGGTCCTCTTTAAATCCTTCGCTCACTACCCTTAAATCTAAGCCTTTCATATTTAGAAAGAAATCTGAGAAAAAAAAGACCATGCTCATTTATAGTATCAGTGTTATTCAGGGAACTACTGTCTGTACTTGTATTCCATTGTCTCTATTCTACAACATACTCCAGCACCCTGCCAGCTACTCCAAGTTGTCCTATTGACATGAACATCAATTTCTCTAACTTCTGGTAATTTACCCACTCCCGTTCCCTCTTCTGCAATTCCTCACCCTGGCTCCCCTCTTACCTCTTCTCTTTTCATCACCTGCCCATCACCTCTGCCTGGTGCCCCTCCATCCCTTACACCCACTGGTGATTCTCTTGTCTTATCAGATTCCTGCTTCCCCACCTTTCCTATCACCTCCCATCTACTTATTACATCCCCCCTCCCCCACCCATCTGTCTTCACCTATCACCTTCTAGATTGTACCCCTTCACCTCCCCCACCTTCTTATTCTGGTTCCTTCCCCCTTCCTTTCTAGTCCAGATGAAGAGTCTTGGCCTGAAATGCATAGATGCTATCTAATCTGCTGAATTCCACCAGCATTGTGTGTGTGTTGCCATAAAGGATTTAGCCCTTTATGTCTTTGTCACTTGTTAGCAGAAACATAATTAATACTGGGACTTTGATTTGTGCAAAATGAACCACTCCTCCTTTTGGTATGTAAATAATAATGTTAAACAAAATTTCAGAAAAGTAAACAGTATTCAGTAATAACTCAAGTTGTTATTTCTCCATCCCTTTCCATACTGCACTCAAATTAAAGTGTCTACAAAATACCATCTCAAGTCCATTGGTTCTATCAAGAGGACACAAAATATTTATCTAACCTTAAAACTTCAGTTTATTTCCATAGAACTAAATGTTCGATATATTAAGGACTTCTGAATTAAAACAATGATTCAAAAATGTGAGTGTGGAGAAGTTTGGTGTATAAATGATGCATGAGATGTGGAGCAGTATACTCCAGAGGATAGAGTAATACCTCACAAAGAAAGAATTTGGTTATGATTGTTTGAGGTCAAGCATTGCATTGCCATGACAACCACCTTCAAATACTTCAATGATCTTTCATCAACAAGTCAAAATTTGCTGATAACTGCACAGTTCAATTCTACTTATAAATCTTCAGCACATGAAGCCGTCCATGCCTGCATGAGACAAGATCAAAGCAGCACTCAAACATAAGACTAAGTGGAAAGTAACATTCACACCACAGAAATTTGAGTCAGTGATAATCTCCAACAAGGGACTGGAACCACTTTCTCTAGATTTTCAATGCATTTTTATGTTGTACGTGACAGGATCATCACTGATTCAACTAACCAGCCACATAACCAAAAAGAAAGAGGAAAGATCAGACTGCAACAATGAGAAAAGAAACAGGATTACATGTTTCAAGTCAAAATTCCTTTGTCAAAACTAGGACAGGAAGAAGCAGTGGAAGAGCGGTGTGGAGGGACAGCTGGTAGGGAGAATGTCTCTGAACAGGTAAACCAGAGTGACCTTGGCAAAAAAAATGTAAACAAGCTTATCTGGTCAGTGAGTAAATGGGAGCAGCGAGAATAAAAAAAAAACAAGCAAATGTACATAAATTTTAAAAAATGTAGGAACTGCAAAAGTGAAACGTAAACCCTTTCTCTCCAAAAGATGATAACTTGCTGAGCATTTCTAGCATTTTATGCTTTAAAAAAAATTCACATATATAAGTACATAGCCACATGAATATTTTGAGAACTTGAATATTCTGTGGTGAGCAAAATCTGACCACTATCCTGAAGACAAACCTAGATTATGACTAAACTTTGTCTACTTGCCTGGATAATTGCAGATCAAGCAACTTTTAGGAAGCTTGACACCAAGTCAAAACAGCCTATTTGATTAGAACCCTAACCACTGTCTTAAATGCACCTTTCCTCCATCACCAGTCCATGCTGATTACAGAATGCACTGTAGTTACCTAATTAGACGACTCTAACAGCACTGGCTAGATTCTATCATCAAAAACAAAACACAGATATATCTGAATACAATCACTTGGGGTGTCCCCTTCCAAGCTGCACACAATCCTGACAATTTTTCCATTGTTACTGAATTGAAATCCCATAACATGTGCCCACACTGTGGGGAGCAACCTGACCAGAATGACCATAGTAGTCTCAGATGACATGTCACCACCAGTTCAAGATCATTAAGCAATAACTAAATAAATACTGCCTTGCCAGACACACCCAGATCCAAAAATGTAAATAACTCAACTCTGGCTTGCCTAATTGCCCTCAAGAAGATCAAAAACACTAATCTTTTAAATGTTCACTAAACAGGATGAAGAAGATGGCTGTCAATAAGCATAGTACTAACAACTGATGCTGTAATGCAATCAGGTAAAAGAGCACTGTGTGTATTTAGCAAAGCAGTAAGCGGTAATTTTCTCCAAAGTTTTGTGCCTAAAGTATAACTCATTCAGAACAGATATAGACAGAGCAAAACCAATGGTGAGCAATATATTGATTATGAATGCTAGTCAATGTATTGGTAATCACTATGGTTTAGAAAGCAATTTCCATTATTCCAAGTGTTGATCTCCTCATTCAGCTGCAATCCACTTTACAAATATAATTTTAATCAGTATTCATTTGAGTATAACCCAAGGTTATATCATATTTCATATCAACAGTATAATGTTTTTACTAATACCAAGATATCCAAGCATAAATGCAGAGGAAACCAAAAGTCTATGGCCTGGGGATACATGCATAGCAAAGACTCCATTTTCAGTGAATATGATTTTTTAAAAATATTATAAATGGGAGCTCTTACTGACAACACAAGCAAATGAAGTTACACTGAACCTATGTAATTACTTAGCAATCGGCCTGCTTTCATTTGTGATGATTATGATAAACGTATAAAATACTAATACTTTATCAAACTTATTTATCCACTATACCTTCTCATCACCGCTGCCAGAGGAACGATGAGCTCTGAGAAGATAAAGAACAAAAAAAGGAGTTAGTGTTGCAATATATCCTAAGTTAAAGTTCAATACAAAATTATATACCGCAGAGGATGTGGTACCAAAACGCATCATCCTGTTAAATTGCATGATGAATCATTCTTTACAGCAATAATTGATGCAATTACGTATTTCATTTAAAGGAATGAGACTGCGAGATAATGCAAGGTCACATTTTTTCAGTCAGACACTGAACCATTAACATTTGAATTCCTGAATCAATACCTTGAAAAGGTGTCAGAGGATAATCCATTGACGTTATACCACTGAATGTCAAATGAGTTATTAGAAGTCTAAAGATGCGAATGTGAATCAATGCCCATATTCTAGACAGGGAGGTCGATTTTGCAAATAAACTCCAAACACCAACACGAAAATTGGCTGATGCTAATAGAACCAATAACCTGCTATAGATCTCCAATACGCACTAAATAAAGGGACATCATGTAAGCCAAGCCTTGGGTTCCTTGGTTCAGAACCTAAATTACTGATACCACAAAGGTCAGAGCAGATAAAAAAAAAGCAGAAAAAATGTTAAGACTAGTCACAAAAACCGCCTGATCCAGTCAATTGGTTTCAACTGTGTTTGATAATATTGTAGAGATATTTTATATCATATCATGATGGAACCCTAAACCTTAATTTCTGATCCAAGTTTGGTTTGTGGCATGATGAAGTTATATGCTCCAAAATGCTTGAACAGATAATTTAGGCTGGAGCTTCAGTAAAGTATTACAGACCATACACTGATATACGTTTAAGTTTATTGAACACAAACCTTTGGTTCCTCTTCCTCAATCCTCAGGATCAAGGGAGGCTTGCCTCCATTCTAATTTTGTGGGTTCTGAGTTGGTTAACGAAGACCATGTAGGAAATGCAGATACCTCCAAAGAGAGAGCAGGGTAAGCTAACTTGGTGCACAAAGGTGGTGCTTTCCTTCTATCACCTATGCAGGATTTCTTTGTCTTCCTGTCATGCAGCCTCAAAGCTCCCAGTCTCACCTTCTTCACTATGAGTGGTCGTTAGCCACCGGTTCCCAAAATTCAACAAGGGTACTTACTTCAAGGAAGCTTTGAGCAAATTCTCAAATGTGCTCTTTTGTGCAACATTTTGCAGAGACGGGTATTAATTCTGCAGTGCCATGAAATGCCTATTGTCAATAGAGCATGACTCTGAAATGTATGTGAAAGTAGGACTCACTGCAAGACCATCACCACAATTTACTTGTTTATTGAAGGTCAGAGACAACATTCAAACACAGTGGACACCGGTTACTTGAGCCATCGGTTAATCGGGGCAGTCGCTAATTCGGTATGACTGATAAATAACAAAAACTAATCAATAAAATTGCTGGGTTTCCCTTCATTTACTTGTGACATTTGTGCAAGAGACTGCTGCGAACAGGTTCTAACTATCATCAGTCGAGCCCCCTTGTGTGGCCATTAGTTGCTACACAGTGCTTAGAGTGAACAGTTTTTAAAAAGCATAGTTGTGTGTGTTTGTGTTCATCGAGCAGTGATTTTTGTCAGTAAGACAATTCAGAACTATTTTACTCATTGCAGTTTCAGGCATTCAGGCTTGTAGATGCCAGAAACAGCCAAGAGTGAAAATGAAATGATTGCACTACTTCAACAAGTTAAGAACTACAAAGAAATTGAAGGTACCTACAATCATCTTGAATATTACATTGAAATGAAGATTTGGAGGATGCAATTGTCTGAAGCGTTGCATGAAGGCAGTCCATCATCTGCACTAAATGTCTGCACTGATTTTGTTCATTGCGTACACTGGATGAATCCCTCCATCATATGTATTCGGAACTAATACAGTTTTAAAGTACTGTAGCACTTTTGGTTAGTGTTCTAATTAGTTCTATATTCCATTTAAATACATAATTCGTTACTCAGTTTGTCTTTTTTAAACACGTTTTCAACTATTTCCATGAAACTTCGGCTAACTGGGACAAAATGTACAGATCTCAATGTGTCCCAATTAATCGGAATCCACTGTAATTCCAATTGTTCCTCATCAGCATTAGACAGTGTAAAGTTGCTGCTACACTACAAGGTCCTAATTTACAGAAGCCATTGCAGAGATTCTATTTGTCTCTGGTATTCAAAAGAACGGGTCTGATCATTTTTCCAACAGAAGGGTCCATTCAATTGGATCATGAAGGCTCCACCTGCATTTTAAAGATAATAACTGTGAGCAACAAGTCAATCATGCAGTCATCTGCAAGGATTTCCTGAAACCTCTGTGGGAGAAGGACTTGGCGGATACCATGGATGGTTCCCCAGTCAGACTGTCAGTCATGTTGCAGAATACATCACCAGAACTCTTAAGAGGGTACTGAGCCCCTGCCTGACAGGTGACCAGAAGGAGCACCCCCATCAGATTTTTCATGAAAATCAAAGTCTATTATGCTACCATGCATACGCTGCCCTCAAGTTAGCTAAATTGTAGATTAAGTTGCCATCTACTTCGTTATGTTTGCCAGGAAAGTCTAAAAAGGGGTTCAGGTTTATTCCAAGCAGCTGCACAACATAAGACTGTGCTCAGATTGTTTCCAGAGACACATACTGAAATAAAGCTCAACTGCTACTGGAACTTCAACTTGGTAAAAGATACATTTTGGTCTGCAAGGTGACATCTGCAAATTAGTGCTGCCGACTGGCATATTCTAAGGAGAAATGAAGTGAAGCTTTAGATTTCCACAGAAAAGCCTCTATGGAGAAGAACCACAACCTAGGACCATGCAACAACACTGAGGGGCTGCATAGCAACCCTCAAACCGATGGAATGCTTGGGGGTGAAACATTCATGACATTCACACATGCGGCTGCATTAAATTGGCTGGCTCAGTGAACAAAGGTAATCATGTTTCAATTCCTTCAATGGAGGAAGGATGCAAGGAAGATCGTGAGAGGAAGGCCGTGAAGTACCAGTCCCTAGTCCAGCAGTGCAGGGACAAAGGATGGCAGACGTGGCTATTCCCTGTGGAGATCGGCCGTAGAGTGTTCTCAGCAAGGTCAGCAGGGAGGTTGCCGTCTGCACTGGGTCATGATGAAACGAGCAAGAACCAAGCAGTTCACAGGATGGGGGAGGAAGCAAAAAGAGCCTCTTGCTGGATATGGAGCGGGTGAGAGGAGTTAATCTGTCAGCCAGGAGCAGATGGGCAGTGACTTGGCCACCACTGCCGACCACTACACTCTCCAGTGGGCAGGTGTGTAGAAACACTCCATGAAGGTTGGGTACCACCTGACATCTGCCCCTGGCCAGAAGCTATGGTTACCTCATCAGGTAACTGAAGAGAGCACTCTGGTGTATGATGCAAGTGTTACTTTCAATACAAAAACCATTTCTTAAGTAGTTATTGAACTCAGTATTCAGTCAAAACTAAATGAAACAGTCAAGCACTCTGGAACTCAGCTCTGGCTCCAAACCTACCCACGTCTTTTTAAACTCCTGCTGTTCCCAACCCTGCCCCTTGATACTGGCTCCAGTTACAAACCAACTATTAATATTGCACAGCAACACGTAAAATTCTGCAGGAACTCAGGATGTCAGGCAGTATTGATAGAGGGGAATAAACTGGTAATGTTTCAGGTTGGGACCCTTCATCAGGACTGGAAAGGAAAGGGGGAACAGACAGAATAAGGTGGGTTTGGGAAGGGGAAGGAGTTTAAGCTGGCAGGTGAAAGCTAAAACTAGGAGAGGGGCTACGTGGGTGAGTGGAGGAGGGGATATGTTGAGAAGCTGGGTGGTGATAGGTGGAAAATGGCTAAAGCAGGAGAGGAAAATGGATCATAGGAGAAAGAGGAGGGGCACTAGTGCGAGGTTATGGACAAGGAAAAGGAAAAGGAAAAGGAAAAGGTACCCAGGCGATGTATGAGGTGTTGATGATCAAATCTGAGAGTGGACTCATCGTGGCAGTAGAGGAGGTCAAGACTGACATGTTGCAATGGGAATGGGAAGTAGAATTAAAATAGGTGGCCATCAGGAAATCCCAACTGTTGTGGCAGACAGAGTGAAGGTACTCAACGAAGTAGTCCCCAACGAAGTAGTCCCCCAATTTATGTCAGGTCTCACCAACAGAGGTGGCCTCACCAGGAAAAACAGAGCAGTATATGACACCAACAGACTCACATGCCAAGTGTTGCCTCACCTGGAAGGATGATTTGGGGCCCTGAATGCTGGTGAAGAAGGTGGTATAAGACACTGAAGTCTATTGCTGATGAAAACCATCGGGAGGATATGTTGCAATGAGGATATTAAGACTCTGCAGTAAGATGTAGCTAAGTTGAATGATTGGGGAAAAGCTTGGCAAACGAAGTTTAATGTGGAGAAACTGCAAAATCATATACTTTTGTAGGTGGAATCAAAAGGCAAATTATCTAATTGGAGCAAGACTATGAACGATTGGAGTAGAGAGGGAAGGAAAGAAATTCAAGCATGCTGGTGCATTAAATAATAGGGGTGGCAAATGGTGTAATGGCATTTAATGCTTGAGTGGAGTTTAAAAATAGAGTTCTATTACAACTATACAGTGTGTTGGGAAGGCTATAGCTGGAGTATAACTGGAGTATGGTACACTAATAGTGAAGACAGTACAGAGAATCACCAGGCTAATATCCAGGAATGAGAGGGTTGTGTCACCTCAACTGACTAAAATAAGTTATATCTGTATTCTTTGCAGTTTGGAAGAATGAGAGAGGACCTTAGTGGAAAAACATCCAAGTGTGCATGGACAGATTCGATGTTGATATGGTTACAATATCTTGAATAAGAGTCATAGTTAATAGATAAAGGAGAGGGTAAGTGCATATGATACCGAATCCCTGGCATTCTCCATACCAGAGAATTCAAGATGGTGATGGTAATACAAGGTGATGTTTTGTGCCAGCTCTTGAAACTTCTAGATATACTTCTGAACTATAATCTGCAGCCTGTAATTTCCCTTTAAATTATATACTTCTGAATTGCCTAAACCAGGTGTTCCCAACCAGGAGTCCATGAATCCTCAGTTAATGGTAAGGGTCCGTGGCATTAAAAAAAAAAGGTGGGAACCACTGGCCTACATGAACTAGTGATTTTACAATTTCCTGCAGGAGTCAATGATCTTGACTTTCACTAATACAAGTACAGCATCTTTAAGCAGATGAAAGTCCATCAGCATGGTCGTTAGAGAGGAAGGAAGGGAGGACGCCAAGCCATATTAAAATAATAGGGTGTAAAACTTCCGCTATCCAGCTTCTTGTTAGCAATTATACAGTCACTGGAGAGCAAGAAAGGGGACCTAAGGGCAAGATTGCAGGAGAGGAGGGGAATGAAGAATTGCTTATTTCTCTATTTCATAGAGACATGGTCACTCCAGACAAGCCAAATACAACGGTCAGAGCGAAGGGCTTCTTGATCCCCGATTCGAAATGGTTGTCTGTGTTTCATGATAAATTCTTCTTGATACTCAGACCTAGCAATCTTGTTGCACTCTTGTTTTCCCCACCTGAAATATCTAATGATTAAGTGCCATCCATTCTACTTACTGAGAGAGTTCTCCTCCATGATCCTGACTGCAGTTTACATACCGCCATAGGCAGATGTTAAGCAAGCACTCGATGTATTGAGTGCTGCAACTAGAAAACAAGAAAGAGCATCCACCACGCCTTTCAAATCATTGCCAGGGACTTCAACCAAGCTTGCTTGAAGAAATCTCTGCATAATTATTATCAACATATCACCTGCAGCATTAGGGTTCCCAACATATTAAGCCACTAGTACACTACCATCAGGAATGTTTACCATTCCATACCTGAACCACATTTCAGGAAATCTGATCATCTGGCTGTCCTCCTCCTATCTGCATACAGGCAGAGGCTAAACAGCAAGTCACCAGAGGCAAGGACAAGAAAGAGATGGTTATGGAAGGCCCAGGAGTGGCTACGGTGTTGGTGGACTAGTTCAAGGACTCAGAGGACCTGACTCAATAAAGTCTGTCGTGGATGAACGTGTCCCCACAAAATCATTCAGAGTTTTCCCCAACCAGAGGCCCTGGATGAACCAAGGGATCGGCAATCTGCTAAGGGCCAGATCAATGGCATTCAGGTCTGGCAACCAAGTAAAATACAAGGAATCCAGTTACAAACTCTGAGAAAGTCATCTCATATGCAAAGTGACAATTCCAAACCAAACCTGAATCACAGAAGGACAATCAACAGTTGTGGCAGGGATCAAATACTAAAGTAAAATCAAGCAACATATGAGACAACAAGGTTTTGTTCCCAGATGAGCTCAATACCATTTATGCTCGCTGAGACAAAACATGGAGGTACCTTCACAAACTCCAAAAGCAGCAAACAACCCTGTGATTTCCGTCTCTGAGGCCAAAATGAGAGCATCCTTTAACAGGGTCAAACCACGAAAAAGTATCTAGCCCAAACAGGGTACCAGCTGAGTACTGAAAGCCTAAATTGGTCAGTAGACTGGAGTGTTCACTGACATTTTAACTTCTTGCTTCAGCAGTTTGAGGTACTCACCCATTTCAAGTAGGGTTCAGTCACACCAGTGGCTGAGACCAGCATCCAGTAGTACTTACATCCACTGTGATCAAGTGCTGTGAGATGTTGGTGATTAAACATATAAACTCCTGCTGAGGAGCTACTTGGATCCTTGATTTCCTCATTTCCAGACTCCAGTCAGTTAAGATTAGCAACAACATCTCCTCTACGATCTCTGTCAGCACAGGTACATCACAAGGCAGTGAGCTTAACTCGTGCTCTACTCGCTTTATACTTGTGATGTCACATGCCAGCGATAATAAACCTGATTATGATTCTAACGACATTTTTAAGCTTGCTGACGACACCACTGATGTTAGTCAAATCAAAGAAGGTAATGAATCATCATCAAAATCCGGCTGAGTGCCACAACAATAACCTCTCGCTCAATGTCAGTAAAATGAAAGAGCTGATTATTGACCACAGGAGGATGACACCGGAGGTCCATGAGCCGGTCCTCATCAGGGGATTGGAGGTGGAAAAATGTCAGCAACTTGAAATTCCTTGGTACTATCATTTCAGAGGATCTGTCCTGGTTCTAGGGTGCAAGTGCAATTACGAAGAAAGCACAGCAGCACCTCAACTTTCTTAGAAGTTTGCAAAGATTTGGCATGACATCCAAAACTTTGACAAACTTCTTCATTGCTCAGTGGAGAGTATACTGACTGGTTATATCAAAGCCAGCTATGGAAATATCAAAGCCCTTGAATAGAAAAGCCTACAAAAAAAAAAAAAAAATGTGGATACGTCCAGTCCACAAGGGGTAAGACCTCCCCACAATTGAGCACACCTACACAGACCACAGCTACAGGAAAGCAACATCAATCATCAAGGACGGCCATCATCCAGGATATGCTCTCTTCTCACTGCTGCCTTCAGAAAGAAGGTACAGGAGCCCAGGACCCACACCACCAGGTTCAGGAGCAGTTACTACCCCTTAACCATATGGCTCTTGAACCAAAGGAGATAACTTGACTCAACTTCACTTGCCCCATCATTAAAAGGTTCCGACAACCTCTGGAATCACTTTCAATGTCTCTTCGTCTCATGCTCTTCATATTTATTGCTCATTTATTATTTTGGGTTTTTCCTCTTTTTTGTATTAGCAGAGTTTGTCATCTTTGCATATTTGTTGCTTCTCCATCTTTGCTGTGTGTGGTTTTTCATTAATCCTATTGTACATCTTTATATTTACAGTGAATGCCCGCAAGAAAATGACTCATGGTAGTATACGATGACAGATGTACTTTAATAATAAATTTACTTAGAACTTTGAACCATAGGGTTGCACTGGCTGGATCTAGATCATTGGATGTACTGTAACTAAATTGAAGTTGGATATATTTTTATAAGATTAAGGAATTGAGGACTAGAACAGATTAGCCTATCACATTGAACAGGGCAAGGATGTAGAAATGAGAGGCTGGGTGATCTGTTCCTATTTTCTTTTGTGCTTTTTTATGTAAGGTAATTGCGAAATGAGTGATTAAGACACAATTTGCAACTATTGGTACACGTATTATGCTCCAACACCCTGATAAGTCAGCAGGAAACTGTTAATGTGCGCAATGCTATAAACAGGAAACAGACCACGGGGAAACCTTCCAGTGCTCTAAGATAGCTTCAGTTGCAGTATTTTAATCTTAACAGTCACCAGGATAAATGACTATTTTACCTTTCATGCTGTAGAATCCCATTTTTGCCTTTTGGGGGGGGGGGGGGGGGGAGTCCTTTTTTTAAAATATATAACCTCACCAGTAATAGAGACAAGATAAGACATTACCCAACAACTTGGGTACAACATAAACAAAAACTTTAGCTAAGAGAAGGTATTTTTAATGAATTACAGTTAGTTAAGTGCCTCAGACAGAGCAATAAAATAATAAGGAAAGGCAACTAATCTTTAAAAGGTGTCCAATATTACTATCAACTGCACTTTAACCTCTGAACATACACTGCTGAATGACGTCGGGCTCTGAAACTTGAGAGACGGATGACACCACAGCAGTTACCACACTTCATTGTTGGTCTTGGCTATGGTGGCCCTGTTGGGCTTCCCCTCCTTTATTCTGGGGAAACTATTTCTTCTCTTCTGTATCAGCATGCTACCACAGGATTAGAGACCCCCCCCCCCCCCCCACCCACCTTCATTTCAGTTAGTATTTTAAATACATGGATAAAGAGTGAAAGGGGAAGGCAAATAATTTCTTAATTATTTAGTTCATATAAAAATTTGGTTTACTGTTGTGATTACCATATTTGTGTTTATGCCACATCATTTCCTTGTGTCATTTTTCTCTTTAAGACTATTTAACCTTCAATAGTTTTAAACGTGGAGGGAGCCTCTGCAATTTCACCATCTGAAGCTGGTTCACTGTTAAAACTCAAGATTTGATTTGACAATTTGGTGAGCCAGTGATCATTCTTTATCTGAACAGTGAGTGTGGGTAAATTAGTCTGTGAGCTGCAAGCCAGGTCCAGTAAAACTAATAGTGCTTCACTCTGATAACAGTGCTTCTCACTGCCTGATCTACAGAATATTTTCAGTATCCTCAGCTTTTTGTTTCTTACCATAATCCAAAAGGAGGTAAAGGATTTTTTGCTTTAAATTGCTTGTGCAAAAATTAGCATAATATTGAGGTTAATCTAATCAAAAACATACAATTCTTTGCTTGTCAGAAAGGGTTTTGTTCACCTTGACTATATCTCGCAATTGTAGTGTTTATTTGGGATTCTCACAATTGTTTTTCAGTGACTTCTCCACTGCACACCCACTTACAGGCTTTACTATCTATGTGATGCTCAGTAGTGATTGCATTCAAATTAGTGCATTATAAACATTCCAGTTACTCATCACAAGCCACTAAATTTCTGCATTTATCTGGATTCCTATTGAAACCCATCACTATATTCCCTATTAGTTGCACTTTGTTTAAGATGATTACTACGTAAGGCAATCTTCTTCAGACAGTAGATTGGCTAACCAGCTAAGGTGCTTCAGGTGTCTTATGCTCACAAGGTTTTATGGAGGCATTTACTTCATAATTTTCACTCTAACTGTTGAGTCTTAAAGCTCGAAAGGTTTCCAGTAAGCTTGGTTAACAAGGGAATAATGTCTATCACAATGCAGCTCTACTTCTTTTTCCCTCTCCTATTATTTACTTATTGTTCTACTGAAAGACCATTGTGCTTTCCCCAATTCTTCAATGCCCTGTTTCCCCAGAGTAGCACCTTTCTCATCAAATTAGTCTTCACTTGATTTTTTTTTAAAAAACACAAGTTCTAATACCAATTCTCTTATCTAGCATTATAAACATTTTTATCTTTTGGCTTTCAGTTCTACAAATACAACCTGAAGTATTAAACTGTGTTAGACTATACACAGATTTTAAAATGAAGTGTTGGCAAACAGATGAGGAGGTTAAAATGTAAAATATACCTTCAAGAATAGAACCAATTTTTTTTTTGGTGGGGGGAAGATAGGCAGATTTCAACTCAGTTACTAACTGCACTTGGAGTGTTGGTAAAAGGGTTTGTTCAATAGCATAGGCTGATCTGTGACTTCCCCAATGAACACTAGCCTAAATCCTACTACCAGAAGCTCAATGCATCACAGGGTCAACTGGTTCAGACATGTTCCTTACTCTCACCTACCACAAAAATATTTTGGTAATATGCCAAAACATTTTGCACTACTTAACAGCCAGGACAATAACTGCTATGTTTATCATCAGAACGTGATTTAGGAAAAGGTCTGTTCAGAGGCTTTTGCCAATGGCAACTACTCTAAAATTAAAAATAAAACAAAAATCATAGATGGTTTAGAAAGCGACATTATACACAAATGGAAAACAACTTAATTTCCAAACCAATTATCTTTACATTAACGTTTTATGCCACAATATTATCAGAACGCACTTGCATTCCATCATCACAAAACAGAAGACATGTCATCTTCAAATATTCATGCAGAGACCTGCACAATCAGGACAGAAGTGAATTATGTGTATCACTACAGTATGGTTAAATCAGTGAAAGAATTTCCCACTGCCAAACCTCTCTGCTTGAACAAATTTCCAGCCACAATAATGCATTGGAATCAGGTTTATTATCACTGTCTTACATACCATAAAATTTGTTGTTTTGCAGCAACAGTACAGTGCCAAAGAACTGACATCATTAGAAGTTACAAAATAAATAAATAGTGCAAAAAAAGAATAATGAAGCTCATGGACTATTCAGAAATATGATGACAGAGGGAAAGAAGCTGTTCCTTAATAGATGAGTGTGGGTCTTCAGTCTCCTCTAACTCGTTCCTGATGGTAGTAATGAGAAGAGGGTATTACACAGATGGTGAAAGTCCATAATGATGAACACTGCTTTCTTGAGGCATCACCTCTTGATGCTACTTTGGTGGTGAGGAGGGTAGTGCCTGTGACGGAGCTGGCTGAACCTACAACCCACTACAGCCTCTCCTGATCCTGTGCTTTGGAAACTGCATTCAAGGCTGTAGTTCATCTCATCAGAATGCTCGCCACTATAGATCTATAGATACTTGCAAGAGTCTTTGGTAGTGTACCAAATCTTCTCAATGAAATAAAGCCACGGTTCTGCCCTCTTGCATCAAATGACTTCAAATATTCATGCAGAGACCTGCACAATTAGGACAGAAGTGAATGGTGTGTATCACTACAGTATGGTTAAATCAGTGAAAGAATTTCCCACTGCCCAAGCCTCTCTGCTTGAACAAATTTCCAGCTACAATAATGCATCAGAATCAGGTTTATTATCACTGTCTTACATGCCATAAAATTCTTTCTGCAGCTGTGATACTATCCTTCATTAGCAAAGCCACTCTCCGCCACCTCTTTTACCTCCCTCCCTGTCTATTTTGAAGTACCTAAGCCCTGGCACATCCAGCAGACACTTTGCTTTTCAATTCACAAATGCAAATATCATTCAATTACATTCATCCAGATTGCAATAAGATTTTCAGTAATAATACAATTTTAGATATTCCTTTAAAGTATCCAATATAGCATTCTACAGTATTTTAATGCACTTTCTAAAGAGAGGCATAGTAATGCAACCACAATGTAACAAGAAAAATAGGTATTTGTCCTCCCAGGTATACACTCCTTCAAGAACCTTCACCATCTAACACATTTACATTCCCATTCAGCAGACCACTTCTCCGGCATGTAAGGAGTAGCAATAAAGAGACAAACCCTGCCCTTGTTTCTGGGAGAGTTTTTAAATAAAGAGTGATCATTTTTTGGTCCAACATTGTCTTCTATTCCTTCACTTTACTGGAATCTAGCTAATCAAATGTCATCATTTGCGGAATTGCCAAAGACTCTGCACCAGATCACAGTAATCAAAGTAACATCTTGTAAGAGAACCTGCTTTTACAATATTCACAGCAATTAATTTGCATTTATTCTTAAAAACACACCTCAACCAGGCTGATCCAAATTGAATCTTAATCACCACACATAAAATGATTCTAGCCTGTTCACTCTCAAAGTCTAGAGCCGGTAAAGATAACTCTGACACATAGGCAAGTGGTTATATGCTCAACTGATGAGAAATGTATTTTAACAATGGAGAAAGATAGCTCATTTGAGAGATCAAGGAGGTGATAGGAGCTACAGGAAGGTAATTACACCAAAGTTGCAAGAGGCTAGTAGTTGGCTGACTGTCAGGGGAAGGAAAGGGAATAGACAGATTGTGCAGAACACTTCACTGGCTGGTCCCCTCAATAGCAAGTGTACCACTTCAGATCCTGTTCCGGTTCTGACCCATCAGAGATAGCAGCAGTGACCAGGTCTCTGGCACCGTGGCTCAGAAGGGAAGTGGGAGAAGAGGAGGAATTCAGTGGTGATAAAGGATTCAACAGTTGGGTAAACGGACAGGAGATTTTGTGGCTGTGAAAGAGAATCCCGAATCGAATGCCGCTCCAGGTATCAGGGTCGGAGGCATCGTAGATTGGGTCCACAGCGTTACCAAAAGGGAGGGCGAGCAGTCAGAAGTCATGGTGTTTATTGGTACGAACAACAAAGGTAAGAAAAGGGATGAAGCCTTGAAGAGCTAATTTAGGGAGCCAGGTAGAAGCTGAATTTCTGGGCAGGAGTGGCTGCTGGTTGTGCCAGGGTTTAGGTGCTTCAAGATGGACAGGGAGGGAGGTAAAAGAGGTGATAGAGAGTGGCATTGCTAATGAAAGATAGTAACACAGCTGCAGAAAGAAAGGACATCGCTGAGAGCTTTTCTACTGAGTCAGAGTGGGTAGGAATCAGAAACAGGGAGGGAGCAATCATTCTATCAGCAGTATTGTATAGACCCCACTCCCTAAATAGCAAGGAGCAGATCAAGAAACAGATTTTCAAAAAGTACAATAATATGGTGGTTGCCAAAGGAGATGTCAACTTCCCCAACATTATTTGGCACCTCCTTAGCAGAATTTGTGGGGTATCCAAGAAGGAATTAAAATGTGGGCAAGCTGTCTGGAGAAGCCATAATGGATCTGGCATAAGGAAATGAAGCTGATCAAGTAATAGGTTACAGTCGGTGATGGGGGGTGGGGGGGGGGCGCAACCATTCTAAGGGATTCTTAGAGAGAGGATTTATGAGCATTTGGAGAAGTGGTATCATCAACATGGTTTTGTGAAGGGCAGATCAAGCCTCACAAGCCTGAATGAATTCTTTGAGGAGAAGTGAGATATTGATGGAGGCAGAGCAGTGGATGTGGTACATATGGATTTTAGTGAGGCATTTGATAAGATTCCCCATGGCAGGCTGATTTAGAAAGTCAGGAGGCATGGAGTCAGAATTGGCTGGCCCACAGAAGGCAGGAGGTGGTAGCAGATGGAGTGTATTCTGTCCGAAGGTCCATGACCAGTGGTGTTCCACAGAGATCGGTTCTGGGATCGCTCCTCTTTGTGATTTTTATGAATAAGTCAGACAAGGAAGTGGAAAGGTGGGTTTCTATTTTGTAGGTGTCATAAAGATTGGTGGTGTTGTGGGTAGTGTAGCAGGTCGTCATAGGTAACAACGGGACATTGATAAGATGAGAGCTGGGCTGAGAAGTGGCGGGTGGAGTTCAATCTAGAAAAGTGTGAAGTAATACACTAAATGGTCAAACTTGAAGGTAGAGTACAAGGCAGGTTTCTTAGCAGTGTGAAGGAACAGTGGGATCTTGGGGACCAAACCCATAGATCCCACAAACTTATAGGACGGTTAAGGCACCGTATGGTGTGTTAACCTTCATTAGCCGAGAACTGAGCTCAAGAGACACAAAGAACTGTTGCATCTCTTTAAAACTCTGGTGAGACTACACATAGAGTATTGTATTCATTACAGGAAGCTTTAGAGAGGGCGCAGAGGAGAATTAGCAGGATGCTGTTTGGATTAGAGAGCATGTCTTATGAGGAAAGGTTAAGCAAGCTGGGACATTCTTCAAGATAAGAGCAACTTGCTAGAGGTGTACAAGATGAAGCATATATAAGACTGGCAGCCAGAGACTTTTTTGTCAGGGCAGAAATGACTAACATGAGGGGGGATTATTTTTAAGGTGACTGGTGAAATATATTGGGGGACGTGTCAGAGTAAGTTTTTATTTTGACTCACAGAGAGTGGCAAGTTCATGGACAGTGCTGTCAATTGTGACGACAGAGACATATACACTTAAGAGATTCTTAGATGGATGTAAGAAAAGTGGAGGGCTAATTAGATTGACCTTAGAGTAAGTTAAGATGTTGGGACAGTATTGTGGGCTGAAAGGCCTGTACTGTGTTGTACCCTTCTACGTTCTATTTTATGAATGCCACAAAATATCATATTTCTGGTGCAAAATGTTTTAAGCAATCAATGACATTACTGGTGCAAAATCCTTTGGGCAATCAAATTCCTTAATTAACAAATGCAGCCATCAATCACCATTTTCTGCCTATTAATAGAAACGATAATTGAACTGCACATCTGAATTGGTAGAGTATTTACTTTAAACAAAATGGCAATTTCTTTTTATATTAAACAACTATTTCTTTAGGATATCTAAGTGTGAAAACTCTACAGCCTGTAATGAAATAGTGAAAAGGCGAATTAAGTAAAAACTTAATTAAAACATTTAAGGCTTCTTGCAGAACAACAACTCTGGCTGAGAGACAACTGATATTGTTCCTTAACGACTTCTTTGCTGAAATACAAACTATATTCCACACTTAAATGGAACTCAGCTAAATAGGGATTCATAAACAGCAAGACACATTTCAGCATTCTAATGAGAAAACCAAATCCACGTTGCCAGCTTTGCTAATAAAAGAAAAAGGATTTTGAGTGGATGTGACACAAATGTTAAGAAATGTTTATAATTATAAAAACTGATTTGAACATTCATTTGTTTTTATTTAGCGACACAAAAGATCATGTTTAAGTTCAAGAAATGTTTTCGTTATTCTTTTGGCAGCCATTCAACATTACATAGTGGTTCCAAGAAAATGGACTAACCCTTCCTGGAAAGTATTGTGTCAGCTATCAAATCACCGGTCTTGCAATGTAAATAATGTTATCAAAATGTGAGCCAAGCATGAATCTAATTTCAACTAAATAATAAGAATTAACCCCCAAAATTGACAGAATGTCTTTATTTAGAAAACCTCCAAGACTGAAGTTGTTCAGTCCCCTGAATTGTTAATGTTGCTTTATCTGGGGTCTATGGAAGTCATACTTTTCCAGAATTTTGAGTTTGATCATATAAACTTCAAAAGCATCACAATACTGTAACCATGAATGTTTTATTGAAAGTGTGGTTTCCCTATTCTACATTGTATAGATAATCCAGAACAGGTGGACATGGGGGGGGGGGGGGGGGCAGTCAGAATATAAAGAAAATGTGCAAGGAGTAAGACTTCTGCATCAAATTTTAAACTCTTCTCTCCTCACCAAAGGATTGCAAAAGAAAACAACTTGGACCTGCAGCAAAGTAAAATTTAAAAAAAACTAGATTATATGTCAATTAATTCCTTGCAAGTTCATTTAGCAACTCTAGTGAGTACGGAATACAGGGATGGGAAAAAAATCTATACAGTTGGGATGAGACTCCTGGGAGACCAACTTGTAGTTGTTTATTTTTAATGTTTATACAAAATTCAAAACAAAACTAACAGATGTAAAGGGATTTCTGGAAGGACAAGCCATGAAAGTGAATTTTGATTAAAACTGAAAGGCAAACTCTACCTTTAATTTCCCTACGGTTGACTTAGAAAAAATTAAAATACAATGAAAAACTGCTACAAAGCATAATTTCCCATTAACTAAGATTTATTTAGGAAACTGCCAATACTAAAGATGACATTATTGATAACAGAGTTGTCCTGCAAGTCTCCTTTATCTCTTTCCCTTCTCATCTTAAATCTATTACCTCAAGTTTTAACCTTCCCTACCCTCTATATTTTATTAGATTTTATAAAGCTCTATAGGGTCACCCCTCAGCCTTCTGCAATCCAGGGATAAAAGTCTCCGGCCTATCCAGTCTCTCCTTTAAACTCAGGCCCTTGAGCCCCAGTAACATTATTTCCTCAGATGATTCATAGAAATCTAGAATATTTTAATTAGAAATATGAGTAGTTCTAATTTATCTATATGAAATTTAAAGTTTTCATTCGTACTTCTTGAAATTCACTTCAATATGATGTACTATTGTGCAATAAATAATTAATTACAGCAAGTTGAATTAATGTGCCAGGAAGTAAAGAAAACAATATAAATAATTATCTGGATAAATTTAAATTAATTGATTTATTTCAACATTGAAAGCTACTAGTCAGATAACTCAGTAATACTGAGATAGTTTGGCTACCAGGAAGCAGTAAAAGTCTTCAGCCTGCATCAATTGTTCCATTGCTGGAATAAATATTGGAGGAGGGCACTGACAGAACAGAAGAACAAAATAAAAGCCAACATACAAATACAAATAAGGCTTAATTTGAATTGCCTATTAATTTATAATAGGTACCAATGTGAACTTTTCACTGATCAAAACTTCAGATGATCACAACACTATAGTGAGGAATTCTAGCATCAATATTTCAATATCCGAATATTGACCAAAGTTTTAGTAACAACAAATCTGAAGCAACATTATTATGGCTTCTTTCTTATCCTTCAATGGTTTTTCGACAGTAAAGCTTCTACCACCTGCAGCTGTCAACACAACATAGGACATACGTTAACTGCCTTTCAGTACTTCAAGTCTGGATTTCACTGTCAGTTCAAGTTTTCTAAAAGATGAAATAATACTTTGTGCATAAACTCCTTATGGTTTGGAAAACTAAAATGACCTCACTATAGAAATATGCTACAACATCCCCACATGGGTATGTAGAGCATACCATTTTAACATTATTAAAGCATTACATTTTCAGTTGGAGTTACGTAAAACATGTCTGCTACAGTATTCTGAACATCAGTTACTACTCCCATGACCAAAGAAAAATGCTAGGTTAATATCTTCCAGCTGAAAATAAGTTCTATTATGTTGATGTCAAGTACCTTATAAATGCCTAATTCTCTATCCATGTCCGACAAAACAGATGCTTCCTGTATTCAAACATATCACTTTTGTAGTTAGCCAAACACTGGTGAACTGTGATTTTGTACTCTATTGAAAATTGCTATGAAACTTTACAGGGAATTAAAATGCCTCATAAATGTTAAAGCTTGAAGGGAAAAAAAAATCCAACTTAGGTAACCAAAACCATTGTTAAAGCACCTTGACAAATACTCTACACTGCAATAAAAGAATAAGTTCTCATGATCCCATCCCTGGAGTTTGCCATGCTACAGTTTGCAGTTCTAAATTACTGGCTTCAAACCCTATGCAGTACATCAACATCGTACCTGATACTCACTTTAAAACTAGAGAGTTTTGAGTATCTGTAATCAGATGTTGCATTGATTCTTACATCAGCAAAGAAAACTTCAAGAACGCATTTAAATTTCTGATAGAAGAATAACGGAAAATAGAATGTGAGGTTCAATAGGTGCATTTAATGTCAGAGAAATGCATACAACATACATCCTGAAATTCTTTTTCTTCGCAGACAGAGGCGAAAACAGAGGTGTGCCCCAAAGAATGAATGACAGTGAAGCCCGTCCAACTCCCACGCACAAGCAACAGCAAAGCAACAACCCCCCCACCAGCAAAAAGCATCAGTACCCTCCACCGAGCACTCAAGCATGCAACAAAGCATCAATAAAGACATAGACTTGCAGTACCCCAAAAACTCACCCATACACAATTTCTCAAGTTGAACACATTAAGGACTAATAACTTTCACATCACCAAATAAGCAACCATGGCTTCTGGACCTCATTTCGATCCATACAGCTCTACTTCCTGCTCTTCTTAACTTGGGCAGAGAAACTTTACTAGGGATCTGTCCAACTAGCCAAAAATTCTCTTGGCATTAAATTTGGATCCTCACAGCAATAAAGCAATACTGATTCATTTTTGCAAGCAGTAAAGAGCATATTTGAAACAGAAATTTAGCTGATTCTATGGGTCACCAGCTAAACTCTCTTGAGCAAACAGGAAAGTCTGAACTTTCTTGCCCACCGCAGACTTTTGTCTTTTGCAGTGCATTTAAATAAGTTTTCTTTACTGTGGAATATCACACAGGAAAGCTCTGAAGCTAAAGATACGCTCTCAACAGACAGTTGGGCCTGCTAGCTATTATGGCAAAATTTGGCCCATTGTCAAACCATCATCATTCATTTTAATTGAGTCTTGAAACTCCTGCTTGATTAAAAAGACTTAATAGGTTGCCACAAATCAGAAGACTAAGCTCAGATCCTTCCACAGAACTAACATACAATCTAAACTTAAACCTCAGTACAATATTCTAGAGTACTGCCTTATCAACTAATCTAACCTTTATGCATGATGCTAATTGATAGATGCAAAATGTATTGTAGATAATAAAGTAAGATAACTTCTCATAATATTTTAAAATCAAGACCTTTTTTTGGCAATAGGGATAGTGAATAATCTGTGGTAAATTCATGCTATCATGTGAAGTAATAACTGGATGATTAGGCCAAGTTAGTTGGTAGCCAAGAGCCGTGCACAAAAATTAAACAAAGCTGAACTTCTATTGGGCTTCCATGCCAGGAGTTACCCAACAGTAACTTTGATGACATCATACTGCCAGAATTAAATTCTGACAGAAATATAATGTATTCCATACATGAATATTGCCTGCAAAATAAATTCCAATATTATCACTGGTATCCATTTTGATTTTAAGCTGAATTATCAGTCACTGTGGTGAAAAGCTTAGGCCTAGAAAATACATCTAATCTTTTACAAACTACTCCTGGCACATGACCCATTAGAGGACAAAAAAAAATTAAAAAGATATTAACCCACAAAGCATCTCAAAATGGTAACACCCCAGGAAGGTGGTAAGTTCACTGCGCATATGGTAACTCTCTGATAGAGCTATTCAATTAATCTCCATTCCTTTACTCTTTCCCCACAGCTCATCTTTTCCCCTCAAATATTTATCTCATTTCCTTTGAAATTTACCACTAAATTCACCCTTGCCTCTTTCAGATCGCATATTTCACCAACAATATCTCATAAGAAAACATTTTCAGATACTGCTTTTGATTCATTTGCAAAATTAAATCTAATTTGTCTGGCTACCAGTCCTTCTCCACTAAAAAGATCTTTAACATCATTTATCTGGTAAACATGTTTATGATATTGAGAACCTCTGCTGGAACTTTTTTTAATTTCCTTCACCAAGGAGAATAATGCCAGCTTGCTAGTCTCTCCACATAACAGTATGGTAGTAAGTGCATCTATACATTCTCTTTGAAGGCTTACATATTTCAATGTGGTGCAAGAACCTCTCGTGCTCCAGCAGAGGCCTAATTGATACCCCACTTCTTCAACATTATCTGCCCCTCCAGCTATCTTCCTATCGTCCACAAAATCGGCCACAAAGCCATCAATTCCTTCATCCAAGCAACACACACTCAGCAGGCCAGACAGCATCTATGGAAAATAGTACAGTCGACATTTCATCAGGGTGAAGGTTCTCGGCCCAAATCATCTTTCCCAAAGATGCTGTCTGGCCTACTGGATTTCTGGCATCTGTAGATTTTCTCTCATTTGTGAATTCTTTCATCCAAATCACTGATATCCAAGGTTAAAAGAAGCATTCCTAAAACTGACCATGTGGAAAACCACTAGTCAGCAGCAGCCAACCAGAAAAAAGCCCCCTTTATTCCCACTCTTTGCTTCCTCCCAGTCAGCCAATCTTCTATCAATGCTGGTACCTTTCTTGTTATAGCATTGGCTCTTTATCATTAAGCAACCTCATGTGTGGCACCTTGTTAAGAGCCTTCTGAAAATCCAAGTAAACAACATCCATTGACTCTCCTTTGTGTATCCTGCCTGTACTTTCCTCAAAAAAAATCGAACCGATAAGCCAGGCAAGAATTCCCCTAAAGGAAATCATGGTTTCTTTAGCCTATTTAATTATGTGCCTCCCAGTACCCTGAAACCTCATCCTGAGTAATGGACTCCAACATCTTCCCAACTACTGGTCAGGCTAATTGGCCTATAATTTCCTTTCTTCTACCTCCATCCCTTTTGAAAGAGTGGAATAACATTTGCAATTTTCTAATCCTCCAGAACCATTTCAGAATCCAGTGATTCTTGAAAGATCAAAACTTAATGCCTCCACAATCTCTTCAGTTACCTCATTCAGAAACCTAGGGCGTAGTCCACCTGGTCTAGGTGACTTACCAATCTTCAGACCTTTCAGCTTCTCAAGCACATTCTCCTTAGTAATAGCAACTATACTCACTTCTGACAGTCACAGATTTCTGGCATACTGCTAGTGTCTTCCATAGTGAAGACCAAAGCAAAATATGATTTAAGTTCATCCTCCATTTCTTTGTCCGCAATTACAACCTCTCCAGTGTAATCTTCCAGCAGTCCGATATCTACTTCACCTCTCTTTTTCTGTTTACATACCTGAAAATCTTTTAGTATCCTCTTTTGTGTTACTGGCTAGCTTACCTTCATATTTCATCTTTTTCCTCCTTATGCCTTTTTTAGTTTGTTTTTTGTTGGTTTTTAAAAGGTTTTCCAATCCTCTAACTTCCCACTAATCCTTGCTATGTTATATGCCCTCTCTTTTGCTTTTACTTATTATATGAAATTTAAAGTGTTTAGTTCATCTTCGGCTTATTCCTTTTACAAACATGCTACACAGTTATTTAAATTACAAATCAACTCTAAATAGCTGTGTTTATAAAATGTATTTAGATCTTGTGGTCAAGGGGAGGTAACCAACAGCAACTTGTCACCATCTTCACTGTTTTATCATCAGAAGGACAAATCCACAAACGTAAACTAAGTTTTAGAATGTTGCTATAAAACAGTGCAAAATACAAGCTTGAAAACATCTTTACGTAACAGAACACTTTGAAATATTAATCTGTATGCATAGTAAGACAATTATGAAATAAAGTATATCCATTACCATTTTATCACTCCTTCATGACCCTAAAAATTCTGGTTAAATCATGCAAAGTTCTTTCTCAGAATTCCTCTACATTGAGCAGAAGTTTACAAATGATCTTTGTTCTCAACTATTTAAAAAAAGGTCATTTGTCATATTCAACCACAAGGCACATAATGGCGCCAAATTACAATTATCTCCGTTTATAAGCAGCTCACTGGATCATGAGGAACCAAAGTATGCAGCATTCCTACATCAGCATGATAATTTTCATGAAAGTTACATGCCATTCTGCATCTGCATACTTCCAACTTACTTCCCCAGGGAAAGTTTCAAGATCCCTGCACAGGCCTTGATCTTGTTCTGTGCTTCCAGATGAGTCATTCCTTCAGTATTTTCTCCATCAATGGATAAAACAGTATCTCCTACCCCGATATTTGCTTGGTCTGCCTTACCACCTGGTGTGACCTGCAGCAAAACATACAATTTTGATGTTGAGTACAACTTAAAATCAACAGGGCATTATCCAATGCAATTACACTGGCATAACTAAATACACTCCCCTCAAGCACGCAAGTAAATATACTCCAGATTTTTTTTAACTATCAGAATTTTATTGAAAGCAAACATCTTCTGAATTTTCACTGACATATGACCAATTAACCTTCCTACTGGTATGTTTTTGGATTGTGGGAGGAAACCAGAGCACTCAGAGGAAAACTACGTGGTCACAGGGAGGACATACAGGTTCCTTACAGGCAGTGGTGAGAACATATCAGGATAGAACAATACTCTGCAGTTAATTCATGCCACCATGTGAAGGTGACGACAACGATATTCTGTAGTGTCAAAATGTGAGCCTATAAGTTGAGGAGAAAACCAGTTGTGCAGTGTAGTTTCAATCAGATGATTATTCTCTTTTCGTCACGTAAAACAACAATCAAGGAAAATTAGATGTCAATGATCCATTTTTGATAGTACACAACAGCATAGTGAAAGACTTTGTCACAGAATAAATTCTGAGGCCCACATCTGGTCCCAAGGATGGCAAACAGTAATCTGTGGCCTGAGTGTGGATATTATATAGCCAACAAAATGAGGATTTAATTAACCACAATATAATGTTTCAAGAAACTTAATTATATAGGTGAATCAAAATGAAATAGAAATGAAGATGAAAACATGGTTCTCATTAATCAAAACGCATTTCATTTACTTTATGGGCTCCATGAAAATCACCTTTCACTGCATTGAACTTACTCTAGTGACAGGTTGAAAGGTTGAGAAGTAGATGACAAATAACAAAATTATTTGAAATTTTGGGAATCAGAGAATACTAAGATTTAAAGGAGCCTGGAGATGCTCCTGAAAATGGACAGCTGTGACTGTCCGGGAACAATTTTTGTGCAACTGAGTCAAGTCTCCACACACCAATTCAAATTCAAGTTTTTGTATGTGTATGGCTGTTGCAATGGAACAAACACTTCAGCCTGGTTCAGGGACTGAGAAGAGGATTTCTAGAGTTTATTTGTGGAAATTAAAAGGTTATGGTGTGATTGGACTTAAGTTATTAAAGCAAACTAATTGAGCAAATAGAAATAAGCAAATTGCTTTGAACGTGCAAAAGGCACGGCTTGATAAGTTTCCGCCACTCTCTGTCAGGGGTTTGTACTTTCACCCCGTAACCCAGTGGGTTTCTTCTGGGTGCTCTGGTTTCCCCCCAGTTCCCAAAGATATAACGGTTGGTAGCTTAATTGGTCATTGTAAATTGTTCCGTGATTAGGCTAGGGTTAACTTGGGGATTGCAGGGCAGCACAGCTCAAAGGGCCAGAAGGGCCTGTTCCATGCTGTATCTCAATAAATATATAAACACTTTACACACAGGAATACAGAATCATGGAATTCTGCAAGGTCAAAATGCTCATTTTAAACAATTTGCAAATAACAAAGCCCTGTGGGAGAAACATCACACAGAATCATGCTCTCAACAAGAGATGCTAAATGGCCCCTTCCTTTTACTGGTATGTAAATGGATGGAATTATCTAATTATTCTACAATTCTAACAAAGATCTACTTGAAAAGTACTTCACAGTTGGTATAAAACTTAGGAGTGACATGGCAGAAGTGAAAGGTGTTATTAAATCCAAATTATTCTTTAGATAACCCACATGGAACAGGGAAGGATCTAATTTACTTTCCTAAATTGTGCTTGGATATCACCCAAGATCATTTGAATGAATAACAAGATGCTTTAAGAAACATGCAAAATTCCCTTGGCTAATCATATAAAGGGCATTATTCTTTCTGTATATGAATATAGAAATGAGTCAAGAAAACTGAAAGCAAACATGCAAATTCCTCCTTTTTCTGTAGTTATTTAAATTGACTCCACATGGGCTAAAGGGATACCAGGAAGAGCAGATGTTCTTGTACGAGAACGCATCAAACCTTATTGAAAGGAATTGAAAACCACAATTAGGCTTGCTTGCATCAGAAAGTAAAACTGCCACAGATACTTGCTATCTTCTGCAATAGTCTGTGAATGCACACACAAGACTTTAGTTTATGTGGGTTACCATCAAATTTTATCTGGATTTCATCGCCCATTTCCTGCAGATGATAATTTTCAGACATTACCTCACATTGATTCCAAATGCTTTAAAACCTCAACTCATAAAACTTTTGGTAACACTTAAATTTCATTAACTTTCTCCCGAGACATAAGAAAAGCGCATCAATAAAGTGTTGTTTGCATCCTACAGCCATGCAAGGGAACATATTCAAGTAGCTTTCAAATAGCACCTAGAAGCACTCTCAAATAGCAAATGCGATAATGACCAGATAATCCACTTTTTAAGTGTTGTTTGTATGATGGAGGTTGGCAACGACACTGGAAACTAGTCCCCTACACATTAATACACCACCATAGATCTAATCCCAGCACATTAATAAACTGCTAGCTCTGACAAAATTTTCATTAAACTTTTGTATTAATCATACTTCCCAATTTACAAGTGTTGCATGACCAACTGAGTGCTCCCATCACAGACTCAATAGCAACCTTATTATGTACAGGAGTGGAAGCCGGTGTGATCTCCTGTTGCTGTTGCCCATCCACTTCAAGGTTCAATGTGTTGCACATTCAGAGATGCTCTTCCGCACACCACTGTTGTAACTTGTGGTTATTTGAGTTATTGTCACCTCCCGGTCAGCATGAAAACGTTTGGGCATTCGCTTCTGACATGCCTGATTAACAAGGTGGTTTCGCCCACAGAACTTTGTCTTTCACACCATTCTCTGTACACTCAGACTGTTGTGCATGAAAATCCCAGGAGATCAGCAGTTTCTGAGTTACTCAAACCACCCTGTCTGGCACCAACGATCATTCCATGATCAAAGTCACTTAGATCATATTTCGTGCCCATTCTAATGTTTGGTCTGAACAACAACTGAACCACTGACCATGTTGGCATGCTTTTAAACTGCCATAAGATTGGCTGATTAGGCACTTGTCTGAACGAGTAGATGTACAGATGTAGCTAATAAAGGGGCTACTGAGTGTACATCATACTGGACCTTTTACAATCACCTGAGTGGGCAGTTTGATCCTCAATTTAAAGTTCAAAGTAGAAAGTACATTTATTATCAAAGTATCCATACTTACACAACCCTGAGATTCATCTTCCTGCTGGTAGCCACCAAATCCCACAGAACAAAGACCGTCATACACACAATGTGCGAAAAAGATCAAATCGTGCAAAAATAAAAAATTAAACAAATAACACACAGAAAATTAACCACAGCGTCCTCAAGTAAGTCCACTGCCATGGAGCCACTTATAAGCATTGCAGTTGGTCCAGGCACCTGATGGCTGTAGGCCACAGCCACGACGAAAGTTCAGCACTGAGGCAAGTAAACTTCATAGAGTAGTGTTTAACACCAGTTTATCCTTGACGCCTTCATCTTTTTAATCTGGCTCGAAACAAATTGACCAAGCGTCGGTTTGTTTTTGCTCTCAGGCCCAGACCCAAGAGCTTCGATCTGACCCCAAGCCTGCTCCAACAAAGACGAAACATCAGCGCATTTTTCAGCCCCAGGCCCAGGCTCAGGCTCTGCCACCTCGATGTGGTCCCAAGTCCACTCCAGCAATGGCGGCCGTGGCCATACCTGTATTCTTCTCAAGAGTCCAATTTAATGGATCCTTCAGGATACCAGAAAAAAGTGCCAGGTCATTCAGATGGTTCAAAAGCACAATTCCTAAAGGGAAATTACAGGCTTCAGAAAGCAGTGACCATCGTCCAGAAAAAGTGTAATTAATAGTTAGTAGATTTGCTTGCTGCCTGTAAAGCATCGTCGTGTCTCACCTCTTTTAATGGTTTAACACCTCATCTGAGGGAACAGCACTCTCAGTACTACTGAGTATCAGCATGCTTATACTGAAGGCTCTGGAGTCCAACCAACCCTCTTAACTCAATGTTATCGACTGAGCCACGACAAACGCTGTAATTATTAAAATGTACTCTATGATTAAGCTGACCATATAATTCAGTGGTTCCCAACCTCTGGGCCAAGTGGTGCAGCGGTAGCCAGAACACATCCAGCACACCTTTAAGAAAAAAGCTGAAATAAACAAGCCCATTAATTAAGTGCCACCCGGCATGTAAATATCGGCCCAGATCAGAGGCGATTGCCAATTGCGTCGTCTCTGATCTGGGCCGACATTTACGTGGCCGGGCGGCACCTAATTAATTAGCTTGTTTATTTCGGCTGTTTTCTTAAAGATGTGTTGGGTGCGTTCCGACTACCGCTGCACCACTGCATTCTTTGCGGCAATGTATCGGTCCGCGGCCCAGAGGTTGGGGACCACTGATATAATTTTAATCTATACATCTGCATCTAACGTTGAGTAAAACAAATACTCATTTAAAATACTAGCCTCGACATTATTAATGTTACAATGTGCGGCAAGATTTCTGTACTATTTTGCAGATAGTTAAGGTTCTAAAACAACAGAATAGTACATCCCATCCATTCACTATTAGGTAACTCCTAGCTTAAATAGCACTGCATAACACTGGCCACTAGAACCAGACAAGAACATTTCTTCCTTTCCATACACAAATGAAAACGAATACAGGTGTCCCCCGCTTTTCGAATGTCGCTTTACAAAACCTCACTGTTATGAAAGACCTACATTAGTTCCCTGTTTTCACTAACAGAAGGTGTTTTCACTGTTACGAAAAAAAAGCAGCGCGATAAAAAAAATTAGCGTGCGAGAAAAGCAGCAATCGCCTCTGATCTGGGCCGACAATTACGTGCTGGGCTGCACCTTATTAATTAGCATGTTTATTCGGCTTTTTTCTTAAAGATGTGCTGTGTGCCTCCCGGCTACCGCTGTACCTCTGCATGCTTCGCGGCAATGTATCAGTCGGCGGCCTGGAGGGTGGGGGCCACTGCACTCAGTTTAACACACCATCATCAGTGTGCTCAACAAGCTGTCTTCCCGATTCCCGTAAGTGATACTACACTGTACATACATTATTTCTACTTTATATCGTCTGTGTATTTTTATGTGTTATTTGGTATGATTTGGCAGCTTCATAGCTTACAGGTTACTGGACAGAGTGTTTTGCCAACAGCGCTTTCGTGAGATTTTCTGCCGAGAGCGCTTGCGCCATGTTTTTGCCAACGGCGCTTGCGTGAGATTTTCACTATGGACAACGGTGCAGGCAATGATTGTGGAAAAGTATTTCTACTTTATATAGGCTGTGTATTCATCATATTCCTGCTTTTACTATATGTTACTGATATTTTAGGTTTTATGTGTTATTTGGCATGATTTGGTAGATTATTTTTGGGTCTGCGAATGCTCACAAGATTTTCCCATATAAATAAATGGTAATCGTTTCTTCGCATTACAACATTCCGGCTTACGAACCATTTCACAGGAACGCTCTACCTTCAGATGGCGGGGGAAACCTGTAACAGCAAAATATTTGACATAAAGCAAATGGAAATTTTGGGCTTTTGCAATAGTTCCATGACTCTAAGTTAGAATCAACTACCTACCAAAGTGCACCATTGTCTGAATACAAATATCCAGGCAGATGCAACCAGATGGACGAGGGAGAAGAAACTGGGCAACAGGGAGGTTGGTGCGTCGGGGTGGGAGGGGAAGATGTGGTGAAAAGAAGGGCAAGAGAACTAGGGTGGATCAGAAGGCAAGAGAATGGGTGGGGGTTACTTTAAATTAGGTGTGGTTCTTCTAGTTTATGTTTAGCCTCATCTTGCAGTATCAAAGACATTATGGCAATGGGAAGGGGAGTTAAAGTGCCTTGCAATTGTCAAAGTCAAGAAGTCAAACTAAATTTATTGTCGGAGTATGTATGTGACACCATATACAACATTAGAAGTCATTTTTTGCAGGCATTGACAAGAAAATAAAGAAATTCAATAGAATTTATGAAAAGCTATACATCAATATTAACAACCTATGTGCAAAAGACAAGTTGTGAAAATAATAAAACAATAAACAATATTGAGAGCTCAGAATAGGAACTGCAGATGCACTGCCTATGCACAGCAAAGCCGTTGCCAATGTAGAGTAGGCCGTATTATGAGCATCAAGACAAGGAGGAATAACTTTGAGGTGTTTGAAAGGAATTATGGAGGGGGTGGCGGAATATCAGAGGCAAGGTTTGTTTTTTACACAGAGTGGCAGGTGTGTGGAATGTGCTGCCGGGGTGGTTTTAAAGGCAGATGCCTTAAAGATATTTAAGACACTCTTAGATAGGTACATGAATGAAAGAAAAATAGAGGGCTACTTGGGAGCGAAACGTTAGATTGATCTTTCATATGTTATAGGGTTGCACAATATTGTGGGTCAAAGGGTCTGTACTTATGAGTACAATATTGCAAGATGTGCACATGGATTTCCTCCTCACTTTGAATCATTTCCAAAGTAATTACCAATGATACAAATTGCAATCAATCTATATTTTGATGATCAGATTCAGTCAAATATCAATCCAATCCTGCTACATGCATGGTTCAGGCCATAACAAAATCACATCAACATTTCATGGATGAATGCCAGCACAATGGCTCAATTTAAGATCAGAGAATGTATACAGTATACAACCTGAAATCCTTACTCTCCACAGACATCCACAAAACAGAGGGAAAATACCCCAAAGAATGAATGACAGAAAAACATTAGAATCCCAAAGCCCCTCCCCCAACCTCTTGCGAGCAGTAGCAAAACCATTAAGCATCAACGAAGTGCAGTTTTTAAAAACAAGTGAAAGTTTTCAAGAAATGTTGGGAAACAAAGTCATAGCCCGTCAAATTGGAAGCAGCAAAATAACAGAAAGTGAGACAAATGCCTCGATCACCTGGAACACAAGTCCCACTGCTAACTTACTTTGACAAGGTAGGAAATGCCACAGTTAACTTAAAAACAACTAATTCTAGAAATTAATAATGACCAGTTTAAACTTTTAGTAATGCTCATAAAAGGGACAAATATTGATCAAGGCACTGAGAATGACTTCTGTTTTCCTTCACAATAATGTAGAAGAATCATTTGCATCCATCTAAAGAGCAACCAAATCTTCAGTAAAACTTTAATAAAAGATGGTATTTGAAAACCTGCAGCCCCTCAATATTGCTTTGGAGGATCAGCCTTAAATTTTTGTACAGATATCTTAAGTAAAAACTCATTTCATTCACAAGGTGGCTACACAGATCCACTAAGCATTTTGTAATACTATAGGTATGACAGAATAAGTTTAATTTTCTTCCACCCCCAGCATTAACATTACGCATAAATAGCACAAAATTTTTATCATAAAATGCTTCAAGGATAGCAAAATAATTAACACAACAAGCAGTCAAATATCCCAGACGAGAACAATGTTAAGTTACAATTCTAAACAAGTAATGCAAGATGGTAACAAAATTTTCTATCATTACATGATGAGCAATTACATTTCAGTGACACTGTTCTGATAAACAAAAGCATCTAATTATTATATTAACAAAAGTACCTATTTATATAGATTCATAGTTATTCATCTTTGGAATCTACCTTTTGTTTTATGTGTACATCCCACTACTCATTCTTAACTGAGTACTGTTGAAGCTAAATGCACATTCCTACAAGGAACTACTTGTACATAATAGTGACATTCTATCCTAGTTCAGCCATCCAGAAAGAAAACAAATTTTCCTTGCATAATTTTAAGATTCTTACTTCCACTAATCTTGTCTATTCTAAGCCCAGCATTCAGCAGAAAGATGCATTTCTCAATGCAGTCCAAATGTTTACCTCTGTCTAGTTTGAATCTACATACATTCCTCAGTTATATTCCGTAGTTTAAAATAAATCAAGAAGATAGAACATTTCCAATACTCTTAGCTGTTCTCTACACCCCTTGCAAACACAATTATAGCTCCTTTGTAAAAAGCCAAAAAAACTTGCTCCAGGATTCTCTAGTTATTCATCATAACTTAAACCCCTGACACCTGCATTATTCTATGTCATTTCTTTCATTGCTTCAATGCTTACATTTCTCTCATTTCTTGAGAACTGGAAACACATGTAGTTTGAGGTGTTACGTATGATATTATTGTCTACTCACATTTTGGGAAACTGAAAGAGTTTGAGTGTTTTATTACAGTAACTGAAGTTACCCAAGTCTGCAGATTATCTGTCATCAGCACTGGCTCTAGAGAAGCCATATAATTCCCACAAAAAACCTCAATACTCTTGAGGATTTGGGTTAATCTTCTTTAGTCTTGACTTTGGGAGGCTCTTCATTTCATTTTTAACCTAAGGGGCAAATGTTCAGACACAGTTGCCAAAGAACTTCATTTAGAATCTGCTGCATCAATGCCTTCAATCACAGCTGCACCTCAGGAAACATTCTTCTGCATCATATAATTACATCATTCATCATTCTCATTTTACTTCAAGTTGAAATTTGACTTGCATAAAACACTGCAGACATATGGTAACTATATAAACAAGGAAAGTTCAAAAGTACATAGCTAAGTTAAAAAAGGATCAAAATTATATGACTTCTAAAACATTATTAAATGAAAACTATTCTGGCTAAACTTATGGAAATGCTGCTTTATGTTGTACTATTTAGCAAAAACTTCAGAAACCAACCTCTTTCACATCAAAGGACCGAAGCTCCCTGCTGGCTCAGCAAGTTCATCTACTGTCTGACTCAAGTGTACTACATTACAACATCTTCATGCATTCAATATCCATCTTTAGTTATAGAAAGAATAAGCATTCATGAAGAGAAAAACAAAATCAAAGCAATATGAAGGGATTTCAAAACATCATCGAAGGCTTAGAATCAACTTATAGTCTGTTTTATTTTAGCAAAGCAGCATTGTAATTGCCTTCAGTACCATTATCATAGGATCTTAGTCCACAGCTGGAGTTGGCAAAGAAATCATGTAACTGTACATTATTTAAAAAGTGAACTATTCATTATGCCTCCAACACACACAGACCTAACTAGTGCGAAATAATGCATGATTTTAAATATCAATAAATAATAATTCATGAGCAATGACATAATGGGTTTGGCAAATTCTTTTGAAAGGTCAAAAATCTGTGAATTGTCATCAGAAACTATTTTCATGTAAAAATATGAGTGGATTCCAGTTAATTGGGGCACATTGGACCAGTTTATTTTGACCCAATTGAGCAGCTGCCCCAATTAGCCAAAGTTTGATGGAAATAGTTAAAAAGGTATATATAAAGACAATGTAACATTTAACTGAGTAGCAATTATGTATTTAAATGAAATGTGGAATAAATTAGAACACTTAACACAACTGCAGTACATTAAAACATAGTTATCAGAGGTATCATTCAGTGAATGTTGTCATTTCCTTTGATTGACGGTAAATTAACTAAACATGCACAGACACCTGGCGCAGATAATGGATAACCCCCATACAATGCTTTCAATGATAGCATCTTCCAAATCTTAATTTTCAATATAACATTCAAGATGATTGTTCATACATTCAAATTCATTGTAGTTTCTAACTTGAAGTAGTGAAATCATTTGATTGAAACTGCAGTGTCTTATTGCTTATTTCTTGCCAACTATCAGTGACAAAAAAAAACTACTTTTTGAACAAAAACAAAACACGCAACAGACACCATTTAAAAACTGTTCAAACAAAGCATCCTGTAGTGTCTAATGGCTTCAACTGCACATGATTGACACGAATTAGAAACTGTCTGGAAAGTCTTAAACACAAAATAATCTGCAGATGCTGGGGTCAAAGCAACACTCACAACACGCTGGAGGAACTCAGCAGGTCGGGCAGCATCCGTGGAAAAGATCGGTCGACATTTCAGGCTGGAACCCTTCATCAGGACTGTAGAGGAAAGGGGCAGAAGCCCTATAAAGAAGGTGGGGGGAGGGTGGGAAGGCAAAGGCTGGTAGGTTCCAGGTGAAAAACCAGTAAGGGGAAAGATAAAGGGGTGGGGAAGGGAGGCAGGGAGGGGATAGGCAAGAAAGGTGAAGAAAGAATAGGGGAAAACACAATGGGTAGTAGAAGGAGGTGGAACCTTTCTTCACCTATCACCTCCCTGCCTCCCCTCCCCCACCCCTTTATCTTTCCCCTTACTGGTTTTTCACCTGGAACCTACCAGCCTTCTCCTTCCCACCCTCCCCCCACCTTCTTTATAGGGCCTCTGCCCCTTCCCCCTACAGTCCTGACGAAGGGTTCCGGCCCAAAACGTCGACCGATCTTTTCCATGAATGCTGCCTGACCTGCTGAGTTCCTCCAGCGTGTTGTGAGTATTGTCTGGAAAGTCTCCTGTCCCAATTATGCAGCGTAATGTCAAAATAAGTGAAGGGAATCCCAGCAATATTCTGAATTAGTTTTGGTTTTTTTAAGATTTGTACCAATTAAGCAGCTGCCCCAATTAACCAATGGCACAATTAATCAGAATCCACTGTAATTAGTTTCTTTGAGCTTAAATTTTCAAACATAATAATCTATAGTAACACTTTTACTGCTGACTTACTTCTAACACTGGTTCTGAAAAAAGCAGCACGGTGCATCTATGCAACAATCAAAAACAGTAATACAATAGCTGACAAAGTGTTCAGAAAAATACCCAAGAGAAACTTGAAAGAAATTTGCAGATGAAAATTATTTCTGGATTAGTTATGTTTTCCTGTGCAAAGATTTCATTCAGGTTTGGGTGAGGGGGAAAAAGTGGTGCAATGTACATCAACTTTATTAATGATCAAGAGGGTATACAAAACTGACAAACTTTTTCTATTTTGCATGCTCCATAACTTTGGATTTACATATCTCTCCATTACTCCCTATCAAAATGAAACTAGAAACTTTAATGTTACACTATTACTGTAAAAATAATGTGCTAAAAAGGTAATCTGACACACGCCAGTTTTACAGAAGTGAATTCATAGAGCAATCAATAAATTTATTCCACCCCTTTAAAACTAAACTTTATAATACAACCATGTTCTTTCTCTTCTCTTCCACACCCCACCCCGAGCAATGGAACAAACTTCAATTACTACTGATTATGATTAAATTATTACACATTGTTATAAACCCAGCTTATCCACATTCATCATTAAATTTGAAGCATTTAAGATGGTAGAAAGTGAAACTCATTTGCTTGAATCACCTGGAAAATCAGTTTCACTGTGCAGGCAATATTGCAGTTGGTCTTTAAGTGACTCTTCCTATTTAGTGTACAGTTTTATCAAACAGAGTTAAAATAGCAACGAAACTCATCTTCAGCAAAACAATTTGACACCCTGATTACTTCCTCCAGTAGTTATTATGCCAGCTTCCTCCAGGTGCTGGCACTTGAAAATTTCTCACTATTTATACAGAATAATTATTAATTACCACTACTTATTAATCAAAAACCTCAATGAATCTTAAGCCGTCTCAACAAATACACACTGCATCACAGAAGTGTGGAGACGAATCTGGAGCTTAAACTATTGTCCATTTAGCTCAGTGAATAGAACCATCAGTCAGAAAGAGATGGATTCCAGCACTATAAACACACTTGAGCGCAAAATTCAGCCATTTCAATGCAGAACTGACAAGGTGCGACTTTGATACAAGTAAGCATCGTTTAGAGGGAGTATGAAACAGAAGCTTAGTCTGCTCACTCAGGCTGAGATAAAGATCTCATGGCCCCTTGCACTCTGGCTAACATTTAATCTTCATCCACTATCACAAAGGATTATCCGGACATAATCATGTGCTATTTCGACAGTGTGAAAATTAACTGCTCCAGTTTGACCATAACAGTGGCTGCATTTCAGAAGCACTTGTCTCCAAACAATTAAATACAGAGTATACATGAACCACCATAGAATCTAGACATCGTTACATGTAGCAAGCTCTGAAAAGGCACTGCATGGGGGAAATCACGTCAGTCCCCCCACCCCCAGGGCCTTTGTTGTATTTTTTTTGTCCCAGGACTGGTGTACTTAAAAGATGACAACTACAACAGAGCTTAACCATTATAGCATGTTATCCAAAAGGCATTTCAAGAGTCCTGCACACCAGTTCCAATTGATCATAGGCCTACATTTCAGAGCGTTAAGTGCGTGCATAAAACAGAAATATCACTGGCATTAGTGTGACATCGCAAATGATTTGCACAAAGATGGGCAATCTGATTGACTAAGTGAACAGCAGGATTTATATCTTGTAACAAAGGCCGAAGCTGGCAGACAGATGCCTATAGTGTTGTCCAGAAGATACAGTCTCCAGTCAGACCAAAGGTGAATAAATGCCCACTTTCTCATCAAAATACTTCAGCCAAGTACACCAATCACAAACAAGAGAAAATCTGCAGATACTGAAAATCTGAGCAACACACACAAAATACTGGAGTAACTCAGCAGGCCAGGCAGCATCAAGGAAAAAGGAACAGTTGCTGTTTCTGGCCAAAACCCTTCGGCAGGACTGGGGGAAAAAAAAAACTGAGGAGTGGATTTAAAAGGTAGGGGGAAGGAAGAGAGAAACAGAAGGTGACAGGTGAAGCCTGGAGAGGGAAAGACCTGGGAAGTTAATTGGTGAAAGAGATAGAAGGCTATGGAAGAAAGAAAAGCGGGACCTCCCACTGGCTACCCCTTTTAATTCCACTTCCCATTCCGATATGTCCATCCATGGCCTCCTCCACTGCTGTGATGAGGCCACACTTAGGTTGGAGGAACAACACTTTATATTCCATTTGGGTAGCCTCCAACTTGATGGCATGAACACTGATTTCTCAAACTACTGGTAATGCCCCCCACACCCCCTCATTTGCCATTCCCCATCCCCTTTTCCCTCCTCATCTCATCCCCTTGCCCGGCCATCACCTCCCTCTGGTGCTCCTCCCCCTTTATTTCTTGCATGGTCTTCTGTCTCTTTCACCAATTAACTTCCCAGCACTTAACTTCATCCTTCCCTCTCCAGGTTTCACCTATCACCTTGTGTTTCTCTATCCCCACTCCCCACCTTTTAAATCTACTCCTCAGCTCTTTTTTCCTCCAGTCCTGGCCAAAGTGTTTCAGCCCAAAACACTGAATGTACTCTTTTCCTAGATGCTACCTGCCCTGCTGAGTTCCTCCAGCATTTTGTGTGTGCAGCCAGATAGACCAGTTCATTTTGCTCACGGCAAGAGAATGCAATCCGTAGCCCGGCCACCCTGGGCTCAGAGTTACTGATGGTCACCGATATAAATCTCAAATGGTTGAGCATGCAATCTTTTGCCATCTCTACAGCAGACCCTGCCCACAGTTATGAGTATTACAGCAAAAGGCAGCACAGAAGAAAAACACAAAAGGAAATACATAGCTTTATTTGGTATCTTTGGATCTCTTGGGAACCTCTCTCAGTGCACTGCAATTGGCTTTGCAAAATAAATTTCAGTTCCCCACTGCAGCAAGTTACCTAGTTGGGTTTATGATCAAAGTTACTGGTGGAGAATTGAGTAATGGAACTGCCGTGAAATAATGTTAAAACTTCAGGGCCAAAGAGCAGCAATTAACTGCTATTTTCAGGCAGTGGAGCTTGTTAGGCCGGAAAGGGCTATTATGCACAGCAGCTACAAATAAATTAATAAACATGGCAAGCTTGTTTGTTACAAGATGCTGATCAAAAAATGTTTCAGTCACATTTTAATTCCACAGCTTTGAGTTTCTAGTTGGGAAGTTTCAACTTGGCTACTTTATTTATTTTATTTAGCGATACAATGAGCCATGCCGACCCTGCATCCTTACAACCCCGATTAACCCTAACCAAATCACAGGACAAATTAACCTACTCGGTACGTCTTTCCACTGTGGGGGGGGAAACCTGAGCACCTGGGGAAAACTACACATTCCTCAGGAAGGACGTACAGAGACTCCTTTTGGAACCCAGAATTGAACTCCGAACTCTGGAAAGCCCTGACCTGTAATAGCAGCGCACTAACCGCTAGGCTACTTATACATTTTCCTATTCCTATAGTGGTCCTGACTTTGCCACCATCTGTATTGGTCATTCTTGACTTCAAGGGCACCTCAACTTTACAGTCAACTCCAGGACACGTCTCAATCAAACAAAATCGTAGTTGGTACCATCATTAATAAAACCTCAAATAATGTATAGCAATGCAAATACAAATATTGACAAGAAAATGAAATATTTGGCAGATTAATATTATAAGTATTGGACACTTTATTAGATACACCTGCAAATATCTAATCAGCCAAACATGTGGCAGTAAATCAATGCATAAAAGCATGCAGATATGGTCAACAGGTTCAGTTGTTGTTCAGACGAAACATCAGAATGGGGTAATCAATTGATCTAATTGACCTTGACTGTGGAATAATTGTTGGTGCCAGACGGGGTGGTTTGAGTATTTCAGAAACTGATGTTCTCTTGAGATTGTCACGCACAACAGTCTCTAGAGCTTACAGGGAATAGTGTGTAAGCAAAGTACATTCAACACCTTGTTAATGCGAGAGGAGAGAGCATGGCCAGAGTGGTTCAAGTTGACAGGAAGGTGACAGTAACTCAAATAACCATGCCTTACAACTGTAGTGTGCAGAAGAGCATCTCTGAACACACAGCACATTAAACTTTGAAATGGATGGGCTACAGTGGCGAAAGACCACAAACATTCTCTATGTGGCAACTTTATTAGGTACAGGATGTACCTAATAAATTGGTCACTGAGTGTTTGTTCATTACTTAGCTCCAAGATGCATTGTTTACTCTTTAGTTCTGACATCCACCAAAATTTACCTTCCAGTTATGACTTGAATTACTCACATCAAACCCAGAATTGGATGGGTAACAGCAGCAGAAGGCCACACCTGGTTCCATTCCTGCATCTAATAAAGTGACCATTGAATGTATGTGTTAGTCCTCTGAACTCTCCATTCAGTAAATAATGTGAAAAACATGACAAAACCATGGTCTGAATTTCATGGGTACTGCCAGAGCAAATATAGACTGCCTTGGAAAAATCAACCATGATGCAGAGTCTAGCCAAACTCCATACAAACATTCTTACCTGAATGAGAGGTTGCTTAATTGGCAAGTACAGGATACAATTAATATAACATGTGAATCAAGGCCATTTAATGCAATGATTAGGTTCCCAAATGAAAAATGTCACTAATTTCATCAATTTAAGTTTAAAGTTCACTTATAAAATCAAATGTCCTTGCCTAACAGTATAGTCCACCCGATAGAAAATAACAAAAAGTAAATGAAAGCAAAATGTACTTGGATCAAATATTATGGATCCACTAAACAAAGAAATAAGGTCTCAATCTTACTCTTTCAATTACTCATTGTTTGCCTTCACCAGAAGTTTTTTCCAAGTAGCCAATTTAATTAAGTAGCCTCACAAACACTATTTTTCAACTGATCTTTATAGAGAATAGTGTATGTTTCATTACAGCTTTTCCTCATAAGTTTACCTGTCAAAGTCGCATAGCAAAAATCATACATCACTTTTTAAAAAGTGTCTGCATTGAATTCAATCAAATCCAGAAGTTATACAAATGTTTTATCT
Organism: Mobula birostris; assembly: GCF_030028105.1. Classification (NCBI taxonomy): domain Eukaryota; kingdom Metazoa; phylum Chordata; class Chondrichthyes; order Myliobatiformes; family Myliobatidae; genus Mobula; species Mobula birostris. The sequence continues at coordinate 136,009,869 of NC_092376.1, forward strand.
TACATATATATCTTTTAAAAGTTAATTAATTGCTCCTTTGGATTTAGCAGAGGACTTGCAGCTGTTTATGGCCACAGCAGAGAAATGTCATTCAGGAGTCAGTTACAGCACATGTAATTCCATCCTCTTATTTCTGGAAAGAAATCTGCAAGCCTTAACACTGCAGGTCCATAAATATTTCTGAAATAAAATACACTGTGCCATACCCAACTGGTGCAATCAGTTATTAAAAAAATTATGTGTTAAACATCTTAATGCAAATTTGCCATGAAAATAATTCAGATAGCTACATGTGTAACCAAGAATAGTTTGCAATCTATCAAATGGCTGCATGTACATTCCACAATAATCTGATGGCACTTATGCCAGGGAACTTTCTTTTAACATTCACAGACTGAAAACAGCACAATATGGGAAAATTACTTTTGTCCATTGGCAATCAGGCTCTTGAATAAGTGGGTTAAATGCATCACAGCCTGGTATGGGGAACACCAATGCCTTTGAACAGAAAATCCTGCAAAAGGTAGTGGATTCGGCCCAGTACATCACGGGTAAAACCCTCCTAACCATTGAGCACACCTACATGAAACTCTGTCATAAGAAAGCAGCATCTATCATCTGAGACCCTCACCACTCAGGCTATGCTCTTTTCTTTCTGCTGCCATCAGATACAAGGTACAAGCGCTTCAGGGCTCACACTACCAAGTTCAGGAACAGGATGAGTATAGAGGCACTTGACAAAATAGGTCAATGTCAGCATGTTTTCTAAAGGGGAAATCTTCCCTAATAAATCTGTTGGAATTTTTTGAGGAAATAACAGGCAGGGTAAAGGAAAGTCAATCGATGTTGTTTCCTTAGATTTTCAGAAGGCCATGATCAAAGTGCCACACATGAGGATGCTAAACAAGAGCCCATGATGTTACACGAAAGATAATAGAATCTACAGAAGACGAAGGGTGAGAATAAAGGAGCCTCTTCTAATTGGCTGACAGTGAAGTGTTCCATTGAAGACAATGTTACTTTTCACGTTATGTGTTAATGATCTGACTGATTTATACATTAATGAACTAGATGGCATAACTGTGGCAAAATAATTACACAAAGATCGGTGCAGAGGCAGTTGGTGCTGAGGAAGCAGGAAGTCTGCAGAAGGACTTGGACAGTTTAGGTGCATGGGCAAAGGAGTGGTAGATGGAATACAGCATAGGGCAGTGTATGGTCATGCACTTTGGTAGCAAGAATAAAGGTGCAGACTACTTCCTAAATTGGGAGTGATTTTGGAAATCAGAGGTGCAAAGAAATTTGAGGAATCCTAGTGCAGAGGTCACTAAATGTTCATTTACAGGTCTATCCACAATAAATTGGCAAAAGCAATGTGAGCATATGCTTTGAGAGAAATAGAATATGAAAACAAGGATGCAATGTTGAAGCTTTATAAGGCTTTGGTTAGAATGCATTTCGAGTACTTTGAGCTGTTTTAAGAATACGTAAGAAAGGATGCGCTAGCATTAGAGAGGCTCTAGAGGAGGTTCTCAAGGATGATTCCCAAAATGAAGGGGTTAATGTATGAGGATATTTAATTCCTCTAGGCCTGTCCTCGCTAGAGTTTGAAAAACTAGTGTGGGGGGGGGGGGGATTTTTATTGAAACTTACCATACATTGGAAAGCCTAAATACAGTGAATGTGTTGAGGATGTTCTTTATGGTGGCAGAGTCTAGGTAGGACCAGAGAACATGGCTTTGGAATACAAGGATGTCCCTTTAGAACAGAGGAGAGGAAGAATTTCTTTAAGCAATGTGTAGTCAACCAGTGGAATACTGGCGTAAACAACTGTGGAGTCCAAATCATTGAGTACATTTAAAGCAGAGGCTAATATGTTCTTGATTAGTAAAAGTGTCATTTTTTTTTATGGGGACAAGACAAGAGAATGGGGTTGAAGGGAAAAATAACTCAGCCATGATCAAATGGTGAAGCAGACTGCATGGCCTAATTCTGTTCCTGGATTTTACAGTCTTATGGTCAGCCTACCTGACAATTGGAGGTTAGAATATTTTTAAGAAACAGCAGCACATTTTCTACCTGAAAGAACACATTGCCCTGAAGTAAATGTGCCAAATGTTTGGAACTCCAAAGCTGCTGATAGAACAATGTGATTAGTAACAAAAGCAAAGTAACTAGGAACAGCAAAATCATCAGGAAATATAATAATGCCGTACATGAAATACAAATATGAAGAAGCTATAAGAGTATTAATTTCAGCTTTAAATTAATAATTCATATCGCAATAACTATATTCATTGCTCTGGTGTGCCCTTCTCATTACTGATCAAAATATACACTACTCGTTTCATGTTTGCCTCCAGAGGCTTGTATCTGAAGTGCATCGTTTTCCAATTTCTCTGTAGGTGAGACATTACAATGCCATATTTTACATTGAACTATCATGTTTAATTCAAAACACAGTTACACTCTAACAAATTGACACAAAACACAGGGGAGGCAGGTAGCAATGAATCAGTTACAAAGGACTGCAAAAATATTAGAAGTGATAGGCAACAAAAGGGGTGAAGTTGCAAAGAGTGAAATATTCAAGATTGTTTAATGTCATTTCCTGTACACAAGAGTAAAGGAGAATGAAATAATTGACTGGAAAATAATACGGTAGAGGTGGCAATCATGACTATGGCATTGACCTACCTTACTGCTTGGAAAAAGTAATTGTCTTTGAGACTGGTGGACATGGTACACAGCCTCTTCCCTGATGAGATTGGGAAAAACAGTCCTTGAGCGAGATGAGTGGGATCTTTCACGATGTTACTGGCCCTTTTCTAGCACCTTTCTGTATATAGGTCCTTGGTCGCAGGTAGGCTGGTGCCAATGGTGTGTTGGGCAGTCTTGACTGCCTGTTGTAGAGCTTTCCTATCCACCGCAGTGCAGCTTGCATAGCAAACAGTGATGCATCATGTTTTCTTTTTTGATTAAAATCCTTTCAAACTACACTGTGTTAAAATACTGTCCTTTAGAACTCAGAGTTATTAACATGATTCAAGGAAGAGGAATTCTCTTGCTTGATACTGTAGCTATTTTTTGTAGGAATTGGGAGGTAAGGCTATGATGGATTAGAAGAAACTGTCCCCAGCGTTGTTGGGGTCAGATGGTACAGGATATGGAATGGTGGCAGAACAACCAAAAGGTGAGGCAAGGACAAACTCTCTACTTATGTTGCCAGGAGTGCTGATTTTGTAATGGGCACTAATTCAAAAAAAATTTGAAGCATAATAAAAACAAATCATGTTGCAATGGCTAATAATTCCTTCAAGTCCAGATATATGAAAGAAATTACTATTCAGATCAGGTGACCTCTTCATCAACCACAGGTGTCTTTTCAAAGGCTAAAATATCCTGCTTAATGCTTGCATTCATCAAATGAATTGCATTTAAACACACCACTCCAGAATTCTCTTTTCGATCTGATGAAGCTATAAGCTTCATAAATCTTAATTTCAGGTAGTTATTCAGGGAGCCAAAGTATCTACAAATTCTCCATAAATTTAACATTCTTACACAGCGAGATAATGCTGTTGTAGAGGGAGCGAGAGTGAAAAAAAATCACACACCAAGTCAGAGGAGGTGACTTAACAGTGGAATTAAAACAGAAGGAGCAACATCAATCTAGTTCACCACTGACAATCTGGTTACTGCAAGATGCAATGATAATAAAGTTGTTGACTAAACAAGGCCATCAATCTCTATCAAACATTTTACATGAAAAAAGAGCTTTGGACAGAGCTTTGAAAAGTACTTAGTTCCTCGGCCACTTTTTCTCTCCCTTGCATGCAATGATTATGAAGACAAATCCATTCTCAGTCACAGACACTGAATACCCAATTTGAAGAATTGAGCACAGCAACCAAAATGTTACATTGGCCTCCAAAAAATAAATTATGACATATAATGTGCATATTCTAGTACATTACACGTTTGATACCAATTACTATTCCACTACATTAATAATATTTACATAATTTTGAAATTAACATTGCTGAGATCACATAAACCTCTGTTAGCTCAAATGTGATTATAGTATTCCGAAGCCAATGTTCAGCACCAATTTCAAAATGGCTTCAAGCGAAAATATTTATTAAGATTGATATTAAGGGGTAGTAATCTCAAATGTAGAAACAAGTGCAAAAATTTAAATAGCGAATTCATAACAAGGGCAATATTAATTTCTGGCATCCAAATCAGACATTAGTAAAAGCCATTTATGAACCTTCAACACAAAACAAAGCTAGAAACCAACAATAAACACAAGAGGTTCTATGGATATCGGAGCTGATGAAGGGTCTCAGCATGAAACGATGGTTTTTTATTCTTCTCTGTAGCTGCTGCATGACCTGCTGAGTTCCTCCAGCACTTTTTGTGTGTAACAAACTAACAATATTCAGATTGCAATACCAGTCAAAAGGTTAGAGAACATGCTGATGCCAATACCCTGCAGAAAAATAAATGAACTCAATCCAATTTACATTATCCTGGTGTCAATTTTCATTAAATAGCTCCCTCCAGATTCACCAGAACTGATCATAATGTCACAAAGCTAAAGAATGTTGGCTGGTTCAGTTCTTAGGTGAATAAGTCATAAAGTAAGCTCTGTTAAGTAGAGCAACAGAGTTTTAAACACCTTGAACAGGCCAACTTCAGTAGCACTATGGCTTTGGAATTCCTGGCAAACAGCCAGGCACTCAAACTGCTGCTATCATTATAGTCAAAAACTTAGGGTTGTTGGCGTGGACTGAGCAGCATCTGGTGAATGATGAATGACATAAAAAATTAGTTTTGTTCCTTTCTCCACAGGTGCCATGTGACCTGTTCAGCATTGCCAGCATATTGTGCTTTTAATAAATGAGTATTTTCTCACCTCCCAACCACTAAACTCTGAGGGAGGAATTCCACACAAGGGAGGAAGCTCAAAGCAGCAAAGTCCAAACAATCCTTTCCAGAGACCGGCAGAACATTTCAAAACCTTTGGTCTGCAAGTAAACGAAACCAAAATTATACCAAATGTACTTTTCCTCTTCAGGACCTGACTGTTCTTTAGAAAATGTTTACATAACGTAGAGCTCAAGTTAAAATTAACCTTAAGACAGGCATGTAAAAAAGTTACCCAACAATTTTAAAAAAATAGGATCACAGAGGAAAGTATATTTTTAAGTGAACAAAATATAATGACCATGTTAAAAAACTATTTCAAACTTAGAAACAAAATATCAACAACTCTTCACCCCGCATGCTACTTAGCCCATTGAGTTCCTCCAGCTAGGTGAAGACCGTCAGCGCATCCAACAAAGACACTAAGCTAAAAGAAACAGGTTCACCTGTAGCCCATCTATTACGCATGACAAATTCAGTTTTGTGTAGTTTGCACAGTCTTTTTTCCCATTTGAAATGCCATGAAGGTGACCAAAGGTTCAGCTAGGATGGTCAAGTACCTGGGAAGGCTGACATAGAAAGACATAGTAGAAAGAGTTCACTGCAAGAAGAATTTAGACAAGAAAGCAAGTTGAATTTTTCAAATGATACATTCAAGAGTATCAAATTCCTTAGTGTTAAGCCAAGAAAGACAGCTTCTCTACCTTGCATTGATGTAGACCTTCATCCACTATGAAAGCCAGGCAAGGAGAGATCTGCACCTTAGTACGATCTGAAAACTTGTATGTAGATAGTGTCCAAACTTGCACTGAACACACACATTTGTCATGCACCACATCCAAGCATCTCCAGAAATAAATGCTTCACATGCTTGGGAGTCCCTAGAAACAATATATTCTGCAGTAAGAACAATGTATTACATATCATTAAATTCCTTTATATGTGGCATAAAATGATCCATGTTAAAGAATCCCTGGGCCATTGTGCTTACTCAATAGAAAGCAAGAAATAAAAACCACATATTCAAACACTTCAATTGATGAAAACACTGTACAAGTCAGCAGTGACCCCTCAGTTTGAAGATGTTCTCTAATGCTTCATTTCTCGCTATTCCCACTGATTATAGCATCAAGGAAGATTGAAATCATTGAAGATAAGAGCAGAAAGTGGGAGGGTGCTCAGCACCGTCCACCTGCATGTGACTGGTCTCTCACTCTCCCTCTCGCCTGCTGCTCCCAGAGGAAGATGCTCACGTATAAATAGTCTTCCTCTCCCTCTCACTCAATAATGCTAGAGTCCCACATCTTGGGAGCAAGGTTTAATCAATACAGTTTATGGATTGGACTCTGTAGTTCACGTTATGATGTGCTTCTGGTCGCTCCTTTTTTGTTGCTGTTTTGTGTAATTTTGATCTGGCGCTGTGGCCTGCAGATTGCGAGCAACACAGCACTGGATTGAACTGCACTGAGCTCAAATGAACTGAATATACCTGGGCTCTAAATAACTTTGTGATTTAGCATTTTGTATTCTGTGTACCTTGAATCTTTGAATGCAGTTATTAATTAGCCTCAAGATGAGTATGCAATCCTACAACAAAAAAAAATCTGCCTTAAGGAGGTAGTCATTTTGTCATGTCAGCTAGGTTTCTTTCCCTTTCCTTCCTTCTACATCTCTCCCCATTTCTAAATGTGAAAGACTTTGCGCAGCAAGCCACTGCTTGATGAAGGATATGGTGCCATCGAAGTAACTGACCACGTGGCCTCACGATGTCTACACCAGCCTCCTGGTGTTATACTTTCAGCGTGTTCTCACGAAGCTTCCTTCAACGACCATGGAATTTCTCACTATGGGCAAGCTGGAAGTCCAGTAATAGCTGGGAAAACAGGCATGCGCAAAACCCAAGGCAGTCTCAGAGCATTTTAATCTCTTGATGCCATCAAGAATCCAAGGCTTTAGTATGTTAGTTTAAAGGATCCAGTGTAAGCTGAAGACCATTCTGATGGTACACTGGGTTCCAGTTAATTGGGACACATTGGGACTAGTACATTTTGGCCAATTAAGTGGCTGCCCCAATTAGCTGAAAATTTCACAGAAATCGTTCAAAAGGATTAAAAGAAAAATTACCATATTACTGAGTAACAAATTATGTACTTAAATGAAATACAGAACAAATTAGAACACTATCAATACTACCGCAGTATTATAAAACTGTATGAGTTCCTAATTTCTGCTGACAGAGGAATTCATCCAGTATGTCTGTAAACTGACACATTCTTTTGACAAGACTATAAATGAATAATCTCAGCACAGACACCTAGTGTCTTCATACAATGCTTTAGGCGACTGCACCTTCTAAATCTTCATTTTCATTGTAACATTCAAGATGATTGTCGATACCTTCAAATTCTTCGAAGTAGTGAAATTGTTTCATTTTCATTCCTGGCTGTTTCTGGCATCTCCAAGCCTGAATGCTTAGAACCTCAGTCAGCAGAGTTCAGAATTGATTTACTGCTTATTTCTTGCCAACTGTCAGTGACAAAAAACACTATGTTGCTTAGCTTCAATTTCAGTGGAACTGTCCCCAGACAGTAACACAGAACATTGCTAGTAACATGATCATGTGAATGCCTTAGAACCATAGCACATTTTAGAGAACACCAAACCTGGCTAGAATTTTCACAGAACTACATGATTAATGCAGACATCCCACCTCTCCCAGAAGTTCCGGGAGTCTCCTGCATATCGATAGCAGCTCCCTGACGCCCGCAAATTATATATAATATCCCGGAAAATGGGGGAGGGGGAGGGCATCCTGATAGGTCTACTTAGCACAGAGAGACCAATCAGTTTTCTCTGTGAGCGGGCTTTAGAGTCGAGCTCTCTCTCTCTTTCATTGTCCATCAGCTCAGTTTAGTGTCCTGTAGTGCCATGGCAGAGTGTTCCAAAAAAAAATATAAAATGTACTTCACCTCAGACTACACTAAAGTGTACTCCTGCCCAACAGGGGTCAAAAATAATGACAGTGTTGCTCGCTGCACTGTTTGCAACAGTGACTTTTCTATTGCCCATGATGGGTTAAATGACTGTAAAAGACATGTTAAGGTGAGTTTAACAGGTGCCATTCGTTCATTAGCATAGCTAACGTTATTTGAACTAGCTGGCTAGCTGCTAAGGAGCTACTCTATTGACGTCCTAAGTGATGAGGCCAAACTCCCTGTAGACTTGCTTAAAGTTGTAATAGAATAAAAAAAACTCCATAGTAATATAAAAGTACATATTTTAATGTCACATTTTCTGCATAAGACAATATAATAAGGATACACCTTATGCTTTTATTTCTTTTAGGGACCACAATATATTAGGGAGGCTAAGCGCAGGGAAGGCTGCTCAAGTATTTCACAGTTCTTTTCAGTAGAAAACCAAAGACTGACAGAGAAGGTCACTAGAGCCGAGGTGTACTTTACATCTTTCATCGTTGAGCATAACCTGCCATTCCAGGTGTGTAAGCACACGGACAAGCTATTCAGGAAAATGTTTCCTGATTCAGAAATAGCAAAAAACTATGCCTGCTCATGAACCAAGACAGCAGCTATTGTGAACATGGCACACAGCCTGAATGTTCAGAGGATCTGGACAGAAAACGGGCCACACAGTATTTTGGTTGACAAAAGCAACTATATCATGTGTGAAAAGGAATGTGTCATTTTAGCCAGGTACTATAATGAAACACAGGATAAGGTAACAGTTGGATTTGTAGACATGTCAGTGTGCAATGATGCCAAAGCTGAAAACAAATTCAACAGCATTGCATCATCCATGCATGGCAAATGCCTCGAATAGTCTAACTGTGTAGGATTTAGCAGTGACAACTCGTATTTTCAGCGTTGGCTATCCAAGTCACCTGGTCAACATTTGTGCCAAAACTGCTGCTAAGGAGTTCTCAATGTCACCTGAAGAACAGCTCACTGACATCTACTACTACTACTACTACTTCTTCTTCTTAGAGAAAAGTTCCAAATGAAGAGAAGACCTAAAACAGTTTCAAGAGTTCTGCAATGTTGCCCAGCAGAAAGAAAAGCATTGTCCTACATGCTGGTTTTCGTTAGGAAAAGGTTTGGACCATCTGCTCCACCAATGGCCAGCCTTTATTTCATATTTTGAGTCAAAGAGTGAGAATCAGAAGTCATCTCATATTCAGAAGAGGCTGAAAGACCCCCAAATGAAAATATACATATGCTTTCTCCATAATGGAGGCAGTTGCTAAATCAGGTGCTTTCTCAACAAGGAGAATATATATATGTAAATAGTTTCAATATGTGATCAAATAAATTGTTGTGGTCTTTCATAATCAAATGCCCTGTATACATATACCCTTGGAGGTCGACCGGGGGGTGGGGGGGGGGAATATGGGGTTTCGGGGGGCGATGGTGGTGGTGCTACCTCCCTGAAATGTGTTTTTGCAGGGTGGGATGTCTGTTAATGATCAAAGGCCTTTGTGAAATCTGTAAAACCTTTGTGCAGGTCCCAATTTTCCTCAAGAGCTTCTGGCACACAACAGATATCAATCTGGTTACTCCAAAAGATAGGCAAAGTTCGACTACTGGATGAAAATATGAATTTGTGGAGAATTCAGATGCCCCAGGCAAGGTCAAGTACACATAAATAAAGCCCGTTTAAATGTAATGCAATATACTGAAAGCAGCATAGTTCAAGACTTTTTTTAAGATAGTTTATTAAAATGACATAGATAAAGGTATAGATATTAGACCCAAACAATAACAGGAATAGATAAAAGCACTCAGGAAAGTTCTGTAGTCAATATCTTGACTGAAACATTCCTTACTTTGTCACTTTAACATAAATGAGAACTCAACAATTGTCCTACAATTTTAAAATGCTTTCTTTTCTTTTTACATCCTTGTGCAAATGACATAGCTAGAATTCCAAGGAAAGAAAATCATCCTTGAAGGATGATCTTAATCAAACTGCAGTATTGATATATGCAAATTGTCCCTTCAGGGTAGGTGAGGCAGTCAGCAACTCTATATCTTACCACAACGAGGCCAACCAGACATACATCACACACAATGGAACCAATCCTACTTATAATACATAAAATTTATGTTAGGAATAAATAAATATAATTTATGGTCTCAGCAAACCTAACCTGTAGTATATAGTTACTGAACTACAAACAAGAGAAATTCTGCAGATGCTGGAATTCCAAAGCAAAGCTCAAAAAATGCTGGAGGAACTCAGCAGGTCAGGAAGCATCTATGGAAATGAATCAACAGTTGATGTTTCAGGCCAAGACCTTTCATCAGGACTGTCTGAAGGGTTTCAGCCCAAAACACAGGACCGTTTATTTATTTCCATAGCTGCTGCCTGACCTGCTGAGTTCCTCAAGCATTTTGTGTGTTTTGCCTTTCATATATAGTTACTATATTACATCAGAAAGCAATACTAACTTTGTCTTTGGCTCCAGAACTACTAATACAGAGTTTGTGGCCGCCCAATATCCACATAAAAATACATACATTTCTGCTAAATGATACATACAGTGGCATGCAAATGTTTGGGCACCCCGGTCAAAATTTCTGTTACTGTGAATAACTAAGCGAGTAAAAGATGAACTGATTTCCAAAAGGCATAAGGTTAAAGATGACACATTTCTTTAACATTTTAAGAAAGAAAATTTTATTTCCATCTTTTACAGTTTCAAAATAACAAAAAAGGAAAAAGGCCCGAATCAAAAGTTTGGGCACCCTGCATGGCAGAACTTAGTAACAACCCCTTTGGCAAATATCACAGCTTGTAAACACTTTCTGTGGCCAGCGAAGAGTCTTTCAATTCTTGTTTGGGGATTTTCACCCACTTTCCTTGCAAAAGGCTTCTAGTTCTGTGAGATTCTTGGGTCGTCTTGCATGCACAACTCTTCTGAGGTCTATCCACAGATTCTCGATTGATGTTTAGGTCAGGGGACGGTGAGGGCCATGGCAAAAACCTTCAGCTTGCGCCTCTTGAGGTAGTCCATTGGGGATTTTGAGGTGTGTTTAGGATCACCCTTTTTTCTCCAAACATACCTTTGCTCATTGCGGACAAAAAGTTCATTTTAACTTCATCAGTCCACAGGACTTGCATCAGGCTTGTTTAGATGTTCCTTTGAACCTTTTAAATGGAATTTTTTGGTCGCAATGAGCAAAGGTATGTTTGGAGAAAAAAGGGTGCAGCATTTCATGAAATGAACCTCTCTCCAACTGTTAAGCACGGGGGTGGATCGATCATGCTTTGGGCTTGTGTTGCAGCCAGTGGCATGGGGAACCTTTCATTGGTAGAGGGAAGAATGAATTCAATTAGATACCAGCAAATTCTGGAAGCAAACATCATACCGTCTGTAAAAAAGCTGAAGATGAAAAGAGTATGACTTCTACAACAGGATAATGATCCTAAACACACCTCAAAATCCACAATGGACTACCTCAAGAGGCGCAAGTTGAAGGTTTTGCCGTGACCCTCACAGTCCCCTGAACTAAACATCATCGAGAATCTGTGGATAGACCTCAAAAGAGCGGTGCATGCAAGATGACTCAAGAATCTCACAGAACTAGAAGCCTTTTGCAAGGAAGAATGGGCAAAAATCCCCCAAACAAGAATTGAAAGACTCTTCGCTGGCTACAGAAAGTGTTTAGAAGCTGTGATATTTGCCAAAGAGGGTGTTACTAAGTACTGCCATGCAGGGTGCCCAAACTTTTGCTTCGGGCCGTTTTCCATTTTTGTTATTTTGAAACTGTAAAAGATGGAAATAAAAAAGTTTTCTTGCTTAAAATATTAAAGAAAAGTGTCTTCTTTAACTTTATGCCTTTTGAAAATCAGGTCATCTTTTACTCGCTTAGCTATTCACAGAAATTTTGACCGGGGTGCCCAAACTTTTGCATGCTATTATAAATCATAAATTGTAAGCTATTATAAATTACTATGATGTTATAGTAATATAACGTATAGATTTATTATGGCAAAATCACATCATTATACAGAAAAACTAACAGTGTAAATTTGTTGTGTTTCATGCACAAATTCCAATCTGTGGGTGACTGCCACATTTTTTGTAGTCTTTACCACTGGGATTAAAATCAGTTAAATCAATGAGAATACAAAGCTTACAAATTCACTTTTCTGTAAAATCCCCTGAAAATATTGGTAATTTTTTTTGAAAGATCTTACTGAATGTTTAATGGAATTGTTAGCAATAACTGATACTCTAACACTTCTGACCTTTAAAGAGTTCAATTAAAATATATGTAATACAATTCTCTGATATTTCAGAACAATAGACTTTCCAAAACAAATACATTTTAAATCTTACTGTTCACAAAAACTTCTCAATGTGATTGCAGTTATCGCTTGATGATATCAGAACTATAGGACCCTAGAGATCTCCTCATGTTGTCTACATATTTTGCATGAACACAACCAAGGATATTGAATGACTCACTTAAATTTGATTTCTGAAATGTATTGATCTGTGGGATTTGTTTATCAAATCCAGCTCAGAATCAAAGTAAACAGTTTATCTTCAGCTACTTAAGAACCATATTCTGGCAAGTTTCATAACTCACCTCCACTCACAATCACGTTCATGAAGTCAGTTCTCCAGACCAGTCTGATAAGTGGCAAAAACATTTATACCATATAAATGGTGGCTCCGGTTCCTCTAAGCTGTGTGGGTGCACAGCCACGCAGTAACTGAAATGCTCCCATGCTCACAGCCTTTGCTGCTGCGCAATGTTATATAATATTAATATAATTTTGAAATCTATGTTAATATAATTGTAAACTACCCTGTAATTTAATGTGTTAATGAATATAATCTACAAATTTTCTAAATAATATACATACCACAACCTTTCGTTTCAAACATTTTAGAGCTTCAATGCATTTACATTATTGGTGTTCAAGTTACACTGCTGTTACAAACTGTAACAATAAACACAGAATGGAAATTGGTAGCTCATTGGCCAAGGAACACCAATGTTATAATATGCACATTACAAAACAGAACAGTTAAAGTGTGCTGCAGTTTTCAGGCCACATAAGTATTTCCTGCTCAGAGCAATGACTGGTCCACACAGCCGTAAAAAAAAATTAGAGGGAACATTGATTGATGGGTAATGGTCATCTTGAACAACTGATGAGTTATCCCCCTTTGATATTTAACACCATCACTAAGGTCAAATCCTCCAGCATTATCAGCTTTGCTATCACCATTGACTAGCAGCTTAAGACAATTAACAATGAAAGCAACAAGATGAAGAACAGCCAATGCAATGTAATTTTTGCAACATGCAAAAATATAACATTGTCAAACATCTGTCAGGCATGGGTTATAAGAATGAGCACACTCCCAGAATGGTTGAAAGAGATGCTGGCTATTCATCAGGTATTCGGAAGTGACTCGCCAATATCCACAGAGCTCCACTGAGTTGCAGAGCAGAATAGCCACCATTCATTTTGTTGCATCTACCCATTACCTATCCAGTAGAATTTTTTTTTTTTTTTTTAAATAAAAGTGTCCATTCACATTTTTGTTACCTCCAGACTAATTTAACCACTAGAAATGAGACTGAATACTCTCACAAATTTCTACAGATGCACCGTGGAGAGCATACTGACTGGTTGCATCACCATCTGGCATGCAGGGGCCATTGCACAGGTTCAGATAAAGATGCAGAAAGTAGTGAACTCAGCCAGTTCCATCATAGGCACTAGCCTCCCCAGCATCAAAGACATCTTCAACATGTGGTGCCTCAAAAAGGCACCATGCATCATTAAGGAGCCTCATCTCCCAGAAAGTGTTTTCTTCTCATTGCTACTCAAGGAGGTGGTACAGAAGCAAGAAGGCACCCATTCAATGTTTTAGAAGCAGCTTCTGCTCCTCTGCCATCAGATTTCTGAATGGGCAATGAACCCATGTACACTACCTCAATATTTTTAGTGCTACTTATTTATAATTTTATTTTTTAATATATTTCTTATTGTAATTTATAGGTTTATTATGTATTGCAATTTACTGCTGCTGGAAAACAACAAATTTCATGACATATGCTAGTGATATTAAACCCAATTCTGAAATTTCCTCTTGAACCTTCCAGAGCTGTGCGCAAATAAATCTTCACCTGCGCACCCACAATATTTGACCTATCACCTATGTCCCTGGCAATCAAAACCTCAGATTTTAAATTCTCACATCTGAAATACTTCCACAGATTCAACCCCCTCTAACTCGTGATGTCAATGACTCTACAATGTCCAAACAAAATGCTTCCAAATCTGGCCTCTCTTCATTTTCTTCCAATAAGATAGACAATGCAGAGGCCACTGGCTACCATTCCATCAAGTAAAAAACAGCTCTCAACTACTGGAATTCCCTCTTCAAACTTCAATGCCAACTTTCTCCCCTCTTATGATTTTTTTAAATCATGTACCTCAGATCATGACATTCTTTTCAATTTTCTGTTATAATTTAAAAGGATATCCAATTCAAGTGTGAATCACAAGAAAATTGAATGACATTTCAAAATGCAATAATTTAAACTAGCAATTAAAACAATATAAAAAATACTTCCCAGAGTTGAAGACTAGTGAAGATATTCCTCCTTTTCTGGCCCTACTTAACTAAGATTTTGGTCATCTTTCCTAATGATACTTAAGTGACAGTGCCAAAATTTATTTGATAATACCAATTTAATGTTCCCTAGAATGCTGATATTTTAAAAATGCTGCAGAGACGCACACACTGTTTGTAACAGTCTAAGCTGGCTGACCGACCCATAGAGTCTGCTGTAAAATGACCAATGACCCAGATAATGGACAGAACCATCTAAATTCTATGAAGCAAGTACATATCCCCTTGTAAACAGATGACAACTTTGGGAATTTAGCACGAATATGAAATCCTTAAATTGCAGTCAACAGTCATTCTTGCAGATTAAGTCCTGAAGTTCTTGACTTCATGGGATTGAGCTGGAGGATGCAAATTTGAGGAAGTCCCATGTTTATCAAGGCAAAAATTACCCAATATCAAGTAGAGCCACAAAAGGAGGAAGATCTCCACTTATCTTCACTGGCAAGGCAAGGCTGCGAACAATTTGGGAAGTATTTTTATATTGTTTTAATTGATTGTTTAAATGACTGCATTTTTTAAATATCATTTATTTTTCTTTTGATTCATACTTGAATTCAATATCTTTTTAAATTATAACAAAAAATGGAAAAGAATGTCATGGTCTTCACCCATTTTATCATTTACAGTGTGTGTACGGCAGTGTGCGTAAGTTAGTATAAGAGACAGTGATGGCAATAGCAGAATGCAACTTTAAAAATTTCCCAAACTTAGATGGCTTATTTGAAAAGTGACTGAGCAGAGGATACCAGGAAACAATTAAAAGAGAAAATAGATTGAAGTAATATCGAGAAACAACTGACCACATTAAGCTGTAACATTGAAGGGTTAATTATTGAAGAAATAAAGTATGGTCTGAGAGACAAGGATGGGAATGGAAGTCTCTTAACTAGATTAGCAAGTTATTGAATACAGTAAATATGTTGTGTATAGACAACCATCATCCCCTTGCCCAATTCCTTTGAGTAACAGATACGTGCTTAACAATAAATCTACAATCTCCAAAACATCAGAATGTACAAAACAAGCACATAGCAATGCAAAGTCCATAATTCATAATCAAAACTAGTCTTTAGATCTGTATTTGTACACAAGATCATTTTACTAATTATTCATTTTTGGGGAAGAAGGTGTTGCTGGTGAAGCCAACATTATTGTTTATTCTCAAGTCTTGAAATGAAAGGTTAAGATGAATGCTATCTAGAGAACACATAATCCCTTCTATGGACATGTTTTATTGGACACAATTACAATGAGTAATACAGCTTCACTTGCAGAAATGGAATTGAATCAGTATGTTGAACCCAAAAAGGACCTGTATCATTGAATACTATACAATACTTGTCTGGAATTTCTCATTTTAATGTTCAGGGTGATTTAATTTGCTTCGAGGTATTACTGTGTGCATTGGAGCATAGCCAAAATATTTAATAGCTGAAGTCATAATCCTTACTGGCATATTCAACTTAAAATTTCAGAGATGTTTAAAACTACTCCACAAATGAAGAGAGAATACTGAAATAAAAGTCTTTCAGAGGACAGTTTGCCACATGAATTTCATCGAGATAAAATTATTTCTGGTGTTAATCTGCAATTTGTGTTAAATATCAACACTTACATTATTCTATGGAGCAATTTTGCTTGACTTTAAAATCATGGAATTGATTTTAAAAATGCCAAACGAGACATTGGCCTACCGTATAACAGCAGGCTATGCCATACAATTGCCAACATATTTTGAGAAAACTAGACACTCACTCACTGGAGGTCACTCATTTTTGGGCATTAACAACAAGTTTCACATTTAATCCTGTTCACATTTCCCAACTATCTAAAATAACTGTTTAAGCAAATTGCACGCCATATGAGTAAATCCCTCCTGGGAATGAAGTTTATTCAGCACAAATGAATCTGGACTTTTAGAATTGCAACACAACTTGCATGTTGTAACTAGTAATCTTTGTTTTAAAAAGCATAGTAGTTCACATAGCTAACAAGTACTTGGCTCAACTATTGGTTCAATTTCCCTTCTGTCAAAAAAAAAATGGATTGCAATGAAACTCTAACCTTATTTTTAGCATTTAACATTCCCAATGGAGCATTTTTGGCTCTAAAGAATTATAAACCCTGCACATACATTAACCCACTATTTGCAAATCAGGCTTAGCAACTAATGCAAGAAAGCTCCAAGAGTATCAAATCCATTAACATTTAAACTCTAAGGATTCTCAAAAGCAGCAAATTTGAACCATGTTAAGAATATTTACTTTAATAATATTAAAACACTTATAAATTGAAATTATTTAGTCCCAATACACTTTAAAATAATTCTTCCTGTTATTCCAATATCTATTTAGCTTTGTTTTTACTACTTTCTTGTACTTCAGACTTAAGTCATTTGGTTTAAAAGTTCTCCAAAGTTGAATGCACTACAATTCTTGGATCAAATGTCAACCATAAAGTGAAGGTTAAAGTGTTCTTTTTCCAGTGTGGACAGATGCTTACATTTAGTGAGGAGCAATACAATGAGAACAAGCAAGATATATGAAGATATATGAACATGGGGGGGGGGGCGGTGAGAGAAGTGGAAATTTGGGGAAAGATAAACCTGGGAAAGGAGAGCATGGGATGAAACAAGAGGATGGCATGGTAGAATGGTAGGTAGGTAAAAAGTCTAATAGTAAAAAACAAAGAAAAGGAGTTAGAGGACACAGAGAGGGTAAGGGAGAACAGACACACCATGCACAGAGAGCAAAGAGGGAGGCTTAATGGGGTGATGGGGAGGAAAAAGTAAAAGGTAAGACATAGATGAGCTAAGATTTCATGTGGGAACAGTGAGGGGAATATGGGGTAAAGCAAGTTAAGAATGGGATTGACACAAAGATAGAGGATTTCTTCTGCATGTGTCTAGAATTTGTTACTATTTTGGGTTCTCTGCCTTTAATAAGTTAAGGGCAAATTAGGTTGTTCCTGCTAACTTCTGTTTGTACTACTTCAGTACTTTCTAGACTTGAAGATTTATAGATTTACCTAGTGTGAAATTCCAGAATCTAAAGCAGAACGTGAATATCAATTAGGGCAACAAAGTCAACTTTCGGATGCCAAATACACCTTGAATTAAGCTAAGCTATGCATACAAACACATAAATGGGTCCAAGTACAAATATGGCAACACCATAAATATGCAGCCACAAGAACAAACCCTTTCAATAATTTGATTTCTGAGACCTATATGGAGTTGTTTTTCTACTTCTCAATGCTTGAACACTTGCCCATATCTGGTCATGATGAACAAATCTTCTTCAAAACTGAAAGATCATGAGACTGGATCAACAACCAAATTTTAATCAAAAAAAGAACAAAATCCCTGTATTGTACTGTGATATTATTCAAAAATACATTTTAAATAAGCTAAATTGGTCAAATTACAAATCATTTGCGTTATCATTATCAAGAACCTTTTAGAATCAGATTAGTTTGGATTCATCCAAACCAATGTTTTAAACTAAAAAAGTAGTACTTAAAGAAGTTATTACTTCATTGTAACTTAAATTTTGAGAAATCATTGCAAACAGCATACATAACACACCCTGATGAGAATTATATCCAAGTCAGCACATTTCATGTTTTAAACATCAGTAGAAACCTTACCCTAGATAGCGATACGTATTTAGATGGATTCAACTTAAACAGAATTTGGGGTGACAATGACCTCATCTGGTCCATACAAAGGGAAGAGACAGTCTCCTCAAAGAGGCCCTATCAGTTTACACTGCTAGTTCTCAGTACAGTGGAAGCTTCAATCCTTAACTAATCCCTGTGCATTCCTGATATGCAAGATTCACTCTGGAATGTGTTTTCAATACTGAGATTTTAAGATACCATTTTGTGTCGCCCCACCACCTCACGTTAGACTAATAACTTACCCTGGGTCTCTTCAAAATTTGGGAAACACTGCTAATTGTGGGCTCTGAAACACAAAGCGCTCATAGGGCGATTTCATGGTTTTGCAAAAGAAAACGTGAACCCATGTGGCCTGACCTGTCGAGGTTACAGCCTGCAGCTGAACCAGGACCGACTTGCCCCCGCTTTCAAACATGAAAAGCCTGCAGCACTCACTCCCTGTAACACAGGGCGTGCTTTGAAATCCAACAAGAGTTGGAGGAGTGAGTTGTGATTTCATACATCAAATCGCAAGTGCAGTACAAATGTGCCTGTCTGCCCACTTCTGCCTCAAATCTCTTGTTCTCGCAAGATGACGATTTGCAACACAACGCCGTTTACCCAATTCACCAATACCCTCTGAACAGGTAACATGTAGAGAGAGTTACAAGTTGTCTCAGCCTCCCGGTTGCTCTCGCTCACCCTAGACATGGTTAAAGGCATGTTGAAGTCCTTTCCTCCCTGCAGTCTAAACCCCCACGGAGCCGGTCCTTCCAGGGTAACTTTGTACATGTCCATCGTCGTTGGAGAGAGAGAGAAAAAAAAACAAAACTAAAAGTTTGTTGTTTACTTAAAGACCGGGTCGGGGAACTTAATTCGGGAAGGGAGGGGGTTAAGGGATGAAGAAACAAATTGAAGATTGAGCGAAGGAGGACGATGCCCGTGCGAAAGAGAAGGGGGAAGGTATAACCGTGCAGCAACCACTCGCTTTATCCCGCGGAGAATGACAGCTCTGCACTTCCAGGCTATATAAGGCGTGTAAAACTACACCAACAATTTCAGCACTTTTTTATGACTCACGCTGGGGAATTCAAACGCCACACAACACGTCACTGCCATTTCCCGTCCAGTTTGAAGAAAATGAAGCAAGAAAAAAGATAAAGCCCAACAGTGCTTGCAACTACAACCACTGAAGAGTGAGGAGCTGACCAGGGCACTAACCTCCACCCCTAGCCCTACCCCTCCCCCCTCCCGGTACACTATGGGGAGTCTAGCTTTCACCCCGTAAAGTAAGCAAACACTAAAGAATGGCGGCCGCGTACGTCTTAACTTCGTTGTGCTGGTGTTTTAACCTCAAAGCAGCTCACTCGCAGTAAATGAAGAGAATATTTTCCACTTAAAGAGTCTACATTTACAACATGGCTTATTATCAGCGCAGAACTGCATTGTAGGATATCTGAAGAAATGGTGGAGAAATTAAAATTTGCATTGGATGGACAACCTGTTTTTTTTTGTTTGCTTAAAAACTCTCATATCAAAATATCTAAACGTCCTGAACACCCAACCCCTCGGCCATGAGCCACATAATAATTACTTCTTCATAATACAAAAGTCACACCCAACAGCCTCAGTCTCAACAAGGAGTACTAAACACTAACGGGCGTGTCTAATAAATCATACCCTTGATAAAACAGCAGAGTTAAGGAGGCAGATGTAGCTTCTAAAGTAATCGTGTAACAATGAAGGTATTAGGAGAAAACTTATTCTTTACATTACCCATCCAATACAAATTTTATTTTCCCCCATTTCTTCAGACTTTCTACAATGTGGTTCTAATTTGCCAACTAATGAACAAATAAATAAAATTACATTATGTTGAACAATTAATGCAGTACAACCAAGATGAAGGGCCCAGGTGAATTATGCCACTTCTATGTTGAACCTATTATTCATTAACACTGCTCCACGTCCAGAAAAAAAAACATCTTTCTCAAGTTTCCCAATTTAACTGCTTTCCCCAAGTCTGCACACATAGGTTGAGGAATCTGGGAGCAACTTAGCTGTCCTGAAATATTTGTCTCCACTTTACATCTGCTTCAGGCTGTGACTGTAACCAACAGTTCCACAAATGGATCAGATCTCAGTGCAGACTAATGTCCTTACAGAGTCAGAGGCATTTGTGAGTGCAAAAGAGGCCCAGAATAGTGGTTCATGCTGTTCCCGGCATTTTTTTGGAGTTAACAAGTGGTGAAAATCATATTAATGTTGCCTTTAGAAATAAAGAATCTGTGTTGTAATTCAGGGAGGCAATAACATTCCTTGTGGGAGGCCCCACCTGAGTTAGCACAATCACTTCTTTCTCCTTTCTTGAAGATTGTCACAATCATAGCCCTTATGAGTTCCTCCCAGATGTGAGAGATAAGTTTGCAAATTTGAGACTAATATCAAAATAAAATTTATTGTATATAGAGAAGTACATGAACACACAGGTGCAAATGGAAAATTATTTACAGCAGCATCACAGGCATATAGCATTAGATAGGCAGCATTCACAAGAAGAACAACTAATTGTACATATTTTTACAAGAAAGAACAGAACTGGAGCAAAAACAAGGAAACCCATTTTAGTGCAAAGTGGTCATGGTTGGTCACAGTGGTGTTAAACTATAGTGATTAGCATTTTGCAGGTTGCTTCAAGAAATGAATGGTTGAAGGGAAGTAGCTATTTTTGAACCTGATGGTGTGAGACTTCAGGCTTCTGTACATCCTGCAGCTGCCAAAAGATGGCATGGCCCAGATGGTAGAGATCTTTGATGGTAGATGCTGCTTTCTTGAGGCAACACTTCTCGTAGATACCAACAATGGAGGGGAGGGAAGTGGCCATAATGTATTGAGTAGAGTCCACTGCTCTTTTCAGCTTTTGGCATTCCTGTACCAACAATATTTAGAACTTTTAACTGGGATACTGTTCACCACTGCTGCCATGTTACTTCTCAGCTGGCAACCCCTTGTTATAGTGCATGGGTGCTGCAAAGCCACTTAAGTTTACTGTCGCATCAAGGATGCTCATATCAAGGAGAGAAGTTCCTCACTATTCCTTTCAGGAGGCAATATCACCCCTCTGTCAAAGGTTTCAAGGCACATTTAATATTAGAGTCCGTATCCAATACACAACCTAAAATTTCTCCTCTTTACAGACATCCACAAAACAAAGAAACCCCATAGAATGATAGAAACATCGAAGCCGCAAAACTCCCCCTCCCCCACCCTTTGCACAAGCAACAACAAAAGCATTGACCCTCACTCGATGCCAGAAGAAGTACCGACCCCCATCCAACCTCCCCCAACCCTGCAGGCTACAGCAGAAGCACCAGAGATCCAAAGTCATTCAAACTACAGCTCAAAAAACCAGCACTTTGGTACCTCCAACAGGGTCTCTTTTTCCAGCAGAAGAAGAAATGAAAGGGTTGAGTATTTTCTAAATGGATAGAAAATACAAAAAAACTCTGGCGCAAAGGGACTTGGGAGTCATTGTGCAGAATTCCCTAAAGGTTAATTTGCAGGTTGAGTCTATGGTGAGGAAGGCAAATGCGATATTATCATTCATGTCAAGAGGACTAGAATATAAAAGCAAGAATGTAATGTAGAGACTTTATAAAGCAACAGAGAGGCCTGACTTGAAGTATTGTGAGCGGTTTTGGGCCCCTTATCTTAGAAAGGATGTGCTGAAACTTGAGAGGGTTTGAAGGGGGGGGGTGTCATGAAATTGATTCCAGGATTGAATAGCTCATATGAAGATCATTTGATGGCTCTGGCCCTGTATTCACAAGAATTCAGAAGAATGAGGGGTGACCTCATTGAAACCTATCGAATGGTGAAGGGCCTTAATAGAGTGGACGTGGAGAGGACGCTTCCTCTGGTGGGAGAGTCTAAGACCAGAGGACACAATCTCAGAATAGAGGGGTGTCCTTTTAGAACAGAGATGAGAAGGAATTTCTTTAGCCAGGGAGTGGTAAATCTGTGGAATTGTTTGCCACAGGCAGCTGTGGAGGCCAAGTCTTTATGTATATTTAAGGCAGGTGTTGATAGATTCTTGAATGGTCGGGGTATGAAGGGATACAGGGAGAGGCAGAAGATTGGGGCTAAGAGGAAAATTGGATCAGCCATGATAAAATGGCAGAGCAGACTCAATGAGCTGAAGGGTCTAACCTTCACCTACATCTTCTGGTCTTGTGGTCTTATGGACATTAAAGGCAGACACGATACTGTCAATAATCTTCACTACATGTTGATCACAGTTCTCTGTGTGGGATGTTTGAGGAAGGAGATCTTTGCAGGGCTCTTAAGTCATTCAACACTGATTTTCCAGTGACACTATTTTGTTGCTTAGGCCAGGTGGAAATAACAGTAAACTTAGCAGTAGCCAGTGCAACAGTCTTCGGTACCTGGTGTGGCACAGGTGATGGAAATATCCTTGCAGTTCCTTGCTCAGGTAATCCAATAGTTTCAGTGCCTGGATCAAGGCGTTGCCAAGTTGTGCACTTGTCGCTCTGGCAATGCAAGGTGTTCACCAATACAAGAACATGCTCTCTGTATTTTCTCAGCAGGGACCCTCTGCTGGAGTTATCATTCTTATCACTCCCTCCTTGTCAATCATATTTTTCTGGAGGATCACATCTTGCCAACTCTGGCACTGAAGTTTCTCATGAGGTTCAGTTTGTTTCCCTCAGCAACAGAGGCCATGTTATTTATTTTATTTAATGTTCAAAGTAGAAGTCCTCCTTGGCCTCATTCATAGCTTCCAGATTGGTGGCATAAGTGTCAGTGACCACAGGTGGTTCCATGTTGCAATGAGCTGGGGAGTTAAATGATATTCACTTACACCACAGAGATGGGTGCAAATTAGCTCCACCTTGAAGGAAAAACCTACCCAGTGAAGACAATGTTGCACTTGCATTTGCCGTTCCAGAAGAAGGTGTGTACACATCACCTTCTTTTCTCCTGTCTATCCTGTGCAATTCAGACGTTCACGTCAGGGAATCTAAATTTCTGTATTATGATAATGAAATAACTTTCATGTCTGTCATTACTGAGACTGTCCACAAGGACCCCAAGGTCCCAAACTTCATATTGAAGATGGAAGTTACAACTGGGTAATTTCTTCCCATAGGGAATAATTTTTCCGTTATAAGGTGCACATATTCACAAACACACATGGTGAGTTCACTAAAAGTTGCCCTCGTTCTCTGCTTCCCCTTTGCTTCTCCTCTACCACCTTGCCATTGATACCTTTCTTCCTCACTTCTCCCTGCCCTGGAATGTCTCCTTTAGTTCCTCCCACCAATTCCACCCACAGACCACCTCCCAAAACTCCCCTCTCCCACCTTTGTGTCCTGCTCCACATTTAGCACCCAATTCCCTTTCTGACATTGCAAATCTCTGACCTTTGACGCCTATCCTAAAGAGCAGATGAAATCTAAAAGACAGGACCTCTGGTTGGCAACCTTCAAGAATCTAGATTAATGACATAAATCAGGAGAATAAGTGCAATATATCCAAGTTAAGCTACAGTGCAAAGTTTGATTGCAATGCACTTTGTGAAGAGAATGCAGAGAGGCCTCAGGAAGTGGCCACAAGCATGGCAGATGGAATATACTGTAGAAAACAATGAAGTCACCCACTTAAGCAGAAAAAGTCCTTTTAAAAAACAGAATATTTACATGGTTAGAGATCGAAAATATTAGTGTTCAGAGGTACCTGAATGTCTTTACCCACAAATTATTGAAAGTCAATATGTAAATCCTGAAAACAATTTGGATGCAAATTGTACATTGTCCTTTATTGCAAGGGGATTTGAGTAAAAGAACAAAGATGTATTCCTGCAATTACAATGATGATTATAGTACAGAGTACCCAGTTGAGACCGCACCTCGTATACTATGAACAGATCTAGTTCCCATAATTAAGGAAGAATGTAATTGCAATAGCATGAGTGCTCAGCGAGGCTCACTAGATTGATTACTGAGAGAATTGTTCTCAGAGGAGAAGTTCAGTAAGTAGACCCTCTAGAGTTTAGAAGACTGTACACAAATTAGAATATCACTCGCCGTCCAGTAGCATTGAAGTGCCTGACATTTTTCAGTAAGGTCTTTCAGTAAGGTATCATATTGCCTCTTTGCCTCAATATCTAAACAGTATGAAAAGTAGTTTAGTCCTGCCTTTATTTCTCATGTTCTTCATCGGTGCTGGATTTTGAGTGATAGCCTAGGTTGATTTATGCAAAGTGGGACAACTCTATAATGTTCTGACTCTAAAGCAAGAGTTCTACTTACTGAGCCACAGTGGACAGACCTATTCGTGACTTAGATTGTTCCAAATCTAGTACCCTGTTCAAGAACTCTGTAAGGATCCAATTCTTTTAGGCCTTTGAGAACTTTTTAGCAGGCTTGATATATCACAATTTATTAGGCACTTGGCAAAGGTTTCTAAAGAGAAGTGAAGTTTAAGAAGAGCGGCCATTGTATTGCGGGAGCAGCCATTATTCAAGTCAGACAGTGTTAGAGTGGAGGGTTTGAGGCTTTGGCAAGGAGAGGTGGAAGCTAAGGTAAGTTTCTGGTCAACAAGCCAATGGGAGGAGCTTAGGAGGATGATGGAGCCTAACAGGAACTCCTTTGCTTGCATCTTTGGAAAGAGCTCTATTTCTATCTTTAGTATCTCTTTTTTTTCCCTTTTCAGGGTTCTTTTGAAGACCCTGACCTGGAGTTATAAGCTGACTTCGGTTCGTTGTAGAAATGGGGCTCACTCTTGGCTCTCACAACTGACCACTTTTCGTTATGCCAAGGACACGGCCTGGAAGACTAGCATGCCTTCAGTGTGCCAGATTTTCTGTGGCCCTGGAGGCAGGCGGACTTGAGGTCGGTGCCGCCACCTGGTGCGTCCTGTGAGATGGAAAATCAAAAGCAACGATTTGAGCAACAGAGCTCGAAAAAAGCAATGCAACAGACTTTTAACACCATTAATCGGCCAGTTGCTTTGTTATGTCTCCCCCCTCGCTGTGAAATGGGGTCACCACGTTTTCCCTTATTAAGGAGAGAAAGAGCCTGTGGTATGTCGAATTACCAGGTGAACAAGTAGTCTTTGGGATAGTGCAAATCTGTGTCTTTATCGATGCTTTGCTGCACACTTGAGTGCTTGGTGGGGGGGGGGCACTGATTCTTTTTTGCAGGTAGGGGAGGAGGATGTTGCTTGCAGCTGCTTATGCATGGGATGGGGAGCTGGGGGGGGGGTGCTTTGGCATTCTAACACTTAATTGTCATTCATTCTTTGGGGCACTCCTCTGTTTTCGTGAATGTTTGCGAAGAAGAAGAATTTCAGGATGTATATTGTATACATTTCCCTGACATTAAATGTACCTACTGAAACCTATTGAAATTTCAATCTTTTTTCATCTATTAGTGCCTAGCTAGCATAGTGAAAGTGGGTCCAGGGTTAGTGGTGTGTTCGTCATATAGGATATGGGAATTCTGGTTGAATGTAGTGTTACCTCCCTGGTAATACTATACAGGTATCTGTGTGAGGTGTATCCAACTGCAACTGAAAGCTCTTATAACCCTTATATCCCCTATAACTGCAACTCCTTTCAGGCCGTGTTAGGGAACTGGAGCCAGAGCTGAATGACCTACAGTTCATTCAGGAGAAGAGTTATAGGGGATATAAGGGTTGTAAGAGCGTTCAGGTTATGTCACCCCTAAGTTGAGGGTGAGTCACCTAAAAAAAAGATGTGCTGGCATTGGAGAGAGGTTCACAAAGATGATTCCGGGAAGGAAAGGGTTATCATATGGGGAACGTTTGATAACTCTGGGTCTATACTCACTGGAATTTAGAAAGATGAGGGGGAGATCTAATTGTAACTATTTGAATGTTGAAAGGCGTAAACAGAGTAGATGTGGAAAGGATATTTCCCATGATGGGGGTGTCTAGGACAAGAGGGCACAGACTCAGGATAGAGGGGTATCCATTTAAGTCAGGGATGTGGAGAAATGTTTTTTGTCAGAGGGTGGTAAATTTGTGGAATTTATTACCACGGGCAGCTGAGGAGGCCAGGTCATTGGGTGTATTAAAGGCAGAGCTTGACAGCTTCTTTATTGGACACGGCATCAAAATTGACAGGGAGAAGGCCGGGAAGTGAGGTCTAGGAGGGGAAAAGGGGATCAGGCATGATTGAACTGCAGAACAGACTCGTTGGGCCAAATGGCCTAATTCTGCTCTTTTGTCTTACGGTCTTACGGTCTGATAGCGTTCCCCTTGGTAGGCTCATTCAGAAAGTCAGGGGGATGGTATCCAGGGAAAATTGGCTGTGTGGATACAGAATTAGTTTGTACATGGAATACAGAGGGTGGTTGTAGATGCAGCACATTCTGCCTGGATGTTGGTGCTAGTGGCGTTCCAAAAGTTTCTGCTCTGAGACCCTGGTTCTTTATGATTTTTATAAATGACTTGGATGAGGGAGTGGAAGGGTTGGTTAGTGATTTTGCAGATGAAGCTTTGTAGAGCTGTGGATAGTGTAGAAGGTTGCCATGGTATACAAAGGGGACGTTGGCAGGATGCAGATTTGGGCTGAGAAATGGCAGGTGGAGAACATCCTGGAAAAGTGTAAAATGATTAACTTTGGAAAGTTGAATTTGAAGGCAGAATACAGGGTTAATGCCAGGATTCTTAGCAGAGGGATGAACAGAGGGGGATTTTGGGGTCCATGTACATAGATTCCTCAAAGTTGCCATGCAAGTTGATAGGGTTTTTAAGAAGGCATATAGTTTGTTGTCCCTCATTAGCTGGGGAATTGAGTTCAAGAGCTGTGAGGTGATGTTGCAGTTCTATAAAACCCTGGTTAGACCACACTTGGAATATTGTGTTCAGTTCTAGTTGCCTCATTATAGGAAGCGTAGGAAACATGTATCTATTTTCTGTGTGTCTGTATTGTACTTTGTGTTGCGCAGATATTATAGGTAATTTGTCACAAGGGTTGAGGTGTGGTAGAAGCAAATGAGTATAGTTATGCTCACAACACGCTGGGGGAACTCAGCAGGTCCGGCAGCATCCGTAGAAAAGATCGGTCGACATTTCGGGCCGGATCCCTTCATCAGGACTGTAGGGAGAAGGGGCAGAGGCCCTATAAAGAAGGTGGGGGGAGGGTGGGAAGGAGAAGGCTGGTAGGTTCCAGGTGAAAAACCAGTACGGGGAAAGATAAAGGGATGGGGGAGGGGAGGCAGGAAAGTGGTAGGCAGGAAAGGTAAAGAAAGAATAGGGGAAAACGCAATGGGTAGTAGAAGGAAGCAGAACCATGAGGGAGGTGATAGGCAGCTGGGGAAGGGGGCAGAGTGACATAGGGATAGGAGAGGGGAGGGGCAGGGAATAACCGGAAGTTGGAGAATTCTATGTTCATACCAAGGGGCTAGAGACTACCTAGACGGTATATGAGGTGTTGCTCCTCCAACCTGAGTTTAGCCTCATCATGGCAGTAGAGGAGGCCATGTATGGACATATCTGAATGGGAGTGGGAAGCAGAGTTGAAGTGGGTGGCTACTGGGAGATCCTGTCTGTTTTGGCGGCCGGAGCAGAGGTGCTCGACGAAGCAGTCCCCCAATTTGCGTCGGGTTTCACCGATGTAGAGGATGCCACACCGGGAGCACCAGATGCAATAGATGACCCCAACAGACTCAAAAGTGAAGTGTTGCCTCACTTGGAAGGACTGTTTGGGGCCCTGAATGGTGGCAAGAGAGGAGGTGTAGGGACCGGTGTAGCACTTGCGTTAACAGGGATAAATGCCAGGTGGGAGATCCGTTGGGAGGGACGTGTGGACCAGGGAGTCGCGGAGGGACCGATCCCTGTGGAAAGCGAAGAAGGGTGGAGAGGGAAAGATGTGCTTAGTGGTGGGGTCCTGTTGAAGGTGGCGGAAGTTGCAGAGGATAATGTGCTGGATCCGGAGGCTGGTGGGGTGGTAGGTGAGGACAAAGGGAACTCTGTCCCTGTTGTGGTGGCGGGAGGATGGGGTGAGAGCCTAAGTGCAGGAAATGGAGGAGATGCGGGTGAGGGCATCATTGATGACAGCAGAAGGGAAACCACGATCCTTAGAGAAAGAGGACATTTGAGATGTCCTGGAACGGAAAACCTCATCCTCGGAGCAGATGCGGCGGAGACGGAGAAACTGGGAATAGGGAATGGCGTTTTTGCATGTGGTGGGGTGGGAAGAGGTATAGTTGAGGTAGTTATGAGAGTCAGTGGGCTTGTAGAAATGTCAGTGGACAGTCTGTCTCCAGAGATGGAGACCAAGAGATCGAGAAAGGGGAGAGAAGTGTCAGAGATAGAGCAAGTGAATTTGAGGGCTGGGTGGAAGTTTGAAGTAAAGTCGATGAAATTGACGAGCTCAGCATGGGTGCAGGAAGCTGCGCCAATGTAGTCGTCAATGTACCGAAGGAAAAGTTGGGGAGCAGTACCAGAATAGGTTTGGAGCGCAGACTATTTCACCTAACCAATGATTTGTCTACGAAGGTGAACTTACATTGGACTCATGCCCTCAGCCGGAGAAAAGGGCTCATGGTGAGAAGATTGCCCTCCTAAAGGAAAATGGTGTCTGCTTTGGCTATTTGTGTACAGGACATATCAACAAGGATTACAGGAAGCGTCTTTCATGCAAGATATGCAGTGGCAAGCATTCCATCATATTTCACATTCACTCTAACGAAAAGGGTGCAGAATCAAAACCAACGAAAAGGCAGGCATAGCTAGGGCCCATGCCAGTTCCCATAGTTACACCCTTAGTCTGAAGAAAGTGGGAAGAGCCAAACGAGAAGTTATTGAGTGTGAGAACCAGTTCCGCCAACCGGAGGAGTGTAGTGGTGGTGGGGAACTGGTGAGGTCTGTTATCCAGAAAGTAGCGGAGGGCTTTGACGCCTTCTTGATGGGGATAGTTACGTATTCACACTTTGTCTTAATTTAGTCTAGTTGAGAGGGAGTGAGCCACGGGATAATATTTTTCTCTTGACAAAGTGTAACAGCTACTTGAAAACAATCCAAAACCACTGAAAGACTGAATACAGGAGATGACACCGTATGACACACTTCATGAGTAGCTACATCATTTCAGGATTGGAAGTGGCTAGCTTAGATGGTGCAAAATATTGTGAATTACCTAACACCTATAGGCAGCAAAGTATGCCGGTCCATGGAGAGAACATTCTACATCAGAGGGATCTCCAGGGATGATCTCACCTGAGACGTGTCCATTTGCAGAGATTGATTCAGAAATTAAGTTGCTGATGGGAACAAATGTGCCCATGCAGCCATTGCAAGTGATTTGTATTGTTAATAATGGACCTTATGCAACTAGAATAATGTTGCATTCAACTGTGAATGGACCACTGAAAGGAGACAACGGTGCTGGGAGAGTCTGTGCTCAGCCTGAGCTGACAGTTAATGGGATCTCAATTTTAAACTTGGATAAGCTTTGGCACCAACAGTTCAAGGATGATTTCCATGAATGCAGTCAAGATGAACAACCTGGTTTGTCAAGAGAAGACCACAAGTTCATGGAGCTGGTTATAAATTATGCAAAACTAATTGATGGCCACTAACAGATTGGTTTACCAAGTGAGAAAAAAAGGAAGTAAATGTGCCAAATAACAGGAAGATTTCAGAACAGCATGCTTTAAATCTAAGGAAGAGGCTTAAGAAGGATTTGTCATTTCAGTCTTACTACACAGCTTTCATGAAGGATATCACCTCCTAAGGTTATGCCAAAAGAGTGCCAGCAGAGGATCTGGAATGCAATGATGGAAAAATCTGGTATATTCCACATCATGGTGTTTATCACCCCAGAAAAGGGAAACTTTATGTTGTGTTTGACTGTCAAGCGACTTTCAGAGAATATCACTTAGTGCTCAGATTTTACAGGGACCAGATCTTACTAGCTCACTGTTTGGAGTTATAATCAGATTCGGAAAAGAATCCATGGTGATCATGGCTGATATTGAATTGATGTTTCTTCAGGTTAAAGTACCAGAGAAAGATGTCGATCTGCAAAGCTTTTTCTGGTGGCCTGATGGTGATATCATTCAAGATATAGTGGACTTTAGAATGGTGGTAAATCTCTCTGGAGCATCTTCATCACTGAGCTGTGCCAACTTTGCTGTTAAGGAATATGCAGAAGATAAAAAAGAACAGTTCAGCTGAAAGATTGTGAAGCAAGTTTTGCATTGCTTCTAATGCTGATGACTGCCTTGTGCCAGTGTCCTCTGAGGAAGAAGTGCTGTCTTTCTATCATATCCTTGTATCTATTTGTACTAAAGGCAGCTTTTCACTCTCAAAGTTGATTAGCAACAGGCATAGTGTGCCATCTGTGGTACCAGAGGAGCAAAGAGTGAAACACATGAAAAATTTGGATTTGGGTCAAGATATACCTTCATTGGAGAGAGAGATTGAAAAGGCCAAAGATCAGCCTGGCTGAGGATGTCTCTCAGTGGAAGATCTCAGAGAGGCTGAAATGGAGATCATTGGGTTTTGCCAAAAGAAAGCGATTTTGCAGATGAATTCTTAAGTATTCAAAAAGCAATTAAGTGGACTTTTAACTCCCAGCTGGTTAACATCATAGACGAACATGAGAGAGATTGATTAGGCCTGTGCAGAAGGTCCTCAATTCCACCATGAAAGTACAGAACTTTGATGAAGAGGGTTTCCACACAGTTCTTTGTGAAGTGAAGGTGATTATCAATAGTCCCCCATTTAATAAAGCATCCTCCAATCCCAGTGATTTGGAAGCACTAACATCCAACCATCTGTTGCTTCTGAAGACCTCACAGTCCTTACCACGAGGAGAGATCCAAAAAGGAAGACTTTTATGCTCGCAGTTGATAGAAGCAAGTCCAATACGTATCAAGCTTGTTTTGGAAATGGTGAGTCAAGGAGTATTTACCATAGCTACAGGAACATCAGAAATGATCAGTTATGAAACACAATTTCCTCCCAGGAGACATTGCATTTATAGTTGCTGAACAGCACATCAAAACTCATGGATCACAGGTGTACTAGGTTAAGTGCTGGTTACCTCTGGCCGAGATGACGGTTACATGAATTGACCGGAAGAAGAAAGAAGATAGAATACATTTACATAAATGTTAAGATGTTCATCCTTGAAGATTTCATGTGTCCTATTTTTAGTAGCATGTAGTTGTAATTATTATAGTGGAACAATTAGTGGCTGAGATGTAGAAACCATGTATCAATTTTCTGTCCATATTGTATTTTGTGTTGCGCGTTTATTAAGGGTAATTTGTCACGTGGTAAACGAGTATAGTTACATATTC